>NC_058376.1:90429573-91697073 GCF_018350175.1 Felis catus | reverse complement strand
TTTCCTCATCCTTTCATTCAATAAGCCTTTTTGAGAACAAGGTTCTCAAAAGCTTTCTCCAGTCTAATATTTTGATGTTTTGATTAATGTTTTTTATAATTACCTTTGGGTACTGCAGTTCATCTGGGATATGGCTTTTGCTATGGAAACTTTATTCTTTCTTAGAACATTAGTTTCTCCACTTTTTAGCAATTTATTCTCTTTCTGCCTTTCTTTCTCAGGTTACTGGTGGCTATCTGGTAAATTATAAATTGTACTTGGTCTCCTGGTCCACTTTCAAGTACCATTTTGGTCTAGAACAAAGAAATATCTCTCTTTGTCTCTGCTCAAGCCACACTGAGACTGATGCCCCCAAACAGCACCATTTCAAAGAAAACTGTGTGATAGAATAAAATAAAGCAATTTGCCATTTTCAGTGAAGATCAGTAGCCACTCTGGTGGAAAATGTGTTCAATTGTTCTTGTAAATGAAAGAGAATTATGGTGCTACTGTATTATTTCTTATAATGCTTTATATATCCTGTACAGACATTTTTCTTTTTAGTTAGTTGGACTTAAAGTATAGCTCTTCAAGTGCATTTAGAGACTTTTATTTTGTTCATAATTTCTTTACCAATTTTGGAAATTTTTTTCTTTAATAATTACTTATATCTTGAAAATATTTTTCTAGAGCTACATGGAAAGTAATCACCTAAACTGGTATTAAAAAGTGATTACTAAGTTATTTCAAAACATGAATTTAATTGAATATAGAAAAACTATTCTGTACTGAAAATATTGTATGTTGATAGAAGACTCTATCTTTTGGAATTGTATCTTTATAATTTCAGTACCATACTTCACACATTACATTTATAATTCTCTACTTAAATCAACTATTAGGTATTATATAAAGGAGACATTTTTAAGTATGAGAAATTTGAAGCTTTATGATTAAATCTAATCATGCAAATTTGATGCTTTGAGATTGTGAAAGAACATGTTTATTACTTTGTAATTTAAAATACAGGTAGCCTTAGAGTTGTACTATTGAAATGATGATATATTTCGATCACTTGAAATAGTAGATGTAAGAGATTTGGAAGCATTAAGTTAAAACAAAAGGCACAGGAAAAGAATAATATGTGAAATATAAGACATATTTTCAAGTGGAGCTATAGAATGACACAGTGGTACTGTAAGATATCCAGGCTTGCATGGACCTATAATTTTAAATTTGTATTTGTTGTCTGTATGTGTCACATTTATTTTTTTAAATCAATAATATATTTGCAAGGTTTTTGTATAGTTGTCAATCAGTTGGGCCACAGTACTGCATATCTCAGGAATTCTATTCTTATTATAGTCTATGTAAATAATACCTGCTGTAGCTAGGCAAGAAAATATGATTGTAGGAATATGCTATTTTGTTTGGCATCTGGTGACAGAATACCAAGGATAGAAGTAGACTTTCTGTAAAAGTTGATATGTATAAAAATCATAAATACTTAAGTAATAATATGGAAGTAGTTTTATAGTATTCACTACAAAGATTCACCATTCTAAAACTAGTTGAGAATTCTAAAGTGTCTCAAAGTAATCTTCAGAATTAGCTAAATTGTGCACAAGCACAAAGTCACATTTCTGGATAACTCAGTGGTCAATACTTAAAGATATAACAACAACTTTATGGAATGACTTAATATTTTTTTAAAAAAAATAAAATTTTTAATGTTTACTTATTTTAGAGAGAGAGAGACAGCATGAGTTGGGGAAGGGCAGAGAGAGAGGGAGACAGAATCTGAAGCAGGCTCCAGGCTTTGAGCTGTTAGCACAGAGCCCAACATGGGACTTACACCCATGAACCACGAGATCATAACCTGACCCAAAGTCAGACCTTAAACAACTGAGCCACTTAGGTGCCCCTTAATCATCCATTTAAAGCAAATACTTTAAAGCTAAAATTATTTCGTTAATTTTCTAGCTTTTCCACTGAATTTTTACTTGAAAGGGCATCTGTAGAGTGCATCTTTTATCAATTTGAATATTAATTTCTTGTTTATGAATGCTTAAGTTACAACATTTTGTTCTGGTGCTATAGAGTATTTATTTATTTATTTATTTATTTATTTATTTATTTATTTATGGTTTCTTTTTTTTTAATATGAAATTTATTGTCAGATTGGTTGCCCTACAACACCCAGTGCTCATCCCAACAGATGCCCTCCTCAATACCCATCACCTACCCTCAGAGCATATATTTAGCATGCTTATTATTCCTTTCCTAGATATTTGTAGGTGTATGGAATATGCTTTTTGTCAATATCACAAATGTTTCAAAAAAAAGATTTCAGTAACAAATTTAGGATATACTCTTAGAAATTTCATGATAGTTTAAAAATTAAAACATATTAATATTATCTTATAAAGCAAATCATATTCCCAAAGAATCTGGGAAGCTTTTTCTTGAAGACTAGAATGATTTCTTTGGATTAATTTATGTAACATTACCTAACTAAAACTTAATTAAGATTAATACAAGCATTTAAGGCTATAAATGCCCTTCTTGATACTAAGTTTACTATATTCTATAAGTTATATGAAGTATTCTTTTTATTTTTATTCAATTCTAAGTAAAAATTTTCAGTATGATTTATTTAGTTTCTGACTCATGAGTTATGCAGTTGTGTGTTTTCAAAATTTGTATTTTGTTTGTTTTTATAAACTTATAATTAATCTCACTGCAATCAGTGAAGATGCTCTATATTTTGAAATTTTTTGAAACTTACTTTTTGACCCAGACTGTGGTAAATATTTGTTAATATTCAGTGTGTGCTTGAGAAGAATTCCCTAATTGTTGATTTCAGAGTCTAATGGTTTCATTAATTTTGCTAATTTTATTGTTATAAATTTCTGTCATTAGTAATTTTCCCTAATTAACCTATTGGTATTTGAATGAGGTGTGTCAGTGTCTCTCAGTGGTATTGATATTGCTAATTTCTGATTTTATTATTCTTCTTAGTTTGTGCTTTGTATATTTGGAGGCTTTTAAATTATGTGCATATAATTTAGAATTACATATGTTATCTATGTCTAGTTAATTGAATGTTTTATTATAATGAAATTACCATCCTAACTCTAGGAACAATTTAGTTTTATTTTGTCTGAAAAGTGTTTGGCTATTTCACATTTCCTTTGGTTCATGTTTGCTTTGTATATCTTTTCCCATCTGTTTCCATTCAGACTTTCAAAATCTGTATGCTTTACATTTGTCTTGTGTCCCTATAGCTGTGTTTCTTTTTTGGTGTAAAAATATTATATTTATTTTTCTCTGTTTGAAAAAAATAATAGACTATTTTTTGAGCAGTTTGTATTTACAGAAAAATTCAACAGAAGGTACCAAGAGGTTCCTTCCGTACATGATCTCACTACCCCCACCTCTAGTTTCCCCCATTGTTAACATCTTACATTAGTGTGGTGCATTTGTTCCAAATGAAGAGCCAATAATGACACATTATTATTAACTAAAGTCTATAGTTTACATTAGGGTTCAATCTATATTGTTAATTCTGTGAGTTTTGGCAAATGTATAATGACATATATCATTATAGTATCATACAGAATAGTTTCACTGATCTAAAAAAAATCTTCCTTGCTTTACCTATTCATCCCTCCTTCCTTTCTCCTGAAACTTTGGCAACCACTAATTTTTTTTTATTATATCCATAGTTTTGGCTTTCAGAGTGTCATATAGTTGGAATCATAGTATATGGCCCTTTCAGATTGGCTTCTTTCATTTAGAAATATGCATTTAAGATTGTTCCATGTCTTTTTTTTACAGCTTATCTCTTTGTAGTTTCATAGCTTATCTGTCTTTATTGCTGAATAATATTCCATTTTATGGAAATCTATGGATGTTTAAACAGACACAGTTTGTTTATCTGTTCACCTATTTAAAGACATCTTAGTTACTTCCACGTTTGGGTACTTAGGAATAAAGTTGCTATAATAATTCATGTGTAGGTTTTTGTGTGAACACGAGTTTTCAGCTCATTTCAGTGAATACCAAAGACTGTGATTGTTAGATCATATTTCAAGATGTTCAGTTTTATAAGAAATTGCCAAACTGTTTTCCAAAGTAACTGTACATTTTATATTTCCACTAGCAATGAATAAAAATGTCTGTTGCTTCTTTATATTCTTGCTAGGATTTAGTATTTTAATGTTTTAGATTTTGGTATATAGCCAGAGTCCTAAAATTATCCAATCAGACATTTTCTTTTGTATAACTGATGAATTATTGCATTTATATTTATTTTTATTCTTGTTTATCTTACTGTATCTTTTTTATCTGTTCGTATGATCCACTTGTCAGAATCGTTTTAACTTCTTTCTTGCTTCATGTTGGATTGATGAAGTTTGGTGTGTGTTTGTTTTTCATCCCATTTTCCCCCTTTTCTGGTTTGGAACTATTATTCTTGTGGCTATTCTTGAGTTTTACCATGTATATTTAAAGTGTAAAGTAAAAATGATAATTAAGGGCTGGGATCTTAGAACACTTTGTTATGATCACTCTTCTGATTTACTTATGATTTTCATTTATTTAAATTAAGTTTTAATAATGTCTCTAATTTTGAAGTTATTGTTCTTATATATAGATAATATTCATGTGGATTTATTTTACATTAATTCCAGAAAGACAGTATATTCAAACACAGTTCTCTATTGCTGATTATATCCTTTCATCATGCCGAAGATGTTATTTTATAATTTTCTGGCTTTCATTATTGATGTAGAGGAGTCTGCTCTGATATGGCTGCCATTCATTTTTTGAGGATTTGACTTCTTTTCACATACTCCCTTGCCTGTGTGTCTGCAGTTTCAACACCATGTGCCTAGTTGTGGATTCATTTAGTTGCTTTTACTATTTGGATGTGTTTAGTGATTTTCTCTTCAAATACAGATACTTCAGCCTTTTTTTTTACACTCTCCTCTGGTTCTCTGTTTAAAATTATCTCCGATCTTATTCTATCTTCTATATCTTTTCATTTTCCCCATATTTTTCTATCTTGTTTGCTCTTTGTTTCTTCAACTCTGTCTTCCTTTTCCCTGATTCTTCTTCACTTCTGTCTAATCTGTTGTTTAACACTTCCTTCTTGTTTTGTTTTTAACTATTATATTTTTATTTCCAAAAGTTCTGCTTTTTTTCAAGTCTGCTGAAATTTTGGGAGCCTGTTATAGAACTTGAATAGTTCTACTTTATGATTAATTTTAAACAATAAAAAGACATATTTTATTAAGGATAGATTTTACCCATCCTGAAATCCATTCTCCTAGGTACATCAGGTACATTTCATAGGTACATAGTAGTCAAGGCCACTTCCAGTAGCCATCTGATTTCCAATGTTTTGCGAACTGAGAATGTCATACCAGTATATATTATATTTCCTTTGGCTTTCATTGAAGAATGAAAGATTGGCATGGCAGAAATAAATGTATTAAGGACAGGTTATGACACAGGTAATTTGATACTATTCTGATTGACCTGAGCTGTGACAATTTATATGTTAATATTTATGTTCTTTATTTTGATAAAATTAAACACGTAAAATCATAGAAGGATTTACATTATATGTATTTTAAGAAAGAAGTTAAGTAAGTTTAAAGAATAGCTTATTAACTTTAAAATCAATATGGAGTTTCACTGCATGGTGTGTTTAATTTTTAAACAGTTATTGCTAGCAATTAAAAAATAGATATATACTTATTTCTTATAGAGTACATGATATCAGTTTTTCAATTATACTAAGACATTAGGCACTGAACATCTGATTAGAGCAGTTTCCCTAGTAGATCCTGTTAATGTAAATTAAATTGAAAATTTCACTACATGTTTTACTTCTGATACATTCCAAGTATTACTTTACCTGCATTTATTTCCAGAATTTTAAATACTTGATTCAATAATACTAAATGAGTTAGCAAATTTGACAATAATATCAGGAGACAATCTGATGGATTCAAATGACTCAGGCCCAGTTTTAAATCATACTTCTGCCTAAAAATGAAAAAGTAAAGCTATATGACCGTATGTCAACTGTTTGGTCTTTCTGAATATCAATTTTGTCATTTGTAATATGAGGATAACAGTATTACTATAAATACTAATAAAAGAACCTTGGGGGTGCCTAGGTGGCACAGTTGGTTAAACATCCAACTCTTGATTTCAGCCCAGGTCATGATCTCATGGTTCGTGGGTTGGAGCCTCACATTAAGCTCTGAGCTGGCGGTGAGGAGCCTGCTTGGGATTCTCTCTCTCTCTCTGCCCCTTCCCTGCTTGCTCCATTTCTCTCTCAAAATAAATAAATGAACTTAAAAAAAAAGAATCTTACATAGTACCTGGTGCCCAATATTTTTTCCAAGAAATGGAACTTATGATAGTTTTTATTATCATTATTATTAATAAAAGGATACTTGTAAGGGTTTTACATCCTTTGAGTTATTTTTCTTTGAAAAGTTTACATAAACTCTACTGTAACATGATATAAAACATAAAAATTATTATTGCTGTGTTTCTTCAGTATTATATCTCTGTGTTGGGAATGAGTGTTTATAGCCATTTTCAGGTATAAATTTATGTAATTGGAATTATGACATAGGTAGTGTCTACTTGTGAGTACATTGTTAGTGTTCATGTTATTTCAGAGCCGCCATTTCCTCTTTTGGAAAACAAATAGTAGTGCTCAGAAACAGACTAATGAATGTTTTTTTCTGTTCTCCATCACTACTAATTTCTACTTATTGACACAGCAAATTAATAATTAATCATGCACATTTACATTGCATATATAGTGTCTAAATAAAGATCACCAACTCAGGAGCACCTGTGTGGATCAGTTGGTTAAGCATTTGACTCTTGAGTTCTGCTCCGGTCATGATTTCACAGTTCATGGATTCGAGCCCAGCGTTGGGCTCCATGCTGACAGTGTGAAGCTCGCTTAAGAATCTCTCTCTCCCTTTCACTCCCCTCTTCCCTTGCTCTCTCTCTGTCTCTCTCTCTCTCTCAAAGTAAATAAAAAAAGATCACAAAATCAGTTCTTATGAGTTATTGGAAGACATCATTTGCAGAGGTTCAAGGAAGTTTTGTTAGTGGAATAGCATAGATTTGAACTCAGTTTTTTGGATTCAGTGATAGAATTTTTTTGCCACACGACGTTGCCTGCCACAAAAAAATGGTCTCTAAGCTAAGGTTAATGCATATATGAAAAGTTTAATTACAATAAGTGATAAAGTAACAGTTCAAAACTAAGTAAGATAAGTGGGAAAGGAAAGGACTATGACAGGACAATACATGATTATTGGCAGATGAGGCATGCAGAAAATCATGCTTTAGTAATCCCAAGAACAAACTATAACTTATTCAGTGATTTATTAGCTCCTGTCATGTATCTATATTTCTGGTATATGTCTGGTATATGTCCTATTCTAGGATGTCTGGTCTTCTCAGTTAGACTGTAAGCTCATGTGGGTGGGAACTATTTTTTTATTTTTATGTACCCCCATGAGATATGATGTCGGACACACCTGCTAAATGTGCTTGTGGGTTGAATCATTGTTATCATTATTTTTTTTAAAAAATAAGAATATTTTCTAAGATATAACTGAGTTAGTCTTAATATAAGATACTTTTAAAATTATACTATAAGTCTGTGCTGATATGTTTTCAACATGTTGTGTATAAAAAATAGTCACCCATTCATGCTTCTCACCTTCTCACTTTCTCATTCTCATACCTTCTCAGTTATATATGGGAATATATCGTATCTCTATTGACTAATGATGAATTTTTCTTAATTTTAGCCATTCAAAAAATATGCCCCCTTTGTTTGCTCATATACAATTCGTGAATGTTATATGAGTTTTAGTAAAAAAGAAAAGATTATAATGCCTGCTAACAAAAAATTATAGAAGAGAACATATTACCTGCACATAAATAAATTTTATTTATGTATAATTTTCTATAAGAAATACTCCTTTAATAAGGAACAGATAATAATCCAAACAGAATCATTAAATGTGTAAAATTAATAATGTTAAGTATAGTGTAGAAATTAAAAAATGCTCAGCACTGCATTAAAAAATCAATGCATTTGAAGAATAATTTACATATTTCCATTCCAACTGTACAGTCCAATGAAGTGTGACAAATATGTATACCCTTGTAACTATCACTGCATATTTGCAGTAGCTGTTTTATAGTCCTTGTCTACTAATGTCATTATCTCTGTCATTTCAGGATCATTTCAGGATTTCTATTGTCTGGTTTTTCTCCTGGTAATGGCAGTCATTTCTCTGCTTCTTTGCACATTTAAAACTTTGATTAAGTGATTATGAGTGCTTAATTCAAGTTTTCTTTTAAAGATTGTTGAATTTTGTTTTCTAGGTAGTTAAATTACGATATGCAGTGTTAGGTTTAAAATGTAGTTTATCCATTAGGGCACCTGGGTGGCTCAGTTGGTTAAACGTCCAACTCTTGGTCTCGGCTCAGGTCATGATCTCATGACTGGTGTGTTCAAGCCCCACGTCAGGCTATGTGCTGACAGCGCTGAGCCTGCTTGGGATTCTCAGTCTCCCTCTCATTCTGCCCCTCCCCCCTCCTCTGTCTCTCTCAAAAATAAATAAATAAACATTAGAAAAAATAAAATGTAGTTTATCCTAGGCTGGTTTACCTCTCCTGCTATGGTATGACATTTTCTGGGTTCTCAAGTGAATGCCTTAGGTGTTCAAGGATATCTATACATTCTGGCTAGGTAGAGCTGTGGGAATTGTTCAGCCTACAGCTTGCCTTGCTTGCTCTTTGCTCAACCACATAGAGTTTCACTCTATACAGCTTATTATTGAACAAATGAGTCAGATGCTGCCTGTGAAGTTTCCTAGAGGTTTTTCTCCTTGGAGCTCCATCAGCTCTTTACTTTGCTTTCAAATTCTAGCTTTTCCAGCCTCTCCATTCACTACTTTGTTTCTTCACTTCTCTGAGATCGTCTGTGAGATCTTGCTTGGTTTCTAATTTTCCATGTTATTGTCTAGAGTCCTTTTTATAACATTTCCATAGTGTAAATATTCCTATCATGGCTAAGTTACTAATATGACATCGCTGAACATAGAACTGGGGAGAAATGAGCACAGTCAGGTCTCGTGAGCCAGTACCAAGCTTGCCCCAGTAAACCACTAGGGTTAGAATTTATGACAGCTAATCCCTTTTTTTGAAATAAAATACATTTTGGAGATGTATAATATCTTTTATGAATTATAAATTTTGAATTATTTCCCATGTTTGGTTCAGTAGTTTCTTCTATGTAATTTCTATTCATCTTCAGACTAAGTTGTGTCAATTGATACAGTTTTCTGAGTTGCACTAGACACCTTCTAATAAGCTTTTTAAGGGAAATTTCAAGTGAAGGGAATTTAAAATAATTCTCTATGATTTATGTAAAACTTGTTCACTTACATAGTGTTTCATACATATAATATTTTTGAGCCTGTCTTATAGTGAGCATTAAACATCACTTCAGCCATCCTTGCTGAAAAATTATTAGATAGTTCTGTTTCTTTCTGAAAGATTGAGTAGTAATGAACGTGTTTTCTTATACATGCAATGTAGATAAGAATTATACTATGAGTATTATATTTTTATGTTTATTTATTTTTGAGAGAGAGAGAAAAAGGGAGAGAGAGAGAAGAGAGAGAGGGAGAGAGAGAGAGAACACGGGCAGGGAAAGGGCAGAGAGAGAGGGAGACAGAATCCCAAGCAGGCTCTGCGTTATCAACCCACAGTCCAGTGTGGGGCTCGAACTTACAAGTTATGAGACCATGACCTGAGCCGAAACCAGAGTAAGATGCAACCGACTGAGCCACCAAGGTGCCCCTAAAATGTCAAATCTTAACACTTTTTCACTCTTTAAATGATGACAATGATGAACTCTAAATAATTCAGGTTAATTTTGTTTTTGCTATAGTGGTGATGTTTTTATTTCTATTTCTTTTTTTTTAAGTAGGCTCCATACTTAATGTAGGGTTTGAACTCATAACACTGAGATCAAGAGTTGCATGCTGTACTGCATGAGCCAGCCAGGCACCCCCCTTTTTTTCTATTTTTGATAAAATAAACATAATTAGTATGTTTATTCTTTGTTATAGGTATATTGCCTTTAAAAGATATTTCACCTTGGAGAGTGATTCTAAAGACAGTTAACTAATACATATTTATTTCCTCTTTAAGTAAATAAAATCCAAATAATTAAAAAGTTAAATTTTAGGGGCATCTGTGTAGATCAGTTGGCTAAATGTCAGATTCTTTTTTTTTTTTTTTTTTGGCTCAGGTCATTGTCTCATGGTTTGTGATTTTGAACCCCAAGTTGGGCTCTGTACCTGCTTGGGATTCTCTTTCCCTTTCCCTTTGCCCCTTCCTTACTTGTGCACATGTGTGTGCAATCTCTCTCTCTCTCAGACATAGATAAACTTAAAAAAATTATAAAAAAAGTTTCATTTACTCAAAAAAGTTAAATTTTAGACATTAAATCTAATTTTCGTGCAGATCATTTTTTAAAATTTTCCTGAAATAATTATACAGTTCTCAAATCATCAAGTGGGTAAATGAGACTTAACTTTTGTATCACTGGACTTCTAAGACTTTCTTGTTTTAAATCACTGATGGGTCTTTAGCATTTTTTTTCCTGCAAAAAATGGGTAAGAATATAAACAAAAGTATCTAATTTTGCAGAAATGTCTAGGAAAAGAACCATTTAACTAAAAACATTTTATGAAGCTACTGAGTAGTCATGGCAACAAAAAGTTACACTCTTTTAAACGTGTAAATTTTTTCATGTGGAAAGGCTTTTAGTCCTTAATAATTGCTGTTTTCCTCTCAAAATTTTGTCAAAAACATTTCCACGATGAGAAAAAAACATATGGCTTATTTTAATGGTTTACATTAGGAAATTTATTTAACTTTTTAAAAAGCAGACTCATGGAGGAAATTTGACTTATAGTAAATTGCACGGGAAGTGTATAATTTGTGAAGTGTTGACTCACTTATACATATGTGCAATCATCACTACAATAAGGATAATGAGCACGCCCATCCCTCCTACTCTTTGCCATCACTCCCTGTGCATCCCTTTGTCCCCAGGCATCCACCTACCATCTGTGTCACGATAAGTATTTCCATTCTCTCTCTCTCTCTCTCTCTCTCTCTCTCTCTCTCTCTCTCTCTCTCTTTTTCTGTCTCTTCTTTATTTCACATAATTATTTTGAGTTTCATCCTTGCCATAGTGTATTTTAATACTCCATTTCTTCTTTTTCTTGAACAGTATTACATTGTGTGTACTTCCCACAATTTTTTTATCCATTCACCTGTTGAAGGATATTTGCGTTGTTTTCAGATGTAGGTTATGAACATTTGAATACAAGATTTTTCTATGGTAATACACTCTCATTTCTCTTGGGGAAAATACCTAAATGTTGAATGGTTGATTATATGATAGGCATATTTTGACTTTTTAAGAAATTTCCAGTTCCCAGAAGCAATACATGAGAGTTCTGTTTCCTCCACATCCTCGCCTCAGTGTTTTTAATTTTGTCTATTCTGATAGTGGCAGTGGTGTATTGTAGCTTTAATTTATATTTCTGTAATGATAACGTTGAACATCTTTCACATGCTTATTTGCTATCTGCATATTTTCTCTGATGAAGTGTATAAATAATTTTGTCCGTTTAAAATTTGTGTTTGTTTTCTAATTGTTGACCTATGATAATTCTTATATTCCAGATATAAGTACTTTATCAGTTATATGCTTTACAAATATTTTTTCCTGACTTGGCTTGTCTTTTTCATTCTTTTAATGGTGTCTTTGTAATACCACAAGTTTTCATTTTTTTTAATGTTTATTTATTTTTGATAGAGAGAGGGGGAGTGTGAGCGAGCAGGGGAAGGGCAGAGACAGAGGGAGACAGAGAATCCGAAGCAGGTTCCAGGCTCTGAGCTGTCAGCACAGAACCCAATGCGAAGCTCGGACTCACGAACTGTGAGATCATGACCTGAGCTGAAGTCGGATGCTTAACTGACTGAGCTACCCAGGTGCCCCACAAATCTTTCATTTCAATGAGGTCAAGTTTATCAATTTCCTTTTCCCCACTTTGGATCTTTCTTTTTGTTTCATATCTAGGAAGTCTTGCCTAACCCAAAATACAAAAGGTTTTTCTTTCATGTTAAATTTAGGTCTTTGAATTAATTTTTGCATATTGTGTAAGTTATAGATCAAAAAAAATTTTTGTATGTGGATATACAATTGTATATCCATGTGATAAAAGACTTATATCCCCACCGAATTGCCTTTGCACACTTGTTGAAAATAATGTATCCATCTGTGGATCAACTTCTGACTCTATTTTCTTCTATTTGTCTGTTTTTCAATCTTGGTGCCAATACACATAATACTGATTACTGTAAATCTATAACAAGTCTTGAAATCCTGGAATGTTAGGTCTCCACTTTTGTTCATTTTTAACGTTACTTTGGCTATTATAGGACCTTTACAGTTTGTCAATTTCTACAAAACATCTCCTGAGATTTTTATTGGGATTGTATCAAATACATCTATCAGTTTGAGGAAAACTGGTATTTTAACAGTGTTGAATCTTCTAACCCATGAGCAAAGAAACCCTTCTTCAATTACTTTTTGTAATATTTTGTAGTTTTTGATGAACTGATATTCTGTATTGTTTTGTCAGATTTATCTGTTAAGTATATGATATTTTTCATGCTATTTTAAATGGTATTTTTTTACTTCAACTTGACTGTTACTAGTATATATAAACACATTTTTATATCATTTATACACCAGTTTTAGTTTGTTAACAACATTGAACAGAAAGTACAGAGAATTCCCTTCTTTTTAAAATTTTTTATTTTAGTGAGAGAGAGAGAGCATGAGTGGAACAGAGAGAGAGAGAGAGAGAATGAGAATACCAAGTAGGCTGCATTCTCAGCACAGTGCCCCACGTGGGGCTTGATCCCACAACCCTGGGATCATGAAATGAGCCAAAATCAAGAGTTGGAAGCTCAACCAACTGAGCCACCCAGGCATCCCTTTCAGAGTTCCCTTATCTCCTCTGCCCTCATACATGTTCACCTTCGCCCACTGTCAGAATTGTCATTGCTTTGTCTTTTTTAGTGATACTGAGTAGTCAATGCAATCCTTATCAAAATCCCAATGGCTTTTCTTTTCTTTTCTTTTCTTTTCTTTTCTTTTCTTTTCTTTTCTTTTCTTTTCTCTCTTCTCTTCTATGTTTCTTGTGTTTGGGTTTCTTGAGCTTTTTAGATCTGTGGATTTACAGACTTCATTAAAAATGGAGAAGTTTTGACCATTATGTCTTCAAACCTTATTTTCTGTATTTATCTCTCTTAGCCTTTGGGGAATTCAATGTCATGTGTATTAAGCTACTTGTAATTGTCCCACAGCTTGCTGATGCTTTATTCATTACTTAAAAAAAATCCCGTTTTCTCTTTATATTTAATTTTGGAGTTTTTTTTTTTAATTTTTTTTTCAACGTTTATTTATTTTTGGGACAGAGAGAGACAGAGCGTGAACGGGGGAGGGGCAGAGAGAGAGGGAGACACAGAATCGGAAAAAGGCTCCAGGCTCCGAGCCATCAGCCCAGAGCCCGACGTGGGGCTCGAACTCACGGACCGCGAGATCGTGACCTGGCTGAAGTCGGATGCTTAACCGACTGCGCCACCCAGGCGCCCCTGGAGTTTTTTTTATGGCTATGTCTTCAACTTACTAAATTTTTCTTATGCAGAAAAAAATCTAATCTATCATTAATTTAATTGGTTGTATCTTTTCACCTCATGTTGTAGTTTTCATGTCTAGAAGTATGGTTTAGGTCTTTTTGTATACATCCCATGTCTCTTTAACTTTTGAATGCATGCAATACAGTTACAATACATATTTTAACACAATGAAACAGACTGAATTTAGAATCCAATATGAGAGGTTGTCTTCTATTAAGCTGGGCATTAAAGAAATTTGTAGAATTGTAGATTAGTAGCACTCATATTACTAAACATTTTCATAAAAATGCACTAATATCTAATGGGTTTTTATTGCTTTTTTAAATGAGTTAAAGTATTTCAAAATTTCTTAGTTTTAATTTCCAGTACAATAAATATTAGCAGATATAACTCATGTAGGTGAAAACTCTTTGGAATATTTAGCACTTTCAGAGTACAAAGTGGTCTTGAAATCAAAAGTTTTGAGAACTGCTGAACTATTATCTAATTGCACATCCCTGTATTATTACTATGATGGTTAGTAACCCTGAAATCATGTAGTTTCCATAGGTCTTATTCTGAGAGTAGTCTAAAAGCCTTTGCTAAGATTTACAGTTAAATTATATGCTATGGTCTGAATGTTTGTGTCCTGCCCCAGATTCATATGTTGAAATGTTAATGCCCTGTGTGATGGTGTTAGGAGGTGCAATCTTTGGGAAGTGATTAGGTCACGAAGGTGGAGCCCTCATGAAGATTAATGCCTTTATAAAAGAAACCTCGGAGGGGTACCTGGGTGGCTCCATAGGTTGAGAATCTGACTTCAGCTCAGGTCATGATCTCAGGGTTTGTGAGTTCAAGCCCAATATTGGGCTCGCTGCTGTCAGTGTGGAGCCTGCTTTGGATCCTCTGTCCTCCTCTCTCTCTCTCTGCCCCTCCCCACTCTCAAAAATAAATACACAGTAAACAAACAAACAAAACAAAACCTCCCTTTAAAAATAAATAAGAGAAACCCCAGAAAGCTCCCTTGCCTCTTCTCCCTTGTGGGAACACAGAAAGAAATTGGAAGTTTGCATTCTAGAAGACAGACTTCATCAGAACCTGATCATGCTGGCTAATTGTTCTCAAACTTCCCAGCTTCCAAAGCTGTGAGAAATAAATTTCTGTTGTTTAAACCACATAGTCTATGTTTATTTTATTTTTTTCAGTCCCAGTGGACTAAGACACTGTAGCAAAGTATTTGTAAACTTCACAACTCTAAATTCTAATGGATCAGATTTGCTTAAGAAACTATAGTACCATTCAGAAACAGTCTGGGAATAGCCTTAGAGAAATATGAAGTGAGCATGGTATAGAAAGATCATGAAATTTGAAGGCTAAACCTTTAGATTCTAGCTCTTAAATTTAAACCTTGTCTCTTAATTATGCCATCACTTGGAGTATATGTCAATTTGTTTATTCATTTTCTAATGGGTCAAATTGACCAAGCACTACAGGGTTGTTCTGATGATTAAATGAGACAACAGAGGTAGTAGTGTTTAGAAAACTATTATACAGTACTTATATTAAAGGTTATTCCTGGTGCTATTTCGACTTCTCATTTAAAATAGGAACAAGATCTGGGATAATGGTTTACATTGTCTCAAGATTTGGGATGGCTATCCTGGGCATACTTTTGCGGTTTTGTGTTTGTTCACAATTAAGTATGACCATTAAGTAAAAGTCAAATTGTTATTTTACCTGCTACATCAAAATATGGTTTTTGTTTTTTTTCTGGTGAAACCATATGCTATAATTAGCTGAGATTTTGATCCAGTTATATGTAGTGATGTTTATTTTTCATAGCTATTTATGTTTTTATTATATTTTGAAAAAAATGGGTTATTTAGTGTTGCATCTTAGTATGATGTAAGCAAATTAAAATATACTTTGCTTTTTTACTTGAGTACATAAGATTATTCCATAACTTTAGAAGATACTGAAATTTTTGAATTATTTTTTTCTTAAAATATTTGTTCTTTCCTCCTTGCAACTTGTTTCAACTCCCTTGTGCAATTTGTTTGAAGAATTTAAAAAGTATTATTGGATTTTAAAATATGATTGCAGGTATTATTTATATCTTTATTGTTTCTGGAAAGTTGAATCATGTGTTTTAGAAGGAAAAAGGGATTGCTTTGACCTGGAGTAGATATGTTTTGAAATGGCAATAAATTTTCTTTCAAGTAAGATAGTAAAGGACTTTTGCAAGGTGTGTAAGAGTTAATCTTATTTAGTTGGAAATATTTTAATGAAAAATCAGGAATTCTTAAAATTTGTATGATCTTGATAGAACTATTTAGCTAGAAGTATAATAGGTAAGAAAGAACTGCATATTAAAAGGTACAACTAATTATAGTGCTTCTTATTAATTAATCAACTAATTTTGTTTGTATATGTAACTGTTTTCTATCTTATTTTAGAAATCTGAGGGAAAGAGTATTCATAGTTGGAAGGGATTTTGGAATAGTGCAAGTACAGTCACCAAATAATATGTCCTTAGCTCCACCTCTATGTTATACTTCTTTTTATATCATTACATCGAAGCTTGGGAATTAAGGAAATGAGTAATAGCACAGCAGAATAATGTGGACAAAGATATGAGAGATAACAAAATTTAAATAAAAATTATAACTTCTTAGAATTTGAAATAACAAGAAAGGACTTAACTTTGTTGTGTTTGAAAATACTTTTAATACTCAAATTATTTATAAGATTTTTTTGGTGATATTTGCTGAGACACTTTCTGTGAGAATTGTGATAATTATAAATATGGGTCTTATTGCTTTGGGTATTTGATATAAGTAAGAAAAAAACATAAGCTATTTTCCACAATCTTTATGCCCTAGTGTCAGCGTTGGTGACTAAATGAGCTAGACCAAATGCTATTTTAGCAGTAAAGAGGTTGTAAAAATATGGTAATACACCTTAAGGTCAAATCTTAAGGGGCATGTCTGTTCTAGTTTAACTATGTAATAAGTATAGTAAACAAATATGAAGTTCATGTGGGTGGAAAAGATCATTTTTCTACTTGAAATGTTGGAAATTTATATAATATCTCTATCAAAGATGTTATGCAATTTCATTATTTTTAACTATTAATTTGTTACAATAGTATAAGTGAAATTTATGAAAATGAGAAGTGAACTTTGGAAATGATATAATTTTGATTCTTTCATCATTTTCACTTAACTCAGTTTTGTATTAGAATTCCCAAAGCCTAAATAATTTTTATTTTTCTTCAGTTTTAGAAGGAATGCAGACTCATCATAGAAGCATAGGCTTTTAAAAATCATGTTTATTGTTTTTTCTTTCTTCCCATCTCTTTGTTCTTGTAGATGGAGATTGAGAGAGATGGAAAAGGGAGAATGAAGCAAGTATGGATTCCTCCATTAGATGGATTAGGTGTACATTAAAGTAAGAAAGGAGGAGTACTAAAAAAACAAAACAAACAAAAAAGAAAATTTCTCTTTTTAAGGATAAAAGGATTAGTCATCTTAGAAAAAAAGCAGGATTTACGTGGGCTTTCATGCTAAAATATTTTTTATTTTGAATTACATGTGGAGAAGGCATCATACTCAGTTGATTGCTCAGGTAGGAGAGGAGATACTAGTCTTTTCTCCTGATGCTTGCCCTGAGTATTTTAACAAAGGACCCTCTCCCTGTCCCACACACTGTCGGAGATAGTGTGTCTGAGCAGCTTTCTGGTCCTTTTGCACATCAGAGAACTATGGGCATATCCTCAAGGAATTCAAAGCCAGAAGATAAGAGGGAGGAATGCTTATGAAGTGCCTCTTTGTTCTCCAGGTTCTTATCCAGACATCTTGTGTGTCAGAAGTCAAGGCTTTCCTTACTATTATGTGTCATTTTTTTGGGGGGGGTGGTGGGGGCTTTCTCTTCTACTAACTGATACTTAGTAGTTTTCAAAACCAAAGTAATACAGTAACCCCCCACTGTATAAATTTTTGCACAGTAGTTTATAGCACAGACTGACCTGGAATTGAGCTCCATTGTAAAGTATTTTGGAGGCAAGGCATCAGAACAGTAAAGAAATGCCACCTCTAAAACAAGTAAATAATTAAAACAGTTCACTGTGCCTCTGAAGAAACACATTTATTATGCATGTTATTAAGCCCATTTATTAAGTTATGTGTTAGAGACCATGCGAGGCGACATGATATATAAATAGAATAATCTACCAGAGCTAAAAGGATCTGTCTGTCCAATAAACATCTAGTTAATAACAGCTATCTGTCTCTCTCCTTGCCCAGTAATACATATATATCAAGAGATTTGAATTGACCAATTAATTCACCTTCCCTTATTTTACCTCATTTATTGTGCATTTAACATTTGCAAACATTAAAATTATCTTAAAAAATTTTTTTTAATGTTTATTTATTTTTTGAGAGAGACACAACATGCAAGCAGGAAAAGGGCAGAGAGAGAGGGAGACAGAAGCCGAAGCAGACTCCAGGATCTGAGCTGTCAGCACAGAGCCCAACATGGGGCTCGAACCCACCAAGGGTGAGATCGTGATCTGAGCCGAAGTCCAACGCTCAACTGACTGAGCCACCTAGGCACCCCTTAAATGATCTTTTAAAATATTATCGTGTATGTTAACTGATACTATACTATAGATTTTGAGCATAATTATACAAACGTTTTCACCATCTTTCCTCTTGATTCTTTATATGACAGTGAGTTTGTGCTGAATGTCTGAGTGATCAGCTAACTAATGATTTTAACTTTCATATCCAGAGAGAGTTCAGCCATAAATTTTTTTAAGCATGAAAAAATTATTTTATTAATTTTCATATATTTACCTGCACCCTGACTTTTCATTCAGCCTTTAAATTTGGGGAGAGCAATTTCTAGGCATCATTTTTATGTGCAGTTTTTGGTATCACCCACCAAGTGAATTTGATTTTCCCTGAGAAGGGAATAAGAAGAAGAAGCACGCTCTTATTGAAACAACATGTGTGCCAGAAGTCAAGACTGCTCACAAATGTGGCACTCACTCTTCTAGGTAGAGATTTTGCAAAGATGGAATAAATGAGCAGGTCATGAAGAGGAGAGCACCAGCCCAGTAAGATTTTGCTCATGATCTGTGATGTCGCTAAGTCAGTGATGGACAGTAGAGTCAATACCTTGCTTTCAAACACAATCCATGAGAGAGACTTTCTAGAACTCAAAATCTTGTATCTTATATCTCAGGTCAGGACTGAATTGGAGACCCTACTACATAATTAAGTTTTGAAGACAGGTACCGAGGATTAGGTGTTCTGTAGTGCTGACTGTTGACCTTAAAAAAAAAAAAAAAACAAAAAAAACCAAAAGAGCCAGCTATTTTACCAGCAAAATGAGTTTTTTGGGAATAGCAGAGAACTGCAATTCAGGACAAGCAAACTGTGTTGAACCACAGGCAAATCTAGAAAACAGAGAGGGCTTGCTTTTATTTATTTATTAAAAAAAATTTTTTTTTCAACGTTTATTTATTTTTGGGACAGAGAAAGACAGAGCATGAATGGGGGAAGGGCAGAGAGAGAGGGAGACACAGAATCGGAAACAGGCTCCAGGCTCTGAGCCATCAGCCCAGAGCCTGACACGGGGCTCGAACTCACGGACCACGAGATCGTGACCTGGCTGAAGTCGGACGCTTAACAGACTGCTTAACAGACTGCGGCACCCAGGCGCCCTGAAGGGCTTGCTTTTATAGAGGAAAGGAAGAAGCTGGGAAGGGCTTTAATGGCTTCTTATTGGCTGAGTGTGGCGGTTTCTCATTGGCTGGGCTATTGCTGGGCAAGGAAAATTATTCGTTCCTTCTGCTAGAGAATGTAAAGTAATAAAGTAAGCTTTCTTTTGGGGAATGCTTAGGTTTGCTTCTTACAGTGATTCATAGTGCATGAGAGCTCTCCTTTTCAGGGTTTCCTGACTACACATTAGTGAGATTTCCTTTATTTATTTTCCCATGTCGTTTTTGATCTAGATCTTTCCTCAGAAACATCAAGGTCTTTACTCAACAGCATTGCTGATCAGGAGTCAGGGTTTTGTATTTAGTGGTTTCAACTCTTGGTGCAGGAGGGACCTATCCTGATT
Organism: Felis catus; assembly: GCF_018350175.1. Taxonomy (NCBI): domain Eukaryota; kingdom Metazoa; phylum Chordata; class Mammalia; order Carnivora; family Felidae; genus Felis; species Felis catus. The sequence continues at coordinate 91,677,132 of NC_058376.1, read as the reverse complement.
GTCATGTCTCATGTGGGAGGGGAAGTGCACAGGTTGGAAACCACTGAAGCTGTATTTGAGTAACAAAGAATGGTGGGAGGAACTCTGACATGTTTGCCATCTGATGGCAATGTCTTAAGCATTGGAGATCACCTCAAAGCACTGAGCTGACATCATCCTATTAGGTACATTGTTTCTACAAAGGTTTGACTGACAACAGCTATGTAGCTTAAAACTGATTATACAGAGTGAGATGAGAAGCAGGCATTCTGTAAGAAACCATCCCAATCTACGGTCTTTTCTAAAAATCTCGCAAAAAGGAGTTCACGGATTTATACTAACCTCGGATGCAAGGGAACAGATTGAAGATCTCCAACATTGTGAATAGATAGGAGTTTCTGGTGACAGATTCAGCAGTTGAAAGGTTTTCCCTTTTTCAATAGATTTGGCCAAGAAAGAGAGGGAAGAAATAAGGTAAGAAGTAACAGTGAGAAAAAGATATACAGGCCTGGTATAGTCATCTTGGGAAAGCTATTTCTTTCAACTGTTATCTGCTTCAGTTCCTGGATATATTTATTTCAGTTCACCAGTTGGCCTAGTCAGAGTTTGGTGCTTTCTTGAGATGTGACACAGAGACCCACGAATCTATTCCTTAGATTTTAATGGCACAAGGGTTGGTTCCTTTCCAATGGGTTTGAAGAGAGCCTTCCTGGAGATATCTTTCCAATAGACAAAATCTCTGTCTATAAGGTGTCATGTTTAACGTCTTTGTCTCCTGGGGTGCCTGGGTGGATCAGTCAGTTAAGTGCCAGACTCTTGGTTTTGACTCCAGTCTGATCTCAAGGGTTCATGAGATCAAGCCTTGCATTGGACTCCTCACTGACAGTATGGAGCCTGCTTGTAATTCTCTCTCCCTTTCTTTCTGTTCCTTCCCCCACTTGTGCACTCTGTCTCTCTCTCAAAATAAATTAAAATGAAATGAAATGAAAAAAAAAAGCGTTTGTCTCCTGGGAGCATCCTGCAGAAAGATTGTTCTACTAAAGCATGGTTATTCTCAACAGAAACAGCTAGGCCTTTACATTATTGAAGTATATCTCCCTTTACCAGTTGTGAATTCAAAGAAGCAAGGACCAAGAGCATTGGGTATTTTGTGATTATCTCAAAGGGTGAGGGTTTATAGCTTCCCAAAAGGATAGACTAAGATTTAGGAGGATTAATGGTAGTGCCTTTGGCCAGAGTAGTTGAAGGGTCTCTACAGTTGTTGCCATTTGAGTGTCAATAATATTGTTAGTTATTTGTTAGTGTATTTGACTAATCCTGAGGATTGAGGGTGAAAGTATAAAACTTGGCTAAACAACATAGACTTATTAAAGCACTTGACCCATGAAGTGAGTTCCTCAGTCAGTATGAAGTTTGAGGTGGTTCCTCATGTAGCAATATTTTAAAATGTACAAACCATTACTAAGACATTCATATCCATGAGACAGAGGAGGCTGTATACAATTCATTTGTCAAACCTCAGATAACCCATTGGGCAATGTAAAATGTCTGGGAGTCAGGGGATAGGTTTTCTTGAATTATATTTCAATTCAGGTGAAGGAAGCAAAGTAGGCACTCTTTGTGGCCTTGTTAATATTTTCTTACTAGTATTGGTTCATAAAGCTTACCATTTTATCAGTGGACCAATGATTTAATGCATGTACAGTAGTCAGTAATGGGAAACTTAGAGTCTCAGGATTATTGTTTGGCCTAAGTCACAATTTTCTTCTTTATTGAACCAACAGTTAGTTATTAGATTTCCAATATTGTTTTACATTTTCTGGAGCCAACTGTTGGACATCTCTAGTCAGTTTTTCTAGGGGAATATCCCTTTCTAGGGGGGAATATCCTTTTGGACTATGACAGAAGTTTGGTTTTTGGTTCCTTTTAGAGCAGTGTTCTTTGTGGAAATATCAGTGAAATGGTTTCCTTTTCCCTTCAGGGATTCACGTTTGGAGTTTTGTTTTCACCACTAGATATGAGGAAGCTTCTGTTTCCACAGCCTTCCAAAGTTGTATGATACTTCGAAGGCATACCTCCTGTCAGTATGATATTTGCTATTTTTCCCATAGTTAAAATGCAGGCCTAAGCAACAACATACAGTTTAGCCTATTGTACTGAGGTAGTCAAGAGCAAAGGTGTTGCCTTTGATGACTTCAAAAAGAGTTGCAGTAGCGTACCCAGCATAGTATTTGCCATTTTCACCTTTTTTTTAAAATCTAATTTTGTAATGTTTATTTATTTGAGAGAGAGAGAGAGAGAGAGAGAGAGAGAGAGAGAGAGAGAGAGAGAGAAAGGGACAGAGTGTGAGCAGGGGAGTTGCAAAAAGAGAGGGAGACATAGAATCTGAAGCAGGCTCCAGGCTCTGAGCTGTCAGCACAGAGCCTGACATGGGGCTCGAACTCACGAACCGTGAGATCATGACCTAGCTGAAGTCAGATGCTTAAGTGACTTAGCCAACCAGGTGCCCCTGCCATTTTCACCTTTTAATAAGAAGCACTGGTAAACCACAAAAAATCAGCAGTATTAGGAGGTGATCTGTCAGAGTCAAACAGTCATGAGGAATATACTGCAAGAAAGACTTATGTGAGTAGATGACTGGCTAAAAGGTGTTGAGTGTGATAAGACTACAGGACACAAAAGCCAAGGGCAGGGGGATTTATTAAGCTTTCCTTTAGGGCTTTAAAGGTTAAGCCATCCTGATCTTCCCAAATACAGGCGTACCTCAGTCATTGTGTTTCACTTTGTTGCACTTTGCAGGTAACTTTTTTTTTTTTTGTAACAAATTGAAGGTTTTGTGGCAACACTGTGTGGGGCAAGACCATTGGGGCCATTTTTCCAACAGTATTTGCTCATTTGTATCTCAGGGTCACATTTTGGTATTCTTAAAATACTTCACTTTTTTATTATTATATTTGTTATGTTGCTATTTGATCAATGATTTTTGATGTTGCTATTGCAGTTGTTTTGAGGGTGCCATGCACCACACCCAGAGAAGACAGCAAGCTTAATCCATAAATGTTGTATGTGTTCTGACTGCTCCAGCAACTGGCTGTTCCCCTGTCCCTCTTCCTCACCTCAGGCCTCCTTATTCTCTGAGACACCACAATATTAAAATTAGGTCAATTAATAATCCTACAGTGGCCTCTAAGTGTTGAAGTGAAAGCAAGAGTCATGTGTTACTCACTTTAAATCAAGAGATAGAAATGATTACACTTAGTGAGAGAGCCATTTTGAAAGCCAAGATAGGCCAAAAGCTAGGCTTCTTGTACCAGACACTTAGCTAAATTGTGAATGCAAAGGAAAAGGCCTTGAGGAAAATTAAAAGTGCTACTCCAGTGAACACAAGAATGATAAGAGAAGCAGCCTTATTGCTGATACGGAGAAAGGTTGAAAAGTCTGGATAGAAGATCAGATCAACCACAATATTCCCTTAAGCTAAAGCCTAATCCAGAGCAAGGCCCTCACTCTCTTCAATTCTGTGAAGGCTGAGAGAGGTGAGGAAGCTGCAGAATAGAAGTTTGAAGGTAGTAGAGATTTGTTTATGACATTTAAGGAAGTAAGCCATCTCTATAACATAAAGTACAAGGTAAAGCAGCAAGTGCTGATATAGAAATTGCAACAAGTTATCCAGATCTAGCTAAGATCATTAATGAAGGTTTGCTGCACTAAACAACAGATTTTCAATGTAGATGAAACAGCCTTATACTGGAAGAAGATGCCATCGAGGACTTTCATAGCTAGCGGGGAGATATCTACATCTGTCTTAAAAGCTTCAAAGGACAGGCTGACTGTCTTACTAGGAGCTATATAGAAGGTGACTTTTCAGTTCAAGCTAATGCTCATTGACCATTCTGAAAATGCTAAGGCCCTTAAGAATTATGCTACAACCACTGTGCCCTGTGCTCTATATATGGAACCACAAAGACTGTGGATGACAGCACATCTATTTACAATATGGTTTACTGAACATTTTTCTTAAAAAATATTCCTTTCAAGATATTACTGCTCTTGACAATGCACCTGGTCACTCAAGAGCTCTGATGAAGATGTACAATGAGATTAATGTTGTTTTCATGCTTGCTACATCCATTCTGCAGCCCATGGATCAAGGAGTCATTTTGACTTTCAAGTCTTATTATTTAAGAAATACATTTTCTAAGGCTATAGCTGCTATAGATAGTAATTCCTCTGATCGATCTCAGCAAAGTAAATTGAAAACCTACTGAAGAGGATTTATCTTCCCGTATGCCATTAAAAACAGTTGTGATTCATAGGAAGAGGTCAAGATGTCAACATAAAGAAGAGTTGGGATGAAATTGATTCTAACTCTCCTGGATGAGTTTGAGGGGTTCAAGACTTCAGTGGAGGAAGAAACTGAGGTGTGGTGGAGTAGCAAGAGAACTAGAATTAAAAGTGGAGCCTGCAGATGGGACTGAATGGCTGCAATCTCATGACAAAACCTTAATTGATCAGGATTTGCTTTTTATGGATGAGCAAAGAAAATGGTTTTTTGAGATGAAATCTACTCCTGGTAAAGATCCTGTGAATTTGCTGAAATGACAATAAAGGGTTTAGGATATTACATAAACTTATATGAGAAAGCAATGGTGGGATTTGAGAGGATTGATTCCAATATTGAAAGAAGTTCTCCTATGAGTAAAATGCTATCTCACAGTGTTGCATGCTACAGAGAAATCATTAATGAAAGGAAGAGTCGATTGATGTGGCAAACTTCATTATTGTCTTAGTTTCAGTAATTTCCATGGCCACCATGCTGATTAGTCACGAGCCATCAACATCAAGACATGATGCTCTACCAGCCAAGATTATGACTTGCTAAAAGCTCAGATTATGGTTAGCATTTTTTATCAAATATTTTTAAAATAAAGTTTTTATTTTTCTTAGCTATGATGCTATTACACACTTAATAGACTTCATATAGTTTACATAATGCACTGGAAAACTAAAAAACTCATTGACTCTCTTGTGATATTTATTTTATTGTGGTGGTCTGGAACCACACCTGCAATATCTCTGAGGTATGCCTTGTATAAATAAGTATTATAGCCTACATAGGAAAATGTGCAAGTCATTGCTATGAAGAGATGAGAAAAAGAAGAAATTTTAAAAATAATGTATGTATTATTTACCAGGGTTGCTGAAACCAAGTACCACAAACTGGGTGGCATAAAACAATAGGAACTTATTTCATTATACTTCTGGAGGCTAGAAGTCTGAAATTAAGGTGTCAATGTACGACCATACTCTCTATGAAGACTCTAGGGGAAATTCTGATCCACGCCTCTCTCTAGGCTTTTGGTGTTGCCTGTAACCCTTGGCATTCTGTGGGTGGTGGACATATTCCAATCTCTGCCTCCATCATCCCATGGCACCCTCCCTGTGTATCTCTGTCTCTGTGTTCAAATTTCTGTCTTCATGTAGGGCATTAGATTTATTGGATTACAGTTCTACCCTGCTTTAGTATGATTTCATCTTAATTTGATTACATATGCAAAGACTCTATTTCCAAACAAGGTCATATTCATAGGTTCTGGGTAGATATTAATTTGTGTGTGTGTGTGTGTGTGTGTGTGTGTGTGTGTGTGTGTATGTGTGTAACCAGTATAATGTGAAATCCAAAAAAATGACTAATAATAGAAGGTTCATGTCAAATTTTTCGTGTGAGTGTCATTGTAATTGGAAATAATATTTGGTTGTGTGTTTGTGAATATTTGATTCTAACCATGTATAGTAAGTAGTCCTTGCTTATCCATGGGGGATATGTTCCAAGACCCCTAGTGGATGCCTGAATTTGCGGATAGGACCAAACCCTATATATACAGTATTTTTTCCTATACATACATACCTGTGATAAAGCTTAATTTATAAATTAGGCACCACAAGAGATTAACAACAGTAACTAATAAAATAGAACAATTAAAACAATATACTGTAGGGGCGTCTGGGTGGCTCAGTAGGTTAAACATCCAACTTCAGCTTAGGTCATGGTCTCAATGGTTCATGAGTTTGAGCCCCATGTTGGGCTCTGTGCTGACAGTTGGGAGCCTGGAGCCTGCTTCAGATTCTGTGTCTCCCTCTGTGCCCCTCCCCTGCTCACTCTCTGTTTCTCTGTCTCTCAAAAACAAATAAAAATTAATAAAAACAAGTAAAAAATATATACTGTAATAAAACTTATATGGGTGTAGTCTGTCTCGAAATATCGTACTGTGCTACACTCATCTTTCTTCCTGTGATGATGTAAGATGATTAAATGTCTAGGTGATGAGATGGAAGACACACACATTGTGCCATAGTGTTAGACTACTGTTGACTTGATAATACATCAGAAGGAGGATTGTCTACCTTGGTGTTGCAGTTGACCAAGCATAGGTACCTGAAACTATAGAAAGTGAAACTGTAGCGAAGGTGGGACTACTGTATATATTAATGGATGACAGGGTGATGTGCATATCCTCAGAGGAGGGGAAGAATGTCCTGTGTATAAAATCAGAAGCAACAATTAGTATTCATTTCTCCATGGCATTGCATGTTTTTAAACATTTTTTTCTTTCTTTTAAAAAAAATGTTTATTTATTTATTTTGAGAGAGAGAGACAGAGAGAGCAGGGGAGGTGGGGGGAGAGGGAGAATCCCAAGCAGGCTCTGTGCTGTCAGTGTAGAGCCCAATGTGGGGCTTAATCCCATGAGCCATGAGATCACGACCTGAGTTGAGGTCAAGAGTCGGACACTTAACTTACTGAGCCACCCAGGTGCCCCTATCTTTAAACATTCTTAATACTTTAAAATATAACAACTAAAAATCCAATAAATTATTTTTAGTAGGTAGTAGTGCTATTTTTTGGAACAATTATGTTGTACTCATGTAATACCTATATTACATTTTGCTTAACACTTCAATTTCTGAATTTTATTAACATTGTATGTTTTACTTCTACAAATTAAACTTTTTTTAGGGATCACCAAAACAATACAATAAAATGCAAATGACCCAGATCAATATGTAAGAGTATCGCAAAAGAATGAACAGTAATAGAGCTTAGTTAACTGGAATTTCTTCCTTGAAGAGGTGGGAAAATACATAAGAGATGGATCTGCTGATGTAAAATTATAGGATCTTATTTGCAAAGAGATTATCCAGCTGTTTGATGGTTAATACAAATGAATGCATGTCCTTACTATGAATGTCCTTACCAGAGTCAACCTGATTTCATTAACCTGAGTCAATTTCAGTTTGGAAAATGTCAAAATTTTAATTTTATTTTAAAGACACCTTATTTTTAGTATACCTCATCTTTCTAAGGGATATATTCATGATTTATATTACTTATAACATATTTGCTTTATTATTTGCTTAAGGTGCTCTACTACTCTTTTCATAGTTTCTTATTAACCTCCATCACTTGTCAATAGTAACAGTGTTTAAAAGTTGCTTCTTTTACTAACCCCATCACAAGCAGAAAGACCAGACTGAATGGTGATTCTTTGCCTGTTTATACTTCAGGGTTTAAAAGGCCATGTTTATACTATCTTATAACATTTACTGATTCTGGCAGTTTAGGGACAAAGTGAAAAGGCAGAGGGAAAAAAAAAGTAGAAAAGGAAGTGCACAACATATGGTGAGAAAACATGATGCCTGACACTACGTAATTTCCTTTAGTGATTATATCCCAGATAAGTAATTTTAGATGAATTTATACAGCTAATCCAATCGATTAAAAAGTAAAAAATATCAGTCAGATTATTATTTCTCTAATTCAGTAATGGAGTAATCTCCTTGATTCCATAAACACATTTCATCATTTTATTAGTTTAGGAAATTAAAAACTTATGGTGTGAAAATCAAGCTTATAACTGTAATGAACTTAGATTTTTTTCTCTCAAAGTGGGAGAAGTTTTGCTAACCTCTTTTTCTTAATAAACAAGCACATCACTCTCTTAGGCAAAGTTGTTTGTGTTGGCTTCTGTGTCCTTTGGTTTTGATGAATTGCAGGTTTTTCAGACCCCATACTCCTCACATAATTTTCAGTTGTACCTAGTTGTACTTCTCAGAAAAGAAGAGGTAACAAGTAATAGAATTGTTCATAGGGCTTTTAAAAGTTGCACTTAAAAGATAAGAACATATTATAAAATATTCTACTAGGACATTTTCTGTTCAGAAATTTTGCAAATCAGTTGGAATTTTTTAAATCCATGCTTTAAGTCATAACCTTTAAGTTACTCATACACTATGACTTAAGAAAAGTAGTGAAAGAGTAGAGATGCAGTGATTTATTTTGAAATCTGATAATAAACCTGTCTGGATTGGGTGGGTAGTCCAGACAAGAGGCAGTACTATATGATTATTAGTAACATGCAAGAAAATATTGAACTGGAGACATGTTTAGCTCACTGTGTGTCCTGGGGCAGGGGGAGTCAAGAGAATTAGGAAGGAAGAGAGGGCACAGAAGATACAGTTGTCGTTTGCATTAAGGCACATAGCAAATTATTTTCTTTGTATTAAGGCCTACTGAATTAAAAAAAAACTTGATGGATATTATAGTTTATATCATAGTTTTTACACAGCATGACTTGTTGATTAACTCTTCTTTCATCGAATAGTTTGATTTACCTATACTCCCAATCTTTTTTTTTTTTTTAAGTTTATTTATTTATTTTGAGAGCGAGAAAGAGAGCACACGTGCATGCGTGCGCTGGCAGGGAGAGAGGGAGAAAGAATCTCGGGCAGGCTCCACACCAACAGCGCAGAGCCAAGGCAGGACTTGAACTCAGAAACTGTAAGATCATGATCTGAACTGAAATGAAGAGTCAGATGCTCAACTGACTGAGCCATCCAAGAGCCCCTCCCAATTTTCTTTTTTAAACATTCCGGAAGTAAGAATGGGGTACATCGAATGCTTTCAGAGTTGCCTGCTTGGACACTGCTGCTGCTTCCTCTTGAGTTGTATGCCTACCAATTACCCACCTTGTTGAAAACCAGTAGAGCCTGGATAATTAAGAGAGCTTATTCCAAAACCTCTTTTATTCCTTGGTTTTGATTTGTGCCTTCAAGCAATTATCTGAAATAATGGCAGACAGGTAAAAACTTCTAATCCTTAAAGAAGAGAGCAAATGGTTACAAAAATAGCAATAAGAGAAAATGTTAAATTGAGAGGAGGGTAAAAGACAAAAGAGAGAAGGGTATAAATAAACATTAAAGAAGAAATAAAGGAGTCACAGAAAGAAAGATGGTGAAGCTTGGTGAAATGACAGAGCCAGTATGTTTAATCACGTTTTCTTGGATAAAGATTACCGCCATGCTTTTTACTTTAGCATCATTAAAGTTCTAGTCGGTCTGAGTGACATCTGAAAAGTTCCTTTATTTTTATTTCTGATCCTCTCCAACAGTAAATAGGCATCTGGGCATTTGAAATTACTTGATTTGTTTTCTATAATAATAATAGCTAACATTTGTGTAGCACCAGCTGTATGCCAGCCATTACGTTTTGTGCATGATGCATACATTCATTTGAGCCTCGTAACAACCTACAAGTATGCTCTATTATTATCCCATTTTAGAGTTGAGGGAACAAAGACCGCCAAACAGTGGGGCATGTTCATTGGTAACCCACGTCCACATCCCACCAAACACAGAAATGTCAGGTTGTTTTGCAGGATTCAAATTGCAGACATGCTATTTTAGATTTCATTTGTCTTCTGAGCCAGTCCCCTCATCTTATACCTCAGAAAACTCAGTTTCAAAGAATGAAAGGGACTTCTCAAGGGAGTGCAAAAGATAGACTTGCAGAAAGTGAGTCCTGGGAATGGACTTAAATTTCTTGATTTGTAGTTCAGTTGCCCATCACTGGATTTTGGTGCGAATCAACTGAATCTTAAAACGTTGATACATTTTAGCTTCACATTCATATCAACATAATCATTGCACATTTTCAGTTTACACATTTTATATGAATCGGAGAAATAATCTACATGTCGGACCAGAATCTGCCAAAATACCTAGAGGTAAACCAACATTTCAACAGATGACAGACTCACTCATCTTTGGTTAGAATTGTTTCTATGTCTAAGAAAGCACAAATATTTTTTATTGATAATCACCTCCCCATTCCAGGCAAAACCTGTATTTTAATCTATTTGTATATGTAGGTCACAGTTAATCTATAATACTACCATCAAATTGTATTTGGTTCTATAGCAGCAATGAATATTCATCTATTTATTAGAAGGAGTAAAACCATTCATCAACCTGTAGAAATATTGAACATATATAAGAGTATCTAATATCTTTAGAGTTCATCCTTCCTGAGAAATATCATTTACATTTTTACATTTTTACATTTATATTTACATTTTATAAAACATTTACATTTTTCATTTTTATTTATTTTTATTTTATTCATTTTATTCATTTTCTTGTTTATTTGTTTTTGCGAGAGGGAGGGAGAGAGAGAGAGAGAGAGAGACAGAGAGAGACAGAGAGAGAGAACGAGAACGAGTGGGGGAGGGTTAGAGAGAGTGGAGGACACAGAATTGAAGCAGGCTCCAGGCTCTGAGCTGTCAGTACAGAGCCTGACACGGGGCTCAAACTGGTGAGCTGTGAGGTCATGACCTACCTAAGCTGAAGCCAGTGGCTTAACTGACTGAGCCACCCCGGTGCCTCATAATGTTTATTTATTTTTGAAAGAGACACAGAGTGTGAGTGGGGGAGGAGAAGAGAGAGGGAGACACAGAATCCAAAGCAGGCTTCATGCTCTGAGCTGTCAGCACAGAGACTGATGTGGGCCTCGAACTCAAGAGCCTTGAGATCATGACCTGAGATGAATTCGGTCACTTGACTGAGCCACCCAGGCACCCCCTGAGAAATATCAATTTAAAGCCAACGACTTTATGATGACTAAAAGGCCCAAACATTCAATTAACTTTAAAAAATGAAAGTGTAAACATAATTGTTTATAAATTCACTACTAGGTTTCTAGCATTGAGGGACCACAAACCGTATTTCCTTTACTTTTGAATTGGATCAAAATAATATAGCTGATAAGGCATCTACACTATTTTGTATATAGGAATTTAACATAAATGAAAAATATTTTTCTCCTATCCTATGGTCTGGTATTACAGCAGTTTTCCCACATTAAGTTTACTTTATTAATATTAAATAGGCAGGGGCATCTGGGTGGCTCAGTTGGTTAGCGTCCGACTTCAAGCTCAGGTCATGATATCGCATTTTACGAGTTTGAGCCCCGCATTGGGCTCCAGGCTGACAGCTCAGAGTCTGGAGCCTGCTTTGGATTCTGTTATCTCCCTCACTCTCTGCCCCTCCCCTGCTCGTACTATCTGTCTCTCTTTCTCTCTCTCTCTCTCTCTCTCTCAAAAATAAGTAAGACATTAAAAAATATTGTATAGCAGAGTAGTGACAATAGTTAATAGGGAGGGAATAAATATTATGCTTAAAAGGTGAATATTTTCAATTTACTCTACAAAGATTTATTTGTAGATTTGTTTTTTTATACTGTACATGCTTTTCTTAAGGTTCTAGGCCTTGGCAGTCATTAGATTTATTTGAAATGTAGTAGGTTTCATCTATTTCAATTTTCTGAAGAAACTATCTCTTGCATTGGTTACTTGTAAATGCATCAGTTATTTGTAGGATAACCGCTTAATTAGTGCCACTGGCCATATTATTTCCTGATATGGGAACAGTATGATATTTATCAAAATATTTATCAAAATAACAAGGAATTTAATTGTAGTTAAGACTTATTTGTGGAATAATAAACACATTCAGAAGTCAGCCTTGTGAATTGTATCTGATAAGTACTTAGAGTACCATTGGCTAATTAGCTCCTGAAAGTGCATGTGTGTTGTTAACTAAGGCAGTTCAAGCCTTTGGACACAGACATTTTTCAATATTGAAGTTATTATCACTGTTATTCTTTTATAACTTACCGTTTCTTAGGGTTTAGTAGATTTTACAGGGTAATGCAAGAATCCCTTCTCACTCTAAATGGAGAACTTCTTGTTTTAGACTTACTTCCTTTCAGTTGTGTGCCAGATATATATGTTTTTGAAAAACATAAAAATAACGAATTAGCTGTTAACTCAGAGGAGTCATATTTCACCAGAGGATCTAGTACCTATTGAAAGAAATATAAATTACTCTTTAAGTTCACTGACCTGCCCAACATATAAAATATACAATGTACTTAAACTTTTCAGCCTGTAGGTCAGTTCACTTACATGTGCATTTACTGATCACCTTTCATGAACCAGGTTCTTTGTTAGGGTCTTCAGTAAGAAAAATAAAGAAGACATGATTCCTGCCCTTGAGAAGCATTCAGTTCATCGGGGGAAGACAGATCAATACCACATAATGTCAGTACAGTGTGGTACTGTAGAAATATATGCAAGCCTATGCTCAGCCTAAATATGCCACGTGATCTTTTTTGGAGGTCTTGCTACAGTTCTATAGATCAGGACTTAGCAAACTTTTTCTGTGGAGAGCCAGAGAAATATTTACAACTTTACTGGATCTCTGTCACAGCTACTCAACTCTCCCATTGCAGCTCGAGTATGGACATATACACTAGAGAAACGCATTAGCTACCTCTAGGCTTCTAGTGCAAGTTATAATGCCAGAGTAATACCTGCTGCTAGCATAGTATCTTTAACCTATTTACCCTTCCTATCACACACACCTTATTCTTTCTCCTCTACTTCATTCCTTTTTCCTTTCTTATGCTTAGTTACAGTCAGAATCCATTATTATAATTAGCCATGCTCATAGCACTGAAAACAAGGAGATTTCAGTAGCTTATTTCATAAGACCTATTGATAATAATAACTAACATTTTAAAGCGTTTTTGAATGCAAAGTATGTTCAATTACATTATAACTCATTTAATCCTTAAAACTACCCTGTGAGATAGATATCATTTTCATTTTACATGAAAGTAGGCCTTAGAGAAAAGTGATTCGCTCACGATTATGCTGCTGGCAGAAGACCGAAAACAATATGCTAAGGTACTGTACCATCCATGACCTTTAAAATATGGCAGCATGCATAGAAAACTCCAGTCCCATCTATGGGATCAATAGCTAGGGTGGCCATTTAACTTGTCCTGTTTTTTCTGGGACTGAGGCATTTGTCCAGACAGGAGACATTCAGTGCTAAAACCAGGAAAGTTCTGGGCCAACTAGGACAATTTGGTCATTATCAATAGCCCTGGCATCTTCATTCCATTACTTTTTAGACTTGAATGTGAATAGGAATCAGATTCTGATTAGAGCTTGTTACCTGGATTCTCATTAGATTCTTTCTGTTGAGTAAATCTGGACATGACCCGAGGATCTGTATTTCCAACAAGCTCTCAGATGATGCCGATGCTTCTCACCTGTTTCTGCTCTGAATAAGAAAGCATCCTTGGGGCACCTGGGTGGCTCAGTCGGTTAAACATCCGACTTCGGCTCAGGTCACGATCTCACAGTTCGTGAGTTCGAGCCCCGCGTCGGGCTCTGTGCTGACAGCTCAGAGCCTGGAGCCTGTTTTAGATTCTGTGTCACCCTCTCTCTGACCTCCCCCGTTCATGCTCTGTCTCTCTCTGTCTCAAAAATAAATAAACGTTAAAAAAAAAAAAAAAGAAAGCATCCTTGCACATTCTCAGGCTCACCCAGACTCATCAGTCAGCATCTGCATTTCCCCAGTTGGTTCACATATACAAGTTTAAAGGGCTCTTTTCTAGTCCACATCTGATCAGTGTGAGGTATCTTTATCTCTGCCTATTTTTCCTGGTTTCAGGGAGACTTTCTGAATACAGGCAAAGCCCTACAACAGCTTTCACTAGTCTGCCTGTGTCACCTTTCTGGGTCCAAACATCTCTTTCTTGCACATTTATCCATTGGCTCATTCTTTATTTTTTCTAATATTCTATAAGTTTCTTGAACCCAGTTATTTAAGCTCAGTGTTGGATGTTTGTTTCTGTGGCTATTATTCTACAAAAGAAAGTTATTCCACTTGAAATCAGATGCTCAGCATTAAAGGAAGTCTTAAACTCATTTACTTCCAACTGTATAACTGTCCATCAGAATAGAGTATATAACATCATGACAACAGTAAATTACTGTCTCAAAATTGCTCCCTTGTGGCACCAGAAAAAAAAAAATAGAATGAAATTTATTTGCACTCGGTGCTCCCTGTTGCCAAGACGTTGAGTGTAAAGAGGTTGTAGAAATTATACTTTCAGTTATTGTCTCTGTTTTTACATGCTAGGCATTGTTCTGAGTAATTTACCTTTTATCATTTAATATTCATAATGACTCTGTGAGGTAGATACTATTATTATCCCCAATTATCAGGTGGAGCGACTGAGCAGAAAAGCACTAATAATTGTCCAAGATCAAAGAGCTAGTAAGTGGTCAAGTCAGGATGACAGATCAGGCAGTTCAGGTGGAGAGAAAATGTTCTTAACCATTGTAATACATGGTGACTGTATTTTAGCCCAATTTTTGTTTCCTTGATAGCATTGACCATGATTTATAATTATCTATTTTTATTTGACTTTCAATCTGCTTTCTCAAGAATTTAACTTCCTTGTGAAAAGGGATTATGTTTTTCAGGTTCCCTATTATACTTGCGGTGCCTGGCACATACTAGGTACTCCATAATAATAAATGAATGAATAAACAAAATATTGTAAGTTATGTGGTCTGCATGCATTCAAAGTATAAGGGACTGTAGAAGAGAGGAAGAATAAGTCAACTTGGGAATTAGGGTATCCTAAAACACTCTTACCTAATAAATGTTGGGACTTTGGAATTTGGGTTGATACTTTCACAGCATCTATTAGTCAAACTTTTATCTAAGACTATTGCAGTCTCCATTTTAATTGTTGGAAAGAGCTTTTCAAGAAGCCATATATATATTTTAATTTGTATTTATATTGGTATATATGTGTATACACACACACATATAAGCTTAGTTTTAAGAATTAAAACTAATTATTTGCTTTGGTTTTAAAGAAGTCTTTGAACTTATTTGGAAATAATATTTTTGCTATAAGGTATCTTCATAACATTTAAAAATCATGCTTGCTTAGTTCATTTGTAAGGTGTTGCAACAGCATTTGGTTCCAAGCAGTCAACTGAGTTTGTGAGACAGCTTGAAATATCTACTGTGGTTAAGATGTGCAGGATAATAGCCTTAAAAACTTCCATTGCTCTGAAAGTAAATCCTGTGCTTTTAGCATAGTGGGCTCCCTGCTCATTATCACCTCTTTTTTTTGTTCATTATTGTTCCCACCTGGAATACCTTTCCCTTTGATTAGATTTAGTTGAGACCTTGAAGCTTTTTAAGGCCTACCCAGAATCCCTCAGTGCTATGGAGCTTTTTAAGAGGATGACAGTAATATTGTTGGTTGCTTTCTCTGCACTCTGGAAGTTTTACTTTTGCCACAACGCCTGATAGCTCATTTTGGAGGCTGAGTGGTGTTTCCCTATTCCATTTTATTTTATTTTATTTTATTTTATTTTATTTTATTTTATTTTATTTTATTTTATTTTATTTTATTTTATGTTTTTACTTTTTAAAATTATTTTTTAAATATAATTTATTGTCAAGTTAGTTAACATACAGTGTAAACAGTGTGCTCTTGGCTTCAGGAGCAAATTCCCATGATTTCATCGCTTACATACAACACCCAGTGCTCATCCCAACAAGTGCCCTCCTCAATACCCATCACCCATTTTCGCCTCTACCCCACTTCCACCCATATCAACCCTCAGTTTGTTCTCTTATGGTTTGCCTCCCTCTCTGAAACTCTGTTTTCCTTCCCTTCCCCTGTGGTCTTCTGTTAAGTTTCTCCAATTCCATATATGAGTGAAAACATATGATCTCTGTCTTTCTCTGACTTATTTCACTTAGCATTTCCATCCACATTGCTGCAAATGGCAAGATTTAATTCTTTCTCATTGCCAAGTAGTATTCCATTGTATATATAAACCACATCTTCATCCATTCATCAGTTGATGGACATTTGGTCTCTTTCGTAATGTGGCTATTGTTGAAAGTGCTGCTATAAACATTGGGGGTACATGTGCCACTATTAATTAGCACTCCTGTATCTTTTGGATAAGTTCCTAGTAGTGCTATTGCTGGATTGTTGGGTAATTCTATTTTTAACTTTTTGAGAAACCTCCACACTGTTTTCCAGAGCGGCTCCACCAGTGTGCATTTCCCCCAACAGTGCAAGAGGGTTCTGTTTCTCCACATTCTTGCCAACATCTGTTGTTTCCTGAGCTGTTAATTTTAGCCACTCTTGACTGATGTAAGGTGGCATCTCAGTGTGGTTTTGGTTTGCAGTTCCCTGATGATGAGCAATGTTGAGCATCTTTTCATGTGTCTTTTGGCCATCTGGATGTCTTCTTTGGAAAAGGGTATATTCATGGCTTCTGCCCATTTCTTCACTGGGTTATTTGTTTTTTGGGTGTTGAGTTTGGTAAGTTCTTTATAGATTTTGGATACTAACCCTTTATCCAATATATCATTTGCAAATATCTTCTCCTATTCCCTCGGTTGCCTTTTAGTTTTGTTGACTGTTTCCTTCTCTGTGCAGACGTTTTTTATCTTAATGAGGTCCCAATAGTTCATTTTTACTTTTATTTTCCTAGCCTTCAGGGAAGTGTTGAGTGAGAAGTTGCTGCAGCTGAGATCAAAGAAGATGTTGCCTGTTTTCTTCTCTAGGGTTTTGATGGTTTCCTGCCTCACATTTAGGTCTTTCATCCATTTTGAGTTTACTTTTGTGTATTGTGTAAGGCAGTGGTCCAGTTTCATTCTTCTGCACGTTGCTGTCCAGTTCTCCCAGCAGCACTTGATAAAGAGACTGTCTTTTTTCCATTGGGTACTCTTTCCTGCTTTGTCAAAGATTAGTTGGCCATACATATGTGGGCCCAATTTTGGGTTCTCTATTCTATTCCATAGATCTATGTGTCTGTTTTTGTGCCAATAGCATTGTCTTAATGATAACGACTTTGTAGTAGAGGCTAAAGTCTGGGATTATGATGCCTCCTGCTTTGGTTTTCTTCTTCAATATTACTTTGTCTATTTGGGGTCTTTTGTGGTTCCATACAAATTTTAGGATTGCTTGTTCTAGCTTTGAGAAGAATGCTGGTGCAATTTTGATTGGCATTGCATTGAATGTGTAGAGTGCTTTGGGTAGTACTGACATTTCAACATATTTATTCTTCCAGTCCATGAGCATGGAATGTTTTTCCATTTCTTTGTATCTTCTTCAATTTCCTTCATAAGCTTTCAGAAGCTGAATTCATGTATCAGTTCTAGGAGTCTTTTGGTGGAGTCTTTTGGGTTTTCCATGTAGACTATCATGTCGTCTGCAAAAAGTGAAAGTTTGACTTCTTTGCCAATTTGGATACCTTTTTCTTTGTGTTGTCTGACTGCTGAGACTAGGACTTTTGACACTATGTTAAACAAGAGTGGTGAGAGTGGACGTCTCTGTCATGTTCCTGATCTCAGGGGGAAAGCTCTCAGTTTTTCCCCATTGAGGATGATATTAGCTGTGGGCTGTTCCTACATGGCATTTATGATATTAAAATATGTTCCTTCTACCCTGACTTTCTTGAGGATTTTTATTAAGAAAGGATGCTGTATTTTGTCAAGTGCTTTTTCTGCATCTATTGACAGGATCATATGGTTCTTATCCTTTCTTCTATTTAAAAATATTTTTTAACAGTTATTTATTTTCAAGAGACAGAGAGACAGAGTGCTAGTGGGGGAGGGGTAGAGAGAGAGAGGGAGACACAGAATCCGAAGCAGGCTCCAGGCTTCGAGCTGTCAGTGCAGAGCCTGATGCAGGGCTCCAACTCACTAACCGTGAGATCATGACCTGAGCTAAGGTCAGATGCTTAACTGACTTGAGCCACCCAGGCGCCCCTCCTTTTTTCTATTTATGTGATATATCACATTGATTGATTTGCGAATACTGAACCAGCCCTGCAGCCCAGGAATGAATCTCACTTTATCATGGTGAATAATTCTTTTAATATACTGTCGAATTTGATTTGCTAGTATCTTATTGAGAATTTTTGTATCCATCTTCATCAGGGATTTTGTCCTGTAATTCTCCTTTTTAGTGGGGTGTGTGTCTGGTTTGGGCACCAAAGTAATGCTGGCTTCATAGAACGTGTCTGGAAGCTTTCCTTCCATTTCTATTTTTTGGAACAGCTTGAGAAGGATGGGTATTAACTCTGCTTTAAATCTGGTAGAATTCCCCTGGGAAGCCATCTGGCCCAGGACTCTTATTTGTTGGAAGATTTTTGATAAATGATTCAATTTCTTTGCTGGTTTTGGGTTTGTTCAAATTTTCTATTTCTTCCCATTTGAGTTTCAGTAGTGTGTGGGTGTCTAGGAATTTGTCCATTTCTTCTAGGTTGTCCAGTATGTTGGCATATAATTTTTCATAGTATTCTCTAATAATTGTTTATATTTCTGTGGTGTTGGTTGTGATCTCTCCTCTTTCATTCATGATTTTATCTATTTAGGTTCTCTCCCTTTTCTTTTTGAGAAGTCTGGATAGGGGTTTATCTGTTTTCTTTATTCTTTCAAAAAACTAGCTCTTAGATTCATTGATCTGTTCTACTGTTTTGTTTTTGTTTTTTTTTGGGGGGGGGCATCCTATATTGTTTATTTCTGCTCTAATCTTTATTATTTCTCTTCTGCTGCTGGCTTTGGAGTGTTTTGCTTTTCAGCTCTAGTTCCTTTAGGTGTGCAGTTTGGTTTTATGTTTGGGATTTTTCTTGTTTCTTGAGATAGGCCTGAATTGCAATGTATTTTCCTCTTAGGGCTGCCTTTGATGCATCCCAAAGGGTTTGGTTTGCTGTGTTTTCATTTTCATTTGCTTCCATGTATTTTTTGATTCATTCTTTAATTGCCTGGTTGACCCTTTCATTCTTTACTAGGATGTTCTTTAACCTCTGTGCATTTGGAGGATTTCCATATTTTTTCTTGTGGCTGGTTTCAAGTTTCATAGCATTGTGATCTGAAAATAGCATGATGGTGTGATCTCAATTATTTTATATTTATTGAGGGCTGTTTTGTGACCCAGTATGTGATCTATCTTGGAGAATGTTCCATGTGTACTTGAGAAAAATGTGTATTCTGCTTTTGGATGAAAATTTCTGAATGTATCTTTAAAGTCCATATTGTCAAGTGTATATTCAAGGCCATTGTTTCTTTATTGATTTTCTGCCTAGATGATCTATTCACTGTTGTAAGTAGAGTATTAATGTCCCCTGCGATTACTGTATTCTTATCAACAAGATTGCTTATGTTTGTGATTAATTATTTACATATTTGGGTGTTTCAAGTTGGGGGCATAAACATCTACAATTGTTATCTCTTCTTGATGGATATACCCCATAATTATGAAATAATGCCCTTCTTCATCTCGTTACTGCCTTTGGTTTGAAATCTACTTTGGCTGATAAAAGTATTGCTACTCCAGCTTTCTTTTGACTTCCAGTAGCATGATAGATGGTTCTTCATCCCCTCACTCTCAATCTGAAGGTGTCCTCAGGTCTAAAATGAGTCTCTTGTAGACAGCATATAGATGGATCTTTTTTTTTTATCCATTCTGATACCCAGTGTGTTTTGAGTGGGGCATTTAGCCCATTTACATTCAGAGTTATTATGGAAAGATACGGATTTAGTGTCATTTTGTTATCTGTAGGTTTCATGCTTGTGATGGTGTCTCTGGTCCTTTGTAGTTTTCAGCATTCCACTCACAGAGTTCCCCTTAGGATCTCTGGCAGGGCAGGTTTAGTGATCATGAACTCTTTCAGTTTTTGTCTGGGAAAGCCTTTATCTCTCCTTCTGTTCTGAATGACAGCCTTGTTGGATAAAGTGTTCTTGGCTACATATTCTTCCTGTTCATCACATTGAATATTTCCTGCCACTCCCTTCTGGCCTGCTAAGTTTCAGTGAATAGGTCTGCTACTACCCTTATAGTCTACTCTTACAGGTCAAGGCTTGTTTGTCCCTAGCTGTTTTCAGAATTCTCTTTATCTTTGTATTTTGCCAGTTTCACTATGATAAGCCGTGGTGAAGACCTTTTCCTGTTGAATCTCAAGAGAGTTCTCTGTGCCTCCTGGATTTGGATGTCTGCTTCCTTCCCCAGATTAGGGAAGTTCTCAGCTATAATTTGGTCAAGTAAACCTTCTGCCCCTTTCTCTCTCTCTCTTCTTCTTCTGGAATTCCTATGATATGGATATTATTATGCTTCATTGAATCACTTAGTTCTCTAATTCTCTTCTTGCAGTCTGGTATTGTCTCCCTTTTTCTTGACTTCATCATTTTCCGTAATTTTATATTTTACTTATTCTCCCCTCTACTTCCTCCATCTTTGCTGTCACTGCATCTAGTTTATGTTGCACCTCATTTACAACATTTCTTAATTCATCATGACTACTTCTTAATTCTTTGATCTCTGTAGCTATAGACTCTATGCTGCCTTCTATATTTTTCTCAAGCTCCGCTATTAATCTTATGATTATTATTCTAAACTATTGATTAGATATATTGTTTATATCTGTTTTGAGCAATTCTGTAGCTGTCATTTCTTCCTGGAATTTCTTTTGAGGAGAATTCTTCCGTTTTATCATTTTGGCTAGTTTTCTGCCCTTTATGTGTTTTAATAGCTTGCAAGCACTACTATATTAAAATGGGGTCATATGCTCTTCAGGGCCTAGCCCTTCAAGAGGTGTTTTGGGAGTGTGTTGCTTGCTTTCTGTTTTTGTGACTCTGGTTGCTTTATCTCCCTACTCATAGTGGTGGTTTGGACCTTCTACCAAGTGTGCTTTGATTTGTTCATTGAAGTAACCCCAGAAAAAATTTTAAAAGGGGTGGTTGTGGAAGATGCCTTATCCCTCACAAAGAGAGAAATGACAGCAGTGGGGAAAAAAACAAAGAAAAAAAAATGACCAGGGATAGAATCAGAGAAATTATACAGCTTAATCCAGAAAGAGAGATGAAAATAAAAAAGGAGATACAGAAGAAGTGTAAAATGAGTAGTTTGAAAATGTCTGCTTAAACAAACCAACAGCCAGAATAGAGAAGGGAAGTAATAAGAAGAAGAAAAGGAAGAAAAAAATAGTATGTGTATATATACATATATGCATACATACCCACACACACCCCCACACACCCCCACACACCCCCACACACATATATACATATATGTGTATGTATATATATATATATAAAATAAGAATTGACCAAGATTCAAATCAGAAAATTGCAAAACCGTTGGACCGATATCTGATGGCACCTTGGAACCAGTGGCTGTGCTCATCTGGACGAGGGGCCCTCTCGTTCAGTCAATGTCAGTCTTGCTTGGTAGATATGCAGTTACCAGGTGTGGAGGGGTGTGGTTTGGTGTAGGCGGGTCGGGTCCTGCCTCCACTGTGGGTCTGCTGTCCTGTTCCCTGATGTCTTAAAGGATCCCATGTCTCGGGCCCTGGTTCCAAGGTGGTACCACTCCGCCCAGCCAACAAAGGCCTCTGGCTGGCAGGCCCCTGCAGGATCTTTTGTTCTTGGAGCAGCTATATACCTTCTTCCCATAGCACTTAAAGGAGGGGATTACTCTCTCTGATTATACCTCTGAGCTTCCTAATCAGCCTGGGGCTGGCTCCTCCTCCCCACCAGATGCACATACAGGGTGGCAAGCCCCAGTCTAGAGAAACATCCACAACCCTGGATCATGTTAGAAATTGGTTCTGTCTCCCTTTTTTCCAATCCCAGGTCCATGTTTTCTCTCTTGTCCAAATACAAGCCTATACTTCCACAACTTCACTTTCTTTTTCTTTCTTTCTTTCTTTCTTTCTTTCTTTCTTTCTTTCTTTCTTTCTTTCTTTCTTTCTTTCTTTCTTTCTTCTTTCTTCCTTCCTTCCTTCCTTCCTTCCTTCCTTCCTTCCTTCCTTCCTTCCTTTCTTTCTTTTTCACTCACTTTATTTCTTTTGAGAGTGACAGAGACAATGTGAGTAGGGGAGGGGCAGAGAGAGAGAGAGAGAGAGAGAGAGAGAGAGAGAGAGAGAGAATCTCAAGCAGTCTTCACACTGTCAGTGCACAGCCTGATGTAGGGCTTGAACCCATGATACCTCAAGATCATGACCTGAGCCGAAACTGAGTCAGACACTTAACCAATTGGGCCACCCAGGCACTCATCTACAGCCTCTCTTTCTCTTCTTTTTGCCTCTCCATAGAAAGAGATTCCCTCTCCTTTGTGCCTATGCCACCTGTTTTATCTCTCCCAATTTGCAATCATGTACCTATGGCATGCCAAGTTGTCCCCATGGGCTCCTGGAGATGTTTCTGTTGTAGCCCAGATTCCTGGAATTCTATCATTTGGCCTCAATACTGCTATGTTTGAGGGATGAGGGAACTTCGGGTCCCCCTACTTCTCTGCCATTTTGACTCCTCCCTTACTTTATTTTTTTGAATACTTTTTGTCTCCATAACTAGATCATACTTTGTTGAATGCAAGGACTGTGTCTTGTACATCTCTGAGTCTTACCAAAACCCAGAACTGGACACATGCCATCAAATATGCATGAAGTAGTCACTGAATTTTTCATTTGATTTGAATGTTATCTAAAGTCATGTATATGTCTTTTCTGTTGGCGTTATGTAGAATATTGGTTATCTAAAGACTCATGCTTTCTAAATCTGTTTCTAAATGCAAGTATAGCTGGTGGAAGTTTATTTTTTAGTTTTTTCTTCAAAGAACATTGTTTTTTGTGATTGGGATTCTGAGGTAGAAGGAAAGCAGAGAGAAAAACCATTTCATCTTCCTGCTAAGTGTATAGGGCCCTTGGGGCTTTTAACAGCCACCTCTAAATCAATGGAATAGATATTTTACTAAAAGATGGTATGTAGTTTCTGAAATATTGAAAATTTCCTTTGTCAGATTATTACTGTTTGCATTTTACTTTCAACAAAGCCAAAAAAATATTTGGACATGTTTTTATTAAGTGTTTTCTTTTTGGATGCTGTGAGTACATGACTTATGTATTCTTATGTGTGAATAGCTTTGTAAAGACAAGTATACCAGTTTATTGCAGGTATTTTTTTTTTTTTTGACTTTTGGTACAATTCCATCAGTGTAAAATTTCTATTTCAATTTAATCATAGTTATTGGAAAGATGATAAACTTTACATACAGTCCATTGTCTTAATAGAAAGTTATATTATAAAGGTAAATTATGAATGCAAATAAAGCATTCTGGGATGCCTCTTTATTTCCCCAAGTCTTACATGTGCCTAGTTAATTGCTTTAAAAAATTTTTTAACATTTATTTATTTTTGAGAAAGAGAGAGAAAGACAGAGAGAGACAGAGCATGAGTGATGGAGGGGCAGAGCAAGAGAGGGACATAGAATCCGAGGCAGGCTCCAGGCTCTGAGTGGTTAGCACAGAGCCTGATGTGGGTCTCGAAACCAAGAGTTGTGAGAACATGACTTGAGCTGAAGTCAGATGCTTAACCGACTGAGCCACCCAGGTGCCCATAGTTAATTTCTTTTATAGGGTGAGAAATGTAACTTTAGGGCAAAAAATATATATAGTGATATTTTGTGATATAGTGTGTGTAAAATGTATGCGCTGCTAGTAAATCTTAGATCAGCTTACAAGTCAACAAGTTAAGAGCCTGGAGTCTAGGATTAAGTAGGCTGTTTTAGGTCAATATAACTGGGAGGAGTGAAGTCTTAAATAAATTACCTCCTGGGCTTGAAGAGAACATGTGAAATTAACCTGACTATAGAAAAATCTTGGGGAAGAACAACTACACAACCTGCTGTCAGACAGCTGAATAGAGTTAGAGAGGTGGAGAAGGAGGTATCAGGTGAATGCCCTGCTCAATTCTTTGATGGGGCCAAGAAATAGCATGTAGCTGATGATGGTCATGAAGACAGTTCCTGTAGAACAGATTTAGGAGGTCTGGGATGAGATTTGATAAATACTTCCCCAAGAGATTCAGATCATCAGGTAAACTTGAGAAGAACTGATTTTTCTCAGATTTTAGGAGGCTGGACTCCAGGCCAGTTTTGGAACCAGGAATTCAGGCGGAAGATCCTTAAACTGACTAAAGAAAATTAGGTAAGCTACCAGTCTACCACTGGCCAGTCAAAACCAGACCTTTTTGGTGATGGTAGCTTTGTGATCCATTTTGAGGAGGTTAGGGTTTATGGTATAGGGGAGAGAAAGACTCTAGCTAGGATGGGGTGTTAAATCACCCAACCTACTAGGATTCCTTCTAGTTCCATACCTGGTCAAACCATCAATATTACAGTCACTAGAAAATTTTACTTTCTTATTGAACAAACTGAGTCATTTCAGTTCAGTAAAAGCTCATGTAAACAAAAGGGTTTTTTTTTAAAGATAAATCCTGTATATACATTTTATCTTTAAATATATGTAAGTATTTTGTGAAAAAAAGTTAAGCCCAAATTTAACAACGAAATTCACGGTATCTCTGAGATATACCTGTAATAGGGTCAGATTTTTTCCCCTTAGTTTTGGGGTCTGGAAAGTTTAGGATGCCATGATCTAAATGTAGCTCATTTCTGAGATCAGATTCCCCAAGTGTTGGACCTGAGTTTGAGCAAACTAGTTTTTCCTGGGTGATTTTGTGTCCCTTTTATGGTTAGAAGTTTGAACAGGTGGATGTGTTTTTCCTGCAAAGGTGTGTAAGCATCTACATCAACTTTTAAAATTTCACAGAAATAGGAAGGACTTTTTTTTCTTCCCAAATAAAGCAAAGAGACATTGGCTAGCTTTACCCACAGGGATGTTAAAGAAGGTGCTACATAATTTAATTTAGTGCAAAATTGTCAGTGGGATTAGTGCAGGGTGTAATGAGGCCCTGAACTTGAAATCTTGTTATGGGCTTGATGCCTTACTGCTGATCCAGGAGGGACAAATGGTTCATTTCTAGTATTGTCAGATGGAGCAAGTAAAAGATATAGAAGGGTCATTTGATTCACCTGGGTGGTTATTTGGGGAAAAAATTTTGGCATGGTATTTCTTTTTTTTTTTTTAATTTTGTTTTCAACGTTTTTTATTTATTTTTGGGACAGAGAGAGACAGAGCATGAACGGGGGAGGGGCAGAGAGAGAGGGAGACACAGAATCAGAAACAGGCTCCAAGCCACCAGCCCAGAGCCTGACGCGGGGCTCGAACTCACGGACCGTGAGATCGTGACCTGGCTGAAGTCGGACGCTTAACCGACTGCGCCACCCAGGCGCCCCGGCATGGTATTTCTTTAAGAAATATCCACCCAATAAGCAAGTTGGGGTGGAGGAACTAAGGAGAACCATAAAAATACCCTGAGACGGGCTGTTTATAACAGTTGGATTGAGCACCGGGAATGTAGCTCATGTGTCAATAAATTCCTAATCAGAAGAGTTGTTTCTCCAAGCCAGTGAAGAGTAAAGACTGGGGGAAAAGTCCCTGTAGTTCGAGTCCTATAATTGGGAGTGAGTAGGGCATTGGAAAGGCTGGTGAGAGGGCCGAAGGTACCTGAGCATTTAAGTTTGTAATACTTTCTTCCAATGTTCTGGCTTTTTGCAGTAATGACACAGAACAGTGGGGCTTCTGTTTAGGGTCCTCCCTTTGTGGAGTTGAAATTAAGAAATTTAGTGGTCTTTTGGTGAAATCTTCTAGGGCAAGGGCAAATGGATTTGCTAAACTAAAGCTGAAGTAAACCTGGTTTCCCATTCCAGTTTCGAACGCAGGAACCATGAGATCACAACCTGAGTGGAAGTCAGATGCTTAACTGACTGAGCCACCCAGGCACCCCTCACCTTTGATTTTAAACAAAAGTAGCTAGGGTTCTAGAAGTGAACCTGCCTGAGTGAATTTAACAGTTTGAGATCCCAGTGTGTGAGAACTCCTGCATTTAGGGCTTTCTGACTATATTTTAATGAGGTTTCCTTCTTTTTCACATGACTAAATTGTTTCTTTCCTGGGCTAGTTTTGTTGGATATATCCATAAGTAAAATGCTCTTGCTGCCCAAACATCTTAAAGGTACTGTTTATTCTCAGAAAAGAAGGATCTCTTTCTGATACATCGCAAATCCATTTTATACAAATAAAGCATTTTATGACTTAAAAGATAATATTTATTCAAGTTTTGTAATTGTAGGGGTTTCCATTTGATATAAATTTGAAATTAATATACAGCTGAGCTGTGTAATGATTAGGCATGCCAGTTGTAGTTAGCTATTAATAACTAGTTGCAATTATATGAATGTTTTGTGAAGTTCTTATTTGCTCTTTTCTATACAAACCAGACAAATTTCTATAACTTGTTCTAAATGAGGATGTAGGGAAGATAGATCTTAATGAAAATGAAGGACTTTAGATTACATCTAAAGGGCAAAAAGGAGAAGGAGGAAAGTTGTAGAATCAGAACAATGTGTTAGTTTAAAAGAAACAAGTCATACTTGGTTAAATTTAAGTAAAGCCTTATGTTTGGATTCTTCAATATCCTCTGTATTGAAGTGGAAGCAAACAGTTTTAAGTGCATAATCCTTTTGAGTATGCAGTTTACTCTTCTGCATTGCAAATACATCAGTATTTAAGATGTAAAAATGTTTCCATTCAATTCAACTTAACAGTTACTAAGTACTTGTAGAAAGACAACCTTATGTGTTCAGAGTGATAAAAAGTTAAGTCTAAGTAGCTATTTATTCAAGCCCCATAGGTTCATAAGCTGTATCTTGATGAATATACCATCCTCATAGTTGGCCCATAGTCCTGTTAGTGCCCTAATGTATGTATTCAGATTCATGTCAATCACATGGCTTTTTTTTTACAAGTATATGAAACAAATGAATTCATTTATTGTATTATATGGGCATTATAATCCTTTTCTGGGAACCTTCTTTCTTGGTATTATTTTATCCAGAAAGTGTAAAAGTACTCAGAAGACTGCTCTAGAGGTAATGAGGTTAAACAAAGGTGTACATTTTTTTTGTCTTGATTTCTATTCTACTTTTAGAATAAAATATTTACATTGCTTAAAAATCAAATAATATGGGGCGCCTGGGTGGCGCAGTCGGTTAAGCGTCCGACTTCAGCCCGGTCACGATCTCGCGGTCCGTGAGTTCGAGCCCCGCGTCAGGCTCTGGGCTGATGGCTCAGAGCCTGGAGCCTGTTTCCGATTCTGTGTCTCCCTCTCTCTCTGCCCCTCCCCCGTTCATGCTCTGTCTCTCTCTGTCCCAAAAATAAATAAACATTGAAAAAAAAATCAAATAATACAAAGAGGTATAGAATAAAATATCTGCTTCCATCAGTCACTCATCCATCCAGTCCTAACACTGCTATAGTAACATTTAAAAATTTTCCCCATCTATTTCTTTTAAGCAAATTCAAGCAAAAATAAACATATATTCTTATCCTACCCTATAATATATAAAAGGAAGCATACTGATGATTCTGTTTTATTTTTAACAGTAAATTATTATCTTTGTATTGCTAAATAAAAGCCCCTTATTTTTCTTTATATTTTTTAATTGAGGTATAACTGATCTACAAGATATTTGTTTTATATATATAACATATTGTGAAATGATCAACACTACATCTGGTTAATATTTGTCACCATACATAGTTATATATATATATTTTTTTTTTTCTAAGAGCTTTTAAGATTTACTCTTACAAGTTTTCAAATACTCACTAGAATATTATGCTGCCATGTTGTATATTACATACCCAGGACTTCTAACTGGAAGTTCATACCTTTTTGCTTCCTTCACCCATTTCTCCCACTTCCTATCCTTTGTATCTGGCAACTATCAATCTGTTCAGTATCTATGAGCTTTTTTTCCAAGATCTTATATATAAGTGAGGTCATCATCTTACATATGATATTTGTCTCTGACTTATTTAGCATAATGCCCTTAAGGTCCATCCATGTGGTTGCAAATGACAAGTTTCATTCTTTTTTTATGGCCGAATAATATTCGGTTGTATAATATACCATAATTCCTTTCTCCATTCATACATCAACAGATACTTATGTTATTTTCATGTCTTGGCTATTTTAAATAATACTGCCAAAACCACAGAGGTTAATATGTAACTGAGTTAGTGTTTTTGTTTTATTTAGATAAATATCCCAAAGTAAGATTGCTGGATCATATAGTATTTCTATTTTTAATTTTTTGAGGAACCCCATACTGTTTTCGATAGTGACTAAACCAGTTTACATTCCCACCAACAGTGCAAAAGAGTTCGTTTTTCTCTGTAGTTTCTTCTGTTGATTTTAGCCGTTCTGACAGGTGTGAGATGATATCTCTCATAGTTTTGATTTGCATTTCCCTGATGATGAGTGATGTTGAGCATCTTTTCATGTGTCTGTTGGCCATCTGTACATCTTCTTTGGAAAAATGTTCATGTCTTCTGCCCACTTTTAATAGGATTATTCTTATATTTATACTTATAACTCAACACCATTTACCCCTTTCTAAAATGTACTTAAATTCTGAGCATTTTCTATGAGATGGTGTACTAAGTAGGCATTGCAGAGTCACAGTGTCTCTCCAGGGAGGATTTCATTATCTGTGGATAGAGAAATATATAAGTCAAATTCTTCAGAGATGGTTCACTGAACAAGGAACTTTTGAGTTTTGAAGGATATGTGGGGATTTCGCAGGCACAGAGATGGGTGGGAACTATTGCATGTAAAAAAAAAAAAAAAAGCAGAGCGTTCCTTGGGCCAGAAGTCACTTGAACTGCACAGATCATGGAGTACCGTAACCTGGATAGATGGAGACTTAGAGGTCAGGCTAAAGCCATAAAGAGTTACTGATAGATTGCAAACAGATGATGGATGAGAAGATGGCAAAACTAGAATGGAGTTCTATAAGGAGACAGAGTTAAGGCAAGAAATTATGGAGACTTGAAAAAGTGGTAACAGAGCTGCAAGCAAGACAAGACATACTTAACAAGTAAAATGAACATGATTTGTTCACTGAATGTAAGGATGAGAGAGAGCAGGTAGAACATAGAATTATTCTGGGTTTTGGTTTGGGTCACCATTATGTCAGCTGAGAAAGGGAAGATGTAAAAATGGATTTGAGGATAGGATGATGGGTTTAACTTTTGGGGTGATAAAATGGAAGTGGAAGGTAGTTGGTAACATTTATTTTGTGTGAAGCTTGAGAGAGAAATGGAGTATGGATTTAGATTTGGGAGTCATCCAGATATATAGGTGATAGTTGAAGACATTGGTATTGAACAGATTTTCCAGGAAGCATGAGGTTAGACTCCTGCATTCCTACCACCACCATACCAACATTTAAGGGATGATTTCTTTCAGCTTTTGAAAAGTGGTAAACTTTCTGAAGAAGCTGACTATGAGGGGGATGGGAAAAAATCCAAATAGAATGGTGTCAAGGAAGCCAAGAACCAAACTATTTTTATTTATTTTTTTTATTTTTTTATTTTTTTATATATGAAATTTATTGACAAATTGGTTTCCATACAACACCCAGTGCTCATCCCAAAAGGTGCCCTCCTCAATACCCATCACCCACCCTCTCCTCCCTCCCACCCCCCATCAACCCTCAGTTTGTTCTCAGTTTTTAACAGTCTCTTATGCTTTGGCTCTCTCCCACTCTAACCTCTTTTTTTTTTTCCTTCCCCTCCCCCGTAGAACCAAACTATTTTTAAAAAGCAGCCATCAAGTAGAGAAGTCAAGTAGGATTTGGTTATTATACATGTCTTGGAGTTTATCTTTTATCTATAATATCAGGGACCTAAAATTGAGATGTTTTCTGACTTTGTTCATAGTCTAGTGGAGAAAGAAGTGCAGCTGGCTCAATAACATTTTAATGAGGGGAAAGAATATACAAACTATGAAACAAAAAATATGGGTGGGGCTGGGGAAGACTAGAGGAAGACTTAAAGACTAGTTTAAGATAAAAATAAAGATGAATAGTTTTCTAGTACTAGAGCAGATGAAATAAAATGTACAAAATCATGCATGTAACGGGTAATTTCAAAAAAAAAAATGAAACAAAGACAAAAAACCTGCAAGTAATTCAGCACCAGAACACAAATTCTGAGTGGTGGGTGTGAAAAGAATTGGGAGGGATCAGGGAAGAGAATGGCTGCATAGGATTCGATCTTGTCATCAGTAAGGAGCTTTGAAAAATTCTGAACACTAATGTGTGACAATTAGTACCCACCATTACAGACACTAGCTCTCTTTCCAAGTATATGAGATTACATTTCCCAATTTCCTGGTTAGGTGGAGCTGAGTGACTGTTTCTGGCCAGTGAGTTGTGATGCTTGTGGTCTCTGCACTTGAGCCTTAAGTGCTGATTCAGACTTGACTAGAGCTCTGTTTCCTCTGCCAGTGATAGGCAATAGCATCATGGATACTCCATTGTTTGATTGTCTGATTAACTACTATGAGCAGAGCCTCCTGCTGATCCACAATGGACACAGGATGTGAACAACAGTTCTCCATTTGTAAAGCCATAGTGATTTGGAAGTTTATTTTTTTATTTTTATTTTCCCCCTGTAACTTCGTTAAGTCTGTCATCGAGAGGGATGGATAGTAGAGATAGTAAGAAGGTAGAATCAAAAGGATATTGTGACTGACTTAAAATACCAAGTAATAAAGGGAGAAATCCAGGCTAAAGAGATGTACAAAAGATTATCCATTGCATTTACTTGTAGGATGTTCTTTGTGATCTTCCAGAGTTAATTTGGTAGCATGATGAGAAAGGAAAGTATCTCAGTGGACTGCAGAGTAAATGGGAAATAGAGGTGAGTAGTTTTGAAATCAATAGCATGAATTACTACTCTAGCTGACTATGAAATATATGAATATATGTAAAATGTACCATACTTGCTTTTAAGAATTTTATAAGCTATGTTACCAGAAAGTGAAGTATGTATATGTGTATGTATATGTGTATGTATATATACATGTATATATATATACATGTATATATACATACACATGTACATACTGTGACTACATTTAATAGAATATACAGCCTTGGGAAATGAAATTTTTCTCACTGGATAATAGGAACTACACCCATTTCTGGTTTCCTTTACAAATTTTATCTTTATATGACACATGAAGAAATTTATCATTTCTAAGCCTTCAGTTCTTATTTGATTGCTTTTCAAAATATTTGTAGTTTTCTAAATTTTTTTTAAGAACTGAAGCAAGCAATATCTATGTTCCATTTTTAGCTAACAATGCAAATGTAATTCAGACTTCAAGACAGACACATTGTCCCTTGTAGTTTGCGATGGCAAGGGAAGCCATGTTTACATCTTTTTGATTGTCACCTGTAAATGAAACATAATGACTTAATAGAAGGTTATTAAATAGCAAGCTGTTAAGATACCATTAATTCAAAATGATGCCAAAGTCTGGCATAAGTCTACAATATAAGTGCTGCCAATTACATCATTCTGAATTATATATAACTCTCAAACTGAACCTGTGTACTTTTAAACATGCTGCTCTGTGAATCATTTTTTTTTCTAGTAAGTTATTTTAATCTTGAGTAATCAGCAAAGTACCATGCCATTCTCTTTTTACAGTGTATATGGAGTCTTAATAAAGATTCTGGAAAGCAATACACATTCGTAAGGAAGAAGAAAGATCTTTCAGATAACCAAAAATGTAACATGGGATGGTTCAATGTGGCTTATAAAATATATAGTGACAATTGTCAAAATAGCTACTGTGGAATTGTATTAATATGGAATCTATTCAAGGTTAAGCATTTACAGTAAGTGTTTTATTACAGCAAACACTGCACTATACTCCTTAGGGTCAAATCTGCAGGCATTTAATTTCAGCAATTGCCATAATAGAGGCATTATGATAATGTCTCAGCCTCTTGGGTACACATCGAGGTTGGATGCTATTATATTTTTTCCTTTTCTTTTAAAGCTTTGTCTATAATCCATACCTTACTTTTAAAAGCAAGGATTTATATCCTTTATTTGAATACTTGGAACTTAGTTTCAAAGGTTGAAATGGACATAGTCTAAGAGAAAAATAATGGGCTATTATAGAAAGGGGAATAATTTTCCACAAGTTTTAGATTTTTAGACACAAGAGATTCATCACAGGGACCACGTGTATTTTTTTTTCTGAGTCCCACCTTCAAAATTAATGAACAGCAAAATGTTTTATATTTCCCCTAGGTGAGCTTAAACTCAGTTATTCTGTCACACTATTGTTCATTGATTTATCATTATTTTTGAAAGAGCTTAATTTAATAAGGAGATTATCTTTTATCAAGTTAATAGGTATAATTACTGTCAGCAGGATGCTTACGGTCTAAGATAAAAAGTTAATTCTTAAGAATTTGGTACTGCTTTGTAGTCATATAGGAAGCTTTTCTCTTTTAAGGCTGTTGTCCTACTGTCTTTTTTCAGTTGTAGTTGACACATAATGTTACCATATGTAGCTGTTCTAAATCTTTCTATTTACTGCAGTTACAGGAAGAGAAATGTGAATCTATTTTCTTTGCTCAAACATCTGGAAAATACACAGTCTTCCCCAACTCTTGCAAATTTCACTCATCCAAAAAATATTTTTATTTCATTCTTAATTGTGAATTTGTAGTTTCAGGCTTAGCCACTAGATACATTATGGGCTTAACTTCTAGCTTGCATTTGTTTCGTTCGTATTTTAAGAGTAACTGAACTCTTACATAAAGCTGTTGACCTATGTTCTTAGTTACTTGTTTCTTGTTTGTCTGTTTGTTTGTTTGTTTATGTTGAGAGAAAGAGAGAGAGAGTGTGTGAGAGCACAAGCAGGAGAGGGGCAGAGAAAAGAGGAGAGAAAGAGAATCCCAAGGAGGCTCTGAGCTGTCAGCACAGAGACTGTTGCAGGGCTCAAACCTATGAACTATGAGATCATAACCTGAGCTGAAATCAAGAATTGGATGCTTTATTGACTGAGCCACCCAGGCGCCCCTAGGGTACTTGTTTTTTAAAGGCTAGAACTTTCAAATTTTAACGTTTATTTATTTTTGAGACAGAGAGAGACAAAGCATGAACGGGGGAGTGTCAGAGAGAGGGAGACACAGAATCTGAAACAGGCTCCAGGCTCTGAACTGTCAGCACAGGGCCCAACGCGGGGCTCGAACCCACGGACCGTGAGATCATGACCTGAGCCGAAGTCGGATGCCTAACCGACTGAGCCACCCAGGCGCCCCTAGAACTTTCAAATTTTAAAGATGCTTAAAAGGAACATCTGTTCTATTTTATCAGAAAGTGTGTTAGAACACTCTAGTTCAGGAAAACAGCATCAAAATGTTTAAATGTTTTCCTTAAATTGAGTATTTAGGATTTCTTTAATCAAGTATTTAGGAGATGGGAGTCATGGTTTAAGAAAATGTGTTTTCAAGCCATTAGTAAGAAAATCAGAATCTTAGATATCTAATACTTTTTATTATTTTGAAATGGAATAATTGAACATGACAACTGAGTAACTATTCATATTGTCTAAGCTTTTCGAAGACAAACCATGAAATCCATTGAAAATTTCTTTAGTGTGGCCCCATGATTTTGAGTTGTTTCCCTGACTACCTAGTTTCTATTTAGTTTTAAAAGATAAGCCATCCAAAATCATACATGTTTCATCTCTGTTCCTTAATTTATCTGTGCTCAAGGATAACAAGAGCTTCTCACTTCTGATATTACCAAAGTGTGAGGAAGAAAGGTAACTTTTGGAGGACTATTACCTATGCTGAGCCCAAGTGAACACAATATCTTTAAGGCATAAATTAGCTGACTACGAACTTTTGAGGTGATGGGAGAACCAGTAGCTCTATCCGGTCTGCATCTCTTGAGATAGTCTGGGTTTCACTAGAAAAAAACATACCAGTTAGTAAAATGTAGCAAGTGGAAATTCTTCAAATATTTGAGTGCCCACTCTATTCCAGGTACTATTCTAGGTATGAGGGATAGATGCTATGATAAACAGGAAAGAGAGCAAGGTTCATACTTTCAGGAATGCTAATTGAAGGCAGGGGATAGCAAAGAACAAAAATAAAAATTGAAAAGTAACATAATTGATATGCAAGACATCAAAATGGGAGTGACATTATAATTAGCAACTAGGTAGATACTGTAGATTAAGTCATCAAGAAAAGTCTCTCTGAAGAGGTGCCATTTGTGCTTAAATAACAATTATGAAGGATCTAACTGTATTTTTGAAGTCTGAGAATGTTCCCAACTAAAAAATCGTCTATGATCTGAATGTTTGTGTTCACCCCTACCTACTCTCTCCAAATTCACATGTTGGAAACCTAATGTCCAATGTGATGGTATTAGGAGGTGGGGCTTTTCGGAGGGTGATCAGGTCACAAAATGGAGCTCTCATGAATGGTATTAGTGTTCATAAAAAAGAGCCTTTTCTACATTGAGGATACAATGAGACGTGTGTGACCTTGAAGAGAGCCCTTAACTTGTCATGCTGGCACCTCCATTTTGGTCTCCCAGCCTTCACATCTGTGAGAAACGTCTGCTTATTAACCACATAGGATTAAATGTAGAAATAGCAGCTTTTTCTAATAGAGGCTCAGTTGGAGATACAGCTTAGTATCAAACATAAGAGCCAAACTTGTCAGATTCAGTCTTGATCTGGGACAGTCTCTTCTGGTATAAAGGACTTCCATGTATATACAGATAGTCCATGCACTGAGTGGGCAGGGTCACTCACCAGAGGGAGGAAAGCAGGACCTGTCCAGCTGTTCTGAATTTAACAGAAGACTGAGAAAGACTAGAGGCAAAAAACATTATAGTAGGGGAGGTCATTTCCCCTGAGAGGAAACATTAGAAATGAGGAAGAAGCAGTCTCCCCTGATTCCCCAATATCCTACAAAAATCTGAATGTAGAGACACCAACTTGGAAATAAATTTGAGATGTTCTTGAAATGGAAAGACGGTCACTAGGAGAAGATTGTAGTGAACAAGGACAGAATGAAACAAGACAAGGTTGGAAAGCTTGGCAGGAACAAGTCATTAGAGCTTTGTAGACCAGACTTGTGAATTTGGATTTTTATTGTAAGTGAAACTGGGGGATATAGGAGAGCTTTAAACAGGCAAGTGAGGATATTCTGACATAACATTTTTAAAAGCTCTCTCTGGTTCCTATTTTGCAAATGTATGGTTAGAAGGGGGAATGTAAGTCAGGAGACCATTGCAGACATCCAGTTTAGAGGTGTAGTGGCTTGGAAAATAGTGGTAATAGTAGAGATGTAAAAAAAAGCAGAAGGATTCTGCATTGAATGGTAGATTAAATTTGGGAGATGAAGGAAAATGAGGAACCAACTGTAGCTATAAACTTTGGAATAACCGGATTCCATTTGCTGAGAAAATGACTTTTGGAGGAATACGTTTGGTTTTGGAGGAAGGGAATCATGACTTTGAAGCTGAGAAGCCTATTAGAGATGTCATGCGCATAATGATACATGAGTCAGGGTTCTCTGGCAGATCCAGGGCTGGTGACATAGACTTACATGTCCTGTACATATATATTTAAACCATTGGATTGAATGAAGTCATCCACAGAGAGCTTAGATAAGACATCTGTTTTAGAAATCTTGGAGAAGAGGAATCTGAGAAAGAACAGCTGGTGTGGAGAACCAGGCATGTGTGGATTACAAATTCAAAGGGATATGTTCAAGGAAGAGGCAGATAGAACAAGTTTACTTTAACCCCAAACTTATACCAAAGTGAAACAAAGTAACTGAATACACACACATGCAAGTATATGCTATCACTGGGAAAAGTGTGAAGAACAAATACCAGAATATATATAGTTTGTGGCTTGTCTTTTGGATATTTGGGAGGTGCTTAACTTCCTGTAAATTTACTCACAAAATCATTTAAAAATGTTGTTGTGAGTACTTAAAATTTATTTTTATTTTAGTGGTTCAACAAATGATCAAGTGCCTTAGCCCAACTGTAAGTGCAGATCTGCATCTTGCGTAATAGTTTCCTAGGGAAAGAGACCCTAAATTACTTTGTACCATCTCAAGCATTTGTTCTTATTTGATTTGCTGCTATGCATTTTGTTGGACATTTGTGAATTTTCACTAAATCCTGGATACACCTGTGTACTATTGAAGCTATAATTATCAAGTCAACAGGGTTTCACTTAGTTTAAGCTTGATGAATGAGTATGATTATTCCCTGGGAATATACTATCTTGGTCGACTTCAAAAACTTCCTTTCTCTTAGTTTTTCAGTTTTACATTTATATTTCAACACTTTTTAAAATCTAATATTTTAATCCTATATATAAATTCATATTTAATAACACATTTTAATTATTCATATTTCCCATTCTAAGTGAAATTATAAAAGCTTTATTAGTTGTATACATAACAATATGCATGATAACACAGCCTGAAATTGGCTGTTACTCAGTTTCATTTACTAATGCTATGATTCTGACCACTGAAGTATGACCAGCAGAGTGACAAGCTATATATTAATACCTGTGCTGCAGAAACTCTGAACCTGGGCTGTGCATCAGAATCACTTGTGGAGTTAAAAAAACAAACCAAAGTGAAACAAAGAAACTAGTAGCTTGAGTTGAGAACCGCTGCATTAGGCTATGTTGTAGGAGTACTAGCTGAGCTCACTATATCATAGAAATCTCCTATAATATCGATTTCAATCTTCTGCTAGTGAAAGGCAAAGGGCAGAGGCATAAAAACTTTGTTAGCCTTAAAGGAGAAAATAGACATCAGTAACATGGCTTGAAATGGGTGAGAGCAAGAGAACAATGTTGATGGATTAGAACAATATTATTCTTCTGCCATGTGAGAGAGATGTCAAGGTTCAGAGGGAGTCACTGTCCAGATTTGTTGTCAATTCAGAGACTTCTAAATATGTGGAGCTATGGGATATCGGAATCTCTACCTTGGATCTGTATTAATAGTTCTCAGCCATTAGACCTTATAGTATTCTTGTCTATAGGTCATTCTGCAATCAGAAGGCATTTTTCACTTAATGATACAATATTTTGCATTTATTATAGAACACTGATCATCAACACCAGAAATAACCACTTTCACATTATTCTCATGCTGAATATCCTTTCAGACTCTTCTGTATAGGCAGTAGAATATGATATCAGTAAGCATATTTTCTGGTTAAGGGCACAGACTTTGGAGCCCGATTGACTAGCTTTGAATGTTTGCCGTGTCACTGATGAGCTCTAGGACTTTGGGCAAGTTACTCATTTTCCTTAATGCTTCTGTTTCTTAGCCTATAGAGAGGGGATAATAGCATGTTCTTTAAAGGACTGTTCTGAGAATTACATATATTAATATAAGTAAGGTAGTTAGAAAAATGCCTTGCACACAGTAAGCTCTCTGTAGGTGTTAGTTGTATGTGTAAAAAATACACAATTGACAAAGATTGGATAAAGCCACTTGGATCAGCTTTAAAAAATTGCAGATTTCAGTGCAGATTCATCTATAGATGAAGCAACTATTTACTTAGCACTGACTGTGTGCAGGCACTATACATTTAAGTTAACTTCTTAATAGTATTCTGCTATATAGATCACACTGTATTTAATCAACTCTAGTAGTAAAGATCAGGGATTTTTTTTGATTTTTTTAATATCATAAATAAGATGATTGTCCTTGTAGCTAATTATGTGCATACATCCATGATAAATTTCTAGAAATTTCTGGGTCAGAGGGCACGTAGATTTGAAAAACTTTCGTTATTTGCTGAAAGCTTTATATTCAGGGAGATTGAGCCCTTTATGGTCACATCAGTGAATGAAAATGGAAGGCTAAGAAAGATTTTGAGCAAATATAGTTGACTGAACCATGAGTGGTTTCAGAAAGATAATTGAGCTTTTCCAAACAAAATGTGGCATTGAAAAATTTTGAAACTTTTTGTTACTGAGTTAATCATTTTGATAAATCTACAGTAGGTAGAACACTAGATCATTAAACAGTAAGGCCCAAGATGTTTTTTTTAACCCTTGTTGGTATTTGCTGTTAGGGTGTTTTTTTAGGTAAGCAAACATCTAAATATTTGAAAAGAGCACAAATGAAAAATTCTCTTATTTCTTTCACTTAGAGGTGATAACATTATTTGTATTTTTTCACATTAGCTGTCAAGGGGCAAAACATGCAACATGGGGCCTGAATTCACAACTCTGAGATCAAGAGTCCATGTTCTGCCAAGTGAGTCAGTCAGGCTCCCCTAGGTTCATTTTCTAAAACTTCCTACTATCCACAAGAGTTATCCAATCTACCTCTTCATTTTATGGTCTTTCTCAGTTAATAGAACCATAGATTCCCCCCCCCCCCCCCCCCCATGGATATATACAAATCTTTTGAAGGGCTGCTGTCTTCTTTTTTTTTTTTTTAATTTTTTTTTCAACGTTTATTTATTTTTGGGACAGAGAGAGACAGAGCATGAACGGGGGAGGGGCATAGAGAGAGGGAGACACAGAGTCGGAAACAGGCTCCAGGCTCTGAGCCATCAGCCCAGAGCCTGACACGGGGCTCGAACTCACGGACCGCGAGATCGTGACCTGGCTGAAGTCGGACGCTTAACCGACTGCGCCACCCAGGCGCCCCAGGGCTGCTGTCTTCTTGATAATCACCCCACTTGATCCTTCTTGTCTTATGTTGAATATGAAAAGACAATGCAATTAATTCATTATTTGCTCCGAGTTGAGTAATTAAAACTACATAGTTACAGTTCCACCTTTAAACCTGATATTTAAAACAACTTAGTATTTATCAACTATCCAATAGGTAAGATTTAAAAAAAATGTGTAAGGTTTTCTTTGATTTTTAAAAAGTGTAATAAAGCTATGAATTGGGTATAAACACAAATTATCCATGTTTTAAAAGTGGTTTTGAAAAGAGAATTAAGTTTTATATTTAACTCATAAACCCATGTCATCAGTATTAAATAAACAAAAGGAATTGTGACTTATTTAATATCCACAAACCCCCAATTACATAAGTGAATAGAGCAGTGACACTATTTCTTTTTAGTTCTATAACACAAGTTATTTATTTGAACCCTAGTTTTAGAGTTCTGAGTCCAGGTTCCAACACTACCATTTTTTTGGACAGGGCACATAAGCTCTAAACCTTAATGTCTTCCTCAGTAAAATGGGCCTAGTAACACTACTGCTCTCATAGTTCTTTAGTTTTTTTTTGCTGGTGGTGGTGTAGTGAAGATTGGTCAAGCACTATTTAGCACTATTTGACAGGAAATTGATATTCAATAAATACTAGATATAGCTATTTCAGTGAAATACACAAAGTTTTCCACTAGTGTCACATTTTCTTTTTCCACATTTGCTGCTACTGTGGAATCTAGAGAGATGAACAGATTTGCTGATACAACCACAGCAACAGCAGGTGTGGCTGAAGGGAATGCAGAACTAACATCTCTTCAAGAGGGAACCCCTGGTTCAACTGTTATTATATGGAGGCTGTGAAGGAGATTGACAGACTAAGAACCTTGACTTATCCTTTGGGGTTAGACAAAATGAAAGACATCCAATAATCTTATCATGAATCTTAAAATGGACAAGGCTCTGTGAGCTTTCTTATGGTCTTCTGAGAATAAGGCCAGAAACTTTTTTTAACCTGGACTTCTGTATGTATTTCCTTGTTCCCTAAGACAGAAGGTAAAAAGGAAACTATATTTGGATTAGTTGAACAAATAGGCAAGAGCAGCCCATGACAGAATCACAAAAGACTACAAAGTATTTCCTCATTCATGTTCTACAGTAATTATTATGAGTATTCCGTATGATGGTCTTCCATGCTCAGGGGATATTTGTTGTCTCAGGTAAAGGAAAACTTATCATTTGGAGTTAGTAGCATACCTGGTTGATGGAGCGTGGAAATGAAAATTTCCCGCCTTTCTAACAGGGGTGAATGAGTTAAGTGGACCAAGCCAAAAGTGTAAAGTTCGCCTTACACACTTAAAGACCATTGAAGAATTCCAGGTAGTGTCTCAAGACTGGTTGTAATGTAATACATTTTGTACGGTTTCTCCTGTCTTTTAGAAATTTGTCTTTAATTAGTCATGAGTTTCAAATTCTTGTGTAGATATGTTAGCACAAAATATACAGACCTCTCAAAGAGTACTTCTCTAGTCTGCTTAGTTGGTTTAGGAGTTTTGGTGTCTTGGGTTTTTGTTTTTGTTTTTGTTATGCTTGGCCATAATGGGCCATCAGATGTTGAGACCAGTGTGCTTTTCAACAGTTACCAAGATTTTTATTCTCTCAGCTGAAATGATTTTAAACATTTTAGTATATCTCACACAGGTATCATAATTTTAAAGAAAAAATGAGAGTTCAGCATAAAATAAGTGTAACAGTGAGTCGTGTCCAAATCTTTATTAAATGGTAGGTGTGCTGCCGAAGCAAGCACAAATTCTTCATTACATAAATTTTGATAGATGTTCTGCAATTTATTATGAAGAAAGCTGGACTAAAGTTTTATAAGCTGTCTTCTAGACTAATATAGTTTTAATTTAAAAATGGAATATTCCTTTTCAGAAGACGGGGGATAGTATGATATATCTCTAGGCCATCCTGAGGGAGCAGTAACTAAGAAAGTAATTAGAGTCCTTAATTGGGTCAGGATTGGGACCCATGCTTAGGAGTGATATACATAATTCTGATTATCAAGGGATCTCCTTAGCCTTTTTCATCTTTAGGTGATTATTCAGATATTTAAAGTGAATACATTTACTTGATCTCATCTAGAGAACATTTATAAGTGCAACATATGAAGGAATGGTTGCAGAACTATAAAGTTTTCTAATTTAGCTCCATGCTAACAGATCTTTGCTTCTGATAAATTCTCTTGTTTCTATCACTTATTGGGATGACAGTGGCCCTAAAACAAGAGTTTTCATCAGCCTTGAGAGTTAAGTCTGTATTTTCCCTATCGGATCTATTATAATCTACTTTTTGTTTTTTGCAAGGACAAATCATTTAGCAAAAAATCTGAATTTATTATGCTTAAGTCTGACTATATTTGCTGTGTGCATGAGAGATTTTTTTCAGCCTGCCTAGCTATTGGTTATAACTCCAACCAGCCAAGTGAGACAGTAAGTTAGTAGGTTAGTAAGATGAGTGCCCAGACTAACTGCAATCAAGGTTTTCCAATTCTTCTATAGGATAATATGAATGAATAGTCATATACATTTGGATCTTCAAGTATAAGTTACTATGTTCCAGAGAACTTCTTCCCATGTTAACCTTCTTAATGAATTATTTTAACTGCAGATTGCTAAATAAGTGACTTTTATTAGCATAAACTCTCTGATCCATGTATTATATAATTAGGTTCAGGGACAGTTTGCTTGAAAGTAACAGTAATTAACTTTTTATTTGTGGTTAGTTCATGTCGGACACTCTTTTCAATGTTTTGAGTTTTAATCCAGTCTTCACTTTGAGGAACTGCTATTAATATCCTTAGTTTGCATATGGGGAAATCAAGGCACAGAGATTTTATATACTTGCCTAAGTTTGCACTATTAAGTTAACAGAGCTGGAATCCAGACACACTCTGACTCCAGAGCCCACTTATATGGCTATATTGCTTTCCTGTAAATGAAGAAAGCTGACTTTTTAAAATATGAGTAACACAGCTTCTTATTTAGAGATGTAAGTTGAAGAGTTTACCCTCAGGCTGTGGTTTATACCACTCAAACTCACGAATCAAATCTTTGCTCAATGGCCTATCTTGGAATGTTAATTTTCTTGTTCATGAACTTTTATGCCTGTGAACTAATACTGCCTCCTTACCGGATGCTTATCTTTCTGGCATGATGGAGGACAGTTCTTCACACCCATCATGTGAAGCATATTAACACCCTGAAGAGTAATGATGGGTGAGTAATGATACTGCTAATGACTAATGAGACTAATACTGCTAAATGAAAATTACCCCTAGATGCTGACAGTTCTTAGAGTTCTGTCATGTTACATGGTCATTGCTGTATAGTTTAGTTTACTGACTTCTTTATTTTTCTGTGACATTCACATGATTCCAGAATACAGATGTCTAAATTTTAAGGTTCACTTATTTTCGATAGTAAATAATGA
The DNA here is from genome assembly GCF_018350175.1 of Felis catus. Lineage (NCBI taxonomy): Eukaryota > Metazoa > Chordata > Mammalia > Carnivora > Felidae > Felis > Felis catus. The sequence continues at coordinate 91,634,913 of NC_058376.1, read as the reverse complement.
GATTGAGGATTTTCTTTATTTAGCTAGTTTAGAGTACTGTGTCAAAGGTGATGTTTTGACGTAGTCATTGCCAACATTGAAACTGGTTTCCTAAAACTTTCAACCATCAAAGGATGGTTGGAACATGGGACCATCCATGTTCTATCCAATGGATATCCAATGGATAGAACCATCCATTAAGTTCTATCTTTACTGCTTTCCCTTGATGGTACTCTAAGCCAATTTCTCATTTTTCCCCCTACCTGCCACTACCTTCTTTGCCTCAGCTGTAAAATGGGAATTATTTCATTGGTATTGTTGGGAGATTTTGCAAGGCCTGATGATCTCTGAATAAAGGGTAATGCTGAAAATGATTCCTAGTTTAGGCAACTTTGCTCTGACTATTGAAGTGATATTGACTATATAACTATGGTCTGTTCCTTCTCCTGTTCTTTACATAGGTCATGTTCCTGAGGACTACAACATATACTACTAATTAGTGCCCAGTTTTTGTTCCTCAACTGGACTGTGGCTCTAAGTCTTCTTAGCCTTGTGACCCAGACTAGTAAACCAAAACATGGACTGTAGAGACAATGTGATATAATATAGTGTAGCTTTGTCTGCTAATAAGAACCATGTAGGTCATACCAATTTCCAAGTCATTCCTTTTAGAAATTCTAGATTTAGGAATATGTTTTACCAGAGATCCAGATTTTGACACTAAGGCAAGTATGTGAAACACAAGGAAATGTTTGGGTTTGTAGATCTGTATTTAAGTCCCTCTGCTACTTACTAGTGATGAAATTAACTTTGAGACCTAGTTTATAGGTACCTGATACAGAAGTCAACTCTTTTTCTTACAGCTTTGCTGATGGTATCTAAAGTCAGTAAACATTAAGTGGCCAGTTCTTCATTGTTCTGTAAACTCTTAGCATTTTCTAGTGGTCTCCTGTTGATATTTAGTAACTGGCTTTCCAGAAAGCCAGCCCTATGTTGGCTTATTTCTGTGATATAAATGCATCCTTCATGGCCTCAAGCTACAAGTTTCCATAATCGAATACAGTTTTTATCTATAGCATAACACCTTAGCAATAACAAACAATATCAAAAAAGACCTTCCATGACTCCCTCAGATTTCTGTTTAATCCTGGTCCTTTACAAAACTCTTGAAAGTATAGTAGGTTCTTTGCATCTTCATTTTCTTGCCTTCCATTCTTTTTGTCTTTATCATCTACTATTTGTCTTCTGCCCCTACCACTTTAGAGAAATTATTTCTGATAAACCTACACTGCTAAATGCAATGGGCACATGAAAATCCTTATCTTACGGGACTATTGTACTGCCATTGACATTGTTAATCCCTCCCTCCTTGATGATCTTCCCCAATCTACTTCTATGCATGTTATTGGCCTGGTTCTCTTCAGCTTTCTGACTCTATCTAGAGTCTGACTTACTAGATATTTTACACAGTTTCAGTAATTCAGTAATTCAGTAATTAGCATGCATCAGAGCTACCGGAGGGGTTTGTTCAAACAGATTACTCCTAAATGTTCTTATTCTGTAAGCCTTGGGTAGAGTATCAAAATCTAGATTTCTCACATGTTTCTAGGTAATGCTTATCCTGCTGGTCTAGGAACCATACTTCAAGATTTGCTGCTCTGGTGCACCAGGGCCTCCAGGAGTGCAAGCTCCCCCTGGTGCCAGGGGCCCTGGGAATATACTGCATGTGTTCTGAGGGGAAGTGTGGGGCAGTCTGGGCAATGAAAGGGTACAAGCCAATAAAGCTTTAAAAAAAATCATTGCCCTAACTCTATCCTGGGTTTCTCTTTTACTTCCTGTCCCTGTTAATTTGGTCTGTAATTTTAGATCTGGGCTTACTCTTCTCACCAAAGTCATTCTGTCTAAGTGAACTTGTCTCTTTTCACGGTGCCAATGCTTATAGTATCTGACTACAAAAATGTTTCTTGTAGATCTCTTGACTAGCTTCAGATTATAATATGCAACTGTGAGCTAAACATGTGTTAAATGTTCCATAGGAACATGCCTTGCCCATGGCTAGTCAGTGGTGGAGCTGAAAATTTCCTCTGTTTGCATCAAATGCCTCTGCTTTTAACCACATTTATTGACCTCTCATCCTTTTTATGATTGTACTGGTTTAGATATCTTTCCTCTTTGACATCTCATAAGATTTTCCCATCATAAAACCTTCTGTGTCATAGTTCCCAAGACCATCCCCCAAGTCTCCTGTTTCTCCAGGATAAATCACAGGACTCAGCATATAGTTGTATTTAAGGCTATGACTTGTTAGTATGAAAGGATACCAAACAAAATTAATAAAGGAAAAAGCACATGGGTAGAATCTGGAGGAAACCAGGAATGTGAGCCAAGAGTCCTCTGTCAGGGGAGTCTCATAAGACATGTTTAAGTCTGCTAGCAAGGATTTATAACAACAGGGGTGAGGTGTCGTCTATTGGGGAAGTTCGTTGGAAACTCATTGGTCAGGGTATTTATTGGAAATTGGCTACATAGACCCCTCTGTGCCAAACACATACCAAGATTCTTATCTCTCAGAAGGTCATGTTTTCAGCATAAACTTTATTGTTTGTAAAAACAGCTTAGGCACAGTTTATTGTTATCTGGGAATGCTGGGAGCTCTTCTGAAATTGAAGTTTCTAGATACCAGCTAAGAGCCAACCTTGCAAGTAGCTTTTGTAAGGATAGCAGTCTCAGGCCTGTTTTAACTCTTTTCTTTGCAGCTTCTAATTTGCTTTTTAATATACCATCTTTTTCTCTCATTTCCATCTCTACACTGCAGCAGAGTTAGTCATTTAAAATGTAAATCTGATCTTATCCTTCCTTGGCTTAAAACTCTTTGCAGTGTATCTATTATAGTTTGAATAAATGAGATAAAAGAGATTCACAGGGAGAAATCTTTGGGATCATAATTATTGTAATTATTGTATTCTGATTTTAAAATATGAGATATCCACTCACTTATTTTAACTTAGCATTCATAAAAGCTTTCCACTGAATGTGGTGGTTGGAAATACCCTTTTCCACCACTGCTCATCTTCTGGACAGTGTTGATCTCTCCTGGCTTTCAGATGCACTAACAACACTAACACTTATGACTTTCTCTTATACATTATACTCATTTGTGTGCATGCCTCATGTCCATATTATTAGCTCTTTGAAGAAATAATCTATCTCTTCTTCAAATTAATCTGTAATAGCTAAATATTTAGCACTTAGCTTTCAATATAAATGACTGAATGAATAGAGGGACTAAGAGTGAAAAATAATGGTCTGTAGTTTATCCTGAAGAAGTTACTCATCTAATTTTATCAGTAGCCATTTATAAAATTATTCAGATTAAAAATCCTAATAAACCGAAAGAACATTAGGATGTTTAACTGAAAATTAACAAGTCTTTTTTTTTAAGCAGCTAGTCATATCCTTTTATCTAGTTTCACTAAATCAATGCATTTTTTTACTCTTTGCATCAAGTTTGAAGTAGAGGCTTTTATTTTCATTTTCTCCTTCTAAAACCACATTTCAGCAGAAATTGTTGCTTAAATAGGGCTGTGCTAAATCATATACACAGAACTTACTAACTGAAAGTAGTAGACTCCTTAGTCAAAGAAACTATTTCTTGTTATCAGTAACTTAGTTCTCAAGTGACATCTTAGTATTTTTATCAGGCAGACATTCCTAGTATCCTGAAAAAGATCATGAGATTATATTTGTTTGTGAAAAATGATTTTTAGTGTTTATCAGGTAGAGTGATAACTGTGTATATATTAATAGTAAAGCTAAAGGCTCTAAGATCTGGCTTAGCAAAAGTTAACCAAAGAAAAGTTGACTCACAAACATTGCTAGGTTCTATGTGTATGAATGTGTGTGGGTATGCATATGTGTATATGACTTCTCTATATAAAGATAAAATTGTTAAGCAAATATATATGCTTAAAGGTATTATCAAGGCTTCATGTGCTCCTGTCACTTTTGAAATGCTAAAGGTGTAATGTTAAACTCCTATCTATCATGTGATAAAGCATTGAGGACACGCCATCATTATGTTTGGCAAACATAGGCATGCTGTCTCTGGCTACAATATGGAGACGTATGGTAGCAGCACCATGTGCCATTCTAATGGTGCCTTATCTAGTCTACTGTGACAAATAATTCTACTCAGCTTGTCAGTGGTGACAGCTGAGACTTTTTGCTTAGATGCCTTGACAGTGCTTGTATTAAACAGCTAGAGCCATACACTCCATTAAGTTTCTGTAAAATGAACTGTCTGCTTCTTGCTGTTTTGCTGATAGTGGCAGCAGTTGTAAGCTAATCCTCTCCAGTTGTGGATTGCTCGACTGAGTGCCTTCACTCATTCACAGGTATTAGATCTCAGTTTTAGCAGAGTGGCTACAATGCTGATAGTCACGATAGGAAGACATAATTTATTCCATAGGAAATTTTTAAGCAGTTATATACTCTAAATTGGGCTGCAAATATGTCTGTCCCTAAAATAGAACACTAACTTTATAGTTGGTGAAGTAATAAATGTTTTTCTCTCAGCACATAATTTTTCATAGGCTCTTGGTGCAAAGACACACACATCAGAGGGATGTGTCTCTGAGTAACTCTGTCTACATTTATGTGTGCATTAATGAAAGCCAGATGTCAGGAATGTATATTTAAGTAAAGTTAAAGGAAAATATTCAATTTCTTAGGCAGAATCAGACCATTGGAAATACGGATACCTGGTTGTTTTGAAATATATTAGGAAAGTATAACTTTGAGTTGGTTTTGTCTTTAAATGAATAGTAATTCCTTTAAGCTATTTATTACATTTATGCATTGTATTAAATTCTTATGTTCCTTTATTCTTTCTGTCACAGAAAAGTAAGGGTATAAGTGTGATAATCCTTCTCTAGGCATTGCAAAGACCACTTTTATCATCATATACCTTGAATTTGACTTAAAGCCAGTGAAAGCTTTTTGGTGTTGCATTTGTAGGCAGCTTTTCCATTCTCCCTGTCATCACTGGGCATAATCAGTGATGGAGTAAGCCTTATTTAAGGAGGACAAATAATGACAGAAGTGTTTACAGGGTAAAACATTAATTTTGATAATTTAGAAAAAAGTGCATGTAAGAATAACATTCGTATTTAACTTTTGGGGAAAAATATAGTGTTATAATCTAAGCCCTTACAAAATATAATATAATATAATATAATATAATATAATATAATATAATATAATATAATATAATATAATATAATAAACAATGCTTCACTGGATATATTATGCTTAACAGCACTTCAGTAAGATAATGAACTTTTGGTATGGTTTCTGAACATATATTTCCAGCTGTAAATTTGGAAATTAAGTTGTATTCTTGTCCTCAAATCTTTTTGATCTCTAACATAAAGTACATTTTTAGTTGTATATGAGGAATCCTTAGTGTATTATCTTTGCCCTAGAGTAAATAAACTCTTTGAGTTAATGTTCTCAAGAGGAGGGAGAATTATATTCAACTAGATTAAGGATTGTATTAGAATTATATTCAACTGGACTGTGCTATAATAAACTGTTTTCCAGTATAGAATTTATTAGCTTTCAAATGGCATAGCCAACAATTAGAGACTTAATAGCAGTGATCTTAGTATAGAACACCAATAACTTAGTGTTCTATAATAGTGCGTTTACCTCACACAGGTGATCATTTCCTGCTGTAGGCCATTTTCTAGGCAAGGCTTCCCCAACACATGGAAAATTACTTTGTTGTAGGAGAAAGGATTTTGATCTGAAAGTGGACCCAGAAAAGGTGTGTCCAAAGGGCCAGTTGCATGTTATTTGGGAAGAAGGTATTGGTTGACTTTAAAAATGTGTACCTTTCAGCATACCTGGGTGGCTTAGTTGGTTAAGCATATGACTTTAGCTCAGGTCATGATCTCACAGTTCATGAGTTCGAGCCCCATATTGGTTTCTGTGCTGACAGTTCAGAGTCTGGACCCTGCTTCACATTCTGTGTCTCCCTCTCTCTCTGCCCCTCCCCTGCTCGTGCTCTGTCTATGTCTCCCAAAAATGAATAAATGTTTAAAAAAATTTAAAAAGCGTATCCTTCATTTTCAGATACTGGGATCTCAGTCTGATCTTTCTCTCAGTGGCTACAATGCCATCTTCTAGTGATGGTTTATACAGCATCCCACAAATCTTTCTTCTCCAAGCTCTTCTGTGATGGTTCGCTTTAAAATGTTAGTTGTGCCAGCAATTGGTACTTGTTCTCCTTACACTCCTTTTGTTAAAAAAAACTAGGTCACAAGAGTCAGGAATGCAGAAAAACAGTCACAAAAAGCACCACCATTGAAAGGATTCAGAAAAATTTCTTTTAGGGTGTTAAGGAAGATTTTTTTAATTTTATGAGCCCAAGGAAAACTTGTTGAAAAGTCTGGTTTGCTTTTCTTAGGGATCTATATCATTGATTATATTAGCAAAGCTTTGCCACCTGTAACTGACCTTTTGTGTATGATTTCTAACTTGCTCCCTTTCCTTTTCTTATTGCCTTTCTATGTCTGTCTATCTCTTTTTCTCTTTCATAACCACATCAGGGATTTGTGTTAGGATATTTTTTATTTTATTTTATTTTATTTTATTTTATTTTATTTTATTTTATTTTATTTTATTATTTTATTTTATTTTATTTTATTTTATTTTATTTTATTTATTTAGTTTAATTTTTAAAAATATTTATTTATTTTTGAGACAGAGAGAGATAGAACGTGAGGGGGAGGGGCAGAGAGAGGGAGACACAGAATCTGGAACAGGCTCCAGGCTCTAAGCTGTCAGTACAGAGCCCCATGTGGGCTAGAACCCAGGAACTGTGAGATCATGACCTGAGGTGAAGTTGGACGCCTAACCGACTGAGCCACCCAGGCACCCCATGTTAGGATATTATTTTAAAGAGAAATACCCGATATACAGGAAGCACTAAGATTTCTTAAACAAATCCATAGCTGTTGTTTTTCAAGTTTTTATTTTTGATTTTATTTTTTTGATTTCAAGTTTTTGTTTAAATTCTAGTTGACATATATGGTAAAATTGGTTTTAGGTGTAGAATTTAGCAATTCTTCACTTACAAATCTATAGCTTTTTAAGATTTTATTTTTACTTTTAATTGAAGTATAATTAACATAATACTGTATTAGTTTCAGGTGTACATCATCGTGATTTTTATACCCATATATGATGCCCATGACAAGTCTAGTTACCATCTGTCACCATACAGAGTAATTACAATATTGATTATATTCCGTAAGCTACTTGTATTTCATATATAATATGTATATACACATATTATATTCCCATTACTTATTTTATAGCGGGAGCTTTTACTTTTTAATCCCCTTCACCCATTTTGCCTGCCCTGCAATCCCTCCCCACTCAGGTAACCAGTAGTTTAATTCCTATATCTAAGTCTGTTTATGTTTATTCATTTGTGTTGTTAGATTCTACATATAGGTGAAGTTATATGATACTTGTTTCTCTCTGACTCCTTTCAGTTAGCATAATGCTGTCTAGTTCCATCCATGTTGTCACAAATGGCAAGATTTCATTCTTTTTTTATGGTTGAGTAATCCATTTTGTATGTATATGCATGTGTATATATATCACATTGTTATCCATTCATCTATTGATGAATACTCTGGTCACTTCCAAATCTTCGCTATTATAAATAATGTTGCAGGAAACATAGATGTGCATATATCTCTTTGAATTGATGTCTTTGTTACCTCTAGATAAATACCTAGAAGTGCAATTGCTGGATTGTGTGGTAGTCCTATTTTTAATTTTTTGAACTTCCATACTGTCTTCCTTAGTAACTGCACCAGTTTACATTCTTACCAAGAGTGTATGTATGACTGTTCCCTACCTCTACATTCTCATGGATACTTATTTCTTGTCTTTGATAGTAGCCATTCTGACTGGTTTTGGTGATCTCATTTGCAGTTTGGATTTGCATTTCCCTGATTAGTGATGCTGAGTACCTTTTCGTGTGGCTGCTGGCCATCTGTCGTCTGTAGGATATGTCCATTCAGATCTTCTGCTCATGTTATAATTGGGCTCTTTGGGGTTTTTTCCTGTTATTAACTTATGTGTTTATATATTTTAGATTTTTATCCCCTTATTGGGTGATTTGCAAATATCTTCTCCCATTCAATATGTTGTCTTTTAGTTTTGTTGATGGTTTCTTTCACTGTGCAAAAGATTTTTATTTTAGTGTAATTACATTTGTTTACTTTAGCTTTTGTTCCTCTTGCCCAAGGACACTGGCCCAAAAACAACTGCTAGGACCAATGTCAAAGACCCTACTTACCTATGTTTTCTTCTAGGAGTTTCATGGTTTTGGGTCTTGAAATCTTTGATCCATTTTGGTTTATTTTTGTGTATGATATTAAGATAGTAGTCCAGTTTCATTCTTTTGCATGTAGCTGTCCAGTTTCTCAGCACCACTTATTGAAGAAACTGTCTCATCCATTATATATCCTTGCCTCCTTTGCCATAGATTAACTGGCCATATATGCATAGGTTTATTTCTGGGTTCTATTCTGTTCTATTGATCTGTGTCTCCATTTTTGTGCCAATATATACTGTTTTGAGTACTGTGGCTTTGTAGTATAGTTTGAAATCAGAGGGTGTTACTCTTCCAGCTTCGTTCTTTTTCAAGATTCCTTGAAAAATTCAGGGTCTTCTGCCACCCTTTGTCTTTTGGTTAAAACATTTAGTCCATTTACTTTTAAAGTAATTATTGATAGGTATATACCTACCACCATATTGTTAGTTGTTTTCTGGTTTTATAGTTCTTGTGTTTTCTTCTTTTGGTCTCTGTTGTTGGGGTTTAATGGTTTTCTTTAGTGTTATGTTTGGATGCCTTTTTATTTTTTGCGTATTTTAGGTTTTTTATTTGCAGTTACCATGAAGTTCATATATGGCGCTCTATATGTATTAATAGTCTCTTTTAAGTTGATGTCACTCAAGTTAGAACACATCTTAAGAGCACTACGTTTTACACCTTCCCAACCTATACACAGTGTTTTGTTTTTGATGTCATATTTTATATCTTTTTATTTTGTATCCCTTAACTACTTATTTCAGTTATAGCTGATTTTATTATTTTTGTCTCTTAACCTTCATACTAGCTTTTTAAGTGTCTAATACACTGTCTTTATTATATATTTGCTTTTACCAGTGAGATTTTTTTTCTTCTTTCTAGTTCTGGCCTTTTCTTGCCTGCTTAAAGAAGACCCTGCAACCTTCCTTGTAAGGCTATTTGACATGATAAAGCTCCTTTAGTTTTTGCTTATCTGTGAAACCTTTTTATCTCCTCCAGTTCTAAATAACCTTGCTTGGTAAAGTATTCTTAATTGTAACTTTTCCCATTTTAGCACTGTAAATATCCTTCTACTCCCTTCCGGCCTGTATAGTTTCTACTAAAAAATCAGCTGATTTTCTCAACAGGATTTCTCTTATATCTGACTTTTTTTTTTTTCTTTCTGCCTTTAAGATTCTATTTATCTTGAACTTTTGCCATTTTAATTATAATATATCTTGGTGTGGATCTCTTTGAGTTCATCTTGTTTAGGACTTGTTGATTCCTGGGCATGGATGTTTGTTTTCTTCCTCAGGTTAGGGAAATTTTCAACTATTACTTCTTCAAATAAGTTTTCTGTCCCCTTTCTCCTCTCCTCCTTCTGGGACTTGTATAATGCAAATGTTGCTATGCTTGATGTTGTCTCAAAGGTCCCCTTGATCTATCTTTATTTTTTTTAATTCTTTTTTCTTTTTGTTGTTTAGCTTGGGCAGTTTCTGCTACTCTGTCTTTTAGATTACTTTGTTCTTCTTCATCCTCTGATCTGCTGTTGATTCCCTCTAGTGTGTGTGTGTGTGTGTGTGTGTGTGTGTGTGTGTGTACATACATACATACACATTTCAGTTACCATATTCCATTCTGAATGACTTTTTAAAAATACTTTCACTTTGTTGAAGTTCTCTGAGTTCATCCACTCTTGAGTCTAGTGAGCATCTTTATGACCATTTCTTTGAACTTTTTATCAGGTAGATTGCTTATCTTTATTATCTTCTTGGGTGGATGGCTGGAACTGGTGTAGGCCAGGGGCCCAGGGCATGCTGTGGTGGCCCTAGCAGATAGTCTTGAGTGCCTGGACACTGCTCCTATCCATGCTATCAAGGTGGAAGGGGTGGAGGGGAATAAAAAAAATGGTATTTGCTAGTGCCTCTAACCCCTGAGATAGTTCCAGTAGTTGCCTGCCTACTTGGGAAATAATCTAGGGCAAGTAGTTGGTTTTCCTTCACTAGTAGTATATTTATCCTTTAAAGATTTGTTTTACTCTTGTGCTCCTGGGTGGGCGAGTCTGTATGTGGGCCCCTCAGTGAGTTCCTTCTCTAGTGCAGATAGCCATATTGGAGGTGGTATCCCATCTGAATTGTTTCTCTATATTTCCTACCCTTCTCTTCTGGTCCCTCTATAAATTTTTGTGCAGAAGCTGCTCAATCAACCCTCAGTTTTCTAGGAAGAATTGCTCTATATGCAGGTATACCTTTGGTGTGTTAGTGGGAGGAGGTGAATTCAGGATCTTCCTATGACATCATTTTGGCCATAGTTTTTGTTTTATTAAGTCAAATTGTAGCTCTGAATCTTATAAAAGATCAAGAACACCAAAACTAAAATCATATATGGTACCCTGAAAATGTTCTGTGGAAGCTTACCAACAAAGCCCTGAAATCTAAACAATTTATGCTGTATTTATATCAATTGTTTAATAATCTAATGTAAATTACATATGAAAACAAGGTATTTTTAGTAGAAATTAGTCCCTAATTTACCCTCTGATACACAGATGTGCACATCTAAGTCTGAGTGTTCATGAAAGTGCCCACAGGGTGGGCATGTTGATGTTACAGTTGTGTGGGAGAACATGTTTTTTTTAAAGGTACAATACAGTAGATAGAAAATGTAAAATGATCATTAGTGCTGCTTTTTGCTAAGGCATTTACCCAAATACTTTAGATTACACTCAAGGAAGCAGTAGAAATATAGCATGTTTTAATACGAATTTGGGAGTAGAGTGAAGACTTGTAACATTGTACCTTCTTGTTATTTAAATAGAAATAGCAAGGAACATTTTTTGCAAAGGCTCTGAATGATTGCTATCACCTCAGAGTTTCTGTGGGTGTTCTGTGACCATTCATTCAGAGCCATTCTGAATTTAAGCTGGAAATTGCAATTTCTGGTATGCATATACTTCCTCAAAGAGTGAAATAGGAAGTTGTCGCCTCTTTGTGTTTTCAGAATTCACACTAATTTGGTGTCAAGTCTGATGCCAAAATCACATGAGTTTCCTTATCCACAGTATAGCTGAATATGCTTTTTAGATGCCAAACTGTGCTACTCATGTACCTAAAACACTAAAGGAAATAAATTTATAGTCTTTGGAATCTCATTACAAGTCAGGGTTTTTATGCAGATAGAAAAGCTTAGATTTTTGCAGACAAATTGTACAATTTAATATAAGAAAATATATCCTAGTAAAAAAATGCTTTATTGGGAAAATTTTTTACTTAGCACAAGATTGATTTGACCTGTCAATCCAATTTGGGGAAGTACAAAATTACATGTAAATAATGGAATTGATTGGTCCAAAAGATCATTCAGACATTATTATACCCATATCTATAGAATAGTTTTTACTTTTTATGATAGATACTAATAAAGCCTATTATTCCTTAAAGGGTTAAATGAAGCATGAATCTGTGGTTTTGCATAAAAGGCTACTAATTTAACAGGTGCAAGAATCAGAGCTGATTTGCCAAGGATAACTTATAAACAGGGTAGGGTATGGGCACATTTTCTTAGTACAATTTAAAAACTCAAGTGGTATAATTTTCTGTATTCTGTAAGTCTAGATATGGCCTGTATAATCTCTAAGAGGGGAATTATGTGAACTTGTCCTCTAAAAAGGATCATAACTGGGGCACCTGGGTGGCTCAGTCAGTCAAGCGTCTGACTTTGGCTCAGGTCATGATTTTGTGGGTTCGTGAGTTTGAGCCCCACGTCCGGCTCTGTGCTTACAACTCAGAGCCTGGAGCCTGCTTTGGATTCTGTATCTCCTTCTCTCTCTGCCCTTCCCCCACTCACACTCTCTCTCTGTCTCTGAAAAATAAATAAATGTTAAAAAGGATCATAACTAGCTATTCCCCATCTTTACTGAGATTAAAAGGAGAGCATCTTAAACTGTGGAAGGAAGAAACTAGTTTAGACACGAAGGAGGAATTTTTGATAGCATTAAATCCAGAACTGGCTATCTAAGAGGTTTTAAATTTTTCTGGATGCTGTTAAGAATGTAATAGATAGTAACTCAGCATGGATGGTTTAGGTACAGCCATTTCTTGAAGGGTATATACAAAATTATTTTCCGAGGTCAGTACTGCTCCATAATTCTGTGCTTTCATTACCCATTTTAAAATTTGTTCCATAAATTGCTTGTCCACTTTTAGTAAATTGCTATATTTCCTAGAGAGAAGGTTGAATAAAGATTCTCATAAATTCAGTGATGCTCTACTGTGGCAAAGAGGTACCAGTTAAGTATCAAAGTATTAAATCCTGTCAATTCTCCATGATCTTTATCCTCTGGGGCTTTAACATTTTTTTCATTCACTTTGCTTAATTAGGTATCCCAGAAATAAGATTTTTGTTGACATAACACAGTAGTACCTAGTAAAAAAAGCTTTTGAGTTAATAGTTATTTCTTGCCCTAAGGAGTCAACCTTGGGTTGATCTACTGAAACTGATCAAAAAACACATGTAAGTTTCTGCAGTATTATAAGTTAAAGAAGAGTGACATCTTCCTTTTTTTTTTAGCCAAAACTTTCAAAGTTTTTTTGTAGCTTCTACTTTGATTTTGACAACCAAATATAAGTTCAAAAACACCTTGAATGTCTCAATATAATTCTTCAAAAAAATCTTGTCTGTTTCCATCTACATTATAAATACAGAGAACAAACTGATGGTTGCAGTGGGGGTGAGGTGGGGAAATGAGCAAAGGGGGAGTAGAAGCTTTCAGTAATGGAATGAATAGTCATGGGGGAAAAAGTACAATATAGGGAATATTTTCCATGTTATTGTATTAGTGTATGGTGACAGATGGTAGCTACACTTGTGAGCATTGCATAATGTATAGAATTGTTGAATCACATTGGGTCTCCTGGGTGGTTCAGTCAGTTAAGTTTCTGACTCTTGGTTTTGTTTTGGCTCAGGTCATGCTCTCATGGTTTGTGAGATTGAGACTTGCATTGGGCTCTGTGCTGACAGCATGGATGGAGGCTGCTTGGGATTCTGTCTTTCCCTCTCTCTCTGCTCCTCTCCCACTTGCTCTCTCTCTCTCTCTCCATATAAATAAATTAAAAAATTGTTGAATCATTATATACTTAAAATTAATGTAGCACTGTGGGGCGCCTGGGTGGCTCAGTCGGTTAAGCATCTGACTTTAGGTCATGATCTCACGGTCTGTGAGTTCGAGCCCTGTGTTGGGCTCTGTGCTGACAGCTCAGAGCCTGGAGCCTGCTTCGGATTCTGTGTCTCCCTCTCTCTCTGACCCTCCCCCATTCATGCTCTGTCTCTCTCTGTCTCAAAAATAAATAAACATTAAAAATGTTTTTTTTTAATTAATGTAGCATTGTATGTCTGCTATATTCAAAAAAAGTCTTAACTCTTTTTTTTTTTTTCTTCAAATGCTTATTTTGAGAGAGAGAGAGCAGGGTAGGGGCAGAGAAACAGGGGGAGAGAGAATCTCATTTGGGCTCCATGCTGTCAGCTCAGAGTCCAACATGGGGCTTGATCCCATGAACCATGAGATCATGGCCTGAGCTGAAACCGAGTCAATTGCTTAACCAACTGAACTAACCAGGTGCCCCAAGATTTAAGTATTATAAGAACAAACTGTTACATGCACTTTTAACAACCTACAGTACTAAAAAGCTTTAAAAGCTAACAACTGTTAGTGAAACTAAAGTAAAAGCAAAGGATATTTGAGAAACTAAAATAGTTACATTAACCCTTCAGTGAGTATGACAGAAAGCTTAGAAATAAATAATGGTACCCCATGCTAGTTGTTAAAAACAAAGAGATGGTTCAAAACAAACGTTACCTTTACAACTCTTGCCAAGGTTGAAGCAGAGGCAATTCCTCATAGATACTGAAATTAGATTTATGCCAATGTTTACTAATGGGTACACAGATGGGCAGATCACATTGCTTCCACTATTGTTACAGATGTTTGGTGATAATGTTTAAATTGAAATATGTATATTCTCTTTAAATGCTCTGAGCAGGGTTTTCATTTATACACTGTATTTGAAATTAGCTTGAACACCCTTTCTCCCAGAACTGTGGGTTTTGAGTTTTCCTTGTTGCCTTTCTATCCCTTCGTATTTACAGTTGACAAGTTGATGCCAACTTTTGTAAAACGTGTTCTCTTCCATGCTGAGATCCTCTATGCCAACAATTTCCCTGGAGTATGTGCTTTAGTAATAAAGCCTGAAAATGGAAACTGATAATGGAAATACTGGCAGACCCATACACAACAGGGGTGTTAGCCTGTGTTTCTGTAATTAGGAATGTGATTAGAAATAAGAGATGCTTTTGGTCTTCAATTTCAAGCCATGAAATGAAAGGGATTTGAGTTTGTCTCACTTTTGGCAGATGGCAAATTTCAGTCCCACTGCGGCTTTTTCAGTCTGGCCACAAAGAGCCCGTTCTTCAAATTTGTTTCCCAAGCAAAGAGTAACTGTGCTTTCTTCTGTTTGTAACCATGTCTTGTTTTTTAAAAATGATTATTTCTGTGATTGTCTTCTTACTCTTTTCAGGTTTTATTCTCTTAATTCTTCCCACTGTTTCTGAAATTGTCTTCCCATCTATGATGTAAAGCATAAAATAGCAAAATAACATTTGCCAAAGTATCTACTGTGTATTGTACACTATAGTTGGTAAATTACTTGTATTTCTCACTCAATTCTCTTGTGAGTCCTATGAAGTTGATTGTACCATCCCCATTTTATAAGTGAGGGAAGCACAATCCCATATCTAAGGTGATATGGCCCACATTCTCTATCACTGTGCTGTATCACCACCCTATATCTCAAAGTGCCCTCTCCAGAGGTAACCATTTTTCTTAAGTCAATATTAATCCACTTTATCATCTATATTCATCATTTTTTTATTTGAGAAATATTGAAACCCACTGTGTGCCAGACATTACAAATAAGGCTCTGGGAATTCAAACATAAATGAGTCCAGTCTCTGTCCTTGATATGCTTATAGATGAATTAAATATTAACAGTGCCTAAGATTATGAATACCAAAAATGGGTACTGAGTCACCCTAGATACTGCAGCAAAAGCACAGGGGTGATGCAAAATATTTGAATTTTGGGGTAGAAACACATCACTATCTATTGGATGTTACATGAACCACTTTAAGTTTATATATATCTTCATATGGCTACTAAATTCATACTTTGTGTTTTGAACTAACCTTGTGTTAAACTATTCAGTGTTTCACGTAAAATACTATAAAAAATTACTAAGAACGCCATGAATGGAGAAAATCTAGGAAGTTCTAGCCTAAGGAAAGCAGTTTGACATTCCATCAGAGTGATTTAAAGAATCCAACAAACTAAGCAAGGGAACTGTTGTGGGAACTTACCATTTAGGAGAACAAAATGGGCCTGTGAAACTGATCATGAAAGCGATCTCCAGTTGGGTGCACAAATACTGGTGTAGTAGTTTCCTCAAAAAGATACCTAAATAAATTTCATTTTAATGAGCTTGAGTGGCTTCAGGATAATAGTTAAATTTGAATTCAAATTATGAAATATTTTTAGGAAACAGGTCAAAATGCTTCTCCTTTAGTGAGCTAATTACATGATTTGGCTTATGTCTAAATAATAAAACCAAAATGGGCTATCAATCTCACTAATTTGAAGATGGTATTTTCTGACGCCTTATTCTGCTTTTAACCTTAGGCAAACAGAATGTACTGAATAGGAAGAGCATATTATGCTGTCACCTTAAGAATATATGATTATAGCATCTTAGTGGATGGGTAGACATCTCACAGAAAAATAACTGTAAATCTGAGGACGAGACGTATTTGACAGTCCAATGTCTACACACTTCTAGTTTCCTCTAGTTCAGAATTGCTGCAAGCTTCTCTGGTAATTTGAAGCCTGGAGCATGCTGAAATTGCTAGCAATGTTCCCCTAGCTACTTTTTCATGAAAAGATGATTATGTGATGCTAAGAGGATTTGTTGACAAGAGGGAGAATTTTCATTGCACAAGTCTGCTTTCAAGGAAAAAAAAAAGAGAGAGAGAGAGAGAATCAATGGAAAATAATAGCAATTGGATAATTTTCTGGAAGATAAGAGAGATTACCAGTGGGACTTGTTTCCATTATCTCAGAGCTACGACTTAACCATATTTCTTATCACCAAGTGAGGGGGAGGAAGGATGAGAAAATGAATGATCAGGGAGAAACAATATTCTGGAAATATATGATTACATGTAAGGTCTGTATATGCATGTGTAAAGTGTGGGGTGACATATAGAAAAGATCACTTTGACGAAGAACAGGTCTTGATTCAGTCCTTATCTCTGCAATTTATTTAGAAATATGACCTGGAGTTTGCTACTTCACCATGTTGAACGTCAGTTTCCACAACTATAAAATAACACTGTAGGAAGGAATAAATAAAACAGTATAGATAAAATACTTAGGATAGAGCCCTATATATAATAAGCTTAATCAGTCACCTTTAGCTGTTGATAAGTTACTCATATATGAAATAGAAGTTAAAATTTTCTTATAATGTTCAGGAAGTTGTAGCTCTTATCTATAAGATGGCTTCATAGTTTTATTAGCATTTAGCTCTCCACTTTACCATCCTTGGCATGAGACTTTCAAGATTTTATACTGGTTCTAGATGGTTATATAAGCTCTAGTCATCATACTCAGATTGGAGGTAGGAAGACGTGGAGGGAAGCATTGACAGCTGTCTATCCTTTAGATGAGGTTTCCTGAAGATTCTATCCAAGAACTTGTTACATTTCTTTTACTGTAACATAGTGAATGACATAACTAGTCTGGAAAGTATTGGCTCTTAGCTGGGCACATGAGTTTTTGGAATTAAACAACAATCTGTTAAAGTGTCTTCTTAGGAGAAAGAGTAGAGATAGACAACTTATGGCCTGTCACGTAAGCTTTAAATACTCCTTTAGTATGAGCCTTTATCTCTTTATTTGTAAATGAAGTATAATGTCTGCATTCTTGAAGTGATTAGAGGATTAAATGAGATTATACTTGCCAAGGTTACATTCATGTGTTGAATAAATATAAAAGCATTAATGTTTAGGTTCTATAAGATACTTTTAGCAACTTTTAAGTGTCTTTTTAAATTGCTCTGATTTCTAAATTTTGTCAATTTCACTGTCTTTGATGTTTCTGTTATCAGTATCTTAACAATTCTCTGACTGATTCAGGGATCTTAATGGATTTTTTAAAAGAGATTCAAACTTGTACAATGTAAGTAAAAGCCAAATTATTGTATATAAAACTTCCTAAAATGCAACCAAATACTTGGGAAATAGGATGATCCATTTAGTGAATTAGGATTAGGATTATGTTTAACATAAAATGAAAATTAGAGTAACATTCACATATGCTGGCATTTTACTGAGCATAATTTGAAATATTCAGGAAACAGCTATTTTCAAGATTTTAAAAAAATATTTTACATTTAAAATCTTAAAATTGATGAAACACTTCTGCATATGCATAGTATCTCACTTCATAGTAATTCTGTAAGTTTATAATATTTGGCAGGGAAATAGGAACTGCTCAAGGAGCCACAGGCCATTCTCTTCCAAGTCCTGTGCACATTTTATTCCATGATCGTTGTCTCCATTTTGAACATCAGATATATAAGCGTTGGCATCATGTGTAGCTGAGACTGCACTAGTCCTATGTCATAAACCTAAGAAGTTAATTTGAAGGTAACTAATAGTTAACTGGATTGCATTCTCTAAGAGGCAGAATTATGATTTTTTTTCTCATATGTAACTTTGAAAGCAATTTGTTGTAGTTTTGTAGTCCCTCAAACACTTTTGAGTGCTACATTTACTTTTTCAGACTACTAATCAAATAGGATTATTCCCAATTAAGGAGTTTATTTGAATTATTCTTATATCATGACATTCACATTGTCATTTAGGGACATTATATTCCACTTCTTTTCAGAAAATGATAACATTTTTCTATAGATTGAATAGTCTTGGATATATGAATAATCTTATATATATGATAATCATATAGAATGATCTAGATAATTCCTCAGAATTCTTATAAGTTTGATTTATTGGCTTCAAATTAGATTTAAATCATTCCTTTTTACTGTCTGTAGTATTCATACACAAACTAAAAACAAATGCTGATAAAATATTGAAGTTTTTACTTTTGGAAGGCATTTTGTTTTTTATAAAACAAAACTAACCTGAAGTTTCCAAGTAGTAAGAAATTAGAGTAAAATTTGAAAAGATTTTAAACGCTGGAGACCAGTTTTTTATCCTAAATAATCAGAAGTATATACAGGATGTTTGTATATTCATTGAAATTCATTTGTACTTGTGAAATATGTTATGTTGGAAAATGATGCAGAACTATATATTCAGTTAACTGCAATAGTGGTGTATAAAAATACACATTTATATGCTTGCAGACCTTATTTTTGTTATTTTAAAAAAGTTTTTTTCTTAATATTTATTACTGAGAGAGAAAGAGAGAGATAGACCATGAGCATGGGAGGCGCAGAGAGAGGAGGAGACACAGAATCTGAAGCAGACTCCAGGTTCTAGGCTCTGAGCTGTCAGCACAGAGCCCGACGCGGGGCTCAAACTCACAAACCGCGAGATTATGACCTGAGCCAAAAGTTGGACGCTCAACTGACTGAGCCACCCAGGCGCCCCAATACACACTTTATTTGGAAAAGACTAGAAGACTATCTTCCACAATGTTAATATTCTTAAATGGTGTAATGGAGGTTGAATCATTTTATCATTTATGCTTTTATATATTTCTCAAAGTTTTAAAAATTAAGATACATTCAAATATAAAATGAAAGAATAAAAAAGTTAATTTTTAATTTAATAACATTTGCTGAGTACTACTACATATCTCTGTCCATAAAATTTATTTTTGTAATCTGAGCAGAATGGGATATTTCTATAATTTAGACATTTCATTTGTGAGACTACTTTTTGTTGTTGTTGCAAGAGTAGTTAATATTCGCTAATCAATCAACATGATACATCACAGTAATAAAAGAAAAGGTAAGAAACATATGATCTTTTCAGTAGATGCAGAAAAAGCATTTGACAAAGTACAACCTCTGTTCATGATAAAAACCGTCAACAAAGTAGGTTTAGAGGGAACATACCTCAACTTAATAAAGGCCATATATGAAAAACCCACAGATAATATCATCCTCAGTGGGGAAAAATTGAGAGCTTTTTCCCTATGATCATGAACAAGATAGGGATGTCCACTGCCACCACTGTTATTTAACAAAGTACTAGAAGTCCTAGCCATAGCAATCAGAGAACAAAAAGAAATAAAAGGCCTCCAAATCGCCTTTAAAGAAGTAAAACGTTCACTATTTGCAAGTGACATGATACTCTATATAGAAAATCCAAAAAGCTTCGCCAAAAATTTGCTAGAACTGATACCTGAATTCAGTAAGGTCACAGGATACAGCATCATCATACAGACATCTGTTGCATTTCTATACACCAATAATGAAGCATCAGAAAGAGAAATTAGGGCTCAATCCCACTTACAATTGCACCAAAACCAATAAGACATCTAGGAATAAACCGAACCAAAGAGGTAAATGACCTGTACTCTGAAAACTATAAAACACTGATGATAGAAATTGAAGATGACACAGAAATGGAAAGACATTCCATGCTTATGGATTGGAAGAACAAACATTGTTAGCATGGCTATACTACCCAAAGCAATTTACACATTTAATACAGTTCCTATCAAAATACCTACAGCAGTTTTCAGACAGCTAGAGCAGTCTTAAAATTTGTATGGGACACAAAAGACTCCGAATAGCCAAAGCAATCTTGGAAAAGAAAAGAAAAGCTGGAGGTATCACAATTTTGGACTTCAAGTTAAATTACAAAGCTGGAGTAATCAAATGGTACTGGCACAAAAATAGACACATAGATCAATAGAATAGAAAACCCCGAAGTGAACCCACAACTATATGATTAATCTTCAATAAAGCAGGAAAGAATATCCAATGGGAAAAATACCTTTTCAACAAATGGTGTTGGGAAAACTGGATAGCAATGCGCAAAAGAATGAAACTGGATCACTTTCTTAGACCATCCATAAAAATAAATTCAAAATGGATTAAAGACCTAAATGTGAAACCTGAAACCATAAAAATTCTAGAAGTGAACAGAGCCAATAACTTCTTTGACATAGGCCATCACCAGTTCTTCCTAGATATGTCTTCTGAAACAAGGGAAGCAAAGGCAAAAATTAACTATTAGGACTTCATCAAATGGATAGCTTCTGCATAGTGAAGGAAACAATCAACATAAATAAAAGGCAACCTATGGAATGGAATAATGTATTTGCAAATGACCTATCTGATAAACGGTTAGTCTCCAAAATATATAAAGAACTTATAAAACTCAGCACTCCAAAAATGAGTCATCCGATTAAAAATGGATAGAAGACACGAATAAACATTTTCCCAAAGTAGACCTATGAATGGCCAACAGACACATGAAAATATGCGCAACATCACTGATAATCAGGGAAATACAAATGAAAACTACAGTGAAATATCACATCACGCCTGTCAGAATGGCTAAAATCAACAGGAAACAACAGGTGTTGGAAAGATGTGAAGAAAGGGGAAGCCTCTTAACGCTGTTGGTAGGAATGCCAACTGGTACAGCCACTTTGGAAAACAGCATGGAGTTTTCTCATAAAGTTAAAGAGAAGACTACCCTACAATCCAGCGATTAGCACTACTAGGAATTTACCCAAAGAATACAAAAAGACTAATTCAAAGGGATACATGCCCCTTGCTGTTTATTATAACATTATCTACAATAGCCAAATTATGGAAACAGCCCAAGTGTCCATTGACTGATGAGTGGATAAAGAAGTGGTGTGTGTGTGTGTATATATATATATATATATATATATATATATATATATATACACACACAATGTAATATTACTCAGCCATAAAGAATGAAACCTTGCCATTTGCAATGTGGAGCTAGAATGTATTATGCTAGGTGAAATAAGTCAGTCAGAGAAAGACAAATACCATATGCTTCACTCATGTGGAATTTAAGAAACAAAACAAGTAATACTACTTTCTTAAAAGTAGTAATTAGTAAGTAGTAATGGGATTTTTGAGTCAAAGACTAAAGTCAGTTTTCAGTTTGAATATATTATACAGTCTTGCAGAAACTATACCAAATGTGTATGATTTTTCTGTGTCTTGAATAAGTTCTGAATTTTTAACAGGTTTAACTTTATCTGCCTGATATGGACACAACTATTCCTATTTTCACTCCCTTTGAATATAACAAGATTGAACTACATTTAATTAATTGACCAAAAGTTTTGACTTATTCATATCTTTGCCTAATTTTCTACTAGTACATTGGCTTTTTATCTATTGGTTTAGAGAAGTTCTTTGTGTATTAAACCCCTTCTTTCAGTATTTTATTTTTTGCCTTTATCATTTTTCCTTTTCATTTTTAAAGCCTTATTTATAAGCCACACATTGTTACAATTGTCTAAAGTAGTTAAATATATAGTGGTAGTTAAACATTTTTATGGTTGTGGATCAGGTTTGTAGAAACTTTTATCACCAAAGAGTATATAAAACCTTTATTAATTTATTCTAGTACTTTTAAGTTTTAATATATCTAGTGAAATATTTTATATTTCTGGAATTTTGCTGAAATAAGAAAAGAAATGAAAAGTGTTACTTTACTTATATTTTCCAATGGCCTTTAAGAATTGATACTAATTTTTGAATAATGGTCTTATCCCAGCTGATTTGAAGCACAAATGTTACATATAATTTCCCTGTAAATTTGAGAATTAAAATACAGATTGTTGATATATGAATAATTAACAAAGGTGATTTGATTGTTCACAAAGCTATTAGTGTCCATCTTTTAGTTTCATTCTTTCATTCATGTGGAGCCAGTTTAAGAGCCTGCTGAGTACCAGATATTCATGGTCTGTGACCTCAGGGATCTCAAAATTGAGGCAATTTATATTTTTGTACAAATTATAAGGTATGAATCTATCAGATACCTGTATTGTGATAGAATATTGGGATAATGAAATAATAAATCATTTCAAGAAAGTTTATGAAAACTTTATACCTGTGATAAAAAAGAAATCTTTATTCCTCAAGTATTTCAAGATATGGGGCACAGAATATTAAAGTTGAATATGATCTTAAAGATTATCTATTTCTGCCGCCTTATTTTTTCCAATATATGAAGTTTATTGTCAAATTGGTTTCCATACAACACCTAGTGCTCATCCCAAAAGGTGCCCTCCTCAATACCCACCACCCACCCTCCCCTCCCTCCCACCCCCCATCAACCCTCAGTTTGTTCTCAGTTTTTAAGAGTCTCTTATGCTTTGGCTCTTTTCCACTGTAACCTTTTTTTTTTCCTTCCCCTCTCCCATGGGTTTCTGTTAAGTTTCTCAGGATCCACATAAGAGTGAAACCATATGGTATCTGTCTTTCTCTGTATGGCTTATTTCACTTAGCATAACACTCTCCAGTTCCATCCATGTTGCTACAAAGGGCCATATTTCATTCTTTCTCATTGTCACGTAGTACTCCATTGTGTATATAAACCACAATTTCTTTATCCATCTGTCCCCTTATTTTACATATAAGAATTGTAACCCAAAGAAGTTAAATAGCTTGATCAAGAACATACATTGAGTTAGTTGCAGAGGTTTGAATTGAAACCTGGATTCCCAAAGGGTCCTTGTAGTTTGGTTTATGAAGATATTCCCATAGTATGAAAAATAATGATGGCAGAGCTGTTGTTTCCTCCTCTTCTAATGTCTTATAGCACTCTTACATTATTTCTGAGAGTGAACCCTGATGTACTGTGCATTATACAGAACTCTGAGTGCCCATCCCCCTCTTCTCATTCAGTGATTTAAAAAAAATTTTTTTTTTAACGTTTATTTATTTTTGAGACAGAGAGAGACAGAGCATGAATGGGGGAGGGGCAGAGAGAGAGGGAGACACAGAACCAGAAGCAGGCTCCAGGCTCTGAGCCTTCAGTCCAGGGCCCGATGTGGGGCTCGAACTCACGGACCGCGAGATCGTGACCTGGCTGAAGTCGGACGCCCAACCGACTGAGCCACCCAACCACACTGGTTGTCCTCACTCTCAGATTACTTCTTCCTTCTATGTACTGTGATCATAGAACTTTTTAAGGAATATGTGTCAGGGGAGAGGACTCGTTTTTTCTTCCTATGTGTGTTGGTAAGATTTCTGATAGTTGGCCTTAAAATATTTGTGTGACTGATGAAAGAGAAAAGAGACAAGACAGGATTACAAACATAATTGGTCTTAAATGTGTCTTTAAATCCTAATGAATACAAATTAAAGAATCCTCAAAAGGCAATCTTTAGTCAGTCACCAATATCGGATATACCGCACACTGCTCTTATCACAAATAAATGACATACAGATGAGGGAATAATATTAGTTAGAGACAGTTATGCTTTTATAGAACAAGTTGGCCTTGTTGTGCAGGGAAACAAAGATTAGGAAACAGTTGTTTGAGAGTCTTAAATGAGTCTGTAGTTGATTAATTAGTGGTGTATGACCTTTAGTTACCATGCCCTTAAGATTTGGGCCCAAAAAAGTGCTAAGAATAGTTTATCTTTAGAAGACAGCACCAGTGTTTCAGATCCCAGTAAAATAAATAGCTTGATCATTGGCTTAAGCATTTTCTTTGATTTTGGGGGCTTATCCTATTTAATTCTCCTTAGTAATTCTTTAGGGGCATTGATAGAAGCACTTTTAATTTGCATGCAATGAATGGAGTGTTAAAGTGAATTGTATGTATGATAATACTTTCTATAAAATTTTTTAACGTTTTTTATTTTGGAGAGAAAGAGAGGGAGAGAGACAGAGCACGAGCAGGGGAGGGGCAGAGACAGAAGGAGACATAGAATCCAAAGCAGGCTTCAGGCTCTGAGCTGTCAGCCCAGAGCCCGAGATGGGTCTCGAACTCAGGAACCCTGAGATCATGACCTCAGCCAAAGTCGGATGCTTAACCCACTAAGCCACCCAGGCTCCCCTGTATGATAGTACTTTTGAACTTATAAATTTTTACTGTAGTGTATTTATATTTTTAATAAAGTGTAAGTATTAAAAATAATTTTTCAGGAAGATATATTCTCTCCCATTTTAAATCTGTCTCCATGCTATCTTTTTGTATTAAGTATGTTAGGTCCCTTCTTCTGGGACTGTCCCTCATCTCTGCTGTCGCTTTTGTTAAAGGGTTTTATATTCTCTTCTTACCTATGTATATATGCATGTTACAGAGACAATAGGAGTTGTATGCATGCAAAGCCAATGTTCAAATAAGCATGTAGTTCTTCATAAATAGGCACGAAAATGAGCAATTTCATCCTGGACCACAAGTGACTGATTAGCTCTGGAATTCTAAAGTTGAAAGGATAGTTATTAGCATAATGTTATGCGTAAGGAATGTGATAGATGGCATATTATATTGAAAGTTTTAGAGTGACATTTGGGGCAGCTTTTAAATGTATACGTATAGTGGTTACTTTTTAATTGGCTTTTTCTGTAGCCTAATGCATTATGAATAGAATACTTATTTAAAACCAAGCTACACATTTCTGCAACACAAATATTACAATTTTTCATATTGTTGATGGAAATAAAATATTATTTTAAATACCATTAATGTATGACTTTCATTATTAATCATTTAGTAACTTGCCCTAAAGTCACTATTTAGATTTTAGTAGGTATTTTGTCTTTTCAAGAAGATGCAAAGGATAGCTGTTAATTGGAATACATATGAGCTCTTTGGTTCTCCTTTCTGGAGAAAATCTGGGTCATATATATTTGCCATCAATCATATCATGTTAAAATAAATTCTAGAAAAATTTAAGTGTTCTAAGTTTCCAACTCATTTTAAAGTTAATATCATTTATGCATGAATTTGTGACACATTTATGATTATAAAATATATCTTCACTCTTACTGATATTTTCCCTGCTCAAAAAGACAGGAGTAGAAGAAAATAGTCAGAATTTGGATTATGATTCATTGTTTTTTTCATCCGGTATGCCTTTTTGGTATTCTCAATCACTATCTTTAGCAAGATTTTGACTTATTCATAATTTAAAGTTGTTTCTTGTTAAAGAAACAATTCAGTTGGAGTAGGGGATAAACATAGATGATTACATTAGTTACTTTAGTAGCTTTGTCTGTTTACTAAATAATTTGCTAAGCAGAAAATTGGAAGTGAATTACAATTTGTATTGGAAGCTTACAGGTTATCTCTAGGATGTTCTTTTATGACATGTTGATATGCAAGTCTTTAGGTGGGATCTGCTCGTTCATAAAGCTCAATGAGTCTTCCTAGTGGAACTTCTTTGGGTTTAATTACATGATTTCTAGTTTCCTTGGGTAAAGAAACCATTCCACTTTCATTTTTCAGAATATTTGAACTTATTTTTGATTCTGCCTTATACTTAACCACTCCAGAAGAGCTACCATTGCATGATATTCTTTTGTGTGACTAATAGTCTAGGGGATCCCATTTTCACTTCCCACAGTCTTTGCATAATGTTAACATCCTTTATCAGATTCTTTGTCTCTCTTGGTTACATATTCTTTACTGTATCTGGTGAGAGATTCTGATTTATTCCATAATATTCCATATCCCATTATTCAATAAAGAGTAAAAGAAGCATTTACATAAAAAGACTAGAACAGTTTTATCAAGTTGTCTTTCTAAGAAGTTACCCAACTGTATTAACTATACAATTCCAGTCTTAAAATCCGCACTAGTGTTATTATGACTTTATCACTCTAGTTCAGGAGGGTGGTGGGAAAAGAGTTCATTGAAAAAACTGGAGCAACTGGATGATTTTGTTTTTCACCTGTCCCTTTGGCTGAAATATTTTCTTTGAACTGGATGGTTTCTGAATTTAACTATTTTTCTGTTGTAGTGATGGCAAAATACATTCTCTTCAAGTTCCTCAAATGCTGATTAATCTTTGCTTGTGGCTGATTGTTTGAAAGTGGAAAAAAGAATAAGTGTGTATATATGTGATGTGTATAATGGGCAACCAAATTACTTGATTTTATTTTCATAATGGGTGAGAGAAAGATAAATGGAAAATAAGCAAGACAAACACTACAATGAATTTGTGTACTAAATATGTTTTATATGGGGTATGAAGATTTCAAACATCTGTGGTTTTTCACTATTTTTTCAGATAAAGTCCTTACATAAGCTTAAATATTGTATATAACTTTTTTTTTTTGTCTCAGCAAATGTTTCATGACATTAAGGTTACTGGGTATGAGGGAAAACTAGCTGCGACATCTGTCAACACATTGATTTCCAGGGTTGATACAGATGGTCTGAGCTAATCCCTGGTCTCCTTCACCACCCCGTTTGTGTCCCATCCAAAGTGAATGACCTTCTCTAAAAGAGGACCAGTCATGAAGGGTATTTAGAAGGTGTATATCTTTTCTATAATTTTTAAACGTGTTCATAATTTATTCAAAAACATTTAAATCTGCAGAACAAATAGACAAACTTTAGTTGGGATGATTTCTTTTCCTAGAAGCAGTATAGTGAATAGAGAGGATTAAACTTGGGAGTACACAAATCTGCTTGAGCAGTTAGTTGCTTTCTGACTTCAGTAAGTCACTTTATCGCTTCAGCCTTTTTTCCAACAAAATGGGCTAATATCTCAGTTTGCAAAGACTAAACATTTTCATTAAATCAACATGGGGTATTCGCTATGTACCAGGTACTGTTGGCATTGGGGCTACAGCATTGAAGAAAACAGATGTAAATAAATTATAAATAACTTAAATATCCATGCCCTCATGGTGATAGCATTCACATTTGGAAAAGTAAGCAATTAACAAATCTGTAAATATATATTCTGCATGATAGTGATAAATTATCTAAAAATAAAAGGAGGCTAATAGTGCATATAAGGAAATAGAGGGTTTTAATTATAAGTAGGATAAGGGAAAACCTCATTAGGATCATTTTAAGTGAAGACTTAAGGAGGCAAGGGAGAGGCAGTAGATATTAGGGGGAAAACTATCACATTTAATGTACTAATGTACATAAAATTCTTAGTACAGTTCCTTGTTCAAAGTACAATAAGTACTCAGTGAATGTT
This sequence comes from Felis catus, assembly GCF_018350175.1. Taxonomy (NCBI): domain Eukaryota; kingdom Metazoa; phylum Chordata; class Mammalia; order Carnivora; family Felidae; genus Felis; species Felis catus. The sequence goes on along the minus strand of NC_058376.1, from coordinate 91,607,305 downwards.
AGCAGGTATTATAAAAATAAATCCTATTTTAAGAAAAACAGATTTTTAAAAGTTTATTTTGAGAGAGAAAGCAAGCAGTGGAGGGGCAGAGAGAGGGTGAGAGAGAATCCCAAGCAGTCTCTGCACTGCCAGCATGGAGCCTGATGTGAGACTTGAACTCACGAACCATGAGTTCATGACCTGAGCTGAAACCAAGAGTGGGATGCTTAACAGACTGAGCCACCTAGGCGCCCCTAAGAAGAATATTTTTGATGTAAAATTTATAGTTTTACTCTGTGCATGCAACTGGGTTGATAGTACCAGTATTTGGTTGCTGCTTTGTTTATGTGTGAACATAATCCAAGGAGTAAAGCAATCTCAATATCTTGTCAACGACAACCTAATTGTCTCAGATAGATTTATTTTTCACAAAACTTAAACAAAATATTCCTTGATATATTAGAATATAAACCATTCTTTAAAAATTGATACAGAAACTGGTAAAGCCAAGCTTTTTGTTTTTTACTAGAAACATCTTTTAAAACACTTAAAGTTTGTTTTTACCTTATTATAGGAAGAAACCTAAAAATAGATGAACTTTAAACATTGACTTTTATCCATCTTGAATTTCATGGAGCATTCAGAATGATGCATCTTTCCCTTTATATTTATCCATCACTTCCAGACAAGTAGTGTATGAGGCAATAAATAACAGACAGCTAGAACAGGAGAAAACAGTTTTTTAATGCCTTGTGCTTAAACTGTCACTCTGGCAGGAAGTAATAACTGAATGCTGCATTATTTAAGGCAAGGTAATAGACTACTTCCTTTTACAGGCAAATTACTTTGGGACCAGCTGCCTTACCCTGAGAAGCCAGGGTTTCCTCAGTGAAAATCTAGAGTTGTAAGGTTTGATGTAAGTTGATTGGCTACTGAATCCGAATCCTTATACACCAGAGAAGAGTTTCCTTTGAGGCTTCTGGTCATTTATCATTAAGTGAAGAGTCTTGCCAAGTGCATGCTTTTACATATGGTAGGCAGTGGGGCGTACTATAAATGCATAGATTTGGAGCTACTATGATCAATATTTGACTCTACTTATAAGATTTTGAATAAATCACCTAATTACTTGGGTTACAGTTTCTTTGCCTATAAAATGCAAGTAGTAGTACTAACTTAATTAAGTTGCTGAGAGAATTAGGTTAAATAATGTATATAAAGATCTGGACTTCCCTTTTTTGTGTCAACAAATATTTATTATTAACAGATGATTTAAAGTTACAAAATAAATATGTAGGATGTTAGCTGTTGAATTTTAAGAATAGGTGTTTCGAGGTGCCTGGGTGGCTCAGTCAGTTGAGCGTCCGACTTGAGCTCAGGTCATGATCTCACAGTTTGTGTGTTTGAACCCCACATCTGGCTCTGTGCTGACAGCTCAGAGACTGGATCCTGCTTTGGATTCTGTGTCTCCCTCTCTCTCTGCCCCTCCCCAGCTTGCATTCTGTTTCTCTCTCTCTCTCTCTCTCAAAAATAAATAAACATTAAAAACATTTTAAAAAAGGTGTTTCAATTTCTATGACCTATTATAGAAGGCATTCAGGAAATATTAGTGCTCTTTCCTGTTCCCTCTATACCTTTGAATTACCTTTATTTAAAAAAAATGATGTTTGTTTATTTTTGAGAGAGAGAGAGAGAGAGAAAGAACGTGAATAGAGGAAGGCCAGAGAGAGAAATGGAGGTACAGAATCTGAAGCAGGCTCTAGTCTCTGAGCTGTCAGCACAGAACCCGACATGGGACTTGAACTCACAAACTGTGAGATCATGACCTGAGCCAAAGTCAAATGCTTAACTGAGCCATCCAGGCACCCCAAATTGCTTTTAGTCATAAATAGATTGTAGGCTTAGAAGATCATGTTCTACTTGAAGGCTGTATATATATTTTATTTTTTAAAATTTACTTATTCGAGAGAGAGAGAGGGAGAGAGAGAGAAAGAATATGATTGAGTGGGGGAAGGGCAGAAAGAGAGGGGAACAAAGGATCCAAAGCAGGCTCTATGCTGACAGCAGAGAGCCCAACGTGGGCATCAAAGTCAGGAACCGCAAGATCATGACCTGAGCCTAAGTCAGTTGCTTAACTGAATGAGCCACTCAGGTGCCCCTTGAAGGCTGTATGTTAAACCTCTACCCACACATTTCGTTTCTAAAGTCTGTCTAAATGTCCGTTTTTAAAAAATAATCTGTCGAGTATGAAAGAGTTGTGGACAATACTGTTGTGCCCAGTAATAATGTTGGTTGACAGGATTTGGGCCTATTTGAGTGCTAGTATTTTAAAAATACAACTTCTATTCAATTGAATTATTATACTTTGTATAAAAAAATCCATTATTGAATATGCTCTCAAATACTAGTATCATATTTGTGTTTTACTTTTGGATGATAGTCATGATAGTTTCCACATCATAACTGTAGAGTATAAGGCTTTTATCCTCTCATTCTAGTGGCAGTTATTTACTTTGGTCTATGGGATAATAGGCCAAGGTGGGCCAATAAATGGGAAGTGAAATTGGTTGTTGTGCTCTTCACTTTTTAATTATTATGTGTAGGTAAACCTTTATAGATTTTTCTTCTTTTTACTCATTAAAATTTTACATTTTTTCTTGATATACTATGAACTCAAGTTTGACGGTATTTATAATGTTTCAAATTGTTGCAGGATTTCATGTTATTTTCTGTTTTTGTTTGGGATTATAATCACTTCAAGTGCTTATCAGGATTTTATAAAATTATACTTGTTTTCCCCTGTTGATACTATTTTAATGTTGTAAACACTATTGATAAAAATATGACATTGCTGCATATTTTATCATACATGTCCCAAACCTCATTAATATTTTGAACAAGTAAACAGTTGAAAATTTCTGTATTCTTTTATGTAAAAGAGTCTCTGATTCAATATCCAGTGCATGTTTCATCTCATGACAACTTTGAAAGTCAGGTATAATATCAATGGCATTGTGTGAAGATTGGGCTACACTGATCCTATGTCTTAACCTTAAACTGCTAATTTCTGAATATTAGTTGCCTGGATTGCAAGCTCTAAAAGGCAAGGATCATATTTGTTCTGTGGCTCTGAAAGTGCCTAGTTATTCAAACATTTTGGGTGCTATCTCCTTATTTTATTAATTACTAAGTAGGATTATTTCAAATTAAAGAGATTATTTGAAATTCAGCAATTATTTGAAACACTGTTAGAGTTTGATGTTCACATTGCTGTTGATTACCAAGGGATATTTTGTTTTGTAGACTCTTAGGAAGTTTTACTTCCTAAATGTTGATAGTATTTTTATATGGGATCTGTAGGAGTAAATAATCATAGATAGAATGATCTAGGTAATATTTTCAGAACTTTATTGCCATAAGTTTCTGTGATTTAATGGCCAAATTTTAAAATCCTTTATTTTACTGTTTAAATGTAAATATTATCACTGAAACAGCAAGATATTAAAGTGCAAACTTTTTTTTAATGTTAAAACTATTTTGTTTTTATTTAAAAAAGGATCTGGTTTGGCGGTGATTTTCTTTAACTTTTATTTGGGAAACTATCTCGTCTACTCTAAATGATGGACTTGTTGGGGAGAGTACTTATCATCACTAAGCCAGCCTTTGCAAAGGAAAGGCCATAATCAGGAATAAGAAAAGTAAGAAAAAAATTCACAAGTACATACAAACATAATAATAGATTAATCACTTATACACCCAGTATGAAAGTTAAAGCACAAAAGCAGTGAAATCAATTATATCTATAAGAATCAGTCGAGAGGTTCACAAGATAAAAAAGACAAAGTATGACATATACACATAATATGGAAAGAGGAGTAAAACAAATCTGAAAAAATAGCCAAGCAGTTAAAATTTTTTTCTCTTAATCTAAATCAGAAAAATACACACAATTTATATATAACGTTCATTGAAAAATATATTTGCAAAGAATATCCAAATATAATAGAATAATTAGTTTATAGTATACTCATATGTTGGACATTAAACAACTTTTAAGAGTATTTTATAACATTAGCTTATGACAGAAGATGTTCACAATATACTATGTTAAAAATAGATAACTATTCACTTTGATCTCAGTTTTGGTTTATAGAAATATATGCATGCACATATACATACATGTATATGGATTGTGAGTAACTTGTTCTGTGAGTGTTCTGCAAGACAAGCAAACACTTCTAATAAATTTTAGCTTTATAAATGAGCCATGTCTTGCAATATGAGAAGTACATCTTGCCACATGTCACATGATTGCAAGCAAGCTCGTGGTTCTTGAAATTTGCTTTGATATACACGTGCTTTGGATTACAATCATATGCTTCTGGAACAAATTATACTCACAAACCAAGGTTTTACTGTATGTATGTTTCAGGATTTAATAAAGCTAGATATTTATTTCTACTGAAATGCTGTTTTTTTTCAAATCTTGTTTACAAATATGGTCTTGTTACAAATTGTCTGATATACATTCCCAAATATCAGGGAATCTTTTGAATGTATGAATGTTTGATCTTAGTGATTCTTGAGTAGTGTGTCAAAACTAATGAAAAAGGGTAGTTTATTCTTAAATTACTAAACCTTCAAAGTGCTTATTTTTTAAAATAAATATCAGTAACATACTAATAGTCATGTTTTAAAATAAAATCATTACGGGATGATTGAATTTCATACCTTGGAACAAGTTGCTTTTTATTGCTAGGTAGATGAAATCTAAGCAAAAATGTTTGCTGTGGTTTTGCTTGTTAACAAGCACAGTGTGAGCTTAGTGCATTATTTTAATCACAATGGCAAGATTTCAGGGCTTGTAGGTAACAATGGAGCATCTAGTTTATATCAGCACTTTGGTAGGCCATGGAGATAATAAAATTAAGAATGTTTCATTTTTTCTGTTAAGAAAGAATTTAGCCAAGAGCAATTTCACAACACAGTACTTCTTGATTAATATAATAGAAGTACATATAGGTACCTATAGAACAAAATGCCCTAACTCTGTCTGGGATGGTCAGGAAAGGCTAAGCAGAGTGATGCATCTGAGCTGAGGCTGGAATAGGAGTCTAAGATGAAGGAAGAGGGTAAATGACATTTTCCATATAGGAACTGACATGAGCTGAAATATGGCACTAGGAGATACTAGAGAAGGAAGATCAGGCTTGAAAAAATATGTATATATCATCCATATAAACATAATCAAGGAAATTGTGAAGAATATCAGATTATAGACCTAATAAAAGTAAGTATAAAATATGCTTTTACGTATTAACACAGTATTCAGAAATATTGGTAAAGGACTTGTTCCATATGAATGAATTTTCCAATACATGTTTAGGGAGGATGCTTTTATCTACTTTTGATAAAAATATACTTCATTTTTTTCCCATCATTAAACAAACATGTTTTTTTCTTTTGCTTGGAGTTTTTTAGAGCTTATATTAATATCAAATACCTGTTTTTGCCTTCTGCTCTCATACAGTTGTGTCTTTGTGGACCATTTAGAGAGGACTATATTTGCCCTTTCTTTTAAGAGCCCCAGATTGCTCTAATTTTTGCACTTCTTATGATTGTTCTTGTCTCCTTCCTGGTAAGGAGTCCTGTAACTATTTTTAATAGTCCTTCCCTGACCTAACACCTTTGACTTAATCAACTTTGGAATTTTTGACAGCTCCTTTGGCTAGTTAAAAATCTTTGTCACTTGTTAGCTTAATTAAGGTTGTGAAGCATCACAGTATATGCTAATCCTAGATAATTTTAATGCTTTAACTTTGTTAACACTCATAAGTTTATACATTGAGTTCTTTAATATGGTGGAACTTTCCACATCATACAATAAAAAGGGAAATCCAGCTAGGACCCAAGGTGCACATGGTTTCCATAAAAGAATTTTGAAAAATTATGTACTGTCTTGTACACTTTAAAATTCACATCTAAACTTTTTATGTTTTATTTTTGCAGAGGATGTAATTTCTTGTAAATATTGTCATTATTTATATGTATAGCAGTGAAATCTAAATATCATAATTTGACACCTACCATCGTCTATATAAACATACTCAAGGAAGTTTTTTTTTTTTTTTATTAGTTGGAAAATTTGCATCATTTCTTCATGTTGAGATCATGGTAGGCAGTTGATGTTCAGAGGTCCTAAGGCATATGCACTTCTCGCCATTACCTCTGAGAATGTCCTTTTGCAGCCTTTTCCCAAGGTTGACTTGCTACTTGTAACTCTTTTAAAATGTATCCAGGGAGGAGAGGTTGGCATACAACTTGATATAGTCTAGAAATATCAAAGGCCCTGAAGCTCTTCTTAATCCTGAATACCCATCAGAATCACCTAACAATTTGGCTCCTAAATCCCTATTTTTAGTCCCAGGCTTTAACTGCCCCTCGTGTAGAGAGATGTGCCCTGTAGAGTGTCCAGTCAGAAAAAAAGAGAATTGGTTCTTTTTTTAGCACTGCCTCAGAGGAAAGGGGTTCAAGAGGTCTCCAACTCTGGAAGGTGTGTGGTCCCAAGGAATTCCTGGCAGAATGTGTCTGGGGCCGTAGTCACCTGTTGTCTGTAATATCTTTAAGCAGTCAAAACCCAACAGATCCAGGGCCTGAAAAGATGACCTAGTCAGTGTGTCTGGCCCTCAGGGAATTCTAGGCTTTAGCTTTCTTGATGTCAGGGCCAGGCCTCTGTGTCTGTATATGCTGAACTTCACATATGGGCTGAGGCATGGGAAAGTCAATTATGGTGGCCTGGCATTGCTTGCTGCTGGAGGGAGACTGAAGGGCTTGGGGTGATTCAGTGAATAGAGGAAGACATTTAGCTGTTGAGAGCTTGGGATCTGAGTTTGAATTCTGAAAAAAACAAATCACTTGAAGAGCTATTAAAAATACATGCTAACACATACCACATCCAGCCCACAATTTAGACTCCTTGAATCTGGATCATATGCAGTGTATAATACAAAAGCTTCCTGTGATTCATCCTCTCCTTCCCTGGGTTAGAAACCATTGTCAGATTACTTGTTATATGGATTGTTTCAATTAAAAAAAATTATATTGTGACTCCAGAATAAAAATAGCATTCCATTGTCTTTAAAATATAATTTTGAACACTCGTTCAAAATTTACTCAATGGTTTATTTTAGGTGCAGCCATTGTTTTTAGCCCAGGTAGTAGATTCCCTTTCTTAGAGACTGTATTCTAGTGGTGATGGGATGGCTGGGTGGATGTTGTTGAAGAGAGGCAACAAACAAGTAAACAAATAGAAATTATAGATACTGAATGCTTTGAAGAAGGGGAAAACAACCACAAAATTTTGACTTTGTAATATTAGAAATTTGCTATGATTTAGGTACTTTGTTGTGCACTGCTTTTGGAGATGCCGTTATCAAGTATGATAATCAAAGTAAGCCAATTCCTAGTGCCTGCTCTCTAAGGGTTGCAGTATCATATTGCTATTTAGATACAAGAGTGGGGTCACAAGAGACCTAATAATGATTATAGACCTTGAACCTAACAATAGTTAAAGCAAGTGGAATACATAATAAAGAATACATGGAAAGAAGACAGGATGGGGTTGAAAAGATTCTATTTTTATTCTGTTATGGACAGCAGAGACTATCTTTAGCTCAGTTTATGAAAATAAACCAGATACCACCATATTCATTCATGATATAGTTTTGTGCTATTTTTTCGTCTGTATTTGTTTTAGCATTAATCAAGTGACCATTATGCACTAGACACTATAAAAATATACATACAATAAAATTTATAGTAGATTCTCAAGTAGCACAATACATAGTATTAAAACTTGAAAAGCTGACTACCACTGTTGGTATTTTAGTTTTTTTCCAGGAAAAGTTAAATTTATTTATTATTTTTTTCCTATTTTTTATCATGACAAGTATACTCTTTAATTTCTATCACCTACTTCACCGATCACCCCACCCACCTTTCTTCTGATAACCATCAGCTTGTTTTCCATAGTTAACAGTCTATTTCTTCGTTTTCCTCTCTCTCTCTCTCTCTCTCTTTTCCTTGTTTTTGTTTCCTAAATTCCACATATGAGTGAGAACACATGGTATTTATTTTTCTCTGACTTAGTTTGCTTAGCATTATACTCTCTAGCTCCATCTGCATTGTCGCCAATGGCAAGATTTCCTTCCTTTTTATGGCAGAATAATATTCCATTAGGTAGATGGATAGATAGATTGATCTACTTACCTATCTCCCTATAGATAGATAGATAGATCTCACATCTCCTTTATTCATGAATTGATGCACACTTGGGCTTCTTCCATAATTTGGCTATTATAAATAATGCCGCAGTAAACATAAGGGTGCACGTATCCCTTTGAATTTGTGTTTTTGTATTTTTTTGGGTCAATACCTAGTAGTGTGATTACTGGATCACATGTTAATTCGATGTTTAATTTTTTGAGGAACCTCCATACTGTCTTCCAGAGTTGCTGCACCAATTTGCATTCTCACCAACAGTGCAAGAGGGTTCCCCTTTCTCCACATCCTCACCAACACCTGTAGTTTCTCACGAACACCTGTAGTGATGTTGATTTTAGCCATTCTGACAAGTGTGAGGTGATAGATCATTGTAATTTTGATTTGCATTTCCCTGAACATTGATGTTGAGCATCTTTTCATGTGACTGTCGGCTATCTGTATGTCTTTGGAGAAATGTCTGTTCATGTATACTTTTTTAGTTTTGTGCTATTTTTAAGCAAAAATACACTTAACATAATCTTAAGAGTAGCTTCTTAGGTGGTAAATTGACTGGGATTAATGAGATATTGGTATGGGTTAAACAAAGATAAGTCATACAAGATTTCTGCTCTCAGTGAGTTTATAATCTGACAAATGATATTTAATCTGTATTCAAACTTTTTTTGGTGAAAGGATATCTGTATGGCTTAAAGAAAACATAAATAAAATGCAATGAGAATTCAAAGATGGGGGAGCTTATTTCCAGTAGAAAGGGCCAAGGAAAGCACCACATAGTGGGAAAAACAAAGGAAGACTTTCAAAGAAAGGGTCATATCACTAGGTAGAGAATGCAATGAAGGATGTCCCGGTAGAAAATGTAGAGTCAAAGTAAGTATGCACTTGGGAAGGTATTAGTCTATGAAACACAGACTACAATTACTAGAACTCAAGAAGAATAATATGAACAACTGTGAGGAAGGTTAGTGATGCTATAGGAGACCTTAGGAATATCCCCCAAGTGGAGACTGAGACTATATTTTTTTCTCTTATGGGCTACAGATAGGATTTTTAAAACTATGATTATTGTCTGTTTAAGCAAGGTGTGCTAAGATAATTGTGCCTCTTTTGGAAGATAAGCTGCAATCTGCAAACAGCAGAACAAGTGTCATGTGTGAAGTCTTTATTGAAAGCACATTTAGAAATGGCATTTCTAAAAGAGATGGTCAGAGACCTGAGATAAGAGTTGTGACTGGATGTCATATGGGACTACTTTGTTTGCCATCAGGGAAGCAAAATGAAGGATGGAAATGCTTTCTCTTGCACCCTTCCAGGCTTACATAGGCTGAGTTATACAGCAAGGGCAGTCCTTACTCATTCTCTGATTCCTGAGAACATCTCCACCTCTGCAACCAAGTTTATACATGTACAGAACCCTAACATGAGACAGCAGGTAGGAAGAGTGCAGGGGAAATCTGGGTGTTACTGGGTACCACATAAAGGAAAGAGTAAGTGGAGAATGGAAACCACTCAGTTTCTTGGTATCTTGTAATTATGACTTTAGTGTAACAAATAACTGAAATACAGTGTGGTCATGGCAGTCTCTAAAATATTTGTGATCAAACTTTGGTGAACTTAAAAAGTTTTTTTTTAATGTTTATTTACTTTTGAGAGAGAGAGAGAGAGAGAGAGAGGGAGAGAGAGAGAGAGAGAGAGAGAGAGAGAGAGAGAGAGAGAGAGAGAGAAAGAAAGCATGAGCAGGGGAGGGGAGGAGGGAGAGGGAGACAATCTGAAGCAGGCTCCAGGCTCTGAGCTGTCAGCATAGAGCCTGACACAGGGCTCAAACTCATGAGCCGTGAGATCATGACCTGAGCCAGAGTCTAACACTCAACCTACTGACCCACTCCGGTGCCCCAAACTTTCGTGAACTTAAATGCTAGACTAAGGAGTTTTAGCCTTGGCACCCTTTGTTCATGCTGTTTTAATTACAATGCACAACCCTAAGTCTATGTATTAAGAAAATGTGTTTGATATTTATGTGAAACATGGGTTTTTAGGAGAAGAAACAGGGGTCTATGCCCATGTAATTGGTAGTATTTTCCACTTACAAAGAGGCAATATTTTCCCTTAGACAGTTTTCTAATGTACCCTAGAACTTTTAAAGATAATTTGTTTTTTATAAGATTTTTTTTTTCACATATAAGAAGATCCTGGGTCGATGTAAACATATTTTCTGGCAAAGCTATCATTCGTTAAATAGGTGTATTTTCTTTTTTTATTCTAAGAATTTCAGACTTATATACTGTGACTGGAATATATAATTCATGCATATATTAAAGGGAATTACAGTTTAGGATGGATTTATAATGATATTGCCATAAAATTTTATGGATCAATGGAGATTATTAGACTTTCTGGAACCATGCTGTTCTTCTAAAGGCCTTAGGTATAGAATGAATATATTACTTCTTTTTGCTAACTACAAGAGTCTAGATAGTGGATGAAAGACAGTGCAAGCTTTCATGTTATGTTACTTAGTATGGAAAGGAATCTTAGAAGTTTTCCTTATTCCTAAATGTGTTTATCTCTTAATGAGAGAATTAGAACATGGTATTTCAACAGCCCTGGAAAATCAGTTTATCTGTCACCATTCAGCTGAGACACACACCAAATAAAATACTAAAATACTAAAGTGGTTCTTATTGAAGTTTGTAATGAGAATTATGGGGGAGTTTAAAAAGAAATTTGTGAGCATGATTCAGCACGATTCTTAAATTCTGATTCTTAGTTCTGGTGTGGCCTTGGACACTGTGCTTTTTAAATAGGTCAGATTTGAAAAACCACAGCTGTATTTGATTATGGGGTAGTATGCAATGGAAATAGAAATATAACAGGAAATAGAAGATAGGAACTTCTCCTTTATTTGGCTTTCTGGTTTGGTCAAAGGAACATTTTCAAAAGTAAGTGATACTTTCAAAGCTAGTGAATGATGAATGAAAATTAAGCAAAAAAAAATACATTAGAAGAATGAATCAAGTATTTTTTAAATTGTAATAAAATGACATATTTGCCATTTTAACCATGTTTCAGTGTGCAGTTTGGAGGTGTTAAATACGTTCACATTGTTGTTCAGCCATCACCACTATCCATCCCCAAAGGTTTCCTTTTTCAAGACTGAAAGTCTGTATCCTTAAACAGTAACTCTCCATTCCTTCCTTATATCCTTCCCATATTCTGGCAATCACCATTCTATTTCACTGAATTTGCTCTAGGTCCCTTATATAAGTGTAATCATACAATATTTGTCCTTTTGGGTCTGGATTATTTCACTTAGCATATTGCCTGCACATGTTAACCATGTGTAAGTACTTCACTCATTTTTAAGGCCCCGAGTGATATTTAATTGTATCTGTATGCCACTTTCTGTTTATCTAATGAGACATTTGGGTTGTTTCTGGCTTTTGACTATTATAAACAATGCTGACATGAGCACTGGCATACGAATATCTGTAGGAGTCCCCTGCTTTCAATTTTTTTGAGTATATACTGAGAAGTGGAATGCTGGATCATGTGGTAATTATATATGTGATTTTTTTTTTAGAAACTTCTATACTATTTTCCATATCAGTTGCATCACTTTTTATTCCTGCCAGTGACGCATAAGGCGAAGTAAATATTCTTACCTCTCCAGTAGCACATCAACTTTTTAGTAGAAACTACCTTCTGATCCTGTCGTATATTTTCCCCCCTAAAGCCCTGGTACAGTGTTTACTATACACTAAATACGTCACCAAATCTAAAGACTAGTAGTTATTTGCTTACTTTCACTCAGCTGCAGAATGTTTAAGGGGTTGTCAACCCAAGTGTAATAATTTAGTCTGGGGCCACTGACTGGGAATCAAATATGGTTCTGGAACAAATAGAAATGAATTTAATTTATCAGTGTTAAACTGGAACATTTCTATCACCAACACATTTGTAGCAGCAAGGCATTTTTTTTTGTTAATACTGACTGTTTCTCCTGATAATTTTTGAACATTACCTATAAATCATTAAATATTATCTGTGTGTTTTATATGCAATCACCAATAACCTTGAGAATGTAATGTTTAGGCAGCTATAAATTTGAAATGTTTTCAATTATGACAAGCTGAAGAGGTATTTATGGCTGTGTGGGGGTAGGTATTATTATACTTTCCTCCTTTCCTTTTTCTATTGGCTACCAGGAGGCTGAGACAAACTGAACATTCAAACTCAATAACTGTTTCTTAATTTTGGCAACCTGATTACATGCCTATTAATCATTTTTTGGAGGCATATAGCATATATAAAAGAATGACTCAGTAAACCAGTGAATAAATATAAACAAACTGAATCATAGAGACCTTTCTTTCTAAAATCTGTATTTTTACTTGGTTGCCAACTTTTCTCTTGTTTTCTTAGTGTTTATTTATTTTTGAGAGAGAGAGAGACAGTGCAAGTAGGGGGAGGGTCAGAGACAGAGGGAGACAGAATTTGAGGCAGGTTCCAGGTTCTGAGCTGTCAGCACAGAGCCCGACATGGGGCTCAGACTCACACACTGTGAGATCATGACCTGAGCCAAAGTCGGACCTACACAGATGCCCCTATATTTTCACTTGGTTGCCGATGTTGGATTAAACTGGAACCCTCTTACACTATTGGTGGGAGTGCAAACAGGTGCAACCACAGTGGAAAGAATGTAGAGATTACTCAAAAAGTTAAAAATAGAACTACCCTATGACCCAGCAATTTCCCTATTAGGTATTTACCTAAAGGATGCAAAAATACTGATTTGAAGGGGCACATGCACCTCGATGTTTATAGCAGCATTATTAACAATAGCCAAACTATGGAAAGAGCTCAAATGTCCAATGACTGATGAATGGATAAGAAGATGTGGTGTATATGTACAATGGAATATTACTCGGCCATCAAAAAGAATGAAATCTTGCCATTTGCCATGACATGGGCAGAGCTGGAGTATATTATGCTAACCAAAATATGTCACTCATAGAAAGACAAATACCATATGATTTCACTCATATGTGGAATTTAAGAAACAAAACAGTCAAACATAGAGGAAGGGGAAAAAAAGAGGGAAGCAAAACCTTAGAGATTCTTAACTATAGAGAACAAGCTAAGGGTTGATGGAGGGATGTGGGTGGGGGGATGGGCTAAATGGATGATTAGTACTAAGGAAGGCATTTGCAATGAACACTGGCTGTTGTATGTAAGTTATGAATGACTAAATTTAGACTTGAAACCAATTATGTTATATATGTTAACTAACTAAAATTTGAAAGTTTGAAATTAAAACAAAAACAAAACTGGAACACATAGGACTAAAGGAAGAACCAAGACTTCAGAACAAACCTCACATATCTTGTTTTGGGGTTTGGATTAGATTTTGTATTCTTTCAAGATATATACTCCTGAGAAGTGTTACTAGTTTATGCTCTTTAAAAATGATATTTATGACTGAAATGTTAGGTCCTTGAATGAAGCATTATCCTTTCTAAATAAATTCATGAATAATTAAAATGATATATAAAATGCATCTAATAGCAAATATTGTAAAATAAACATGATTTTTGGATTTGGCTTGCAAAATGAGATTTAAATTGTCACTATATAAGCTTGTACTAGGTGGGAAAAACTAAATAGGATATAAAATGTTTCTTTATGATTAGTCGTTTCTGCTTTTGATTAAACAAATGAATTAGAGGAAATTTATACATTAGATTGTAATATATCTTACTTGTAAATAATGATGATGAAGCACATATCAATCACTGAATCCAGTCATCTTTATGGGATTTATCACAACTCACGTAATTTATACTGCCTTCAAAATTGGCTCATAAATCTTGATTTTTTTTCTAGCATCTACTATATATATAAGGATTTCTGTCCACTGTCAGTTTTAGGGAGTATATTCCTCCCTGAGGATTGTGATAATTACTTGGAAAATATTTAGGGCCTTCCTTGGAAGCATTATTCAGAAAGGTTTGGGGTCTTTGGGACCTGAAAGACTTGAGTGTAATTCTATCTCTGCCTTTCATTTACAGGCTGTGAGATAGTGATTAAGTTACAACTTTTCTTGAGCTTCATTTCTCATTTGTAAACTAATGTTATAATATGTATTTCACAGGGTTATGACAAGGATTCAGTGACTTAATATGTAAGGCCCTTGTTCAAGATAAGCACTTAATACATAGTAATTACTATGGTTAATAAAGATAAAATAATAAATTGCTTGCATTTAATATTTAATAGTGTTTAATGGTATTTCAAATGGAAATGTATCATAGTAAACATTGGAAAATATGAAAAGCAACTTTTTTTATATAAAAATCACATATCATTAGGGGTGCCTGAGTGGCTCAGTAGGTTAAGCATTGGACTTCAGCTCAGGTCATGATCTCGCAGTTTGTGAGTTTGAGCCCACGTTGGGCTCTGTGCTGACAGTTCAGAGCCTGAAGCCTGCTTCAGATTCTGTGTCTTCCTCTCTCGCTATCACTCCCCTGCTCGCATTCTGTCTGTCTCTCTCAAAAATAGATAAAAACATTAAAAATACAATATAAAAAATCACATATCGTTGAAAGTACAATCATGTTTGCCAAAACTCCGTAAATATCACAAGAGTCCAAGAGATCTGTTATTAAATGAAACTAAAGGGCTCACTCTAACAATGGATTTTGATCAAGTGAATAAGTCCATTAAGTAAATGAAATGCCTCACTGTACAGTAATGAAAAAAAATTGGTCAAAGGGAAATCTGTTTTGCTGCATAGAAATACATTAATACTCGACAGCATAGTTGTTTTGCATAATGTGTGTAGTAATACCCCTAAACTATCAAACATGTTTAGCACCACATACTAAAGATACAGAATTGGGTGACCATTCCCATTACTAGACAAGAAAAATAAAGTCAATGAATGAGAAGTAGCACTGGGAAGAACAAAAGCACAAAACTGGAATCTTCACTTGTATGCTGTATGTAGGAATTATTTTTTGAAAATTTATTCAGTAATAGAGGGGTCCAATTTTTAAAATTGAATACACAAATATTCAAGGGAGAATTTTATTGAAACGAAAACAATATTGATAAAGAATACAAAATACATTTATAATTAAGGCTTTTACCATAAAATTAGGTGACAGTGATATTTAGATTTTAATTCTGTAATCCTTTATTATAGAATTTCTTTAAGCCTAGTTTTTTTTTTACCCAAAACACTAAATATTTAAAATTTATTATTCTGAAAGCAAATATTTGTTATATCTGGGAATAATGTAATTTTTTATATATTCTGCTGGCTCTGTATCTTTTAATAAAGTAAATTGGCATTGTTGTTGTTTTTAAATAACATTAGGGTGCCTGGGTGGCTCAGTCAGTTAAGTATCTGGCTCTTGATTTTGGCTTAGGTCATGATCTCACGGTCCTAAGAGTGAGTCCTGTATCTGGCTGTGTGCTGACAGTGTGGAGGCATCTTGGGATTCTTTCTCTCTCTCTCTGCTACTACCCTGGGCTCGCTTGCTCTCTCTCTCGCTCTCTCAAAATAAATAAACTTAATAAAAAATAACATTAGGTTTGATTAAATTGTCTTTAGCACAGATGAATTAGACAGAGATAACCCCAATCTGATGATGTATTCTCTGCTCACATTCTAACATTCACTCTAACATTCACCAGTTTTTTTTTTTTTTTTTTTTTTTGGGACAGAGAGAGACAGAGCATGAACGGGGGAGGGGCAGAGAGAGAGGGAGACACAGAATCGGAAACAGGCTCCAGGCTCTGAGCCATCAGCCCAGAGCCCGACGCGGGGCTCGAACTCACGGACCGCGAGATCGTGACCTGGCTGAAGTCGGACGCTTAACCGACTGCGCCACCCAGGCGCCCCACATTCACCAGTTTTTAATTATATATCTAAGTCATTGTTAACATTTACAGTTTCTTTCCCTAACTGTTAATCTAAGGACTTTCAATTTTGTTTAGAAATATATTATATATTAAAGATCACTTTTTTAGATATTAAAGCTTTAATAACAAACTAATACTTTATATACATGTGGCCTTTACAGTTTATGAAGTTTCTTCATGTATAATCTCATTTACTCCTCACAGCCATCCTGTGATGTGTCAGGGGATTACTTTCACAGTCTTATAGGTGATGAAATTGAAATTCCATGAGGATAAATTACTTGCTCAAGGTTGCATTGCCAGTAATTATCAAAATTGAGACTTGGACGCACTATTAAAACTGGTTTGTGTGTAGCAGAGTTTAAGAAATCAGATGCCTGCAGTGAACCAGGATGAAATAAATGGGTGAAACTGACTAAGCACAAGAGACTGGGGAGTGATGTAGTTAAATGGGAAACATATGCCCAGTCTGAAGGGAGTAACAGCTTGTTGGATGTTAACTTTGGTTGCCTTGAACAACTCTGGGTGTGGGGCTGCCAGACTTCTTTTTTTTTAATTTTTAAAAATGTTTATTTTTGTGAGAGAGATAGAGTGAGAGAGTGAGCACTAGCAGGGGAGGGGCAGAGAGAGAGGGAGACACAGAATCCAAAGCAGGTTCCAGGCTCTGAGCTGTCAGCACAGAGCCCTATGTGGGGTTCGAACTCACCAACTGTGAGATCATGACCTGAACTGAAGTTGGATGCTCAACTGACTGAGGCACCCAGGCACCCCAACCAGACTTCAAATTTAAGAGAAGCTCACAATCCGAATTTAGTGTGAAATGCTTTGTTTTAAATATCGGCAACTAATTCCGAAGGAAAAAAAAAAAGAAAAAAATGGTGAAAGCAAGACAAATCTGAAGGCTGATCTTCCTGTCAACTTATAGCATGTGGCATATCCTTCATTCTTAAGGGGAGCATGTGTGGGGGAACCCATTATTCATGTGGCTAGTGTGAGATGGTAGAGATATCACCTTAATTCCATTCTCAAGTACTGACCCAGCATTTATGACTAAAGAGGTATTAAGTGAGAATCTTGATTTCTTTGGTAGACTGTTTATTCTTTCATTTGCATTCTTTTGTTTATACAACCCAAATATACTGCATGCCAACCATGTACCTGCCACTGTGATGGAGAGAAGAATATTATATAGTATTTACCTTCAAATTTCAGCCAAAATATTCTAGCAGTGAATATGTTTCTATAAACAGGAGATATTGGAAGGAAAATGGATAGCTTCATTGTGAAGGCAGAGTTTGGAAATAGATTTCCTACATAAAACCATATTCTCTTTTACACAGGAATTAAAGGGTGCTATATCGGTATGCACCTACACATGTGTGAATAAACAAAAATTTACTCTAAACATATGGTTCCCGTATAATTCCCCTTCATGTAGGCAACCATAAAATTAAAATGTTGCCTTATTAAAAAAATAATTTCTTGTATAGTGCCATCTTATTCCTGGGCAGATAGAATAATACTATATTGAACATTTAATAATCACAACTAGGATTTTCAGAATCTGTATTTTCTAACCATGCTTTTAATATTTTCTTTTTTGATGCCACATGGCTTTCACATGTATACTTTTAAGATTAGCTTTTTAAGAATTATGAAATGCAGAATTAAAAATTAAGATTGTATATGTTAATTCTTACATGTTTGTAGAAGTAACATAGACATATGTATAGATTCAGAGTGAGAGAGAAGGGAGGGAGGGAAAGATGAATTGCACTGAGTCCAATAATGGAAACCTGTGATTCTATTTCTCTGTTACCCTTCTGTCAGAGAGTTCAGAGCCTAATTTGATATACAGTCTTAGTAACTAGATTATAGTTTTCTTCCCTTCAGTCCTGATTTTCTAAATATATATATATATATATATATATATATATATATATATATATATATAACCTTTATATACCTTTCCATTATGTGCATATGCATACCAGACATAGAAAATCTTTGTTCTTCATAGTTTCTCATTGCTCTGATTGTTTGAGTCTTATTTTTAATACCTTGAGAAATCATGTATATCTTTGTTTCAAGTTACATTTTATTTTAAAGAAGCTAGAGAGATAGAGGGAAATAACAGCAGAGAAAAGAAATATGCCATTCCCTAACACATCCACACACACACACAGATGGTTGAGTATAAACTGGTCTGGTTTCTCTCTCTCTCTCTTTTTTAATGTTTATTTATTTTGAGAGAGAGACAGAGAAAATCCCAAGCAGGCTCCCTGCTGTGAGTGCAGAGCCTGAAACAGGCCTATTAAATGTTTGAATTAGTGGCTTCTTCCTACTTTAGTTTAAAATTTCATTCAAAGCCTTATTTTTTACCTATGCCACACATATCTATGGAAAAGCAAACAAATCATACGTTTATAACTCAATGAAATTTCATAGCACAACCAGGTAATCCATCACCCAAATCAAGAAGCAGTGTACTACCAGCACCTCAGAAATCCTTCGAATACCTATCCCAGTCACTAGCCCTTTCTTCTTAAAAAATAATCAGTATCCTGAATTCCAACATCGTATGTTTTGCCTTTGTAGCTTTATATAAACAAAATTACGTTGAATTCTTACTTCTGGCTTACTTTATTTACATTTTCATCCATGTTGATGCAGGTAATGAATCCAGAAACATTTACATATATAAAGATATCTGATTTATGGAAAAGAAGACACTGAAGAATAGTAGAAAAATCATAAATTTTCTTCAGTAAATAGTGCCATAGCAATTGAATATTCATATGGGAAAAATATATTTTGACTCCTTATACCAGACACAGATCAATTCCGGATAGATTATAGACTTAAATACAAATACAGTGTTTTGGAGTGCCTGGGTGGCTCAGTCATTTGAACATCTAACTCTTGATTTCTGCTCAGCTCATGATCCCTGGGTTGTGGGATTGAGCCTTGAGCTGGGCTTTGTGCAGAGGGTGGAACCTGCTTAAGATTTTCTCTTTCTTCCTCAGCCCCTTTATTCCACTTGTGCATGTACTCTTTCTCTCAATAAATGAATGAATGAAGAAATAAATACAAATATTGTAAAACACATTTTGATATACCTGAAATTAGGACATGCTGTATGGCCAAGGGTGTTTCAAAATTGCCAGCTTTTAGGCTGGAATTGTGCATTCATAACACTGCCTATACATGCACCAACTTTTTATAGGTATTCATATTAACATCACTTCAACTGAGTTACATGTGTTAGTGGTATTTTACAAATGTTGAGTTTAATTATCTTTTAAAATATCTTCAGAAATATTACACTATGATTGAACATTGAAATGAAGCTATTGTGCACACAGAAAGAACACAGCTGAGTGTACATTTAATATCAATGAAGCCAGTGCCCATCATTGGGGGAATAACTACGAGTTTATATTTTCTTGCAAAGTGACAATAAAGTGCTTTACATGGACTAAGAAGGGAAAATACCCTGAAGTAGATGGTCTATTACATTTTGTTACTGAGATTTATGCAAAGGATCGCCCATCATGCACAGAAAGTTGGAACTGAAGGAAAAAGAAATTGCCAAATCTCTCAGAATGGATAAAAGGAATTTCAAAGCAGACAGTCAATTATGACTGATATATGTATTGCACAAGTTGTTGAATTTATTTTAACAAACTTCCTACTGGCTTTGAACAGAAACTACTTAACTTCCAGCAAGTTAGAATTCCGTTACAAAATGAAAATATAAGTGGCGAAAATAGGGGAAACATCACCAAAACTCACAGAATTGGTGTTAGCCACTTGGAAGAAAATCCTACAGACAAAAATGGAGCACTCTTTTAAGAAATGCTGCATCATTGCTTTTGATGGATTGGGACATTGTTTGGAAAAGTAGAAATACTTACAACTCTGGGTCAAAAAGAGATTCAGAACACTTGGACTCTAAAAGTGAGAAATTTTGAGAATACTTTAATAAATTTATGTCGTTTCTATTTTAATTGCTTACATATGAACAGACTGATACATTATAAAATTATGTATAAATAATAGTTTTCAATAAATATAAAAAGAAATTCTGAGTGATAAGAAAGAATTATCACAGTTCATTGACCATTATTTTTCATTCTTGTACTGGACATAATATAAATGGTACATTTACAATGGATAGCGTCTTGAGTTGATGAGATATAGTGTCAAGAATACAACGTATATAGGGGCACCTGAGTGGCTCAGTCAGTTAAGTGTCTGACTCTTGGTTTCAGCTCAGGTCATCATCTTACTGTTCAAGAATTCGAGCCCCATATCAGACTCTGCACTGACAGTGCAGAACCTGTTTGGGATTCCCTTTCTTTCCCTCTGTCTCTGCCCTTCCCCTCTGGTATTCTCTCTTTCTCTCTCTCAAAATAAACTTTAAAAATGTTTAAAAAAATTAAGAAATACATATAAATGTAGTTTTGGGTAAACATCACCCTGTTATAAGACTCCATTATTATCTATCCATATACTATACTTAAGTTTTTTGCATTCCTATTGTGTTTAAGTTTCCATAATCAAAGATCTCCTTTTTCCTTTTCTATCAAACTTTACTATGTGTTCTTATTTGCATAGATTTCTCAAACTGTAGTGAAAGGTAGTGATTAATTTTGATTTATTTCTTTCTTATGTTCTTAATCTGTCCATATATGATCCTTGCCAAATCTTGTATGTATGTGCACTCTTATAGACAATGTATCGTTAGTGTTAATGATACTCTCAAAGGGAACTGTTTTCTAAGAAATATTAAGAACCCTATGTCTTTTGATTTTTTAAATCTGTACTAAATGCTCCAATCAAAAGACCCATGTATATATAGCCTACAAGAGATTCAATTTAGACCTAAAGTCACCTGCAGATTGAAAGCAGAGGGGGTGGAGACACTTAACATGCAAATGGATGTCAAAAGAAAGCCAGAGTAGCAATACTTATATTATACAACTAGACTTTAAAACAGAGACTGTAAAAAAGAGACAAAGAAAGGCATTATATAATCATAAAAGAGACAATTCAGCAAGAAAATATAAAAATTGTAAATATTTATCCAACCAACATGGGAGCACCCAAATATATAAAACAATTAACAAACATAAAGGAACTAATTGATAATAACATAATAGTAGGCGACCTTAACACCCTACTTACATCAATAGATAAATCATCTAAACAGAAAATAAACAAGAAAACAATGACACACTGGACCAGATGGACTTAATAGATATATTCAGAACATTCCATTCTTAAACAGCAGAGTACACATTCTTTTCAAGTGCATATGGAACGTTCTCCAGAATAGATCACATATTAGGTCAAAAAACAGGCTTCAACAAATACAAAAAGATGAAATCATACATGCACCTTTTCTTACCACAACACTATGAAACTAGAAGTCACCACAAAAAGAAATCTGGAAAGGCCATAAGTACATGAAGTTTAAACAACATGCTACTAAACAAGGAATGAGTCAACCAGGAGATCAAAGAAGAAATAAGAAAATACATGAAAATAAATGAAAGTGGAAATGCAACAGTCCAAAACCTTTGGAATGCAGGAAAAGTGGTTAAAACAGGGAAGTATGTAGCAATACAGGCCTACCACAACAAGCAAAAAAAAATCTCAAACAACCTAACCTTACACTTTATGGAATGAGAAAAAGAACAACAAATAAAACCTAAAGCCAGCAGAGAAAAGGAAATAATAAAGATTAGAGCAGAAATAAATGATATAGAAACCAACAAAACAAAACAATAGAACAGATCAATGAAACCAGGAGCTGGTTCTTTGAAATAATTAATAAAATTGATAAACCTCGAGGTGCCTGGGTGGCTCAGTTGGTTATGCATCTGACTTCAGCATAGGTCTCACTGTTTCCAAGTTCAAGCCCCGTGTTGGACTCTGTGCTGACAGCTCAGAGCCTGAAGCTTGCTTCAGATTCTGTGTCTCCCTCTCTTTCTCTGCCCCTCCCCCCCTCTCTCTCTCAAAAATAAACACTGAAAAAAAATTGATAAACCTCTAACCAGACATAGAGAAGAAAAAAGACCCAATAAATAAAATAACAAAGGAGAGGGGAGAAATAACAATCAACACCACAGAAATAGAAACAATTATAAGAGAATATTGTGAAAAACTATATGCCAACAAACTGGACAACCTGAAAGAAAATGGATAAATTCCTACAAACATATGAACTACCAAAAATGAAAAAGGAAGAAATAGAGAATTTGAATAGACCAATAGCCAGCAAAGAAATTGAATCAGTACTCAAAAAACTCCCAATAAACAAAAGTCTGGGGCCAGATGGCTTCACAAACAAATTCTGCCAAACATTTGAAGAAGAGTTAATACGTACTCTTCCCAAATTATTATGAAAATATAAAAGGAAGGAAAACTCCCAAATTCATTCTATGAGATCAGCATTACCCTGATATCAAAACTGGGTAAAAGTTCCACTAAAAAAAGAGAACTACAGGTCAATATCCTAGACAAACATGGATGTAAAAATTCTCAATAAAATGCTAGCAAACTGAATCCAATAATACCTTTAAAAAGTCATTCACCATGACCATGAGGGATTTATTCCTGGGTTGCAAAGGTGGGTCAGTATTCACAAATCAATCAGTATGATATGTCACATTAGTAAAAGAAGAATAAAAAACATATGAACCTTTCGATAGAGGCAGAAAAGGCATTTGACAATATCCTTTCATGATAAAAAGTCTCAATCAGTTGGGTTTAGAAGGAACATACCTTAACGTAATGAAGACCATATATGAAAAACCCACAGCTGATATAATTCTAAATGGGGAAAAACTGAGAACTTTTCCGGTACTGTCAGGACCAAGATACGGATGTCCACTCTCACCATTGTTATTTAACATAGTACTAGAAGTCCTAGTCATAGTAATCAGACAACAAAAAGAAACAAATGTCATTGGCAAGGAAGAAGTAAAACTTTCACTCTTTGCAGATTACATGATACTCTGTATAGAAAACCCCAAAGACTCCAGCAAACAACTGTTAGAACTGATGCATAAATTTAGCAAAATCACAGGATACAAAATCAATGTACAGGAATCTGTTGCATTTCTATATACCAGTAATGAATCCTCAGAAAGAGAAATTAAGGATCAATCCCACTTACAATTGCACCAAAATTAATAAGATAGCTAAGAATAAACTGAACCAAAGAGGCAAAAGACCTGTACTCTGAGAACTATAAAACACTGATGAAAGAAATTGAAGATGACACAGAGAAATGTAAAGACATTCATGTTCATGGGTTGGAAGAAAAAAATATTAAAATATCTCTACTACCCATAGGAATATACACATTTAATGAACTCCCTATCAAAACACCAACAGCACTTTTCACAGAGCTAGAACAAACTATCCTAATTTTGTATGGGACCATAAAAGATCTGAGATAGTCAATGCAACCTTGGAAAAGAAAAGCACAACTGTCACCATTCTGGACTTCACCTTATATTACAAAGCTGTAGTGATCAAAACAGTATGGTACTGGCACAAAAATACACAGATCAATAGAACAGAATAGAAAACCCAGAAACCCACAACTATATGGTCAATTAATCTTCAACAAAGCAGGAAAGAATATCCAATGAGAAAAAACACTGTCTTTTTAACAAAGAGTGTTGGGAAAACTGGACAGCAAAGTGCAAAAGTATGACTGGATCACTTTCTTACACTATCCACAAAAATAAATTTAGAATAAAGACCTAAATGTGAGATCCAAAACCATAAAAATCCTAGAGGAGAACAGAGGCAATAAACTCTCTGACATAGGCCTTAGCAATTTCTTCCTAGATATGTCTCCTGAAGCAAGGGAAGCAAAAGCAAAATTGAATTATTGAGACTTCATTAAGATAAAACCTTCTGATGGGGTGCCTGGGTGGCTCAGTCGGTTAAGCGTCTGACTTCAGCTCAGGTCACGATCTCGCGGTCCGCGACTTCGAGCCCCACCTGGGCTCTGGGCTAATGGCTCAGAGCCTGGAGCCTGCTTCTGTGTCTCCCTTTCTCTCTGCCTCTCCCCCGTTCATGCTCTGTCTCTGTCTGTCTCAAAAATAAATAAACATTAAAAAAAATTAAAAAAAAAGATAAAACCTTCTGCATAGTGAAGGAAACAACAAAACTACAAGGCAACCTATGCAATGGGAGCAGATATTTGCAAATGACCTATCTGACAAAGGATTAGTATCCAAAACATAAAAATAACTTATAAAACTCAACACCCCAAAAATGAATCATCCAATTGAAAATAGAAGACACCAAGAAACATTTTTGCAAAGTAGACATATGGATGGCCAACAGACACATGAAAAGTTGCTTGATATCACTGGTTATCAGGGAAATACAAATTAAAACTACAGTGAAGTATCACCTCAAATCTGTCAAAATGGCTAAAATCAACAACACATGAAACAACAGATATGGTGAATATGTGGAAAAAGGGGAACCCTCTTGCACTGTTGGTGGGAATGTCAACTGGTACAGCACTCTGGAAAACAGTATGGAGTTTCCTCAAAAAAGTTAAAAAGAAGACTACCCTATGATCCAGCAATTACACTACTAGGAATTTACTCAAAGAATACAAAAACACTAACACCAAAGGATATATGCACCCTTTATGTTATAATAGCATTATCTACAATAGCCAAATTATGGAAATAGCCCAAGTGTCCATCAACTGGTGAATGAATAAAGAGGAGATGATATATGTACACACACACAAACACACACACACACACGCATGCATGCACACGCACGCACACACAATGGAATATTATCCAGCCATAAAAAAGAATAAAATATTGCCATTTACAATAACATGGATGAAGCTAAAGAGTATGATCCAAAGGGAAATAAGTCAGTCAGAGAAAGACAAATACCATATGACCTCACTCATATGTGGAGTTTAAGAAACAAAACAAGAAGCAAAGGTGAAAAAGAAGAGAAAGGGAGTTAAAGCAAGAAAGACTCTTAACTATAGAGAACAAATTGATGGTTACCAGAAGGGAGGTGGGTGGGAGGACGCAGGAAATAGGGGATGGGGGTTAAGGAGTGCATTTGCTGTGGTGAGCACCGGGTGTTATATGGAAATGTTGAATCATTTATATTGTCACCAAAAAAATATTACACTCTATGTTAACTAACCAGAATTTAAATAAAAACTTAAAAAAATTAAAATATTATAACTATTGTTTAGCAATATATGTAAACAAATAATATCTTTAACTGAAAGCCTTTGATTTGTGTATTTAAATTTAAATTTTGAAGCTGATCTACTCTTAAGGTCTTGGGTGTAGATGTGACAATATAAAAAGAAATAACTGGGAGAGAAAGATAAGGGATAAAAGAATGGCTAGGAGATTCTTTCCATCTTTTTGTTTAGGTGGTTTCATTTTAGTGAGGATACACTTTACGGTTTTAAAAGTTACACATTCCTTTTTCAGGAGGGCTTAGTTAAATACCTTAAGGTCTTTGATCCAGTAATTTCATACAGATGACATTTTTTGTATTGATAAGATGTAAAAGTAATAATCATTCTTTCATCCAAATAACTTTCTTTGCAATATAATTTGTTTTGGAACAAGTGTCATTAGTACTTGAAGTCAAGAGTATATATTATCATTAAGTTGGATGGCTATTGTATTCATTTTATCTTCTTTAACATAGAAGCAAAGTGAAAGAGGAACTTGTTTTCTTCATTTTCCAATATGAACATAGTATATATTCCTAAATATTGTTTTCAATTTAAGTGGAAATCTAGTTCATATTCTTTACTTTGTATTTGAAGCATAGGTAAAGAGCAAAAGGCAGACTCATTAAAGGGTAAGGGGAACAGCAGGCTCAGTTTTGTTTCCCAGATACCAGCTTAATGGTTGTCACAGGGTAAGTCTGCTGGTTATCCTCTGTTTGCCTCCCAGATCCATTTTCCTGCTGTCTGCATGTTCTGTACCCTAAAAGAATAATCTTAAGGAACTGCATCATGCAGACTCACTAGCCTTCTCACTCTGCAGGGTTCAGCCAATAGAAGGGTCAGGAAAGAATTCAGTGAGTGGGAAGAGACAGCTCAGGATATTTATCACTAAGCCTTATGGGACTGTATTTGACAGATGGAAGCAAACTCATCTACCTGTGGCCAGATCTCTTATCATGTGGCTCCTTTACAACAGCTCTCACTCTTGCTGGGTTCCAGTAACACAGCCCCCTCTTCTTGCTCCTGTTAAAACCCATGGGCTTCCTATTGTCATTAGTCCTTGTGTGCTTCACTGTTGGTTCCCCTAATCCTACTCTCACCTCTCTTTAATGAGTCCTCTGTGTACTTCTGGGGCTTTGCTTGAAACAGTTTATCTTCTCTGAGACAGAATTTTGAATGTAAGAATCTGAATATATAGAATACAATAAACATTTCATTAAGAAAAAGAAAGAATGCCTGCCGTTCATTCTAGGCCATTAGAAATTAAGATGTAGCTACTTTTCTAGAAAATTTTCTAATTTATATTTTAAAAAATATATATAATATATAATAGAATAATGTATTAGCTATTTTAAAAAAGATTAATAGAAGGAAACTATTTTAATGATGTTTGTGAATTTAGTTGAGCTATTAATCAAATATCTCAAATTGCTCAATGTTTTTGGTATCTTTTTTGACTGACAGATGCAACTTTCACTGAATAAGGTTAACTTATTCAGTGTTGATATATGCATTTTGTTTCTTACAGATTCTTAAGATACTCTATGATTGTTCATTTTAACATTGGGAAGTTATTTATATTCATTAGATATGGAAAACTAAGTACCAAGATAGAGTGATTTTTTCAAAATCATAATATTTGTTAAAAATTTGTAGGTTGATTTTTAATATCAGTTTGGGAAGATCTTTATTCTCATTTTATTGTAACTATGCATCTCTGAGGATGTGAAAAAATGATTTATCCATACTGTCATATATTTAACTTTAAGAGTTCATTAATGGACATATTTTATTCATTCTACCTTCATTATGGGAAATTCATCTGAAATAAATGGTCATTTCCCTCTGCACAATTCTATTAAGAAAACACATTGTATTTTTTAGTAAACAAGAGGAATGGAATTTTGCCTTACTACCACTAAGAAAGTGTATTCATTTTTTTGGAGCAAGGGCAATAATATCCTGTATTAAATAAAAAGCTATTGACCCAGAAACCTTTTTGTAAATATAATTAGTTTATCTTAAAAAATATTATGTTTGATCCTGTAATTCTTTCTAGGTTTTTAATAGGAAAGCATTATTTAGAACTTACAGGAAGAATCAATATTGAAGCACTTATGTACAGGGTAAAAATGGTGTATCATTATCGATGGTTATTAGATAGGGAAACGTGTAGCTTCTACATGTATAGAGGTCTTACTTTCAATTAAGTATGATTAAATAAAAAGATTCAGCTTCATTAAGGTCTTTGGCACCTAAAGTGTTCATTTGTTTGTGGTTGGGACATTATCTATAATTATTTTATGAGGGAAATCTTGGCCTTGCTCATAGTTGTTTCCTCAAGTGGCATCTATTCAGGATGGGTTTAGATTAAAAGTCTTTAATGTCAACCCCAGAGTCCACTTACTTGATTTTTTATTAATAATATCGAATATTATATTCCATTCTTAGAAAACATTGCTGAACTCATAATTACCCACCTATTGTGAATAGGTTACTTAATAATATTAAATGATAATTGTTTGAAGGATATGCAGTTTAATTCTTTCGGATTATTGGTGCCGATTTAAACTTTTTTCTTAATTGATACCTGAGGTATAGAACTTTTTAAAATAACATTTATTTATTTATTTTGAGAGAGAAAGAATGTGAGTGTGAGTGGGAGGGGCAGAGAGAGAGGGAGAGAGAGAGAATCCCAAGCAGGCTCCGCTCTGTCAGTGCAGAGCCCTATATGAGGCTTGAATTCATGGACCATTGTGAGATCATGACCTGAGCCAAAATCAAGAGTTGGATG
Organism: Felis catus; assembly: GCF_018350175.1. Classification (NCBI taxonomy): domain Eukaryota; kingdom Metazoa; phylum Chordata; class Mammalia; order Carnivora; family Felidae; genus Felis; species Felis catus. The sequence continues at coordinate 91,579,064 of NC_058376.1, read as the reverse complement.
CTTAACTGTCTCAGCCACCCAGGTATCCAAAACTTTTTCTACTTAGTCACTGTTTACCACAGTGACTTAGAACTAGGAGGAACCTAAAGGTTGGGGACATGTAGAGTTCCTGCAAATAGCCCTGATGCGTTTTGGTAAAACTTGTATTTCTTCTCCCTCAAGGTGAGAAGTGAAGACATAGTGATTAGGATGACACAAGCTATTGCTCAATCTCAGAGAAAGCCTCAGTTTCTTTATCTCTACTGTAAGAATAAAAATAAAAAAAATAGAGTTATTTGAAGATTAAAGAAGTTAATTTGTCTAAAGCTTCTAGCACAGTACCTCATATATGGGAAACAATATGTGCTGTCAATTGTGATTATGTTATAGTTAGTATTACTTTAAACTTTAGCTCAGATAAAGCTATGTTTTTAGAAGTACTTTTACAAACTCCTCGGTCTGAGCTTTAAATGAAGAGTACAAGCAATATGAAATTTGCTTCTATGTCATTATAAAAAAGTTATTGAGGATATCAAAATTAGTGTCTCATTTATGAGGACTCACAGGAGAAACATGGAACAACTTTATCACTCACTTGCTTTCCGTATTAAGCAGAAAGCTTAAAACATAATTTAACCTTTTCTAGATGACTCCTGGTTATTAAAAATATCAATTAAGTTGCAGAAGTGGGGTTGTATGCTGAGTTCTATTGAGTTGCAAAGGAATATTTGCCCCAAAAGAGATGAATGAGGCAAGATAACTTGACTAGAGTTAATAAAAGCATTCCTGTTCAGAGAAAACTTGGGAATACATTAAGTGTGAAATTTTATGTGATAGGATGGTTTGTAGGAAAACAATCAAAATCCTAACTTTGTAAGTGTGTAGAAATTCATGAAAAAAATTAGCTTGGCTGAATTTTTTTATTTTTTTTAATATTTATTTATTTTACAGAGACAGAGACAGAGCACGAGTGGGGGTGGGGGAGAGAGAGAGGGAGACACAGAATCCAAAGCAGGCTCTAGGCTCTGAGCTGTCAACACAGAGCCAGATGCGGAGCCCGAACCCAGAACCACAAGATCATGACCTGAGCTGAAGTCGGAAGCTCAACCGACTGAGCCACCCAGGCACCCCAAGCTTGGCTGTAGTTTCATTACATTTGAATTATTTACTGTGGTGCTTATTTAGGGCCATAGTGTATGGCCATGTTGGGTGTGCACTCTGCAATTACAGTTGGGCCATTCACAGAGGCCAGGAAATAAGTGGTGTTCCTTGAAACTGTTCAGTGAACAATCTCGTGATCTTGTAAGTGGCTCTGCGTTTATTATCTACTGATATCTATGTGTTTTACATAGACTATACTCATATAACAAAGCAAGATTTTTTTTTAGTGTTTATTTTTGAGAGAGAGAGAGAGACAGAGTGCGAGCAAAGGAGAGGCAGAGAGAGAGGGAGACACAGAATCTGAAGCAGGCTCCAGGCTCTGAGATGTCAGCACAGAGCCTGACGTGGGGCTTGAACTCACGAACCATGAGATCATGACCTGAGCTGAAGTTGGACACAAAGCAAAAGAATTTTTTTATGTAAAGCTATATTGCTATTATTTAGCTGCTTTTCTATAGCAAATTTCAATATTAAATAACATAAAAATTGCTTACAAAGTGTTTTATGTAAATTGACATTGTTTAATTATACATTCCATTGCTCTTAACTGATATAAATTTACTTAGAAAAAAAATGAAAATTAAATGTCTATCTAAATATGATAGTGCGCCATGGGATAAAGCCATGCTGTTTTGCATTGAAGTTAACTCCTTTTAAACAGTGAGTGAAGTACAAATAAGATGAAATGGGTTTAAATCTTTATAGATATTGTCTTCCAAACATACATATTTATCTAGTTGTGCAAATAACAGTGAAAAGTAATAGAGACCTTTGTTTCCAATGTGTATCGTATTTCTTGGTCAAATGCAATTCAGCCATCCCTCTGAAATGGGACAAAAATACATCATTGCTGAGAAAATAACATAAAATGAAAACTAGTAGTTGTAATTAAATGGAAAAATACATGTAAAGTCTAAATTTGAAGCAATTAATAAAATGACCTTGCTTCTTCATACAATATTTTATTATCAAAAAAAATTCAGTTTTGTACTACATATTCCTGTGACCACTTGACATATTGCATATAAGATCACCAGATTGTGGTTAAGCAAATAGTCTCACATTGACTTAACACTTTATCAATACATAAATCATGAACTATGAGCATCTTTTAATGGGGTTTTAGAAGCACAGTCTCATACCAATAAGCAATTAATGAATTTTTAATGACTACTTTGAAATACTAGCATCAATTGACGTGGACATAAATGTTTCTTTCTTAGATGTTGTGTTAACATAAAGTGCCTTTTTGGTGGCATCAGTTAAATATAGTATGTGTTTTTAAATGTGTATACCTATGTGTTTCATGTGTTATTCATTTAGTGTGTCGTGGTGGACAGTTTAACGAGCTGCATGTTTAGTTTCTGATATTTGGGTTGAATGATAATTCTGTTTGGTGCTCTTATCTCTGGCAGTTGCTGTGCTCCTGTGCCTGCTGCATTGTCTCATAATTTAAAGGGAATATTGATTTACTATCTCACTGGGTTGAATGTATTTGGCATTATATATGCCAAATGATGCAAATTTTTTTCTGTTCTTGAAGTCACTTGATAGATCACTGGAACCAACAAAGTCCCCTCAGTCTTCATGCTGTCTTTCAGAGCTTAAGATGGAGGAAGTTATAACATACCAAGGAAGGCGTGCCATAGTGGAACATTCGGTTGCTGAGCCACAAGACTAGCTCACTATTTTTCCTTTTGTAAATATCAGCACCATTGTTCATTTTAAGGTAGACTCTAAGTTCAGTCTTGTGGAAATTGTGTCTGTGTCTTGAACACTTATGCAGCAGTTCTTAGTAGACTTGCAAGAAAGAGGAAATTTAACTAGCTGATCCACAAATTAAGGGAAAGATATTTTCCTTTTAATTATGACAATTATGAAGACACTTTTTGGTCAATGGTAAGAAAATAAGAGAAACCAATAGTCCTGTGGTTATGAAAGGAAATTTCTGGATTTCCAACCTACAAGGAATTCATTAGACATGGATTCATGGACCTAGGTTCTGTGCCTTGTTCTGCATTTAGTTATTGATTGAATTTAGGGAAGATACCTCCTTTAGGCCTCAATTTCTTTTCTGTATCATCTAGTCCTCACTCCTGGATGTGGGGCAGATAACTTCTATGCTTCCTTTAGGCTCTAATATTCTATATTTCTATAAGGAATACTGTGCAAGGAATTTAAATATTTTTACTAAACTCTCTATTAGATGAGCAAGTATAGAAATCATTTTCTGGACTTCCACATATATTCTTATTTCACAGATAGCAAATTAACTATTTAAAAATATAAACATTTTATTGAAGTATAACATACATAAAGTATGCTGGTTAAAAATGTTAAGCTTAGGGTGCCTGGGTGGTTTAGTCAGGTTAAGCGTCCAATTCTTCATTTCGGCTTATGGTTCATGACAACTGTTAGTGCTGAACCCACTTGGGATTTTCTTTCTCCCTCTCTCTCTGATCCTCTCCTGCGCTCGCTCACTCTCTCTCTCTCTCTCTCTCTCTCTCTCTCTCCCTCAAAATAAATAAATAAACGTTTAAAAAATGTTAAGCTTGATGAATTTTTTTCAGGGTAAAGATTATACCATGAATTCTCTACCCATCAGAAAACAGAATATTATTATTACTCCAGGAACCCTCCTTCTTCCCCAAAGATAGCCATCATCCTGATTTTTAACGCCATAGATTAGATACACCTCTTACTGAACTTTATAAAAATGGAATCATACAGGGGTGCCTGGGTGGCTCAGTCGGTTGAGCATCCAACTTCAGCTCAGGTCATGCTCTCATGACTTGTGAGTTCAATCCTGTGTCGAGCTCTGTGCTGACAGCTCAGAGCCTGGAGCCTGCTTCGGGTTCTGTGTCTCCCTCTCTCTCTATCCTTCCCCTACTCACGCTCTTTCTCTCTCTTAAAATAAACATTAAAAATATTTTTTTAAAATGGGATCATACAGTATGTGCCTTTTTGCATCTGACTTTTTCAGTCAGAATTGTTACTGAGATTCACTCATTTTTCTGCTGGATCAGTAGTCCATTTGTTTTCATTACTATATACTCCACTGGAAAGACTGTCAGTTTATCTTGTTGACAGCCTTTTGATTATTTACATGAATATTATTGCTCTGGATATTTGTATTCATGCCTTTTAGTTAATATTATGATGAATTTTGGGGGGAGGGATAGATACCTAGTGTGTAATTGTTAGGCTATATGATATGCATATTTTCAGCTTTAGTAGATATCCACATGTTTTCCAATATGGGTGTTAAAATTTACATACCTGGAACAATAAATCATGCCTACATCACAATACTTCCTTTTAGATGAGATCAGGCACATTCAGGGTGGTATGACCATAGACACAACACTTCATTTTAAACATTTGGTATTGTCAGTATGTTTAACATTAGCCATTCTGGTGGGTGAATGTGTTTGTTTTGTTCTGGTTTGTTTCTTCTGGATAACTGATGAGATTGATCAACTTTTCCTATGTCTATTGAACATCTTTTGAGATTTAACTTTTGAGTCAGGAAAGCCAAATTTTAACAGTGGGTTTTCAGTATAATTGTCAGTTTGTTTGAAAGTTTGTATTCCTTCAAGTTAGCTACAAAATAAGTTTGGTTGCTCCTATCTAAAAAAACCTTGAAATTGTGGGACTCAAAAGTTTCCCTAGCCCAACTATACAGTAGCCTTGGCAGATGATGATACAACTTTTTCAGAAATATCTGTACTGTTTCAAGGCAACCTGTTTCATTTGTGGAAAGCTCAGATTGTTATAAAACTACTTGTCATATTGATTCAAAATCTGCCTTTATATAATTTTGGTCTGATCACCCAAATATTGTTTTCTGGAACAATGCAGAATAAACTGATACTCTTTCCTCTCTGTTGAACCTTTACATATTTGAACAGAGCTCTCCCTCTTATGCCTTTTAGGCTCTGTGTCCAAAGGCTGAATCTAATTCTCACAACATTTCACATTTGTCTTGCTTGCTAGACCATTCATTCACTTTTCTACACATATTTCTGTGCACATACTGGAATTTGTCATTGACTTTCCAAATCTGTGATATTTGAAAATACAACTACTTTTCCACAGAACATCCTAAAATGCTGAATTGCAACCACTATGATCTATAAGCTATTATTAATTTTCAAGGTTAAATAAGTACTGTACTACTATCAGAAGAAAAAATATTCTATAGAAAATGTAAGTTCTGATTAAAGGCCAAGGACATAGTCCATTTTTATAATAAATAATATGGTATGTAAGTGGATAGTGAATGAAAGTGGTCATTGAAATCACATATAGGTGTTTGCAACCCTATCCATTTGCATTCCTATCAGTTTTGCATTAGGAGGATGTGAATTTTAGGCAATGAATTGTATTTTATATCTCTATTCCTGGAGAAACTAATTTTAATGTATTTAACATGAAGAAAACATGAAGTTAACTGAAAGTATTGGTACATTTGAGCATTATGTATGCAACCCAGCCCTAATATCTGGTGTTGTTACTTTTATTAGTTGAACTCATGTGACAGGTTCTCATCATTATATACTATTTCAGCTAATCTTCACAGTGCAATTATTGCAGTTTTACAGAAGACAGTAGATGTTAGAGGATAAGTAACTTGCTCAGCATCATAGTGTAAGTATTCAGTAGAGCAAAGTTGAACCCAGGTTTGTGAAATTGAAATTCAAATGTCCATGTTCCTTCATGCATAGTTTGCTCCTTTGCACATGCAGATGTTTTTGTACTGTATTAGCTTCCTAAAGATGCTCTAACAAATACCACAGACTGGATGGCTTAAAGCAATGGAACTTTATTCTCTTATAATCCAGAGACTAGAAGTCCACGATCAGGTTGTTGACAGGGAAGAATCCCACTGGAGGCTCTGAGAGAAAATCTGGTCAGTCCCTGTCTTCTACCTTCTGGTGATAGCTGGCAATCCTTGGCATTCTTGGTTTGTGGGTGCGTCACTGTAATCTTTGTCTCTTGGCATTCTCTCTGTGTCAGAATTTCTTTTATAATAATACCAGTCATTGGATTTAGGGTCCATCATGATCCAGTGTGATTTTGACTTAACTTGATTACATCTGTGAAGACTTTCAAAAAAGATCATATTAATAAGTATTGGCAGTTGGGACTTCAAAATATCTTTTGGGTGGAGAAACACAATTCAATTCACATGTCTGTGTAAAGGAAAATACATAATACACACTGATTTTTATTTGGATATAGTTAGCATGTAATAGCAAAATATATAGGTACCAGATGTTTTTATTAAGTCAAACAAAGATTTTGATAATTAGCATTCTCATTAAACTGTGTCTATGCAGTATTATTCATAGATGTACAGGAATTGCCAATTTTAAGAGCATGAACACAAACTATTTTCAACTACTTGCAAGCACTAAAAGTGAATTGTAAGTATTAAATACTTACAATTATTGAATTATTACTTCTGAAACAAATACAGTGTCTTCTCTGATTAAAAAATAACTACACTCCTGGGCACACGGGTGGCTCAGTTAGGCTTCCTACTGTTGATTTCAGCTCGGGTCTTGATCTCAGTGTTGTGAGTTCATGCCCCTCATTGGGCTCTGCACTATGTATGAAGCCTACTAAAAAAATATCATCATAATAAATTAAAGATAATAACTGTACTCCAGTATAAATTTTGTTATTAAAAATTTTTTTAATGTTCATTTTTGAGAGAGAGAGAGACAGAGCATGAGCTGGGGAGGGGCATAAAGAGAGGGAGACACAGAATCTGAAGCAGGCTCCAGGCTCCGAGCTGTCAGCATAGAGCCTGACATGGGCTTGAACTCATGGACCATGAGATCATGACCTGAGCCAAAGTCAAATGCTTAACCAACTGAGCCATTCAAGTGCCCCTGAATTTTGTTATTTTTAAGGAAGTCAATGTCCAGCAGCACCTGGGTGGCTCAGTCAGTTAAGTGTCCTGGTTTGTGAAATTGAGCCCTCCATTAGGCTCTATGCTGATAGCGTGGAGGCTGCTTGGAATTTTCTCTCTCCCTCTTTCTCTTTGCCTCTCCTGTGCATGCTCACACACACTCTCTCAAATAAACTTAAAAAAATTTCAGTGTCCTTATAGATAATTTTCTTTGAGGAGCAGCTTAAAATTTATGGTTTCCAATTGTCATTAAATGCAGTATTTGTGTAGTAGTATTTGCTTTCTGTAAATAAACTAAGGTGGAAATAGCCTTTGAAAGCACAAATCTGCATTTATGGATACAAATTTGATTTATCTGGCATTGCAGAGCTTCAGCCATCATTACTTTTTAAGAAATACTTCTTTGTGATAAAAAATGCATAACTTCGAATTTATCATTTTTATGATTTGTAAGTATACAATTAAGTAGCATTAAGTATATTCACAGCATTGTACAGTAGATCTCTTGAACTTTTTCATCCTGTAAAACTGAAACTATACACATTGAACAACAACTCCTCATTTCTCCCTCCCCTCAGTCCTTGGCAACCATTATTCTACTTTCTATTTCTATGAGTTTGACTAATTTAAATTCTTCACATAAGTGGAATCAACAGTATTTGAATTTTTGTGACTGGTTTACTTTACTAGCATAATGTCTTCAAAGGTACATTCATGCTGTAGCACATGACAGGATTTCCTTATCATTTAAACCTTAGTAGTATTCAGGGGACCTGGGTGGCTCAGTTGGTTAAGCTTCGACTTTGGCTCAGATCATGATCTCAAGGTTTGTGGATTCGAGCCCTGCATTGGGCTCTGTGCTGACAGCTTGGAGCCAGGGACCTGCTTCACATTCTGTGTCTCCCTCTCTGTCTCTCTCTGCCCCACCCCCAGTCACACCCCATCTCTCTCTCTCTCTCTCTCAAAAATAGACATTAAAAAAAAACCTTAATAGTAATCCATGGTTTTTATATACCACATTTTCTTTTTACATTTATCTATCAGTGAATATGGATTGCTTTCACCTCTTGACTGTTGTGAGTAGTGCTGCTATGAACATAGATGTGCAAATATTTCTGAATTATGTGATGTGTGTGTATATATTCCTTAAGTCCTAATATAAGGATATTCTAAACTTTGTTATTGATTAAGGTAAGCAAGAGACAACTGTGATTCACATATTCTCTGTCCTTGATTGACTCCACTGCCTCAACACAATGCATTTCAATGTCGACTTTTCTGCTCCCACATTGGATACTAGCTAAACTTTGGTTCTCTACCCTCCAACCTTGGAACATAGCCATTTCTGTAAAAAGCTTAAAAGTAGAACAGGGCTGCAAATGCCAACAAAAGTATGTTTATATGCTCAAAGGCATTTTATCAAAAGATATGGAAAAAATTCTCCTGATTCAGTCAACATTCAGCATGTTTATTGAGGACCTACTATGGGTCACACTCTATTTATTCTTTCATAACAGAACAGTGAGTAAGTCTGGAAAGAAAATCCCTGCCCTACTGGAGCTTATATTTTTTGTGAGACAAATGGTGGTGATGGTGTTCATGGTGAGGATGTGTCTGTATATTCTATGTTAGGGAGAAATACTTCTTAATAAGAAAATAGAGTGGAGAAAAAGAATGGGAAGTGTCAGGGCGCATAATTTTACATAAGGTAGGAAAGAGAGATCTAGCTCAGGTGGCTTTTGAGTAAAGATATGATGGTTAAGGAGTGAATCATGGGGTTATCTAAGAGCATTTCAGGCAGTGAGAGCAGCAAGTGCAAGGGCCTTGTGGTGAGAAAAGCCTACTGAGGGTGTCACTGTCATTCAAATGGAGGGGTGGGAAGAGAGTGGGAACAAACAAAGTCAGAGGGAGCAAGGAACTTGTAGGTCATTATAAAGATTCTGGTTTGTACTGTGATTGAAATGGGAAACCATTGTGAACTTTTGAGCAGAATGGGGACATGCTCTGACCTATGCTTTCAAAATATCACTCTGGCTGCTAGACTGATGAGAGCCACATTAAAGGATGGTCAGTCTTAGTTAATGATGCATAGAATTTTTTTTTTTAAATGAAAGTAAAGAAGGCATTTTGGCATAATGGAATTAGGCAAACAAAATACTTTTTTGCTGGGGGAATTTTAACATAGATTCCCTAATAGGTTTTACAAGCTCACTTTATAGTATTGTTCAAGGTGTCGGGTCTAATAGGTAAATGACATCCTTTTCCGTCAAGAAACACAATTTGACTCTAATACAAATTCAGTTTCATAATAGAAGGAAGAATAAATAATAAGGGATTTGGAAGAAGAAACATTTGCTTTAGACTGTGGGGATCTGGGATAGCTTTATAGATGGGAATATATTTGACTTGGGCCTTGAAAGAATAAAAGAAAATTGGCAGGTTAAAAATGTGGAGAGACAGGCATTCTAAACCAAGGCACAAAAATGCTTTGTTACTGTAGGTAATGAAATGTACAAATACTGTGATATTGAGCCTCTTAGTTTTAAGGGAAAATGTCCCCATATTTACCTAAATACTGTACCGTTGAACCCTTTCCCCCATATATTTGTCATTTTTGTGCTTTTTAAAGGATTTCTAACATAATACTGAAATTATTTATTGAATATTAACTTTTTGTGGAAAAATTCAAAGAATTCCTTTAGTTAACAATTTGCATTTCTATTGGGCCCAGAGTAGGTATAGAAAGAAGCATGATTGGGATGATGAAGGAAAGGGTTTATTTATTTTTTATACTGTTATTTTTCTCTTCCTTTACTTCCTTTCTCCCTCATCTCTTTCTTTGTCTCTGCTATTTTGTCTGACTTTCTCCTCTCACTCCAGAGTCTACAGTGACCTGGATGTAATAATAAATGTATATTTATTTATGTTTGCAACTGACTTTATTTTTTAACAAGGTAAATACTTTATAGATTATCTAATTAAAAAAAATTAAGTAGTCATTAATTTTTGTTTTGTGATTTAGTTTTCCTGGGCAGGAAAAAGTTTCTCAACTTAGTTATAGGTTATATTCATTTTTGATACCTGGCTGAATAGAGTTCATTTTCTAAATGTAATTTAACTTTTGGTCCATCCCTTTATTGTTTTAAAGATTTCTGCTATAAATTCCTATAAATGCTATACATTTACCTTCCCTTTATTAAATAGCTGTTCTTGAGTATATAATGTGAGCTTCAACAGATGTTTTGTTCGGTTACTGACTTTTGGAGGTAAGTATTCTATTTTTAAATTTACTGTTTAGGGGAAAAAAACCTATGGAAGCTTTGAGATTATTTCTAGTTGTGAAGAGAGACTATTTAGGGATGACATTTGCACCTGAGAGTTGCTGCAGAAATGGGTTCATCTAGTTAACCTTCATCCGAATTGCCATCTTCTACGTTATCCTACGAAACAACTGGAGAAGGAGAAAATGTTAATAAGGAAGCTTTTCAGGATTAATTTTTTTTTTCATTTTCAGAAAGTGAAGTGTTTGCCACTTTCCATGTTAAATAAGGTTCCTTGCTTGGCAACATAGGCTTTGCTGCAGTAATTGTGTGCTTGCAGCAAATACTTGATGGTGGAGAAGACAAGTGCAAAAAGCAATTTTTGCAACAGCCAACCAGAACAGCCTGTTCTGTTCCCAATAAATTAATGGATTTAACCTTGCAGCTGTAGCAGTGTTATTATGCAAATATACTCTGAGTATTATGAAAGCCAACTGATTCTCTATAGAGAAAGTTGTTTCTTTCTTCCTCAGAATTCTGAGTGACTAGATAATTGACACATTGTGTAACCATGTTAAGTGAAGAAAAAAATATTTTCAGTAAATCTACTGAGTTTTATTTTATGTTCCAATGTTTTCAGCAATTTACTGAGGCTTTTACTTAGAACAGTATTATTTAGCCCAGTAAATTCAAGTGTCCACAGACAACCTCCTAGAAAAGGGAAGGAAGGAAAAATATTATGTGGCTCTTTGTGTTATGTTTTTAATCCAGGCAGAAATTAAAATTTCCTTTAGTGTTATTCAAGTGTAATGGTCTGATTGTACTGAATATCTTCGAAGCAATATATTTGCATTCTGATCCATGATAGACTAGAGAACGGTGCACTAATTATTTGATCAAGTTGATAGCCACTTTGGTTTTTAAAGCTGATCTTAGATTTATACCACATATAAAACACTTACAGTTGAAAGTTCACACTTGGTAATTGACCAAATGTGAAGATCACTCAAAGGACTCTTCACTAGATTGAAGTTCCATGGCTAATGCAATCTTTGATTTAAAAATATTTAAAAAGAGAAAGTATAATAGTGAGAGCATTGGTGGCTTCATTGTGGTAAGGCACTACAGCTGATGGGGAAAATGATGATCTTGGGAATCCGTTTAACCATTTTATATGAATAATATACAATATATTATATTTTGGTTTGTTATAGCTGATACTCACCTTAGGTGAGTTTTATACTATTAGATCATATAAAATACATTTAAAAATTACTTGAAAATGTTATGAAACCATTCTGTACATATTCAGATATTAGGTATTATAATAACTGCAGCTATATAGTTTTAAAGAACACCGCTTTGGAATCTGAAGTCCTAGATTTTTGTGCTTTGAGTTCTTTAACCTCTTAAAACAGCTTCATCTAAAAATAATAATGCCTTAGAATAGATTTAACTAAGAATAGATTTCAGTATACTTAGAGGAGTCTTATAAACCTTAAGTCACAAGGTAAATATATTTATTCTTTAAAGTGATTAGTCTATGCTTATTGTCTTTATATTTCAGTAAAACATTATAAACCACCATTTCACTTCAAGTTAATAATTCTTGCTTTTGCATTCCAAACAAAATGTTTTGAAGTTAGTATCTGTTTAAAAAGTTTTATCAAGTAAGTCATTAATAAGTATAAAAACTAACAATGATTCACATATGGTAACTATAACATTGCCATAACTTTTCAAAAACTCTTTGTCATGCACACCCTTTGTACTACTTACCATCCATCCATTCTTTCCTGTATTTTTATAATATCCTGAGTCTTTTTGTATCCAATACTCAGCTTGTATTTATATAAATTCTTCTCCTTATCATATCTCTGTTTTCCCCTAGTCTCATGGTGACTCAATCCTGAATTTGGGTTTTTTTTTTTTTTACATTGCTTTTAATTTTTACAGTTTGACACATATGTTTATGTCCTTAAACAATATATAGTTTTCATGATTTTGGACTTCAAGATCATGTTGAATTTCCTCTCTTGGGATTTTTTTTTCCATTTAACATCATTTTGTCATTCGTATTATAATATTAATGTAATTATACATTACATACATATGTTGTGCATATTAATTATGTAATCAACTAATGTTCACCTCTGTATTATATTTCATCATGTGATTATGCCATTGTAAGCTTCCTTTTTCTCCTGTCAATGACATTTGGTTTCTTTCGTTTCTTTTCTTTTGTATTTCTAATATAGGCAGTGCTTCTATACAGCTGGTTCTCATTATTCATAGTAGTTATGTTTTATAAAGTTGATTAGAACACAGAATTAGCCAATACTACATCATTGACCCCAGAGGAAATACAGGGATAAGTTCCTGGGAGCCTCTGGTCACAACATTTTCCTCAATCAATACATAAACTTGTTTTATGTGTGTTTCTATTTAAAGACACCTTATGTAATATATATTGTTGATTCATTGACATTGAACTCATGGTCAGCAACACTATAACTCATGACTGAATGAACCTTATCCAACACATGGATTTTCTCCCTGAGACACAACACAGCTTCTTGCATTTAGTAACATGAGACAGCACTTCAGTAGTACACTGGGGGCCATCAGAGACAGCAAAATCATACACGAAGAGCACAAAATGCAAGAAAAAAAAATGTGCCACTCAATAGACTACAGGAAAGACACTTGTTTATAGTATGAGAGGGTCTCTTTGTTTAACCTCAGGTGGGAATGTATACCTAAGATGATGTAAATTTTTCACTACTCTGTGCATTTATACATCTTCCAATGGAAACAGAAGCATATTAAGTTACAAATAAATTTTAGAGAATAGGTGAATCCACAAATAAAGAATTCACGAAGAGAATAGACAGTATGTATATATTTTACTGAAGTGCTTATCAAACACCAACATAATAAAATTCAGATTTCTGGTGCAACCCACCTCCCCCCCCCCCCCCCCCCCCCCCGAGATTTTGATTTAGTAGGTCTGGTGTATGTAGGGCCTGAGAATTTGCATTTCTAACTAGGTTTTGGGTGATGCTGATAATGCTAATTCATGGAATTCACTTTGCAAAGCTCTTCCTTATTAGATCGATATAACAATTCTCTAAGGCATATACCTTCCTGGAGTTGCCAGCTCAAAAATCTAAGCACTTTGTATTTACCTTCAACTTTAGTTGCAGGATGACATTTTTTTTCCAGATTGGTTGTACAAATTTACCTTGTATATCAGTAGTATTGTGGTTATTCCTTGTTATTACCAGTATTGGATATTATCAGACTTTTTATATTTTGCCAGTCATTTGATTTTATTTGTATTTCTATAATCACTGATAAAGTTGAGCATCTTTTATGTTTATTTGCCTTAATACATATTGTACAAACTACCTGTACAATTCTTCTACACATTTGCCGGTGGGTTGTTGGTGGGCTGACTCATGTGAGTGCATGCATGTTTGGAATAATTCTATCTTGTTGGTGGATTTCACTTTTTGTATACATTAACATTCAGAAAACTTAATTTTATCAGATATCCTTTAATTTCACAGACAATATGATACGTATTGTATAAGAAGTGCACAATAGTTTTGTAGTATAATTTCATTAGTTTTACAGTACAATTTCAGTGTATACAAACTGGAATACAGAGAGTAAACACTGGTGTATGGATGGCATTATTGAGCTTTGGATAAACTGCATACAAAACTTGCAATTCAAGTATTAGCCAATCTGGAAACTACTTCTCATAATATAAAGATGATACTTTGCAATGCAAAATATTTTTTTTACTAAACTATATAAACATTTAAAATAATCATTAAGAACTCACCTTTAGAATTTATAAAGATTAGCTATAAAAATATATTGGCAGTCACTTTTCTTATAAATGTACCATTGATTGGGGCGCCTGGGTGGCTCAGTCGGTTAAGCATTCAACTTTGGCTCAGGTCATGATCTCCTGGTTTGTGGGTTCGAGCCCCACATTGGGCTCTGTGCTGACAGCTCAGACCCTGGAGCCTGCTTCGCATTCTGTGTCTCCCACTCTCTCGGTGCTTCCCCTGCTCATGCTCTGTCTCTATCTCAAAAATAAATAAACATTAAATTAAAAAAAATAACCATACTATTTTAGAATCTGATAAACCTTACATTAAATTGATTATAAAATCCTCTTGGAAAACTTTGGTATGCATCCTCAGAAGGTTTTTTAAAAATGCTCTAGGGGTGCCTGGGTGGCTCAGTCGGTTGAGCGTCCGACTTTGGCTCAGGTCATGATCTCGCGGTCCGTGAGTTTGAGCCCTGTGTGGGGCTCTGTGCTGACAGCTCAGAGCCTGGAGCCTGCTTCAGATTCTCTCTCCTTCTCTCTGCCCCTCCCACACTCACGCTCTGTTTCTCCTTTCCTATCAAAAATAAATAAACTTAAAAAAAATTTTTTTTTAATGCTCTAATATCAGGGCACCTGGGTGGCTCAGTCAGTTAAGCATCGGACTTCAGTTCAAGTAATGATCTCACAGTTTGTGAGTTTGAACCCCTGTCACGCTCTGTGTTGACAGCTCAGAGCCTGGAGCCTTCTTCAGATTCTGTATCTCCCTCTCTCTCTGTTCCTCCCTACTTGCACTCTGTCTCTCTGTCTCTCTCTCAAAAATAAATAAACATTTAAAAAATTAAAAAAATACTCTAATATCATTTCAAGAGCCTGTAAACATTCCATTCTATTAAAGCACAACCGAATAGGTAATGTATATTCAACTGCATACAGAATATAGAATCAAAAAACAATTTATTATATATTTGTAGAAAATCTCAATGACCAGAGTAACCAAAAAAACAAACCACTTAAAAGTATCAAACTTTTAAATAGAAAAGTATCAAACATTTAAACAGAAGTTCTCTTTCCATTCTGATAAAAAAAAATGTTACAAAATCACTCTACTCCATTCATATATCTTAGATGCCTTTGAGGACAAAACCTCAAAAATAGTTAAACACAAGTCTCAAAACCCGTCTCAAGTCCAAGAAACAAACTTAAAAAAACATTTCAACGATCTGACAATAGAACAAGTATAATCAGAACACATAATTTATATATTTACTTATATATTAGCTTTTCTATTTGTAATTTAGAATTATTGGCAGAAATAAAACATATAAACACACACAATTGAAAAATGTAAACTTTAGGAAATGGTAAGAAATGCAAACCTATAAGGTAAACTGATTTATTTTAAAAATCCATTTACCAAATTTCATCTTCTCTGTCATTTTTGGATTATTGTCATTTAGGAAATTCAAACTGGTGAAAGCTCACTTCCCGCTTCTTGAGTGGGTTTCATTTTTCCAGAGCTTCCAGCTGTGTCAGTGGCTTCCTTGAGCTCATTTTCCATTTTATCTTCTATCACCAGATCTCTTGCATAAGGTATTTATCTTTGAATTGCAAAACCCTAAATAAAATGCTTCATTTTTGGCCTTTGAATTTATAAACCTCCTCTAAAAAGAAAAGAAATCCCATATAAATTTTAGGAAGTCTGAAAAAATATTTTCTTTCTTAATCAAATACCTTTATGGGAATAAAGATCCTTCAAAGTTTTTAACTCTTCTATTAGAGTTTTATTTTGATTTTCTAAGACTGCAACCTAATTTTCCAGGCATTTCACATATTCTTTCTTCTTTCTGAGACATTCTTGCGCAGCTTCTCTGTTTTTCATTGACCTATTTCTCTTTTCAGTTGGGGGTCATCTGTCTTAGTTGTCTGAGATATAAGTGTCACAGGAAATATCATTATCACAGGTTGTGGCAGCGAAATAGCTGAAGGGGTGGTACAGATCTGATATGTGTGCATATCTCCTGATGCAGTTTGTACAACCACCTGGTTGCTAGGCACAAGTATTTGCTGTCCATCGGAGGTCTGTGCATGCTGGAGAATTGTTGTCCCTTGCTGAGTACTGACTGAATTTGTCATGGTTAATGTCTGAAGCCCCTATACTCCATCTGTGCCTGAACTGGCCAGTTGTAAGTCTCCCTTTGGGGCAATGGCAATGTACTGTCCATTGCTAGTTTGATAGATGGGAGTTGGGACAGACATAGAAGTGACAGCAGAAACTCCAGGGTTTTCTCTGTCTTCTGTTCTGCCCCATGTATCTTCAGAAGATAAACCTTTCAAAATTTTTCTTCTAGATGCACTCCATGCTAGGATCCCGCAGGCTTTCTGTGAAGAGCCTATACCGTCTGATGAGTCCTGAGACTCCTCACTTTCTGATAAAGATGATACCATTGCACCTGTGGTGGGTGAACTGTCATTCATAATAATGAAAAAAATATATAAAACACTTAAAACACTTAAAAATAAATTTCACAAAAATGTCCCAGAATCCCAAACTTCACTTTATGGCATTATTAAAGGATAGAAACTAATGTGAATAATTGTAGAAAATAATGTGAATAATGTGAATAATGTGAATATATTAATGAAGATATTCTGTGATCCTAAATGGAATGACTTAACACTTAGAATCCATCCCAAATTACAGTGGTGAGACATGATCCCATTTTTCGGAGCTTAAGGCATGGGAGGAAACAATGGACTGTTCACATTGGTTACTTGAAGGTGGTTGATTAGAAGGGATAGGGAAGTGCTACTTAATGTTTTACACAACTCTGTGTTGCATTGGTTCAATTAACTTTTCACTTTTGTTAGAGTAGCAATTTTTGTGTGGGCTTTGGATGTGCAGACTCTATCTTCTCCATGTTTACTCTTTATTTAATAGCAACATTTTCTTGGGAAAGTCATTTTACCTATCTGTGCCTCAATTTCTGCCTCTTTAAAGTGAGGTTAATAATGGTTATTACCAGGGGTGCCTGGCTGGCTCAGTTGGTTAAACATCCCACTCTTGGTTTTGGCTCAGGTCATAATCTCAAGGTTTGGTGAGTTTGAGCCTCACTTTAGGCTCCGTACTCCCACTGCTTGGGATTTTCTGTCTCCCTCTCTCTCTGCCTCTCCTCCATTCGTGCTGTCTCTCTCTCAAAATAAATAAATAAATAAATACAATAAATACAATAAATACAATAAGTAAATAAACTTAAAAAAATCAGTCTGTAGGGTGCCTGGATGGCTAAGTCAGTTAAGCATCTGACTCTGACTCAGGTCATCAGCATTGGTTGAGCTCGAGCCCCACTTCAGGTGAGCATGAGCCCCACTTTGGGGTGAGCCACGCTTCTCTCTCTCTCCCTCTCTCTCTACTTGCTTACTTACACCTTCTCTCTTTCTCAAAAAAAAAAAATAAAGGTTTAGCAGAGTGTACACTCTTAGCAAGTGGAAGCTATTCTGTCTCTGATATAAGGGGCCTTATTCTGATAGTGCTTCTCCTCCGATCTGTTCATGTGTAATAATAGCTCCCTGCTCCGACCCCAGACAGCTATGGTGTAGAGGAAAGGACATCAGGTCTAAATACATGGAGCACTGAACTTAGTAAGTTTGAATACTATAGGATTGGTACAATACTGCATAAATAATGCTTTACATTTTTTTCATAAATTTTTATTATAGGCAGCCTGACAAATTTACATCTGTTGGTAGCTTATAAAATTGCTAAACCAGTCAAGCTGTTAGAATTGAAATTTTGCTATCTCTTGACTTATATGGGTACCTGTTTTGTTAACTTATATAAAACATATGGACACTGGATTATTTGACTTTGTAATATTGATAATGTGTTTTTACTCATTTTTTAAAACATCTCATTCTTTTCTTTTCTTTTTTTCTTAAGTGAGTTCTACACCCATTGTGGGGCTTGAACTCACAACCCTGAGAGCAAGAATCCCCTTACAGGTTAGGCTTAGTCAGCCAGGTGCCTCCAATATATCTCATTCTAGAAGCACATTAAAAATATAGAGTAACCAGATATTTTCTACTGAAGGATATTTTTAAAACTTAGTTAATGATTAAAAACCACTTCATGCCAATTTCTTTTACAGTTTTCAAAGTGTTATGAAACTTGTTTTTGTTCCCAGTAGATTTAAATATACTTTGATTACATCATCTGCAATGTATATTTAGCCTTAAAGTTAATTTCCCATTTAAAAGCACCTCAATTTGAAAGAAAATATGTTTCCTTTTTTAATTCAAGCTCCCAAATGCTTGATAAAATCATGGCTTTTGAGTCTTCATTGGTAACTACCACTTGTGAGGATCTTTTGCCCTGTGCTTTGTGTGAATCTCCAGGCATGTTCCAGTGTCTCTTATCACAGTGACACTCCCATTAAGAAGGGTACTATGTTAAGTGTATTTTTCTTGATTTTGTTTGCTTTGACAGTTGTCAGAAGACAAATATTTCAGAATATTTTTCCCAAAGTGTTATAGTTTTACAGTTTACCTGACACTAGGAAGAAATGTGTCATTATTATAGCTCATTTTCCTTATTTTATTTTAAATTTTGAAGTCTCAACTGACAGTGTCTGCTTTTGGATATTTTGAGCCATGTTCAAAATTGCTGTCCTAAAGACTTAAAATACACACAATGATGTGTTACTTAGAAAATAATGGGGTGCCTGGGTGGCTTAGTCAGTTGAGCATCTGATTTGATTTTGGTTCAGGTCATCATCTTATAGTCATGAGATTGAGCCCGGATAGATGCTTAGCATGGAGCCTGCTTAATTTTCTCTGTCTTCCCTGCTTCCTCTACTGCCCCCCATCCCCTCCTACACTCTGTCTGTCTCTAAAAAAATAAAGAAAGTAATATAATAACATGAATTTTGGTCATGAGATTTAAAAACAAAGGATGTGATAAGCAGTACAAGTAAATTAGTCATTCACTGAAAAACTATTTTTAAAATGCAAAGACTTGGTGCCGTAATTACACTAGTGATGAAAAATAAACATAAGGCCCATAAGCCTACCTTTGTATAGCTTACATTCTAATGGGAATTCTAATATTGATCAGGTAAAATCACACATATACACAGGAAGGGATAAGACTCCTCTAATAACCCAAAAGGTGGGTAGGCTTAACTGAGAAGAGGAAAGTGTGTTCCAGGCAAAAGGGAATGGAATAAGTAGGAGGGACTGGGGGAGTGCTGAGAGAATTGGCTTTTGAGACACAGGCTGAATGATCTTGCAGAAAATGAAAACAGAATCAAGCAGAACCTTTGGGACAAAGGACTTGATGATTGTTAGATTAGATTCCTTCTTGTCAGTAGCTATCTACAACAGTTAATCATTATCAAGGGTTTCTGTGTATAACACATACAAACATCCACATCTTCCTGTGTATAAGACATTTAAAATAAACATTTAAAATTATGCTGATGATTGGGGCACCTGAGTAGCTCAGTCCATTAAGCATCCAATTCTTGATTTTGGCTCAGCTCATGATCTCATGGTTCATAAGATTGAGACCCGCCCTATGTCAGGCTCTGCTCTGACAACATGGAGCCTGTTTGGGCTTCTCTGTCTCCCTCTCCCTCTGCCCTCTCCTGCTCCCACTTTCTCTCTCTCAAAATAATTAAATAAACTTAAATAAATAAATAAAATTATGCTGATGATTCAGAAGGGCATAATTACTTTATGAGCTGTAAATTTAGACATCCTTGAATTCATTCCTTTTTTCCCGAGAGAAACCTAAAAAAGTTTTAGCTGACTAGTTCAAGAGGAACCTGTTTTTATATTAAAATTTTAACTGTCTATCCATAGTATCAACAATATCATTATACTTTGGTTATCATAGAACATTAAATTAACCTCCCTTATTTTTAAATTAATGACTAATTTAAAATTTAAATATTGCCTATAATTTTCATGGCTCGTAAAGAAATACTTGATATCTAACCAACTTGCATTTGAATAGGCTCTTCTGTTACTGAATACTAGAATTCCATGCATGGTAGGAGCAGGACTTATCAGGCATTGGGGCTTGCTTCTGGTAGAGATACATAAAAATATTTTTATACATCATGCATTATTCCTCAGTTCCTTCTAAAAATGGCTCATCTGTTGTTTTTATTATTAGATGTAGGATGTTTCAGTTATAAAATTGAAGACAATTATTATGTTCATAATTGAGTCTCTTGTGTGAGGGTATATACCATTTAAATATCTTGGCGTCAGCTTATTGATTTTGTTCAGGGTCAAAATTAGAAGCACCATCAATAATCTCAATACAGCATAATGTGCACGGTACAAAGTTTAAATATTTAGTCACTGAGTTGACTCTTACAATGTCAAGGGGAAAACACAGTTAATAGGATAATAAGTACCTAAAGTGATACTAAAGAAGAACTAAGTGTGTCTAAGTCAGATTATTTGTTTCTCATATGATGAGCAGACATGAGAAATCATTTTTTTATCTTAAAATTTATATTTTATCATTGTTAAAAACAAATACAAAGCAAATACTAAATTTTGAGCACTTCATATATCTTACTAGTTATGGCATGTCTACTTGGTGTTAGATTCAGAGAGAAGCCCACATGTCCACTAAATAAAAAATTCAAGAGAAATGGAAATTCAACCAGAGGTGAGAGTACTAAAATTGCACCTATTATAACCACCTTATTTTGTCTAGTGTTAGTGTGCTTTATTTCAAAATTGTACATAAGAAAAATAGGGTAAATTAAGGAAAATAACTAAATTGTAAAAGTACCAAATATTATACAAACTTGATTTCCCAAATGCAGTTATTATACATACATACATACATACATACATACATACATACATACATACTTACTTATGTAGAGAGAGAGAGCAAGAGTGAGAGCATCCACAAGGGAGCTTGCTTCTGGTAGAGATACATATAGATGTATGTGTGCATGTAATTAAATGTATTTCTAGCATTTTTCAGTCATTTAGTGTTTATTGAACTTTACCCTGGTAATATAAAAGAGAAGAATTAGAAGAATATAAGTAACTTTTATAAAAGAAAATGTTAGTTCAATGTGACAATTTTAGTTTTGTCCTAATACGAGAGACTAATATTCATCATACCATGCTTACAATTTAAAGTGAAAATGAGCATCTTTTTTTTT
This sequence comes from Felis catus, assembly GCF_018350175.1. Classification (NCBI taxonomy): domain Eukaryota; kingdom Metazoa; phylum Chordata; class Mammalia; order Carnivora; family Felidae; genus Felis; species Felis catus. Next base: position 91,557,704 of record NC_058376.1, on the reverse strand, counting down.
TCCAAAAGCTATAAAGTGTTCAACAGCTTGGGCTGTTTAAAATAGCTTAGGTTTTTAGGATTATATTAGGGAGAGTTTTTAAAGAAACATTTGTATTTCAATTTTTAATTTAATGATTAGGTTTCAATGCTTTACATTTAGGGGATATATAGGCTTCAGTTTTCTCTCATGTGCAGGTACTTATTAAAAGAGGTTTGTTGTTTCATCCAGTTAATTTGCATGTTAAAATCACACACTCTTCTTATACATAAACTTCTTTTGTATATACTAGATTTACATTTTTCTAAGATCCTGAAATTAATAATAGGATTGTTATAGAACCTTTGTATGTCATATGTTTAGAATTTGGAGATTCAGATGGAGTAACTAATAAATAATTAACCTTTACTTGATCAATAGAAATTATAGATTTCTGAATGAGAAATTGTTCCTTATATGATTTTATTTACCATTTTATAGAAAATCAAGGAAATGAATTATCTGTTTAAATAATTTAATGGAATCACATCTTAATATTTACCAGTCATTTTTGGATGCACAATGCCTTAAAGTTCTGCCATAAAGTTAGTCATAATGAATGCAATTGAATTTCTCTAAAATACTTAGACTTTACAGCTATTCTCAATATCCTCACCTAGATTAGTTTTTTCTATAATTTTTAAAATGTAACTAACCATACGTAGTGTTTCACTTATCTACTTTTCTAAGACTAATATGGCAACTTATTGAAGAGACTATCTTTCATGAATGTGTTCCATAATTTGTAGATGGTACCTATGCATATGGCAGTTATATGTTTATTAAATATGTGGTTCTTTTAAAACTTAAAACCCATTCCTATGGGGTGCCTGGGTGGCTCAGTCGGCTAAGCGGCCGACTTCGGCTCAGGTCATGATCTTGCAGTCCATGAGTTTGAGCCCCGCATCGGGCTCTGTGCTGATGGCTCAGAGCCTGGAGCCTGTTTCAGATTCTGTGTCTCCCTCTCTCTCTGCACCTCACCCGTTCATGCTCTGTCTCTCTCTGTCTCAAAAATAAATAAACGTTAAAAAAATTAAAACTTAAAACCCATTCCTGTTCAAAATTCTTAGAAGAGTATGGAAGTTTATTTCCTTATCTTTGTAAGGAACCTGAGTCAAACCAAGAAGCTGTATCATTAACAGTGAGATATTAGGTGAACTCCCATTAAAGTTATAGAAAAAGGAGACAAGGGTTTTCTCATCACCTGACCACTATGATAAAGTGAATCTTAGGGGGAAAAAAGTATTTTGCGTCTGGATTGTTACTCTTAGTTAAAAATATATTTTCTAAAAAATAATAAAATAAAATAATAAAATAAAATGTTTTCTTACTCTGTAAATGGTTAATAGAGATAATATTTTATGGGGCAAAAAATTTTGGAGTTTAGATCCAGCACTAACTGACTGCTTACTTACACTTGTTCAAAACAACATGTTATCTTCAGACTCTCTGTAAACTGGTTATGTCAAAACTGACAAAAATCTGTCATGGAGTTGTTACAAGAACACCCTGAGGATAATAGATATGAAAAACTTTATGAGTGGTAGGACAGTACTAGATTTGGTATGATAATTAATAGTGAAAACAATAAGCACAATATTTAATTCATTTTTATGAACCTGTTTTATTCCCCCTTCATGAACTGTACATTCCACTTGTCAATATTATTTAGTATTCTCTCTAAACGTGCTGCATTTTCTACCTATATTGCACTGACATTTTTGTTAGTCTTTTCCCTATACTTGGACTGCCCTTTGTCTATAATATCTGTTCATTAAAGGAGTCCTCAGCTTTCAAGATCCACAAGAATACCAATTGTTCCATGAACTAGTCTTGAAATTCACTACTATTACCTCCTTTACTACTTGGAGAAATGGAGAAATGGAGAAACCTTTTTTACCTGTCATGAAGATTCTCCCATTCTTATCAATTCAGCCTCTGATTCTCTTGCCTCACCAGAGTTGTCAGGTAGCTTGTTAGACATGCAGAATCCCAGGCCATACCCCAGACTAAGATTCCTGGGAGATTCTTATGCATATTACAGATTGAGAAACACTGCCTTAATTAATTATAAACTCCTTGGGAGGGAGGACATGATGAAGGGAGAGCTTCTCTGTCTTGTCGTAGTATGCTCTATAAGGCTATCTGTTATCCAGTGATTTGGAGATAATAGGTGTTCAGTAAATGAGTGTTGAGTTGAATTTTATTTGTAATATTTTGAAGTCAGAAAATCCAGTGTCAGAAAACTCATTTTTTTGGAAAAGGATGTTCTAAAGTCAGAACAAGAAGAAAGCTATTCATTATTGATGCTACTCACATCAACTAATCAATATTTCTTGGTCATCAACTACTGTACTTTTTCATGCATAAGATATTAGTATGGATCCTTGATCTTATAAAAAAATCTTCAGTCTGACCTTCACCTTCAAAGAATTCATTTAGGTAGCTGAATCAAAATGTGGTTTCTTTGTCATCTCTGTAAATATTTAATATATGCTATTGGAAGTCATGACAGAACTTTAAGGCATTGTGCATCCAAAAATGACTGGTAAATATTGAGATGTGATTCCATTAAATTATTTAAACAGATAATTCATTTCCTTGATTTTCTATAAAATGGTGAATAAAATCACATAAGGAACAATTTCTTATTTATAATTAAAGGAAGGTGATTTTATACTGTAAGAAACTTTATTTTCCAGTGTGTGATTTTAAATTGTGATTTTTCCCTTACATACCTTAATTTCTAAGATTTTTCTCTATAGAATTCCATCAAAAATTTAAAAAGGTTTTGAGTGCCATTAAATCACATTCACCTGCCTGTATACACTAATTGCTGTGAATTAAATTAAGCACATCCCTAATTGCAGGTGGTTTCTTTCCGTTGCATAGAAAGTTGCAAGTCTGCCTCTCTCTGCTATCAGCTGATATGTGCTTAGGGAACAGAAACTAATTTTAACATTAGCCCAAGCAAAATGTAATTAGGACAGCTAATCTGCTGAAAAATACCCCCAGTAAAAATCTTTTTTATGTAATGCCATTTTAATGGAAATGACATTTTTATGAAATGCAAGTGACAAAGACTTGAATGATGCCTGTGAGCCTTTTATTTAATTTTATGTGTTGTGTAATTTGTTAATAAAGGGAGACCAGAAGCACTCTCAACATTCTGGATATGGAAAAGATTTTAAAGTAGAATTCTTAATGTGAATGTTCAATTTTACTTAAAATAACATTTTAAAATAACAAACTTGCATCTTAATAGATACTGTAAAAAGGTAGTGTGTGTGCGTATGTGTGTGCATGCACGTGTACACAATGACAGCCATAAGTAGAAAGTCTTTGGTAATTATGTCATACTTCTCATCACTGAGCCTCTCCATTAATGTAGATGATTGAAACTGACTTTGCTTGTGTGACTTCCCCTTCATTTTTTTTTTTATTTATTTTTGGGACAGAGAGAGACAGAGCATGAACGGGGGAGGGGCAGAGAGAGAGGGAGACACAGAATCGGAAACAGGCTCCAGGCTCCGAGCCATCAGCCCAGAGCCTGATGCGGGGCTCGAACTCACGGACCGCAAGATCGTGACCTGGCTGAAGTTGGATGCTTAACCGACTGCGCCACCCAGGCGCCCTCCATTCATTTTTTTAAACAGATATTCTGAATTTAAGATTTTGGTATTAAAGGAAATCTAAAGGGATTAATAATTCTCTTAAAAATAACTATGATTACTACCAGAATTTGTAAGTTCTTCATTTATGTTTGGAACTGTATTAAGTGTTTTAGGTTTTGGTTGTTTGATTCTTTAACAGCCATGTGAGAATTATATTCATTTCATAGATTGTGAGATTAAGTTCAGGGATATTAAGACACAACTAGTAAATGGATCAGTTGGGATTTGATTCTCTATTAACCTCAAGCCAATTTTAGTATTCTTAACCAATAGGCTCTAGTGCCTCAATAAAAATACTTGTTTCTTAATGTTACACTACAAACCGTAATGACAGAGTAACATGTACATATGTCACCATTTTTCTCTTGAATTGTTTCTGAAATGAGGTTTAGCCTTTAATTTTGGTGTCACTACAATGTGACATGTGATATAGTTACATATACGTCCTTCAAAATCCAAAATTATTAAATGTTCAAAACCTGTGAAATATATGAAACACAGCTGTGTTTTTCACCTACAGACTTGTGTTTATGTGAGACCTAGTCATTGTCTAACTAAATGGTCCTTAAAGGCAGTGCTAATAACTTACCAGTTCTTTGCCAAAACGTAGGTTCTTTTTGAAATGATTCTCCTTTCTAAATTTAAGAGTGTTTCTTCATTTTGCTGACCCAGGCTGATTTTACCTTTTGACTTTAATTTGAATGTGAGAGAAGTTATAATCTGAATTTTGATGCTATTATAACCTTTTTTGGAGATTAAATCATTTTGATTAAAGCATTCAGCACTTCATTTTCCTGAGTTAAATAGAAAATTAGTATTGACAAAATTAGGCATGTGAATCATGCCCTGCCACTTACCACATGCATCTAGTAGGGCGACTGTTTCCAAACAGCATGGAAGCACAGTAAAACTCATAGGAGGGCCACAGAGGAGCATCACAGGATATTTTAATTTTTCAGGGAAGACACAAAGATACTGGACATCCGTTAGACATCTGTTGCTCATTGTGCAAACCACTAGCTCAAGAAGTTCATCATTTAAACAATAGATTGTACTGTATTCCTTTCAATAATATCATATATTTACAAAGCTGGATTTTACAAGTTTGCTTGATAAAAGCAGTTACTGAGTGAATAGCAATATGATCTAGGAAATGAGAGAGGCTGTGTCCACTGTGATTTAAGAAGCGTTATGACCAACAGGAACACAAATCCCATTAGTTAAGTAATTGCAGTTATTTCAGAATGAAATTAAAAAATATTAAAGGTATGTGTTTTTTAAATAGCTAAAATTATTAGATGAAAATACTAAGTAGGTTGGATCTAACTATTTCAGAACTGTTACTTATTTCATATGTATATGGTTATGAATGAAATAAACTATAATGAATAATTTACATGACATACAATTTCTCATTTAAGGTAATACAATTCAGTACTTTTAGCATATTCACAGATTTGTGCAACCAATACCAAAATTTATTTTCAGATTTTCATTATCCCCTCTCAAAAAAGAAGCACCATATCCAATACCAGTCATTCCTCATTCTTCCCAGACTCCAGCCTGAGGCAATTACTAATCTATTTTCTCTCTATAGATTTGCCTATTCTGAACATCTCATCTAAGTGGAATCATACAATATGGTGTTTGTGACTAGCTTCTTTACTTAGCATAATGTTTAATAGGTTCATCCATGTAGCATGTATTTTTCATTATTTTTCATTTTTGAATAATAATCTATTAGGTACACTTAATGTATTCATTCAACATCTGATAGGCATTGGGTTATTTCCACTTTCTGGCTGTTAGGAATAAAGCTGCTGTGGACATTTGTATACCAGTTTTTGTGTGAACGTATGTTTTCATTTCTCTGGAGTATATGGCTAGGAGTGGAATTACTGAGTCATAACTTTGTTTAATCATTTGAGGAAATGCCAAACTGTTTTCTAAAATGCAGCGTTTTGTATTCTCACCACCAATATATCAGGGCTCCAATTTTTCTACATCCTGCACAAGATTTATTATATATTTTTTGATTATAGCCATCACGGTGGATGTGAAGTTGTCACTCATAATGGGTAATGCTCTTTTACTGTGATTATTGGTAGTTTGTGTATATTTGGAAACATATCTATTTAGATCCTTTGTCCATTTGTTATTTATCTTTTTATTGAGTTGTAAGAGGTTTAGATACTTACATATTGTCTCAATACAAGTCCCTTATTAGACATGTGATTTACAGATATTTTCTCCTGTTAGATGTCTTTTCATCTTCTAGATAGTATCCATTGAAGCCAGAAATTTTTGAATTTTAACGAAGCCAATTATCTAGTTTTTCTTTTGGTATCATATTTAGAATTTTCTTACACTATTGAGTTGTCTTGGCTCCCTTATCAAAAATCAACTGACTAAAATTTAGAGTTTGCTTCTGTACTTGCAATTTTATCCCATTGATCTATATGTTTATCTTTATGCCAGGACCATGCAGTCTTGATATATAATGTCTGTAGCATTGTAGTAAGTTTTGAGATTAGAAATGTGGATACTCCACTCTTGCTTTTCTTCAAGATTTTGACTATTCCTTTGAATTTTCATGTGAATTTAGGATCAGCTTATTAATTTGAACAAAATAGTCAGCTGGGATTTTGATAGGGATTACATTGTATCTGGAAATCAATTTAAGGAGTAATGACATTTTAATAATATTATGAGTTTCTATTTATGAATATGAGATGCCTTTCTATTTAGATCTATAATTTCTTTCAGGTTTTTTTTTGTATTTTTCACAGAAGAAGATTTTACTAGTTTTATTAAATTTATTTCTAGATATTGTATTAGTTTTGATTCTATTGTAAATGTAATTGTTTTCTTAATTCTGATTTTGGATTTTTCACTGCTAATGTATAGAAATATTACTGATTTTTGTATTGATTTTTATATACTACATCTTTGAACTAATTTATTATATATTTACTGTGGTAAGAACACTTTACATGTGATTTACTCTCAACAAATTTTTTATGTGTATAATAATGTATAGATCTCTAGTACTTAATAATTTTGCAAAATCAAACCTTTATACACATTGAATAATAGCTCAACATTTTGCCTTATCCCAGCCCCTGGAGACCATTGTTCTACTCTGTGATTCTATGTGTTTGAATATTTCAGATACCTCATGTAAGTGGAATCATGCAATATGTTTCCTTTAGGGACTGGCTTATTTCATTCAGACTACTGTCCTCAAGGCTCAGGATTTCCAGCTTTTTCTTACTACTGAATATTCCATCTTGTGTATACACACATTTTCTTTATCCATTTCTTGGTTGATGGATATTTAGTTATTTCCTCTCTTGTCTATTATGAATAATGCTGTAATGAACGTGGGAATGCAAATATCTCTTCAAGATACTGATTTCAATTCTTTTGGGTAAATACCCTGAAGTGATATTTCTGGGTCATATAGTATTTGTGTTTTTAATTTTTTGAGGGGCCTCCATACTGTTTTCCACAGTGGCAGTACCATTTTACATTCCCACCAACATTGAACAAGGGTTCTATTTACTCCACATCCTCACCAACACTTGTTATCTTTTTTTTTTTTTTAACGTTTATTTACTTTTGAGACAGAGAGAGACAGAGCATGAACGGGGAGGGTCAGAGAGAGGGAGACACAGAATCTGAAATAGGCTCCAGGCTCTGAGCTGTCAGCACAGAGCCCGATGTGGGGCTCGAACTCACGTACCGCGAGATCATGACCTGAGCTGAAGTTGGCCGCTTAACCGACTGAGCCACCCAGGTGCCCCTGACTGATCATATTTCTATTGGTGAAAAGCTCTAGGCTCCAGATATTTATCCTTTATCTCAGCAGTGCTTGCATTCATGTCACATTTTTGGAATTTCACTAAACAGAGAGTGGCACTCTTTACGCACACACAGAATTTCACTAAACAGTGGTATTCTTTACGCACACACAGATCCATCCACACAAAATTGCTTACGGTGAAATTAGTTTTTGATAATTACTTAAATAATTTTTTAATGTTTATTTACATTTGAAAGAGGAAGAGAGAGACACAGTGCATAACAGGGAAGGGGAAGAGAGGTGGAGGCAGAATCTGAAACAGGCTCCAGGCTCTGAGCTGTCAACACAGAGCCCGACGTGGGGCCTGAACTCACGGACCGCGAGACCATGACCTGAGCCGAAGTCGGCCGCTGTACCGACTGAGCCACCCAGGCGCCCCAACACTTGTTATCTTTTAAAAAATAATAGCCATCCTAATAGGATGAGGTGATATCTCATTGTGGTTTTGATTTGCATTTCCCTGATAATTAGTGATACTGAGTAGTCAATGCAATCCTTATCAAAATCCCAATGGCTTTTCTTTTCTTTTCTTTTCTTTTCTTTTTTCTTTTCTTTTCTTTTCTTTTCTTTTCTTTTCTTTTCTTTTCTTTTCTTTTCTTTTCTTTTCTTTTCTTTTCTTTTCTTTTCTTTTCTTTCGTCAGAGATAGAAAAAAATCCAAAAAGTCATATGCAACCACAAAAGACTACCAATAGCCACACAATCTTGAGAAAAAAATAAACCTGGAAGCATCACACTTCCTGATTAAAAAAATGTATCACAAAGCTATAGTAACTAAAACAGTATGATGTTGGCCTAAAGACAGACATATAGACCAATGGAACAGAATATACAGCCTCTGTTTAAACCCTTGAATGTATGGCCAGCTGATCTTCAACAATGGTTCCAAGAATACACACTGGGGAAAGAGTAGTCTCTTCTATAATTGCTGTTGGGAAAAATGGGATATCCAAATGCCAAAGAATTAAAGTTAGATTTTTAACTTACACAAAAATCAACATAAAATGAATTAAAGACTTAAATATAAGGCCTAAAATTGTAAAACTTTATGAAGAAAACATAAGGGAAAAGCTCATTACATTGGTCTTGGCAATGATTTCTTGGATATAACACCAAAGGCACAGGCAACAAAAGAAAAAAAAATAAGTGGGACTATATCAAAGGTTTTGCAGAGCAAAAAACAAAACAAAAACAAAAAAACAAAGAACAAAACAAAAAAACCAGAATGAACCTATAAAAGGCAACCTATAAAATGGGAGAAAATATTTGCTAACTATGTATCTTGTAAGAGGTTAATATCTAAAATGCATTAGGGACTCCTTCAATTCAATAGCAACAAAACAAAACAAAACAAAAAACAAATAACCTGATTAAATGAAATGAGCAAAGGACTAGAATAGACATTTTCCCAAACGCGACATACAAATGGCCAACAGATACTTAGTTTGCTCTTCTACCAAGATCTTGAAGTGGCAGTTTAGGTTAGTTATTTACAATCTTTCCTTTTTGTTAATATAGGTTTTTATGTTTATAAATTTCCATCTAAGTACTGCTCTAGCTACATCCCATAAGTTTTAGTATTTTAAGTCTTCATTTTTATTTATCTCAAGCTATTTTCCAACTTCCTTGTGATTTTTTTTCTTCATACTGTTGCTTATTTTGGAGAGTGTTGTTTGATTTCCACACATTTGTGAATTTTCCAAGTTTTGTTTGTGTTACTGATTTCTATTTTCATTCCATTGTGGTTGGAGAACACACTTTAAATGGTTTTAATCATTTAAATTTATTGAAACTTGTTTTATGTGCCAGCATATGGTCAGTCTTAGAGAAATTTCTTTATGCATTTGAGAAGAATGTGTATTTTGCTGTTTGGTGTAGTATTTTATAGGTGTATTAGGTTAGTTGTCATTCAGATCTTCTGTGTTCTTGTTGAACATCTGCCTAGTTTTGTACATTATATAATGTAGAGTATCAAAGTTTCTGAATATTGTTGTTGAATTGTCTATTTCTTCATCCTGACAGTTTTTTTTTAAGTTTCTTTTAAAGTTTATTTATGTTGCGGGGGTGGGAGGGGTATGGGAAAGGGGCAGAGAGCGAGGGAGAGAGGATCCCTCTGCTGGCAGCCCAAAGCCTGATGCAGGGCTGGATCCCACCAATTGTTTGACCTGAGCCGAAATCAAGAATCAGACGCTGACGAGACTAAGCCGCCTAGATGCCCCCTTTATCCCGTCAGTTTTTAATTCATATTTTGGGGACTCTGTTTTGAGGCACATATATATTTTTTATATTGCCATATCTTGATAGTTTGACTCTTTCATTAATATAAAATGTGCCTCTGGGGGGCACCTGGGTGGCTCAGTTGGTTAAGCGTCTGACTTCGGCTCGATTCATGATCTCATGGTTTGTGAGTTCGAGTCCGGTGTCCAGCTCTCTGCTGACAGCTCAGAGCCTTGAGCCTGCTTTGAGTTCGGTGTCTCCCTCTCTCTCTGCTGCTTCCCCACTCATGCTTTGTCTCTCTTCCTATCTCAAAAAAAAAAACCCAAAACATTAAAAATATATAATGTACCTCTTTGTAGTAAAATTTCTGTTTTAAAATCTATACTGTCTGATATTAGTATAGCCACTCCAGATTTCTTATGATTGTTGTTTGTATGATGCATGTATATTTTCCATTCTTTTATTCTCAATTTGTATCTTTAAATATAAAGTGTGGCTTTTGTAGGCATTACATTGTTGGATCTTGTTTTATCAGTCTCATAGTCTCTTCCTAAGATTCGATTTTAAATCCATTCACATTAATATTTTGGTAGTTTTTGATATAGTTGGATTTACATCTGCCCTTTGATTTTATGTATCTTTTGTGGATTTTTTCTTCCTCTAGTCCTCCTTTACTTCAATCTTTTGCATTAGGTAAATATTTTCTGATATAACATTTTAATTTTTAAGTGAGTTTTAAATTGTATTTTTGAAGTTATTTTCTTGGTGGTTTCTCTATAACTTACCATATTCATTTTATTTTATTATAATCTACTCCAGATGTTTATTTAATTTGGTGAGATATGGAAACATTGCTCTTTTATAGCTGTCTTTCCTCTCTTGCATTTTATTCTGCTATTGTTATAGATATTACATCTATATATTTTACACATTCAACTGTATATTGTTAAAATTGTTACTTTATGTAATTTAGTAACTTTTAGAGAAAGTGAAAGGATAGCAAATGTTTATTTATGGCGTGTGTTATCTTAACCTTCTTATTTAAAATTTTTGATCTTATTTGTTTCTACGGATTAAGTACCATCTGGTGACTTTCCATGGGATGGCAGTAGATTCAGTGGGCTCTCTTTGTCTTTTTCATCAATCTCTGCCTCTGTTCGTATTGTACCCACCTGTTATGTTCCAGTAATTGCAGGCATACTTTTTGTGGCTGGTCTCTGAGGTTGTTCTGATCCTGAAGGAGCTATTCTTAATGGTCACGTTTCTTTTTTCTTTTTAATAAACTATTTGGCCTATGGTTTAGCTTGTTGCTGTCTTGAAGCTACCAGCCTTCTCTGAATTGCTTGCCACTAAATATCCTTTGTTTTGAGAGCACTCTTAGGCTTGAACTTCCCCACATTGTGTTCAAAATAAAGTCAGTTATCTTGGGAGAGCTTTAGATCTTTCTGTTCTTAGGCTTTCCCTTTTTCCCCCAGGTAAAATTCTCTGAACATATACTCAAGAACGGGCCATTTTGCCTGCTTCTCTTGGAATATTTTTCTTGCTTTATAAGCAGGATGCTGTGTGGGATAGTACTCTTCCATCTTCCTGCCTTGCCCTTGCTAGCATGGAGCTTCACCCTACAAGTGAGCAGGATAAAGGGCTATTGAGTTTCCAGTATTCTTGGCTTGCTGTGCCTGTCATAAAGTTCTGTGTTAGAAGTGGAGGCTGGGTGGAAAAAGTGAATCCTTACCTTCTTGGCCACACTTGCCTGGAATTTAGTCTCTGTAACACAGAGCAGGAGGAAAGTGAGAAATGCTGGTGGCTGGGCTCTCCTGTAGAGTTACCATAGACCTTTGCTGAGAGTTGGAGGGAGAGGGAGCCTTGTCTTCATGGTTCCATCCACTTGCAGTGGAACTTTCATCACATGAGATGGGGAGAGAGAAGGGATTAAGTAGATCATGGTTCAATTACAAGACTCTTGACATTTGCAGTGAGATTTGGTAGACTTTCTTAAATAATTATTTCCTTTTCTCCTGTACAACCTTAAGACAGTTTCCATAAACGTTAATGATTTTTGTTGTGTTGTGTTTTGTTTTGTTTTGTAATTTTTATCTGTTATTGTTGTCCCAATGGAGTGAAGTTCTGAGGAGCTCCTCATGTGGCCATTCTGGGAGTTGTCTGTTATCTATGTCTTTTAGTCTAGGGGTATCATAGAAAAACTGCTGAGGTGCTCAAGTACTATGAACAGAGAGAGTTTGGAAGCCTTTATACTAGGACAAGTTACTAATCTTATCCATATCTCTAAATTTACATCTTTAAAGATAATGACATACATCTCAAACAAAGGTTTTAGGATTAAATGAAATACATTTATGAATGTTCCTGACGTATAAGAAAGAAATAACAAATTTGACTATTTTTTATTTATATTTCATGTATATACTTTACATACACACACATAAAAATGATGTGTAAGTGCTTTAATTATAATTATAGCTTTTAAATATATTTTTCTTACTTTGTTCCATTTTCTTCCCTAATTCAATCTAAAAAAGTGTCATTGGTGTGGAGTATCCTATTTGTAGACACAGATGAACTTATGCTTTTCATGAAATTCAACATATATAGTAGCAGCCAGTATAGGAATAAATGACAATCAATGCCTCTTGAATTCTTTTAAGTCTATGATCAAAGTGGAGGCCTACATTTATGATATCTTTTGGAGATTAAGACCCTGTAGGCAATAATGGCCCACTACTGCCCTTGGGACCATCAGGTCTTCAAACCTCATCATTACTCACCAGGATTTCGTTGGCCTTGATCATTATTGCCTAATTTGGGTACATTTAGAATTGAATGCCAAAGCCCATGCAGCTTGAATGTATGAAAACCTGCTGTTTTAGTGACATGGAGAGCTTACTACATTTTATTTTCTTAATTTACATCAAATTTTCAAATGTTTTTACTTAGTAGAAATAGTCTATAGGGCCCTGAGTCTTTCTTAAAACACATTTTATCTGGAAGTTCCAAGAATATTTTCTTAAATATTGTTTAGAAAATAAATTGTTCTGTGGTGCCTGGGTGGCTCAGTTGGTTAAGTGTCTGACTCTTGATTTTGGTTCAGGTCATGATCTTACAGTTCAGTTGGTGGAATTGAGCCCTACATGGGGGGTGGGGGGTGGTGGCTGTCAGTGCAGAGCCTGCTTGGGATTCCCATTCTCTTTGCCCCCCCCCCCCTTTCTCTCTCTCTCGAATAAATAAATGAAATAAATTGTTCTTCTTTTAGTCCTTATTTCATTACCAAGAAGATTTCCAACTCTAGTATTCAAATCCTGTGACCAGAAAACTAATGCGGTTTATGTTTTTTACTGGCACAAATATAAACAATACAATTATTTTGGAAAGTTTAGTGTGACATGTCTTTGAATGGCCTTTAAGTTATATAAAAATTTTAGTTACTGTTCAGAAGTAGGGAATGAAATGGAAGAAATAATAAAGGCAATAAAGCTGAGTAGTAGTATGAGGGAGAGAGTTATAGAAAGCAAGAGATACAGAGAATAAGCAATGAAAGATAAAGAAAATTCAAAAGTCAGTATAGCATGGATAATGTTTACATGGTTTAAAGTGTTGTATATATAGTTTGCTTATCAGTCTCCTTCTCCAGTCAGGAGTCATTAAGCTAAAGAAAGGGGAATCCACACCTACTTTAACTACATTTAAAAAAAGGGTTTATTATAAGGATCCTGGGGAATAGCATAGGATCCAATTGCCAGCAATATTATTGAGCCTCATAGGGACTGGTATGCTATAGTTTCTTTTCTCTGTTTTGTGGGCATATCTTCTTTGTACATATCTGCACTTACTTCTGCAAACTGGTTGTTTTTGCAAGGCCCTCAGTCTATGTTCTTGCATAATTTCAGTTTACATGTGGCTTCATCCTGTCTATGTGCCAACTTGGACCCTTTTTTTCCCCATATCTTCCCAATAGCTCATTGACTCAGAATCAGTGACCTAATCCCAAATTACAGATAGGATATGATTGTCTGAATTTGTATAAGTTATCTGCTCTTAGTCTTATATTATGACTGAAAGGATGAAGCCTGTTATACTGGGCTATTTTTATGAGAGTTGTAGGTAGAACAGACTCTCTAAGTAAAGGAAAAACATATTTGCATACCTATTATGTGCTGTCTAATAAACTCTTTGAGGGAAAAGATCATGTCCTATTAATTTCTTTCCCCAGCACTTTGCACAGTTTTAAAATGAATATTGAGTGAAATTATCTTCACTTCAAAGGCAATTTGCATTTCTGCCTCCAGAAGGCACAGCTGTTGACGCGCGCACGCACACACACGCGCGCGCGCACACACACACACACACACACACACACACACACACAAGAGCTTCCAGTCTTTTCTTTTTTTGATGGATATCATTAAGGTAACTCTTGCCTTGGAACAATGGCTAACCTTTTTTGGAAAGTAAACTTCTTTGAACAAACTTTGAGGACATTTTCTATGCCTGAGAATGGAGCAACAAGCAACAATGACAGTATCACCAATCCATTGTTGTAGACCAGTAATTCCCTTGCTGTTTTAAGTAGTGCTTTTATGCTATAATTTTACACAGAAGAAATACATAAAAAAGGGAACACATTGTTTGAGCAGGTGTGAAAGACTAACCTGTACCCATTAACCTCATTTGTTCCATTTATCCTACAAAAGCTCTTTCCCAACTCTAGAGGTACCTCTATAGAACCCCAACATCTCCAAAAACTACAATTTTTAAACCACTGTTTTTAGATTTGAAGCAAAGACCTTTTTTTCTAACTTGCTCAATGTTCAAATACTTCTATTTACACATAAGAACATAATTAAAAATAAAAAGATTTTGTGAAGGCACAGAAAATGGTTTTATTGTCTATTTCTTCCCATTGCTGCAAGCAAAAATTTCAAAGGCAGAAATTCATTTATTCAGTAAATATTTACTGAGAATTATTTGCTATATTTAATTCTTGGCATAAAAATATGAATAAATTAGGGCCTCTTTTACTGTATGTCCAGAGTTTACAATAAAGTTATGTATAGTGAGAACATTTTTATTTCATTATGCTTAATGCAAAATGGACAGCTACTTAGAACCATCCAAGGGAAAGAACTAGCAGATATTTTAGTACACAGAAAAAATTCGGACTTCAGAATCTTCTACTTTCTTTTTTTTTTTTTTTTGAATAATGAACATAAGACCACTGTTGGAATAACCATGGAACTTTTGGTGTCTTTGTTGCTTTTGATTGCTCTTCCATTCCCTGATATGATTTGAAACATTGGTTTGCCAACAAAAATGGAAAAATGTCTGCAAATTTTTAAAATTTATACCACTAGGTTTGTGTAATAGTGTTGTGTTGAAATGAAAAGGAGTAAATCTTGCTGCTTATATTGGAAAGGTATTATAGGATTTTTTGGTTGTGAAAATACGATTTTGAAAGAGCAAAATTTTTTAGGCATGTTTGTCTAAGCCTAATGTATCTTTATAGAACTGAAGACATTAGAACCAAAGGGAACTTTGAATTCGCTGTAGGGATTGTGATTGCTTACCAAGTATCCGTTCATCACTTCTTAATTTGCAGCAGAATTCCTGTGTTGTTCAGGGTAGAAATATGCCCAACTTTGGCTAATGGATCTTGGGGAGGGGAAGTACCATTCCTCTAAGGGACATTTAGAAATGTGTGAACATGTTTTAGAGGTTCAAAAGGATTGAGAGATAATAAAGACATTCAGTGCCCTTGGGTTGTAAATGTCAAGTGTCCAGGAGCATACAGAACTATTCCGAATAACACAGAATTTCCCAGCTTAAATACCCCTAGGGTTCTCAAAAGAAACACTGGTTTATCCAAATCCTGCTAATCATGCTGTTTTCTTTGTCCATCTTACTTTTTAATGAGTATATATGTGTGACCCAATTCTTGATAGTGAGATACAAAGAGGAATATCTAGAGGGTGAGTGTGATGGGAGACCTCAGGCGAAAAGAAATTCTTGCTGGTATAAGATAGATATGAGTCAGTGTTTACTTAAGCATATGTAATACTTGGAGCTACAACAGCAATCTTCCAACAAGAAAGACCAAAATACTGGCCAAATTTGGAAGAATAGACATATGGTAGCACCTGGATATCTGTTGATAAGTATAACTAACATTTCTTGTATGAGTGCCGGGCTTCTGTTATGTGAAGGAATAAAAACTATTAGTAGCTATTGTTTAAGCTATTAATTGGAGTTTTGATACCTACAGTTTCTAAAACTCTTGACAGATACAGCTTTTACTTAATCAATGGATCAGGCAGGTATACCCCCAAATGTTAACTAGTTATTTAATAGCTGGCTTGAAATACAAAAACATTTTTCTCTATTACTAACTTGAGGTTCTCAAACTGTGGTATGTAGGATCTTCCCCCTATTTGGGGGGAAAAATTATAATTGATTACATTTGAAATCTATGCATATCTGATGAAAAATGATAAACATACCATAACACTACAGACAGTATTCTGAATATGTTTTAAAATTTAACCATTCTACAGAGTTCATCCCATGATTTATAAAGGTAATAAAAATAGCCCATCTTTGAGCAAGACTTGCTAAATTCTCATTCAAAAGGTACAACAGAATTCAAAGCAGCTGGGTTTTTTTTTAATTTTTAATTTTTATTTGAGAGAGAGAGAGAGAGAGAGAGAGAGAGAGAGAGAGAGCGAGCATGAGCAGGGGAAAGGGGCAGGGACAGAGAGAGAGAGAATGAATCTTAAGCAGGCTCCACACTCAGCCCAGAACCCAATGGTGGGCTTGATCCCACAATCCCAGAATCATGACCTGAACCGAAATCGAGAGTCAGACACTCAACTGACTGAGCCACCCAGGTGCCCCTCGAAGCAGCTGTTTTAAGCAGGAAAACAATAAATAAGGCAAGTGTTCTAATCCAATAGACTCTTGTAATTCAGTAGAAAAATTTTATAATTTCAAAATGTAAAAGCATTGATCATTTACCAGTTGTCTACCAAATGCCTAATTTAACAAAATTTTAAAATATTTTGCATGATTTTGACTTTAAAAATACCTCAAAACATAAGGCTTCTAGATGATAGCAAAACCATTATTTTATTATATATTTAAACATTCATCTTTACAGAGCAATCATTGCACTTGTTGGAAGCTGGGAGGACAGAGAGAGAAAAGTCAAAATGGGATATTTTCTTAGAAAGATGATTAAACAAGGAAACACTTATATGAGAGATTTCAACCTTGTGTACAACATAAAAATAACCATTACTTAAATTTTTCCCATGCCTGGAATTGTTAAAAAAGTATAATATTACGTTCACAGAAGTGTAATATCCATTGGAAGATCTAATGGTGATGAATTTGAAGGCTTTCAATAAATCACTTTAGCTCAGATTCTTGAAAAGCTGAAATATTCTTTTTTCACACCCACTAAATAGACGTAATGATGGCAAGATACAAGAGTAAGTTCAAGCTGAAAAAGTAGTGATCTATATGATTGCATAAAGTCATGCTATTTTAGAGTTGTGGGAGATATTAGGGACTATCTAGTTCAGTGTTCCACATATTTAAATAGTTTCAGGGACTTCTCTAAATGAAAACAATGTATCATGGAACCCCTAGGGTTCACTTACATTATATGTATATGAGTTTAATAAGAAAAAAACTTGAGACTACATATATATTTCCTAAACTTGCAGTTTTTATATAATCATACTACAGATAGAAATTCCCACAAAGATAAAACCAATAACATTGAAATTAAATTTATTCCATATAATGTATAACATTTTTCTAAAGATAAATCATTCATATGGAATTTAATACTATAAAAACAAAGCCTTAGTGTTCTTCATTTAATGTATTTCTATTTTCTTTTTTTACTTCAGACAACTTTGTTTATAATCATATTGGCAGTAAACTCTTCAGACTTTAACTGGCAGTGTTATTTTACCTTTATTATTGAAAGAAGTTTATTAGTTTTATGATTATTATAGTCATTTCCTCCCATGATTTTGAAGATTCTATTCTACAGTCTTCTGGCTTTCATATTTGCCACTGAGAAATCTACTGTCTTACACTCTATTATAGATCTGTTTTTTTCTTTTTGATGGCTCAAAATCTTTTTGTTTTTGGGAATTTTTTAGTTTCCTGATTGTGTCTCCAGACTTTTATTTATTTTTTATCCTGTTTAGAATGCATTGTTTTTCTGTAGATGTAAATTCATTCCTTTAACATCAGTTGTGGAAAATTCAAAGCTGAAAAGCTCTTTAAGTACTGCCTTTCCTTTATTTTCTCTCCTGTGACCCCACTTAGATGAATATTAGCTTTTACATTTGACCATGAAAATATTTGAAACTCCTTAAATTTCTTGTCTTTACTCTTTGATGCATCATAGATACTTTCTTTAGGTTTATTATGTGCTGCTTTTACTCTGTATGCAGTTGAATCTAGGCTAGCATTTAGTTATACATCTCTAATTAAAAGTTATACTTCATTTATAAAGTATAATTTTATTGGTTTTAACTCTTCCTTGTAATTTCTGATAATAAAGTGTTGGCTAGTTCTTATGTTGTTATAAGATATTTCTGTAACTATATCACACATAATTAATCTATGGTATCTAGCCATGAATTGTAATTTATAATCTCCTTCCTGGTATAAAGCTTTTTTTGTTGTTTCTGCCATATATTACTCATAGAGTCTTGTCTTGGTGTGTTTGTGAACTTTATGAACTCATAGGTGGCTAATCTTAATCTGTGTACAATTTGAGGTTCTAATTTGAAGATGCCTTCTTTGGAAAATATAGTTACTATTTCGGGAAATTGCTGATCTTAGGAAAACTTAATTCCCCTGTAGGGTCCCAAGCAGGATCTTGCGGTGTCAAGTTTAATTCTTTTCCTTCACAGCTATTGCTGGGAGTATCTGTTTGAATTCTGCCTCCTTCTTCCGGACTGCTTGTTGTATTCGTTCAGTGGTCTATTTAAAGTTTGTCTTCTTCTGAAACTGTCAATGTGACACAAATTATATTTGGTACCAGAGCCAGGTGTTTCATTGTGGATATGCCTCAGGGTTGCCTTTTCTGCTAAATGGCTCAAAGTGGAAGTTTCCTAAGTTATAGCATTTTTGCCTCCAAATTTCTATTTTTTGCAAACAACCAAAAGATTGTAGAAATAGTAAAGCCTTCTATTTTTAAACAATAGCATCACTTTGAAAATAACTTGACTAAAATTGTTTATTCAACGCTTTATTGCACATAGAATATGTTGACGTCTAGTCATTGTAGTTGATTAAATCTATTAAACTGGCCAAAATTATCAACAAAATATGCTTGTCAAGCTAATCATCTAAAATCAGTTTATTCATCTTAATAGACAACTATGAGTAAACAAGTTGCCTACTAATAACTAGGCTTGCTTGCCACATTGAAAACATGCTAAAGTACATGAGCTTTTATTCATTAAAAAAATTTTTTTTGAACGCCTACCTATTTTCCAGACATGATGTATGTTCTAGGGTTACAGAGATTAACAAAACAAAGTCCACTGCCACATTGTACTTACATTCTATAAATGGAAGATAGATAATAGCCACTCAATATATAAGCAGGACAAGTTGGAAATAAATGCAATGAAGAAAATAAAACAGAGTGATGTGACAAAAAGTGAAAAGGAGTATAATTGACTATTTGGATTGTATTATGGTGATGACTTCCCTGATGTGGTAGGAGTTGATGATGATGACCTGGGGAGAGTTCTTAACAAATGCTTTAGCAAGTGTGATGGCCCAGAGAGATAATGGAGCTTGACCATGTTCCCAATGGAGAAAAACAAACAGATTGTATGATTGCAGCATGGTGATCTGTTCTTAAGCATGTCATGACATTAAAGAGAGACAGGAGGGGAGATTTCAAATCACAATAACGTGTTTGGATTATATTTTAAGTGTAGTGAGAAGACAGAGTTTCAACTAGTTGAATGATTATATATTTGCATATATATTTATAATTATATTATTTTAAAATTATATAAAATTAGATAAATATCATATTCATAAATATATTAATATATTATGAAATTGTATCTCACATGGACTTAAGAACCACCACTGAAAACTCTTGAGCAGATACCGAAAAAGGGAAAGGAGGTTGTGAGTTAGTCAGCCACCTGAAATGGTAACTGTTGATTATTTTCATCAGATTAAATATACGGATATTTTATTTCAAGGATATTTTAGTCTTTATTTAAGAAAAAGTAACATTTATTTATTACTGAGAAACAGAGAGAGACAGAGCATGAGCATGGGAGGAGCTGAGGGAAGGGGAGACAGAATCTGAAGCAGGCTCCAGGCTCCCAGCTGTCAGCACAGAGCCAGATGCAGGGCTCGAATTCACAAACTGCAAGATCATGACCTAAACCAGAGTTGGATGCTTAACTGACTGAGACACCCAGGCACCCCATAGCCTCTATTTTTTAATAGCTTTACTGATGTCTGTAATTTATTATGTGGTAAATTTTATATTTAAAATGTATAATTTGTGATGTTTTGACATATCTGCACACCTGTGGGTCCATTATCTCAATCGACACAGTAAGATATCCATTACTCACAAAAGTTTCCTTATGATCATTTCTAATCCCTTATTTCTGCTCCTTTCCCAAATCTAGGTCAATTACTGTTCTGCAGTCACTATTAGTTCACATGATTAGTGCTATCATTAAGTATTAGGCTTTTATATAAATTGAGTCACTCATGTAGGTATTCTCTAGTCTGCATTCTTAGAATAATTGTTTCCAGAAGTATCCAAGTTGTATTAAATACCAATGGATTGTTGCTTTTTATTGCTGAGGAGTATTTGATTGCCTGGATATATCATAATTTGCTTTTCCATTCACCTTCTGATAGACATTTGGAGAAGTAGTTTTAACATTTGTGTTCAAGTCCATGTATGAACATGTGTGTTCATTTCTCTTAAGTAAATACGTAGGAGTGGAATGGCTTGATCATAACTTTTTAAGAAACTGCCAAACTATTTTACAAGTAGTTGTATCATTTTCATTCCCACCAACAGTGTAGAAGAGTTCCAGCTTTTCTGTATTCCCAACAAGATTTAGTATGGTCACTCTTTTTATTTTTTATTTTTTGTCTTCAGTTTGTTTATTTTGAGAGAGACAGAGAGACAGAGAAAGGAAGCAGGGGAGGGGCAGAGAGAGAGAGAGGGAGAGAGAGAATCCGAGGGCTTGAATTCACAAACTGTGAGATCATGACCTGAGCCACAACCAAGAGTAAGACACTTAACTGAGTTGCTCAGGTGCCCCATGGTCAGTCTTTTTAAATTGGTCGATATAGTAGGTATATGATAGTATCTCATTGTCATTTTAATTTTCATTCCTCTGTTGACTAATAATGTTGATCATCTTTTCATGTGCTTATTTGCTTCCATATGTCTTCTCTGGTTAAATATCTGTTCAAATAATTTCTTATGTTTTAATCAGTATTGTGATGTTATCCTAGTAGCATATATTATAGAAAAGAATATTTAACTTCCTCTTAACTTTTTATTTTCTTTTAAGATAAGTTATTAGTCCAACCATTCATTCAACATGAGTTAAATAGTATCTAGTTCCAAGCACTGGGGATACAGTAAGAATGAGACTCTATACCTGCTCTGAATCTACAGATACAAAAACTGTCAGTTAAAATTCAATGTAATTATAATGTATTTCCCCAGTTATTTTGCAATTTATGATTCACTAATGTGGAATGCTTTCTATAAGGTTAAAAGATAAATATGATATTAAGGTATATTAGATTATGCCTCAGCTTTCAAAAGAGCTCAAACTACCCTTGGGAAGCAGGCATAGAACTAAACTCTCTAATAGCAGAAAGTAAGTTACAAATAAAAAGTACTGAAAATAAATGTCCTGGTAAATATTGAGGGAAGATCTCCTGGAGGAAGATGGACTTCCAGCTTTTACTAATAAGAAAATGTCAGTAAGTGAATAATACAAAGAAATGGGATATATGAGGTCAGGGGCAGCAATATTCTTTGTTTTTAAAGAGCAAAGAAGATGCTGGGCTGATTGGGCTAACTTAGTTTCTGAATCATGAGTTTAGGATAAACAATGTTATCCTGACCACGGGTGTTTGATAATAAGTGAACAGTTTTTGGTAGTTAATAGGATTTTTAGTTACCAAGATTATCCTGTAAATTTTGGAACCTCAGTTAAGGTATAGTGGTTAGCATAGAAAGGAGACAGAGGGCTGAGTAGCCCACTACAAAGATTACTTTTAACCTAATGGACATCTTTAAAGGATACTCTGCTCTGCTCTGGGAATTTCACTTTTTCACCTGCTTCATCTTGTAGCAGCTAAAACAACATTCTGAAATCTGGGGAAGTGTGATCTCTGGCCTCCTAGGATAGAATTTTTTAAGTCTGTCCTGTCCTATGCTGGACTGAGCACTAAGTGCTTTACATTAGAAACTCTCTGGAAAGGGAGAGTTTGCTTTATTTATCAGTTCAGAAGTCAGGGGAAATGGGCTATGAGATACTGATAATACTTATTGTAATGGAATGGACTGGAAGATATGGAAGTTTCAGGCTGAAGGTCATTCACTCACTAATACATAGCTTTTTTTAAACCTATTTTTTGGTGTTTGTGATACGATAAAGTGTTCTAGTGCTATCAACTTACTACAAAACTGCGGCCTTGGAAGAACAGAAAGTACAGAAATAACTGCCTTTTATGGATTCCTGTTTTGTGCAGTTTCAAATATAGACTTAAAAAAGATTACTATCAGAGTATTCTATAGTGTATTGATATAAGAAGAGGATTCTATTATAATTGAATGAAGAATATTCACTTTAAGGAGAGAGGAATATTTTTTAGAAGTGATATATTTTTAAATGTTTTTGATAAGGTATTGATACTTTGATTTATTACCTATGAATTCATACCAATATATTTGTTTATAATACCAAAAACAGAGGAACTGCAGGATAAATGAGACAAGATTTAAGAATGCACACACTCAAGCAGTGTGATGAAAAGCAGATCTTAACTTTAGCATATGGAAGGAAAATCAACCATTTATGCCCTGTGGATTAACTGGATAATATCAGACCCACTCATTTCATTGTAGTTATAGTCTGAAAAGCATAAATTTTCCTGTTTCCCGTGATGTATCAGAATCTACATATATGCTGTAGACTGAATGCTGTGTTGCCCCAAGTTCATATGTTGCAACCTAATTCCTAATGTGATATTTAGAGGTGGGGCCTTTGTGAGGTGATTAGGTCATGGAGACAGAACCATCATGAATGATTAGTGCCCTTTTGAAACAGGCCCCAGAGAACTCCTTCACTTGCTTCTGCCTCGTGAGGACATGTATGAACCAGAAAGCAGGCTCTCACCAAATGCCAAATCAGCTGACACCTTGATCTTGAACTTTCCAGCCTCTAGTACTGTGAGAAATTAATTTATATTTATAAACCACCAGTCTATGACATTTTCTTATCACAACCTAAATGAACTAACAATGGCTTATTATTACAAAGTGCTAATATATTTTAAGACATAACTCCCATGAAAGAAGAAATTCCTTTTAAAATTTCAGTTCTGAGTCTGCTAAACTATTACAGTGTAGGGTAAGGGAAGGGGTGGGTGTATGATCCAGCCTGAAAGACTGGATCTTTAAGTATCTTTATCCATTCTTTTTTTTTTTTTAATTTTTTTTTTCAACGTTTATTTATTTTTGGGACAGAGAGAGACAGAGCATGAACGGGGGAGGGGCAGAGAGAGAGGGAGACACAGAATCGGAAACAGGCTCCAGGCTCTGAGCCATCAGCCCTGAGCCTGACGCGGGGCTCGAACTCACGGACCGCGAGATCGTGACCTGGCTGGAGTCGGACGCTTAACCGACTGCGCCACCCAGGCGCCCCTATCCATTCTTTATGTAGGGATATAGTGAATTTTCTTGTTGACCTTTGCATATGGCTATTAACAAAAATAGAACTAGAATTCAGGTCTCAAGATCCCTAATTTGGTATTCTTTCCATTACAATACTCTTCTTCCCAAGTCTTACTAAACCCCCACTTCCACTTTTGTAATTCCTCTTTTCTTCTTGAACAGTGTAAACACATAAAATACTAATAACTTTTTGTTAACAAACCTTCAGTTAATTTTTAGTCAATTGATTTTTTACAAGGATGCTAACCCCATTCAATAGAGAATGAACGGTCTTTTCAACAAATGGTGTTCGGACAACTGGATATCCTCGTGCAGAAGAATGAAGTTTGATCCTTACCTCATATTGTACACAACAATGAACTCAAAATGGACTATAGGATTAAATTTAAAAGTTAAAACTAGGGGCGCCTGGGTGGCGCAGTCGGTTAAGCGTCCGACTCCAGCCAGGTCACGATCTCGCGGTCCGTGAGTTCCAGCCCCGCGTCGGGCTCTGGGCTGATGGCTCAGAGCCTGGAGCCTGTTTCCGATTCTGTGTCTCCCTCTCTCTCTGACCCTCCCCCATTCATGCTCTGTCTCTCTCTGTCCCAAAAATAAATAAATGTTGAAAAAAAAATTAAAAAAAAAAAGTTAAAACTATAAAACACTAGAAGAAGGCATAGGAGTAATTCTTCATGACTTGGAATTGTACAGTGTTTTGTTTTGTTTTGTTTTTAGATTTAACACCAAAAATGCAAACAACAAAAGACAGGATAGATAAACTGAACATCAAAACTAAAACTTTGTCCTGTAAAGGACACTATTGTGAATGTGAGAAGACAATTTGCTGAATGGGAGAAAATATTTTCAGATCAAGTATCTAATAGAAATACATGCATACATATACATACAAATACAAACATGTATATAACAGAAACATGAATGTATATAAAAGTGTGATGTTAATTGTATTCTGTAATATAATTACCTAATAACTATAATACAGCTAGATGCATTCCATTCATTATTTCCTTTTTTTATCAGTATAAAAATTCTCTAACTTTAACCTTCGAAGAACTTAAAATTATCCATAGTATACAGAACGATAGGCAATTCACCAACAACTTCCATCTGAAAGGGTATAGATAAGTCAGAGATTACAAGTGATCTGTATCGTTTGATTTCTTTGATTTCCTGTTTCTTATACCCACCTGTCCACCTTCCCTTTTCCATCTATGAGAAGCTATGGATTTAATAAACAGAAAAGGCAACATGGAAACTTGGTCTATTTAGCAAAATAAAGTCATTTTCCATTGGGAAACTCCTCTAGGCCAAACATATTTAAGCTATTGCCACTCTTACAATTTATTACTTGCCAATATGTTTGTTTCTTTGAAGTATAAATGCTTGATCAGGTGCAGTAACATCACCTGGTCAATGTTTTAAATCAGATTTTCATCCAAGATGAGCTAAATTTCAATCTGTAAATGTAATCTGAACAAAAATTTTTTTAACATTTATTTTTGAGACAGAGAGAGAGCATGAACAGGGGAGGGTCAGAGAGAGGGAGACACAGAATCCGAAACAGGCTCCAGGCTCTGAGCTGTCAGCACAGAGCCCGACGCCGGGCTCAAAATCACGGACCGTGAAATCATGACCTGAGCCGAAGTGGGCCGCTTAACCGACTGAGCCACTCAGGCACCCCAATAATCTGAAAAATTTTAATCCTTTTAACTCTCTTCAAAATATTGATAACCATCCCTTAGTGGTCATTATGCTTATAATATATAATTACAAATGAATGTCATTTTATAAATGATAAATATTGTTTATAAATTTTGAGAAAATGTTGAAAAGATACTCTCTGATTGTAGATTTGCCTTCAAGGATGTATGTTTCTTAAGAAAATCAGAGTTTGAGTTATTTCATGTATGAATCCTTTTTAAAAATGACCTTTTCATCTGTATTTGAATTAATAGCATTGCGTGCAGTTTAACTATGTTTAGGACTATAAATTTAAAGGATTCAGAGTTTGAACTTTAAAGGAAGCATCTCAGAAATAATGAAGTGGAGGGGCACCTGGGTGCCTCAGTAGGTTGAGGATCGGACCTCGGCTCAGATCATGATCTCGTAATTCGTGAGTTCCAGCCCCACTTGGGACTCACTGCTCTCAGTGCAAAGCCTGCTTCTGATACTCTGTTCCCCTCTTTCTCCATTCCTCCTCTGTTTGCACTCTCTCTCTCTTTAAAAATAAAAAAAAAATATTTAAAAAAAAGAAGAAATACTGAAGTGGAAAAGGAATTTTCCATGTCTGCTTTTTCAAATTTTTTTTTGTCTTAGGAATGATTCTATTTTTTAAATAAGGAATTACATTATTTGAATCAGATATTTTTGAATATTTTTTCTATCTGTAGTTGTGAAGACCTATTCCTTAATCTGAATTTCTCAATCTAAATAGTTTCCAAACAAAATTCAGTCACTCATAGTATAGGTACAAATTTGTGAGTGTTTGATGTATGTAACTAAATTATTCATTTATTTAAATTCCGCCTCATTTGTACAAATTCTGAGATGCCTTGAACAGAGAATAAAGAACAAGGAATATTAACAGAATAGAAAATAAAGACAAGATGAAAGAAAAATACAAATTTATTCATTAGTTGATAAAATTTGGCTATAAATTTTCTGGCAGTCAAAGTAAGAAGGGACACCTGATCTCTTCCATCATATTAATTGTTACAATTTAAAAAGTATATCCAAGGGCATCTGAGTGGCTCAGTGGGTTGAGTGTATGACTCTTGATTTCTGCTCAGACCATGATCTCCCCCTTTGTGGGATCGAGCCCAGCATCAGGCTCTGTACTGACAGCATGGAGCCTGCTTGGGATTCTCTCTCTCCCTTTCTCTCCCTTTGTCCCTCCCTGGCTTTCACATGTGAGGTTGCCAGCCCCCCACCCCCCTCTCAAAATAAATAAACTTAAAAAAATTACAAATAAAAAGTATATCCATTTCTTTTAATTAATTCTTAAAGAAATTTCTCATAAAGAAATAAAGAAGGAATTATAAATTGTATGGTAATGTAGCTTTTTGTAGTGACAAATTTCTTTGATTAAAGAAGACCTAACACTTAAACATGACTCTAGGAAGACGATTCTGGGTTTCAGAAGGTAATATAATCCAAATTTGTAGTCTTCTGGTGGTTTTGTTTGATTCAAAGAAAGAATATAAATATATAGAAGGCTGGCTAGATTTTAGTTTCTACAAATCATCTTTCCTAAACCTACTTTATCAGAGGGATCAAGATTTCTTTTCTAGACTAGACCCAGTTAAAATATGATAGGTAAAAGTCTTGATATGTTGGCTATTCTAGTAAACTGTAATATTTGTTTGCAAAGAGTCCTAGATATCAGCAACCATATTTATTTCCTGGAACTTTTTTAAGTAGTCAGCTATAGAAAAAGAATGTGAAGGGGTGCCTGGGTGGCTCAGTCGGTTGAGCATCCAACTTCAGCTCAGGTCATGATCTCTCTGTTTGTGAGTTCCAGCCCCTCATTGGGCTCTGCACGGACAGCTCAGAGCCTGGAGCCTGTTTCAGATTCTGTGTCTCCCTGTCTCTGCCCCTTTCCTGCTCATGTTCTGTCTCTTTCTGTCTCTCAAAAATGAATAAACATTAAAAAAATTAAAAAAAGAATGTGAAGAATGGAAGTTGCTAAGATGGACTGGCCACTATTTCTCAAACTCATGAGGCATGTATGCTGAGAATTGTTCTTTTTCACAATGACCTCATGTTCTCACACACTGAATGTGATTAACCTCAATTTGTGTGTCCCTCCTTTCAAGGGATATATCCTTACAATGCTTTTGCTTATAAATAACAGAAAATGTGGTTCAAATAGGTATAAATATTAAAGTGAATTTATTGGATTCTGCAGTAGACAGAATTCTATGAAGATACCCAGAATTCCTAGTCTTTGGAATACACTCTCTCCCAATTACTCCATTAAACATGAGCCGATGTACTGCTGCAGAGGGATTTTGCACATATAATAAGGTCTCTAGTCAGTTGATCTTGTAATAGGGAGATTAACTGGGTGGTTCTGAACTAATCACATGAGTCTTTTAAATGTGGAGAATTTTTTCTGGCCGGTTGAGGAAATTAGATTTGAGGCACCAATGCTCGCTTGAAGATAGAGATGGCTATGTGGGTGGGGGAAATAATTGAAGCAGCCTCCAGGACCTGAAAGAAATTCCTGGTTGACAGGAAGGAAATAAGGACCTTAGTCCTACAGCCACAAGGAACTCCTGCCAACAACAATGAGCTTGATGTTGAGGAAATGGAATTTTTTTTTTTTTTGGTAGTTTCTAAGGAATAACATATCCTGGCCAGAAACCAGAAGATTGATTTCAACCTTATTCTGTCCTAAGCACAATGTCTTTCCTGAACTTTGGAAATACCAGAACTGTGAGCTAGTAAATGTTGTTGTTTTAAGGTGTTGTTTGTAATAATTTGTTACGCAGCAAGAGAAAACTAATATAGCCAAATAACTGAAAATTCCAGTGGTAGGGTAGGGTGATCATCAGATGTGTCAGAAGAATTCTGGCTCTCTTCCTCTGAAATTCTCATTGCTCTATCACCATATTTTCTTCCTAGGGGAAAATTGGCTATAGCAGCTCCAATTGCAAATTGGAGTTTACTCCAATTTCCAGAGTTTACTCCAGAAGTAGAGAAAAAAACCTCTTCACATACGTCAGCTCATACTACCTTGATGATTAAGATTGGTCCAATCAGTGGGAAACCTGGAACTGTATTGCTGAGGCAACACTGGAAGCCAAATTTCAGAAAATCCTCTTGAATAAGATTATATCAAGTTTTATACAAAATTTTTCATTCCTCCACTCATCTATGCAGGTAAAAGTAGTTCTTAGGTAGTGGTTCTGATTTTTCAACTAACTCCATAACAATAGTAGAACCATGCTTCCCATCTATACTGTCTTGTATATTATGGCTAATTAAATGAAATACTCAGTTTTTCTACTTTTAAGTAAATGCAACTATATTTCTAATACTTGGTTCTGGTATTTCTCAATTTGTTTACCCACTAATTATAAGCTTCCAAAATATGTTTATTTCTAATTAAAATCAGATTGTAGTCCATTCCATTTTCAATGACAGACCTTTGTTCCTCCCAAATTATAGACCATTTAGCTTACTGGATATTCTCTCAAGACTTTATATATTTCTTTCTTGGTAAATCAGAAGTCTGGGCTTCTCAGGCCAATATTCTGCATGAGGATGCTATATCGCTCTATCACAGTGTATGGAATGTTTCAGGATAAACAAAGATTTTTTTTTTTTTACAGGTCTGATTGACTATTTCTTACCCTTGTCCCCAGACATAAATTCACTAAGCTGTATGAGTTATTGATTGTCAATATAACCTTAAAATTCCTTTGAAAATCTGGATTGGTCAAAATGTTCTCTTGATGAAATGTTTAGTAACTTTAATGGGATAAACAGGTGTTTAGTATACCTTGTCCATCTTTTTAATATATCATGATGCTATGATAATTCTTTCAAATGAGTTCTACTATTATGGTCCCTAATAATAGTTTCTCTCCTACTGTGAACCCAGCAGCAATCCATATAGAAGAGAAAGATAAGCATTTGCCTTCTTATTGGTGACGTTTTAACATCAAAAGCCAAAAAATGTCTCTTATTAGTCAATTGACTACTATATGATTACTGTCTAGGATGAATGATTTAAGGTAAACCTATCCTAAATGCAAATCAATTTTGAAAGCTGTTCTTCATTGTTTTACTGAATTAAACTTAAAAAGTATTTGTGGTAATCCGATGCTTCTATATTCCTAGGCAGGCATTTTGTAACCATTTTATCTTAAATGATTCATCAGAAGTGATGTTGCATAAAGTCAGAAGTTGTATTGATGCAATGTTGAGATTCTTTTTCTTTTTTTTTTTATTAAAAAAATTTTTTTTTCAACGTTTATTTATTTTTGGGACAGAGAGAGACAGAGCATGAGCAGGGGAGGGGCAGAGAGAGAGGGAGACACAGAATCAGAAACAGGCTCCAGGCTCTGAGCCATCAGCCCAGAGCCTGACGTGGGGCTCGAACTCACGGACCGCGAGATCGTGACCTGGCTGAAGTCAGACGCTTAACCGACTGCGCCACCCAGGCGCCCTGAGATTATTTTTCATACTTGCTAATAATATGTGCT
Source organism: Felis catus (assembly GCF_018350175.1). Classification (NCBI taxonomy): domain Eukaryota; kingdom Metazoa; phylum Chordata; class Mammalia; order Carnivora; family Felidae; genus Felis; species Felis catus. Next base: position 91,527,712 of record NC_058376.1, on the reverse strand, counting down.
TTCAATGTGCTCATATTAAAATTATCGGTACAACTTATCCATTGATGGAACTAGCCCAGGATTCTTTAGGAAAATGTGATATTATCATATATTTTCTTAACTTATCCTTGTGCTGAAGTTAAGAAGCTTGATATTTAAGTATGGGTAGACATTCTCAAATTTCATTAGGGAATAAGTTTTCTGCTTTCAGTGTGGCTGACAGTAGAACATATTAAATCTGTCTATCATTTATATGCAATAATCAGCAAGTCTAGTTTTAAGAAATGCTGCGTATAAATCAGGATTAAGCTAGTGGTTACAGAAAACATTTTTGCATTATATTGTTTGGCTCCCCCTCAGTTCCTTTCTGTGGCTGCATTAGAAGGTATTATAATAAAGAGAAGAATAAAACATGTTACTGTACTTACTACAGGTGGGGAGTTGGGGAGTGGTGTTATGGGTAAGGCTTACCACATGGCAGTGTCCTCTCTATGAGGACCTATTGAAGGTATTTCTCTTCTGTTTCTATTCTTGGAAGATCTGAGATTTTCCTAAGCAACTGGTTTGGGGCTTTTTTTTTTTTTTATTTTGGAGAATGTGAGTGGCACAATGCATTATTTATTCCCCTTTGATTGATAAAATGCTCAGTTCAATTTTTAGTTCTCCCTTCAATGACATGCATCTTATAGCAAATATTCATTTACCAGCCTTAGTCATAGCATTTGACTTTTTCTACCTTTATTCTCTTTTTAACTTCATTTTCTCATTCACTTTTTATCTCATTATATATAGAATATACTTAATCAGTAAATAGTTGTCTTCTATTTGAAAAGGTCATCTCTGACGGAAGGCACGTGTCTAGGAAAATGACCTATAGACACCTGAGCTAGAAAGAGATGCCTATTTTGCCAACAAGATAAGCCAGTTAACCCTGGTGGTGAGTGACTGAGCAGATATCTAAAGCAGATTATGTCACATCTATTGTTCATTGTATTTGTTTCCTTTTGTTCTACCCAAAAGTAACTAATCTCACATCCTTTAAGTAATGAGGTCCAGAGTTCCAAATATGAGGATATAGCAAGACTGGTCTAAATTAACAGTTTATACCGGTTTATACGAAAACTGTACATTTGTGTCATATTACTAGAAAAATATCAGAAAATACATAGCAATTAAACCATAACAGAGATACGTACGTTTTTCGTTGTATCATAATAATGGGGACTATGTTAACATAATGATTCTCCACCTTGGATATATATTTTTTCATGTCAGACCAGTGTTCATTTAATAAGAAAAATAGATTACTGGTGCAGGTCCATCTATTAAGAATCTCTATGAATATTGCCTGGAGATTTATATATCTTTATCTGTATACATAATTTTATAAAATTTTAAAAATATATGGGGCGCCTGGGTGGCGCAGTCGGTTAAGCGTCCGACTTCAGCCAGGTCACGATCTCGCGGTCCGTGAGTTCAAGCCCCGCGTCAGGCTCTGGGCTGATGGCTCAGAGCCTGGAGCCTGTTTCTGATTCTGTGTCTCCCGCTCTCTCTGCCCCTCCCCCGTTCATGCTCTGTCTCTCTCTATCCCAAAAATAAATAAACGTTGAAAAAAAAAATTAAAAAAAAATATATATATATAAAATCTCCAGGGTTTACTGATATACAGCTAGGTTTGAGAATCACTGTGTTAATAATGAATTATCAAGATACAGAACAAAAATGTTATTGAAAACCTAGCTCTCAGTCCATCTCTGAACTGTTAAATGCTGATAGCTCTCTATATATTTGAGACATTAATATTCCCTAAGACACAAATAAAATGAATGTAAGATTTTAGAATTTTTTTTCAAAGACCGTGTTTTGTATAAAAACAGTGAAGACCATGGTACATTTGGTTTCGTAATATGGGAGTTGAAAATGACTTTTCTTCCTCAGTGGTCTGAAAACCAAGACTGTTTAAAATAAAGCTCATCCTTACAAGTGAGATTTTACTTCCTGAATACTAATCTGACGTTTAATGGTAGAAAAAGGAAGAAAGAGAACAGGCCTAAGAGCAGCATCTTCCCTTATCTTGCTGGTGACTCAATTTTTTTTTTTTAATTGTGCCAATTCCCAGAGAGACTCATTATAAAGCTGAGATTGAAGGAAGTAATTAATTCAGGAAGGTTGATATTGGTTTTGATGCACCAGAGACTTCTGGTTCGTCTGCTGAAGTGTGAAAATAATGCTGTGGACTGCAAGACTGGAGGAGGGAGAAATGACATGCCGGTCTTCTTGTACACATCTAACAATATACAAATTCAAATATACCTTCCACTTGTAAGGAAAACTATCTTAATTAGAAGAAGCCTAGAAAAAAGATCAACCATTTAATCTTTTGGTTTAGTAGGCCAAAAGTGTCCTTTTCAGAGACCCGTGATAAAAGGGGCCTGAAAATTTTTTTTCCTCTCAATTCTAAAATATATTCTCAGTGTAGTAATTACATTCTCAGGATCTATATTTCATGTATCATTAGTAACTGCCCCTTCCAACTGGTTTCAAGTGCTCATGATTTCCTTATGGAGTGCTAAATATGTAGTAAGATACTGATGCTTTAAAACATTTCTTTAGAAATTTAGAACTTGTAGAGCATTTTTTTTCTATAGAGTCCATAGTTGCACATACAATTGAGTTTGTTTTTTTTTAAAAAGCATACTTTTTTACAAGAACTCACCTTATTCAGCTGTAAGATGTGTCATTGAAAAGTTGTGCAATGAAGCACTGTTTGGGGGCTTATCTTTTACATTGCCTGTGTGAACTTGAAATAACATACTTTTTGAATGTCCAGAATTGTTTAATGTTAGTAATCAAGATTATTAAAACTCTGATTCAAGACCATTCTGCCATTAATTTTGTTGAGGTTATTTACTAGCTGTAATGAGAAGTTAAAGCCCAGCTTTATGCAATTTAAATGAAGTCATAGAACTTAAAGTCAAAGAAAGAGTCCATAACTTCATTGTTTTATTGACACAGAAGCTGAGAATCAGAGGTGAAGTGGCAATAACAGAGTACTTAATAAGCAGAAGTAGGATGAGAAACCACCTTCCAAAAAATGGAGGAAAAGGACCTGTCATTGAGTGTCCAATTTTTACCTTGGGAGACTGATATAATCCCCACTTAACAAGATAAGGGAATTGAGATCCAGAGAGGTGAAGCAATTTAAAGTTCACAGAATGGGGAATTTTAGAATTCAGATGAGATCACCTGTCTAAATACAGGGCTGTCTCTTCCCAAAGCCCATGGAATAGCAGTTCTCCTTCAGTCACCAGACTTGCAGGATCCTGAAGTCGGCAGAAATATAAGAATAGAGTAAGTGATACTCATTTGGTCTATCGTATTTAAGTAAATCAGCAGATTATAGTAGTATGATCCGGTGAGAGCAATAAGAAGTGATAGAGAAGAATTGAAAAAAGAGAAGTCTCTATCTCCCCCTCTTCCCTATTCTTCTTTCTTTTAAAGATTTTCTTCTTCTAGTTGAAGTCATTCTGCGTGTTGAGAAATAACCACGTATACCTGGGAGAAGTCTCCGTATATCACTGTATAGTTATCACTGTGTAGTTTTCCATATAAGATGACTTGAGTCATTAAGAAAGGTAGTTTATAATCAGCAATTTCCCTTTAATGTAATAGAACATAGTTCATTAAAAAAGAGCTCTATAGAAATGTTAAAACCAGCACTTAAAAATACCCAGATTAGTTTAGAAATTAACATTTGTACTATTTCTCATATAAGTGACACTAAATAATATTAATGGGGATGGCATACATTAATTTTCTCTTGAAAATCTCCCATGTTTTTATATTTTTATGTTGGAATTACAGAGGTCAAAATGTGTATATTTGCAAGTGGTCCTATGCAGTTTTCTTTAAGTTGTTAAGTTGATTGTCAATGTGATTTTAAAAGTAGTTGATTTACTTAATATCAAAAAGGTATATAATTTTAATGTCTGTGTGCTACTTATTCATGAGTTCTTATGTTTCTTATATTTTATAAATGGAGAGCTTCACAACCAAGGAGGTAAAGTGACTAATAAAAAATTCACAAAAAGATATAACCCAGGTCTTCCTCCTGATATTAGCTTGCAGCTGTTATCATTAAATATCTTGACTGTTAAATCTTTTGATTATTTTTCACTTTTAATTTTAATTCTAAATAAACGTGAGAGATAAAGTGAGAAAGAAGCAACAATATCCTCCTGAATTTGAGATGTTTGAAGTAATATTACATTTAGACAATGGAGTGATGTGCTAATACGTTCTGTCAGGAAAGCTGAGTCAATTTGACAGTAATCCTATTAAAAATATCTTGAAATAATTTGCTTTATGACAGACAATGCAGCTTTAATTTTACTTTAGACAGAAGATTCCAGAGGATCTGTTTTGATGTAAACTTTTATTAAAGTAATACTTGAAATGTAATTTATGGTTCTTTTTTAAAAGGAAAAGTATCCGTTTATTATTTTTTAAACATGGTTTTCAGTATATTTATGAGTTTCTGGAAGGAAGACATTGGTGTGACTATTAATAAAAACATTTCTTAGCAGTAAATTTAGAACTAATTTATTTTGCATAGTGATAAATTATCCAACATACAGAAGTAGATATACTGTGTATATACATATATATATATTGATAGAAATAAAGATATAAATAAGGATATAGCTGAAAAAGTATTTTGTTTTAGTCTAGATCATTGTTCATTTAAACTTACATAACATCATATATTTTAAAGCTTGAGACAAAATAAAACATCTTGCAGTTAAAGGATGGAAGTAAAATTTTGGAACTCAACCATGAGATGTCTGTTTATCTGCAATGTCGTAAATGAAAAAATCACCATCATTACAAAAGTGGGCGTTGGGAATACAGATGGGACAGCTGTTGTTCTTTAATTGTTACTGGATTAGTAAAATGCAGTTTTTACAACTCATTTAAAACTTATCACTGGGGAATACATTTTAGTACCACTTAGGGTGTCTTTTGGTTAATAAATTCTTGGCTTTTGAGTGTTAAGTATTTGGCTTCAAATCCCAGATACAAGTTTATTAAAAATTGTAATAGTTCTTAGAGACTATAAAATGAAATGAAGTGCACAAAATGTGTGTTTCCGGTGCTTGACTTTAAAACGATTTTTTACATGACTTATTTCAATATTTTTAACTGAAGCAGACTGTTGTTGAATTTAAATGATTATTAAATATTTAACTAAAGTGAGAAAGAGGAAGTAAGAGAGAATGAGAGAGAGGGAGAAAGGGAAGTATGTAATTTTTGAAAAGTGTTTTTTTCAATTTCTTGGTAGTTTTTTAATAAAACATATGCCCTATATTAAGATATTATGCCAATAATTATAAATCCAATAATAATTATGTGAAACAGGCTGTAACTTTAGATCTGCATTGTAAGACAGCATAGTGTAGTTTGTAAGAAATTTGTGGGACATTCTGTGAAAGAATTTTTAAGAAGTGATAAAAAATACACTTTTTTTTTTAAACCAGAACATTTGGAATATGACATTGAGTATTTCTGCATTTAGCATTATTCTAAATGTTTGTCTTCATCAAATAAACAAATGAGAGAGTAATTAAAATCTGTGTTAATGAACAAGTCTCCCTCCTGAAATTTCAATGTTTGTTGCCAGTGAGGGGAAATTTTTGAGTCAGTGAAGCAAGAGATCAGTGACAAAGACTCTGAATTTTATAATTTGGAATGGGGTCTGACCTAAAAGGAAGACATGTCCCCTTATTGACATTTCTCTTCCCTTATAAAATAACATTTTATCTAGATAAAGTAAGTTTGACAATGTGGAAGGGAGCTAGAAGCAGCAGAACTGCTGGAAGCACCACCCCGAAACAGCTGTAGAAGCTAATGAATGAGCCTACCACTGTTCCATGTATGCTGGCAGAAGACACAAGACTCCTAGAGTTACACACAGGAAAAGCAGAAGTTCAAGCAGTTTTGCTGGTTGTCCAAACTCAAAATACCGTAGGATCATGTGGAGTGCCAGCAGGAGCCTGCATGAGCCGTGGGTACACCACCAGTGGAGAAACCTGAGCTTAGGGGACCCACCATTTTTACAGCATTCAGTAAGCAAGACTGTTCTTTGATGGGGCAGGGGGCAGGTGAATCTCAGATACATTTCTTTGATGTTACAGCACTTCTCAGAATCCCAGGTTTATAAACAATTCTGAAAACTGTCTTGAGTCAAAGAATAGCCAAGACCATGGACTCAGCAAAACAGTAGGAGCATAATAGGTCTGTAGGGACTGCTTCCCTATACTTTTCTTCCCCTTTTGTTATCTGGTGCTCCCTCCAATTTTTAAGCTTTTTTTTAAAAGTTTCTTCCTTTATTTTGAGAGAGAGAGAGAGAGAGAGAGAGAGAGAGCGAGCGAGCACATGCAGAAAGGGGGGAGAGAGAGGGGGAGAGAGAAAATCCACTGCAGTGGATGTAGGGCTCCATCCCACTGTGAGATCCTGACCCAAGCCGAGATCAAGAGTCCGAACACTCAACCACCCAGGCACCCCTGCCCTCAGCCCCCTGGTCCCTCCTATTTTTACTTGGAACAACCTCTGCTCCAAATCTCACAAACTCACATTTTCCAGAAAAGGAAAAACTCTGAATCCTTCATAATCCCAGGAAAGCATGGTCCTTAACTCAAACATTTGTGCTCTTTCTCTTTGGGAGTAGTTTGGTGTGGTTTGGTTTGAGGAATCCTTAACATTTCTTGAGAGGTACAGTATATTGCTAATACCCGCTGCATCTTTTTCACTTCCCTTCTTTCCAAAGACCCCTAATAGTTCATACATTTTCTCAGACTTCTACCCTACAGGTTTTGCTTACTTAAAAATCTATTAATAAGAAAATATGGAAATATAATTTTTATTGGCAAAGATCTTTTCTAACAGCGTAGTTACATTCTAACAAATGTTATTAATAGATCAGTTGGCACATGTAAATATAATACAACTAAATTTAGTTAAAATGGGCACTTTGAGCTTTAATTTAAAAAGCATATCATTACTTTTAAAATAAAAAAAAAAGCAATGAATATTCAGTAAATTAAGTGGAAGGGTCCTTGGCCTGGGGTCGTCTGATTGCAGATGACACTACCATCAGACAAAGTTGATTGGTTTTGCTGGCTAGTAGATACCTTCTTTTTACCACAATAATTTTTATGTGTGTCTATGTAAAGTCCATCCATGCCTTATTGAAAAGTCTTCCTAACCAAGAACATTTTTTCTTTACTCAACATATACATATATTTAGTACTATATTCATGGAGAGGAAGGTAGGAAATGAATCCTGCATGATAGCCAGAGAAAACAATGGAAATTCTATTTGAAGATGACTGTTCATGGCAATTTCTTGCTCCATGCACTTTTGCTTCCCTGAAACTGTGTTTGTGATGCTAATGCTGATTGGGAGGGTGTATGACATATCACATATTAAACTAAAATATGAAGGTCTTGTTCAAATAAAAGGAGTGAGATGCAAACTAGTAATTAAGAGCTATTAATTAAGAATTAACCTTTTGGAAATCCACCTCTCATAACTGCAGAGCAAGTATGCAAGAGCATAGTGTGGTGACAGATAACTGTATTTCTAAAGATATGCTATCTGCTGACTACAGTTTATGTGCCCTTATAACTTGAAATAGACTGATAAGCAATTGGGTAATTCTGAGATAATCCTAAACCTCTGTAAGCCCTTTTGAATATTTTAGTAAGCAAATGTTGATATGGTAATCCCATGTTCATATTTACATGTATTTTACTTTTTTAGGAGAATATTGCTATTTTAGGAATAGGCAAATAAGAGATGGAAAATATTTGAGTTCTGCAGTACTAAGAGATTAGGAAAACAACTACTTAATGCATATATCACAAGCTCCCTAGTGACGGGATTATTTTTTACATATTAGATTTATTTGTTGCATTTATTATGAGCATTGAACAATTACGTATTGATGATACTTTATTTGACATCTTCATGGATCTAATATACTAACTTTGTTGTAAGTAATCTGCACAATATTTATGATTTTTTGATGGATTGGTTGACCTATTCTTCATTACATTTTTACTATTAAATCATACATAAATGTTAGAGTATACACTGTACATAATACAGTATATCATCTTCAGTACTTACAATTTGCCCCTCTTGAGAATCACTTGGGGAAGTTAAAAATGCAGATTCTGGGTCCCACCTATTCAGATTCTCATTTTGATGAGACCAGGAATCTGACTTTTCACGAAACCCAGAATTGATTCATGGAGGTATTTTCAGCATAAATTGAGAGGCACTACTCTCTAGTATTTGAAGAGAAAGTCATTTGCTAACCTATAACATGTTTTGTTCATGTAAGGAGCACATATTGTGTTAATTTCATCTTTCTAGTCACACCCATTGTAAGCACTTTTCCAGTTGTACCTCCCATAGTAGAAAGTGTTGTCTCTACATTTTCTCATTTACCTACCAGTAAAAATGTGTTTTGGGAGATGAGGCCTCTGGCTTCATAAAACTATAATTCATCAGACTTTAGCCTTTTGAGATTAGTTTAAAAATAATAACAAAACACCATAGTTTTCTGCTTAAGTGTTTGTTTTAATTAGAAACCTTGCCCTTTTATTTATTTAGTATTCTTTCACCTTCATTATTATTGAGAGTTTTCAGTGGGTCATCATGAATATACTTGCATTTGCATATTAATACAGGAAAATTCTAAGTGTAAAGACATAATTAAATTTCAAGGATCAATTTGTACCCAAGATAACATTTATAAGCCAATTTGGAATTTCTCCTATGAGATACCTGAATCTAAAAGGTTAAGTAGTGGGAATTTACTACATGTTTCAAACTAAATCTAAATATTATTGCAAAATCGCCTTCTTTTTAAAGCAATCATCCAGATTTCAAGAGAACGATTCTTTGTAGAGTTGACTCCTGTGATATGATATGGTTAGGAGAAAATTATGTTAAAACACATGTTGTCAGAAATATTTCAGAAATGCTCTCATTGAAACCATGGTGATTTTGGTCAGTGGGCAGAGAACCTCAGGAATATGTAATATACGTAATGACTCAGTGAAGATGATTGTTTTAAAAGCAGCACAATAGGGATGACTAGTGGTTTCTTTCTTTCTTTTTTTTTTTTTTTAACTATATTTCTGTTTCCCTACAAATGTATTTGGGATCCCTTTCAATAAAAGAAAAGTTTGGAAGTTGTATTGCCTCATGGATCATCTACCCTCTATCCTCAAACATCTCCCTTTCTGGCCCTTTGCCTTCGGTCTACTCTCTTCAATCAACTACAGTCTGGCCTCTCCCTTCACTACCACATTGAAACTACTCCCGCCAAGTCACCAATGACTTTCTAATTGCTAAACCCAAAGGAAGCTTTCCAAGTCTCAGTGCTGTGCCAAAGCTATGTTGGAAATTATGGTAAAAGGAAAAAGGTGTGCCCTGTATACACTTATTAAGATATCCTCCTATATTTTGAACCAAGCAGAAAAAGTTAGTAAAAGCTCTACAATCAGGAAACATGATTATTTATAAAGCCCCATGCTGTCCAATTTATTGGCCCACCATTGTCAACCCCAAAACCTGCCTGTGGGAAAACAAAGGCTTTGCAGGTTCAGGAACTGCAGGCTGTCATGATGCACAGTAATGCTGTGTAATAAAACATACAAACAGCAACCTTGTCTTTATTTAAATTTTGATGTTTTGTTCATCGTGGATTCTTTTAATTTTTATTTTTAAAATAATGCATTTACATATTTTGATTACTGATTGATGCCCCTTAAAGTGTTTTTGCCCAAGTGGATGCTTCACTCACCCCTAATTCCAGCCCCGCTCGCAGTACTTGGTCTCTGTGCACTGGGTACTATTTTTTCTGTATCTTAAATCTGTCCCCTCTGAGATTCTGTCAGACTGTTGTCTTCTGATTCTTTTGAGTTCTGCAGTACTAAGAGATTAGGAAAACAACTATTTAATGCATATATCACAAGCTCCCTAGTGACAGGGAGTCACCAGTATTCCTTCTCAGTATCTTTCCTGGGATGCTCTTCTATTTTTTGAGCCCCTCAGTATTTGTTGCTCTCAGTAGCTCATGCTCAATGCTTTAAGCGTGCTGTTGTTTATACTCTTCCTGGCTGCATCTGCTCATTTCCAGTGCTATTGCTTTTATCCACGCCTTCATTATTTCATGGCTGGAGAATTGCACTAGGCTGCTAACAAATTTCTCTCATTTTCATGCTGGCTCCTTTCTGATCCAAATGCAGGCGGAATGATTTTTTCCTAAAGTGAATACGTAATTCATTTATTTGTTAACCAAATATTTATTTAGTTTTTTTTTTTTTTCCTGCACCAGGGACTGTTTCAGATTCTAGGGGTAAATCAGTAAGGAAAGGCCATACTTTCCTGAAACTTCTATGTTAATTTTATTTGAATATTGCTTTGGGCTTATTCTAGAGTTGTACTGAATTCTTATCTAAATATATTTGCATGATGGGTTGGGTGGGTGGGAAAGGGATTTCCCCCTTTTCTCATATTTTGACTATAGAAATTTTTGAATATTTATTATCTTCCAGTCAGTTGTACATAAAGTGGTGGAAGACTAATTTAGCTTTCTAAAAAATTGTTTTTCATTAAGGGGTTGGAAATTATGACCCACTGACTTGTTAGTACTTTGAATTTTCTTCTAGGCTCAGAAATACAAGATAATGTAATCACCCTTTTTCTTTACTTTTTATTTCTGAGTCAATAGATTTTATACATATTGCTAACTGTATCCCAAGTCTTAGAGCATATGTGTTGCCATAGCCTCTAAGCAAATTGTAATCCAGTATAGTGACATGTTTTACTTAGCTCACACTGTGTGTGTGTTTGCTTTAATTTAATTCAGTTATTTTTTAAATTAATAGACTTTATTTTTTATAGTGCAGTACTGCAGTTTTAGATTCACAGCAAAATTGAGCAGAGAGTACAGAGGATTCCCATGTATCTTTTCTTCATGGATGTACAGCCTCCCCACTATCAACATCATACCCAGAGTGGTACATTTATAACAACTGATGAACCTCTAATGATGTCTGATGCACATCTTTTCATAATTCTTATTTCCACTTGTATATCTTTTTAGTGAGATATCCAGATCTTTGAACTGGATATCTAAGTCCATTTTTTAACTGGACTACCCATTTTCTTATTATTGAGTTTCAAGGGTTCTTTCTATATTTTGGATAACAGGTTTTTTTTGAAAATATTTCTCTCAGTCTGTGGCCATCTTCCAATTCTCTTGATAGTGGCTTTCACATAGTATATTTTTAATTTTAATGAAGTCCCACTTATCAATTCCTTATCATGGATCATGCCCGTAGTGTTGTATCTAGAAAGTCATTGCCAGATCCAAGGTCATCTGGATTTTGTTTTATGTTATATTCAAGGAGGTTTATAGTTTTGCATTTTATATTTAGGTCTATGATCCATTTTGAACTAATTTTTATGAAGGTTGTAATTTCTGTATCTAGATTGATTTTTTTTTTTTTTTTTTTTGCGTATGACTGTCTAGTTATTCCAATACCATTTGCTGAAAAGACTGTCATTCCTTGACTGAATTGCCTCTTTCTTTGTCAAAGGTCAGTTAACTATATTTGTGTGGATCTATTTGTGATAGATAGATAGATAGATAGATAGATAGATAGATAGATAGATAGATCTGTTGTGACCTCTCCATTTTGTTTCATTGATCTATTTATCTATTTCTTCACCAATACCATGCTGTCTTGATTACTATGGTTTTATTGTAAGTCTTGAAGTCGGGTGGCATCAGTCCTCTGACTTTGGTCTTCTTCAATATTATGTTGGCTATTTGGGATCATTTGTCTCTCTTTATGAACTTTAGAATAATTTTGTTAATATCCACAAAATAATTTGCTAGGATTTTAATTGGGATTGCACTGCATCTATCTATCAAGTTGGAAAGGACTGACACATGGACAGTATTAAGTCTTCCTATCTGTGAATATGGAATATCTACTTAGTTCTTTGATTTCTTTCATCAGAGTATTATAGTTTTATTTATATGGATCTTGTATGTGTATTTTTAGATTTATACTTAAGTACATTTTGGGGTGCTAATGTAAATGGTATTTTTTTAGCTTCAAATTCCACTTATTCATTGTGACCATGTTGGAAAACAATTGACTTTTGTATATTCTCCTGTGTATCAACTTTGCTATAATTGTTCCAGGAAATTTTTGTTGATTATTTCGCTTTTTCTCCATAAGGCAACCATATCATCTATGAACAAAGACAGATTCGTGTCTTCCTTTTTCATCTGTAAATATATTATTTCCTTTTCCTGTCTTATTGCATTAGCTAGGACTTCCCATATGATGTTGAAAAGGATTAGGAGAGGGGACATACTTCATTTGTTCTTGATCATAGAGGGGAAACATCTAGATTCTCATCATTAAGTATGATGTCATCTGCAGGATTTTTATATGTTTTTTTATCAAGTTGAAAAAGTTCCTCCCTGTTCCTAGTTTGCTGAGAGGTTTATTATGAATAGGTGTTGGATTTTACCAAATATTTTTTCTCCATCTATTATGTATGTATGTATATATGTATGTATTTATATGTATATATAGGTATATATATACATATAAATACATACATATATATGTATATTTTTTTCCCTCTAGACTGTTGATATAATGAATTGCATTAATTGATTTTTGAATGTTGAAAGCAGCCTTGAGTATTTGGGATAAATCCCACTTGCTCAGAGTGTGTAATTTTATACACAGTGTGTTTTTTAAAAAATGTGTGACATTCAAAAATTGAGACCTACCCTAACTTCATTTTGGGATTCTTTGACAAAGAAGAATGGCCATCCTTGAACTTATCATCCCACATGGCAACAGTCTGCTAGTCTTGCTACTTCTAACTTTACCAGTCTTTGCAACTCTTCATTGCTTTATGTCCAGTAGCTTCACTTATTTCCATTGCCAGCCTAAATAGACTCAAGCATCCTCATTCCTCAGAGCCAATGAGCATGCTCCAAGTGCTTATGTTACTTCACTATGTGTTACCTAAACCTCTTCACATTGGTGAGTCTCTTCATTCCTTTGCACTTGTAACCCTATTACACTCTTACCACTTCTTTTACATGAATCCTGTTCTTACCACCTTTTAAAAGTTGAAGTTCATTAAAATCCCACCATTAGTCTTTTCTTTTTCTCTACACATTCTGTATGGACAGTTATCCCCTCTTGGTGGTTTTTCACATCCTAGAGTCCCTGCTATTCTCCCTTGTGCATACTACTGACTTACATTAATATTAAGATATTTGTTGAGTATATAAAGTGTCCCAAGAAACCATAGAAAACATCAAAGGAATAATGACTTGAGACAGGCCTTTAAAGGGAATGGTGAGTCACAGATTTGAAATGATGGTGATAGTTGGAAGAAATGGGAAAAAAGGATATATGTCATGAAACATATTGACAGTCTGGAAATGTGTTCAGTTTATTGTCACTAGTCTAGTTGTAATCTTAATTACAGGGCAACAGATGAAGTTCTAAAGGTTCCTACCTATTTAACAATGAAAGAGTGTCCTCAAATCAAACACAATCTTAAAGACCAGTCTGGAAAGAAAATAATATTTAGATCTTTCCTTGTTATAGGGTTTGTTTGTTTGTTTGTTTATATAGCAGTTACATCCATACAGTGGAATATAACTTGTCAATAAAAAGGAATGTGGTAGTGATACAAACTATGATGTGATGAACCTCAAAAATATAAGTAAAAGAAACCAGAAACAAAGATCACATATTATATGACTATAACATTATATATCCAAAAATGACCAAACAGTGGTTTTCTGGGGCTAGGATTGGGAGTGAGGATTGGCTATAAATGGCATAAGGAAGCTTTTGGAGATAAATAAGTTTTCTAAAATTGGATTATAGTGATGGTTGCATTATGATATAAATTTACTAAAAAAACCCATTGAATTAGACACAATGGATATATTGTATAAATTATATCTCAGTAAAGCTATTAAAAATAGCAATAGGTAGTCTTTTTCTATGCACTTATAAAGCAGAGTGGGACTAAGCAAGGTGCCCCAGCACACATAGCTGATAAATATTAGGGCTAGCATATGAACCTAAATAGTCTCTGTTCAGAGTACTCAAAAGCATTTTTCATTAATTGCTTCCTTCTTAATCCCTAATATAACCATATGAGATGATATAATTAATATAATGTTCCCATTTTACAGATGAGAAAATAAGCCTAAAGATTAAACAACTTGCCCAAGGTCATAGAGCTCATGGTTTAGTTGGAACTGAAATTAATATCATTTTGAGTTAATTGACCAAGCAGCAGTTATCCCTGATGCATCAGATAGTTTATATTTATAAATAACTGGCAGAGGTGGTAGCATTGTAAGTGTGAAATCCAGAAAGCCAAAGTGACCTTACCTTTTAGTAATAACTTGTTGGGCTGCCTGGCTGGGATCTAGGACTTGATATACAGTACAAAGCCTAAGGCTAAGTGTCTGTGAATGGACACATGGTCTGAGAGGGAAGGGTCAGTCTTTTTTTTTTTTTTTTTAACATGAGTGGGAATAATCTCTTATTTCTTTAATTATTCTTATGTAGGAACTGACTGATTTCTAGTAGCATTTTGGTACGTATGTCATGTACCAAGAATCTGCAGCTTGTCACTCCAAATGTTCTTTTGGAAATTTTCTAGACTAATTTCCTAAAATTTATAGTGGTCACTATACAAACTAGCAGAAGTTAATAATAATGATATCTTGTGGTTACTGAGTGATTACTATCTAACAGATTGGTGTTTTACTGCTATTAACTCATTAATAATTACAAAAACCCTAAGAGCAAGTTACTACTGTTGTAATTTCTCTTCGCTTTTCAGATGAGGGAACTGAGGCATAGTAAGACTAAGTTATTTGTTCAAGGATACTCAGCTAGTAACTTGCAAAGCCAGGCTTTGAGCCCAGGCAGTCTGGCTTGGGTCTCGGTAATTAATAACTACAATAAGGCTGCATCTCAAGGCTGTAAATCTTGGGAGAGTCAATCTATGGTGGGGGTGGGGAGAGGTGTTCACTTATTCATTCATTTAGTATTTGTTGGTTGTCAACTGTTATGCAGTATACTAGGACATTGCTAGTAATTAAATATGGTTTTAACTGCAAATTTTATGAATAAACATGCTATCTTTTAATATAGCATTTCCTTGAATTTAATATTTTGAATAGACTATTTAAGAGAAGTTTTTACCTTTTGTTTTTTTATCCCATCATCTTTATCTTGTTTTGAAAAACATAAAAATAATATGAATTTCATATGGTGTAATAGTAGTAAGAATGATCATCAGAGCATTTTCATCTTGTCACTATGTTTTTTAATGTGTGTGAATTCATGACAGATATGTAAAACAAGAGTTAAAAAAAGTTCATTTAGTACATCCCACTAATCATTCCCTATGAATAATTCTCTATGGTATTTTGGCAAAGACAGGCTCTTGTCTAATTTTAAATGACTCAGTTGAGGAAGCTTCAGCTGGAGGTTGATTCTAGAGGCTAATGGACTTGGTATGAAAGGTTTCTAACATTGAGCCTAATTTTCCACTCCTTAAAATTTTAGAGCATTACTTCTAATTACTTTCAGTAACCTACTCAGCCTCTGCTGCCTCCTTGGTTCACACTATTTGTGACTCACTTGCTGTCCTTCTAGATAGGTATTATGTCTCCCCACTGTGAATTATTTCCAAGTGAAGCATATCAGTTATCTTTACATGGGCTTTTAGTCCCTATATTGAAGGATGATTATATGTGCTTTCTCTTTGATTTGGGGCTGTGTTATGCATAAATGTACCAAACTGCATATTAATCTTTGATTTAAATTTGTGAATTTCAAATCTCTGAATCAGAATTCTAATAGATAGTCTAAACAATGCCCATTTACTAAATTCGTAGGTGTGAAATCCAGGTCCATATTACCCATTTTTTTAATACACAGAAGATCTGAATGCTTTTCCTATTTTCCATAGATACATGTCCAAATAAAAACTCTTAACTGGATATTAAATAAATGTTTATGTAGATTTTAGGTATATGAAGTCTAATGCCACTTTTCAAAAGAGAAATAATGATCATGTAGAAACAATGATTTTTTAAGACTAAGAAGTGTGAATTTTCTAGAAGCTGTCAGTCAGTAGTTTATTCTTATTTTTTTATTTAAAAAATTTTTTAAAAAATGTTTATTTATTTCTGAGACAGAGAGAGACAGAGCATGAGTGAGGGAGGGGCAGAGAGAAAGGGAGACACAGAATCCAAAGCAGGTCCAGGCTCTGAGCTGTCAGCACAGAACCTGATGTGGGGCTCGAACTCACAAACCGTAAGATCATGACCTGAGCCGAAGTCTGTCTCTCAACCAACTGAGCCACCCAGGTGCCCCAGTAGTTTATTCTTATTGATTGACATATTTCTTTCCACCTTTATGTAGAGACTCTTCATCGGTCAAATAATTTTACTGTTTGTTTCTTGGTACAGCTACCAGGCTTTCCGCATTAAATATAATACATTGAGGCACATTTCTTCCCAGAAGAAATAACTTCATCTTGCTCGTCTCTTATCAATACCTTGCTATTATTTTTTTGTGGATTATAACCCTTTCACATCCTAGCCATAGCTGCTAGTCTAGTCTGTGTTTCAGATGGAAACAATCACGAAGGAGGATTTATTGTAAAGTTTAAACATACATTATTTTGTGAAAATTGTATATATTACATAACATAATTATATATTGTTTTTCCAGGGGAAATGCTACCTTCCACAATGCTTGGTGGTGATTTTTCCTTATTTCTACCCACACACTATCATGGAAAGTGCTGTCTGGTCACATCTGAGACTCAGAGCTGGGATACACATGTTGGAACGAATCCTTGATTAGCAGGGTCCCATACTGAGCTGTAGTCTGCTTGCCTGTGTCCCTGCTGAGAATTCTTGTGTAAAGGTTTGTCTTGACAGGCAGTCCTATAAAAACTGGATCTTATCTGCTATATTGCTTTGATATTTCAATCTAAATTGGATAGATTTTACACTTTGACACTTGGTATATTGTCTTTCCTTCGGATATACAGCTCATAGCTATATTAACATTTACTGAAAGTGCTAAAGCAATTCCCACATCAAAGTAATCCTGCTCTATAGTGTTCTTTCAGAGTAAACTCAACGTGCCATGTTTCAGGACAGGTGAAACATAATTTCTATCCTTTAATTACTTAAAAATCTCTGTACACACTACTAGTAGCTGAAGAAACTGGATCTGCTATAACCAGGCCAAGTCGTTATGGCCAGGTGCTAATAAATGATTCTCTCTTTATCTGATTTGTAGTTCCCAAAGTTGAGTGTGATTAGAATCAGTTGGAGTTCTGCTAAAAACATGGATTACTGTCTCCATCTTCAGAGTTTCAAATCTGTAGTCTGGATGGGGCCTAAGATTTTGCATTTCTGACAAGTTCCCAGGTGATGCTGGTGCTTCCAGTCCAGGGATCACACTTTAAGAACTGGATTATACAGTGTTTTCTAACCACAGTGCTTAAGGCTGTGAATGGGCCAGATCCCTTCTGGAGCCCATGCTGGAGAACCACAGAACTAATACACTGATTGGCAAGCTTATTCTGAATTGGAGCAGATGGTAAATATTATAGGGTTGTGGACTTGTGGGTTAGACAGTCTCTGTTGCAACAACTCAACTCTGCTGTTATAGTAGGAAGGCAGCCATAGACAATACAGAAACAATGGATGTGTTTTCTGTGCAGTAAAATTTTATTTACAAGAACAGACAATGGGCTGAATTTGGCCTGTGGACTGTAGTTTGCCAATCCCTGATCTGATTCATCTATGAGTTACTTGTACCTTTCCTGGCTCACAAATTATCTGTATCCTGTACAGTAGCCAGCAACTGTGTGTCCAACTTTGAGCTGAGAGCTTTGGGGGAATATATATAAGAAGCATACTTTTCTTCAAAAGATTAGATCACTATAATATAGACTTCAAAAAATTTAAATTCCTAGGCTGGAAGAGATTTCATGATATGAGTGAATCTTGGAGAATGAGTAGAAACTAGGCAAAAGAGAGCAAAATAAATGTCTTAGAAAGGAAGGCCAGCAAGAGAAAATGCATGGAGGGAACACTGTATTCTTCCAAAGGGCAGCAAGGAGATTTGTGATATGGAAAGGATTGAAAATATTAAGAGCCACAGATGCCATTTAACTAGCATTTATTAAATGTTATTAAATGCATAACTAACATTATGCGTTTATTATGCATACTCTCTATATTGGCACAGTGATAGGTCTCTGGGGCATAGCTAACCAAGGCATAGCCCTTGCCTTCAAGAATCTCAGGTGTATCAAGATAGTACAGAATTCCAAAGCCATATACAGGTATCACGAATGAGATATTCTAAAATTCTTAGCTCATAGTGGGCTTTTCAAAGGGCATTAAACTGAAAATGAAATTTATATGGTTGACAACAGGAAATTTTTGTTAGTTCTTGATCAGTAGAGTGGCTTGAAGAAAACTTTAGGAAAAGTCATCCTCCATAAGCTAGTAAAATGGTAACCTTATAAAAGAACGATTGTTAGTAATAAACTCACAGAAAATTTGCTAAGTTGTATAATAGTTGTATTGGGTTGTTGTTTTGCTTGGTTTTGGTTTTTTGTTTTGTTTTTATATACTTATGAAGATCCAAAATTAGTATGTTATGTTTGTATCAAGACATTATAAGAACTCAGGGCAAATTCTAGGGAGTGGTACCATTTTGTCTTTGTGATACAGGTATATACCATTTAATAGTCTGTATAAAGAAAAAACCTCCATAGACAAGTGGAGCTTTTTATTTCTGAGATTTTATTCCTAAAACATTGGATATAGGGTCTCAGTGGAGTCTATTATCAAATTAAACATCTAGTGGAGCTGATGGTATGTGTTGGTGTGAGTGTTTGAATAAGATGATCTCTAAGCTTCCTTCTAATTTCATTGTTCTGACTTTAGATGATATTTGAAAGATCCACAAGGAAGAAATTCAGGCAAGTTTCCCTAAGAACCTGAGAAAATCACATCTTGAATAATGCATTTCAAAACATGAAACTAGATTTTATTTCACTTAGTAAATAAAATCCTGAATTCGTGGTTTAAAAAAACAAGGGTTGATCAAAGGCATTATTTTGGACAAGATGAAATATGACTTTTCAGTATCTAAACTATTTTACACAGTTTGATTTTTAATCAAATGCAGAGATACAGATGACAGCATGCCATTTTTAGCTAGTTAGATACCAAGAGAAAGGTGATGGGTAAATTCTCAGGCCTGTGACTTGTAGCTGGACAACTTAGGTCTCCATGAGCATGCCAATATCATTTTTATAATGGCTCCTTCATTTTCAGTGTTGAGGGAGAGCAGAAACCTACATTTGTACTAAGACAGTAATCAATTTCTTGCCCAAGCTTGGATAGAATATTGAGGTATTTTTAAATAAAAATTGAGAATTTAGTAGTTATCTTCAATCCTCCCCATTTCACATCACAGTTATTCCCCACAAATGAGATATTCTAAAATGTCCTGTCTCTATGTGTGTTTGTGTATGTGTGGATATGAATCTATACTGATGATATAATGTCACTAATCTTGAGCCAAGAACTTTATTTGAAAATAAGTGGGTCCACAAAGCTTCTCATTGCTGTATTGACCAAGTTAGGTTACTGTTATCAAGAAGCTTGAAATTGGTGAGAAAAGAAAAAGAAGGGTTGGATGAGACTTCAAAATTGGATAAATCTGCAGGAACTACCTGAATCAATTTTTCCTGAAAGCAGAAGAAATTTAAGAGAAAAATCCGGAAATTTTATTTCACTCTCTATTTTGGTAGTTGAGTACTTTATGACACATTATTTACTATTACTTAAAGTTTAAGGGAGATATATGATTTTGAAATGTGGGAGAAAAAATTAGGAAAGCAACGAGAAAGTAAACACAAGGAGTCACAAGCTTGTGCAATACTGCAAGTTGACTTTGACTGAAGAAAATGAATAATTTGTGGGGAATTTTAAAAGGAGGATAAAACACTGTACAGTTTTCAGATATTGCAAAGCTAAGGTCAAAATATAAAAATAGGAGAAGTAAAAATAAGTAGCTCTATAATTATGGCATTATTTTGTTAATGTCTTTTTAATTTATTTTTGAAAGAGAGAGAGACAGCGTGAGTGGGGTAGGGACAGAGAGAGGGAGACACAGAATCTGAAGCAGGCTCCAGACTCTGAGCTGTCAGCACAGAGCCTGACGGGGGCTTGAATTTGTGAACTATGAAATCATGACCAGAGCCAAAGCCTGCATGCTTAACTGACTGAGCTACACAGGCACCCCAAAATTATGGCCTTATTAATATCACAGCCCATAAATATGAAATGTAGATAACTAATTTTAGTATTAGGGGATCTAAAATAATAACAAAAGTCTGTCAATCTCCTGAAATGCTTTATATCCATTATTGGGCATCTAATATGTGTTAGGCAATGTGTTAGGCACATTGCATACAATGTCTCTACTCCTCGCAATAGATCTTCAAATTAACTATTTTCACCCTAATTTTAAAGTGAAGAAATTAATAGTTACAGAAATTACCCATAGTTACACAGGTATTTACTGGAAGAGCCAGGCTTTTGGTCTTAGCTATGCTCTTTCTACTACACTTTTTTTCCTTTGTTTAACCCTTTCTCCCCAAACAGATAATATCACCTGCTGTCCAGTTATTTGTTTTCCACTTTATCTTTTATTAGGTTTCTTAGTAGATGGCACAAGGTAAGCGTGCCAGTTAGGCTAGCTAAATTAAGGCACATAAAACATAAAAATGAGAGCAAGAGAGAAAAGTATTTGTCTGATTGTGTATACATTTGTCCTTGAAATGTTGTTCTTTAAAAAAAATGTGTAATTATACATTTTTGCAAAAAGAGTGAATAATTTCAGGCTGCTTACAGTAAAAAGAACTGATAAAGTAACTTTAAAAAGGATTAACTAAAGAATGAAATTCAGGAGCCAACTGATAAATTATCTAATACAGCTCCCAATTTAAACTGATCACCTCTGTTTTTTGATTTATGAACAGGAAATGAGCTTTGACTGTTAGGCACCTGGATGAAGAGCCCTGGGTTCAGCTTGTCAGAGTCCTGTAGCCTACAAAGACCCTCTGCTTGCACTAGGATCATTCGACTGAAGTAAGACCTAATTACTTTAATTAGAATGTAAGACTTTTACTCTTGAGTCAACTTTTAATAAGGTGACTTGGCATACCTCTATTATGTGCCAAAAACTGCTTATTTGGGGGGAAAGAATGAGAGCATTATTCTGTGGCAAATTCTTATGCATTCCAATTCCTATTCATCTTTTATTTCATGGACTTGAATACATTTCTTTAGATAGCATTATCTAAGTATTTTAATTCCAGGGATCTGTGGGTGGCTCAGTATGTTAAGTGTCCAACTTCAGCTCAGGTCATGATCTTGCACTCCCTGAGTCTGAGCCCCGTGTCGGGCTCTTACTGACAGCTCAGGGTGTGAAACCTGCCTCAGATTCTGTGTCTCCCTCTCTGCCCCTCCCTCATTTACAATCTCTCTCTCTCTCTCTCAAAAAAAAAACATTAAAAAATTGTTTTAAATATTTTAATTCTGTTGTGGCTGTTGATATTGGTATAATTTTCTTACATTTGTAGTATCAAATCATTTTTATACAACTGTAAATTTTATTATAAGTAGTCAAATTAGTCTCTTTTTAAAGTTTTATTTCTTTTTCTTTTTTTTAGTTTAGGTTGGCCCACTGATTTTATTGAAAAATGACAACAATACAGTTTGTGCCATGATTCAGCATGACTTTGCATTGCTTATTTATTTCAAGTTTGTACAGGTTAACTTTTTGGAACGTCTGTCTGTATACAGTCACATATAGACTGTAAACTTCAATTTAGGCACTAGAGGGTTTTTTTCAATTTTTAAAAAATATTTATTTTCTGAGAGTGAGAGAGCGCGAGTTGGGGAAGGGCAGAGAGAAAGGGAGACCATCTGAAGCAGGCTCCACACTGTCAGTTCAGAGCCAATGTGGGGCTTGAACTCACAAATCAGGAAGTCAGGACACCATGACCTGACTTGAAATCAAGAGTTGGATGCTTAACATACTGAGCCACTTAGGTGTCCTAGACATTAGAATTTTAATATATATCTAAAGAGAGTGTATTGTTCTTGAAACATTCTGACTTTGAAAGGATGATGCCAGTGTTTTGATTGAAATATGTTTTTCTGTAAGGCACTAGCATCAGTTAATGTTCAAATGCTGGTTTAGGCTTACTACACATGAAACTTTACAAGGCATCCATGATACAAAGACCCAAAAGGCAGCACAGAACCAAGAGCTAGGAAATCTGAGCAGACCCAGCATGTCTACCAACATACTTTAGGAACGTGGACAAATCATTTAACCTTCTGAGTATTCCCTTAGTTCTGAATTTGAAGGGGTCAGAATAAATCAGAGAAAAGTGACAAATTTACGTGCCTTGAGTTCCAGCATGTAATACAAATGGATGAAGTATCTGGGTGTGAGACAGTAGAGAATGTCAAGACTGTTGGAAGGAGCCTGTGGTCTCATAAAGCCATTCAGATTCAAACACTTTAAAGCTGGAGAAAGAAGTAAATTGTGTGGTGTGGGGGAGGGGGAAGCAAGAGGAGGATTAAATTTGGCCATTGGATTGAATCAATTCTAGGTCATTTCCATTTCAATACATGGTTGTAAAATTTTGTTACTATGTAAAGCAGTTATGGTTTGCGTTGAGCTCTGTTGTGTTCCTTTTTAAGTAATTGAAGATAAACAAGTAAAATAAAATTTTTAGTTTGAATTTCCCCTTTAATTGTACATTAGAATTAGGAACAAAAGTGATTTGACCATAAAATACTTAAATGAAACATCAGTTTATTATTCTGAGGGTTTATTATTATTGTTATTAATTGACCTGGAATGAGAATTTTGAATCTAGTACTATAATCTGAGAATAAAATCTAGCCTGTGAGTTACTGGTTAGCAACTTCTCTCTTAATGGGTATAACTTATTAAAAAAATCATGTGAATATCTAAAGGAGAGTCATAGAACCTTTTGGAGACTAGTTTTGTGATTCTTTTTTTTTTTAGTTTTTTGATTCTTTAAGTAGTGTTTAGAAGTTGTATTTTCTTTTGAGTCATGTTTTAATATTTTAAAATGCTATTTTATATGACAAAATTAAAGTTGTAGTTTAATTATATTTTCTAATATAATATTCTAGCTCCCTCAGTTTTTGCTCTTTTTGCATTTTCCTTTTTATAGCAATGGCATTTATTTATTTCTTTTTACCACCTTTACTGTACATTTCATCAGATGCTAATGGCAATTAGGCAGCGAGCCTAGTGGAAGATGGGAAGTGGGCCAAGTCAATATACTCTGGGGGTCTTATCTATTCTCTTTGGCTTAATTTAAATCAGAATTTATGTCTATAAGAAATTGAACCCATGACTGTAGGGAGCCACATGTGTTATCTCAGTGACAAAGGGAGAATTAGAAGAAACTAGAATTTTTATGCCCTTGATTGGGCCCCTCTAATAGCTGCTTCTTTCTATATTATTTATATAGCTTTTTATTCAGGATCATATGCATTTATAGTCCTATTCAGGTTACTTCAGGTATGATTAGTTTTGAGAATGGGTGCATTGTGTGAGGTGTAAGCATACCTCAGATAATTTTTCGAAGTGTTAGTACATACTATTACTTTCTAAGATACATATCCTGAAATAATGTTTTAAAATTTTTTACATTAGATGTTATAGTCCAGCCATGTTGTAATGACTTTAAATATTCACTGTTCATTTCTTTGATAGCCAAGTCAAACCTGAAGTACTCAGATGTCAATACCCAAACTGATTAGAACTGGTTAGATCTGTTCCTTGACTGACCTACATCTGACATTAACAAAAAATACAAGGTCTTTTTTTTTCCCCCAAAACATTCACAATGTTCTCTGAACTCTACACATATTGTGGAAAATAAGAATAAACATACAACTGGAAATATTAGCAGATATAGTTTAAGGAAAGCTAAATAGGGAGGCTTTCTAATGATGCTATCTCACATCCTATTAATCTTGTTTATTATAGAGGCATTTAAAATTCACCAGTGTGATTAAGTATTTTCTTTATTCTCTTCAATGAATACAGTCATATATGTTTATGAATAAATTCATGAATGTTTATCTTCAGTGTTTTAGTTATGCATTGAGTATATGGACAAAATAGATGTTTAGACCATAAGCTCACTTATTCCTTTATTATCTTTCTAGGCTTAGAGAATTAATGACAAGAATGTCTGATCTATTGCTTAGATCATTGATTCCCAACATAAACAAAAAGTAATGCAGAATCTAGATTGAGGTAGTTAATTGCCACCCTTCTTGTATGTATACCTTATCAGTAATTCTGAAGCTGAGAACCCTCAGATTTTAATTCCTTTCATGTGACAAAAGATGCTCTGATATGCACTTAACATAAGTTCACCTTTAGCATTTGGCATTTGTTGTGTGCAAGGCTTTCAAATGGAGTGTTTACTTAAAATTAAACTGCCATTGTTTTTAATAACCCGCAAAAAATGGGTCTAAAGTATTTTTTTAAAGACATGACAGTGGATTTAAGAGTACAGTAGCTCCTGTGTGAATATTGCAGTTGTTTGAAAAATTTTGTAAAACATTCTTATTATCAAAATCTAATTTAAGGTTTAATGATGCAGTAAAGTTCAGATGTTCACAAAGAAACCAGAATAATAACAGTAAAAATTTAGCCATAGCTTAGTACAATCTAACCAAAATTTTCTGGTCAATTAGATTTGATTGTGTTAAAGAGTGACAAACTGCAAAAGTAATTAGAAATCATGCATTCATGAGTGGCTGGATGCTGCAGCCTGTTAAAGGCATTTTATGCTCCTTGAGGTTTGCCCCCCCTACCTGGGTGTCTATAAACCAAAGTACATGCAATTATCACACTCTTGATTTTTCTTGAGAAGGTTCTCACTAAACTGCTTAATAAATGTGATTTGTTCCAGAATTTAATCTCTATTTTACTTTTCTAAAGAGGCAGCCTTTGCTTACGGTATAATAATAATAATAATAATAATAATAATAATAATAATAATACAAAAAGAAAAAAAAGAGGACAGTTAAATGATCTAACAGCAGCATATCAATGCAAAAATAAAACCTGTAAATAGCCTTATAACACTCAGGAGCTGGCATTTCTAACCCGGTAGATATATAATAGGATCTTACTGATACTCTAAGTCCTATACAAGAGAGAGATAAGGAAAAACACTGATGGCAAGTACCTAGAGGTTCTTGTCATGAGCTGTCCTTAAGAACTCTTACACCCACAATGTAATTTCATCTAAAGAATGGTTTTCTGGTTAATCTCAGTATTAGATTAGCCTTGTTAAGAAAAGATTGGTAGTCTCTTTCAAAGTACATTTTAATAAAAGCATTAAAATATTTTTGTTTGAGCTACATCCTATACTTAACTAATGTATAATTCCTAAGAAAACATTTTAAGTATTATTAATATTTAAATTATTGTACTGTTTCTGGTAGAAATAATTTTGTGTATTAGACTTTACCCTTAAGCTGAAATTATATTACTTATATTTTCTTTATGGATGTTTTATTTCTCTCAGTAGACTAACTTGAAATAGTTTCCTTTCTAAAGAAATAAAAAAAATTAACAATATTTATGTAGGGAATAAGACATCAGCCATTAAGAGCTAAGTGATATTTTAAGGGAGAAGACCCCCAACTCATTAACTTTTTATTTTTGTATAGATAAATCAATTGTTAGATTTTTTTTTGCCTAATCTTATAAATCTTTTGAAGCTTTTTGCTATAGTTTTTGGTGTAAATTTCAAAGATATCAATGTTTAACTCTAATAATCAGGTTGGTGGCAATTCATTTAGTACTTGATGCTGAAAATTATCTTTATACAAGTGGCTCCAGTTTCTTAAATAACCGAAAGAAATCTGTAACATTTCCTTGCAAACTTGACATATGGCCTCTTGTTAACTTACTTGGTATGAATTTCATACTTGTGTATATATGAAGTACTTTCTTGTCCTTGAAACATCTTTTTATATTTACGTTTCCAAGTAAAATAATTCTAACATTGATTTTCTTTTTTCAAGCCAAATGTTCACCTTTTAAATAAAAGGTTGTTTGTAACCTGCAAAACACATTCTCTTACTTATATATAAAATATTTACATATAAAATATGTAACAGGTTAATATTTAGAAAAGTACTCGCTAAAATTTTTCAAGGACAATTTCATAGAAATATTTCTGTTGAGCCTATGTTATATGTCAGGCACTGTTTGGGATACTAGAGGAACAGAGTTAATTATGCCTTTGTATTTTCCCTCAGGATATTCATAGTTTATCAAGGATACAAATAATTATGTTGTAGTGTGCTAAGGTAATGTGGGAATGTAAAAAGTAGCACAAAAGTAGGATTATTGTTTTTGTTTTGTTTTTTGTGGTTCTTGTTTTTTTTTTTTTTTTTGCTCTGTTTTTTTAACTCCTAAATACTTCTAGCCCAGGTCAATATTTTTGGTTTCAGGTCAAATACCAGGGTGATCAAGATTTTAGAGAGTCAACCTGAAACACAGTCATACCAAACTAATCCAAAACAACCATTATAAGATAACATGTAAGAATTATATGCATGTGTGTTATTACTTTAACATTAAAATATGGAAAATATGTATTTATTTGAAGTTATATGTTATTTCTTATTTACTTTTCTGTTATGAAATTGCTATTTAAGCAGAACAGAGGTAGAATAGTTAAAAGTGGCAATTAGTAATTAACAAGACTAATTTAACAAATAATATGTATGAAATATACCAATATTTTTATCTCGTTCTGTCCTCTAATACAACAATTTATTTGAACTATTTTTTTGGGTTTTTGTTGGATATTTAAATTTTATTGACTATATTGTGAATTTAAGGTACATTTGAAACTATAAATGGAGAATTTAAATTTAAAAGAACTAAGTAAACAGGTGTTACCTATATTTAATGCAAAGTAACAGTACATTTCTTTCTGTCTCATGATGCAATAGAATATTTTTATTCTTTGTTTCCCTTTCCAGTGAAACTCCTCTGAACTGCCTTCATCCTTTAGGTCATCCTTCTGTTAAGTAACACTAAAATTGAATATAGTTACGTGTAACATTTACTTTAATTTGAAGCTCTGCCCTCATCAAGTCCTCATTACATTAATTCCTTGTATCAGCTCAATGTGATAACAACAAGCTAAATATCCTCTCAAAAAAAGAAAAAAAAAGAAAGAAAAGAAAAAAGATTACTTAGGATTTTACTTATTTGAAACAGCAGGTATTTACCTGCAGGCCTGTGTCTGCAGGCCTGTTTTGGCAGACAAGCTATGTCAACCAGGACTTTTGCTTGTATACATTTACCATATAGGTTAACCTTGTGAAAAAATATTCATCATTTTTGAAAACTTCAGAGCACCTTGTATGATACCATAAGTTAAACCTGTGTTTCTCAGGGAAAATTGTCTCAAAGTACATAGATAATATGAACATATAAAATCAAAATTGGATTTCAAATAAATTACGCTTTTAGAAAAGAAATAGTCTTCTTTAAATTGCTACTGTTTTCTGCTGATTTTGCTGTTGTCTATAGTAGTTTATGAGTTTTTGTTTCAACCTAAACATGAACAACTCAGGTGCAGTCAGCTCATTTTTTTCTAGATTCCTTTTGACCAGAGCGCATCAGATTTAAAGAGACCACCCATAAATGTATTTTATTTTGATCCTTTTCTTCTTATCATCAGTGTATTTCCAAATTAGAGAAGAACATTATCCTTGTCTTATACTTTCAAAACGAATTTATGACAGTCCAAGATTTTAATACCTTTTGTATAGCCAGAAATAATGATAGCCGTCTTGTAGGCTTATGTCTAAGGAGAATATGTTGTTATTTCTATAGAGTCCAAAATCTCATTAAGTACTTCTGCACTTTGACATAACTGAAAAATGATCAGAAGCTTTCATTATGAAATCCTCAATTTCACAGTTGGGCAAAACACCACTCTTTGCGCAGTGTTGCATATAAGGTGTGGAGGGCACTTAGCAGGTAATATCTTTGCATTTTCATAAGCTGATTGGGATTTGTCAAAATTCACATTCATGTAGTCTGCCAAATATGTAGATAGAGGAGTGTGGTAGAATAATGGCCCCACAAGATATTCAGGTCATAATTCCTAGAATTTGTGAATTTATGTTATATGACAGGATGGGGATTAAGATAGCAGATGGAATTAAGGTTGCTAATTACCTGACTTGAAGATAGGAAAAATAGCCATGATTATCCAGGTGGCCCCAGTATAATCACAAAGGTCTTTTAATGTGGAAGAGGGAGGGAGAAGAGTCCTGTCAGAATGATGAGGTCTATGAGACTTAATGAGACATCGGTTGTTCTGAAGATTTGAAAGGGCAGTGGGCAAGGAATGGAGGTGGCCTCTGGAAGGAGGAAAAGTCAAGAAAATAGATTCTCCCCTAGAGTCTCCACAGAAGAACTCAGGTATGCTAGTGCTTTGATTTTTCATCCTAATGCCTTGATTAACCCAGTAATACTCATTTCAAAATCCTGACCTCCAGAAATGTAACATAATACTTTTGTGTTGTTTTATGCCTTTGGGTCTGTGTTATTTGCTGGAGGGCAATAGCACGTTAATATAATGGGTAATGTCTAGTTCTTATTTGGGTAAGATACCAGCATTCCTTGTTTTATGTTTTCTGTAGCTTCATAATATCTCCATAAAAACCTAGAAGATTTGAAACTCCATTTTTCAAAACAAAGCACCTGAGAACTAGAAGTAACATTTTGTTGTTCTGATTCAGTGTATCATTGGATATACTGAGAAAAGTGTGTTTGTTAATAAGGTCCGATTAAATCAGGTTTATACTATGATAGGCCAACACATCTATTATCAAAATTATCCTTTTGTTTGCATGGTTGTAATCTCTGAATCAGTAAATGTAACTTTATTTAGTTTTATAAAATAATCAAGTGGATGGTAGGATGTGCATTTATTCTTGTGGTGTGTCTGCAGACTAATACGGTGGCTATTTTGACTGAACATGATGTAGTTTGGGGAGATGAAAAAAACAAAACAAAACAAAACATATGACTGATCTATAAATTCCTGTTTCAACTAGGACTTGTGAAATTTAGACTCCTTGTGTCCTTTTGCATCCCCTTTTCCATCATGCCTAAACCCAATTTCCTTTGTGCCTATTGTATAGGGATGCTCTATCTTGGTTAAGTACCTCCCTAATACAATTGCATGTGTCTTTCTTTCTGTCATTAAAATAATACAGTTGTCTGGGTTATACTGACATTTGTATTGTAATCATTCTCATTTCATTATCTGAACTCTTAGAAAACCTGGTCAAAGTATTCACAATGTTAAAATTAAACTAGCATTTACCTCAATGCAAAGCACACAATTAATCCGCAAGCAAGTGAAAGATGATTGTTAATGCTCATGATTACAATGCATTTAGGTTGCACATAGAAGTCACATCACTCAGTGCTGCAACAATAGATGTTTCATTTTATGAACTGCAAATCACAGTTGCCAACCAGTAGTTGAGGGGAAAACAGTAACTACTCAAAGTAGATCATCTATGTCATATCCATTTAAAACTAATAGAGTGTTACTTTTTGCTTCCGTTTTTTGAGCTGCCATATGGATTTTCTGTGTTTCCTCTAACCTTCTGTTCCCATTCCTAAAAACCGGGATATTTTTCACTCTGAAGAGGGTTTTCCTAGGACATGGGAATTTCAGTGCTCAAACCTGAGTAGTGCCAGGCAAACCTGAATCAGTGGCCATCCTAAAACCAGTGGATGGCTTGAAGATATAATGGGTACTCAACATACCGAAAACATAGTTTCCTTTCCCATATATGTGCTTACAATATATTTTCTGTCTTGGTATATTACACTAAACTGATCAAACCACAAACATAGGAAACATATTTCTTTCTCTTAATGCTTTTTCCAGTATTTCAGTATGCCCTATGACATATTTTAATTTATTTTTTCTTTTTTAAGTTTATTTATTTTCAGAGAGATAGAGCATGAGCAGGAGAGGAGTAGAGACACAGAGGTAGAGAAAGAATCCCAAGCAGGATCCATGCTCAACATGTAGCTGGACATGGGACTCAATCTCATGACCACAAAATCAGGACTTGAGCCACTACCAAGTCAGATGCATAACTATCAGTCAGATGACTGAGCCACCCAGGTGCCCCCATTTTATTTTTGAATATGGAATTCCTTCTCATGGTTCCAAAAATTTTAGATAGGAGAAGATGTGTACAGAAAAGTCCTCCTTTCCACCTTGTTCCCCATCTTTCTAGTTTCCATCCAGTCTAAAGTAGTTATCATTGTTATTGGTTTCACATTCATCTTTATGAATTACATGCAAATAAAGATACTGATTTTGCTCTGTGTTGTGTTGTGTTGTTTTTTGTTTTACTTGGCAATAATTACTGTGATTTGAAAATAAGAAGAATGGGTACCATATAGTATACAGCCAGAGGTTCTTAGCAATTCTGAAATTCCTCTAGGTAAATATTGCCAGCTCACTACCCAGAGGATAAAAAAATATCTTGAATTAGGTCCTGGTTTTGCTCTTTAGGTATGGCTCCCTAGTGTCTGTGTCCCATAGATTTTGGCCTTACTCTCTAGAGGGATCTTCCATTTCTATCTCCCTCCTTTTATATAAAGAAAGAATTGGAAAGTATCCACTTATTGGTGGTTGAGTAGTGTTTTATGCCTGTTTCGTCCCAACACAACGTTGGAAGCTTGGAGATATTTTATGTGTCTTATCTAGTTACAGTCTTTTTGCGAATACAATTCTTTCAATACCTTTTATCCCCACAGTGTGTTTGATTTGTCAGCTGTATGTGACAAAAGTCATTTGACTGTCTTGGGTATTCTATGCATACAATTATATTTTTAGCTATCTGTAGTTAGTAACAGTTTTACCTCTTCCTTTCCAAAAAATACATTTATAACTTCTTTTTCTTAATTTTTTGGTTAGTATTTTCAGTACAATGTTAAGTAATATTGGTGATGGGGGCTTTTGTCTTGTTTCTGATTTTGTTGGTAATGCTTCTGGTGTGGCTCCATTAAGCATGATAGTGGGTTTTGGACTAAGCTGGATTTATTTTATCATGTAAAGGAAATTACTATTTAAATCTATTTTATTGAGTTAAATTTTTTTTAACATTCATTCATTTTTGAGAGACAGAAACAGAGCATGAGTGGGGGCGGGGAGTGGGCAGACAGAGGGAGACACAGACTCTGAAGCAGGCTCTGATCTGTCAACACAGAGCCTGACCTGGGGCTCAAACTCATGGGCCACGAGATCATGACCTGAGCTGAAGTCGGACACTTAACTGACTGAGCAGCCCTGGTGCCCCTATTTTATTAAGAATTTTAATCAAAATTGGTTACTGAGGGGCACTTGGGTGGCTCAGTCAGTTAAACATCTGACTTCTACTCAGGTCATGATCTCGCGGTTCTGGAGTTCAAGCCCCATGTGGGGCTCTGTGCTGACAGCTCAGAGCCTGGAGCCTGCTTCAGATTCTGTGTTTCCCTCTCTCTCTGCCCCTCCCCTGCTCATGCTCTGTCTTTCTCCATCTCAAATAAACATAGAAAAAATTTAAAAAATAGTTATTGAATTTTGACAAGTGGTTTTTCAGCATTAACAAAGATGAGAAAATATGTTTCTGGGCTCTATTAATATTATTACACAATTTAATTAAAATATTTCGTAATATTGAAATTCTTAGATTCTTGGGGTAAATCTCACATAGTCATGATGTATGATTCTTTTTGTGTATACTTGGATTATATTTGCTAGTATCAAGATTTTGCTTTGATATTCATAAATGATATTGATTTAAGGGCATATGTGTGTATGCAATCATTGTTGGCCCAGGGGGATTTCTTCTTTAACTTACACTATCTAAGAAATTTAGAGGCATTAAAATTGTTTGATCTTAAAAAACAAAAAGGATTTCCCCATGAAATCCTCTGGGACTGATGTTTTTACATTTATCTCTTTACAAATCGCTCTATTTCTTCTATGTAGGTCAGTCTTTAGATTTTTCCATCTCTTCTGAAGTCAGTTTTAGAAAGTTAGATTTTCCTAGAAAATTATCCATTTTATTAGGAATTTCAGATTTATTTCTGTTATGTTTAGCCACATACTCTATTCTTTGAAATTTATTTTGACTATGTTTTTTTTCTTTTGTCACTTTTCATTTTTGTGGATTTCTACTCTGTTTTTATAGAAATAGGCTCATTAGTAATTTTGTTCTTTCAAATAATCAGCTATTGAATTTAATAATTATATTTTCAGTTTTCTTATCTGTTTTTTTCTTTATTAATTTGTTCTGTTTTGCTTCATTGTAATTTCCCATTCCTTATCTAATTCTTGTAATAGATTCTTGATGTATTTTAATTTTTCTTTTTTTATGGATAAAATACTCAAGAATAATAATTCTTCTCTGAGCAATGTATTTAACTTTTAGAACTACATTTTGCAGGAGGAGTGGCAGTTACATAGTCTAGGCCCTATCCCCCCAAATGTAGTTATATAGAGAGGCATAAAACAGTATGACATGTTTTCCTGGAGCAAAACATTTGAATGGGATACTAATCAAAGTTTAAACTTAGCCAGATTACTGAAAGCCTCTTTACAGATTTAACAGTATATATTCTGATAGTAACTTCTTCCATGCATGTAAGATTTGTGATGTATAATTAACATTTATGTGTATATTTGTGTTTTGTATATGTATGCATCTCTAATAATTTGCTAACAAATTTACTTTCTTATTGGTCCCATTTTCCTTTTAGTAGTTTATTCTAAAATTAGTGAGGAGGGTTAAATGACCATGTTGAGTTTTGAATTTCCTTCTCTTTTATGATCTTAAAATTCATTTTCAAATGTTATATTAATAGTTTCAATTTTTTTATTTATGGGGGAAAGGCAAATATTGCTTCCTAAGATCACACTTTCTATAATAAGTAGGAGTACTCTGAGGAACTGAATAGTTACATAACCTCTCGCATTAGGGACACAAAGAAGGAATGGATGACAGGATTGAAAGGTGTGTGTGTGTGTGTGTGTGTGTGTGTGTGTGAGAGAGAGAGAGAGAGAGAGAGAGAGAGAGAGAGAGAGAGAGAGAGAGAAAGGCAGAGAGAGAGAGGGACAGAGAGAGACGGAGAGAGACAGAGAGAGACAGAGGAGGCTTAAAGTTGTTTATACATCTGCTCTTTTAGCTATTGGTCATACTGTGTTCCAAAAAAAAGTGACTGCTATGGACTGAATTGTGTACCACAAAATTCATAAGTTGAAGCCTTAGTTTCCAATGTGATGGTATTTAGAGATAGGGCCTTTGGAAGATAATTAGATTTAGATGAGACCATGATGGTGGGACTCTCATGATGTGTTACTGCCCTTATAAGAAGAGACACCAGAGAGCTTGCTTCTTTTCCACCCGTGTACCAGGTACAAAGGGAAGTCCATGTGAGGACACAACAAGAATGTGGTGTCTGCAGCCCAAGGCGAGAGTCCTAACCGGACACAGACCTTGTTGGTCCCTTGATCTTACATTTCCAGTCTCCAGAACTATGAGGAGTCTATTCTTGTTGTTGAACCCACCTAGTCTATAGTATTTTGTTATGGCAGCCTGAGTTGACTAAAACAGTGACATTTCACTTAACTTATGGAAGCCTTTGCTAATCATTATGTCTTTTTCAAAGTAGTAAAAAAGATAATGGTTTTTAAGATGGTAGTGATTATAATGGGAGATAGGAAATATTTGCAAAATTATTTTTTGTGTGATACGTATGTTTTTAAATGCATATCAAGATAACATACAGACATATAGTAAACTTGTGAGTTTATAAAGTGTAATGAAAATGTTGTTTCTAATTCAGAAATTATTACTTGATATGCTTAAGTAAATCCTTTAATATGCATGATTCCTATGTGAATGAAGATTGCCAAAGTATGAAATGAGGATACATTAGCAAAATTACACAGTTTTTGTTTTGTTTTGTTTTGTTTTGTTTTGTTTTTTTAGGATTAGAAATTTTGATTTGCTTGCTTAACATTAAGATGTGCTTCCAAGTAGGTTGGGTTAGAATGTGAATATCATTAAAAGAACTTGCTTTGGGATTAACACTTATAACTGTGGTTTTTAATCTTTTTTTTTTCCCATTCTTGTCTCGCTCAAGAGATAGGATGCTCTCATTAATAATGGCAGCTGAGGATGCTTTTTATGCTTCATATCAGTTTATATCACTTAGTCCTCACTACCGTTTTTTGTGAGAGGTTTTATCATCTTCATCTGAAATAAGGAAACAATATATAAGGGCAAAGGTATTTTCCTAATTTATATAACTTGAGAGTTGAGGTTTAAATTATTTCATACCTTGAACCATTGACTTATTATTTTGTTTTAGTATATGGTTAATGAGCTCTTACCTTAGGTTAGAAATCTGGTCAAATTAAGATCCAACAAAGTTGTTTTTCTCCCAGTGATAATGTTGACACATTTTTGTGAAATACCAAATATGTTCTTTAATAAAAGACTTGGAGCTGCTTCTGTTCTGCTTGTGTCCTAAACATGCAGAATGTCTGCCTCTGAATATTCCAGTTCTGTAAATTGCTGAAGAATTTAAGAGGGTAAGGCACATAGTAGATTCTTAAGAGAAAATGGACATATTTCCTATACCCAATGAGTACTGGAAATTATTTCCCTACAGTAATTACTTTATAAAACCACAAATTGAGGGGTGGCTGGGTGGCTCAGTCGGTGAAGCCTCCGACTTCAGCTCAGGTCATGATCTCACATTCCGTGAGTTCGAGTCTTGCATCGGGCTCTGTGCTGACAGCTCAGAGCCTGGAGCCTGTCTGTGTCTCCCTCTCTCTCTGCTCCTCTCCTGCTCATGCTCTGTCTCTCTCTGTCTCAAAAATAAATAAAAACATAAAACAAATTTAAAACCAGAAATTGAATAGTTCATCCTTGACCTCAAGAATCTTTATGGAATTTCATCAGATTTAAGACATTTACCTAATATACAATAGCTATAATTTGTAATCAAAATGTTTGCTTCTCCACAGTTCTTTTGATGTCTATGATTCCACCTGCTAATATCTTCTCGAGTATAAATCTGCATGTCCAGCTCTCTGCTGTTGCAGTTTCTAAGGAGTAACTTTGTTCATTGTTTCTTTATGTAGGCAGAGGTTTTAAGCTTGCAGCCTGCTGTGTTTATTGATCTGTTTCTTAATAATTCTATATCAGGCAATCACACAATTCACAAATTGTCTGGGAGGGGAAAAGCACATTAGCCATGCATTTAGAGGCCCTCCTAAGAATTTTAGCCTTGTCATGTAGAATGATTGGAAAGCACCACAGTGAGACTTTTAAACAAATCAGAGTTACAGCTTTTTTGTTCTAAAATATAAATGTTTCTTTAAGGATTCATTTTGGTATTTGCCTAAGGTTGTTTTCCTCTTCAGTTTGAATAGGGTATGAAATTTTCTGAGTCCAAATTAGGTGATTAGCCAAGCCATATTCAGTAATGTTCAGTCTTTGCTCTCAAATGTGCTTTTTCCATTTCGTGGCTCTGCTGTGTCTGGACTTCTATATATTCCGGGCCAGGCAATGTTCAGCTATTCTGATGTCACCTCTGCTCCATCTACTGGAATAATGATTTTTACTATGTATACTCTTTAGCAAAATCACTGTTTTTATAATGACTTTTTAAGAAAGTTTGTCAAAAGCATGGTGCCTAAGAGCATTAAAGTTATTTAGTTAAATTGAGAAACCTCAGAGCAGAATTAAGATGAAACTATTAAATTAATCCTATTCCTTTATGCTCAAATACATGCAGCTGGCACTGTATTCTGTCATGAAAAGATATAGCACTTCTTTGCAATGAAGGAGAAACTGGCGTATGAGGGCAGAGGAGTAGGGGAATTTTGAAATAAAGCTGGTACTGCAATGTCCGATTTGCTCTGATTCCTGATCTCACAGCCACAGTGTGCTATTTGTACTCAGACATGCCCAGACCTCTCATGTCTCCCTGCCTGTGTTCATGTTAGAGCCCCCCTTTCAATCCTACCTACATGGAAAGCTTCAATCTCCTTTTTTCAAGATTCCTGACAGTTCCTTTTGTTTCCTGACACCTCAGGCTTCAAGAAAGACCCTCTCATCTGTGTCTCCCTATACTAACTCCAGTGCATTTCTGTTTTAGCATTTTTTCACAAAATTATTGTCTCTGTAAATATGTTTTTTTTTTCATAAACACTAAAGTCTTTGAAGGCCATAGTATTTTGTTGTTTTTGTTTTTGTTGTTTTTTATGATCAACTGCTTTCGCTAAGGTAGGGAAGTTCCAATACTTGATGTAAGCCCTGGAATCCAGAGAAGTAAAGGCAAAGCAACTTTGTTCTGCATAAAAAATAGTTGCAATATTTTGGGTAGGTGGCAACACAGAGACCAAATATAGAGATACCATGGCTCAAGCAGCCAGTGAGCAAGACTGGGACATAATTGAGGGGATGGGTCATGGTAAACTGGTACTGTGGTTAGATGCTTAACCATACACACTTTGAAAAATAGACATGGCTTAGGAGCATTTTGGACGTAGGAGTCTATGGCATGTGAAATGTTCACTTTCTCTGACTTTTCTACAAAATACTCAGTCTCTTTTGTTCACCAGTGATGTTGCTGCTCAAGGATATTTTGGGGAAACAAAAAGAGATACTATGGTTTTCCTTCAAGGTTGGCCTGGGGTGAAAGCAGAGATGACATGTCCGGGGATTGCCAGACATACAGTTTCGAGTGAAAACCTCAGTACCAGCAGAATACCTGGGGGCCTGATGTTACTCAGTGAAGGAATTAATCGAGGAATGGATGATGCATTTTTAGCAAAATGCAGGAGGAGCCACTCAAGTAACTGATTTTATTTTATTTTTTTCAGAAATCAAAACTTCTTTAAAATTAGCAAGGGGAGGGAATGGCACAGAAGAGCCTGAAGAGTCACTCCCATTATTCTTTGCAGCTGCAAAAGCAGAGGTTATAGGTTGGCACTGAGGGTGCCAAGTACTTGCCTTAAGATTCAATAAATCACAGCAAAGACCAACAAGGGCCCCTGTCCTGGCTCCTTTTAGTCCTCAAAAAGAGACAAATAACCATGGTGCTCAGTTCTGCATGTTAGCACTTTTTCTCTCTCTCTTGATGAAACACAAACCTTCCCAGGATGTAATATATTTTATGCTTTCAAAGGAGGCAGCATGATTTAGTGAAAGACAACAGAGGTCATATGTTTGGATCCTTGCACCAACACGTTCTCACCTTCGTTAATTATCTTCAGCATAACTAATGGAATAATATATAAGACTAAGCTGGAGCCAGGGATATAATAGATGCTCAATTAGCTCTTTCTTCCTCTGTCACCTGCAGTCTTAGAATAAGAAGTCTTCAGCAACATTCCAAGAGTGCCTGTTGATAGAGTGGGTGAAGTACATGTACAGGGGCACCCTGGAGGCAGGGATGAATACCTGAAAAAGGGGAGCCTCAGACTTAGACAAAAACAAAAACAAAAACCCTCTTTTCCAGTTTTGCCTTAGGCTTGCCTTTGGGCTAGACTTTTGTCTTGTTGTAATTAGCTGCTTGGTTGTAAAAGGAAACCTGTCCAGAAACACAGCTTCATGCTCATTCATTCCCTGTTTAAACTATGGAGATTGCTAGAGAGTGAATGTGTCCCCTTAAAATTCATATGTTGAAATCCTAGTCCCCAACATGATGGTATGAGAGACTTTTGGTGGTGACTGTGTCATGAGGGTGGAGCCTTATGGTTGGGATGAGTGCCCTCATAAAAGAGACCAACTGTAGATAGCTAGCTCACCCCTTCAACCATGTGAGAACACAGACACAGGTGCTGTCTGTGATCCAGAAAATGGGTCCTCACCAGACACTGAATCTGCCAGCATCCTGATCTTGGAGTTTCTAGCCTCCAGAACTGTGAGAAATTTCTGTTGTTTATAAGCCACCAATTTATGGTATTTTGTTATAGCAGCCTGAGCGGACTAAGAGTATTTCCAGATTGTTGTTGAATGGCTGAAAGGTCTTGTAACGTGGATGAATATTCAGTCTGTCTAAGGATGGTTTTAACAGATTATTTTCATTTGTATCATGAAAAAGCAGATACTTTTTTCATACTGCTGCATCATGTTGTTTAAAAAAAAAGCAACATTTTACAGTAAGATTAATTGCTTGTTTCTTCCTTGGCCATATCCAGACTGTGTTCTTTATTTATGAAATTCTTAAGTCTGTAATTTATAATAGGTTTTAGAAAAATGTGTGTGTAAAAATAATGCCAGCAAACATTATATTTAGTTATGATAGTAGTTTCATCCACATATTTTTTTCTTTTGTCAGTAGAAAGTATAAGATTTGTTTCTCAAGAAATTTAGAATTAACTACAAAATCTGTTCTACATTTATGCTATCAAAATTATTTGTATATTTGGCAGCTGGGATTAACCTACTATTTGCATTATTCCATAATGGCTTCACTCAATGCTATGCTGTTAATTTGTATTCAGTCAGTTTATCTGGAATGATTCAAATGTTTTAAATGTATTTGTTTTTAGACAGCAAGA
Organism: Felis catus; assembly: GCF_018350175.1. Lineage (NCBI taxonomy): Eukaryota > Metazoa > Chordata > Mammalia > Carnivora > Felidae > Felis > Felis catus. Next base: position 91,488,768 of record NC_058376.1, on the reverse strand, counting down.
AAAAAAAAGATCGTGTATTCTTTTCACAATTTACATAAAAGATCCAGATGCAAGTTTATTTGCTTGTGTAAATTCTTCCCATGCTTCTTAAGAGACAGAATTCTCATTTCCCACCCAGATTAATTTGAACACGGTGTGTTGCTTTATTAATTGGTAACGATGCAGTTGTAAAGATGCCTGTGTTTCCTTGAAGTCTCCTGTTAGCTCTTGGAAAAGAGGGGTATGCAAAAGGTCGAAGCAGGAATTGTGTGTACTATATACATGGATAGCTTAGAGGTTCATTAAAGATTCATTTTCAGTTAAAGTAAATTTTTATCATCAATCAATGAATCTGTTGGAAGTTTAGAAATAGTGCCAGACCAGATCTAGTAAGATGTTTCTTCTCTTATGCTACAAAATACAGTAAATGATAACTTTTATTTGACTAATTCTATATTGTCTACAAAACATTTCAAGTGCATCTTATTTAAACCTCCAATTCCCTGTAAAGTAGATAGAGCAGGGAATAATTTTCTTCCGTTTTTACACCCAAGGAGGCTGCTTCTCTGAGGGGTAAAGCTGCAGAAAACAATGGAAGAGCTGTAGTCAGCACCCATAGGACTTCTGTCTCCACTATTTCCCTTACATCTCCATGTCGGCTGAAGCCTGTGCAAGGCACCACACTGCCAATCATTTCTCTTCTTGTTTGCAAAGAAGCCACACCACCCAGAAGTTGTGATAGTGATTCTGCAGTGAAATTGAAAAAGACAGGTGAGCTTTCTAACCTAATGTTAAATTTCTCAGGTCCCAATATTGAGTACTTTGGCTGGATTTACAGACACAGAGAAATCATTTATTCACTCAATGGGGAACTGTGGATAGGCACTGTGGGCAATACAAAGAATCCCCAGATTTAGTGTGATCCTTGATTTGTTTTTATATTTATTTGTGGTGGAGAATTTCCTTACGCATGTGTGTAAAAGATCATTGAGAACAAGTTACAGAGCTTTGTTAGGAACCCAGCTACGTGTTTAACATGTGGATAGGCACTGGCTGGTCTCTGCCAGGCTCTTGCTGTCATTGTTGCTTCCTTCTAGGTATGTAGGTTAAATTTTATAACGCAGCCACTTATAATAGATTTTTGGCTATAACTTTGGGTTGGCAATATTATGAACATGGACATTCAATCCTGTTCAAGAAGAAATTTTCCCAGGGTCACCTGGGTGGCTCAATCGGTTAAGTGTCCAACTTTGGCTCAGGTCATGATCTCGCAGTTTGTGAGATCAAGCCCCTCACCGGTCTGTCTGCTGTCAGCACAGAGCCTGCTTTAGATCATCTGCATCCCTCTCTCTCTGCCCCTACCCTGCTCCTGTTTTCTCTTTCTCAAAAATAAATAAACATTAAAAAAATTCCCATGATACAGTTAAACTATACATTCTTTTATTTAATTGTATCCAATTGTATCCATTTTCTGCTCTTTGTGATTGTTCAAGTCTAGTAAACAAGAGACAAAGATAAAGGGAATTGTACCTTTTTTGGGCAAAACTAGCGTGTGCTTTCTTAATTCCTCATGATGTCCAAATAGCTAATACAGTATCCAAGGGTTTTTCATGGTACCTTTTATTTTATTTTATTTTATTTTATTTTATTTTATTTTATTTTATTTTATTTTTTTATTTTAATTTTTTAATGTTTATTTATTTTTGAGAGAGGGAGAAAGAGACAGAGCATGAGCTGGGGAGGGGCAGAGAGAGAGAGGGAGACACAGAATCCGAAGCAGGCTCCAGGCTCTGAGCTGTCAGCATGGAGCCCTACGCAGGGCTCAAATTCGGGAACAGTGACATCATGACCTGAGCTGAAGTCAGATACTTAACCAACTGACTAATTTAACTAACTGACTAGTTAAATATAACTTTCCTTTTCCAGTGTCAGATTCAAAATCCTTTTCACATAATAGCGCACACTACAGTCTAACCCGTAGTTTCACATGTCATATTGTCTTAAAGCCCTTCTACTTCTGAAGAAAACAATTGTTCCACACGAATGGTGCTATGCCAGAATCCATTTTCAGGTGGTTAGTAGTATCTGCTTTATAATGGTAATTGAATTTGCTTATTCTGATTTAAAAAATTTCATGAAACTCCTGTTTATGGATTATTTTATTAAAATTGTTTGACATTATTCGCATTGATGATAGTTGGAAAACATAACTCACCAGCAAGTTTTCATAGTAACTAGAGGCCAACAAGCTCCTATTTGGGGGGAAAAAAACTAAATGCGAAATGAAAATATTTTAATGTCTTACATTAGAAAAATAGCAAATTAAGGATTATTTACAACATTCTAGAAGCAAATTTTGAGAGCATTTGTTTGGGTTATGTGTAAATCGTCATGTTTATTATAATTTTATGACTTAAATTTATATTTTAATTTATATTTGAATTCCCTGTTCCATGTTTCACTTTGCTGGTAAATATCATGTTTCAGTTTTTAGAAAGTTTCACATCTCTGGGTCTATATGTTCAAGTTATGCCTTCTGAATCTTTAGTAAAATATATCAAATATTTTTTAAATACCTATTAATTTTTTTAATGAAAGAAGACAATATGTCTGGGGAAATAGTCGTGCTATACACGTATCTTCTAATTTATTTGGAATCATATATACCAGTTGAGTAATTTATGTGGAGTCTCATATATAACTGTTGAATAATTTAAAATGATTTTGAGGTCATTTTGTTATATGAAAAACATTTTTCACTTAAAAGTCTGACATTTAAAATGTAGTAATTAAAAATAAATCTTTTGGGGAGAAGCGGCAAGATGGCGGCTTAGGAGGACGCTGGGCTCACCACGCGTCCTGCTGATCACTTAGATTCCACCTACACCTGCCTAAATAACCTAGAAAACCGCCAGAGGATTAGCAGAACGGAGTCGCTGGAGCCAAACGCAGACGAGAGGCCCACGGAAGAGGGTAGGAAGGGCGGCGAGGCGGTGCGCGCTCCACGGACTGGCGGGAGGGAGCCGGGGCGGAGGGGCGGCTCGCCGGCCAAGCAGAGACCCCGAGTCTGGCTGGCAAAAGCGGAGGGGCCTGACGGACTGTGTTCCCACAACAAGCGCGACTTAGCGTCTGGGAGGTCATAAGTTAACAGCTCTGCTCGGAAAGCGGGAAGGCTGGAGGACAAAGGGAGGGAGAGCTGCTGAGCCCCCTGACAACAGAGCTCAGTTTGGTGGGGAACAAAGGCGCTCACCAGCGCCATCTCTCCCGCCCATCCCCCAGCCAAAATCCCAAAGAGAACCAGTTCCTGCCAGGGAACTTGCTCGCTCTGCGCAAACACCCAACACTGTGCTTCTGCGGAGCCAAACCTCCGGCAGCGGATCTGACTCCCTCCCGCTGCCACAGGGCCCCTCCTGAAGAGGATCACCTAAGGAGAAGCCATCTAAGCCTGCCCCTCCTGCCCCTGTGCACCTTGCCTACCCACCCCAGCTAATACGCCAGATCCCCAGCATCACAAGCCTGGCAGTGTGCAAGTAGCCCAGACGGGCCACACCACCCCACAGTGAATCCCGCCCCTAGGAGAGGGGAAGAGAAGGAACACACCAGTCTGACTGTGGCCCCAGCGGTGGGCTGGGGGCAGACATCAGGTCTGACTGCGGCCCCGCCCACCAACTCCAGTTATACACCACAGCACAGGGGAAGTGCCCTGCAGGTCCTCACCACACCAGGACTATCCAAAATGACCAAGCGGAAGAATTCCCCTCAGAAGAATCTCCAGGAAATAACAAGAGCTAATGAGCTAATCAAAAAGGATTTAAATAATATAACAGAAAGTGAATTTAGAATAATAGTCATAAAATTAATCGCTGGGCTTGAAAACAGTATACAGGACAGCAGAGAATCTCTTGCTACAGAGATCAAGGGACTAAGGAACAGTCACGAGGAGCTGAAAAACGCTTTAAACGAAATGCATAACAAAATGGAAACCACCACAGCTCGACTTGAAGAGGCAGAGGAGAGAATAGGTGAACTAGAAGATAAAGTTATGGAAAAAGAGGAAGCTGAGAAAAAGAGAGATAAAAAAATCCAGGAGTATGAGGGGAAAATTAGAGAACTAAGTGATACACTAAAAAAAAATAATATATGCATAATTGGTATCCCAGAGGAGGAAGAGAGAGGGAAAGGTGCTGAAGGGGTACTTGAAGAAATAATAGCTGAGAACTTCCCTGAACTGGGGAAGGAAAAAGGCATTGAAATCCAAGAGGCACAGAGAACTCCCTTCAGACGTAACTTGAATCGATCTTCTGCACGACATATCATAGTGAAACTGGCAAAATACAAGGATAAAGAGAAAATTCTGAAAGCAGCAAGGGGTAAACGTGCCCTCACATATAAAGGGAGACCTATAAGACTCGTGACTGATCTCTCTTTTGAAACTTGGCAGGCCAGAAAGAATTGGCACGAGATTTTCAGGGTGCTAGACAGAAAAAATATGCAGCCGAGAATCCTTTATCCAGCAAGTCTGTCATTTAGAATAGAAGGAGAGATAAAGGTCTTCCCAAACAAACAAAAACTGAAGGAATTTGTCACCACTAAACCAGCCCTACAAGAGATCCTAAGGGGGACCCTGTGAGACAAAGTCCCAGAGACATCACTACAAGCATAAAACATACAGACATCACAATGACTCTAAACCCATATCTTTCTATAATAACACTGAATGTAAATGGATTAAATGCGCCAACCAAAAGACATAGCATATCAGAATGGATTAAAAAACAAGACCCATCTATTTGCTGTCTACAAGAGACTCATTTTAGACCTGAGGACACCTTTAGATTGAGAGTGAGGGGATGGAGAACTATTTATCATGCGACTGGAAGCCAAAAGAAAGCTGGAGTAGCCATACTTATATCAGACAAACTAGACTTTAAATTAAAGGCTGTAACAAGAGATGAAGAAGGACATTATATAATAGTTACAGGGTCTATCCATCAGGAAGAGCTAACAATTATAAATGTCTATGCACCGAATACCGGAGCCCCCAAATATATAAAACAATTACTCATAAACATAAGCAACCTTATTGATAAGAATGTGGTAATTGCAGGGGACTTTAACACCCCACTTACAGAAATGGACAGATCATCTAGACACACGGTCAATAAAGAAACAAGGGCCCTGAATGAGACATTGGATCGGATGGACTTGACAGATATATTTAGAACTCTGCATCCCAAAGCAACAGAATATACTTTCTTCTCAAGTGCACATGGAACATTCTCCAAGATAGATCATATACTGGGTCACAAAACAGCCCTTCATAAGTTTACAAGAATTGAAATTATACCATGCATACTTTCAGACCACAATGCTATGAAGCTTGAAATCAACCACAGAAAAAAGTCTGGAAAACCTACAAAGGCATGGAGGTTAAAGAACACCCTACTAACGAATGAGTGGGTCAACCAGGCAATTAGAGAAGAAATTAAAAAATATATGGAAACAAATGAAAATGAAAATACAACAATCCAAACGCTTTGGGACGCAGCGAAGGCAGTCCTGAGAGGAAAATACATTGCAATCCAGGCCTATCTCAAGAAACAAGAAAAATCCCAAATACAAAATCTAACAGCACACCTAAAGGAAATAGAAGCAGAACAGCAAAGGCAGCCTAAACCCAGCAGAAGAAGAGAAATAATAAAGATCAGAGCAGAAATAAACAATATAGAATCTAAAAAAACTGTAGAGCAGATCAACGAAACCAAGAGTTGGTTTTTTGAAAAAATAAACAAAATTGACAAACCTCTAGCCAGGCTTCTCAAAAAGAAAAGGGAAATGACCCAAATAGATAAAATCATGAATGAAAATGGAATTATTACAACCAATCCCTCAGAGATACAAACAATTATCAGGGAATACTATGAAAAATTATATGCCAACAAATTGGACAACCTGGAAGAAATGGACAAATTCCTGAACACCCACACTCTTCCAAAACTCAACCAGGAGGAAATAGAAAGCTTGAACAGACCCATAACCAGCGAAGAAATTGAATCGGTTATCAAAAATCTCCCAACAAATAAGAGTCCAGGACCAGATGGCTTCCCAGGGGAGTTCTACCAGACGTTTAAAGCAGAGATAATACCTATCCTTCTCAAGCTATTCCAAGAAATAGAAAGGGAAGGAAAACTTCCAGACTCATTCTATGAAGCCAGTATTACTTTGATTCCTAAACCAGACAGAGACCCAGTAAAAAAAGAGAACTACAGGCCAATATCCCTGATGAATGTGGATGCAAAAATTCTCAATAAGATACTAGCAAATCGAATTCAACGGCATATAAAAAGAATTATTCACCATGATCAAGTGGGATTCATTCCTGGGATGCAGGGCTGGTTCAACATTCGCAAATCAATCAACGTGATACATCACATTAACAAAAAAAAAGAGAAGAACCATATGATCCTGTCAATCGATGCAGAAAAGGCCTTTGACAAAATCCAGCACCCTTTCTTAATAAAAGCCCTTGAGAAAGTCGGGATAGAAGGAACATACTTAAAGATCATAAAAGCCATTTATGAAAAGCCCACAGCTAACATCATCCTCAACGGGGAAAAACTGAGAGCTTTTTCCCTGAGATCAGGAACACGACAAGGATGCCCACTCTCACCGCTGCTGTTTAACATAGTGCTGGAAGTTCTAGCATCAGCAATCAGACAACAAAAGGAAATCAAAGGCATCAAAATTGGCAAAGATGAAGTCAAGCTTTCGCTTTTTGCAGATGACATGATATTATACATGGAAAATCTGATAGACTCCACCAAAAGTCTACTAGAACTGATACAGGAATTCAGCAAAGTTGCAGGATACAAAATCAATGTACAGAAATCAGTTGCATTCTTATACACTAACAATGAAGCAACAGAAAGACAAATAAAGAAACTGATCCCATTCACAATTGCACCAAGAAGCATAAAATACCTAGGAATAAATCTAACCAAAGATGTAAAGGATCTGTATGCTGAAAACTATAGAAAGCTTATGAAGGAAATTGAAGAAGATTTAAAGAAATGGAAAGACATTCCCTGCTCATGGATTGGAAAAATAAATATTGTCAAAATGTCAATACTACCCAAAGCTATCTACACATTCAATGCAATCCCAATCAAAATTGCACCAGCATTCTTCTCAAAACTAGAACAAGCAATCCTAAAATTCATATGGAACCACAAAAGGCCCCGAATAGCCAAAGGAATTTTGAAGAAGACGACCAAAGCAGGAGGCATCACAATCCCAGACTTTAGCCTCTACTACAAAGCTGTCATCATCAAGACAGCATGGTATTGGCACAAAAACAGACACATAGACCAATGGAATAGAATAGAAACCCCAGAACTAGACCCACAGACGTATGGCCAACTCATCTTTGACAAAGCAGGAAAGAACATCCAATGGAAAAAAGACAGCCTCTTTAACAAATGGTGCTGGGAGAACTGGACAGCAACATGCAGAAGGTTGAAACTAGACCACTTTCTCACACCATTCACAAAAATAAACTCCAAATGGATAAAGGACCTAAATGTGAGACAGGAAACCATCAAAACCTTAGAGGAGAAAGCAGGAAAAGACCTCTCTGACCTCAGCCGTAGCACTCTCTTACTCGACACATCCCCAAAGGCAAGGGAATTAAAAGCAAAAGTGAATTACTGGGACCTTATGAAGATAAAAAGCTTCTGCACAGCAAAGGAAACAACCAACAAAACTAAAAGGCAACCAACGGAATGGGAAAAGATATTCGCAAATGACATATCGGACAAAGGGCTAGTATCCAAAATCTATAAAGAGCTCAGCAAACTCCACACCCGAAAAACAAATAACCCAGTGAAGAAATGGGCAGAAAACATGAATAGACACTTCTCTAAAGAAGACATCCGGATGGCCAACAGGCACATGAAAAGATGTTCAGCATCGCTCCTTATCAGGGAAATACAAATCAAAACCACACTCAGGTATCACCTCACGCCAGTCAGAGTGGCCAAAATGAACAAATCAGGAGACTATAGATGCTGGAGAGGATGTGGAGAAACGGGAACCCTCTTGCACTGTTGGTGGGAATGCAAATTGGTGCAGCCGCTCTGGAAAGCAGTGTGGAGGTTCCTCAGAAAATTAAAAATAGACCTACCCTATGACCCAGCAATAGCACTGCTAGGAATTTATCCAAGGGATACAGGAGTACTGATGCATAGGGCCACTTGTACCCCAATGTTCATAGCAGCACTCTCAACAATAGCCAAATTATGGAAAGAGCCTAAATGTCCATCAACTGATGAATGGATAAAGAAATTGTGGTTTATATACACAATGGAGTACTACGTGGCAATGAGAAAAAATGAAATATGGCCTTTTGTAGCAACGTGGATGGAACTGGAGAGTGTGATGCTAAGTGAAATAAGTCATACAGAGAAAGACAGATACCATATGGTTTCACTCTTATGTGGACCCTGAGAAATTAACAGGAACCCATGGGGGAGGGGAAGGAAAAAAAAAAAACAGGTTAGAGTGGGAGAGAGCCAAAGCATAAGAGACTCTTAAAAACTGAGAACAAACTGAGGGTTGATGGGGGGTGGGAGGGAGGAGAGGGTGGGTGATGGGTATTGAGGAGGGCACCTTTTGGGATGAGCACTGGGTGTTGTATGGAAACCAATTTGTCAATAAATTTCATATTAAAAAAAATAGTGCCAAAAAAAATAAAATAAAAATTAAAAAATAAATAAATAAATAAATCTTTTGTGATGTCAAGAAACTACTGGGACACATTTTTGAAAGAAAATAATTTGTAATTTTGTATATTGTGAAAGTATATCCTTTCTTATTTTGTGGGAGCTGGTAACAGTGAGGAAGAGAGTGGTAAATTGGTAAGAGAAAGGGAAAGAGTCACAGAGTTGAAACAGTTTTTAAATTCCACCATTGAAACCATTTGAAATTAAATGCCCTGCTGAAAAATATTGACAGTTAAGAAAAATCTCTTATTTGTCCCATATTTAAATGCTGAGAGGTATCATTGTTATGTGATTGTAGTAATATTGCCAGGATATAGGGTCCTCTTTCTTTCAAATCTTGAAATGATTATTCAGGGTTCTATAATTTCAAGGATGGATAGATTACTGCCACTTGTGTTTATTGTATAGATGATGCAACAAAATAGTATAACCTTTTGATTTTTGGAAAAAAATGTAACATTTGGCTTATGTTTTTCTTTTTTCTAAATACCTGGAAAATACAATCTTAAGATACTTTGAGATCTTTACATTACTTCAGATAGCATATCACAATCACCTATGCTCCATTTATGATTGCAAACAAGGTGTGATATGGCTTTGAATCAGTTTGTCTTCCTGAAGTTCTGAGCCACATTTCTAAAGCTTGGCATGAGAAGTAAATTTGAAATAAGCATCACTTACATGTGCAAATCGGATAATTGCTCACACAGCTACCTACCAATTAGTCACTTGTTGATGCAGTTAGCTGGATGTACAGCTAATTTGGGGTAAAGAAAAAATATGTCAGTTCAAAATGAAGACAGCCTAAAATTTGGCTTACTGGTTAGTTTTGCTTAGGATAAAACACTCTCATTCTCAGAGAAATAATAGTTTGAGCATAATTTTAGAGACTAAGGGTGCTACTTACAAGTATTGTCATGTGTTCTGGTTCCACTTAATAGTTCTTGCTCAGATTTTGGAAGTAATGATTTATTTGAGAAAATGCAGGTCATTTTTATGCTGCCTCCCATTTATTTATTTTTTTAATCTCAGCTGTGAGGTATAATTAAACATAAAATTGTAGAATAATTAAAGGGTACACTATTTACCTGTAGAAGGACATGGGTTGCTTTCATATCTTGTTTGTTGTAAATTATAATGCTGCAAACATGGGAATTCAGATAATTCTTAAATATCCTGCTGTCATTTATTTTGGATATATACACAGAACTGGGATTGCTGGATCATATGTTGGTTCTATTTAATTTTTTGAGGAACCTGCGTATTGCTTTCCATACTGATTACATCAATTTACATTCCCAACAACAGTGCACAAGTGTTTCCTTTTCTCCTCATCTTCACCAACACTTGTTATCTCTTGTTTTTTTGGTGATGGCAATTCTTACAGGTACAAGTTGATATCTCATTGTGGTTGTGATTTGCATTTCCCTGATGACTGTGTGCTTTTTCTTGTACCTGTTGCCCATTTGAATGTTTTCTTTGGAAAAATGTCTATTTAATTTTTCTTCCCATCTTTTAAACAGACTTTTTAAAAAAAAACTGAATTGTATGAATTCTTTGTGTATTTTAGATACTAACTCTTATTAGTTATATGATTTGCAAATATTTTCTCCCATTCAGTGAGTTGCCTTTTCATTTTGTAGATGGTTTCCTTTTCTATGCAGAAGATTTTAGCTTAATGTAGTCCCACTTTTGCTTTTGTTGCCTTTACTTTGGGTGTCAAAACGAAGTAAGCATTGCCAAGACCAATGTCAAGGAACTTAGTCCCTGCATTTTCATTTACAAGCGTTATGGTATGAGGTTTAATGTTCAAGTCTTTGACCAATTTTGAATGAACTTTTGTGTATAGTATAAGGCTCCAGTTTAATTTTTTTGCATATGCTTGTCCAGTTTTTCTGATGCCATTTCTTGAAGAAACTGTCCTATCCCTATTGTATATTTATGGCTGTTTGTCATAAATTAACTGGCCATATCTAATACGTTTACTTCTAGACTCCCTATTCTGTTTCTTTGAACATATTTCTTTTTTATGCCGAAACCATATTGTTTTGATTACTTTAGTTGTGTTAAGTAGTTTAAAATAAGAAGTGTGATGCCTCCAGTTTTGTTCTTTCTCAAGATTGCGTTTACTATTTGAGGACTTAAGTGCTTTCATACGTTATTTAGGATTGCTTTTCTATATCTCTAAACAAAATGCCATTGGAATTTTGATAGAGATTAGTTGTATTTATAGATGGCTTTGAGTGGTATGGACATTTCCACAATATTCTTCCAATTCATAACATGAGATAGCTTCCCATTAATTTGTGTCATCTTTGATTTCTTTCATCAGGTCTTGAAGTTTTCAGTGTATACCCCTTTCACTTCCTTGGTTAAATTTATTCCTAGGTATTTTATTATTTTTGGTGCAGTTGCAAATGTGATTATTTAAAATTTTTATTTATTATATTATTTATTATTATTTACTTATTTTAGTCTCTTTCTGATAGTTTGTTATTAGTGTATTTAAACACAAACAAATTTACTGTATTGATTTTATATCTTGCAACTTTACTGAATTTGTTTAGTAAATAAAATTCGAATCGATTTTTGGTGGATTCTTTATGGTTTCTATACATAACATGTAATCTAAAAATAGTTTTACTTGTTTCCTAATTAGATGCCTTTTATTATTTTATTTAATTTAATTTGTTTTATTTATTTTATTTTATTTTCTGTCTGTGTGTTTTTTCTAATTGCTCTGAATAGGATTTCCAGTACTATGCTGAATAAGAATGGGATCCTTATATTCGTCCTATATCTTAAAGGAAAAGCTATAAGCTTTTCACTATTGAGTATGATGTTTGCTGTGGACTTAATCATTGACCTTTGTTATATTGATATACATCCCCTCTATACCCAGTTTGTTGAAACTTTTATCATGAATGGGTGTTGAATTTTATCAAATGTTTCTTTCTCCATCTATTGATATGATCCTGTGATCCTTGTTTCATTTTGTTAATGTGATGTAACACATTGGCTCATATGTCAGTGTTGACCCATTCTTGCATTCTTTGAGTAAATCCCACGTGATCATATTTATGTGATCCTTTTAATATGCTGTTGAATACTGCCTCCTAATATTTTGTTGATGAATTTTGCATCTATGGGTGCCTGGATGGCTCAGTCGGCTAAGCATATGACTTCGACTCAGGTCATGATCTCACGGTTCATGGGTTAGAGCATCAGGCTCTGTGCTGACAGCGTGGAACCTGGAGCCTGCTTCAGATTCTTTGTTTCCCTCTCTCTCTGCCCCTCCCCTGCTTCCTCTGTCTCTCTCAAAAATAAATAAAAATTTAAAAAAAATTGCATCTATGTTCATTAGTAATATCGGCCTGTAATTTTCTTTTCTTATAGTGTCCTTGTCTAACTTTGGTATCAGAGCAATGCTGGTCTCATGAAATGAGTTTGCAAGTGTTCCCTCTGCTTCTGTTTTTTAAAAATACAGCTTGAAGAGGACTGGTTTTTGTTTTTTAAATATTTGATAGAGGGGTGCCTGGGTGGCTCTGTCTGTTAGGTGTCTGAATTCCACTCAGGTCATGCCGTTTGTGTGAGTTCAAGCCCCACATCAAGCTCTGTGCTTATAGCTCAGAGCCTGGAGCCTGCTTTGGATTCTGTGTTTCCCTCTCTCTCTCTCTGCCCCTCCCCTGCTCATGCTGTGTCTCTCTCAAAAATCAATAATCTTAAAAAAATTTTTAAATATTTGATAGAGTTTTCTGGTTAAATCATTTGGTCCTGGACTTTTGTTTGTTGGGAAGATTTTGATTACTGATACAGTCTCCATACTAGTAACTGGTCTATTTAGATTTTCTATTTCTTCATGATTCTATCTTGGTAGGTTGTATGTTTCTAAAAATTTAGCCATTTCTTCTAGGTTGTCCAATTTTTTAGTATATAATTGTTCATAGTAGTTTCTTATGATTCTTGTATTCATGTGGTCTCTGTTGTAATGTCTCTTCTTTCATTTCTAATTTATTTGATTCTGCTCTCTTCTTAATTTTTAAAAAATGTCTATTTATTACTGAAATATAATTGATATGTATCATTATATTAATTTCAGTTGTACAACATATTGATTTGACAATTGTATACAATATTCAGGGCTCATCACAATAACTATAGTCACCATTTAACATTATTACAGTATTATTGACTGTGTTCCCTCTGGTGTATTTTTTATCTCCTTATTTTATAACTGGAAGTTTGTACCTCTTAATCTCCATCTATTTTACCCATTCCCCACACACCTCTCCTCTGGCAACCACTGACAAGCACTGGTTTATTCTCTGTATTTAAGAACTTGTTATTTTCATTTGTTCATTTATATTTTTTTTTAGATTTCACAAGTAAGTAAAATCATATGCTATTTGTCTTTCTCTTTGATTTCACTTAGCATAATACCCACTGAGTCCATCCATGTTGTTGCAGATGGCAAGATCTCATTATATTTATGAAAGATACTCTATTATTTTTCATTATATATATACAAATATTCATATATGTATATATACACATCCCATCTTCTTTATCTCTTCAGCTATTGATGGACACTTTTTAATTGCTTCCATATCTTGGCTATTGTAATTAATGTTGCAATAAAAGCAGTGTACATATGTTTTCAAATTATTGGTTTTGTTTTTTTTTTTGGATAAATGCTTAGTAGCAGACTTACTGGATTATATGGCATTTGTATTTTTAATTTTTTGAGGAACCTTCATACTGTTTTCCACACTGGCTGTACCAATTTACATTCCCACCAATAATGCCCAAGAGTTCCCTTTTCTTCATATCCTTGCCAACACTTGCATTTATCTTTTTGATACTAGCCATTCTGACTGGTGTGAGATGATGTCTCATGATTTTGATTTGCCTTTCTCTGATGATAAGTGATGTTGAGCATCTATTCATGGATCTATTGGTCATTTGTATGTCTTTTTTGGATAAATGTTTATTCAGGCCCTCTGCCCATTTTTAATCAGGTTATTTTTTGGTGTTCAGTTGTATGAATTCATTATATATTTTGGACATTAATCCTTTAGTGGATAATTTGCAAATATCTTTACCCATTCAGTAGGTTATATTTTTGTTTTGTTTGTAGTTTTCTTTGCAAATCTTTTATTTTGAGATAGTCTCAATAGTTAAATTTTGTTTTTGTTTCCCTTGCCTGAGGAGTCATATTCATAAATATGTTGCTAAGGCCAAGTCAAAGAAATTATCACCTCTTTTCTTGTAGGGGTTTTAAGGTTTCATGTCTCACATTTAAGTCTTTAATCCATTTTGGGTTCATTTTATGTATGTTATAAGAAAGTGGTCTAGTTTCATTCTTTTGCATGAAGCCATCCAGTTTTCACAGCACTATTTATTGAAAATACTGTCTTTTCGCCATTGTATATTCTTGCCTCATTTTTCATAGATTGACTATATATGTTTGAGTTTGTGTTGGGGTTCTCAATCCTATTCTGCTGATCTCTGTATTTATTTTTGTGTGGCAAGCATAATCTTCTGACACTACAGTTTTGTAGTGTGTCTTGAAATCTGGGATTGTGATACCTCCAGTTTGTTCTTCTATTGTTTCTGCTATTTGAAGTCTTTTGTGGTTCCTTACAAATTTTAGTATTTTCTGCAGGTCTGTAGAAAATGCTACTGGTATTTTGCTAGGTATTGCATTGAATGTAAATTGCTTTAGGTAGTGTGGACATTTTAAAGATATTCTTCTAGTCCGTGAGCATGATATATCTTTCCATTTGTGTCATCTTCCATTTCTTTCATCAGTGTCTTATAGTTTTCAGAATATAGTTCTTTCACCCGCTTGGTTAAATTTATTCTTAGGGGTTTTATTATTTATTCTATTTTTTTATTCTATTTTTATTCTTTTTTTGGTGCAATTGTAAATAGGACTGTTTTCTTAGTTTCTCTTTCTGCTACTTTGTTATTAGTATGTAAAAGCACAACCTATTTTTGTATATTAATTTTATATACTGCAACTTTACTGAATTCATTTATTAGCTCTAATCACTTTTTTGGTGGAGTCTTTAGGGTTTTCTATAGATAATATGCCATGTGCAAACAGTGACACTTTTTCCTTACTGATCCGAAGCCTTTTATTTCTTGTCTGATTGCTACAGCTAGGATGTCAGGTACTATGTTGATTAAAAGTGTTGATAATGGACATCCTTGTCTTGCTCCTGATCTTAGAGGAAATGCTTTCAGTTTTTTTACCATTGAGTTTGATTTTATATGTGGGTTTTTTGTATATGGCCTTAATTATGTTGGTGTATGTTTCTTTTAAACCCACTTTATTGAGAGTTCTTATCATGAGCAGATGTTATATTTTGTCAAATGATTTTTCTATATCTATTGAGATTATCATATGGTTTTTATTTTTCTTCTTGTTAATGTGATTATCACATTGATTTGCTAGTATTGAACTACCTTGCATCACTGGAATAAATCCCACTTGATCATGGTGAATAATTCTTTTAATGTATTAATGAATTAGGTTTGCTAATATTTTAAGCATTTTTTCATCTATTGTCATCAGAGATATTGGCTTGTAGTTTTCTCTTTTTTTGTGATGTCTTTGCTTTTGATGTCAGGTAAAGCTGACTTCATATAATGAATTTGGAAATATCCCTTCCTCTTCTATTTTTGTTTTTTGTTTTTTGGGTTTTTTTGAATGGTTTGGGAATAGGTATTCATTCTTTAAAACTTTTTTTAATGTTTTTATTTATTTTTGAGACAGAGAGAGACAGAGCATGAGCACGGGAGGGGTAGAGAGAGAGGGAGACACAGAATCTGAAGCAGGCTCCAGGCTCCGAGCTGTCAGCACAGAGCCTGATGCGGGGCTTGAACTCATATACCGCGAGATCATGACCTGAGCTGAAGTCGGATGCTCAACCGACTGAGCCACCCAGGTGCCCCAAGAATAGGTATTAATTCTTTAAATGTTGGTAGAATTCACCTGTGAAGACAACTGTTTCTAAAATTTTGTTTTTTGGGTGTTTTCTGGTTTCTATTTCAATTATATCTTAATCAGTCTGTTTAAATTTTGTTTCTGAATTTCTTTGGAACACTATATTTCAAGGCACTTACCCATTTCTTTTAGGTTTAGGTCCAATTTGTTAGCTTATGGTTTTTTTATAATACATTTGTAATTCTTTGCATTTCTGCTATTTTGATTGTTATTTCTCCTCTGTTTCTGATTTTATTTCTTTGAGTTCTTTCTCTCTTTTTCTTGATATGTCTGGCTAAAAGTTTATCAATTTGGTATATCTTTTCAAAGAGCCAGATCTTGGTTTTATTGATCTTTTCTATTGTATTTTTTTGGGGGGGTGTTTCTATTTCATTCATTTCTACTATAATCTTTACTTTAAAAATTTTTTTAATGTTTTAATTTATTGTTGAGATAGAGTGCGAGTAGAGGAGGGGCAGAGAGAGAAGGACACACAGAATATGAAGCAGGTCTAGGCTCTGAGCTGTCAGCACAGAGCCCGATGTGGGGCTTGAACTCATGAGCCGTGAGATCATTACCTGAGCTGAAGTTGGACGCTTAACCAACTGAGCCACCCAGCCGCCCCTCCACTATAATCTTTATGATCTCCTTCCTTGTACTAGGTTCAGTCTTTGTTTGTTCTTTCTTTTTCTACTTTCTTTAGGTGTAAGGTTAGGTAGTTTGAAATTTTTCTTATTTCTTGAGGTATACCTGTATTGCTATAAACTTCTCTCTTGGAACTGGTTTAGCTGCATCCTAAAGATTTTGGACCATTGTGTTTTTATTTTTCATTTGTCTCCGTGCATTTCTTATATCCTTTTTGATTTCTTTATTAACCTTTTGGTTGTTTACTGGCATGCTGTTTAGCCTTCATATGTTAGTGTTTTTTCCAATTTTTTCTTGTAATTGATTACCTGGTTCATACTGTTGAGGTTAGAAAATACACTTGGTAGGATTTCCGTCTTTTTAAATTTACTGAGACTTGTTTTGTGCCTGACATGTGATCTATCCTGGAAAATGTTTCATGTGCACTTGAAAATAATGTATATCCTCTTGTTTTGGTTTCTGTATATATCTGTTAGGTCCATCTAGTCTACTGTGTCATTCAAAACCATTGTTTCCTTGCTGATTCCCTTGGATGATCTATCCATTCATGTAAATGGGGTATTAAAGTCTCCTACTATTATTTGTTTACTATCAAGTTCTCCCTTTATGTCTATTCATATTTTCTTCATGTATTTCGGTTCTTCTGTGTTGGGTACATAGATATTTACAAATGTTACATCCTTTTGTTGGATTGGTCCCTTTATCATTATGCAGTGCCCTTTTATTGTTTCTTGCTACAGTTTTTTTTTAAGTCTATTTTGTCTGATATTAAGTACCACTACCATGAATTTTTTTCTCCTCACTTCCAGTTGCATGGAATCTTTTCTTATCCCTTCGCTTTTAGTTTTTGTATATTTTTAGGTCTGAAGTGAGTCTCTTGTAGGCAGCATATAGATGGTTCTGGGTTTTCTATTTATTCAGCCACCCGTGTTTTATGATTAGAGTGTTTAGTCCATTTGCATTTAGAGTAATTATTGATAAGTATGTACTTACTGCCATTTTATTAATTGTTTTCTGGTTGGTCTTGTAATTTTCTCTTCCTTTATTCTCTTGCTTTCTTCCCTTGTGATTTGATAATTTTCTTTAGTATTATGCTTGTGTTATAGGTTTTTAATCTATGGTTATTATTATGTTCATATGTAACACCTTATGTGTATAGTGCTCTCTATTAAGTTGATGGTCACTTAAGTTTGAACATAATCTATCTAAAAGCACTAAATATTTACTCCTCCACATTTTATGTATATGATGTCATATTCCGTACCTTTTTATTTTGTTTATCCCTAGACTAAGTTTTGTAGATTTGATTAATTTTACTTCTTTTGTGTTTTCACCCTCATAGTGGCTTTATAAGTAATTAATCTACTACCTTTACTATATGTTTGCATTTGCCTGTGAAACTTTTTCCTTTCATAATTTTCTTCTAGCTAAAGTCTTTTATTTTCTTTCCACTTAAAGAATTCTCTTTAACATTTCTTGTAAGGCTGTTTTAGTGGTGATAAACTCGTTTAAGTTTTATCTAGGAAACTCTTTTATCCCTTCTTTAATTCTAATAATAAGCTTTCTGGGTAGAGTAGTCTTGGTTTTGTTGTGTGTGTGTGTGTGTGTGTGTGTGTGTGTGTGTGTGCGCGCGCGCGCACGCACGCGTGCGCGCACAGGCGTGCGTGTTTGTGTGAGTTGTTGTTTGTTTGTTTTTAGCACTCTGAATATATTGTGTCACTCCCTTCTGGCCTGCAAAGTTTTTGCTGAAAAATCAGTTACTAGTCTTATGGGGTTTCCCTTGTGCATAACAATTTTCTTGCTGCTTTTAAAATACTCTCTTTATCATTATTTCTTGACATTTTAATTATTATGTGTCTAGTATTGACCTCCTTGGATTCATCTTGTTAGGGACTCTCTGTGCTTCCTGGACCTGGTTGTCTGCTTCCTTCTCCAGACTAGGGAAATATTTAGCTATTATTTCTTCATGTAAGTTTTCTGCCCCCTTCTCTGTCTCTCTTTACCTTTGAGATTCCTATAAAACAAATGTTATTACACTTGATGATATTGCTGAGTTCCCTTAACCTATTCTCATTTTTTATTCTTTTTTTTCTTTTTGCTATTCAGCCTGGTTGCTCTCCATTATCCTGTCTTTCAGATCAGTGACCCATTTTTTGCATCCTCTAGTCTGCTGTTGATTCCTTTAGAGTATTCTAGTGTAATTTTCATTTCATTTATTGAATTCTTCAGGTATGATTCATTCCTTTTTATATTTTCTATCCTTTTGTTAAAGTTCTGAGTTCATCACTCATTCCTCAAGTCTGGCAAGCATCTTTGTAACCATTTGAGTTCTTTATCAGGCATATTGCTTTTCTGTTTTATGGAGCTCTTTTCTTTCATTTGGGTTATAGTCCTCTGCATCTTCATTTTGTCTAGCTCTCTGTGTGTTTCTGTGTATTATATAGATCAGCTATTTCTTGTGGCCTTGAAAGTAGTGGCTTTGTGTAGAAGATATCCTGTGGTTCCTTATAGCATAATGCCCCCTGGTCACCAGAACTAGGCTCTCCAGTGGTATTCCCTGTGGGGGCTGGCTGTTTCTTCCTGTTGTGGCTAGGCCATGATTATCTTCAGCCCAGCCTGCTGCATTTTGTGAATAGAATGTTTTGTAAATGTCTCAAGTCCACTGGTCTAATGTGTCATTTAAGTCTAAAGTTTCCTTAGTGACTTTCTGACTGGATGATCCAACCATTGTTGAAAGGGAGGTGTTAAAGTGTCTACTATTACTGTATTGGTGTCTATTTCTTCTTTCAGATCTGTTAATATTTGCTGCATATATTTTAGTGCTTCTCTGTTGGATGCATACATATTTATAAATCTTATATCCTCTTGTTGGATTGACCCCTTTATCATTTATATAATGACCTTCTTATTTCTGTTTTTAGCTTATCACTTATTTCATCTGAAATGAGTATAACCAGGTTCTTTTGGTTTCCATTTACATGTAATATGTTTTTTCATCCCTTCACCTGTGTCTGTGTGTCCTTACATCTGAAGCGATTCTCTTATAGGCAGCTTATACTTGTGTGTGTGTGTGTGTGTGTTTTATTAATTTTTTAAGTTTATTTATTTATTTTGAGAGAGAGAGAGAGAGAGAGAGAGAGAGAGAGAGAGAGAGAAGAGGGAAAGGCAGAGAGAGAAGGAAAGAGAGAACCCCAAGCAGGCTCCACACCCAGCACATTGCCCTACCTGGGGCTTGATCTCATGACAGTGAGTGAAATCATGACCTGAGTGGAAATCAAGAGTGGATCTTAACTGATTGAACTACCCAGGCACCCCCATACTGGTTTTCTAAGTGATTTGCCTATCATCATTACAATATGAGTATTCTGAATTTAATTATATATTTACCTATACTAGTGAAGTTTATGCTTTAATATGTTTTCCTGTTACAGATTTTTTGTTGTTGTTTAGCTTGATGTCTCTTTCACATTTCTTATAAGGCTGGTTTAGTAGTGATAAACTCCTTCAGCTTTTCCTTGTATGGAAAACACTCCTTCAATTCTGAAGGACAACTTTGGGGTAGGATATTCTTATTTGGTAGTTTTTTTTTTTCTTTCCAGCACTTTGAATATTTCATGTACCTCTTTTCTAGCCTGCAGAGTTTCTGCTGAAAAGTTTGCTGGTGGTCTTATAAGGGTTCCCTTGTTAATAAGTTATTTTTCTTTTGCTGCTTTTAAGATTCAATCTTTGTTAAACTTTTGACAATTTAATTATGATGTTTCTTGGTGTGGGTCTCTTTGGATTATTTTTATTTGGAATTTTTCTAAGCTTACTGAATGTAGATATTTGTTTCTTATCCCAAGTTAGGGAAGTTTTCAGTCATTATTTCTTTGAATGGTATTTCTTTTTTTTATTTTAGTTTTTATTTAAATTCCAGTTAGTTAACATACAGTGTAATATTAATTTCAGGTGTAGGATATAGTGATTCGACACTTGCATACAACATCCAGCGCTTATCACAAGTGCCCTCCTTAATCCCCATCACCTATTTAACCCATGCCCCACCCCACCTCCCCTCTGGTGACCATCAGTTTGTTCTCTACAGTTAAGAGTCTGTTCTTGGTATGCTTCTCTCCCGCCCCCCACCCCACCACCCTTTGCTCATTTGTTTTGTTTCTTTGAATATTTCTGTCCCTTTTTCCTCTCTTCTCCTTCTGGACACTTATAATGTGAATATTGGTGTTTTTTTTAATGATACCCCATAAGTCCCTTAGGTTTTCTTCACTCTTTCTTTCTTTTATCTTTTTACTCTTTTGTTTGGATGAATATCACTGCCCAGTTTTTGAGTTCTTTTATCCTCTCATTTGCCTGATCTAGCTTTTTTTCAGTTCCATTATTGCATTCTTTAGCTGTTGTTTGTGTTTAGCACTTTCTTATATTTTCCATATTTTTGTTGAAATTATCACTTTGCTCATGCATTGTTCTCCTGACCTCAGTGATCATCTTTATGACTATTATTTTGAACTCTTTATCAGCTAAATAATTTATGTCCATTTCCTTAAGTTCCATTTCTGGATTTTTATCTGGTCTTTTGTTTGAAACATGTGTTTTAGTTTCATTATTTTCCTTGACTGTTGGAGTTCTGTGCTTTAGATAAAGCACCCATATCTTGTAGTCTTGTAGAAGATGAATGTTACTAAGCTTACCCTTAACTCTTGACTGTCTCTCCAATTGTTGATTGTTCAAGTCACCTTCTTTGCTCTTAGTAGCTGTTAGTAGTTGAAGGTGTGACAAGACCCATTTTGATGTAGGTATTTTCTTGTTTGCCCAATGTGTAAGAGTTAGCTTGTTTCTCAATTTCTTTTGGATGGAGTTGCTCTGCATGTAATTATAGATTTTGTGTGTCCATGGGAGGAGGTGAGTTCAGGAGCCTCCTTTATTGCCATATTGAACTAGAACTTGTACACTTTGGCCAGTTTATGGCCAGTTTATGGCTATGAAATATAGCAGACAATAGCACTTTGAGTTCTAGCAAGTCCCCAAGACCTCACTGTGGTTTTATGCTGCTTCTTACATTTTAAAAACAATCACATAAACTCTTGAGCCTTATTTCCCTATTTGTAAAGTTTTAGGCTCACAAAATACTTGTTAAGAAATAACAAGACAAAGTATGTAGTAATCATATAGTTGTCATTTACAGACCTGGCTATTGAGTACCAGGTACTTCATTAAGTAATTCATGTACATCATCTCATGTTTATTCTTTCTACAATCTTTTGAAAATATATTGCTTTATTCCTCCTTTCAGAGTGGGAGACTAAAACTTACAGTTTACCTAATTAGCCCAAGATCACACAGCGTTAGAAGTCAGATTGTAATTTAAGTTTGGCCAACTTCTGAGTTCAGCATTCTTTACAGATACCCTCTGCTATATTACCATGTAAACCAGAACTTAACAGAAAATTAGTTCCTTTTTTTCTCTGGGCTTGACATGGTCAAACCTATCTATTAAGGGGAAGAAATGAGTGGCAAGAAACTTAGTGAATATTTTGAATTTCAGAGTGAGGTTCTAAGTCAAAATTGGAACCCCATGGTGGATAGATGTACTTCAGAGTATTAATACATTGCCTCAGAATCGTCCTGAGGCAATTCTTCATCATCTGTCTCTCATATATTGAAACTTATTTAGAAAATCTGATGTGTGCTCTTCATTGCATACCAAGTAGTAATTGGTATAACAATGCCATTAATGGAAAAAAATCATCTTAATGCCATAATTAAAAAAATAAAACCATTAATAATCTCTATTTTCATTTTTTAAACGTTTATTTTGAGAGAGAAAGAGAGAGAGCAGGGGAGGGGAAGAGAGAAGGAAACAGGATTCAAGCAGGCTCCCCACTGCCTGCAGAGCCTGATGCTGGGCTCAACCTCACAAGCCATGAAATCATGCCCTTAGCCAAAGTCAGAGGCTTAAGTGATTGAACCACCAGGCACCCCGGGCATTAATATTTTTTTTAAAAAACATGTTCTTAACTGAGCTATATCATTATAATGTATAATTTGTAATAAATATTTATAATGCAATATTTGAAGCATTTTGATGTAAGAGAGGGATTATGAATAATGACTGTGAATAAAGAGATATAGCCACAATTTCAGGGAGAATTAAAGCAATAAACAATCAGTTTGTCCATAAATGTTTCTAATTTTTGAGGTACCGTATATGATCCTATTATCCTACAATTCACTGAAACATTGGATTGACCTCATTTTATTGTATTAAATGTTCTACATTGATGTATAGATTTGACACTATCTTGAAAATGTTCTGTGAATTTCAAGTTCCAATTTTGTTCAGAAGAATATATGAATATAATAATTAATATAATGAAATCTTAGGATTCTAGGAACTGAAGCAGATTATTAAGAAAAAATGTTGAAGTAGCATTTATCACAAACTCATTCTTTGCAGCAGAGAAAGCTCAGTGAATTTGCAATGTATCTAGTGTTAATGGGGTAGAAAATGAAAAAATATCTATGAAAATGGTCAATTTGATGAAAATTGTAGGGTGAAAATAACTTGAAATTGGATTTTTTAAGGGTCTATATATCAATTTTCTGGTTGGAAAAATTAATAGTAGTAGTAATTAAAAAAAAATCCCAAACTATTTTAGATCCATAATATTTTAGAGATGGTTGGGACTAAAGCTGACTAATCAACTTCCTCTCTCTCCTGATATTTTTTTGAATTTAGTTTGAGTATAGTTGACACAATTTCACATTAGTTTCAGGTGTGTAAATATTGATACCTTCTCTGTACATGATGCAGTGCTCACAACAAGCATAGCTACCATCTTTCACCAGACAGTGGTATTAAAATAACATTGACTATATTCCCTATGCTGTGCCTTTTATTCCTATGACTTATTCATTCCATAACTGGAATGTATCTTCTGTATCGCCCACTCCCCTTTGCCCATTTTGTCCATTATCTTTCACACCCCTCCCCCAGCAACCATTGGTTTGTTATCTTTATTTATAGGTGTGATTCTTCTTTTTGTTTGTTCATTTTTGTTTGTTTGTTAGTTTTAGATTCCACATATTAATGAAATTATATGGGATATATTTATCTTTCTCAGTTTGACTTATTTCACTTAGCATACTGCCCTCCAGATCTATCCATGTTGTCATAAATGCCAATCTCCTTTTAATGGCTGTATATTTCAAAGTCCTCAAGAAAATATTAGCAAATCACATTCAACAACATATTAAAAGGATCATTCACTATGATCAAATGGAATTTATTCCAAGGATGCAAAAATGGCCCCAAATTCCTTCTCCCTTGATTTTAAATTAGACGACTGAGGCTTAGAAAAAAAATTAGAATAATAGAGTTTTTAAAAGAGGAGAGAGCATGGGAACCATCTAACCATTCTCTTCTTTGTGATCCACAGAGGTTGAAAACTTTCCCAGGCTCTGCCAGAGTGAGTTCTATCCACTGGCAACCTTCTATCTACTGTCTACTTTTTTTTTTTTTATCAATGTTAAGATTAAACATCATTCATTAACCTGCTGGATTCTAAGTAGAATTATCCAATGGTAACTATTGTGATAATATATATCATAGTTCTTGATCTTTTGTTTCAATCCATAGTTTTAAACTAGGTAACTTTTGTATTCTATTAATGTACAATTCCTTTCCCTAGGTTTTAGAAATGGAAAGTAAACAAAACACATATATCACATTCTATTAGAAGGTCAATGTTGATAATTCTTAAGGATGAATTCCTAAGGATGAATTTTTGATCAGTAATAAAACTGGTAACTAGTAACATTTGGGTTAGATGAGGATAAAGACATGCACTCTGGCAGTAGTTGGGGGAATGTAGAGGAGGAAGGAAGTAAGACCAATGATTAAACAGATAGAAGTAGAGGTGGTAGTCTTCTTATGGTGTGCCTCTTATACCTAAAATGAGAGGAAATTTATTTATATGTTGAAATATAATCTGAGGTAAATGGGGACAAAATGTGTTATGAAGAATGTGGAAGTTATACATGTACAGATTACTTCCTAATTTTCTTTGTTTCCTCTGTATTGTCTGACAGCATGAAAATAACACAGATAGGGATTAAATGACCAGGGAAATAAAAGCCAATCAAGTGATTTAATTTGAACACATTTAAATACACACACACGCAGAGTTTGACCATTCACTTAAAGTATCAGATATTACAGTAAATGGAGAATATTATTTAAATAGAAAACACATTTTTTTTGTGACATACTTGAACTTATGTCATCTAAAGAACAAGTTTCAGGGCATTTGAGTGGCTCAGTCAGCTAAGCATACTACTCTTGATTTGACTCAGGTCATAATCTCATGGTTTGTGGGTTCGAGCCCCACATCGGGCTCTGCGCTGACAGTGTGGAGTCTGCTTCATATTTTCTCTCCCTCTCTCTCTGCTCCTCACACTCTTGCTCTCTCTCCCTCAAAAATAAATAAATAGACTGTAAAGAACAAGTTTCTTTATGAACATGGAGAAAAAATATTGGGTTTATCTTTTGAGGTTCTAAGTGAATAAATAAATAGTACTTTTTTCTTCCTGTCATACACTTCTCCTTCATTTGTCTTCATCTCCCTGCACTTGGCCTTATATTAAAAGGTGAGCAGTTTCTTGTGGCTTTGAAAATTTCAGAACCTTGTTATTTATATTATAGGAACTGAAAAGGTTGAAATAGAAGTGAACACAGTTATATTTGTGTCTTTTCTAGATTAGTTGACAATGTTGCGTAAGGTCAGGATTTTTCAGGGTGAATCCTTACTTATTTTTGAATACACCATTTACGGCAGCTTTGAAGATGGCATAGGTTTTTATATTATTCAATATAATGTCATTTTTTGGCAACATGATAACATGAGAAATTGTATTGTTTTCTACCACTCGAGTTTTCACACTATGCAACACCTTACTGCCAAAATGCATGCAATATCCTCACCTAACAGTGTGATAGTGAAAAGAGTCAGCGGAGGAGAGAGAAAGCTTCCCATCTTCTGTTCACCAAACTTTATGAGTAAATTACTGTTGCCAGTTTGAATAATAATCATACACAAGACCTTTTGGAAACAGCAACCTTAATTCTGCTGCTGGGTGCACCTCAGGATCATTTCAGATAAACACCCTTAAACAGTTTTAAAAGTTTGGGCATTTTTTTCTCCAAATGTTGTGTTATTGATGTTACTTCAGACACCTGAAAAAGAAAGAGACTTCTGCTTTCCCTGGAGAATGCCTCTTTTACCACCTTCTTTCTTACCCTATTGGTTGTCATTATTCAATATTTACATTCAGTTTTGGGTCAGATACCTTTTTTGCTTTCCAGAAGATAGTCACCTTCCATTCTTTACATGTGGCTCTTTGCCCATGAAGTTTGGAATTCTGAAGTGGCCATTTTGAATCCATTATTTTATTTTATTTTATTTTATTTTATTTTATTTTATTTTATTTTATTTTATTTTATTTTATTTTATTTTATTTTATTTTATTTTATTTTAGAGAGAGAGAGAGGGAGAGAAAGCAAGTGGGGAAGAGGGACAAAGAGACAGGGAGAGAGAATCCCAAATAGGCTCTACGCTCAGCACAGAGTCTGATGTGGGGCTCAATCCCACAAATCTGAGATCATGACCTGAGCTGAAATCAATAGTCAGACACTCAACCAGTTGAGCCACCCAGGCATCCCTTGAATCCATTATTTTAATGTGTCCTCATTGCCACTAGTATTGTTGATCTTCACCTGATCTTTCAATGAATCCTTGATGGTCATTGCTTTCTTCAATTTACGCTCTAGACTGTCATGAGAGATTCTCATGAATCAGAAAATAAAGACATGGGATGGGCGAAGGTGTTTAGTGTGTCCATTTATGTCAATAATTAAAGCTATAAACTGAATAGTTTCTTTGTCAGGCAATATCAAAGGGCTCCATTTTCAAAAGAGCCTTAATAAGTGCTTATGCCACTGAGGCCACTATCTTGGCTCCTTTTATGATTTTATTATTTTTTTTATCATTACCATTATTTAAACACTAGTTGAATCTTCTTATTTGCTCTAGATCAGGGTCTTCCTTTGACTCATTAATGTAACAAATATTTATTGACTGTCTACTTTGGAATAGACACTGTTCTTCATACTTGGTGTATATTGGGGAACAAAGTTGACAAAAATGCCTGTCCTCTGGGAGCTTACATTCTAGCAGGGGCCAGGGAACAGAAAGTACAATATTAAAGAATGAGCAGGCCAAAATTACTATCTGTGGATCTTAGGCAGAGGCCACGTGTACTTTTTTTGTACTGTGCATTTTTTGTACTATACAACTCCTATGGAGTACCATTTACCTACTTGTCCTTGTGAATGATGCCACCCAGGATTGAATAGTTTACAGCCTGTGCAGCCTTGGCTGACAGTTCTGGTGCTGGGCCAGATTTAAGTAGAGGCAACAGCTTTTGGTCCAGTGCCACATGAGTTCTTGAGAGTGGATAGGCCTGAATTTTCTGAAGGAGTGGGTTTAAAGGTTGGTGAAAATTAAACACAAACGAGCACACAGTGGTTGCAACCTAAAGAAGTTAGAATTGACTTCAGTTAAACAGAAATAATTTATTTAATAACAAATGATATCAGAGGACACAAAACTTTTCAAATCTCTTTATATCCTAGTGAGAGACACGGTGCATGGTCAGGCTAATTTTCTTATCTACTGTGAGATCTTTCTAGTTAACCTTACCAAACTGCTTTTCCCACCAAACACATCAACTGATATTTAAGCATAATTACCTTAAATTACAAAAACAGCTTTTTGCAGGCCATATCACCTGGATCTGACATACAAGTTCTGAGTAGAGTTTGCCCATCAAGCACAGTCATGCCACACTGCCCTAAAGTTACATGATGCCAACTACACAGGTTCTTGCCAGTCACTGTCCACTGCTGTGTCAATGCTCAGTGTGGAGCCATGCTTTGGCTTGCACGTGCCAGAAGGGTGGAGTCTGGCACGTGCCAAAGGCTGGCTTTGCCAAGTCTTACTTCATTTATCCCCAAGAGACAGGTCCTGACACTGGGACATGTATACATGAATGTCCGGTGGTTGACTTGTCTTGGAGTTTTTATTTCCATTTCTACTTTATTGATCCTCCAGAAATGGATTATCAGGAATATCTAAGTTCAGTTAGAATAATTTCCTTATTCTCTTTTATATTTTTGTTTTCCTGTGAAGTTCCTGATGCAGAGCTGAGTGAATGAGCAAAATGCTTTGGCAGTGAAGTGCAAAGGTCTGGCTCAGATCAAATTGCAAAGTTTGTGGTTGTAGTCTGGGCCAGCAAATAAAGTGGCTGCTTCTAGAACAGAAATATGGAAATAAAGAGACCTATTAGAATCTTTAACCTCAATTTTAGTCTGGAATTTTTTGATACAGGTTATATAATAGTTCTGAGTGAAGCAAGTTGCCTAAACAAGTTGATGGAAGTGGAGAAAAGAGAACTCTTAGAGTATCTAGAAAACCTTTCTGTCTGGCTACTCTTTATTTACTTTAGCTGTAGCAATTTAATTTTACTTTCTTTGAATCAGAGGATGATATATTGGTATGGAGAGGTAGTGTTTTTCCTGGCAGTACATTCAGTGAGGAAATCATGGTTTATTTTATAAGTAAGCATAATTAGATAATATAATAAGTATACAGTAATGTCTTTAGCTCGGAGGTAGTGTAATTTAGTGGTTAAGAACATGAACTTTTGAGTAAGATAAAACTAGATTTATGTCTTACTTGCTTTAGTTACTGCTGATGACCATGGGCATGTAACATTAACTCTGAAACTAGTCTCATCATTTTTTCTTAATGTTTGTTTATTTTTGAGAGAGAGAGAGAGAGAGAGAGAGAGAGAGAAGGTGAGTGGGGAGAGGCAGAGAGAGAGGGGGAGACACAGAATCTGAAGCAGGCCCCAGGCTCTGAGCTGTCAGCACGGAGCCCAACATGGGGCTAAAACTCAAGAACTGTGAGATCATGACCTGAGCCGAGGTCGGACGCTTAACCAACTGAGCCACCTATGTGCCCCAGTCTCATCATTTTTAAGTAGAAAATTATAGTACCTAATGTCAGGATGTTGTCATGTGGATTAAGTTATATAATGTAAGACACCTTCTTAGTGCTTAACTCAAGCAAAATGCTTAATTGTTGCTACCACTATTATTCAATTATTTGGAGATATATTTAGTAGGTTTTAAAAAATAATACTATTTTTCTCCTAGAACAAGTTAAGTAGATTACTAGGACATGAACAAATTATAGAATTTGGTTAAAAGTTTGAAAAACTTACTGATAATCCATAAAGTCTTGGTTTCTTTGGTGGAAAGTTATTTAATAGTTCTCTCAATAATAGCATTATGCTAATGTCAAAAATCATATATTTGAAGGTTTTTGATTTATTATCATAGAATTAAACTTTTAAAAGTCTTTGGTTTTTAATCTCCATTTTTGATGCAAAATGCTAGTGCATTTTTCTAAAATTCTTTTATATTTGCAAATTAATGCTACCATGTTTTTAATAAATTAATCTAGTAGGCCTTTAATTTCATTAACCCTATGGCTTGCTTTGTGTTTTGAAATTTGGGGATGGATGATTGAAATGGGTTCATTTTTAATGTTTATTTTAAAATATAAGTGACCGGAGGCATAAAATAATGTCTAACTACTAATTTTGTTCCTTGGATGAATTTAGAAGATAATGTTTTATTTTTGTTTTTTCTAAATATTCTATATTATTTCCTTAGCAGTCTTTTGTTTGTTTCCATGGGTTTATTGCTATTGTCATTGATACTTGTTATTTAAATGCGTTATTAAGTTGTAGTTGTATTATATTACTTCAGAAAATGTAGCCTATAACATTACATATATATTTTTTTTCATCTGGTTGGTGGGATAAAGGCTGAATTTTGGAAATGTTTTAATATGTTGGGGGAAGAATTTCCTGTCTTCATTGTTTGAATGGAGTCATGTATTAGGTTTCTCCAGAGAAATGGAACCAATAGGATATATAGAGACATATAGAAAGAGATTTGTTATGCAGCGTTCCCTCATGTGATTTTTGAAGCTGAGAAGTCCCATAGTCTTCCATCTGCAAGCTGAGACCCAGGAAAGCCAGTGGTACAGTTACAGTCCAAACCTGAAATTCTAAGCAGAGGAGACTATTGTGTAAGTCCCAGTCTGCTTCTGAAGGCCTGAAAGCCAGAGGACCAGAGCATGTAAATCCTGGTTCGAGTTCTAAGGCTGGAGAACCAGGAGCACCAATGTCCAAGGACAAGAGAAGATCGGTGTCCCAGCTTAAGGAGAGAGTGAATTCATCTTTCCTCTACCCTTTGGTTCTATTTAGGCTTTCAACAGATTGGATGAGGCTTGCCTGCATTGGTGAGGGGGCTTTTCCTTCATCTACAATTTAAATGCTAATCTCTTCCAGAAACATCCTCATAGACACACCAGAAATAATGTTAGCTCAGTCAAATTGACACATAAAATGAACCATCACAGGCCATGAGTCCAGTTACATATACATAAGCTACTTTTTAAAAAAATAAAATATGTTATTTAATTATATTATTGGTATATGTATTCATTAATTTTCCTGAACATTTTAAGTATTTTAAAGTGGGACCAAAGGTAGACTATTAGAATATCCCAAGACATTTAAAATTTTTTATGTTATTATATCTTTCTTTTTTATATTTGTAATATGATTTATACTCAACTATAAAGTCACAGCAAAGAAAAGACAGAAAATGCAATTTGGATGTTTCTATATTCTCAGTTTTCTCTAATACCATTCCATATTTTTTCCATAAGTTGGAAATTATCTATACTTTTCTACAATTGGTACAATGAAAGATATTAGATGCCCTTCTTTAGAAACTACATATCAATGATATTTTCTATGAATTCACAATTAGAATAGGAAATAATCTGTTATGTCATATCTGTGTGCACTCTCATTTAAGAAAATCATAATTTATACGTAAAAACATTGTCAGGTATGCACATGCATGTGTATGAAAGGAACTATACAAAAAAATATACAAGCGTATCTCTGAGGAGTATTGTCGGTGTGAGTTCAAACAAAGGAAATAAAAACTTGGTATTGGATTTTTTTTATACTTACAGTGACTGCCAATTTGAAATAGGATCCAATAAGTGATGAAAGAATGATGTATGATCATTATTTTTGATCAGAGACAACAAATATTATGTTAACTTGGTAAAAAAACAAACAAACAAACAACAACAACAACAACAACAACAACAACAGCAAATAGCACTGCTTTGGAAGTTTGAAGGCCTGGAATCAAATCTTATGTGAACTTAGGTGATTCTGTTACTTCTCATCTATAAATAGGGTTGATAATATTTTATAGATTAATGAATTGCATGTATTAGTGAAAAAGCAATTCAATTTTTTGTTGTTGTTTTTCTAAGACGCATTTCACAATCAAACCCTTTTATTTAAAGGTGATGATGTCCTCAGTTCTGTGTGGGCCTTGTCTGAACAAGCATTAATTTAGGGCTTACCCAATCTGAATTACCGAATTTCTTTTGGTCAAACATCTGGGTATAGATATCCGTCACTGTAACCATTCATTGATTCATTGTGCTTTTTGATTCATTCCACAAGCCAAGCACTCTGCTGGGTGTCAGGCATGTAGATGAGTGGCAGAGCCCCTGGGTTGCTAGTGGAAGTGATATAAACGTATACAAATAATTGAAACACACAAAAATTAGAGTAAAACCAAAGTATCATAAGAACACCTCTACTTCTGAGAAAATTGGGTAAGGCTTTAAGACAGAGGTGACATCAGAGATATGTATTGATATAGTAAATGTCTATTGAATGCAGTATATGGTTGTGCCCAGCACCCAGTGCAGGGCAAGAACATGGTTGTTACTGAAGGAAAAAAAAAAAAAAAAGAAGATGTGTAATATGCCGATACACAAAAGCATACGATAGTGTGGCTTTTTTAGGTTGTAGAGAGACACTGGGTGTTGCAATAGGTATATCAGATCTGGGGAGGAAGTGGCCAGAAGTAGCTGAAGTAACATAAAGAAGTAGCTTTGAGACTGATCATAAGGGCTTTGTGTGTTTTACTAAGATGTTTAGATTGCATCCTGCACAATGCACCAGAACCAGTGGAGGTTTGGCAGTAGGAGAGTGAAATCTCTGACCTATTTAGAAAGGTACTTCAGTGATTCTGCAAAAGGAGAAACTACTGGAGAGATTGTTGTGAGAATAGCAAAGGATAAAGCTCTGGTAGAATTTTGGAGGGAGTTTCAAGAAAAGTGTAAAATTAAAAGATTTCTAGAGTAAAATGGACATTTCATGACTGTTAAGAGTGTTGGAGAAACAAGGAAAAGATTATTCATTCTAAGCACAACTTTGAACCTACACTTTATTAAATCCATATTGTTAGACATTGGTTTAGGTACAGGGTACACAGAGACAAACAGGACCCAGTTTTTCCCTTATAAAACATTACTTGGTGTTTCTTCTAGTGAGATTTTGGTTTTTGTGATCATGGCAATAATTGATTAATACTTTCTTAATGTATAGGATAAGATTAAGCTTTCTCCAAATATAGAAATTAATCAGTGGGCTAAGTCTGATTGCTTTCTTGAAATTTCTTCAAGTTTATCTTCAATATTTTGATGTCACTGAGTTGGTATACTATTCTCTGTTTCTTTCTAAATTACTTAGAGAATGAAAATATTTGTGCAGAATTTTCAAGAATAATTTATTACTGCATTAGGGAGAAATATAAATGTATTACCCCCCAGATTTTCATTGCAGTTTGCTTTTGGATATTTGTGGATTCAAAATGAGTAGAGAGGATGGTAATTAGTGTGCAGATTTTTTTAATTGTCTATAATAGGAAGTTAATTGGTGTTTTCCTTAAAGAATGAATTTAAGTAAATGTGATTTGAAAAGTGTAGTGTTGTTAATCGCACTGATCCAAGTAGTAGAGACTATTGATTGAGTAAAATAAGCAGTTTTGATTGTTAAACTGCAGGCCTCCTTCTGGGAAACCAGAATTAGATGGCGGTAATGATTATAATACTTAATACGTGATAACTCTGACCTAACTCTGGGTGTATTTTTACAAAGATTAGCTCATTAATTTAAGGGACCTGAATTCTGTATTCTGACCCTTCATCATCTGCCCACTGTATCCTTTTCATTATCTCGCTTCACCTTTTCCTAGTATAATTCATCTAGCCCACAGCTGCTTGCTGTTGGAATCCCTTTACCTTGCAAGTTGTCTTCTTATATGGAATGCAAAAAATAGGTGCAACTCTAGCTACCTTCTGTGGCATCCATGTGGTCCAACAGAAACATATACCTTGCCATGCCAAATGGTGGAAATATAATATAGGCTTACCCAGTGGTATGCCTTATCTTGGCTCTACTATCTCCAATATTCTTTTCCCACTCCCTAGGCAGACCTGAGACTGATCTGCTGCTTATCTGCCCAAACAGACATCTAACCAGAGAATGGAATGCCTAAATTCCTTTCTTGAAGGCAACACATGTAGTCTCTCAGTAGTTGCTACTCTTAACAATAGCCTCTTATCATGAACATGGATTCCACCCAAAGCAGAGGGCTTGATGACAACCCTGTTCCATCACAGATTCTATGGAGGAAATGAAATAATGGTTGGTTGTAGCAAGGCCAGTTTTGCCTCTTTTTAGTAAGCGACTTATAGACTCTTTTAAATGTAAAATACTTAGCATCTCTCACAATTCCACACCAAAAGGAAAATTCTCACATATCATCCTGTTGCAGGTAGATAGTTACATATGCATCTATACAAAATGAATTCTAGATACCCTTAGCTATCCTAGTCACAGAAGTAATAGAAAAGTAAACTTCTAAGCAATGAAAGAACACTCCCTCAGAGAGCCTTGGCTTTCAATCTGACCAAACTCAGGTTGAAACATTAGAATTTTATACAGGTTTAGCTTAATGATTTACAAATGTGATTGATGAGTTTTACTTAGTTCTCTCAAATGGAAGAATTAGTCTGTTCCATGTTCATACACTGAGAAATGACAACTGTCAGTAAAGAATGAGCATATACCTCCCCCCCACAGTCCCCAATACCACTGTTTTTAAGAAAATATGAAAGTATATAAAAATAAAGTATTTGATGACTTTATTGAGCTATACATAAAATGTACCTATTTAAAGGATACAGTTCAGTATCTTCTGTTATGTTCAGAGTTGTGCAACCGTTCCCAATATTACTTTTAGAAAATTTTTCTTACCCCTCAAAAATAATTCCATACCCATTCACAGTCACTTTCCATATCCTCATCCTCCCAGCCCATTGACAATCACTAATCTACTTTCTGTTTCTAAAGATTTGTCTGTTCTGCACATGTCATAAAAGATAGAGTCATACAGCATGTGGTCTTTTGTGACTGGCCTGTTTCACTTATCATGATCGTTTTGAAGGTTCATGCATGTTTTAGCATGTTTCAGTATCTCATTAATTTTTATTACAGAAAAAAATATTATGAGTAAAATTAAAAAAAAAATCTGTGGAAGATTAGATTTTCCATGAAGAAATTTAGAGATGGAATTAAGCATGCAGAAGACTTACTGATGAATAATATCTGTGAAAGGAAAGAGCTGAAGCAGGACTGTAAAGGGGGCTATCAGACCATGATGCACATCACCATTCGTGGTCCCCAGAACAAAGATCGCCTATTGGAGGAATCCTCCATTGGGAGGGAATGGCCAGGCTCTTATACCACTGCCTTGCTTGGTGATTGGCCAGGGGCTGTCCTGAGAATAAGATGGAAGACTGAGGCAAAGCCAGATAAACCTTTCAGCTAGAGGCTTTTAGCTAAACCCACTCCTGCAGACCTTTCTTAAAGGGCATTTTGAGTGTCACATCTGTTGCTAACACAGCCAAAATAAGCATCTGTTAAAAACGAAGAGCTCCAGGTATCTGGGTGTGCACTCTGAAAATGCTGCCTCCATTGCATATTCATTTGTTGTCTTCTCTCCCTCAACAGTTGGAAGGCAGAGGCTTTCACCTCCTTACTTCTGGTGTCAGCTTTCTTCAAGTAAGAGTCTTTCCACACAGTGGGGTCTCAATAGATGCTGTTGGGAAGCCTGCGTGGCTCAGTTGGTTAAACATCAGACTCTTGATTTCAGCTCAGGTCATCCATCATCTCCCACAAACTGGGATTGAGGCCCGCTTCGACTCTGCTTGGGATTCTCCCTCTCTCTCTCTTTCCCTCTCCCTGGCCTTCCCCCACTCATGTTCTGTCTCAAAAATAAATAAATAAACATTTTTAATGCTTTTGATTGACAGATCTAGACAAGCAAGAAACACATTTATTTGGACCTGAAGTCTTCTTTTTTGGCACACAATTAAAGAGTCCACTACCTCTTACAACTCCACACTGAAGTGGTCCAGAGGATTCCAAAGTACACATGAAAATTGCCCTGGAGCTGTTAGGTGGCTTGCTCAAGGGTGTACAACCAAGGTAATGATAACAAAAATAGAAATCACAATTCTGTACAATGCACAGTGCTCACAGCACACTGACAGCCATCATTGGCGGTGAATGGCCATGTTTAGGTAATAAGCTTTAAAGACTTCTGCCTCTCTTAACACTGCACCTCTGCAGCTCCAGAGCCACTTCTTATTGAAATCTTCTTATGAATAACTATGACCATATGCTCCATCCAGTGCCCAGGTGTCCAAACCTCCCCTAATTCCACATACCTCACTGTGAACTGGGAAACCAATCTGTACTCCCTCAGCCATGAAATTTGCCACTCAGAAAACTGCATATTCATAATTTGAGAACCTGTAATGATGCATTGTAACTGACGGATGATCTGATCTCTAGGCACATACTGTTTTTAGTTTTACTTATTGACGATGGAAGAGATTTCTCTCATTTCTGTGATGGATCTTTATATACTTTTTATGAATCATGGTGACAGTGTGATAAAATTAAGAAATCCCATTGATTCAGTTATGAAGGACTTCATTGCTCAGCATGCATGATAAGCCTGCATCATTGTTTGCACATAATATACATATTTAGGGACATAATTCATTTCAGAGTACCTAGCACACTGTGTGATCATAGAGAAAGCCTTTAAAAATTTTTTTTTCTTAAATTCCTTTGGGGCAAAAGCAATGGAAACAGTTTTGGAAAATAGTGGAAAGCCACATATCATGAGGAATTAATTAACTAAAATTTATTGTTTCAACACTTTAATTTCAATCACAATAATAAGTGATTATGTACATTTTTCAACTATCATAATCTTACCAAGGGATAGATTACTGCAGTTTCATTCTTGATAACTTGAATACCAACCCAGAAAACACTATCTTACATTCTCATAAGGAACCTCTCTCTGCAAAAATACATTAAATTAGCAGAATATTTGACCAAAACATACATATATTTTAATGTTTATTTTAGCTAAAATATAGGTAGGGGGGCACCTGAAAGGCTTAGTCGGTTAAGCCTGTGCCTTCGGCTCAGGTTATGATCTCACAGTTTGTAGGTTCGCGCCCTGCATTCTGTGCTGACAGCTCAAAGCCTAGAGCCTGCTTCAGTTTCTATGCCTGACTTCTCTCTCTACCCCTCCCCCATTCATGCCCTGTCTCTCTCTCTCTCTCAAAAATAAATAAAAATATTAAAAATTAAAAAAAAATTCAAAATAAAATAAAATATAGGTAGGATACCCAGTGTCTTCCTTACTCTGTTCTGACACAAAGACATGATAGAAATTAGTAAATAAAACTCGAATTCAAGCTTCTCAAATAGAGTTTGAAAATAATACATTTATACTTAAAAGATTGTCAGATGTTAGAAGCAAAAAACAAGAGTATATTTCCTGAAGATGATGAAAGTAAAATGTACCTAATATCTAAATGGAAGCTTGAGCAACAGTACATATATACTCCCAGAAAACAGTAACTTGGCTGTTAAATTGCACTATGCCTTTGTCTTGTTGAGATATTTGATATCCTGGATGGCTAAAAGTTAAAAAAAAAATGAAAAACACAGTAAAAGATATCTCAATACTGAGCCTGTTCTGCTCAATGTAAAGTTCAACCTATCTACTGTTTCTGCAACTTGAACCCTGCTATATGTGCATGCATATGCACATTATACTCCATCCCCTCTTCATGGCTCAACAGTCAGTTTTCTTGTGAAAGGTTGACAGACGACTAACTCTAGGGAAAATAAAGGTGGGCTTTTTGAATGCCAGAATGTGATCGAAAAAATACACATAGACTATATAGTATTATTAGGAATGGATGTACTTACCTATTAGGGTTGATATGGTACTGGCATTCCAATGCTATGCCAGTCACACAAACAGATTTTTTTTTCACAAACAGATTTTTGATCTGTATTGAGTGAATACTTGCTGTCTCCCTATTTTTACTGTGCTGGGTATTATCCTATGTCCTAAGTGGAGACATATTTGACACTCACTAGACATTCAGAAGAATGTGAACCCTGTTCTCAATGCCACTGTCTGTTTTAAGTGTCCCTAAGAAGATAGGGCCTGGAAATTATCTTAGATGATTAAAGAAGATATCCAGTGTGGTCACCTAACCTGTCTTGAAGCATGTGATATCTACTGGCATAAAAGCAGGAAGAACCCTAGAATAATTACCATGAGTTAAAATGACAGAGAGACACATTTGACCTAAGTGTGAAGAGGTGAAGTACAAAGTTAGACCATTTGAATTTAACTATTTTTATTCATTCCACAGAGATTTACTAAGGCCACTCTGCACCAGGTTTTGTTCTGTATATTTATATTTAATAAGTAAAACTTGCGCTTCTCATCCGTGGGAGCAGGATTAGGGAGGGGAGGCAAGCAAACCAAGATGAGCATTGGCCAGTGGTATGGAGAATGTCTTCCTGTACTAGTTAGACAGTTGGACCAGATGTCTCCTGTAGTCCTGCATAGAGCTGAGTTTCAGTGACTCCATATTAAATAACACTAGTTAGCAAGGCAGTATATGGTAAATGCCATAGGTGAAGTATAAAAATAAATTCTTTTTTTTTTAAATAAATTCTGTAGGAGTTAGAGGAGAGAGAATTGCTTTCTTTTTAGAGTAATCTTAGAAGGCTGTACAGTGTTAAAAAAAAAAGGGGATTTGAAGTGAGCCTTGCAGGATGGGTAAGACTTAGAATAAAAGGAAATAAATGGTCTAAGAAGGGAGAGCAAAATGAATGAAGGGTTGAAGAGACAATTTCCCAGTGTGTTCAGGAGGGTAGTATTAAGCATCCTGGCCACAGTCATGACTATTGTAGAGGAAAAACAGGGACTTAGCCTAGAGAAATGGGTAGGGTCTTTGCATGGTGGAGAGGGAATGCTTCAATCCTTTACTGATGGAAGTACAAAAGAATACCTCCATATGTTCATTTGTCACTTAATATAATATTTTATGGCCTCAGAGACAGATCAGGGTACTATTTCCTTTTTCCAGCATCATTAAAACTTGAGATGTACTTGAGTCTTTTCTCCTCAGAGGAAAGTATAAGGGTAGGTATGCACTGTTTTTGACTGTCAGCTGCTGCTTTTGGTTCACTGCTGAGATAACAGTTTACTCTTATTCAAGCTGTTAAAGTATTAGTTCAAAAACAGGGTTTAAGTAGGAAATAGGTGATCCAGAGAATGACATTGCTCCTCACTGAGTACAAGGTTGCACTCTAATCAAGGATGTTGTTCTCCAAGTGAAACAGAATTCAAATAAAAGATATAAAAGAAACCAAAGGTAGTGAGTGTCTCTGTGGTAAATAGATAAGTTGTCTTGATTTTCAGTGATACTTTTACTACTATGCTAGCTTTTACACAGTTGTCCAATGTGCAAAAATAATTCTAATATTTGCATTGACACAAATGGTGTAAGATGAAAAATTTACAGAAATCTGTGTTTACATATATATATATATTTATATATTTATATATGAGTGTTAAATGCACATGTAGTAAGTGATTTTTATGAACTATGCACAGAATTGAGCAGTACTGAAACTAAGCTTGGGATTGGGATGAATACATTCTATTATATTTATTTTATTTTTTACTTATTTTTTTCATTCTATCATGTTTAAAGTGAATGTGTTTGGTGTCTCTTGGCTGTTTTCCCTCTATTTATTACCTTACATCCATTCTGTGTTTTCATGTAAAGATGAGCTGAATGTACAGATGGACAAAAACTTTTAATGACAGCTAATGAAGTCAACATGAGTTTTCCATGCATATTTTTAAATAATTTGCCTTTTAATATTTTAAATATTTTATTTTTAATTATTTTAAATATTTTATGCCTTTTGATACTGCCATGTTTAAATGTAGAATGGAAACTCTGGATTAGAAGAGTGACTACTGCAATTAACTAAACAATATACACTAATTCAAAGCTTAGACTGTTGCAGTAATTCTCAAAGGGAAAAAAGCCTCAAAAAATAAAACAGCAAAACCTAAATTTAATAATCACTAGTGCTAAATATCTCATGTATGTTATGATAGTTAGTCTATTAATAGAACCTTTTCTTCTCATCTCAGTTTTTTGACTTTGGCCTCTATGTTATATCCCTCTCCTACTCTTTGCACATTCCAGGCCCCTCACTCTGCCTTCTTCCTTGGTGTCTAAGCTTCACAGACATTTATTTTTCAACTGAAATTATTTTGTTTACTCTTTTATTTCCTTTTTCCTTTTCTGGAATGTAAGCTTCATGAGGACAAATCTTTGTTTTGTTCGTTTCTATATTCCATGGATTTAGAACAGTGGATGCTCCATTAACAGAGCTGAGTAGATATTTATTAATAAATTTATCACTTTCCTTAACTCCCTATCTTCCTATTGTGTCTTCTGTTTCCTTTTCTTTTGATTAGAAATTTCTAAGATTTTGAGGCCATTTTTTTTATCTCTAAAGAAAAAAATACATTTTCATATTTACAAAATAATATCTCAGTTGTTACAGTTACTGTAGTTATTATCACCTAACCTGGATTATCCTGTTATTTAGGGGCAATTTTAAGAATTGATAAAGATATGATAAAGATATTGATAAAGATGATAAAATGATAAAATTACCAATTTTTAAGTTTCAATCATTCTTCTTTAATGTTAGCTTTCATACCTCACAGAGGTAATGTGATGATTAATGTCTGTTTAGTAATTGCAAAATAGTAAGGCGCCCTGGGAAAAATAGTTCTATAAATGTACATAATTAGTATTATAGTTTTCTCATTTGTAGAACACAGACAGAAAAATACCTATTCTCATTCACAAGGGTATTATTGGGATTAATTAATTAATGTTTACAAAGCAGCCAGAATGTGGGGGAAAACATATTTCCTTTGCTATGTAAAGTGCATTTGAAAGGCAAAGAGGCAAATTGTGTTTGCAGTTTAGACTTATTTACTTATTTATCTTGAATGTTGAGATAAATTGCTGTTTTTGCACGTGTCCTCGTCAACCACATACCAGATCCTTTTATATATGTATATATATATATATATATTTTTTTTTTTAGCTTCTATACTTGAACAGACACTATAGCCCTTTACTTCAGTTTCTGGAATCAACTGGTAAATGCTTAATATATTTCTTCTTTTTCAAAAGCAGCTCATTCTGAAAATGTAGAGGTGATTTTGTCCTGTTTTATTTTTTTTATGTTGACATGATATACTTTATTTTGTCCTTTGGATATGATTTTATGTAAAGCTACTGAATTTTTGACATCTTTACAGATGTAGGTTTGATGCTACAATTTTGGCTCTTTACTGTGAGTATTACACTTGACTTCATATTGCTGCATTTCAACCGAGTGGATTACTAAAATGTAGGTTCTGAGAAAATAGACACAAACTGCAGTCATGTTGCTTTCCTGCAGTATTTATTTATTTTGTCTTCTGCTATTTGAAGTCTTTGAAATTAAAACTAAGCATTGATTTTATTTTAAGTGGGTTTCAAATGTGAATTTTGGCTCTAAACCTTGTCAGAGTACTCTACTTGCCTATTCAAGTTTGCATCTTTGTTACCTCCTTACCACAGTGTTTTCAGTGGATTGTAGCAGGCTCTTCTCAGTTGATATTGATCCCCCTTTCCTAATTTATTGCATATTACACAGCTAGTGATTGCATAAAGCCACAGGGATTATGTGATTAGCTGTGGTATCTTTATACTGACTTCTAGTTGCTTAACTGGTACCAAACAACCAGGTCACAGCCAGGGGCTCTAGTTAAAGTAGTGTCAAGCAGTCATTTGGTTATTTTCACATGATCTTTTGATTGGCAAAACGCTGTATGAGAAAAGTAAAAATATGCTTGTGTAGAGAGAATGATTATTCTGCTCTATATTTCCCTCCCAGACCTCCACTTATCCCTCCCTCAATGACAAGTAGCCCTGAGAATATTTCTGGTTTTCTCTTTTGTTCTGGAAACATTTTGCTAATAATGGATACAAATTTAGGGAAAGATAGTAAGTGTTGACAAGGAAAGATCAGGTATAAAACTGAATTGTAAGGGCACCTAGGTGGCTCAGTCAATCTCCGACTCTTGATTTGGCTCAGGTCATGATCCGGGGTCATGGGATCGATCCTCATGTTGGCCTCCACACTGAGGGTGGAGCCTGCTTAGTATTCTCTCTCTCCCTCTCTGTCTGTCCCTCTCCAACTCTTGCTCGCTCTCTCTTTCTCTCAAGATAAAAAATAAACATTAAAAAATCTCCTTTCTTGGGACACCTGGGTGGCTCAGTCGGATAAGCAGCCAGCTTTGGCTCAGGTCATGATCTCATAGTTTGTGGGTTCAAGCCCCATGTCAGCCTCTGTGCTGACAGCTCAGAGCCTGGAACCTGCTTTGGATTATGTTTCTCTCGGTCTCTCAAAAATGAATAAACATTTTTAAAAATCTCCTTTCTTAACAACAACTGAATTGCATAGGTATGTAAATGACATACAGATCCTTAGTGGGTTGAAGAAGAAACACAGGTTGGTCTGAAGGTTAGGTAAGGGTTATGCCCTGCTATAGTAATAAAAACCAAAAGGGCATCACTCAGCTTTGCTTTTTCTGTCCTTCAGGTATAAAACTTAAATTTTCTTTTTCTCTAGTGCCTTATCAAATAAATATAGATATTCTGATATGTAGTTAGAACATTTGGCTAATCATGTCATTGTGATTGTTACATGATGTATAAGAAATCTGCAAATAAAAAAATACAGTTTGACTTTAGTTAATACAATATATTTGGCTTTATGTTACTTTAAGGACCCATGAAGAGATGCAATGATTTCTTTGGGTGTTAGAGTGGGATTTGAATTCTTTAGATATGATGAAATTTTTACACTTTTTATTCCTCGCTCCAAACTGACAAAATATTTCACAAGTCAAGGGAAACATTGCAAGTGGAATGAAAACACAATGCCCAAGACTGCATAAATGCATCTTGTTTTATTTACATTTCTAGATTTTGCAAAGCTAAATAACTGGATTTTTTTGCTGTTTTGACAGAGTCATGTTGAAATGTAACCTAGTACTTCTTTTAAGGTGCTTTTAACTAGAGCTGGAACTATAAAGACTGGAAGGCGAGAAATATATCTCAATTAACACAGGGTTATCCAGGAATGTGCTTTTTGTTGTTCTGACAATAAGATTTGTTAGACTTTAATTTGTTATTTTTAACCTTTTAAATAGTTCAGCCGAAGATGGAAATGTACCATTATACACGTTTAGATAAATATTTATCTCTTTACAATAGATCAATCTCCACGTAACTATCATCTTGTTCTGTGGCACATACAATTATTTGCTTTGCTAGTTAGTGTGTTATGAACTTAGTTTATATTCATGTAAAATAGTATCACCCACTTTTATAGTAGAAGGCTCTCTGCCTTGAATCCATATGTTTTCTTTACACAAGTAGAGGATAGGAAAAAGTGTATATATCAATATGCAGTTTTGATTGGAGATGTATTTGTCTAAAAACCTCCATCACATTACGTGAAGATGAGACTTTAAGGTATCTCAGTTTTTGGTTGAAAAGTCAATGTCTGCCATTACTTTTTGTGTCATACACCATATTTACTTAAATAATGTCATTCATGATGTCACTTCTATTGACCATGTATACCAATAGTTAGCATAGTGCTGGATGGGATGAAAGTATCTCTTCTTGAGAAAATGGGTTAAAAATATGATAGTAAATTTGGAAATCGCATTAAAAGTTGTTTTTTGGGGGGAAAGCATAAAAATTGAAGTCATTGAGCAATTTCAGCAAATGTTGGATGGCTCAGTGTGTTGAAGTTCTCATAGTAGAAAATTACATCTTTCACTGAACTTTTTCAACTGCACCAAATGTGATACATTTTTTTATGCTCAGGCAGAAGTTTCTCTATTCAACTGGAGGAATAATCCTTTAACTCAGAATTGCTAAATGATTAGTCTCTTGTTTGCCGTGAACCTTATTGTCTATATCCCCTGTTCAAGCAATTAATCTTGTACTGCCTTGCAGTGTTTCTTGGGTTCCCTTGTGTAGTTATTTAGCTCCTCCATTGTTTATGGCCCCATGTTGAACATATCCACAAGTAAATTATTGAGGCAGAGAACAAGAGGTGTGTGTGTATGTGTGTGTGTGTGTGTGTGCCCGCGCGAGCGCTTACGTGTGTGTGTGATAATATGCTCTGAACTCCATAAATATTTTCAAAATACTGCAGATTTATAAGAAATTATGCAGATTTTATGTTACTTGAAGAATTCCAATACACTCAGTACTATAAAATAGGAAAGTACTGTATAATATCCACTAAATGAGTTATAGTTGTATAATTATGGGAAAAGATATCACAGATAAGAGCTGCCCCCTAAAATAAGTTGAACACATGAAGGGAACCTATGGTCTTAGAAAGAAGGTGAGTTAGTGAATTGTGACCAGAGGCTGGGAAAGGGGCTAGTAATATGCACGGCCTTATCAAATTACATTTTACTCTAAGTGCCTAAAGTTTTCAAAGCCTTTGAATATATTAGTATATTAAGAAATGCAGCTTATGTAGGCTTATCTGTGACCAATCTGATTTCCTTTGACTGATAAATTGATTAGGAGAAATGTATATTATTTCTAGAGATAAGTGAAGAATGGGTGAAATAAATTGCACAGCAGAGGCATATTGCCCTTGCAGATTTATGACTTATTAAACATTAGATTTAGATAACACAATAGAGAAAGGTGGTATCATAGATTTCCATGAGCAAAAGTGTCTGAAAAGGCAGCCTAAAAATAATAGAAAGGAAGACAACATACACATTAATGGAAGAAAATGATTGCTATTGTAACAAGTAGGTAGCATTGGAAGCAAACTAATACTGTGCATAAAAAGATGATCACTATAAATGAATAGATAAGGTATATTAGAAAATCAGCAAAATCTAAATAATTTGAAATGCTTGCTCTTTCTTATCTCGAAT
The DNA here is from genome assembly GCF_018350175.1 of Felis catus. Taxonomy (NCBI): domain Eukaryota; kingdom Metazoa; phylum Chordata; class Mammalia; order Carnivora; family Felidae; genus Felis; species Felis catus. The sequence goes on along the minus strand of NC_058376.1, from coordinate 91,444,841 downwards.
AATTCAGAAGTAGCTCAGTAAACAAAATTATAGACTAGGAATTATTGGATAACTATAGTTGCTGATATCCTTTTTGTCTTTGGGATATGGCTAAGATGTATTGTTCTAAACCTGGTTGGGACAGAGATATCTCAATAATAAGCAGGAAATAAATCTTTCTGGGTTTTTATAAAATCAGTGATCATCTTGAGTGTCAATGTTTTGAGGCTGATACTTCATGTGCTTTCCAAAATCTTTTATTCCTTTTACTTAAGTTTTTGTTTCCACCTGAATTAGAAAAGAGAAAGTAGGTTTACTTGGTTAATCACCAAATAAGTAGTTCAGAATCACTTTTATAGTATTTGTGATATGATGAGTAGGTCATCAATAGAGGATAGATGATAGGCACATATGGATAAATCTCCATGTTGTTCTCTAAGGTAGACTATAAAAGAGGAATGGGAATCTTTCTTGGAGGCCTATCAGCCCCCATCTTGAAAAGCTGTTAGGTTCTTGCTTTAACTTCCTGAAGAAGCAAACAACAATTATAGATACTAGCAGCTTGACTTTAGCCAAAGGAGCCTCAGCAGAACTTGGAATCTTAGGTCCAACAAAATACAGCAAAAAAGCACCATAGATTGTGACATTATTGTGTCATTATTGGCTAATATTGATCACCCAAATGTGAATCAGATACAGAGTTCTACCAAGTACAGCAGAAGGTCTAACTGAGACAAATTTGTGCAGGCATCACTTCTAATTACCTAGATTTAAGGGCCCCCTCCTCATGCTCAGGATATTTTAACATGTTCTCAGGAAGTCTACCCTGGGAAAGAGTTTGAGAGGTTTGTGTTATAGAAAACAGAGAAGATCACAAAAGGATGAAGTAGGTCTTAGGTACAGAAATTGTAATGAACCTTCAAGTTTTGGATTTTCTTGGGCACTGGAGATTTACTGTGTCTTCTACTGCTGAGGTCATTGTCATTGTAAAAAAAAAGAAACTGCTTTTATTAATCCATATTGCCTCATTTGTTCTGCCTGGTGACCAGTAATACAGGGATAGAACTTTAGGACTAGAAGAGAGCACAGTTTACAGTATTGGTGTGGTGGCTTCTAGGAATGGCTGTAGTTGCTACCTATTATGGAAATTTGTAGCATTTTATTTATTTTTTCTGCCCTTTGCTGCCACCAAAGAAGGTTAAGTCACAAGATAGGGTTAGGGTTGGGTAGGGAAGAAAGGGAGGATCTAAACTCTGCATGGTGTTACTGAGTCTTGTCAATTGTGATGTAAAGATTTCAAGTAAATTCTTTTAAAATGTAATTATTTGAAACAGCTGTGGAGCATCCCAACTACCTCTATAACTCTTGCCAGGAACTCTGTTGTGAAATGCCATCTAGAGATGATACTGAGAATTAACAGGAGCTCATTAACTGATTTAAAACAAACAAACGAACAAACAGGAGCACCCAGGTGGCTCAGTTGGTTAAGCATCTGACTTCGGCTCTGGTCATGATCTCATAGTTCACTTCTTGGTTTCGAGCTCTGCATCAGGCTCTCTGCTGTCATCACAGAACCATCTCTCACTCTGCCCATCCCCCGCTTTCTCTCTCTCTCTCTCTCTCTCTCTCTCTCTCTCTCTCTCTCTCTCTCTGTATGTGTGTGTGTGTGTGTGTGTCTCAAAATAAATACATAAACTTTAAAAAAATTAAATAAACAAACAAAACCCAAACCTGGAAGACATTTTTAGATCAGTTTTTAAGGAGGTGAGCAATGCAAAAAGCAGTTGAGAGTCACAGAGATGTCTTTAGGAAACTGCTTTCTACCAGCAGTCAGTGTTAAAGCAACAACCACAGGGAACATCCAACTTGGTAAACTGTGGTAAACTGTTGTTGCTGAAAGCTACCACAAAGAGACAGTGTGGAAATTGAGCAAATGTAGAAGTACAACCTCAAGATTAGTGTCACAAGGCCTTGCTATGAAATGTTGGCCACTAGGTCTGACTTGGGAGGCATTACATGGAGTGTATGGGCCAATGGGACGTTGTCATGCAGAGTGTAATCTCTGACATGTCTCCATCACAGTATGAGTCACCCTTGAGGAAAAAAAAGAGTCCTGGGCATCTCAAGAAACTGAAGACTGCTGTCTTTCACTGTATTCAAGGAAGGAGGCTGAATGACAATTTTACATGTTCCGGAAGGAATACAAGTGGAATTTCCTGGCAGTCATAGAGACATAGGCTCCAGGTTCCTGGTAGAATGTGTAGTCTTGGAAAGGATCAAGGTCAAGGACATCTCTCTGTTTGTTCTGTTCCTAATATTGGTACTATAGCTTATTATAAAATTGATAATTTGTATGAAGGCAATGTGGCATGCTTCATGTGACTTGATTTGTTTCCCTCTTCTCCATTATCTGGTTTATTAAAAATAATAATTTGTTAAAACTGTGCATAAGGGATAGTCATTTTTGTGTCTTGTTGAAAAATATTTCTATAAGTATACCAGTATGCAGAAAAATAATAATTGTAAATCGATGTCCTAATACAGATAATGTACACCCAATAGATACTCCAAAAAGTATTGATAATTTATTTAGATTCAAGGACATATTGACAGTTTTATTATTATTCACTGCAGTTACTTAACATATGTTCCCTGGTAAACATTGGTGAGACACAGTGTCCATGGAAACAAAAAATATATCATATAGAAAAATATAAAGTATACTTTATGTTTTGGGTTTTGGTGTTTGACATTAGTGTTTATTAACTTTGGAATAGTTACTATAGGAAAGGGCATTTGTGAAAGAAAGAGTATTGAAACAAAAAAATTCCTGTATAAGGTAAAAAAACCTTAAATTCCCTGAGTCTTTCTACTTTTTGTAATATTTTGGACTCTTTCTATGAAAAAGTCTCATGAAATGCGGTTGGTACCCACTCTACCCCCACCTTAATGTAGACTTGTACAACCAGAACCTTGCCTTGGGCTACCATCTTTCCAGACCCTTCTCTGGACATCTTCCTACCACACTTCTCCCAAAGGGACATGCCCAACTGAGCCCATGTCCACCTCTGTCCTGTCCTCGAATACCATGCCATTGGTACCAGGGAGCCAGAAACCCTCTACCCCAAATAAACCCTTGTTGTGCTTCCTGGCCCTGCTAAGGTTTCTTCCAGGATGTGTCTTGGAGGCTCAGGGAAGGGACAAGGAGAAGCTAATAGGGCACAGATGCAGCTGGTGGTCTCCAGGCACATGCCAGTCTTCTGATTGTCCTGATGAGTTCTGTTTTGGGAAGAGAATGGGGTGAGGCTAAGGGCTGGGTTCTCAGTTTGTACTCTTCCTCCCGGCCTTCCAAATGGTTCTAAATACTAAAATTAAAAACTAAACTAAACTAAAAACAGTCAGTTATTTGTGGATCAAAAATAACAATCTGTTTATGATTAAGTGAAAGAGAATTAAGATTGCATGAACTAACTTTTAAAAGTAAAGGAGTTTTTTTTTTCAAATAGTATCTTTCCTTTTTCTTTTTTAAGTTTATTTATTTTGAGAGAGAGTGCCTGTGAATAGGGGAGAAGGAGGGGCAGAGAGAGAGGGAATGAGAGAAAATCCCCAGCAGGCTCAGCATTGTCAGATCAGAGTCCATCACGGGGCTCAATCCCACAAACCACGAGATCATGACCTGAGCTGAAATCAGGAGTTGGACACCCAACTGACAGAGCCATCAAGGTGCTCCAGTATCTTCTTTTTTTAGAATATTTATGTTCATATAACTATGATATTTAGTTGAAAATTGCTAATAGTTTCATCTATTGAAGATTTAGATATTGTATAAACTCATTAGTAGTCAATTTTAGGAATAGAACTAAAAGCAAGCAAAAAAACAAAAATCCCATGGTCAAATCATAAGTAATAGAGTTCTACTCATTTCGTGTATCCATGGGTAATTCACAGTTAGGTTTTATTTTTTTTTTAAATGAAAGGGATTATATTCTTTCCATTTTTTTCTTTTTACCGACTCCTAAAAGTATTCTGTTTACCCAGGACTGGCTTAATTACTGCGTCTATGTGTTTTGTGTAGCACATCTTTATAAGTGGCTGCTCAAATACTTCGAAGGTAATATTTCAGAATTTGTGGTGATGTAATTCATTGCAAGGCAAAGAGTCAAAATTAAGGCAATGTAAAATAATTTGGGAAGTTGTTAAAAATAATTCAGAAGTTGCATAGAAACTGAGTCATGAAAATCAAGGAAGTCCAGTTGTCCAAAAAGCAATTAATTGTAGTTTGTGATAAAGAATTTGGGATTGGAGGAAGGCGAGAAGGAGGCATAAGAATCATGTTATGGAACAGGAAATGATTCAGCAGCACATTAACTGTATGACACAAACAGGATAGAGAATGCTCTCATTTTAATTGGTACTGAAATTAGTGGCACAGAAATAACTATAAGAAATCTGGGTAGTAGATAGCAAACACTGAAGCCTTATCTGACCTGGAAGCAGTCTCAGAAGTAAAAATAAAATAACAGGAATAGTATAGACTACCAAAAAAATATAGTCAGCAAATGAGTCACCATTTATACTTCATCCAACAAGTATTTATCGAGTATCTCGTATGTGCTGTGTACTGAGCTAGGTACAAGGTACTTCAGTGAACAGAACAAGATGCTTGCCCTCTGTGGAGCTTGCATAAGTGGCTTTAAAACCAAGCTTACCCTTCACTTATTTCCTAAAAGATCCACATTTAATGATGTGTTTTTCACACATCCATAAAGAGTATATTTTATGCACATATGAGGGCATCAGTATGTCTGTAATTAAAACAAATCTTGCAGTACAAGCTCTTGCTATATCTAAAAATGAAATACAAATGGAACTAGGGAAAGATTATTCTACAGGTAAGCAAACATCTGAAATAAATTGTTAGTGGCCATATTGGCACATCAGATAAACAATTTGACGATTCAGTGATTGATTTAAAAGATAATTTTCTTATTGTAATTGTTGTTTCTCTTTAATTTTTGTAAGCCTGATCTAGACAGAGAAGTCTCTATCTCTACCCCTCAATTCACTACATCGCCTTTCTGCTTCTACCACTCAGTATTTACCTCTAAGTTCTGATACCACTTCTCCATCTCTGTGTCCTGTTAGAGATGGTAATAGCTTCCTACTATTGCTAGATCCTGGATGCTTGGTCTCCCCCTGTTGGTTCCCATAGCCCTCACCCGTACTTCTGTAGATTATCTGTTAATTAAACTGTCGGTTTAACTCTTTTGTGTCTGCTCCCAGGACCCTGAAAGATTCAAAGATATAAATAGCAGTGATGAAAAGAAGCTCAGGTCCAAATACCTAGGTCCTCTCAGCTCTTAATCCACTTGGAGGATGGGGAAGTGTACTCTTCCAGAAGATTTTAACATTGAGAAGTCTTGGACAAAAACCATGAAGAGAATATCTGTGTGAGAAAAGCTGAAGAATCCATATACTGTAACTGCATGAGTTTAAAAAACATTTAAGCCCATAGGCAGTATTAGAGCCCCTTCTTTGAAAAGCTCCTTTGTAACATTTAAAAATATTCTCTCCAGAATTCTGTCCTATTAGCATAGTCTAAAACAGGACCAAATACTGCATGAGAGATTAAAGCTAAGAATTATGTTTCTTCATCTTATTCTGTTTCTTAGATTAATGGTGAATGACCTATCCTGTGTGGCAATTTTCATTACCATTTATTCAATCCCCTTATATCCAGACTGCTGTGGGAGAGACATTGTAGTTGCACCCAGCACATTCCTCTGACCCCTGTTTGAAACATTCACATATAGAGAAGCTATCTAACATAGCAAATGACTTGTACTTGGGTTGAATCTTACCATGTTTGGGTAATTCCTTTTGTCCCTTCTTATCTTTTTTTTTTTTTTTTTTAAGAAAATTAGCTTTGTCTCTTGTACAATTTTGTTTCCCCCAAATTTGAATATCTTTCAAATGTTGGCATTGTATTATATTATAGCTTTATTCGATGCCTCAAATTCAAACATGTTATCTTTGTATGCATTTAGTTCTGGAAAACTAAAATTTCAAAGTTAAAAACAAGCTGACAGTATTAGGAGTAAGATGCAGTCTACTCTTAGGGACTAAGGGGTAGTAGCATGCACAGATGAAATATTCATTTTGCGCTATCCTTCCTAAAATAAGTCATCTCTTTCTAGAGCATAAATATCTTCTATTGCTAGTTTAAAGGTTTTGCCAATGCATTTTTTTTAACTAAGCAGAGTTTGGGATTGATTTATGTAAGATAAAAATAGTCACTTTCTCTTCTTACAAAATGTGTCATATGCATTGAAATATGAAAGTTCATTTTGAGTAAATGGAACCACTGCACTTATAGAGCAAAGTTTACATGTATAACAGTGTCCTTACATGCATAAGTACTTAGTGCATTGTGGTGGATATAAGGTTTTAGAGACATAAACAGTATCCCAATTTATTTTCTCTTGCTACATTCTTTTCTCTTCTGAGGTAGGCTACTTATTGATATAAGTTTTATCATAATAATTATATATACAGTCATTTGTCTCTTTTAAATTCTGTTGTTTTTTATGTATAAAAATTGGTTTGAAATGGCTTTTATATTTTTAACAACACAAGCCAGTTACAGACTAGTCATGGTGAATAACGTCTAGCAGAATTAAATTATGTCAGGTTAGTTAACAGTATCTTTTATAATATATTCTACTGATTATTTTATTCATTTTGATTCAGAAAACAGCTATTTACTGGGTGATATTTATGTGGGTATCATGACAGCTACTTGGTACACTCTGTAAATAAGATTTAAATCACCACCAAAATTGTGGTCAAATCTTTTGTCCAGTGGTAGTTCTGAGTAGTAGTCAGTTATACGATGCTTCTGGTTGAATTCATCCAGAATCATTGGCTGTTTTGGACATCATTTTACCAATATGTGTACATAGTCCTCCCTCCCCAATTGCAAAACAAAATAACAACAAAAATCTAAGTATTGTTAAAAATTGGTTGTTTAATAATGAATTTATTTCTATGACTAGCTTTCTCATATAGACAACATAATTAATTATATCAACTAAGACTCTGTAGTCGTTTTGAAGAAGGATTTATATTGGCCATAAGTTTTTTTAAGATCTATCACAGCAGACACAACAATACATAATCTAATTTTTATAATCTGCATAGAAGTGACTTGAATTGTGCAGGTTGAAAGATATACTTGAGCCCATTCAGATCTAAAATGCTGGTACCTTTATCCTTAAAGAAATTATTTGGTTTAACAACAGCTTTCCTTTTATAAGAAAGAAAAATAAAAGTTGGAAGTATCTAATGCCTAATATAAATGATTCTAGTACAATTACAGTTGCTGGGCAACTGAAGAGGATATGAGAAGTTTAAGCTTTGCAGTAGCAGGAAGCCCAGTTTTTAGTAGTGGTGGATTCATTTTCTTTCTTTTCAAAGTACAGGAAATGGAAAACTGTATGGTTTAATGAGACTTTTAAATATATTTAATGTTTGATGATAAATAGGTTAGATTCAGTATGCCCAATGTGATTGCTCTAGTATTTACTCAGTAAATCATGACGGATGACATTAACTATTGTATTCTCTCTTTGGTTTTAGAGGTACTGGACAAATTTGCAGTTTTACAAAATAGAATTATTATTTAAATCCAAACCAATATATGATTATAAATTTCTATCATATGTATTCTTTATATTCTGGCCCTATTAATGAAGGATGAGGGATAGGAGAGAATAGAGAAAATATAAAAAGATATAAAGAAAAAGATGTGTAGCTTTCTACAGCCATTGATGTTCAGTTGTTGCAGTCTGGTAACAGTTCTCTTCCAGAGTCATTAGTTGGTTGCCAACCCAGGGTATCTCTTTCTGTACCTAAGATTTCAATCACAGAAAAACTGTACCCTGAAATAGACGCTATCAAATGTTAGGCCCTAAGGTTGTTCCCATGCGGCTCTTACTATACAATTTAGATTTTTGATTTAAGGTGCACCTGGGTGGCTCAGTTGGTTAAGCGTCTGACTTCCACCCTGGTCATGGTCTCACAATTTGTGGGTTCGAGCCCCATGTCAGGCTCTGTGTTGACAGCTCAGAGCCTAGCACCTGCCTCAGATTCTGTGTTTCCCTCTCTCTGTCTCTCCCCTGTTTGTGCGCTCTCTCAAAAAAAATAAATAAATATTAATTAAAAAAAAACATTTATTTTTCATTATTTTTATTAACACAGAAGTTTAATAAATATTTGAGTTGCTCAGAAATAAGGTACTGTGAATATCCGATAGTCTCAACATTATAATGAAGATATTGCTGATCTTTAAATAACTTTGTCCCTTGATTTGGGTATTTATTACTTATTAGAGAATACAAATTATTATCTATAGAAAATCACTGTTTTCGTGAGAAAATTTGTATCATAGAAAAATTAAACATTGGCTTTATAAAATAATAAATTTTTTTATAATTCTGAGGGAAGAGCTTTATCTTATTTAATTTAAAATTTGAAATTACCAGCCTGCATTTTTCCAATATGATTATTTAAATGTGCTATAGTAGTGACTAATTGAGTCTATGTATGTAATTTCCTGAAATATATTTATATGCTGAAAATAGTCTAATCCCAAAAATTAACATTTCTCTGTCGAATGAAGAAGAAAAACAACTATTTGTGGGGTACCCATGAGATGATTTCACTACTCTCTCTGCCATTCTTTTTGTATGTTTTGGGGGGAGTTCTCAAAAGAAGGGTAGAATGGTTCGAAAATGTGGGATTAAATCTAAGTGTTGGCCAGCTATGGTGAAGTTGGCAATTCCAGATCTAGGTTCTTGTCTAGACATAGCTCTTTAAGCAATTATTTATATTAATTAAATACATGTGTTTAATTGGGGAAGCTGGTAATGACTTGTAAGGATATGTCCAATTTTGAGACTTTGTGCAGTGTCTTTGAACTAAAATTGTTTGCAGAAAAAAGACCAAAATTTACTGTTTTTGTTGTTGTGTGTTTGTGTTTTTTGCATTCAATATCCTTTATAGTTACTTAACACTTAGAACCTAAGGAATAGAGTTTACTTTAGGAAACAGTAGGATAAGTTAAAATTCGAGAACAAATTTTGAGAAAAAAATAAGAACAAATAAATGGCTCTCCAAATGTTCTAGAATGCCATCATGAAAATGAACTGACAAACCTATAATAATTGAAAGAGATATTGAGTAATTACACCTTCAAATAAATTATAAATGGCTTAGACATAGTATTAAATAGGAGATATCTATGCAACACTTGAAAAACAGCTAAATTACCTTAACTGAAGGAAATGTTACTTTTCCTTCACTGCTTTCCCACACTTCTGTTAATACATGGTACTTCTTCATAAGTAGAGTAGTAATAATTATTGAAAAGCCAACTAAATGATGTAGCAAATGATTTAACATATATTAAGATAGAGTCTCTAGCTTTATTGAGGTACAGTTTATATATCATACACTTTAACCTGTTTTTAATAAGTTTACAGGGTCATGCAAACATCACCACAATCTAATTTAGGACATATTTATCCTCCCGCAAAAAAAATTCCACAGCTATCAGTTATGGTTCACCATCTCCTTCATACACGACCTCTCCCCTACCTAGACCCAGTTTGAGGCAACCATAGATCAACTTTCTATCTCTATTTCTAAAGAATGTATCTCCAAAGGTTAACTCATTGCTCTAATTTTTTGTTTGTTTTAGTGTAGCACATCAGAATATCACTTGTTCATTGCTGTCCAGTATTTCCTAGAACAGCTTGACACAAAATACAAACTTCTAGCACTATGTATGTTATCTTATTAACCGTTGATACCTATAAAGTATTTTCCTTTTTAACTTGTAAGATATGTTAACATTTCAGGAATTACTATGTATCAGCTTGAGTCTAATTTGTCAAGCCTTCTTGGTATCATTTTACAAATCTTTACTCATTAATATTCCTTAGGTACTTTGTAACAAAAGCATAGTCATCTTATTGCAAAATAAAGACCACTATTGGGATGCTTAGGTGGCTCAGTTTGTTAAATGTCCAACTTTGGCTCAAGTCATAATCTTGCGGTTTGTGAGTTCGAGCCCTATGTCAGGCTCTTTGCTAACACCTCAGAGCCTGGAGCCAGCTTCGGATTTCTCTCTCTCTCTCTCTCTCTCTCTCTCTCTCTCTCCCTTCCTCTCTCTCTCTCTCTCTCTCTCTCTCTCTCTGCCCTTCCCCCACTTGCACTCTATCTTCTCTGTCTCCCAAAAATAAATAAACTTAAAAAAAAAAAAACTACTCTCTAAAGGAGACCATTGGAAAACCCAATGACTCATTTAATCAAATTTTACAATCTTAAACTGAATTCATATTTTTAAAGCAAATGAAGATATGAGACAATTTATAACTTTCTATGAAAAAAAATGTTTCAATTATGTACATGTTTTATGTAAAAGTATATTTTGAACTAAATTACCATGCAGCTATCCTAGTTTTCTGTAATTTCTATCGGGCCCAGATTATTCTGTTAATTGTCAAAGTAATTGTTTCTGATGATGTACCAGTATCTTCTCTGCCTCTGTAGCAGTAGTAGTTAAGAGTTGCACAAGTTTATAAATAAAAATAGTTGAGGATAACCATAAGCAACCTTAACCTACTTATCAGATGACATATTATTAGATCCTGTCTATTGTCACCAATCATTTGTCACAGGTTGGCCTCCTCCCAAAGCTGACTTTAATATGGAATTTTTGGTACAGAGTTCCCTGAGGATTAATACCTGTGGGAGGGAGGAAAGGAAAGAAGAGTGGACCAAAGGAGAAGTTGAACTGCTTCATAGTCCTAATGACAGCCTTAGTCAACAACACAGGGAGATCTGGAGCTAGACTGGCCCTTGAGAGTTGCCCTGAGTTGGGCCTATAGAGAAGAACTTTTTATTTCCATGTAAGTCAATCATTCAATGTGGGACACCTAAAATATCACTTTGGGCTATGTGGTTCTCTGCCTCTCAGTCTAGTCTTCGAAGGCATTGACAGCTAAAAGCTGTCTGCTAACAACAATCCCAGGAGTGAGGACAATAAGTCCTTTCTTGAAGTTGGATCACAGATTATAATCCTGTAAATTCTGTATGGAAGATACTATTATCCCCATTTAATAGAGAGCAACACTGAGATTTTTCTAATTACACGGATAACAATCCCTGTACATTCCACTATACTGCATTGCTTTCTAAGGTTTTTGTGTGGTGATACAATTTTCAGACCATGTGTATCCAAACACCTACCTACTGATTCAAATATAAATAATTTACATAGCCCTTTTATTCTGCATTATAATTTACAGTACATTTTCTCAGATATGATTCAGATAAGGTTATGGGTCCTTAGAGACATTTGGTAAACAAGACAGGGTAAGCATCATTATTCCAAATTATAGATTAGGGAACAGATACAAAAGTGATTGGATGATTTTACACAGGTACAGGATAAATGAGAAAACTTAAAACTGAGCTTGAGTGTTCTAAATCCAGAATATGGATATAGTACTCATCATTAGGAATTCATTCATTAGAAATATGCTTGTGTATTTTAGTGTTTCAGCCTTTATAAGATTTGAAATTATATTAGCTCACATACAAGGTCTTTATGAATTGCTGCCTTAATTGAATAAGAATCTGTCTCTTACATCAGCATTTTTACTACCCAACTTTTTTTTTTTTTCACGAGTACTGTAATAGTCATCCTTTGATATACTCAGCTTCTGCTTCTAATTAACAAAAATGTATACAGAAATTGCACAGTGAAGTGAAAAGAACACTGATAACTCCTTTGGATAGGACTTACATTTTAGTAATATGTTCCGGTTCTTGCCCGTACAATGCACTCAACTGTGTCCAAGTTAAAGCATAAGAATAATAGCCATCCCCACATTATCAGATATGGCATTCACTGGATGCAGAATTTAATTTGTGCTAAAATATTCTTTTTTTCTGTTTTACCTTTTCCCTGTACATATATATTTTTTTCTTTTGTAATTTGCTTGTTTGATTTGTGGCCATGCTGATAGCTTCAGTGAGTCTGTCTTCCATGAATTTGTACATTGCAAGTATATATAAATAGTCCAAATACAAGAAGTGAAATAAGAAGAACAGACTGTAACAATAAAAATCTTTCTGTCCCTTGTTCTCTTTGTCATATTATTTTTCATATTGCCTTACTTTTTTTTTTATCTACTCCATAGGTAATTATTGACATTTGAAACATTCTCATAAAGATACTTTCAATTTAAAATAAATCCAAAAAGAAAGTTACATTTCTATATAGCCTTTTTTAAAGTTTTTAATTTAAATTCAGTTAGGTAACATACTGTGTAGTATTAGTTTCAGGGGTACAATATAGTGATTCAACATATCCCTATAGCACCTGGTGCTCATCACAGCAAGTGCCCTCCTTAATCTCTATCACCTATTTTACCCATCCCCCCACCTACCTCTCCTATGGTAACCATCAGTTTGTTCTCTATAGTTAAAGTCTGTTTTTTAGTTTGCCTCCCTCTCTTCTTTTCCCTTTGCTCATTTGTTTCCTGACTTCCATGTATGAGTGAAGTCATATGATAATTTGTCTTTCTCTGTCTATTGTATGTTGCTTAGTATAATACTGTCTAGCTCCATCCATGTCATTGCAAATGGCAAGAGTTCATTCTTTTCTATGACTAATATCCCATTATATGTATATATATATGTGTATACATACACATATATATACATATCTATATCTATATCTATATCTATATCATCTATATCTATATCTATCTATTTAGATATAGATCTAACACCTCTTCTTTATCCATTCATCAGTTGGTAGACACTTGGGCTGTTTCCATAATTTAGCTATTGTAGATAATGCTGCTATAAATATCAGGGTGCATGTATCCCTTTGAATTGTATTTTTGTATTCTTTGGGTAAACTCCTAGTAGTGCAATTTATGGATCATAGGGGAGTTCTATTTTTAATTTTTTGAGGAAACTCCATACTGTTTTCCAGAGTGGCTGCACTAGTTTGCATTCACCAACAGTGTAAGAGGTTTCCCCTTTCTCCACATCCTCACCAATACCTGTTGTTTCTTGTGTTGTTGATTTTAGCCAGTCTGACAGATTTGAAGTGATATCTCATTGCAGTTATGAATTGCATTTGATTTTGATGATAAATGATGTTAAGCATCTTTTCATGTGTCTGTTAGCTATCTGTATGTCTTAGGGAAAGTGTCTGTTAATTTATTCTGCCTATTTTTTAATTAAATGATTCAGTTTTTGAATGTTGAGTTTTATAAGTTCTTTATATTTTTTGGATACTAACCCTTTATCAGATATGTCATTTGCAAATATCTTCTGCCATTACATAGGTTGCCTTTTAGTTCTGTTGATTGTTTTCCTCACCATGCAGAAGCTTTCTATTTTGATGAAACCCCAATACTTAATTTTGCTTTTGTTTCCCTTGCTTCAGAAGACATATCTAGGAAGAAGTTCCTATAACCTATGTCAAAGAGGTTATTGCCTGGGTACTCCTCAATTATAGTTTCAGGTCTCACATTTAGGTCTTAAATCCATTTTGGTTTTGTTTTTGTTTTCGGTATAAGAAAGTGGTCCAGTTTCATTCTTTTGCACGTTACTGTACAGTTTTTCCAATACCATTTGTTGAAAAGATAGTATTTTCCCCATTGGATATTCTTTCCTTCCTTGTTGAAGATTAATTGACCATACAGTTGTAGGTTCATTTCTGGGTTCTATTCTGTTCTGTTGATCTATTTGTCTACTTTAGTGCCACCACCATACTGTTTTGATCACTATAACTTTGTAATAAAACTTGAAGTCTGGAATTGTGATGCCTCCAGCTTTGCATTTTCTTTTTCAAGGTTGCTTTGGCTATTTGGGATCTTTTGTGGTTCCATACAAATGTTAGGATTTTTTCCAGTTCCGTGAAAACTGCTGTTGGTGTTTTGATAGGGATTGTATTAAATGTGTAGATCACTTTGGTTAGTATGGACATTTTAACAATATTTGTTCTTCTAATCTGTCAGCATGGGATGTTTTTCCATTTGTGTCATCTTTAATTTCTTTCATCAATGTTGTGTAGTTTTCAGATTACACACTTTCACCTCTCTGGTTAGGTTTATTCCTAGGTATATTGTTGTACCCAGTATTAAAGTATTAGATGTTATAGTATTTTTATTTTTCATGTTCTGAGGAACCTTCATACTGCTTTCCACAGCAGCTGTACCAATTTATATTCTGCAAAACACTGCACAAGAGTTCCTTTTCTTCAACATCCTTACCAACACTTGCTATTTCTTGTCTTTTTGATTCTAACTATTCTGACAGGTATAAGGTGATACCTGACTGTGCTTTTGATTTACATTTCCCTGATGATGAGTGAGTTGACTGTCTTTTAATGTGTCTGTTGGCCATCTGTATGTCTTCTTGGAAAAATGTGTATTCAGGTCCTCTGCCCATTTTTAAATCAGATTATTTGTGGGTTTTTCGTGTTGAGTTGTACAAGTTCTTTATATATTTTAGAAATTAACCCCTTATTGATGTGTCATTTACAAATATTCTCTCCTATTCAATAGGATTCAAAATGATTCAAAAATCATTAAACAAGGCCTCACTGTATCTGACTAAACATTTCTTCACATTGTGTTATGTGTCTATTCAAGTCTCCTAAAGCACTGTGTACACATACAAATGGTCAAATGAAACAAAATAGGAAAAGTGGATAAAATGGGGAGTCCACTTTCTAGTGGACTTTAACGAATTCAAGAATATTCCAGTTTCTGGGGGTGCCTGGGTGGCTTGGTCACTTGTGTCTGACTCTTGATTTTGCAGGTCATGGTTTCATGGTTCATGGGATTGAGCCCCACTTTGGGCTCCGTGCTAACAGCATGGAGTAAACTTGAATAAATAAACTTAAAATAAAAGAATATTCCCATTTATGAAAATAAGTGAGCTGGATATTGTATTTACTATGTATTTCATCGTTGAACTGAGAAATGCTGCAAAAGAAAGGTAGTAGAGAACTCTCTTATTTCATAGGCATAATAAACTTGTCAAGCTTACTGAAATTCTCATCCTGCTAGGAATCTGGCCATCACTTTTAATGCCTTTATCATTACACATTTTTACTTGGAGGATTATTCTCTCCTAAAGAGGAAGCATCTCTGATTATTTGATAGAAGATGATGGGAAAAAAAAAAAAACAGGATTTGCTTTAGAAGAAGCTTTAATAATCTGCTTTCCAAAAGCATATTCATAAAGAAAAAAAAAGAGTTTAAATGTTTTGTCATCTGTATGTGTGTGGTAGTAGTGATATTAGTGTGGGTATATGTTTGCATGTATTTACCTGTTTCCGTATTCCTTCTGCCCAACCTTGGAGACCTTCAGCTTGTGTTATGAAATAGTTTTTTGTAAGTGGGGCTTGAACTCAGGACCCCAAGATCAAGAGTTGCATGCTCTACCAACTGAGCCAGCCAGTCAAATGAATATAACATTTAGAAGTATAGTTCACAGAATCACAACTTTTTGTAAACCTTTTCTCCTATACATTGACCATCTATGTGCCTATTTAGTTGTGTTTCAACTGCACATTTACCTAATGGAGCCCCAGTTATTTTGAAAAGTTTAATGAGTATTAAATAAGTGTTTTACATGGAAGTAACTTTTAAGAAACCTATTAAAATCATTATTGTAAACCTGAAGTAGGTAGGAAATCAAAATAGGCAATGTAATATGTAGTTAGATATGGAAACAACACTAAGGACGTATATGCAGGCTCTATTTGCAATGAAAGTGTCCTGGACTATAGTTTTTTATTTTTGTTTTTTTGGTTTTTTTGGTTGTTGGAATACAGTAGCAACAACTTCTATTAGAACCATGTTGTGTAAAAGTAACAGAAACAAATATAGAGGCAATGAAATTCTATCCAGCATATTAGGATGTAATCTAAAATTATATGGGGAAAACATAGGATTCTGTCTTCCTTGAATGATTAATATGTTCAGATTCTGCCAATTTTACTTCATGATAGCACCGTAAAAAGGTTTGATGAGCATTGCCCTTTCTGTAGTGACCAAATATTTATAAAGGTGCCAAGAATTTTCGGGCAAGCCTTTTCAATGTGTATGCAAAATATTTTTACAACATCGTATCCAAGGAGTTGGCATGATCCATAACTTACAAAAGGACCATTGGGAAATAGGCTGACAGTTTGTATTACATAAAATTATTTGAAATAATAGATAATACTTAATCTATTAAATTAGTTGACACTTCTTGAAACTTTTAATTAACTTTATAAAATTGCTTATTTTCCTGAATCATATTTTCTGGAATCTGTCTGTATAGATGTTACTATGCTTTCCCTTTCCTCATAGTTAACAGATGCTTTACCTTTCCTCGTAGTTACCACCACCTATTTTTTTCAAATGTAAAATTAAGTAATACATATTTAAGTTCTCACAATTTTATGTATGTTTAAACTATTAGATATTTCTTCAACAAATATTTAGTTTCAATGTAAGACAAAGCATATGCCTCTTACCCCTACCCATACATCCCTACCCCACTATAATGCACTGTAACAAGAGCTATTTCTTATGGAAGTTTAATGAAAATGTGAATGGTGTGAATACAAAAGAAAGGCCAAGAACTATCTGTCTAGATAAAAATTTAAGGGTATATTTTTGCATTATTTTAAAATTTATTTTATTTGAGAAAAAGAGCATGTGCATGCACATGAGTGGGGGAGGGGCAGAGAGAAAGGGAGAGAGAGAATCTCAAGCAGATTCTGCACTGTCAGCACAGAACCTGATGCGAGGCTCAATCTCACAAACTGAGATCACGATGTGAGCGGAAAATGGATGCTTAATGGACTGAGCCACCCAGGCACCCCTTTGTGCATTATTTTGATATATGGAATCCTAGAATGTTGTGTATCTTAATTGAATGATTAAAGAGCATTTTATGAAGATGCTAGGCTTTTATATTGATGCCAGAACTCCCAAGGCAGCACAAGTTTATATAAAATTTCCCAAGGAAGCATTACTAACATTTCAAGTAGAACTTGAATCTTATCTGTATTTACTTTGGGTGACAATTCCAGCAAGTTTATTTTGAGGCTCAAAATGAATATTAAAATAAGTATTTTCATTTACATTAATGAGCAAAACATATGTCCTCCCACACTTTGATAATATGATTTGTGTGTGTGTCTGTGTGTATGTCTAGCAGTTGCCCTACTGATGTTAAGAAATAATTCTTTAAGTACTTGGAAAAAAATTACTTTGGGCAGATATCTTCCAAAATGTAATCAGTTTATATAACTGCACCATATAGCAGGTTATATTTTGCAGTTAATTCATTATGGAACTTTGTTAAATTATGTTTCTCACAAACAGATGATATATTGTTTCATTATTCAAAAAATTTTATGCCTTAGATAAATATCAGGTAAACTCCAGCTTCAGTAATTATCCAGGTCAAAACAATGTCAGACATGCTGTATGACGTTTTATAACATGTGTTTCTATCACATGTCTAGTATGTTTCATATAATTTGTCATAAATAGATTGGAAAAATACAAAATTGAGTTTTCTTTGCCATGTGCAGGAGGGAAACCAAGCTATTTTAGGAGTCCGGACTTTAGTTTTACAACCTTCTTGGACTCACCTCTTTATAGAAGTAGGTGGTCATCCAGTCAGTAAGGATGGCAGTTTAGACAATGTAATATTTGCTAGGACTGCTGTATCTAAGTACCATAAATTGGGTGGCTTAAGCAACAGAAAATTATTTTCTCAAATTCTTAAGGTTAGAAGTCCCAAATCAGTGTGATGTCGGGTTGGTTTTTTCAAAGATTGTGAGGGAAAGTTCTGTTCCAGCCCTTCTTCCTTGGCTTGCCAATGCCCTTTGTTTTCACATAGGCTTTCTTCTGTCCTTGACTATGTCCAGATTTTCTCTTTTCATTAAAATACCAGTCATATTGTATTAGGGCCCGCTCTCATAACTTCATTTTAATTAGCTCTGTAAAGACCCCATCTCCAAACAACGACAAATTCTGTAATTCTGGGTGTTAGGACTTAAACGTGAATTTTTTGGAAGACAATTTAGCCAATAAGTACGTATCCCCACTTGTACACAAGAGTTGTGTTAAGGTTATGTTTTGTAGTCTTTTCAGAATTTTTCTAAATAATGAGAAAGGTTTTTCAGAGTACTTTCTATTACCTTTACAACACTATACTAAGGAAAATTTTCTAAGGTTCCAACAGTGGGTTTGAAACCTAATCATTTCATCAACGTCAGTGCTAGAACTTAAGGAAGAATAACTGGACTGATTTTAGTGTTAACCGTTAACCATTGAGTTTACCCTGGGCACGGTATTTAAATAATCTATGCTGGAGCACCTGGGTGGCTCAGGTATTGGTCTCACCATTCATGAGTTTGAGGCCCACATCAGGCTCACTGCTGTTAGCGCTGAGCTGACTTCGGATATCTATGCTTCAGTCCCTCATCTAGAGAAAGGGAAGTATGTGTCAAAGTTTACTCTTCTTATAAGGACATCAGTCTTATTGAATTAGGACCCATATTAATGACCTCATTTTAGCTTCATTACATCTGTAAAGACCCACCTATTTTCAAATGGGGTCATGTCTGAAGTACTGAATTTTGGGAGAGATATAATTCAGCATTCAACCCATAATGGACATTTAGACTCATAAATTATTGAAACTAACATTGAGCTTATTAATTACCCCATTCATTGTCAAAACATATGCCCATAGATTATGATTATATATGCCTTCAGTGATAAATATTGAGATAGATAAATACTCTTTTTCTCCCTTCCAATTTCTTTTTTTCCCTCTCCACACATACACTCAATTGTTCTTTTAGTAATATTGGTTATAGCATGACCAATAAGGCCACTTGAGATTTAGATTACGTGATCCACCTCCTGTTGGGATAACCCAAGCAACAGAATTTGATTTCTTTTTTCTTTTTCTTTTCTAAAGTTTATTTATTTATTTTGAGAGAGAGAGAAAGTGCAAGTTAGGGAGGGTCAGAGAGAGAGGGTAAGATAGAGACTCCCAAGCAGACTTCACGCTGTCAGTGCAGAGCCCACATGGGGCTCAAACCCACAAGCTATGAGATCATGACCTGAGTTGAAGTCAGATGCTTAACTGACTGAGCCACCCAGGCGCCCCAGCAGAATTTGATTTCAAATTCATGTTGGGTTCTCAGATTCCTACTTTTAGCCACTATTTATTAAGACCATCTTGCTTTTATCTTATTCAAGCTGCTTTTCTCCTAGCCCTGACAGTTCTTTGCTTGCATTTTATATTATTTGTTGTTGCAAACCAGCACTGGAATTTCTGAAACGAGCTCAGGGATGAGGAGTGCATTAGTGTGCCTAAGCCACAGGCATTGTGGTATTAACTGACATGGTAGCAAACCATACATTAGAATATCTGAGGATTCTTTATATATTGGAGGAAAAAACATCATGGGAAGTGCAAAATGTAATATTTTAGTTCACACCTTTAGTCACTTGAGCATTTTAAAAGAGGGACAAACTTAATGCTGATAAATTTGACTTTAACTCTTCGTAATTTCCTTTGGTGGATGTGGTAGAGATAGCAAGCAAATGTCCAGAAAAAAATGTCATGCCCTACACACGACAAATTGAGTGACTGGATAAATCATAGGATTCAAGTAAAATGACAAAATCATGCACAATCTTAATATAAAGTATTAGAATTGCTGGGTTGGTTATTTTGTTGTAAGGCACTTGGCAAAATACCCTTGCAAACACCTTTTATTAAAATATGATAATGTGATTCTTATCAAAAGCTCTTGAAAGTACAAATTGATATGAGTACACAGCAATAAAATTAAAAACAAATACTTTCCAAAAGAGGATTAGGAATATTTTATCATTTTCCTTAGAGTGATGTGGTTAGGATTTTAATTTTATAAGCATAACTTTTAGCTTCTTATATACCCTCAGTTTACCTCCATTGTTAAGCGGCATTTTAGAATTATTTTCTAGCTCTCATTCATGCTTATCTTTTTAAATAGTCTTATCAGGAAATTTGTTTTCTTCAGACTGTGGATAGCTACATGTTCACTGTCAATAATAAAAATAGTTCCATATATTTCTACAGTAACCCTAGTCCACAGAAAATATGTGATTTTATTTTGCTCTTAAAAATTCAACTCCCTGGACTTCCTTCATCTGATAACCATTTCGGATTAGTCATTGATTTGTCTCTGTTCTCAGTACCAGGTTGCAGGCTCTTAAAGGACACAGACTGTGCGCTTTGTTATACATCTTTACCCCATAGTGTCCTTTGAAATGCCAAGAACTCTGAAGCTGTTTAGTAAGAATTACTTGGATTGATTTTTATCTTTGCAGCCAAGTAAGGGAGACAGGTGCCATTTCCTCTGAATATAATATGGTCAGACACTCCTGGAGCAGAGATTAGGAGCCATATCTCCAGCTTCCAAGCCCAGTTCTGAACCTATTAGCTTAATGCCGGGCCTCTCCCTGAAATAACTCCTAACTGTAGACATGAAGAAAACACATTCTCTGTGCAAGGCCTGAGGTCCTAACAGCAACTTTCTATGGCCAGCTAGAATTTTCTTTGAAATTATGTATTTTATCTTAAAGAATTCTATAAATATTACTTTGCTTTTGCTGTATCTATTTGAATATAAAAGTAATATTGCATATACTTAACATCAAGTAGAACAGCTGTACCAGGAAGCTGTGCTGCCTTTATCTTGTAGGTCCTGTTATCTTCTTCCTTTACCTGTCATGCCTGGAATATGCATGTCCCAGTTTAAGAAGCCCTGTTGAGATCTTTCACAAAAATCTCTTTGCTTTAAGGTTGACTGTAAAAATGCTTCAGATATCAAAATTCACATGGATAGTACAAATTCATGAGGAGGCCCTTAGTCTATGGTATAGAATATTGACTTTCATGGAGTCCTAAATTTGAAACTGTTGGAGTCCATGCAGGTCAGTGTGGGGTGAAGAGGAAAAGAAAGGGGCAAAGGCTTGTTTTTGGTCTTCTATCCTTGCTTCAAACTGAACAGCTCCATTCGCATCTGCTTTTCTTTCATTATTTTGTAAAAAGTTTTCTTTTTCTATTTCTGTTTCTTTGTTTCTTAAAAGAAAAAAAAAGAACTGAATTATATAGAAGAAATAAGGCAATTCAACATAAGATTTTGAATTTCTTTGAATAACTGAATTTCTTTATTAGACGTTTATTCTTGGTACTGGCTTTATTTTTTTCAAACAAAATTCTTATAAATGACAAGCAAAAAGGAGCTCTTGTGTCAAAACTAAATATCACAGTGGCTTAGAGCTATAAATGTGTCACACATATATCCAGGGCCTGACTTCTCATTCACAATCACATCTTTTCCAGATGTCATATAGCTCTTTTGCTCAACTACTGTCAGTAATGGGAGTTCACAACTTTTTGATGCAGTCCATAATATTACTGAATACCCTTGTTTGTTGGTTAGTTCTTTCTAAGACTGAACCAGAAACCTCTTGCCTATAGTTTTTGCCCCAAACTATATAGTCCCATGCTCTACAGAAAAGCACAGAAGACAGACATCCTATACGTACAAAGTAACTCTCCAACTGGAAATTAATAGATTTAAGCGTCAAGTACCTTATTTGCAGGAACCATTTCTAAAGCCTTGGGAGGAGCTGAAGGTCATATGCTTTTTAGATTAGCCAAAATAAGATATTTTAATCACAATTAGGATAACTCTTCTCACTCCAACTTCTCCTCCCTTACATTTCTCCTCATGTACCCTGGTGTTGGAGAGACGGGGCAGTTTGGGAACCTGGTTATGGGAAGCTTCAGTTGGTAATGCACTTAGTTTGGGTTTAGTAGTTATGCGTATGAGACTCACAGTAATTTTCTTGTTTATTCATGTTATTGCTCTTCTTTCTGTTACATAGGAATGGTTTCTAGGAAATATCTATTGCTTGCTCTGTTAGAACACAAAGATGTGTGGTCAGAGGTCATGCCATAATAGGAACATGTCCTAAAATGTCTCACACCAGAAGTATGTGGGTAGTGGATGTTTGAACACATGAAGTCAGAGCTAGTTGATCAAAATTTGTCTAATCATCACATGTGTAAAATTGTTAAGTGGAAGCTTCTAGCCAGTAGTCTCTGTTCTCAGGAACATACTCTGTAATGAAGCATATGTATGCATTTATACACATCGTATATATTTTTTCATTTTCTGTGGAATTGAACAAAATATAATTTTTCAACGTCATATGTTTGTTTTGATTAAACTGTGGCAGTGCTATAAACCCTAAGTACATCTGTGACAGCTTATAAATGAAAGAAACTTGACAGAGGTTTTCCCTAATTTGTTGTATATATTTTCTCTTTTTTTAGTTACATTTATTTATTTATTTAAAAAATTTGAAATCTAATTTATTGTCAAAATGGCTAACATACAATGTGTAAAGTGTGCTCTTGGTTTTTGGGATAGGTTCCTATGGTTCATCACATACATGCAACATGATGACTTGTGAAACTGACAGAAACTTTTTTTCTTTAGTTTTTTTGTTTTGTTTTTTTGTTTTTTAATTTTATTTTTTATTTTTTAATTTACAACCAAATTAGTTAGCATACAGTGCAACAATCATTTCAGGAGTAGATTCCTTAGTGCCCTTTACCTATTTAGCCCATCCCCCCTCCCACAACCCCTCCAGTAACCCTCTGTTCTCCATATTTATGAGTCTCTTCTGTTTTGTCCTCCTCCCTGTTTTTATATTATTTTTGTTTCCCTTCCCTTATGTTCATCTGTTTTGTCTCTTAAAGTCCTCATATGACTGATGTCATATGATTTTTGTCTTTCTCTGACTAATTTCACTTAGCATTATACCCTCCAGCTCCACCCACATAGTTGCAAAAGGCAAGATTTAATTCTTTTTGATTGCTGAGTAATACTGTATTTATATACATTGTATATATATCACATATTCTTTATCCATTCATCCATCAGTGGACATTTGGGCTCTTTCCATACTTTGGCTATTGTTGATAGTGCTGCTATAAACATTGGGGTGCATGTGTCCCTTCGAAACAGCACACCTGTATCCCTTGGATAAATGCCTAGTAGTGCAATTGCTGGGTCGTAGGATAGTTCTATTTTTAGTTTTTTGAGGAACCTCTGTACTGTTTTCCAGATTCTAGAATATCATTAATAAAATAATTATTTTTAATACACCATGCCAAAAAACGAATTATCTATTCCCTGCATAGGAAATATGGCAAGATCTTTGCCATAAAATGATTAAAGAGATAACCAAGAATATACAGCCAAAAATGTAGGGAAAAGGTGCTATTGAGGTTTGCTAGTATTATGTTATTTTTCTGGATATTTTTTATGAATGCAATATGTTGGCATTTGAAACTTTTGACATTTTTGGCATTCTAAATATTCACTTTAATAACAATTTTGCATATGTGATTTTGTGTTAATTTTCATAGAAAACCCCTCTTTCACAAATTGCATGACCTTCAGAACCCAAACAATGCATTGTCTTCCAAATGTTAAGAAACAGCACTTAGGTCTTTTTTCTACCTCAGGTAAACATCCTTAGGCACTTTCCGGTGCTTATTCTTCTTAGATTTCTTACCAACCACTGATTCATGGCCTGTTTGCTCATTAGCTAAGGCCTTATTCCCTGAAGGAGACTGGGAATTGGTAGACTCAAATGCTTGAGCAAAGGCACAGAATAATATAGTAAAATCAGCACAGGTACATGTTTGGCACCAAACCTATACAGATGCCAGAATTTCAGGTTGTTAATCCTATTATCATAGGCAATATATTTTACCTTTAAGATTCAGCTTTCTTATCTATAAAAATAGGAATGACAGTTCCCAGCTCAAGGTTGAGCAGTGTAATGAAAAAATATGTATGAGTCACCTAGCTCAGCACTTGGCACATAGCAGATGATCAGGTACTGTTTGCCATTCTTTTTATTAGTGTTTAAACAGAAACACATGGTCTCTTCTGTACCCTTCACAGAGACTGGAGAAAGTTTGATTACATTTTCAAAACATGTAACATTTCTCATTTTGCAAGTGATGAAAAGCCAGTTTTCCCCTGGTAAGCTATGAGACAGATTGAGCAAATGAACCACTAGTCACTGAAACCAAGCCTAGCTAGGCCTGGAGGAGTTTCAGGCAATTATACAGAGTTCTGACTTCCCAGTGGGCCCTGTAGCTGTCAGCTGATTCCAGAAGCTTATGGTAGAACTTCTGGTGTTTCTCAGGGCCTTCTGTGTTTAATGCTGGGCAGGAAGCCAGTTATCTGGGAGGAAGGTAGGAACGTGGGACATTGTTTAAACTAATTTTTTTTTATATATGGATTAATTACCCAGGTTGAGAATTATCAATAGCTTTACTTTCTGACAGTCTCTCTTTTGGTCATTACATGTGTAACACGTTAAACAGAAGAACAGCTGGGGAAGAGATAAATAGGTATTTTTAGTTGCACTGAAAATGAATTTGAAGGGAGGGCATGAAGTCATAGTTTAAAATGGCTTCAGTAATAAAGATAATGGTAGTAATAAATGACATATGTATTTAAATTTTCTGTGATCACGTTCCCACAGCCTATGGGTATCAAAGTCAAATAATGTATAGGCAATATGACAAAAAATAAGTGAGTTGAGTGGTCTAGGTACAAAGAAATGGTTCTCTGTCATAAAAATACACACATACACATTGCAAATACAACACTACCTGAGAACTGACAAACCCAGAAGGGGGAGACCAGAGGGAAAGGGGCAAACCTAATAGTTCCTGACTATTACACAGGAGCTACTCTGCTCCTGTTTTTTGGTCCTGTGAAAATGTGGAAGATTGCTTTTGTTTTTTGTTTTGTTTTCAGCAGCAACACTAGAAATCTGGAATTTTATGGTAAATAATAAAATACAAAATATTGGACCAGTTTAAAATGAAAACAACACCTTCTGGGTCAAATATAATGTTTGCCAGAACTGATCTGGCTTCTGGATAGATTATTTGTAACCTCTGCCCACAAATGAGCTGCATAACTGTCACAGGAACATGTAGTCCCAGGCAGACACTGGGTTCTGGGGTGAGGGAGAATGCCAGAGAAAATCAGCTCAGAGGAGTGACTTATAGAATGAGCTGGGTCTTAAATGATATGTGGTGTGTCATGTATCTGTAGGTATATTTACCTGTGGTATGTGTAGGTGCATCCTAAGTACAGGGAAATGTATGTGCAGAGGCAGGAGGTGTGATGGTGTGTCTTATTCTCAGATACCAATCAAGAGTATCATTGTGTGGGTACATGGAAGGTCTGGAGAAACAATTGATGGCCTACAAGGTTGGAGGATGTACAGTGTGGGCTCTTTTGTTTTGCATTCCATTGACAATTCATTTTTCATCCCTGTGTCTCTGTGAAAAGTACTTATATTTCTTTCTTGATCTACTGATAGTGAAAACACCGAATTTTTCCCAAATAAATAGGACAAAAATGAAAGTGAAAAATACACAGAATTCCTGTCTATCCCTGTCTTTCCGCTTGATTATAACACTTAGGTGTACTTTTTGAAGGTTATTTCTGCTAAAGATGTTAGGAGGATGTCAAAGATTAAAGTAGTTTATATCTTTATAAATGTATGCTTTTGGAAGAATTTACTGCCATCAAAGTGGATATAATTGAAAACCAGGTTTGCTCTTCTTCCCAAGTGTGTGGGATTTCTCTGTTTTTGTTTTGTTTTTTGTAAAGACATAAAATACAATTCTTCTTATTTTCCTTAAAAAAATAAAATAAAAAATAAGGTGTGCCTGGGTGGCTCAGTCGGTTAAGCATCGACTTTTGAATTCAGCTCAGGTCATGATTCCAGGGTCCTGGGATTGAGCCCCACATCAAGCAAGGTGTGGAGCCTGCTTTAGGATTTTCTGTCTCTCTCTGTCTCTCTCTCACTTTCTCTCTCTCTCCCTCTCTCTCTCCCATTTCTCTGTGTGTCTCTCTCTGCCCCCCTCCCTGCTCACATTCTCTTTGTCTCTCTCTAAAATAAAAACTGAAAAGAAAGAAAAGAAAAAGAAAACAGAGTTTTTCTCACTGAGAGGTTCTAATTAAAATGTTCCATTTGAAGGATTTTTTGGCCAACCCAAATTCTTGTTAAGCAAATGCTTTATATTTCTTGCTGGAGTATAAGGCTGCAGTATTCCTAGAGGAAATTTGCAAAACACCACTGAGCCCAAATATACAGTAACATGTATTATTTCAATACCTTCAAACAGATTGTTCCAGAATTTTTTAATCACTAGGAATACATTGGTCAACAGATTTTATATGTATTACTTTGGAAAAAGGAAATGATACTTTCACATTATCTTTAACCAAGAGCACATTCATCTAGTAGATATAAGAACAATCCCATCTCACAAACCTCTACTCTTAAAGAAAAAAAATAGATTTTCCCTGTAGTGCAAATTATTCTTTTTGTAATATCATTTAATTTTTTTTTATGTTTATTCTTGAGAGAGAGAGAGAGAGAGAGAGAGAGAGAGAGAGCGCGCTCACGCACAAGGAGGGGAGGGTCAGAGAGAGAGGGAGACACGGTATCTGAAACAGGATCCAGGCTCTGAGCTGTCAGCGTGGAGCCCGATGCAGGGCTGGAACCCATGAACCATGAGATCATGACTAGAGCCAAAGTCGGACACTTCACCAACTGAGCCACCCAGGTGCCCCTGCAATATCATTTTAGTAAATCACATTTCAAATATATGAGTGGATATGTTAGTTTGTGAATTAAATTTTTAAAAGTTATACATATCTACCTGGAGCTATTTACAATAGTTTATATGTCATGCATCAACATAATTGATTTTACTTATAACCAGTGAAAATGATAGTTAATTTAGTATATTTACCCTGAGTTAACACTGAACAGATAACTAGGAAATTCGGAATGAATTGAGCAAGTGAACCATCTGGTTATTATTTAGACTCTAAAGGCCTTTGTGTCTGCAGCTAGAAGAGCTGATGTTCAGTAATGGCGGTGCTTTGCTCGCATGTGTGAACAAATGGCAATGCTGGTGCCTCCAAATAGGTAAATGGAAGACAGTCAAATGATTTATTTTATTACACATGCATAAATCATTTTGAAAATAAGATTTTTGATTAATTTTATTAATTTTGTGGGGAAATCTTATTTCACATAATGAAGAACTATAAAACCAATATTAAATCTGACCATTTATTGCTACGATTCTTATGGTTTGATCTTATGTAACGACTCCTGTGCTTCAGACCCAGTGTCCTTTCTTCAACTGAAAGAAGGGACCAAGTTCTTTTCTACCTCTAGGCTTTCTCTCATGCTGCCTGATACACCACCCTCGCCACTCTCAAAACTTTTCTATGGCTGGCTCCTCACATTTATCTCTATTTTAAATATCACTTCCCTAAACAACTATTGGCATCTTGTTATTCTTTTAATCACATCCTGCCCTTTTCTTATAAACCGTATTATAGCTAGTACTTGTTTACTTGCTTTGTTCTCATCTGTTTCTCCAACTAGAATGTAACCTTTCTGACAGCAGCAGAGACCATATCTGTATATTCAGCCCTAGGACAGGCGGCAGTAGAGATAAATGGTTAAAAGTCACTAAGAATCACACTGCCTAGAGTAAACCCTGACTGTGTCATTTGCAAGTCCTCAGACAAGTTTCTTATTCTATTTGGGTATCATCTGTAAAATGGACATAATAATAGAACAATGATTACATGAGTATATGTATTACTTGCCATGCAATGAGGCCTTATTAAATGTCAGCAAGCTAGATAGCATGGTATCTGGTAAATAGTACGTAATCAATAAACATGTACTGAATGAATGAATGATAAAGCTTTTGTGTCAGAAAGACACCAAAGTGTCTTTGAATGCCATTTCCATCACTTACGACCTTTGCAATGATATTTAAATTTTTTGAACCTTGATGTCTCAGTGTATAACATGGTGTTGGCTTTTTTGACATTATTGTGAGGATGAAATGAGGTATTTTTTATAGCATGTGTTATGATTTACTTTTGTTAAAAAATAAATTAAAAACCCTAGATCATTCTCATTTTAAGACTGTGGTATTCAACAGCCCTGCCTGAGGCCATTTGTACCTGTTGTTGGGATAATTATCTTGAACAGCTCTAGTCATTAAAACTGTTTGGTGATAAAGAACAAAGCCAACTCAAGCTAACTGTAGCCTAAATAAATTAAAAAAATAATAAAAGCATATTTATTATAACTAGCAGATTGAGCAATAATCCTTCATGATATGTTCACAGTCTAAATTCATTGTAGTTTTCCCTTATTCCTTTAAACTTTATGGATTCAGTGTCCACCTTTCCTGGATAAAAACCCTGACAGATGTCATGACCTTTATTCCTACTGGATAGAACATACCTATAGTTACTTTAAGTCACAAATATGATTCCAGTTCAGTAATTAGAAATATTGTTGTATTAGTTTTCTATTGTTGCTGTAAGAAATTAACACAAACTTAATGGCTTAAAACAAAACAAAATAAAACAAACTAAATCATTGCCCTTTAGTTCTATAGATCAGAAGTCCTACATGGGTCTCATGGGTTAAGACTGAGGTGTCTACAAGACTGTGTTCCTTTTTGGAAGCCTGAGAAAGAATCTGTCTTTCCCACCATTGAGAGCCACCTGCATTCATTGGCTTACATCCCCTTCCTCCATCTTAACAATAGCAGATCAAGTCTTCTTCATATCACACCTCTCTGACCTCCTTTCTCTGTGTTCCTTTTTTACTTTTAAGGACTCATGTCGGGGCATCTGCGTGGTTCAGTTGCTTGAGAAACTGACTTCGGCTTGGGTCATGATCTTGCAGTTTGTGGGTTCGAGCCCTGCGTCGGACTCTGTGCTGACAGCTCAGAGCCTGGAGCCTACTTCAGATTCTGTGTTTCCCCCTCTCTCTGCCCCTCCCCTGCTCACGCTCTGTGTCTATCTCTCAATAATAAGTAACCGTTAAAAAAAATTTTTTTTTAGTTAAAAAAAAAGGACCCTTCAGAATGATTCAGGATAATTTCTCCATCTCTGGGTCACTTAATTAATAAACTTAATTACCTGTGCAGCCTTAAATCTCTTTTGTCATGTAACCTAATAAGTACCAAGATTGAGTTAAAGATTAGGACATGGACATCTTTAGGGACCATTGTACTGTATGTAAACTTACCATATCTGGACTGTCTAATATTAAAAAAATCCAGTCTTCTGGATTATTATTATTTTCTGTAGGTTAAGCTTTATAAGGCATGAAGCAGGATGCTTCCTTTTTTGCCTTCCAGTGATAGCAAACATATTTTACATTCTAAAACTTTCTACATCATCTCCCTCAGGTTACTCTACTCAGGCTTATGACTCAAAATTACCATTCTTCCAGTCTTCCCCCCAGAAAAGATGAATTTGTCTTAAATCACAGCAGTTGCTCTCTACAAAGAAAGCTGTTCATCAGTTCTTACATAATTTTTTTATAGTCTCTGATGAATATCATTATCATTGGTCAGGCTAAGTGGTCTGGGAGTAATAGAACAGGTTCTCAAAACCATTCTTTATGAATTTAATTGGTATAGGACCAAAGAGGTATTTGTCTCACATTCATCGAAGCAAGAAGGGTCTGTCTATTCATGGAATTCAAGGGCTAGGCCTTTGAAACAACAAAACTAATGAAAAATCCACTTGTAATCCAAACTAATTTCTCTCTTTCCCTCTTATCTCCTTTTCTTCCAAAAATCAGCTTCATTATTCTCCCTTCTGTGAATAGCTATTCTAAGGGTCCCTGATCTCATGGCTGAACATGGCTACACGCATAGTTCCTGACTTTACATGTTACAAGCCTAACCTTAAATTTTAAGCCTAACCTTAACCTTCAGTCCAAACCAGAATTGAAAGGGGAAAAATCTCTAGTCTTTCTAGATAGAGTTTTATGTATATATTGGTTCGGTCAACTGTAACCTGTGGAATGAACTATATTACATAGAACAAAATGTTCTACCCCTGTGGATTTGGGGACTAGAAAAGAGATCATTGGGGTTTGGGAAAATATTCTAAAAGCTGTATATCACAGTTACTTGTAAGTCTTATAATAATAATAAAACAAAAACAACAATCTGTATTACAACCAAAATTTATTGAGAACCTATAATAATCAGGCCCTGCATTATCATATGTAATTATCACCTTTAATCCACATGGAGGCTCAGGTGTTTTCTCCATTTTAATGAAAAAAAAAAATAAATGAGTCTCAGAGAAGTGAAACAATTTGTTCAAGGTCACACTGGGAGTAAGTTGTGGCCCGGACCTAAATGTACACTTATCTGACTCCCAAATCCATAAAAAAGACGTCAATAGAATGATACTTACTGGGTAATTTTAACAGAAAAAAATGTGTTTGAAAATGGTCTGTACATTGTTAGATTTTATATGTCCATTCATGTCTATACCTCTGACTATATTTATATCTATATCTTTCTACATCTATGTTATATCTATATCTACCCATGTTCTCCTCCCGTCTCTGGGATTTAATACTGGATACTTAAGACAATGGAATAATTTATTATTTAAATTTTACTTTTTCTCTGTATTTTTTCTGGTGATATTTTATTAATGATTATAAGAAGATAGTGTTTTATAAAGAACAAGAAACGTCAAGCTAATTTTCTTATTTTACTAGTTCTCTGGAGAATGACAGTTTTTTCTTAGGTAGCTTCTTGTCTGCTTTCTTCCCAGCTCAAACAGAATTGTTCTGCTGACCTGCTGTTTCCTTTTCGTACTAAAATTTCCCAAATCAACATGGTGTATCAGTCTTTGTAAAAGTATAGGGGTTTAGGAAAGAAGCTATGAAATCTGAGTGATATTTATCTCCCCCCCACACCAGCACCCCCCATAAATAGAACATCCAAGTTTCTTTTTTTTTTTTCAATGTTTACTTATTTTTGAGAGAGAGACAGACAGACAGACAGAGTGTGAGTAGGGGAGATGACAGAGAGGGAGACACAGAATTCAAAGCAAGCTCCAGGCTCCCAGCTGTCAGCACAGTGCCCGACTCGGGGCTTGAACTCATGAACCGTGAGATCATAACCTGAGCTGGAGTCGGACGCCCAACCAACTGAGCCACCCAGGCACCCCGAACATTCAAATTTTATATTTTTCTAATTATAACACAGTTTTTCTCCTAGGTTCTTTTAAAGGAATTCTTATTGAAGTTTACAAAAATTTCTTTCCTTAACAGCTAAATTTATTAAAACTTATTGTGTACCTATTTATACACATATAAATGTTTCTTTTATTAGCTATTTACCAAGAATAACAAACTCAAATTCCATTTATAAACATAAATTAGAGATAAACTGTATGGATTTATTGAAAGCACAATTGAGGACCTCTTTTATTTTTCTATTTTGAAGAACAGTCAAGATTCATAAATAAGACTTATTTTTTTCTCACAATGGTAAATAAATGCTTTATTTTGATTATAAAAGTAATATATAACTAGTTTTAAAATATAAACACTCAAGAAGGGAGCGCCTGGGTGGCCCAGTTAAGCCTCTGACTCTTGATTTCAGCTCAGGCCATGATCTCACAGTTGGCAAGATTGAGCACTGTCAGTGTAGAGCCTGCTTTGTATTCTTTCTCTTCCTCTTTCTCTGCCCCTAACCCACTCGCTCCCTTTCACAAAATAAATAAACTTCAAAAAAACTCAAGAAGGATGCAAGGAAGAAATTTGACAATCACCAATAACTCTTTAATATAATGACAATTGTAATATTTTTAGCATATATCATATATCGTGACAAAAATATAATGCAGCAGTGTTCTGGACATTTTGTTAGTCAATGAATGTTTCTGTATTAACAATTGCAAATTATTCCGCTATACTACTGTATAATAATGAATTTTAAAAATCTATAGTCAGCATTTAATTAATTATATATTTTTTAATATTGTAAACAACACTAACAGATATTGTTACATAAACTAATTTGCACATATTTCTGATTATTGTCTTGGAAAATTTCCTAGGAGTGACATTTCAAATGGTATGATTTTTGTTTAATACTTTAGATACAGTTTTGCAAAATTGCCCTCCAGAAAGGTTGTACCATTTTTGCTCTGTCTATAAAGGAGTAAATTCTATTTAACTTGCCTTCTGCCATAAAACAATTCAACTGGGCAAAATATCTAAAACAATTGTTACCACCAGACATTGGACAACAGGAAACCTAGGACTGTGATCCTGAAAAAGGAGATCAAATAAAATGAGCCTTAGAAAATAGCCCTGGCTTTCTACCCAGAGACAATTTCTAGAATATGATAAAGGAAGGAAGAACTCAAATATATCCTGAGTTGAGGAGAAGGAGATGAAACTTTGAGGAGAATGAGCCATCATTATATGTGGAGATAAGAGATGCTACACAAAGGAAGAGCTCCAGGCATCTGCAGAAGAGTACTCTGAAGACTTAACTGAATACCAATAAGTGCAAAGGGTGAAACACCATGATACTGAGCAAAGAACAACTATTGGCAAAGTACAATTATGAGACAGCTCTAAATTGGACTATTTTCAGAGTTCACACCAGCTACGAATCATTCATATGCCTGCCAATAAGGGTAGAAAAACCTGGTGACTGCACAAAGCATCCAGTAGAGCTCTAAAAAGTCTCATACATATTAGTGGTATGGCTAAACTAGGTCTAGGGTAAAGTCTACTCTAGGCCTGCCAAAAAATAAAAATAAAAATAAAAATAAAAAAACCCTACAAAATAATTTTCCAATCAATCAGGCTGATTTATTTTTTTTTATTTTTTTTTATAACATTTATTTATTTTTGAGACAGAGAGAGACAGAGCATGAATGGGGGAGGGGCAGAGAGAGAAGGAGACACAGAATCGGAAGCAGGCTCCAGGCTCTGAGCCATCAGCCCAGAGCCTGACGCGGGGCTCGAACTCACAGACCGCGAGATCATGACCTGGCTGAAGTCGGACGCTTAACCGACTGCGCCACCCAGGCGCCCCAACAATCAGGCTGATTTAAAAGTCCTACTCAGGATACCTAAAAGTCCAGGATCTTTAAAGGAATAAAAAAAAATTCATCACTTGACAGTGCATAAGTTATAGAGTCAAAATGTTCTGTATCCAATCAAAAATTACTAGTCATGCAAAAAGCATAAAATTGAGACTCATAAACAGAAGAAAAATTAAATAGGAATAGAGCCAGAATGATGGAATTAGCAAATGACTTTAAAGTTACTGTTGGGGCGCCTGGGTGGCGCAGTCGGTTAAGCGTCCGACTTCAGCCAGGTCACGATCTCGCGGTCCGTGAGTTCGAGCCCCGCGTCAGGCTCTGGGCTGATGGCTCAGAGCCTGGAGCCTGTTTCTGATTCTGTGTCTCCCTCTCTCTCTGCCCCTCCCCCGTTCATGCTCTGTCTCTCTCTGTCTCAAAAATAAATAAAAGTCGAAAAAAAAAATAAATAAAAAATAAAAAAATAAAGTTACTGTTAATTGGGGCACCTGGGTGGCTCAGTCTGTTAAGCGTCTGACTTTTGATCTCAGCCTCAGGTCTTGATCTCAGGATTGTGAGTTTAAGCCCTTCATTGGGCTCCACACTGGATGTGAAGGCTACTTAAAAAAAATAATACTGTTATCAATATTTGCAATGATACCAAGGCAAACAACCTAATAAGGGGGAAAAAAACAGAACAATTTAGAAATGTTAGAATGTTGAAAATGTTAGAAGTTCCAATTAGAGTTTCTAGAAATGAAAAATAAAATATTAGAAGTGAAAATTTCACTGGATGGGATTTACAGTAGGATAGTAAACCAGAAGAAACCATTAGTGAACTGAAAATCATAGCAAAAGAAACTATTCAAACATAAATACAAAAGAAAAAAGACTGAAAAAAATTAACAGGGCCCCAGGGAACTGAACTGCTTGGCTGTCTATATCTACATCTATATCTATGTGTCTTTTTATAATGTGGGTGTAATTAGAGTACCAGAAGGAAAGAAGAGTGAAGGAAGGAGAGACAAAATATTGAAGGTAGCAATTAATGGCAGATTTTTTTTTAGAATTTGGTGAATATTATAAGTGGACAAATCCAAGAATTTCAGCAAACTCCAAGCATGAGAAACACAAAGAAAATTATAGCAATAATCAAATGGACTAAAAACAAGTGACAATACATAAAAACAGCAAGAGGCAAAAGACACATGGCATAAAGAACATAAAGGATAAGAAAAAACACAGATTCCTTTGCCAGAAACTGTAACCCAGATGACAAAGGGGGGAAAATACATAAAATGTGAAAGAAAAATAAATATTTCAATGTATAAAAAAATATCTCTTAAGGATAAAAGCTAAGTAAGGACTTTCTCAGATAAACTGATAGAATTCCTTATCATTGGACAAGAACTACAAGAAATGGTTTGGTTTGTTTCTTGTTTTTTTAGGTGGTGGCAACAGGGCTTTACTTACACTATGGTACAGGGCGAGCTGCACACACGGAGCCCTGATGGCAACAGCCA
The DNA here is from genome assembly GCF_018350175.1 of Felis catus. Taxonomy (NCBI): domain Eukaryota; kingdom Metazoa; phylum Chordata; class Mammalia; order Carnivora; family Felidae; genus Felis; species Felis catus. Next base: position 91,410,152 of record NC_058376.1, on the reverse strand, counting down.
GTATGATAAACATCTAAAAAAAATGTTTACTTGCATTGCTAAAGGCAATTTCCTCTTCATATTGGAAAATTTCTGAACTCCATTGACATGGGCCACTTAATGGAATCATCTTTAACTCATTACCAAATTGAAATTCAAATAAAGCAATTCGAGTAGGTTAACTTGTTGGTGAAGATGAGCTATTATATTGATACAATTTTATATATTTACATTATATTTGGACACTGAAATTGAGAGAAACCTCAGGTGACTTGGTTGTAAAAAGTAAAAGGTTGTATATTTAAAATGCTTCAGAGGATAAATAAGTAACAAATCAAACAAGACTGCATCCACTGGAAAACGAGTAACTCACCTAAAATCATTCAGAACTTTTTTTTAAAAAAGTATCCAGACAAACAAATGTCTGAGGGCACATAAGTTTAGATTTGTGGTGTCATAAAATAACTCTTAAATTAGAAAGTAGAATGTTCTCTTTAAACTTTAATAATTTAAATTGCCTTCCAGTTTCTTGATGGATTTTACACTGTCATCTTTGTTTTCACCATTTAACTTGTGTTTCATTAGGTGCTAATAGGGGTAATTCAATGTCAGTTCATTTCTTCAAACCGTTGTGAACTTTAAAATATTATAATTTTTGATTTATCACCAATCTGAAGTAAAAAGAGTTTTTTAGATTTTTGGAAAGCTAAAGAAAAGAGGGGTAGGAGAGATAGCTTTTTTTCTTTATTCTCTTAGGTTCAGTGATGGGGACCCTGCAAATTAAACTGACAAAACACAGGATAACAGGAAGAAAAAAATAGGTTTAATTACATGCATACATACTGGGAATTCACAAAGGAATCTGATTCTAGGAGACAGAATTTGAGGCTTATATACTATCTTAGGCTAGACAAAGGAAAATGCGTTTGGTGTTTCTGTAAGGGGAGGTAAGTTATGGGATGGGGAGGGGAGGGATCACATTGTAAAAACAAGGGTTATTTAATAGTTTTTGTTTGTTTCAGATAGGAGTTATCTGAGGTACTAAGAGTTGTCTCCACAGTAATTCTCTTCCTGCTAAGGGAGAGGGAAACATGATTACAGATGGAAACTTGTGTCTTGCTTGTAAATAGAAAGGGGAGAAGGCAGAGAGCTAATTGCCTTTAGCTCAAAACAGTCATTATGCCAAAGTGTCATATTTGGGGCCGCATATCCTGACCCCTTCGGAAGGAAGCAGAATACTAGTAACATATGTAATTAATAATCTCCCTTACACTTTGATTTTAAGGATTTTTGGAGAAAGATGAAATATAATTATGTTTTCAATTAATCAATCAAGTATTAATTAAATGCTTATGAATCTGTCAGATCTAAAAACAGCACTAAGAAATGCTCTCAATATCTGCTTGAGAATTGGAAAACAGAGCCATATTTGCCCAGCTTTTTAAAGAAGAAATGTTAAGGAAATAAAAATTGATATATTAGGCTATAGGAAGACTGAAAGTTTTAGAAGAGGTGGGAGGGGCATAATAACTATTTAGAGGTACCTTTAGCAATGGCATATGTATCTCTATTTTTATGTTTATTCATTCTTAAAATTGCTCACATGTGATCTCTTCATTGTCCAAGGTGATCAGATACCATATTTCCCAGTGTCCCAGGAATACTTTTTTTTAATATAGATTTCTACCCATTTAGCCTGTTGTTCTATAAAATCCATCCAGAAAAGCTGTGTTTATCTCCCCTCATTTGTCTTTTTTTCCTTTCTTTTTTTCATTTTGTAAATCTGGTCACCATAGGAAAGACAGACATTCAGTTGAGAGAAAGTCTATTTTAAGTACTAGCTACTTAGGGGGAGGTTGGCGACTTTAATCCTGCAACAATGCTAGCTGGCTGGTAGTCAGCAGGGAAAGCAGAAGAAGAGCTTTCAGAAAGAAAACATTCTCAGTAGAAAGTAGTGGCCCATTATGATGTTGAACAAAAGTAGTTCTGCTGGAATCTTTTTTTTTTTTTCTAGGAAAGTTTGTTATTCCACTTAGACTTTATTCAAAAAAAGGAGGAGGAAGAGGAAGAAGAAAAAGAAACATTAAAAAAAACCCAGGAATTAAAAATTAAAGAAATATTATGTAACAAAAGGATAAACTCTTTCTCTTTGGTTCCCCATAATTAGTTATTCTTGACTACTTTTGTTCATACTCATGAATTGAAACCTGTTAAATTTAATAAGTGATTGTTTAAGTTACTACTGTGTTCTATTACTAAGATGTTAAGTGAAAGGGAGAGGATGTTTCTAAAGACAATTAGAAACCTCACCTCTTACCTCAGATTCACCTTAGCAGAGAAGGCCATTACCCTCAACAGCTGTTAAATGTTGTTTTCATCTAGTTAGTATTTGCCAAATTCCTGCAGCACAGTTGGCATTCATTTTGTCTTGCTCTTTGAGGCTAAGAGGCAGAACACTGGAAGACATTTCAACTGTCAACATGAATGACTAAGTTGTACTGGCAACATATTTTCAGAGCTGTTTTAGATCATTCTTTGACATGGAGATGAAACTTTTTTGAGAATTGGTCATTTCGGGGTGATTTGAGCAAATAAATTTATCTCCAAGCTAATATCATTTGAGCATTCTGATTGCATTTTAAAAAGATTAGATAAATCATTCTATCACGTTGGTGTTCCTTTTAACTTTGGTGTTCTAGGGGGTTAGCTGGAGATTTTTCTCTAGCCTTATTGTAGATTTAACATTCTCAAATTGAAAAGTCCATCATTCTACGTTGTGCCCAGCAGTTAGCATGTGTCTTCATTTAATGCTTTCCTCAGGGTTCTTCTTGAGGGAGTTTTGCCAGAGTTTGTTGAATAGTTCTGCATAAATTAATCAAGTGTGTGTGTGTGTGTGTGTGTGTGTGTGTGTGTACTGCATTTTATAGTTCCATGATAGTATTAAATATACATTTAAACTTTACTATTTTCTCTTTTTTTTTTAGATGATACTTAGATGGCTATCATAACTAGTCTTCCCACTATCAGTAGACTCACATGGATGAGGCTAAGATTGCTAACAAGAGTATATTGCTTTAAAATTTTCTGGCATGTAAGCCAAGATTTCATGGGATCCTCATAAAAAGTGCATAAGTCACTATACACTATGATTACAAGCTTTCATTTAATGTTTTGTTATGCAGTTCTTCCACAACTGGAAGAGTGTTGTTCCCAGCAGCAAATTAGAATGCTTTGTAGTGTCACTCCCACCTGACTTCCAACCTGGCATCTCCATGTGTCTGTTATTTTTAGATGAGTCATTGTATATCTTAATTATGTGAAATAGCCTATAAACCACCAGTAATTGTTAAGCAACTCTGTTGTGTGTGCATGTGTGTGTTAGCATATAATTTATATAGTTCCTTGGCTTTTTCATTTAATAAAACTGTAGTGGAAAGATCATGAAAATGATAATACTCTCCTTGCTATTAATTATTACTTGTTTCCTTGTTGATAGATATATCTTACTACTGAAAGAAGTAGTTGCTTTCTTTGTTCTCCATCAAGACAAATTTTCTTAAGATTCTATATGCAATTTTATGAAGAAAAAAAGAGAATTAAAAATTTAGTTAGTTAGGTTACTTTTGCTCACCAGTCAATCCTAATACAAAGCATTGAGTGTACCTTAATTGTTTTGACCAGCTTCATATATATTCACAGGTATAGGAAAGTAAATTTGATTATGTACATATTATGTATTCAACTAATTAGAATTAATATCAGATGTGCTTGGGAATGTCAGAGAAGCTGAAGTTAAATGAATTAGATGATAATGGGATTTAGCAGTCAATGGGATAGAAATTGTGGTGATAATGTATTGACATTATTGAGTAAGCTGTGGGACCAGTGAACATATGTAAGCATGGAAATGACATGACTGTGTTTTAGGAAGATCACTCTTTATTTGTCAGATGACTCAACAGATATAGAAAGGATGGATGAGAGGAGAGGGAGAATTCATTTAGGGAGTTTCTATCTTGGCAAGAGATGATAATGACCTTACCTAGAGTATATGGAAAGTTAAGAAGATGAATTTCAATGACATTTAGGACATGGAATTGTTAAGGGCTTAGGACTGCTTGGGGAATGTGGGAGGATAGAGCTAAAGATAAATCCGGTTTCTGTCTAGGGCAGTTGGGTAAATGGTCATACCCAGATCTGGAAGAGAGGACATAGAATATGTTCAGCAAATATTGCTTAGCATGAGAAAATCTTGTTATCTCTACCCATTCTTCTTGCATAGTATATACATTCTCCCCCTTTCTTAGTTGACCTGTCTTATTTCTGGTAGGACTCAAAAGCATTTAGCAGTTGTGAGCATCAGACAGCCCTAAACTAGAAAGTCTTGGCTACCATCAAACAACAAAATTTCGGCTTCAACAAAGAATCTTTAATCAAAACTGCCGGGGTGCTTGGGTGGCTCAGGTTGGTTGAGCGTCAGACTTTGGCTCAGGTCGTGATCTCATGGTTCATGACTTCGAGCCCCACACGGGGCTCTACTGTCAGCACAGAGCCCACTTTGGATTCTCTATCCATCCCCTGCCCTTTCCCTACTCTGCTCTCTTTCTCTCAAAAAACAAAAACATTTTTAAAAGGCCTTTTTTTTTTTAATGCTAAGTGATGAAATGCCTGGGTCTAAAGCCAAATGGTTCATCATATCAGGGTGCAAACTTTTTCATTTTTACACTGTTGACAGCTTTATTTTAATCAAGAAAGAATTTTAAGAAAACTAGGCTCAATTCAGAAAATTTTATGTCCTGTTTCCAATATTTGAAATGTTTGTCAGATTTGGGGTGGTTTGACAGGATTGGGGATTTATTTTGACATGATGTTTAAAAACTAACCATCCTATATTTGCCTGATACCATGTTGAGTATTGATTGATTGAAGTTTTTAAAGTAAGGTCTGTACCGAATATGAGGCTTGAACTCATGACCCTGAGATTAAGAGTTGCATGCTCTAGAGACTAAGGCAGTCAGGACCATGTTCAACATTTAAATAAACATTTAATTTCTTTCAAAATACTGTTACTTAGTTCCACTTTAGAGATGAAGAAACAGACTGACACAGTTGAAACATTGGAGCAGGACTGGATAGAAACTAGGTTTCCTTTATTCCAAAATGCATGAAATAAACACCACCAGTATATATTCTTGATAAAAGAGCCTGTATGGGAGGAAAAAAAAAAAAAAAAAAAATTTCTCTCTACCCTCCCAGGTTCACTGGTTGGGCCTTTGAGCAAACTGATAAAAGAGATTAACAATTAACAAGAGAAGGGGGATGGGGGAACAGTTGTAATTCTGTAGATTTACATGGGAGTCTCACAAGGAAATGGGACTCAAGGAGACCCATTGAGGTTTACACCATTTTAGGCTAAACAATGGAAAGGGGTTGGGGCTCCTGGGAAAGAGAGGCAAGTTATGGGAAAATGAGGGAAGAAAATGCTTGTTAAGGAAGGTTGTTTCTCAAGTGGTAAGAGTTGTCTCCGACTTTTACAAATGGAAATTTCCTTTATACATGTAAATTTTCTTTACAAAAGAAGAAATTTATACTCTATTTTTAGGCAGTGAGAGGAGGAAAAGAACTTTTCATGTGTCTGCTGGTTCTCAAGGGCATTTAGCTCAAAATAATCCATATGCCAATGAGACCTATTTTAGAGTGGTATATTTTAGAGTGGTATATTTTGGCACTCTTCAAGCACCTCTACCTAATTCTTGAAAGGATAATCTCAAAGATCCATTCTGGTTGCTAACCATGGAATTTCTTCCTCATAGTGATTTAGAAGATTACAGTTTTGATAGTTCTAATCCTTTTTTCTTCATGTATATCTATGGATATCCATATGTATGGATATGGATAATTTGACCAGATTATTTGTTCTCCTACTGTTGTACTTTTCATTGACAAGATAAGTACCAGGTCTATGTAACTACTAAATGTGTGACCTTTACATACCCGGGACTCCATGTTTTATAGGACAATGCCAACATTCAGAATTTTGAATGCCTTCATAATTTTTTTCCATATTTTCACATGTATCTTCCCTTGAAAAACAGAACTACATAATCACTTTAATAACTGCCCATGACAGATTTAAACTTTAACATTGGTTTCTTCCTCTTGGGTAATTTCTAGGTAGAAACTGCACTCTGAGATAAGGGATAACATTTATCACCTTTTCTGTGCCCACTCTCTCCTTGAAGTTTGCTTTAGAAATAGAATGTTAGGTGGCCCGCCTTGGTGGCTCAGTTAAGCATCCAACTTTGTCTCAGGTCATGATTTCATGGTTCATGGGTTCGAGGCCTGCATCAGGCTCTGAGCTGACAGTTCAGAACCTGGAGCCTGCTTCAGGTTCTGTATCTCCCTTTCTCTCTGTCCCTCCCCTGCTTACACTCGGTCTCTCTCTTTCTCTCTAAACAGTAAATAAAATTACAAAAAAAAAAATAATGTTAGAAACACAAAAAGATTATATGGCTGTAGATGTTGTTTTCTCTTAAGTCATCTAAGTGGTTTAAAAAATGTGTTATCTCAGTCACTCTCATAGATTTTCTTCCCAATATTCCAAAAGTCTTGTTAATTTTATAATTACTGTTCCTTTCACCATTCAGTAAAGTTATTTTGGCTAATGCTACCAATGTTATTTGGTTTTGGTATGAGTGTGGGTATGTATATTTAAATGAATGCATTCATTATTTTTTTTTCCTCTTTCATTTACTTTAATTATTTTTTGGAGTTCTCATAAATGTCCTAATCCCTTTTAACCTTCCAGTTCTTAATTATTTTCTCTTGCATATAAACCTAAATGGTTACCCCCATTTCTTTTCACTTTTGAAATTTAATTTGGCATTTTTTTCCTACTGGAATATATTTCATCATCTTCTTTGCCAATCTATGTCTTTCTTTTCTTCGAGATCCCTCAATTCACCCTTTCTGATGATGGTAATTTTATTCATCTTTATAACATTTGTTGAAAGAATAATATGAGGTAGGAACTGTGCTACCAAGCACAGTTACAAGGATATAGTGGTGGGCACAGAAAAGGTCTCTTAACACAACAGCTCCTAAGGACAGAAATAAGCAGTACATACAATACAATATAACGTGATAAGAGCCATGGTGGAAGGAAAATTCCAAGTTGTTAAGAAGCATCTGGGAGCATATAGAGGAAGTCTCAACCAAGATTAGGTTGAAGAAGAATTCCTGCATATGAATTAGTAAGGCAAAGAGGAAGTGATGAGAGGAGAATTTTCCAGGCATATGAGGAGCACAAGAGAAAGAGAGTGAATGAGTAAGTGAATGCATGGCATTTTATACGTATTGAAGCTATTTCAGTATAACTGAGTATACATTTATGTTACTTTCTGGGCAGCTACAAGCACTTTTGGGGGTTCTGGTGTTTTTATGTTTTCCTCTGCCTTAGAATAGGACTTCTTTATTCTACTTTCAATGTAACTTCACACATTCCATAATTCAACTTGTAGATAAGAGGTGCTTTATACTGGTTATTGACTAATTTTAGGTGCCTGGGACAGGTATGTTAATACATTTCCAAGTTGTTATAATGAAGGAGGATTGATATGTGTGTTTTTCCTGTTATGGGGGAAGTCAGAATGTGATGATTATAGTTTTATTGGAAAACATTCAATTTCCAGGTATATTTGGTAAAGTATGTAACAAAATATATACATTATGCAATTGTAGTAGGCAAAAGACTACACTATTCTGGAACGAACCACAACTTAGATTTTAATCAGAGTATTTGTCATTTATCATGAGAGAATGGAGCTTAGACAGTAAATGTTCCAGATCATTTTATAGATGAAGAAACTGAGACCCAGAGAAGTAATGAAAAAAATGCAAATTAACTGTGATGAGGATTTTTTTACGTCACGTTTGTTTTTATTGCTAATATTTTTGAGAGTAACTATTCTAGTTGTTTACCTTCCTGTTTACATAACTTATATAATCAATGTTTTCATTAATCTAGCAAACATGGTATACAGGTTCTTTTCAAATTGAAAATTAAAGAACCATTAAAGGAGAAGATGTTTGAATCTTGGGCTTTTTTTAAACTAATCTGAACAAAGCTACAATTTTTAAGAAATTCTGGAGGGGAAAGTTAGAGATTGTCTTTTGTTCTAGATGCCTTATGGGAGACAGAGCTTAAATAAATTGATTTACTTTTGTGATGTACTTCCTCTCTCACTTTTACAAATGAGTAAAGATAATCTCTGATTTGTTGCTTATCTTTGCTAGAGCTTATTTTTTGTTTGAAGCACAATAGTTTAAATTAATACTCATTCTGTTCCTGGTAAAAAGGCAATGCAAATACCAGTATCCTTTTACAAATGAGGACCTTGAGGCGCTCCAAGATTGGATTGTATCACATTTTAAAGATCTCTCAGTTAATAACTAGGACAGCTGGCTTCAGGACATAGTGACATCAGTGCTCTACTTGGGCATTCTTTCCACTTGTCAGAGGGAGGAAGGGCAAGGGAAGAGAAAGAAGGAAGAAGATGAAGGGAAAAGGAAGAAAAGGAGGGGAGGAGGGAAAATATTGCCTCTATTGTGTTTATCATCTGCCATTCAGTGTTTAGCACATACATTACTGCTTTCAGTCTTCATAAGAACCTTTGGAAATAGATACCATCCCCATTTTACAGTTGAGCAAACTGAGACTCAAAGAAGTTCTAGCCCCCCTTATAGTTCCACAGCTAGTACTAGAGATACTCCAAAGACTGTCTTTTCACCACTGCACAAAACTGATTCATTCCCATGCTGTTCATTATGTCTCTGTATTTTTTTAAACGAACATTGCAAAATTCACTTTATTTTTTTTTTATTTCTATAAGAGAAACAGGTCAGGAGAACTAAAAAACAAACAAAACTCTGGCCCTGCACCATGGTGTGTTGGTAGTATCGACATTCAGGGAAAATGTAAATACGTTTCTAGACTAAAGTGAAAGTAGAGAATTAGAAGTCAATATCAAAACTAAAACAAAGCCACATTTTGTGAAGCACACATTAATAGCAGTACATTGGATCAAAGGATGTGATCTCATTTCATAGTAAAACAGGTCCTGCAAGCCCAGGTAACTCAGGAAGCAGAATGGTAATTATTCACAGAAGAAAGCAGGTAGTATACTGTTACAATACTACAGTAGAAAGTCAGAAGGTCACAAAGCTTGCAGGGTAACTGACACAATTTGAAACTGCTTGGCCCCCTTTAAAAAGAAATAATAAAATGGGAAAGAATGAAGCAAGTTTACCTAACACATCTTTGCAAGGTAAGTGCCAACAGCCTTTGAAATGTTTCCAATCCGAAATTTAAGCAGTTTCTGTTACAAAGTGTTCGTGTGTGTGTGTGTGTACACGTGCACACACGCACACACATGTGTGTGAGTGTGTGTGTGCATGTGTGTATGCCTGCCTGTGCCCCTGCCGAGTTTCAAGGTGTGCTTTGAGTGTGAGGAATAGTGGTGGCAAATTTTCTAGTTTCAAAAGAAGCTGGCTGTCTCTTGAGCTCAAAAACTCAACCAACACAGAAACCCAAATTTGGTGGAGAGTAGGAAAAGTCTTATCTTTACTCTCCAATGTAATGCTGGAGAAATGGTGTGACCGACTTGTCGTGCATTTTCATGCTAGATCTTTACCAACATTGACGAATATTGTTTAATTTTATCTCTTCTTATGGACTTTTTATTTGTAATCAGCTTTTGCCATTTCTGGGATTTACCAGCTAAGTATCTTTGTATTAATACACTAATCTAACCATTTTTTTAAGGTAGAAAACAGGATCTCAAAGGAGAGCCTATCGGTTAAGGAGAGGGGATTTATTTTACAGGTCTTACTTAATCGGATACCTTTGTCCTTTGAAGGGATTGGCTTTGTTGACATTGGCTTGACTGGGCTTCTATGGTTAGGCTTGTTGATAGAAACAATACAAGGTGGCTCACACATTTCATTTTTTTGAGTGAGAAAAGGTCCTTCTTAAAAACAAATAAAAACTTGACATAATGCTTATTTGTTGCTATGATTGCTAATAGTCTACTGTTGTCTGAATTATTTGTCACCTTTACAAGAGACATTTTGATCAAGATATTTTTTAAATCTACTAATAACATTTTTATTTGTTTAGTTATGTCTTGTGAAGCTACCATCAAGAAAATCCCCAAACCACCCAGTTTTCTATTTAGGGCATTTAATTGAACATGACTACGTGAAATAAAACATATATGAGAATCAGATGATCATAGACACGCCTGGTCATAAAAGTGTAGTGTCCATTTTCTAAAGTTAAATTATCTTCCAGAATGCCTATGTTTCTTTTCTTTATTTCCTTTAATTCCTTATCCACTAAATCTGCTCAAGAATCCCAGAACTTTATTGTTATTTCTGTATGTTTCCTAAAAAAAACATTTTGTTAAATGCTGCATATAATGCTATTAACAAGCATTTTTAAAGATGAATTTAAAAAGTCATGTAGTACAGTCTATTGAGGAAAAACAACAAGCTAAAATACTTATTTAGCATAATTCTATGAAATTATTTATTCATTTATTTATATATGTTTTATGGAGAAAATCATATGCACGTGATTATAACATATACTTTGTCTCTGTAATGTCTTCCCTTGGAAAGATATGTGGGAAGTATTTAGGTTGTTAATGTTGTTCATGTAATAATTATTTTGTGTAAAATATCTTTAACTATTTGGCAACCACATGAAGAGGCTATTCCAGGCTGTGCAGGTAAATCACCTGTATGTACAGGTGTACATGCAGGTACATCAGAGATTGCAATAAACTGAGGAGTAACCGGGCTTTGTCTCTGTGTCAGGATCATGAGTAATATTTACTTCTTATTTTAGAGTTCAAGAATGTGTATAGATTTTCTGTTGTTGTTTTTTTTTTCTCTTTTCTCTGGCAGTTTTATGTATGTTATGTTTCTGGTAATATGTTCCACTGTAAAAGGGTGAGTATAAATGCACACAGACACACACACACACACACTTTCAGAATGAATAATCAGTATATATCAGGAAAATGCATAAAATTGTAAACAAGAGCTATAATAAATCATTTGAATGTTATGGTTTGAGGTACAAAATCAAGTACCTTGATTCACAAACCTCCTGTAGCCGAGGAATGCTTGTGACGTCAGTTCTATCTCGATTTTCCCCTGTGAGCTCTATGAAAGCTTTTCAGTGAGCTTTTGCATTGTTCTCAGTTGAAATGTTTCCTTGGTAGATCTACAAATAGTTCACATCCATCTTCTTGGAGTATTGAAATGCTTCTACCTTAAAGAAGTTGCATTTGCCATATAATTATTAAGTGAATTTAGTAATCAGGAGAGAGTTAATGATAAGTGAAGGTACTTCAGTTGTTGGCTTTAAATTATTTTTGGATTTTTTTTTTTGTAATTATAAAGGAAAGTACTCGGGGGGTAATTTGCAACTTGAAGTGTGTAGAAGTAAGAGATTTTGATAAGTTTAATATCTTATAAAACAAATCAAAATAGATTCTGGAATCTTCATTTATCAAATGCTCTAACATCATTTGGTTTTCTGTGCAATACCTTGTCACAATCTCAGCTTGAGTTTAAAAATTATTGAAGTAAATGAAAAAGGCATTTTGAAATGTTTAATATTGTCTTTGACTTAGCAGTCTTTATAAAAAGATTCTGAAGTTCTCTGAAATAATACTAATTATTGTCAGCTCGGCTTACAAATAATCAGAATAGAAATGAAATTTCTATCAGAATAGCAATTTAATAGAAATGACTGTATTCAAATTAATGTTATTGTGCATTAAACATATGGATGATTTAATTTTTTTGGTTATGAAGATAATAAGTAATAGTAGATTATCCTTAGAATTCCATCATGTGCTTTGAATAGTGGTTTTCTAATGCCATGTGGCTAGACGTGACCATGTCTACTCACAACTTGGAGGGCTAGCCATAGACATTGTCAAAGATTATTCATTTTAGTGCTATTTCCTGTAGGTTTTACACCCTGGTAGCCAAGTAAGGGTACACTTTACAACCTGTAAGCTATCAGCAACTATGGTATTAGGAACCTATTTTTTCCCAAATGAAAGTGAAGTTGTTCCAAGGTTATCTTCAGCTTCATGTGAACAGATCTCAATTATTTTTTTTCCAACATAAAAAGCAGTCTCTTCATTTCAGTCCCAATGAAAAGTAACCCTACAGAGAATAATGTAAAATTTTATATGAGAAGGCTCATAATATTCTCAGGATTCATAAAATAGAATTATCTAGGATAGGATAAAATGCTAGATTTCTTTCTTCTTATTTTTGAAAATATAAATAAGATATAATATGGCAACAGGAATGGGAGTGAATGCTTTTCGAGCATTGTATTTGCTGAGGAAAGGAAGCAACATTCCCTTGTGTAATACCTGCAGACTCACATGTCCCGCTGAATAGCACGTGGTCAATCTGTGATAGTAGTGAAAGGCCATGACTGGAAGGACAGGAGGGTGACAACTTCCTCCTAGGCAGGCAGCTCCCTGGAAAATTCCTTAGGCTAAGATTTTTCCAGAGGCTACCCTTGGACATAAAAATGCCCCTTACCTGTATTCCCTGTCAGAAAGGACATGCATTTTCTATTACAGGGTTATTAGCAACAGGCAGAGCAGACCCTAGTAGGAATTGTAAGAGAGGGAAAGAATCTGTCACTATCCAGCTGTGTCCCTTATCCGATGAGTCCCCCCTCCCTCAGAAACTCAGTCCACATGAGCTTTTCCCATTTTATTTCCCTCCTATTCCTCCTTGGTCAAAGCATGTCTAAGGCTACCTGCCTCTTTGTGAAGGACATGATACACAAATTCATTTTTGGAATTATTTAAATAAAAGGTATCTCTGAGTTCAAGGCTGAGACAATCTTGAGAGAGATTTCTTTGAGTGGGGGTCTCCCCTGGACTGTCCAACACACACTTGTAACTCTGGAAGTCTACTTACCAGCTACTTACATGTTTTTGAGCATCTTCTAATTATAGCTTCCCTTCCTACACCAGTTCTTAGTTTTCTAGATCTAGAAAACCGCTATTCTACAGGCCACAAAAGACTAGAGCTATGGGGAAAAATGTTTCAAAGTCCAGAAGAGTTGACTAGACCCTGTGAAATCCAAGGCCAGTTCTAAAGAACAATCAGCAGAAAAGAGAGGACTTTTCAGCAAGCCACTGAAGGAGAATTTGGCCATCAGAGTTAGGGGAGAAAAAAATTTGTAGAATATTAACATTTTCAAGGTACCAGGGAGCTTAAAGGGCCTCAAGTCCAATATTGTTACTTTGTAGAGTTATCAAACAGATCCTATGAAGGCAAGAAAATTACCCTTGCTATCTCAGAAGCAGTTGCCAGAACCCAGGTCTCCACTCTTGCTGCCCAGAGCCTATAATTTAATAGAGGAATTTGGCACATTACCTTCTGGAGACATTTACTTTCCTATTTCAAAAGGGGATATCAGGGTTATGAATGTTTTTAATATTGACACCTTTTAGAAAGGTGTCTATAGTTATGGCCCAGAAAGAATTGTCCAGTATTCAGTCATGTTATTATGAGACCGGTCCATCCAGGCTTGGAATTTTTCTGGACTCCATTAAAGTTACATTGGTTTTTAAGACATTTACTTGACTTTCACCACAGCCCAGAGGCATCAGCATGAAAGTCCAGACACACATGCATTGAATGTATCATGTTTCTTACGATTCAGACAGTTTTTTAGAAATTATACGTATTCTACTGAGCTACGAAAAGAAGAAAAATATCTAGGCAAGAAGGTGCCTTAGTGTCTGTGCTTCTAAATTGCAGCCGGAGGGCAGCAGTACTGTGTACCCTGACCTGTTATACTGGTTTGGTGTGCATGTTTACCTTCTGTGGTGGAAAAAGTATCTCTGCATTCATCATCGTAAACCATGCCTGTGAGTGCCTTGAAATCTTTCTAAAACCCCAAAGAGGACTAACCAGTTTAGGACTGCTCCTTCCCAGTCTATAGAACTTTCACAGCATTTTTAAGCAGGAAAAGTGTAAGAAGCTGTTGTTTAACCTGTGTTCCAGAAGGAAGGCTTTCACTAGCTCTAATTGATAGGTTGGAACACTTGAAGACCTGAGACATTTTGGAGTTGAAATTTACATATTAAGGCAACAGGGCGTTTTGGAGTTGGAACTTCCAGAAGCTCTGCTGAAGAGACCTTATTTTCTAAGAATAAATTTGAGCACATTTGGAGCAAGTAAAATTGCAGAAAATGTCAAGGCATGAAATCCCAGGTGAGTCTGACCTAAATGGGTTAGGCAAGGGTGCCTGGGAAGATGGCTGGGGGATTTTTCCCAGAGAGAGAATCCCTGGAGGAGGCAATGAGATTAGAAGATGAACTCTGAAATAATGTGTAAGAAACAGTTAATGAAAGCAGCATAACTGAGCTGAGGAGCACTTTTTTTCTTGTGTTTCTAAATGGATATAAGATCTTTGCTTTACTAGAAATAAAACAGCAAGCAATGTACTTGAATGGAACATTAGATGAAGGTGGTTAAAAACATGTACTCAGTTAAAACCTGCTGCTGGGGGAAAGGCCAGTTCTCAAACACTTTGAAATTTAGAGTTTGTTCCTGGACTTTTAAATGTTCTGAAAAGCACGGTTTAAGCTCCTTTGATTTAAATGATATTTTATGGCACTGCAATTATTTTAAAGGGAAACATTTTAAGTTTCAATTAAAGTCACTATAAAATCTTCTTGAAAAGCAGGTGACACATACCTACAGGATGACTTGATTGTTTAAACATTATTATTAATAACGCAATGAAAATTTTTCCATATATTTAAAAGGTTGGATCTGTCTTTACATCTGTTCCTTTTCTTAAAGAAATAAAACAAAGGGTGCAAGTAATGATCTGATGATTGTACATGTATAAACACCTTATAATTATTACATTGTATGCCTATTCTCTAGCTTTGGAAAGAGTTTAAACGAATTTGGCTAATTGAGTAGGACAGTAAGCCAGCCTTTTTTTGTATCACAGTTTTTGGGGAGAGGATTAACCAAGCACATACTTGACTTATTATTGCAAGGTATTACATTTGATACATGAGAGAAGAAGAAAAAAGTGGGTGACTGACAAGATTGCAAAGAAAACGTGATTAGGATGAAAGCCCTTAAAGGGGTATTGAGCTTCAGTTCGATCCCTCCAGCTTCTAATCTCTCTTCAGGAAAAGTATGTGCAAATAGTTTTATTTGCCAGGGCTATTTTATTGCTTTATTGATAGATGTTTAACCATCTCCATAGTTGAACACTTGAGAAGGTGCATTCAGAAATACCTGTATAGGGATGTCTGGCTGGCTTAGTTGGTACAGCATGTGACTCTTGATCTTGGGGTCATGAGTTAGAGCCCCACATTGGGCATAGAGCTCACTTTAAGATGCCTTTATAATTTATTGAAATACAATTCACCTGCCCTCTTTAAACCCCTGGTCACTGTAGTACAAGCTGTCTAGTGTGTACTTAAAAACAAAAAAACAAAAAAACACAAAACAACAATAACAACAACAACAAAAACGTGACTTAGAGTATAGTACAAAATCCATCTACTAAAAAATCCCAAAAGAGAAATATTTTGAAAAGTCAACTTCTGAGCTTAATGCAATTCATGTAAATAAGCAAAAGATGTGTGTGTACACCTGTTAAACAACACAAACAACTTTGGTGTGTGACTTCAGACCTTGGTAAATGATTCATTTCTGAGAATTAAACTCTTGAAACCATCCCATCTCTGTGATTCTCTTGGCTTTTCAAAAGTAAGTTCTTTTGCAAACAAAGTGTGAGAAGCAGAGAGAGCTGCTTTCCTCTTTGTTTATGGACCTTTAATGCAATCACAGACAAGTCCTATCTTCCTTTACACTACTGATAAATCTTGAAAAAAATCTTCATCACATCAATATTTTGTTGGTGGCCAATTTCAGAGATGGGAAAAAATATTTTGCCACAAAAGGGGCAAAGTTGCTTCCACTCTTGCCAATTTTTGTTATTGTTATAATCACAGACAGCTATCTAAGAATTTATAGGGAAACTTAGGAATTTATAGTGAGTTTCATAGAGAAGATATGATGTAAACTGGCTCTGGCAGGTTTGGTAAAGTAGAATAAATGGTCAGAAGGAAGAAGGTCTTCCCTGGCAAAATAAACAAAGACAAGGCATAGAAATTATATCTATCCATTTATTTACATGCTTGATTCTCCTCTTATTGGAAACAAAAGAATTTTCAAAACATTAATATTTTGAAATAGGCTACAAATAAGTAAGCATAACTAACCTTATGAAAAAAATAAGGTTAAAATAACAATTGAAATTTTGTATACCAAGTATGTGGCAGAACATTCTATACAGCTACCAAACAGGTCACAAATTTGTTTTCAAGCTTCCTAGCAGACAAAAGAAAGTAAGAAATTGGTTTTAAGATTTATGGTGTTCAAATGATATAAACATGTATCACTTATTCAAGGGATGTGTTGAGATGGTGGCAGACATCAGAGTAATTTCTATAGGTGTCAGGGGGCAGGCCTAGCTAGAAGAGAGGGGTTTTATTAGGCAATACTGAGAAATAAAGTTAAGAGTTATAGAGACAGGGGCACCTGGGTGGCTCAGTTGGTTCAGCATCTGACTCTTGATCTCAGCTCAGGTCATGATCTCATGGTTTGTGATCTCTGTCTCTCTCAAGATAAATAGATAAACCTAAAAAAATAAATAAAACATTATTATTTTCTTTTTGTTCATCCAAATTCCTATTTATTCATATCAAAATTAGAAACTTAAGGCAATATCATTACCTCAGTGCACTTGAAGTTTATAAAATCTTTAAAGAGGGTTTATAATGCTACATAAATATTATTAACACCAGTGTGCTCTCCTGTATTCTTAATCTGTGTTTGTACACCACCTACTCCGCACTCCCCAACCAGATCTGCTACAGATTTGAACGTACTGATTCCTTTAGTTAACCAAAGTAAACATAAAATACCTATATAAAATCCAGTAAAAACTGCAGGGGAGACACTTAAGTAATACCATATGCTTATGTATATATATGTATATATACTTATATATAGTATGCATATAAGCATAATAATGCTATGCTTATATGCAAGCAGGGGAGGGGCAGAGAGACGGAGAGAAAGAATCCCAGAGCACAGAGCCAGGGACAGGGTATGAATCCAGGAAACCATGAGATCCTGACCTGAGCTGAAACCAAGAGTCTGTCACTCAATCGACAGAGCCACCCAAGCGTCCCAATAATGTTTTTATTCTTAGGGCTGTGTTCTCATCAGTTGTAGGTTCATATTTTATATTCTTTCAGTTTACCATTTGCTTTCTGTGAATTTCTTTTAGGCATTTTTTTTCTTGATTAGCAAATATAATATTGTTTATATTTCTAGGAATTTGTAATTACTAAATTATTTTTATCAAAATAGTCTAATGTGACTTGATAACATAACCCACAATAAGATTAGTATTTAGTTAATAAAATGTTCTGGAAAAGTAGTCTTCACATGAAATTTGCAGTTACTTATGTTGATTAGATGGTAAATAATTTGTCTTTATAATCACATAAATATAAAGGGGAAAAGAACTAGAATTTATTGTGTGCAAAATCAAGGCAGAGATTTACTAAGCAGATTATTTGAATCTCACAACAGTTTTGGACTTTTCTTTCTCCAACAAACACACCAAACTGAGACCTCTAAGACTCTGTGTATTGGTAGTTTAGGCTAAACTTCCTATGTTTGTTTCTTCCTGTCATTCAGTTATCAGATCAAATGTCATCTCAGTGGTATCTTCTCTATTCTCTCAAACTAGAACAGCCATTCTATCTTAATGCCTGATTTTAATTATTTTCATAGCTCATTGTGAGCCATTTTCTTTCTTTCTTTCTTTCTTTCTTTCTTTCTTTCTTTCTTTCTTTCTTTCTTTCTTTCGTGTGTGTGTATTTTTGTATTGCCTATTTCTTGGCAATATTATGTTTTGTCTCTGAGATGAAAGATCATGGCTGACTTGTTTATTTCTGTATTTCTAGTGCCTGGAGCGACAGCTAACATATAATACTGTATTTCAATAAGTATACATTTAATATGCTCAGAAAAAAGAAGATAAAATTCATACTGTTACTTCTGTGTATCTATCTATGCATTTACATTTATTCTAACATGAAAATTAGTTGAGCATAAAGTAGCAGTCACTTAACATGGTAAATGCAAAATGAAATAAATCAAGACTTAACTAAAAAAAAAGGCAAATAAAAAAGTCTTAAGATGGACAGAGAAATGTTTCTAGAAGAAGAATAATTAGCATAGAGTCTATTCTAGGAGATTGGGAGCAGTGTGTTGTCATTCAGTACTAAAGCACTGGTTCCTTCTCATTTCGTCTAGTTCTGTAACTTGGGTTGGAGTTACCTAGGTGAGCTCTCGAAGAATTTCAGTATGAAATATTGGTTGTGGTGGTAGGGGAAAACATGTATTGAATGTATACTGTGTGCCAGAGGCTGTTGTGAGTGTCTGCATATTTAAGATTTACAACCACCCAATGAGAATTATATGCTGAAATGTAAATAATCGTATGACTATATCTTTGTTACAGAAAGAAAGCTGCCTTCTTGCTCAATTTCAAATTCATCTTCATCATTGTCCCTCATCACACAGTAATGGAAAACTGAGTTCATGTCATAATGGTGGGATTTGACAAAAATAAAATGCATTGGAGTGATACTTGAGGTAAAATTGGTGTTTGCTTTATTGAGCGCACAAGAAGGAAGAGCTTGTGGGAAACTAAATTTCTGGCTTAGGTGGCAGAGAGGATCATCCTGTTAGCTGATGTAGGGAATATAGGACAGGGAACAGTTTAGGAAGAGAAATAGGAGATTGTTTTAAAGAAAATGGCTTTAGGGGTGCCTGGATGACTCAGTCAGTTAAGCATCCAACTTCAGCTCAGGTCATGATCTCATTGTTGGCTCAAGCCCTGCCTAGGGCTCTGTGCTGACAGCTCAGAGCCTGGAGTCTGCTTCAGATTCTGTGTCTCCCTCTGTCTCTGCCCCTCCCCTGCTCATGCTCTGTCTCTCTCTGTCTCTCAAAAATGAATAAATGTTTAAAAATTAAAAAAAAAAAGAAAATGGCTTTAAGCTACAAGTGTTATATATTGATGAAAGTGTTTAGGACCTAAGATGCAAAAATGGCAGTAGACCTTGGGAGACAAAACTAGGATGGAATTAAAGAGTTGGAAATTACTAAAACTTAAGTCATAGATGCCACTGTGAGTAGGTGAGATTATACAAAAAAATGGATGTTAAAGTAAGAAGGAAAGATGGGTGATAAAAAACAGTAACCTCTGAAATCTCAGCAGAAATGAAAGAAACAGAGATGGAGTCATGGGACAAAAAGAAGATACAGATGACAGTGTTTTCAGGAAAGTGCATTGTGGGGACTACCCTGTAAAATAGTGAAAAATATCAAACATCAGAATAGTCACAGGGTGATTCAAATTCAGAATTAAGGTGGGGTATGAGGAAGAAACAATTGGAGAATTATCAAGCATGAGGTAAAAAGAAAAGACGAAGTCACAAAGTCAGCCTGTAGGAGCTGGAAGGAGATTGTGCTGTGGGAAAGGGGCTTGATTGAGCTGGGGCGTGGGAGAAGAGTGGGGAAGAGTGAACGAAGGATGTAGTTCCATTGCACAGTTCTATGAGTAGATATCATTTTCACTTTTCACAAATGAGGAAGCAGTGTCGGGGGAGAAGCTGAAGGGGCTAAAATAAGGGTGTGTCTGATGAAGATGAGGACTTGGTCTTTTTAGAGTAACTTTAAAGAGCAGGAGGGCAACTTTCTACACAGAAGACTAAGAAGACAGATCTGCTGAGTGATAGAGTGGAGTGGGTGATGGAGCTTATGCCAAATGAGCTGCATCTTTGCAATAAAGGATGAGTTCATCCAGCAGTTAGGGTGGGGCTGTGTGTGGGGTATTGATTCCATGAAAGAAAAATAAAAAGTCTGGCTAGAGAGGCTGGGAGATAGTGTCAGTGAATATGGGAATACAACAGGGAAAAAAATGCTGGCTGATTATTAAGCCAGTTTTCATAGAGAACTGAGTGTGTGTTATTGGCTTGTCTGCAGAATTAGAGATTGTTATTCTGGAAGATTTACACTTTAAAACATGTAGCACTACCCAGTAAGCCTACTCCAGCTATTGTTTTCAGATTGCATGCCCCTGGACTATAGCAGAACTAGAAGAAGGAGTATATTTTATTACAAAATCATTCAGCTTTTTAAAAACAACAGAATACCCAGGCTTCACTGCCAATAAGCTTTTATAGTGGTATCTTCTCATCTATGTAACACTTGGAAACTGCCTATATGTAACACTGGCCTTACAGCATGAAATGTAGCAGACCTTTGAGACGATAGGGATTATAGGGACACACTTCCATTTGACTCTGTTTGAAGAAAGCAAAATAAGGTTGGGTCAGTTTTTATCCACTCAAAAATTTTAAGATGCTTGCAAATAGAGTTTGTATAATTATGTTATTAACATTGATAATAATGAAAAGGGCAAGTAATACACTTGGACATTTAGTAAATACCAACGAGAGACTAAGCTATGATTTAAATCTAGGATATATCTGACTTCATTGTTTCTTAATCACCACATCCCCAGGTGTACCATTTTAAAAGAGCCACCTTTGGGGCACCTGGGTGGCTCAGTTGGTTAAACATCCCACTTCGGCTCAGGTCATGATCTCGCTGTTTGTGAGTTTGACCCCCGCATCAGGCTCTGTGCTGACAGTTCACAGCCTGGAGCCTGCTTCGGATTCTGTGTCTCCTCCTCTCTCTGCCCCTCCCATGCTCATGCTCTGTCTCTCTCTGTCTCTCAATAATAAATAAACGTTAAAAAAATTTAAAGAGCTACCTTTAAAAACAAACAAAACAAAAACACAGGACTGCCCAAGGAATGTTTCAAATTGTTGCCATTTATATCCATATACAAAAATTAGTGACTCTTAATTTCTATTACTGGAAAAAAATATTTTATTCCCAGTCTATTCTATAACTGATATATCTGTTTTTCTATAGGTACTATATTCTGCACAAACTCACTTAACCTCATGTATACAAATAGTGTTTTTCTTTGGGTACATCCTGATTCTTCTTGTCCTACCTACCCACACATCCTTATGATATTTCCATCATACCTGCATTCCTGGCACTTTTATTGAAGGTGATAAAGCTCTGAAGAAGTAGTTTGAACTAAATGGATTCTACTAAATTCAAGAATGTTTTGACCATTAACCTTCAGTTTGAAGCTTTAGGTGACCACAGACTGGTGTAAAGGAATATAGATTTACCTCTACAAAATACACCTTAAAGAGGTTTTTAAACAATTGATGCTTTGCTGATGCAATGGATATTTCCTCTTCAGTGTTTTTAACTTAACAAATTACATGTAAAAGCCATAAACTCCTTTATATTATCCATAAACATAATAAAAAATGTTACACCACATAACTTTGACTCAGTCAATAATTCTAGGCTTAGCCTTAGGGTTTAAAGAGAAAATTATTCCTGTTACACATTTTAATTATGCCATAAACTTTGGGAAATAGCTATTGATCTTCAGCATCTGACATCAGAAAGTTGTTTCTTTCTTGTTCTGTAGCCAGTGAAAGTATGACATACAGACTAAAAGTGAAGAATTCCAGAGGAATCAAAGGTAATACATTCACAATAAAGGATGTTTTTAGTTGCATTTGGGTCACTTAAATGTTAAGAGATGTAAAGATCTCTGAACAACTTTCTGCTGGAAACTGGAAGCACACATGTGAGTTAAGAAATATATTACTTTGTTTTAAGAAAAAGTTATTCTCTAGTGGTACTCTTGATTATCTCTAATATTTTAATACAAAAATAGGAGGGCTTAATTAGGAACTTAAAAAAGTATGTTTAAGGTTTTCCAAACTTACATAGAGTGGTGAATGTTGCAATTACCATTTTAGAAGTAATCATTTCATCATTTTTTGTCCTTGAGTCAGTAAAATAGGTAAAAAGTTCCATTCTGTTAAAATTAAACAGACATCTAACATTAATGATGATGATAGTTACTATATGTTGAACTTTTATTAGGGGATGGACATCTTTAAACACATTAACTAAATGGCCAGATTTAAGCTTCACATCCACCCTGTGAGAATGGGTCTCAGTTTCTCCATTTTACAGAAGGGTCAGAGAGATTATGAAAGTCTCCGGAGTATATAGGAACTAGGTGGTAGGGTTGGGATTCAAACCCAAGTCTGTAGGACTCATGTAATGATGGTTTTGGTTAGATATAGGCTTCTTAAGTTGTTATTTTCAGCAAGTTGGAAATTCTTTCAAGTTTAAAACATTTAATGTAAGTAGATTTGTATTTAAATTTAAACATACCAAATTTAGTATTAGGCATTTGTTCATTCAACAAATATTTACGGACATACGATTATATGCCAGATACAGTGTTAAGAGCTTTTTGAAGCTAAATTCAATGAGTCGTGGACTATCTTATAGTCTTGTGTGTGTGTGTGTGTGTGTGTGTGTGTGTGTGTGTGTGTGTAACTGTCACCATCACTCTATATCTCTATATCTATACAGATATATAGATAGAATCACAGAGTAGACTATATACTATATAGATATTGGTAATAGACTATATAGATATAGTATATCTATATCTATATCTATCTATCTATCTATCTATCTATCTATCTATCTATCTATTGCTTATGGAGCTTCAGAACTCTCTGATAACATTGTAGAATTACTCCCTCTTGAACTTTGGAATCTAATTAAAGGTATGGTCATTTGCTCAGATACTGTGATGCCTTGTGTGGTCAGTTTGGGGGCCTTGCTATCTTTATAACCCCAGCTATTAAGATACTATTTTAAGAACATCAGCAGGGAGTCTATATTGACTTTTCTTGCCACAGGGCACCCCCTACCTTCTCACAGTAGGAACTAATGAGTAGTAATCTTCAGCCATTTCTTCCCTACCCTTTTCTTCCTAACCCACAGTGTAATTAAATCCCTTGGTAAAAGACTCTGTTAAGCATTCCATGTACATAATGCCCTTAATAGTGGCTCTGGATGCAATGGTTTGCACAAATCAATTTCATTTAGCTTTATTTAAAAAAACCTACAACTCAAAATACAATTTTTAAAATACAGAAGTCTATTTCTTTATTAAAAAAGTGCAATTTTCTCCAAAGTATGCTTTAATTTGGAGGCTGTTTTTTTAGCTTCCACTAAAATTTTTGCACATATGGGGGTATAATCTTGTAGGGATATGTTATAGACAGTTAATTTTTAGACATGTCATGTGTAAGCAAAATTTTGAAACCCAAATTTATTTTTAAATTTTTATTTTTTTTTAGAAAGAGAGCAAGAGAGTGCAGGAGCAGGGGAGGGGGCAGACAGAGAGAAAGAGAGAGAGAGAGAGAGAGAGAGAGAGAGAGAGAGAGAGAGAGAATGAATCCCAAGCAGGCTCCACCCTCAGTGTGGAACCGGACATGGGGCTCCATTCCACCACCCCGGGATCATGATCTGAGCAACATCAAGAATTGAATGCCCAGCCAACTGAGCCACCCAGGTGCCCCAGAAACCCAAATTTATTTTTTGTTTAATCTTAACATTGAAGAGAAACCAGTGATAGGTGTAGATTGTCTCTTATCCACATTATAACTTTCTCCAAGGGTGTACATTGAGAATTATGTGAAATAAAGTGCCTTAGTCAGTTTAGTGCCTTTGATCAAACATTAGTCATGAGATTTAGGCATTTTATAAAGTTCATGTTTGTAAAGGGAGGTATGGAAATGCTACTATATGCAAGGTACTAATCCTGGCAATATTATTTAAGTTACCTGATTTTATTCTCACAACAGAATCTAAAGCAATTATCAGTTTTTAAGTTACCATATGTACACAAGTCTTCATGCCTGAAACCAAATAAATGGAAGGAGGGAAGTTTAAGCAAAAAAGGTGATACCTGATTCCTCCTTAAATGAAGGATTCCACCGTCAAATAAATGGACAGATTACTTCAGGGATGAGAAACCATTTGTACAAAGCATTGTGGCATGACTACTGTCTTTGGAAAATTCCAGTTGTTCGTTCATAGTATGTTTGCAGTAAACATCAGCTACTGCAGTTCTGACTTTGTTTTTCTAAGCTGACATAAAACATGTTCCAGTCCACTGATTACCAGTGAGTTTTAAGGCTAGCTAAATTTTAAACAGAGTGGATGGTTGTATGCTGTTTTTACTGCAGCTCAGAACATGTATGCCTGTATAGTCTAGGCTTTGTGCCCATTCACCAGATTGCACGGGAGCATATGTGCACATGTCAAAGATGTTAACCACAGTTTAGGTGAGCAGCTTTTATGGAAAACACCAGATTTCCTTCACAAATTTGCTCTTATATGAGAACAGAGTATCATTGCCTCCTGACCAGTCTCCCCTACTGATACTGAATGTGCCACATTAAAATACTTGCATAGTGGACAAGAAGGCAGCATGGGGATTTCCTGGCCGTCTTTCCTGCCAAATTGACTGGTTGCATTGCAGCAGGTGCACAGCAAAGTAGTTAAGAAGGTGCAGGTTGACAGAACGTGTGTGCTAT
Organism: Felis catus; assembly: GCF_018350175.1. Lineage (NCBI taxonomy): Eukaryota > Metazoa > Chordata > Mammalia > Carnivora > Felidae > Felis > Felis catus. Next base: position 91,385,436 of record NC_058376.1, on the reverse strand, counting down.
GACTGCAGGCATTGTATGTGAATGACACGTCATGGCAAGTGTTGGCCTCAAGAGATTAGGCCCAGGGTTCTGGGGTGTAAGGACAATCTATATGCATATAAAAGCATCACTGAGTTGGTGAGCACTCAAGAAAAAATAACTTGACTGGGAGTCTACATAAACGAAGTACATTGCAATTCAATATATTTTTTGCTACTTAAATATTTTACAAATGTCCTATTTATATGAGTAGAGGCCATAAACATCTGTCTTGGGAGATGTGATTTTTTGACTACTGAACAACTCACTCAGCTGCCAGGAGGACAGAGAGCCTGGTTTGTTAAAATTCATGATTGGGAAAAAATCCAACATCATGCAATTCATTTTAAGAACACATTTAGCCCTTGGTATCAGTCTCTCCACTTCTAGGATGCCTGACATCTTATAGGTAACAACATAATAAACTTAATACAAGCTTCATTAATTGCTCACTACTTTTTAGAAATATTCAAAAAGTGCAAGTAAAAAAATAGGTTTTAGATGATAAAATAATCATTCACTGTGTAAACACGCACAAACATTTGCATAGAGATTTTCACAGAGCTATGGATTTCTCAAAATCTTTCCATGACCACTAGTTGACAGACCCCAGGATTAAGGATTTATATTTAATATATGTAAATTAAGGATCTAATATATATATTTACATATACATTTTTTAAGAGACAGGGAAATATATTTTATGAGGAATTCATAATCCAAACAGAATTAAGATGATTTCTAAAGTCTTTTCTGTATCAAAAATTGTGTAATTCACTTGATGTCCTAATACATTCATGTTAAGACTTATTAACCTTTCCCCCGAGAAACAAAAATACATACTATTTTCTAAAAAAGAATTCTGGGGGTGCCTGAGTGGCTCAGTTGGTTAAGTGTCCAACTCTTGATCTTGCATCTGGCTCTGTGGTGAGAGCACAGAAGCTGCTTGGGATTCTCTGTCTCCATCTTTCTCTGCCCTTCCCCTGCTCATGTATGCACTCTTCTTTCTCAAAATAAAGAAACTTTAAAAAAAATTCTGTGTCCCTTAATTGTGACTAAAATAAACTAAACTATGCAGTATAAAAATGCAATGCAAAGAATTTTCTGCACTTTTTGATCAGCATTTAAAAGCAATCTCAAAATAAAGTAACATTGCCAGTGTGGATTAAAGTAGAGTGTTATTTGCCTATTTTTTTTTTAATTTCAAATGGACCATTAAAACTGAATGTGAATGTGCTATCTATAGAGATAAATGCTTAGGAGAGATAAAAATACTTTTAAGGTGCTCATATTAATACTTTAATTTTTTAAGTTGTGGTTACTAATCCCCTTAAAAATGGATTAAAGTAAAATACTGTGATATTTTGGAAAAAATAAAATGTATTTTTTGAGACTTACATAAAAATCTAATATTTCAACCAGATTTATTTCCATCAAAATGTTGTAATATATAACATATATTTATTTTAGTATAATCAGATATCAATAGCACACATAATCTTGGACATCAGCAGAAAGATACGTTTTACACAAAAATATAAGAATCTCACCTCTTTATCATGGTATGTGCAAAAGTAGGGAAGGATACTGAATAGGGTTTTTGTGCTTATTCTAAGACACCATCAGAGCGGCACCTGGATGGTTAAAAGTCCGACTTTGGCTCAGGTCATGATCTCGGGGTTTGTGAGTTTGAGCCCCACGTCGGGCTCTGTGCTGACAGCTCAGAGACTGGAGCCTGCTTTGGATTCTGTCTCTCCCTCTCTCTGCCCCTCCCCTGCTCATGCTCTGTCTCTCTCTGTCTCAATAATAAACATTAAAAAATTAAAAAAAAAAAAGACTCCATCAGAATAAAACAATGAGAGAGACAAGACCCATGAAACCAGTTGTGGAGTGGTTGAAGTTCTTGTTTTTGTTTTTACTCTTCAACTTATTGCTACATTTCCTTTTATGGTTTATCATCCTTTAGCCTATTTCCTTTCTGTCCCTTCCATCATATAACCTTCTTATGTAACTTTAGCATAAAATGATCGAATAAAATTCTTCACAATCAATTGATATATTTTTAATGGTGGAAATTCAAGCATAAGTGGGTAATAGGTATTTGTGTGATTATATCTCTTCTGTATTCTTCAAAAATATCACATAGATGACATCTGTTGAGATTTTAAAGTCTTATTCTACCCACTTCCTCAATTTTCCCTCATTTACTGGGTCAGGAATTGGCTGGAAATCATTATAGCTAAATAAGTTCTATTGACTATGTTAATTATTTTTATCTTCTTCTGTTCTATTGTATTTTAGCCATGTTTTGTAGGATGGCCTGAAGGGAGGTATTTTTGACTGGCGTCTTAGTTGTGTGTTGTCTTAGCTCAGGCTGCTATAAAGGAATGCCATAGGCCGAGTGTCTTAAATCCCAGAAAGCTGTTTTTCACAGTTCTGGAGACTAGGAAATCCAAAATCAAGGCACCTGCAGGTTCCTTTCCTGGTGAGAACCCTCTTCCTGGCTTCCAGATGGCTGCCTTCTCTTATGTCCTCCCATGGCAGAAAGGGAGAGATCAATCTTGTCTCTCTTCCTCTTCCTGTAGGGACACTAATCAAATCAAGGGGCCCTAACCTTATGACCTCAGCTAAACCTAATTACTTCTCAAAAGTCCCACCCCCAAATGCCATCATACTAGAGGTTTGGGCTTTGGCATATGAATTTTGGGAAGACACAAACATTCAGTCCATAACTTGTGCCATTCCAACAAGTGACTTAGACTGTTGAGTTCTCTTTTCATATATTTTGCCTCTATGCAAACATTCCTTTCCCTTCTTTCTCCATCAAATTTTGTATCTTGGCAATTCAGTACAACAGTTAGCAAACTTATGAAGTTTATCAGTGTGTTCTTAGAGGTAAATTAAATCGCTCTCCAGTTATCTGAAATTGAGGCCTCCTTTTGTGAATCAGCATATTGAGTAAATAGAGATTTCCTCAGTCTGTGCTCAGTTCTCAATTCTACCAATATTTGGCATCTGGAAACAGCCCCCACACACCACCCCCAAAACAAACAAACAAAAAATACCAAACCCAACAGCAAAATAAAAACATCATTTTGAATACAACTGTTTACTTCCTTGACTTTTTATTGCCTTTCAGTTTTGGTTTTGGGGATTAATTTTATTATAAATACATTTTCCTTAGGTTAAAGAGCCATAACTTTTAGTTTCTATAGCTATCTTAAATGTTTGAAGATATGTAATGTCGAATGTAAATTAGAATCGTTAAGTAGAATCGCAAAGAGGAAGTACAAAAAACCAATAAATAGTATAGCTACAAGACAAGAGGTTTGCTTGAATGTAAGGAAGGATTTTTGTATAGTTTAAAGATGATATGATTTTTTCCTCCTAAGAGAAGCAGGAATTTACTATCAGAAGAAAGTGAATTCCTTACAAACAGATATAGCCCAGCATTAAGTTGATCTGCTTCTAATTAGGAATGATATAGAGGATACTCCTGGAGTTATGTATGATGATTTTAGGCTGCTTCTAAAACCAACAGTGTTCTATTGAAATGTTAGTTCTTATGTATGAATTTGACAGGAAATCATCTTTAGGAGGAATACAAAGTGGAACCCTCAAATTTGGTTATTTAGCATTTGATTTTGAAATGATTTTGCAATTAACTCTGAATATATGGTAAAGTGATAAATATGTAGGCACAATCTAATAAGATCTTCAAGAATAAAATTTATGATACTTTGAGAAAAATCAGTGTTTAAATGATTAAACATAATGCTTAAACTGAGCATGTAGTCAATTATTGGTTGGTAGATTGAGGAATACCTGGATGAAACATTTTTATGTATTAATGAGCATTTTTTCCAAGTAAATATTTATATTATTATTATTATTATTATTATTATTATTATTATTTGAATCTTAATGGGATTGGGCCAAACTGTTGAATTATTGTTCCATAGGAAAATTTATGACCTAGCCAGCAAAAACTTCATAAAATTGCATGAAAGAACATGTTCCTGTGAGAAATCTAAAACATTGCCCAACCCTTCATATTCTGGATTAAGTATTTTAAAGTACCTTAATTTATAGGTCTTGCCTCCTGGGATTAGGTGTCTCATGTTACTGTATGTCTAGTGTCTGTGATGATTGTTTGATCCGTTTATGAGGACAAAATGACTCTAGCCTTTTTCTCTCTGCCAGTAAGCTCGATATGTTCTTCTTTTTTTTTTTTTTTTTTTTTTTTTCTGTCCCAGTACACTACAGCAAGGAATGGTTCATTCTAGTTTTTCTTCCCCGTACCCCAGCTCTCCTATTATTCATTAAATAAGTCATATCTGATATCTGACTCCTCTTGTATTAGTGTGCCTTAGAAGACACATAAGATGAAAAATGGCCAGTTAGATGAAAGAAGAGCCACGTGTTTCTTTGTTCTTCTTTATTCAAAGAATGCATAAACAAGAGAACTCAATGTGCAATGCCACACTTTTCTGCAGGCTATGAGTGTTTATGTAAAATTCTCTACTATGGTCTTCAATCTCAGTAAGCATGTTTAGTTAAAGTTATTTTATGTAACTGTCTGTGTCTGAGACAGATTTTATAGTTTTTCCAGGACAGGATAAGCCAAATAGCAGATTTTTGTTTTTAGTTTGTTTGAACTTATAGCAGCATAAATGGCCTTCCAGTGCACAAGTAGAGATTTCCAAGGTATATTATTTTTTTAACTTTTAAAATTCTTTGATTTTTTACTTTCTTCTATTGAGAGAGAGTGCGAATGGGGGAGAGAGGCAGAAAGAGAGAGAGAGAATCTTAAGCAGGTTCCATGCTCAGCACGGAGCCAGATGTGGGGCTTGATCCCACAACCCTTGGATCGTGATCTGAGCTGATCCAGAGTCTGATGCTTAACTGACTGTGTCACCCAAGGAATTTTATATTTACTATGGCCTCCTGTACTTACTAATAAATGTACTAAATACATGTCCTTTTTAAAAAATGTTTATTTATTTTGAGAGACAGAGAGAGGCAGAGCATGAGCCAGGTAGAGGCAGAGAGAGAGGGAGAAGATACAGAATTTGAGCTGTCAGCACAGAGTCCAGTGCGGGGCTTGAACCCACAAACTGTAAGATCATGACCTGAACTGAAGTCTGATGCTTAACTGGCTGAGCCACCCAGGTGCCCCACAAATTATATTATTTTCCATATGATTTTTAAATTTCTATATATTAAGTTTTTATACATCTATCAATGTCTTCTATGTGAATATTTGCTTCAAAAGAATTTTAAACATCTATATTTTAAACTTCAAGTGAATAACAGATTGATTAATCATAATTTTCTTATCCTCACTTCTCATCCCACCAGCTACAGTTCCATTTTTCTTACTTCCTTATAGCAAAATTTCTTTAAATAAGTGTCCCTAATTGCTGCTTCCTATTTTCATCCTATTTTATTTCAAGCCCATTTTTGTCAGGCACTTGCTTAGAACACTTAACCAAAACTATCCTTATCTGGGTCAGTAAATTATTTTCATCTCTAAGTTCATTAGTAAATTCTTAATCCTTATCCTATTTAATCTATGAGCAGCATTTAACAGTGTTGATCACTCTTTCCTCCTTTTTGGGCCCTAGGATATCACACTTTCTTGGTTTCCCCTTACTTTACTAGCCATTCCTTGGAAATCTCCTTTGCAGGCTTATCCACCTATACCCACTCTCTTAAAGGTGGAGCTCCCAGGAGTCAGTCCTTGGTTTTCCTCTGTCTTTCCTTCCTCTTTAGTGATCTCATATCAGCTCTATGTTAACAGCTTTCAACTTGCCATTTCCACTTCTGACCATTTTTTTGAACCCTAGACTCATATGGCCAATTATGTACTCAGCATCTCTACCTGGATGTTAAACATGCATCTCAAACTATGCTATACTTTTTTTCTTAAGTTTATTTCTTTATTTTGAGAGACAGAGAGAGTGTGAGGGGGGAAGGATAGAGAAAAAGGAAGAAAGGGAGAATCCCAAGCAGGTTCCACACATTCAGTACCCAGAGCCCTACATGTTGCTTAAACTCAAAAAATTGTGAGTTCATGACCTGAGCCGAAATCAAGAGACAGATGCTTAAACAACTGAGCCACCCAGGCACGCTGAAACTATGTTATACTTCTGATAATTTCTCCCAAACCTGCTGTGGTACACCACCTTTCAGTAGAAAGGAACTCCATCCTTCCAGTTGCTTACCCTAAAAAAAAAAAAAAAAAAAAAAAAATCAAAGCATAAAACAAACACAGAAACTCTCTCTCTCTCTCTCTCTCTCTCTCTCTCTCTCTCTCTCTCTCTCTCTCTTTTAAGCCTACATTTAGTCCATTGGGAAATGCTAATGTTTATGCCTTCAGAATACGTCCAGAGTTTGACTACTCCTCACTTCCACCAATACCACTATGGTCTCACTTACCATCATCTCTTGTTTGCAGTATTTTACTAGTGTTGTAACTGGTTTTCTCCTTCTGCCTTGGCCTCCTTACAACTTACCGTCTGCATAGTCACAGTAGCCATCCTAGAATATGCCTGATATGCTTCTACTTTAGGGCCCTATACTAGCTTTCCCCTCTGCTTGGATTGCTTCTCATAGACATCCGCTTGGCTTGACTCTTTCATCTATCTTGCCTTTGCTCAAATATTGCTTTCTTAATTAGGTATATCAGTTTTTTAGAGCTGCTGTAATACATGAGTACAAACTGAGGGACTTGAAACAACAGAAATTTACTCTTTCTCAGTTCTAAAAGTCAGAAATCTGAAATCAGTGTAGTGATAGGTATCTCAGTCTGTTCAGGCCACTATAGCAACATACCATAGTGTAGCTGGTTTATAGACAAGAGAAATTTATTTCTCACAGTTCTGGAGGCTGGGAAGTCTAAGTTCAAATCATGGGAAATTCCCTTGTGTGGTGAGGGTCTGCTTTTCTGGTTCATAGACCACTATCATCTTCTCTCTGTGGCCTCACATAACTGAATGGGTGAGGGAGCTCTGGAGTATCCTTTAGAAGGGAGTCTCTGTTATAAGGGCACAAATCCCATTCATGAGGCTTCACCCTCATGACCTAATCACCTTCTAAAGTCCCCACTACCATACCATACCATACCACTACAAATACCATCACACTGGGGATTAGGCTTCAACACACAAATTTTGGTGGTAGACGCAGGGAGACACAATCGTTCAGTTTGTAGCAATAGGTTGGTTCCTTCTGAAGGCTCTGAGGGAGAATCCATTCCATACCTCTCTTCCAGATTCTGGTGTCGTTCTTGGCATTCCTTGGCTCATAGCTGCGTAACTCCAATCTCTGCCACCATATTCATTTGGCCTTCCTCTTTGTATAACTGTGCCCCACATCTCTCTCTGCCTTTCTCTTATACGGTCATCTGTCCTTGGATTAAGTGCCCACCCTAGATGCAGAATGATCCCATCTCAAGATCTGTAACTTAATTACTTCTGCAAAAATCCTATTTCCAAATAAGGTCACAATAATATGTTCCAGTTGAGTTTGGGGTAAGGGGAAGCACCACTCGTCTCACCTCATGTGGCCTGCCTGACCATCTGTTTAAAAATGTGATCTTCATTCCCCATTCTACTTTTTACATCAGGTCCACAATCGTTGGGCCTGAGTGTGTTTTGGAACTTAGACTTTTTGCATTTTAGGAAGATTATATGTTACACACTCTATATAATATACTAGCCTTAGTGGGATTTTGGCCATTGCACCATTATTAAACACATTAATGTTTCTGCGGGGAAACATACGGCTACTTATATGAGGAGATAAAGTATATATACAACTTACATCAGTTCAGGTTAGATTTTATTCCTCGATTAGTTTGTGCCAAATTTAAAGAAAAACTTTGCGTCCTTTTGTTTATTATTTACTTGTTTATTGTGTTGTCTGTTTATAATTTTTCTTCCATCTATGGAACTTGTATTACATGAGGGCAGTATCTTTATCTTTTTTATTCCTGATATATCCCAAGCTCTTAGAGTAATCACTGGCATGTGGTAAGTGCTTACTACATATGTGAATACCTCTTAATGTTGCTTGTTCCAGGAATGTTCTGGAAATTAGGGCCAGAGAAAACAAGAGACAAAAAAAATTCAAAAGATATAGAAGGGAAAATGGTTGACATACCTTTTAGATCTGCTGTTGCCTCTCATTTCAGATGTGCCAGATTTGGGGCAAAGAGCCTTGGTGAATGAACATTTGTGAATTAAGTAATAGAATTACATAGACAGTTATACTCATTGAAAACACCTTTACACTGATAAATTTTAGGCATGTGAACAATATTTAGTTCTTTTTTTACCAAAGGCTTAATAGTTTTTGGGAATAATTCAGGAAACAAACTGTCATCTTCTTGGATTTAGGGCGATACAGAATACATGATATACCCTCTATATTTATGTAAGACATCTAAATTTTAAATCTTTTTCACTACTGATTTTCATAACACAATTTCTTTCTCTGTGTCTTTGTGGGGGAATTCTTAATAAAAATACAAAAGTATGTAAACACTGTAGAGAATTTTAAAAAATAAGTTTTAGTCAATGATTAGAGGTTAGATTTTTCTTTTTTTCTCTTTTTCCTTCCTTCTTCCCCCTCCTTTCTTCTCTTCATTCCTCCCTTCCTCCCTTCCTTTCTCTCTCTCTTTATCTCTTTTTTGAGTAACAGTATGTCCATGCAACAGTTATTTAAAACACACACACAATAATTAGCTTGCTATGGTATGTCTCTATATATTGTAAATATTTGGTAATGACCTAAGGTACCAATTGAAGATGACTAATTTTATCAGTATTTTCAGTAGAACAGCTATATTCTCCTGATGTGAGACTCTCTCTACCTTAATGATTTGAAATACAAATGCACATGTAAAAGCTGTATTATTTTTTCACATGCATCTGGAAAGACTGTTAAGAAAGGATGAATGCTTCTAGGTGTTGATAATAATCAAACTGCGCAATAAAAATTTGACTCTGTTTCAAAGGTAAGTCTCAATCAGACTCCAGCTGACACTCAAATTCATCCATTCACTTCCCCCTTTGTATTATCATTTCATTTCTGCTGAGTCCTTTGGCAGTGTCTTTAAAAAGTACTCCACTTCCTCTCACTTCCTTTTACAGGTAAGCAAACACATAAACACACCAACCAACTAGACAACAGACAAATAAACAAACTATTTTGAACTAGACCTCTACTGTAATTACTAAGCTGTACCTCTGTCTTCAATTAGTTCCAAAACCCTGATCCTGTAGCTTATATAAGGAGCTTCCAGTTACAGATTTGCTCTTTGCCTGATCACTAGGCAGTCTGATTTCCACTGCTAGTATTTATGTGGTGTCCTGGAAAAGGTTGCTAATTCTAAGACTAGAAGTTTGCTTCAAACATCTTTTCTCTATTTGGTGGCTCAATAGCACTGAGCACTATAAGTGTCTAATTAATTAAACTTGATTTAGATGATCCTGGTTAATCTTGTGATCAGTACCATCATCATTTAACTAAATACTAAAAGGTTGCTTCCTGAGCATGCATGATTATTGTTATATAAATCAAATTAATATCTTTATTAATAAGTTACTATATACATTCTTCAAATGTATCTTGCCATTTATTTTCTGGGCTTAAGTTAAAAGAGCAGAAAGACTTCCACATTCATCTATTCACATATATTTTGAGCACCTTTCATTGTTCTAGATGTGGGCACAGTGATGAGCAAAACATATAATGTCTCACACGGAGCTTGCATTTTAATGGGATGTAACAGAAGGGAGACAGACAATTAACAAATAAAATGACACCAGCCTGACAGTATATCAGCGGGTAATCAGTAGTAAGAAACTATGATAGGGTTATGGGTCAGAGAGGGATCTTTAGATAGGATTTAGATAGGATTTTTACATAGGTGCCCCTCTTAGAGGATGTAATATTTGACGTGAACCCTGAAGTGTGGAAAGAAGCCAGCAATGTGAAAAACATAGGAAAAGTGTCCCTAGCAGAGAAAATTGCAAGGGCTAAGACTTTGCAAGTTTTTGAGGAAGAAAAAGAATGTCAGGGAGTCTGGAATGTTGTGAACAAGGACAAAAAGCTATGAGACGATGAGGTTAAAGAGTAGACTGTGGCTGGGTAATAGAGGGTTTGCAGCCTTAGAAGTTTGCATTAGATCCTAAGTATAATGGGAAGTCATTAGAAGGTTTAAAAAGTAAGGCAGTGACATGAGCTGATTCATGTTTTGAAAAGATCACTCTGGCTTTGTGTGGAGAATAGAAGAAAAGGAGCAGTTTTTTTCCCCCAAAAAAGTTTGTCATATTTGTAGTTTGAAATGTAATATGTTGGAAAGCACAATGACCTGCTTCCCTATGTACCACTCATTGAGATTTAGCCCTTAGCACTTGGCCTATCACTTGGTAAACATTCAATAAATATAATTAATGGTTTATACATACAGCATGGAATTAAGTTGTTTTTTTTTAAAGGATATATGCCCTGAACAAATGCATAACCAGATCACTTTTAAAGATTTTTTTTTAAATTTTTTTTCAACGTTTATTTATTTTTGGGACAGAGAGAGACAGAGCATGAACGGGGGAGGGGCAGAGAGAGAGGGAGACACAGAATCGGAAACAGGCTCCGGGCTCCGAGCCATCAGCCCAGAGCCGGACGTGGGGCTCGAACCCACGGACCGCGAGATCATGACCTGGCTGAAGTCGGACGCTTAACCGACTGCGCCACCCAGGCGCCCCAACTTTTAAATGAATTTAAATGTGATGTCTCTCAGATTATAGACTCACCTTTGTAAAAAAAGCACATGGAAATAAATGTAAATGGTTATGACAATGGATTTTCATTCAGTCCCTCAAATACTTGAGTGCTTAGCATGTGCTACACACTCTGGCAAATTGCAAATGAAATCAGATATGAACATATTCTTCAAGAAGCTTGCATTAAAGTTCAAAGGCTCAAAAAAAACATTACATGTTTTTGTAACTCTGGTAAAATTTATTTTTATCAATATTAACAGCTAAATTATATAGTCACAAAAATTTGTTTTGAGTTGTATCTAAAGACATGGCGCATTTCATGTTTCCATTGGGACTTCTTTGACAAGTTCAGTTCTAAGTGAGAACCCAGAGCAGTTCTATCTTTCCCTCAATTTACTTGAGCTCCATTTTGTTTTTTCACAAAGTATGATAATATTAATTTTCCTGTTCCTATGTATCATTTCTTTGAAGTCACTTTTCTACATAAGTTTTATGTCTAGAACAATAAGAGACTGAAGAGGTTGATCTCAGCTGCAGCTTTGCTATGTGCTGCCATCGTATTCATTTTCTGTGTTGAATATATTATCCCCTGTCCAAGTAAAAAAAAAAAAATTGCCCTTCTCTTCCCTTCTTCTATCACTTTCAATTTTCATTCATGTAGTCTTGATTATTAAATCCATTTTACTTTATTTAATTTTAATTTTTCATTTTTACATCTATTTTTGCAAGACTAATTTTCGAGATTTGCATAGGGTTTATTTATAACTAACAATAATTATTTACATTTTTTTCTGTCATTTCAACATCAAGCAATTTGTACTTTTATATCATGATGGTGATTTTCTGTTTTATTATTTTATCTCCTAAGCAGTTATAGAATAATTATACTTAATAGAATATGCTTAACATACCTTGCATATATTACAAATATACTCTGTTACCTTCTCACACAATTACTATTTTTTTTTACTTTTTTTAATGGTTATTTATTTTTGAGAGAGAGACAGACAGACAGACAGAATGTGAGCAGGGTAGGGGCAGAGAGAGAGAGAGGGAGACGCAGAATCTGAATCAGGCTCCAGGATCTGAGCTGTCAGTCAGCACAGAGCCCATCATGGGGCTTGAACTCATGAACTGTGAGATCATGACCTGAGCTGAAGTTGGAACGCAACCAACTATGCCACCCAGGTGCCCCTCGCACAATTACTTTTGACTGGGTAATAAACATTTCCCCCCAAAGCCTTCAAAGACAATGCATAAATGGTTTGTGGTATTAAGTAACACAGAAACAAAATTTGACGTAAACCTGTTTTTTTGTTTCAAGCATAGATAACTGGAGGGATTTTTCTTTTATCTTGAAATTCATAAATTTGCAGTGATACATCTAGATGTTACTCTCATTTGCTTTGGGAGGAACTTGGACATTTAAGTCTATACACTCAGGTCTTTCTTAAATTTGGAGAAGGTTGATTTCATAGATTTTTTTTTCCTTTTTTATGGTTCTGGAATTTCCTTTATTAGTAGATTTGATCTTCTTGTACACCTTCCAGGATTCTAATCAATTCTTTTTTTTTTAAATTTTTTATATGCTTATTTATTTCTGAGACAGAGAGAGACAGAGCATGAGTAGGGGAGGGGCAGAGAGAGAGGGAGACACAGAATACAAAGCAGGCTCCGGGCTCTGAGCTGTCAGCCCAGAGCCTGATGCGGGGATCGAACTCACAAACAGTGAGATCATGACCTGAGCCGAAGTCAGTCGCTCAACCAACTGAGCCACCAGGTACCCCTCTAATCAATTCTTTACATTGTTGTTCTCTTGTAGTTTTTGTCCTGTGAGTTCTGGGTGAATTTATTGAGTTTGTCTTGAGTTTGTCTTTTGGTTCCCTTCTTTGATTTTCTGTAGTATCCAATCTGTTGTTCACTGTATCTATTATAATTTCAAATTTGAAAAGCATTATTTTTATCCCAAGCAATTATTTCCGATCATATATTGTTGCATTACTATTGTTGCTTGCTTTAATTCCTCTGATACAGTATTCTGTTAAGTCTTATTTGGACTGTGAATGAAAATTTCATTTTTTAATCTCTTGATATAAATGCTTCCGATGCATCCAGTGGCTGTGACCCAGCACTCTTTCTTTGCACTTTCTTATATTGCAGAATCTTCTCACATATCTGACTTTTGTCAGTAAGTTTGGTCAAAGATTGGAATGTTACCTGCTCACATTGCATTTTACTATTTCCAGATATGCAGAAGATAAGTACAGAGTTAAAACTGTATGCAAACTCAGAAATAAACATTTTTCATCTAAATCATCTCTCTGGACACTGACAGTTCTCCTGCGATGTTCATAGTATGATGAATTTCCCATGCTACACACAAGATGCTAAAGTGCCCAGTATTTCTATCATACTGCCAATGGCACTTCACTGCATCTTGCCAACCCCATGCCAGTTTTCTGCTTGCTCTAGCTACTGACATTTGGAATGATCTTTGGTACTTCCTTGAATAGATGCTTCCAAATGGAGCCTACCAGCAACAGTGAAAAATAGCCCATCTGTGTGGAGGCTGGTTGTTTCAGGCTTTGTCTGTTCTCCTCTGCAACTTCATTGAGTGAAGGGATTTTTGTGGAAATCCACCAAAGCCTACTCCACTTACTTCTCAGGAAAAATAACTGTACTCAGAAGTAGCTCAGAAGATTGACCCTCAGTGTTTCCTTTAGCCTATTTCCACTACTGTTAAAAAGCTTTGATGTTTCTGGCTTGGGAGTAGCACCGTTTCTTGGTTTGGGGCCCACATATAAGGTTTCTTTTATTCTTATACACAGGTATTCATTTTTAATGAGCATATGGAACAGGGGAGAGTAGACACCTGTGCACATATATAAACATCTGGAAGTCTCAATTTGAATTAATTTTAGCAATATAAACACTCATTTTCAAATTTAAAAATCTGGCAAGAGACACAGCAATCCAATGTGATATGTTTGCATTAAAATTACCATAGAATCCAATTAAGATATTGAAGTAATGTTATAAAGTCTAGGAAATATTGTCTCTTAATACTCAGAAATAGTTCCATGAACCTAACAGCGTTATGCTTTTCTTTTCTCTTCCGGGTTGTCAGGATGTTAATATTTAAATGACAGCAAATGTAAAGTAAATGGTGATAGTTATGAATGTGTTGATTAAATGTAACCTTCTACTCTTCAAATTGTAATTTCAGGCAAGAGTAACTGATGTTGCAAGCACAGTAAGGGAGGAGTGCACGTCTATGGAGCTTGGTGCTAAGGGTGGTGCATCCAAATGAATTGTTTAGGAACTTGGCTGATTTAATTTTGTCCATCAGGACTTTATACTATTGGCTGAATTATTAAAATTGCAGTAGGAAGGTTTTTTTCTTTTATGGATCATGATTATAAAGTATATTTTAGCTCATATGTCACAAAATACTGTTATTTTATTGTTAAGTCAGCTCCCTGGATTTAAATTCAAAAGCATGAGATTATAGAATAATACCAGTCAGATTGATATTTGAAGGGCCAGTTGAGATTGGACTAAAAATGATAGAATCAAAAAGTAGAAAGATAAAATAGGAAATTGCTCAATTATTACAGTGGAGGTAGACTACTGTTATCAGTGAGTACATCAGCCTTTAGTTCAAATAGAACTAAATTCTATTCATAGAATTCACTTCATTCATAGTTGATCAAATGCCTTTCCTCTTAGCTATTTCCAGAGTTGCTTATCTGTAGTTTTTATTATAGCCAACTTGTCAGTTTACATTAAGAGAAAAGAACGGACTTGCTTCTTTTACAACGTGATACTAAGAATTTGCCATTTGAAAAATCTGAATTAGTGACCCCTATCATTTGGGGCATTTATTTTATCAAGCTTACCAACCTTGCTCTGAACATTTGTATTCTGTACTTATGTTCTATTGTCTAGCAGTAACTAGCATAAATATGTAATTATATGGTTTGTTTTTTTGTAATTGATTTCAAAACACTCTATTATTATGGTGCTGTTTGAATTGTGTTTACTATATCAACATAAACATATAAATTGAGTCAAATTATTTGCTTGGTTAACTGCAAACCACAAGTTATTACAGTGTTGTCAGTTTCAAAATGTTACGTGAAAATAAAAGCATTTATTTGATTCCCTTTGTTCAGACCTGAACCTTAAAAACTTTGCATTATTTCCTATAGAATATTAGGCACAACTTTTGGACAAGCAGTAGATATATACTGTAGCACCATGCAAGGACCTCATATAACTAAGCATGCTTTATAATTCTCACAGAGGCTTGTGGCTTATTTGTAGGTGATAACTTATGTTAAATTCCAAAATAATTTTCCCTTTGCCTAAACCTCTGACTTGTCTAGCATACACAGAAACAACTTTACAATTAGAAAATTTTAGGTACTGGTGCTCTTGGGTGTCTCAGTCGGTTAAGCATCCCACTTCGGCTCAGGTCATGATCTCACGGTTCATGAGTTCGAGCCCCACATCGGGCTCTGTGCTGACAGCTCAGAGCCTGGAACCTGCTTCAGATTCTGTCTCCCTCTGTTTCTGCCCCTCCTCCGCTCAAGCTCTGTCTCTCTCTCAAAAATAAATAAACATTAAAAAATCAACAAAAAAAAAGAAAATTTCAGGTCTTTTTATTTAAAACAATGAGCATTCCTCATGACGTTTCTTTATGATAGGTAACCCAATCATAATTTAAATTGATGTGTTAGTCTGGTAGGCAATAAAATTGTCTATAAACAATCTTTTATATAATCTGTTTTATAATCTTTTCTTTAACTGGTTCTCTTCAGGGTTTTAAATAGACAAACTAAAGATGTGTGATTTTTCTAGCTTCCTTTAGCCACCTGATTCTACCACCTGCCTTTAGTTTCCTGCCTCCTCTCCTGCTGACCACCATTGTCTGCCCGGGTGTGTGCCTTTCTCTTCATTCTCCATCTTTGCTTCTCTGCCTCTAGTGAATGAAAAGGGCAAATTGAAATTCACATCCAACGTTCAGAGCCAGAACACACAGAATATTTCATTTTATAATCCTTGCATTAAAAAAACATTGCATTAATAATTGACAAGACATGACTGAATTACCTTGCATTTCCATGAAAGAAGAAAAGAGGCTCTGAGGAGTTCAATTGATTATTTTAATCTTTTTTTCTTGATCTTACAGTTCTCTTCTCCTTGTATACCTACAATTTAACTAAGAACAACATATATGGGATTTTGTGAGAAATCTCTGTCAAATGGGTAAAAGGACATTCTTCGTAATGCGAAAGCAACTGTGAAAGAAGTTTCTTTTCAGTTTATTACCAATGCAAAAGCAAGTCTCTTTGGGGACTGGCAGCTCAGGTGTGTGGGTGTGTGATATTTCCCCCTCAATGTTTCTGAAAAGAAGTGAATTGAGGGGACTTCACTATAGCATTCTCCATATGAGTCCAGGCTTTGAGTTTGTGCTATATATGAGCTAGAGATCATGAATGATCTTAAGATATTATATCATTACTTTCTAGGACATCAACTATAACAACTAGGACAATAATCTTAACATTCTATTTTAGTATAGTCAAACAGAAGATATACATAGGAGCAAAAAATATAATTTTTCTTTTGTACTAGACATTCTTCAGTTAAAATTATAATCCATTTATAAATATATGGGGCAGGGTAAATTTGTAATGAAGACTCTCTTATACCATTCATTCATTGAATGGTAGTAGTTAATGAGCTTG
Organism: Felis catus; assembly: GCF_018350175.1. Classification (NCBI taxonomy): domain Eukaryota; kingdom Metazoa; phylum Chordata; class Mammalia; order Carnivora; family Felidae; genus Felis; species Felis catus. Next base: position 91,368,872 of record NC_058376.1, on the reverse strand, counting down.
TATTATATGGCTCCCGGGGATACCAAATAAATATACACTGTTACCATTCTAGATAAGTTCAAAATCCAGTGTCAAAGACATGTAAACAATATTAACAGGAAAGGAACTATATAAAATTAGTATTTTCATGGTAGAAGCTGAAGAAGTAAGTAATAAGTAAGAGCTTTAAATATAAAAAATTGCAGGTTTATTTAGAAAGAACATTTCAGGGGGCGCCTGGATGGCTCAGTCGGTTGGGGGGCCAACTTCGGCTCAGGTCATGATCTCGCGGTCTGTGAGTTTGAGCCCCGCGTTGGGCTCTGTGTTGAAAGCTTAGAGCCTGGAGCCTGTTTCGGATTCTGTGTCTCCCTCGTTCTGACCCTCCCCTGTTCATGCTCTTTCTCTCCCTGTCTCAAAAATAAATACATGTTAAAAAATTTTTTTTGAAAAGAACATTTCAGAATGAAGACTTGATGTGAATAAAAGCAGAGTGATGTAGAAGTGAAGTGGTTAAGGAAATAAAGAAATGCCCAGTATGGCTGAAACTCATTTGTCTGGGAAGCTGTGGCTAAGAAAAGGCCAAACCAAAGTTATGAAGACTAACCATATCCTTTGTATACCACAAAATCCTTGCTAGAATGTACGTAATATTAGTATTTGTTTATATATCACTCAGCAGGTTATAGGTAGTTACATATTAACTGGCTCCTTCTTTATCTTGATTCTGTGAACAATAATTACTAAGTAAATATAAGAGAACCAAATATTGATTTCTTTATATATAGAAGTCAACCACTTAGGGAATTCAGATATTCAAAAGGTACCTTCTCGGTCTGTTGAAGTACTCCTGGCCTTGCACTCTGAGCCTAGCACCCAGCCCTGGCATGCCCCCTGGATCAGGCCACTGGCTTTCTTGTGGCCATCTTCCATAAGTACTCAGTCCGGGAAGGAGACAAGAAGACCCTGAGTGAAAAGGAGCTGAAGGAGCTGATCCAGAAAGAAAGAGCTCACTATTGGCCTAAAGCTGCAGGATGCTGACATTGCAAAGCTGATGGACTGACAGATGACCTGGACAGGAACAAGAACCAGGTGGTGGTGAACTTCCAGGAATATGTCTCCTTCCTGGGGGCCTTGACTTTGATCTATAGTGATGCCCTCAAGGGCTGAAAATAAATCAGGAAGGTGGAGACACCCTCTACTGGGCCTGCCTAAGCCAAATCCAGTGGTGTTTTTTTTTGTGCTGTTTTTTGTCAAATAAATATCCTTTTTTTTTTGGTCAAATTAAAAAAAAAAAAGCATTATCTGATCATTACTTAATTGATACTATCTATTAGAGGCACTATTTTTCTATTAAATAAGAAAATAAGAAAAACAATTTCTGTTATCATAAGAGAATGTTCCTTTAAATATTAAATTGCTGGGGAAATACTAGTAAATGGAATTACAAATATTGTAAATGAATTCCATAATACCACCAATTAGGGTTTTACCCAGCATGGCAAAGGTAGCTTCAATATAAATTGACTTTATAATGCAATATTTCACTCTTTGAAATAAAAATTTAGTAATGTTAATAATCATTTCTAATACAATTGAGAATAGTAAAATATTTTTGGCATGTCGTGATATACACTAAAACCTTAGCTAACATTAAAACTATAAAGATATTATGTACAAAAGTCAAGAACTAAACTAGGGTGCCCATTATTATTAATAGTAAAAATTGCTCGGGGCACCGGGGTGGCTCAGTAGATTGAGCGTCTGACTTCAGCTCAGGTCGTAATCTCACGGTTCTTGAGTTCGAGCCCCGCGTCCGGCCCTGTGCTGATGGCTCAGAGCCTGGAGCCTGCTTCAGATTCTGTGTCTCCCTCTCTCTCTGCCCCTTCCCTGCTCATATTCTGTCTCTCTCTCAAAAATGAATAAACATTAAAAAAATTAAAAAAATAATAAAAACTGCTCTTAAGTTCAACTAGGGAAGCAAGATATGAAAGAGAAATGAATTGTATACATATATATACACACACATATATATGAAGAGAAGATATATACAATGTATGTCTATATATATAGAGAGAGAGAGTCATAAAAGTATGATTATTTGTATATACATATTTTCCCAATAAGTGCAAAGGCATATGCTTGGTGGCCAGAGAAGAACATCAACGAAGTGAAAATTCAAAATCATTCCTATGTTTCTGCTATCTTAATGTCAAAAACAAAAACAAAAACAAAAACAAAAACAAAAAAAACCCCAAAACATTAACAACTTGGAACTAAACTTAGCAAGATATGTATGGGTTCTTTAAATAAAATTTTAAATGCTAGTTTTATATATTTAATTTTGGTCAAAATGTCAATAGTTGTTTAGAAGTTTTGGGGGTAAAAAAAAAACACCAGACAGGACTATTAAAGGAAAAACAAATATTGACAAAACTATGAAACTAGTTCTACCAGATATTGAAGCATTTGCAAGGCACCAACAATTAAAATATTATGTAACTGGAAGTCAAACTAGTAGAATTTAATACACTACCACAAATTAGAGGCTATCATAGATCAAATGGACAAAAGTAGAGTTAAAAAATTGGTTAGATATTTCAGAATTGTGATTTTAATTCATAGTTTACCCAAATAATTTCAGATTCATTAAGGAGTTATTTTTTTTAATCTTCAAGATATAGAAACTAAAATAAAAAGAAAATAGCATATCCATTTGTCAAATTAGTAAATAAATGCAACACAATATACCTGTGGTAGTTAGGATAAATGAAAGAATGCACATTTCTAGAAGGGATGTAAATTCATATAAGCATTTTGGAAGACAATTTTACAACATACATCAAAAAACTTGAAAGTTTGAGTAGCCTGGCTGGCTCAGTTGGTAGAGCATGTGACTCTTGATCTTAAGGTTAAGTTCAAGTCTCACATTGGGTGTAGAGATTACTTAAAGATAAAATCTTGAAAACCTTAAAATTTTATGTTAATGCTAACCAGTACTTTCTGATGATCTAATAAAATATTTTAATTCAGAAATAAACTTTTATATACAGGGTAGGGTAGAATTATTTTTACAGCACAGAATTATCTGTAATGTAATCTACAATATATATACTGTATGCTTTCAAATAAATTAAAAGTCATAAAAAATAATTAAAGGAAATATGACAAAATTATACATCTTCAGTGGAGTCCTTGGCTTTTTTTTTGAATTGCATAACAGTTTTGCATATGTGTATAATTTTTTTTCAATGATTATATGTTACTTTTAAAATTAGGGAAAAATTTACTAAAATTGTAGAAAAATTTATAGAATAATTAACAATAACTATATAACTAAAGATTAATAGAATTATTAACAGTAGAAATTGTTGAATATGTTTGAATATGGAGGGAGAGGGAGGGGTGACTAAAGAAATAACTTTTAAAGTCAGATATAATATCAGATAAAAATATCATTAGCAAAAGAAAAACACTAAAAATAAATTTGAATTCTGAGAATATAAAAAAGCAGATAAAATGAGCAAAGACTTAAATATATATGACAGAAGGTTTAATATATATGAGATATTAACCTTTTCTCAAAAACATCAGTGGGTAAGGTAGTAACTGTTCCAACCAATATATACATAAAGGCCATGAACAGACAACTCACAAAGGAGGAAATACAGGGATTAAAAAAAAAAGTATATGAAACCTGGTTTATAATCAAACAAATGAAAATTACAACAGCAAGAAAGAGTCATTTTTTACATTCCTTTTTTCTTTTATTTATTATTACTTTTTAAATTTCTAGTATAGTTAACATATAGTGTTATATTAGTTTTGGGTGTACAATATAGTGATTTAAACAATTCTACATATTACTCGGTACTCATCATGATACGGATACTCATTAATCCCCATCACTTATTTTCATCTGTTTCTCCACACACCTCCTACTCTGATAATCATCAGTTTATTTTCTATAGTTCAGTCTGTTTCTTGGATCTCTGTCTCTCGGTTTCCCTTTGCTTTTTTGTTTCATATATAAGTGGAATTATATGGTATTTGTCTTTCTCTGACTGAGTTATTTCACTTAGCAGTATACTCTCTAGCTCGATCCCTATTGTTGCAAATGACGAGATGCCATTCTTTTTTTTTTTTTTTTTGGCTGCATAATATTCCATTGTGTGTATATATACACCACATCTTCTTTATCCATTCATCTACTGATGGACACTTGGAAAATGGCTGCTTCCATTTTTTGTCTATTGTGGGCAATGGTGCTATAAACACAGGGGCACACAGGGATGCATGTATCTCTTTGATTAGTGTTTTTGTATTTTTTGCGTAAATACCCTGTAGTGCAATTACTGGATCGTAAGGTAGTTCTATTTTTAACATTTTTTAAAAAATATTTTATTTTTAAATAATCTCTACACCCAACACGGGGCTCAAATTCACAACCCCAAGATCAAGAGTTGCAGGCTCTACAGACTGAGCAAGCCAGGTACCCCTATTTTTAACTGCATGAGGAGATTCCATACTATTTTCCACAGTGGCTGCACCAGTTTGCACTTCCACCAACAGTGCAGAAGGATTCCTGTTTCTCCACATCCTTTCCAACCCTTATTTTCTTGTGTGTGTTTTTGATTTTAGCCATTCTGACAGGTATGAAGTGATATCTCATTATGGTTTTGATTTGCATTTCCCTGATGATGAGTGATGGTGAGCATCTTTTCATGTGACTGTTGGCCATCTGTATATCTTCTCTGGAGAAATGTCTATTCATGTCTTCTCCCCATCTTTTAAATTGAATTATTTATTTTTGGGGGATGTTGAGTTGTATAAGTTCTTTATATATTTGGATACTAATGCTTTATCAGATATGTCATTTGCAAATAACTTCTCCCATTCAGTATGTTGCCTTTAGTTTTATTGATTTTTCCTTTGCTGTGCAGATGATTTTATTTTGATGTAGTTCCGTAGGTAAATCCCACTTGATTGTGGTAAATGATTTTTTCAGTGTATTGTTGAATTTGGTTTGCTTGTATTTTGTTGAGGATATTTGCATCTATATTCATCACATATATTGGCCTGTAGTTTTCCTTTTTTGTTAGTGTCTTTATCTGGTTTTTGTATCAGAGTAATGCTGGCTACATAGAATTAATTAGAAAGTTTCCTTTCTCTTCTATTTTTTTGGAATAGTTTGGGAATAGATCTATAAACCCTCTTTAAATGTATGGTAGAATTCACCTGTGAAGCCTTCTGGCCCTGGAGTTCTGTGGGCTGAGAGTTTTTTTGATTACTGATTCAACATCATTGTTGGTAATCAGTCTCTTCAGATTTTCTATCTTCCTGATTTACTTTTGGGAGATTCCATGTTTCTAGGAATTTATCTATTTCTTCTAGGTTGTCCAATTTTTTGGCGTATAATTTTTTATAATATTCTCTTACAATCTTTTTGTCTCTGTGGTGTCGGTTATTTCTCCACTTTCATTTCTTAGTTTATTTATTTGAATATTCTCTTTCTCTCTTATTGTTTGTTTGTTTATTTATGATGAGTCTGGCTAAAAGTTTATCAACTTTTTTGATCTTTTTAAAGAACCAGCTCCCAGTTTTATTGATCTTTTCCATTGTGTTTTTGTTTGTTTTGTTTTGTTTGTTTTGTTTTGTTTGTTTTATTTTTGTTTTGTGTGCTTATTTGTTTGTTTGGTTTGGTTTGGTTTTAGTTTCAATTTTGATTATTTCTGCTCTAATCTTTATTATTTCCTTCCTTCTACTGGTTTTAGGTTTTATTTGTTGTACTTTTTCTAGTTTGTTTATATGTAAGTTTATGCCGTTTATTTGGGATTTTTGTTGCTTTGTGAGGTAGGCCTGTATTGCTGTAAACTTTCCTCATAACACATTTTGCTGCATCTCAAAGATTTTGGACAATGGTGCTTTCGTTTGTGTACTTTCCAAATTTTTTCTTGATGTCTAGTTTCATAGTGCCTATGGTCAGAAAAGATGCATGGTATGATTCAGATCTATTTGAATTTGTTGAGACTAGATTTGTGTCCTTATATGTGATCTATCCTGGAGAATATTCCATGTGCACTTGAAAAGAATGTATATTCTGTTTTAGGATAGAGTTTTCTGAATATATCTGTTAATATCCATCTGGTCCAGTGTGCCATTCAAAATCACTGTTCCCTTGTCTGTCTGGATGATCCAGCCATTGTTGTAAGTTGGGTGTTAATGTCCCCTACTATTATTTTATTACTCCTGAGTATTTCCTTTATGTTTATTATTGATTGCTTTATGTATTTGGGTGCTCCCATCTTGGGTGCATAAATATTTACAATTGTTATATCTTTTTGTTGGATTGCACCTTTTATGATTATATGGTATCCTTTATTGTCCTTTGTTACAGGCTTTGTTTTAAAGTCTATTTTGTCCAATATAAGTATTGCTACTTTGGCTTTCTTTTTACTCCATTTGTATAATAAATGTTTCTCCATCGTGTCACTTTTAGTTTGCATGTGCATTAATTCTGAAATTATTTTTTTGTAGACAGCATATAGATGGGCCTTTTTTTTTTTTTAATTCTTTCTGTCACCCCTTGTGTTTTGTTTAGAGCTTTTAGCCATTTACATTCAAAGAAATTATTGATACATGTGTATTTATTCCTATTTTTTATTTGTTTTATGCTCTTTTTGTTTTGTAGTCTCTCTTTGTTCCTTTCTTCTCTTGTTCTCTTATGATTAACTGGCTTTCTTTAGTGAAGTATTTGGATTCTTACTCTTCATTTTTTGCATATCTATTACTATTTTTTTATTTGTGGTTATCATTTAGTTTATATATAATATATTCTGCATATAGCAATGTATATTAAGTTGATGATTGCTTAATTTTGAACCCATTCTTTTCTCTTTCCCACATTTCAAATATTTGGTATTGTATTTTACTTTCTTTTATTTTGTGCTTCTCTTGATTGATTTTTACAGATATACTTAATTTTCTTGCTTTTGTCTTCCTATTTTTCTCACTCTTTTTTCCCCTGCTCACATAGTACCCCTTAACATTTCTTGTAGGGCTGGTTTAGTGGTCATGAATTCTTTTACCTTTTTTTGTCTGTGAAACTCTTAATCTCTCCTATTCTGAATGATAGCCTTGCTAGATGGAGTATTCTTGACTGTAGTTTTTTTCCTTTTCAGCACTTTGAATATATCATGCCTCTCCCTTCTGGCCTGCAAAGTTTCTGTTGAAGAATCAGCTGATAGCCTTATGGGGTTTCCTTTGCATGTAACTATCTTATTTTCTCTTACAACCATTAAAATTCTTTCTTCATCACTATTCACTGCCATTTTAATTACTATGTGTCTTGATGTGGACCTCCTTGGGTTTAATTTGTTGAAGAATCTTTGTGCCCCCTGATTTTGGATCTCTGTTTCCCTTCCCAAGTTCAGGATGTTTTTAGCTATTATTTCTTCAAGTGCATTTTCTGCACCACCACCCTGTCTCTCCCTTCTCCTTCTGGTATCCTTATAATGCAAATGTTATTATGCTTGAAGATGTTGCTGAGTTCTCTAAGTGTGTTCTCATTATGCAATATTTGTTTGTCTCTTGTCTGTTCAGCTGGTTTCCTTTCATTATTCTATCATCCAGATCACACTGATACATTCCTCTGCCTCCTGTAGCTTACTATTTATTCCATATTTTGTATTTTTAATTTTATCTATTGAGTTTCCCACCTCTGATATGTTATTTTTTATCTCTTTGTTAAGGTTCTCATTGATGTCCTCCACTCTTTTCTCAAGTCCAGTGAGTATCTTTATGATCATTACTTTAAATTTTCTATCAGGTGCATTACTTATTTCTGTTCTGTTTAGATCTCCTGCTATGATTTTGTCCTCTTCTTTCATTTGGGACATATTCCTCTGTTTCCTAATCTTGTCTACCTCTCTGTGTCTGTGTCTGTGTTTTAGGAAAGTCAGCTACGTATTCTGCTTCTATACCTAGTGGCTTTATGAAGAAGAGATCCTGTTATTCAGTATCCCCTCTTCACTAGAACCTGGCACTTCAGGAGAGTATCCTATATATGTTGCTTGCACCATGCTGTTGTGTCTAAATTGCTTTTCCTTTCAGTCCAGTCTTCTGCAGTGTCTGTCTGCCTGTTCTGCTCTGTGCTTGCTCTCTGTGATGTTAGTGGAACTCAGGCAGGCCAGCTCTGAGGGGGCTTGCCTGAGGGGAACTCAGGGGTGAGACAGCAGTATTAGCAAAATGTACAATGAGAGCTAGTTTTAGGCCAGATCTTCCAAAGGAGAGCACATAGTGGAGCTGGGGTTGTGGTGTATTTGCACTGATCCCAGGGCCCGGACCAGCAGACATGGAGTGAGTCCTTGGGAGAACTTGTTGGCAGGGTATACTGCTAGTAGGTTAGGTAGCAAGTGTCTGTGCAGCACTGCCTACCACAGGTGGCCCTGTGTTTACACTACAGGATAGAGGAGGAAAATGGCATCTGCCATCTCCTTCATTCCCAGAGAAGTCCCCAACATGCTCCAAAATCCATATAAACAGATCTCTCTACTGTTGCCTCAGGCATTGTGCAAAATGCTGCTTCTATGTTACCTCTCTGTGGGCTGCTATCTTTTTAAGGGTGAGGACTCAGCTATCCCTCCTCCTCGAGGCACACCTAGTGCTGAATCAGCTGACCTTTGAAGCTCCAGGTTCCAAGTCTCCCTGGTTATGCAAACTCACAGAATTCAGCCCTTCTGGTTTTCAAAGCCAAACTTTATGGGGATTTGTCTTCCCCAGGTAGGCTTCCTGGTGCAAGAGACAATTTCTCTCCCCTCTCTGTGCTTGCAGCTTTCTCCCTTCTATGGGGAGCTCCCCACCAAGTGGTTTCTGCCTTCACTAACCTGCAATGCAGTTTCTCTACATGGAGTTGTGGAGTTTGTTCTGCCAGTCTTCAGATATTCTCTAGTTTATTTACACGGTTGTGAGTGATATCTAGTTGTAAACATGAGACAGGGTGAGCTTAGGGTACTGGTACTCTGCCAGGTTCCCAACCTCCATCTCATCACATTTCATAAGTGAGCAAAAAAATTATAAACCCAATACTGGCAAGAGTATGCAGGCATATTTTGTTGATAAAGTATAACCAGGACAATTTTTGCCTAGAAATTTAGAAGCCACACTGATGACTTAAAAATCTTCTACTTTCTGTCTCAGTAATTTCACTTCTGGGAGTCTTAATATAATATTCCTAAAGTATTGTGAAACTATGAAAATATGGTCATTATTATGTTATATATTAGAAAAAATAAAGGTAATGGATAATTAGGTTAGAATTCATTCACGTTTTACTTGCTGGAATGCTATTTAACTATTAAATTGGTCAGGAAATAAATGCACACCTATACACACACATACATATACATATATGCATACATACATACATACATACATTCACATATTACACACATATATAAGCACAGAGGTATATTTATATGATTATGTTAATTGTAAACATCAAGATTAAAATAGGTTATGTACTTTATGCTTACATTTATATGAAATATTTATGTGAAAACAAGACTGGGGGAGGTAAATTACAAAGTATTACTTCTTAGGTATTCAATATACAAACGAGGATATTCCTAATTTTTTTTTGTTTTTTCTGAAATTTTATAATCTGGTTATTCTAATTTTTAGGTAAATTAAATGAAGAAAGAAAAGAAAGAATAAAGGACAGGAGAGAAGGTGGGAGGGAGGAAGATTTATGTTTTCCTCCAGTAAACATAACATTGATTGAATTAAGTGAATTTAAGATGCGACATTAATGAATAGTTTGAAGAAGGCAAGGAGGGTTGTCTGTGATCGTTAACTTTGCTCTAAAAAGGAACATTAAAAAATATTCCTTTTATTTTCTGATAAAAAAGGACAGTTCTGCTTCTATGTATTTTTTCCCCTTTGTATTTCTAATAGAGAAATTGAAATTTCTCTAATAGAGAAATAGAGCTCTAGCATTAAAAATATGTGGGCATCAGGGATATCAAAGAATTATGTAGGGGGAAAAAAAGTGACTTGGCTATTATTCCAAATCATCTACTACCTTTAGTTTGTGCCATTTTCTGGAATTTGTAAGTCTAGTTATCTACTCTAGCTTTGCATTTCTAAGCATTTCCTCCTGAGTGAATGTAGCTTTTATTACAGCTCTCCAAATCTATGGTCCTTGAGCCCATATGAATTAGCACTAAAAACGTGTTTATAATTTTGGAGTAAAATAAGATTATATATTCAAAATTTAATATAAGGCCTTTTCACTTACTAGTATCCTTCAGTTTCTTAGCACATCAAAATTACAGGCTTGTTTATACACATGGGCACAACCCAAGACTGTCTGAAAATTTTCCTGTGAGTTTCACATGAAGGAAGTAGTTTTGTGATATCTAGAAGGGAAATATGTCATATACAGTTAGCGTTAAAATTTAAAAAAAATCAGCAAATTTCAAAAAGCCATTTGAAAAGTATACTAATACATTTGAAAAAATTTATATCATTTGTTCAGTAAACACTTAGGGTATTTCTTGTCATATCTATATCTATATCTATATCTATATCATCTGTATCTATCATCTATTTATCTATCTATGTATATACTGTACATATTATTTTATGACTGGAAAAAATAGCTTAAATTTTATTTTTTTCAGCTTTTTCATCTATAAATTAGAAATAATAGTATGTAGCTGTATTTTATTAAGGTGTTATGAGATAATACACATGAAGTGCTTAGAAGAGTGTCCGGCAAATAAAAGGGTTAAAGAAATGTTCACTGTTGTTATCATTACTATTTTTGATTGTCAGGATATGTTGACTTTTTTTAAATCTAATATTACATTTTGGAAGTTTGTTGCATAATGGCAAAAGAACCGTTTAAGCTAGAATAATATATTTCGGTGTAACTAATACCTTACATTTCAATAGGAAGAAAATCATATTATTAAATTTTATTCTCATAGTTAGATATTAAATCAGAAAAATAAAAAAAATCTATAATTATGCAGTTAATAAATGGCATATGTGAGACTTAAGTTCTAATTTTGGCATTTCTTCCCAGATACTCCATTGTGACTTTTTAGTCTGAATTTACTATTTAATTAATCAAATATATAATTTTATAAAAATAAAATCCTAAATAATTCTGAAGGCAGAAGACCCATAAAGACACTTGAATGTTTATACTTGAAATCAGTATATACAACTGTGTTATAAAAGTGAAACTAATTTGATAATTTTGTTTATTTAAATCTGTAATCTCATGCTTGATACAGTGGCCAGGGGATGAAAGTGTCAGCTGTGAAAATGTAAATTACTGAAGTGTATCTTAGGGAGAAGTGATGGTGTTCAGACTTACCAATCATGTGGCAAATAATTAATATGTATCAGGGACTGTAATTTCAGATAATATGGAGAATTTTTCAATCATTCCCAAACTATTTGTGTGCATTATCTGAGATACACTGCTTGACAGAGATTCTCAGAAATACATGAAGCCTATTTCTATGATACCCTAGTAGCAATAGGAAAATGTGGTTAGCCAGCCTGAAACCTCTATCTTACTTATTTTTTTAAAATTTTATTTATTTATTTTAAGAGACAGGCAGAGAGAGGGAGGGTGAGAAAGAATCTCAATTAGGCTGCACGCTGTCGGCACAGAGCCTGAATACGTGAGAATATGACTTGAGCTGAAATCAAGAGTCGGATGCTTACCTGACTGAACCACCTAGGTGCCCCTGTATCTTACTTCTGATGGCAAAAGTGAGACTAACAGACAGAAATTATAGGTTGGCAGGTTTATGCATAATATAAAAAAGTTGTTTCTAATTGCTCATGCCTATGAGTTTACTCATAAGGTAAATCCCTATTGTAGAATGTGTAAACACATGCTTCATGCCCTCTCTGCAGAGATGTTTTAGACTAGCGTCAGGCTAAAACTGTAGAGTTGGGCTAGGCCCTTCAACTCTAAATTCTAGTATTCTAATAGAGTAGATATTAGCCAAAATATAGTCAAGAAATACTCCTTAATTGGTTTGATAGGCACCAACAAAAATGATTGTTTTCTTAAACCTCTTTAAGAATTTAATAGTAATAAGACTCAATAATCAGTAGTGTTCTAAAGTTTTTGAAATAGTTGTTTGCATATTATCTCACTTAATGTACCTTTTGAAATTCATTAATTTTAATTTTTATATCCAAACTTTCTATTTACTTCTTCCAATTAATGTATTTGCAACTTTACCAAAATTTGATCTGAAAATATGCAATGTTCACATTTTGGCATTGATTTTAGAATCTTGCACACATTTTGCACATCTTGCACACATTTTGATTTTTTTTCCCCCTATAATATAGTGGAAGTTGTTTCATTCAATACTTTCATGGCTGGCATTTGTTGATTTATTGAAAAAGTTATTTTTAACTGAGAAATCTTACAAATGATGAATATATACCTAATTTTTATGTATCAATCTATCTATGTTAATTAGTGCACATTCATTTACTATATTTGGGGTCCATTGATTGAATTTCCACATAGCTCATCTTCCTTGCATTAGTCACATTGAGATGATTTGCAGTTTTGTTAATTTCATAGTGGGACATAACTCAAGAAACTTCTGAAGTAGTCTGAATGAAAAATAATGCTTCTGGACCCCCCCCCCCCCTTTCCCTCTTCCCTAACCACTACTGTGTATCAGTTAGGAATGCTTCAATTGCAAATAACCAAATAAATCTTCTATAGCTTACATAAATTCCCTCCTTCTTTCTTCCTTCCCTTTCCAATTTTCCTTTTTTTCCCCTTAATTCATTCCTTCTTTCCATTATCTTATTAAAGAAGTTTGGAGGTAAGTGATGCGTGACATTAGGATAATCACATTCTTTCTGAACTTCTTCTGGCCTCGACCCTATAGTCAGTCACGAATGGGTGCCACACGTCCCAACATTAGGATTATGTTCTAAATGCATCTTTCCTCCTTATGAAGAAAGCAACATTTTCTTACTTGCCACCAATTAATGAATGTTTATGTGTCATTGATCAAAATGGTGCCAGATGACTCTATCAGTTTGCTAGTATTTTAGCTGACCCAACCCTGTGAATTCTTAGAATGGATAGTCTGGGAGTGGGTGTTGGGTTAGCAAAGCAGCAATATCTGTCAATCCTATCTTTTACTAACTTCTCTTTTCTGAACTACTCTAAAGTACTTAATTTTCATAGATTCAACTACTTTTTGCTACTTATCTTTTGTTAGTATTTGTAGAAATTAAGTTGCATAATTATAATATTATATACAACTGGAAAATGAGTGTTTTGAGAATAAATATAAATGGATTTTGGCAAGCATGCAGCTCACTGATAAGATGAGAAGTGTATGGGGGCGCTTGGGTGGCTCAGTCGATTACGCATCCAACTTAGGCTCAGGTCATGTCTTGCGGTTTGTGGGTTTGAGCCCAGCATTGGGTTCTGTACTGACAGCACAGAGCCTGGAGCCTGCTTCAGATTCTGTGTTTCCCTCTCTCTCCGCCCCTCCCCTGTTCATGCTCTAACTCTCTCTGTCTCTCAACAATGAAGAAATGTTAAAAAAAAAAAAAAGAAGAAGTGCATGGGTATATTGAAGAATCGCTACTGGCTGGGAGAATTCAGTGTTTCCTGGAAATCAGTTGAGTGTATTTTAGAGGGAAATTTATAGGTAATCCAGGAATGGGATTAAGTGGTGGCTGGCTAAAATGTACATTCCAAAAGCCCTAATTTAAATCCAGAGCAATGCAAAATAGATAATTCCACTTATCCATGGGCTCTTCAAAGGGCTGGCCCATATCTTGTTCAACTTGTGTCTGCAATAGGCAGCATATATCCAGTACATGAAAGGCCTCACTAAAAGTTGCATTGAGTAATGGTGATGATAATGATGATGAAAATGTTAGAATACTATATTCCATGATATGGTACCATATTAGTAAGAATCTAAAAGAATTTGTTCTTAGCAGTTTCGTGTTTATAAGTTCTTTGAGTGAAACAGTTATCACTCTCATTTGTCAGATGGAAAGTCTACTTTGGTTTGACATCCTAGGATTTGGCATTGTTTTCTAGGCAAGTAAATGCCAAAACCCACCTATTTCCTGTATAATCAAACTTCCCTGCACATTACTAACAGTCCTGGATTGTTTGGCTAATTGCTGAAAAGGACTACAAAGCCCAAAACAGCAAAAAACATAACTCTTTCCTCGAATACATAATAGTAAAAGCAATGGACTGTAAATATTTAAGTGGGAGAAAATGTTGCATGCTTTTTTTGTTAGAGACCAGAAAACTTGTGTCATTTCCTTTTACAAATGAAAGAGCTTCCTATTTCTGTTTGCTAATAGCTGGAACTGCCACTACTTTTATTTTGTTGTTCCCATACTCTTTATAGCTTGAGGCAATAATTCACTCAATTTATGTGAAATAGTTACATCACCAGTTTTGCTGCTCTCTATATATTCATGAGGTTTGATGATGTTGTTCTAATTATTAAGGATTTTTTTCCTACGTTATGTGGGATAAGGTAGTTTGAGTTTTACATTAGCTAAATTCAGGATAGGTCATATATATAACATTAAAGCTTTTGTTCATGTTCCTTGTGGGACTGCTGTATGAATAGTTCAAAGATGTCAAAGTTAGTCATTCTGTAACATTTTTCCTATTTTGTAATGATAGAATTTATAACATGCCCAGTGGTAAAATTTTATATATCTAATAGATGTCAATAATAATTATAAATATTCGAGATTTACTATAATGTCTTACTTCTAGTTCTTCCAGAAAGCCATGCTAAGTTTTTCAAACCATAAAGCTTTATATAGCTGACACCACCCAAACTTTCAATGGTTATCCATATGCTGTATCATTTAACTTCCTACTTAAATGCTGGTTGCTCTGGGCAACAGCACAACTAATCGATTGTAAATTGCTTACCTTGGATCAGAATTTTCTTTAACATTGTCACTTTTCTGGAAATCACCATCCCTAAGAATGTAATAGTTAAGAACTTTGAGAAATTTGAGAATAGATTTTATAATTCATGTATTTTCTACTGTATATTTCTGAAGTTAATCGGTAGCAATATAGTGTGATGGGTAACAGGTATTAAAGAGATGGTATTCATTAATAAACCTTTTCATAAGATAAAAAAAGCATAATGACAAGTAAAGCTTTAAAAATAAAACATGAGGGGCACCTGGGTGGCTCAGTCAGTTAAGCTCCGACTTCAGCTCAAGTCATGATCTCATGGTTTGTGAGTTTGAGCCCCACATTGAGCTGTCTGCTGTCAGCATACAGCCCATGTCAGTTCCTCTGTCCCCACTCTCTCTGTCCCTCCCCCTGCTCACTCTCTCTCTAAAATAAAATAAAAAGTAACAATAAAATATGAAACTCAAACATAGAGCTCTCTAATTCCTCTTAATTTCTTGAATTGTATCAGTTAAAAGAGCAAAACATTTATCTCAGTCTTCTACATTTTGAGTTTTTGTTTCGCCTGATATTGATTTGGAAATTTTCATCAGCTTGAACAGAAAATCTGCATGTGGGGAAAGATAAGAAATTGACTGAAATGTCTGATATAGAGCCAGAATGGGTCTCTATTGTATTATATCCCAAGAATGTTAGAAGAGGCAATTAATAGTTGAGAGGGACCGTATAAGGTGGTTTTTGGAGCTGATGCATCGGAGTTTTCTGAAGTGTTTATTATAATATAAAAAAATCTGTTCCCACCTGTCCCCCAGAGATTTAATTTAGTACAGCTGAAGTATATACCTGGATTTTTACTTTTTATGTGTATAATTTAATCTTAAGCATAATAAAAGCTTGAGAAACACTGACATATTAATTCTCCATTTCCCACACATTTTTTGCCATATTAAATACCTGGGAAGTAGCATTAGATTTGTCCCCACTTTGAAATATCCTCATTTATAGTTTAAAACTATAATATGACCATGAAGAACACTTTCTGAACATGATACAAAACAACTATTCAGCACATTATATATCACTCAATGCGTTTTGCATACAAATGATTATAAAAACTGATTTTTAATTACATGAAGAGATTTTCATTAAGGATGAATAATTATCATTTTATCATATAATAAGAACTATGCAATCAGTGTCTGTGTATATTTTTTCTCTGGCTCTACAGAGCCATGTTAGGCAATGATCTCCAATGATCCCCACCTCTTGGCATTCATGCCTTTTTATAATTCCTTTTCTCAGTGTGGGCAGGACTTACTGACTTGCCTCTAACTAATAACAGGATACAGCATGCGTATTGGGATGTCATTTCTGATATTAAGTTATAAAATGATTGCAGCTGTCATTTTGGGTGCTCTCTCTCCCTCATTCTGAGGGAAGTTAAAAGCCATGTTTTAATATGCCCTGTTGAGAAGCCCACATGACAAGAAATTGAGGGAGGTGTCTAGCCAACAGCTAGTGAGGAGGTGAGGTCTTTAGTCCAGCTTCCCACAAAGAACTGAATCTCATCAACAAGCATGTGAATCGACTTGGGAGCAAGAACCAACCCCAGTCATGCTTCAGATAAGATCACACCCCTGAGCAACACCCTGACTGCAGCCTCATGAAGCTCCAGCTTGAGTCAGAAGCTCCAGCTAAGCCATGCTCTGATTCTTAACCACAGAAGTATGAGATAATATATATTTGATGTTTTAAGTTGCTTAGTTTTAGGATAGTTTGGAAACAGTAGAAAACAATTTAGAAGTCAAAAGTGGCATTAATCACCACATTCCAGATTCTAGTGTCAGGATTTCTTTGCTCTCTATGTGATCTCTGATTTTTTCATAAATACTTTACTTGCATTATCATAGATGAGTTTTATTTGAAAACAACTCAGTCCTTTAAAAATAAATAGGAGCTTTATTAAGAGTAAAATAAAAATTGCACAAATTCTTTGTGTGTAGCAAGTTCAGCCCTCGTCCAATTTCTGTCACTCAATTTGAATCATAATTGCAAATTCATTTATTTTTTTTTAAATTTTTTTTCAACGTTTTATTATTTTTGAGACAGAGAGAGACAGATCATGAACAGGGGAGGGACAGAGACAGAGGGAGACACAGAATCTGAAACAGGCTGCAGGCTCTGAGCGGTCAGTACAGAGCCCGATGCGGGGCTCGAACTCACGGGCCATGAGATCATGACCTGAGCCGAAGTCGGACGCTTAACCGACCAAGCCACCCAGGCGCCCCTCATTTATTTTTTTAATTTGAGAATTCATCATATTCTTTTTGAGAATAACTACCTTTCTGGTGCGATAACCAAAATGACAGCATCTTTCATAGAACTCGAGCACTAGAATATTTTTAAAATATTCTGGAAACCAGCACTTTTGTTTTATAGATGAATGATCTTTGGTCCGTAAGAAAAAAAATAAAAGACGAAGTGGATTACTGAAGATAAAACTACTGCTTGAACTGAGATCTAATGACTCTTTTCTAGTGTTCCTTTGATTCTTTGATCATAGATTTACTGGGTGGTGGAAGCCAATGTTCAGAAGACTTTTGGGAGATGACCAATTTAGGCTGGGACTTGAACTGTGTCATGTGTAGCTTCCAAAATGGGATAGCCCATTTTTTTTTTAATTTTTTTCAACATTTATTTATTTTTGGGACAGAGAGAGACAGAGCATGAACAGGGGAGGGGCAGAGAGAGAGGGAGACACAGAATCGGAAGCAGGCTCCAGGCTCTGAGCCATCAGCCCAGAGCCTGACACGGGGCTTGAACTCACGGAGTGCAAGATCATTACCTGGCTGAAGTCAGACGCTTAACTGACTGCACCACCCAGGCGCCCCGATGGATAGCCCATTTTTACTAATATTTCAAAACTGTTCTCAGATTTCCCATGGCTTTGTAAAGCCTCTATGTACCTCACTGCTCTCTATGTGTCTTACTGCTAAACAACATTTAACCAAGTTTCCAGTGTCTGCCTTTTCTATGATGGCGTCTGCAAAGGTGCCGTGCTACTAGTGTTTAGGAACAAACATTAATAATGTTAATTAATAGCATAAATAGGATTGCATTTTGGATTTATTATGTAGTAAGTGCTTTGGATTTATTTTTGGATAAACACCAGGGAAGGAAGATTGAGACAGAGACACTATTCTGGAATACAAGACTCCCTGCATAAAGAGCCATTTTTTTATCAGTTGATGGACATTTAAAGAAATTGTGGTTTATATACACAATGGAATATTACGTGGCAATGAGAAAAAATGAAATATGGCCTTTTGTAGCAACGTGGATGGAACTGGAGAGTGTGATGCTAAGTGAAATAAGCCATACAGAGAAAGACAGATACCATATGGTTTCACTCTTATGTGGATCCTGAGAAACTTAACAGGAACCCATGGGGGAGGGGAAGGAAAAAAAAAAAAGAGGTTAGAGTGGGAGAGAGCCAAAGCATAAGAGACTGTTAAAAACTGAGAACAAACTGAGGGTTGATGGGGGGTGGGAGGGAGGAGAGGGTGGGTGATGGGTATTGAAGAGGGCACCTTTTGGGATGAGCACTGGGTGTTGTATGGAAACCAATTTGTCAATAAATTTCATATATAAAAAAAAAGAGCCATGTTTTTAGTAGTTGACTAGCTTCAAGACTCTGAGGAAACTCTTTTTACATCATGGTGTTACTATGAATGAAATTTTAGGTATAACATGTAAGAGAGTATTTTTAAAAAGTATTTGTTAATGTTTATTTAATTTTTAGGGAGAGAGTGAGAGGTAGAATCCCAAGCTCTGACCTGGGGCTCAGTCTCATGAACCGTGAGGTCATGACCTGAGCTGAAATCAAGAGTTGGACGCTTAACCAACTGAGCCACTCAGGCGCCCCTAAAAAGTATTCACTGCTTCTCTAGCAATAAGCAATATATCTTATTTATATCAATTACCTCTTTTCAACAGACAGAAGTTGGGTTTATTATGGCCTGAAGTAAATTAATTTCCCCCATCTTTCTGTTTATTTTGCAACCATTGACTACCTCTCTTGCTAGTTTTATGTAAGTGTGTCAACGTTTCTGGAATATCTCTGTTATACTTGTCATTGGAGTTGTTATACAAATAAATGCCAGGGAGTCAGGGATTTGCTTCCACATCACCATGCACTACTGGAGGCATTACTCTCATTTCTTGTTTTAATAAACTTCCTTCAAACTCCTAGGCCTGAATTAAATCAAAGTAGTTTTAGAGCTCAAAGATGGAATAAGTCACTTCAGGAAAGTGGGACAAAGAAAATCAGGGACGCCAGATGGAAAGTTCAGACTGGCCAGTATCTTTAAAATGTCAATGCTGTATAAAAAGGCTTTGTAAGCCATCAATCAGCGATGGCTCTAGAAATAGGCAGGTGGCTATAGAAATTAGTCTTTTTTCACTAAGCCTTAGAAAATTATTTTCAAAGTAGGCTGAATTTGAGAACACTTATGCAGGTATATTTAAGGAACTGAAAAAGAGATGAAAGAAGAATTTCTAGTAAGATTGTAGTAGTTAATAGAAGAGTAACCCCTTGTTTTCCTAAATAGTAGAGTCGAAAGTCTGTATATTTATTTTATTCTTATATTAAAATTTGACTTATTTACTAAAACAGGCAAGATTTAAATCTGGCTTTCTTATGTTTTTTTTGTTTGAAACAAGATTAAAAATCAATACATTTCTCCTTTCATCATGAAACCAATTTATAACCCTATGGCAGTATCCATTCATTTCAAAATAAAAACATAAAGCAAAGCCTTTGGTTTTCAAGAAAAGAGGAGTCTCAAAGAGAAATGGCTATAGGGCCTTAATGGTGTAGGAAAGCTTTGCAGGGGAACCAATAGTAAATGGATTTTCTTAGAATGGAGGCATGTCCTTAGTTCATGCTAAAAAAAAAAACAAAAAAAAAAAAACAAAAGCATTCTTAGCCTTGTAGCTATTCCAATTTAATTGAATTCACACTAGCTAGCACATACATACAACAGTATTTGTTAACATTTATACAGCACTCTATGTATGCACCAGACGCTTATGTTGTCATGATCATATAGTTATTTAATTTTTAAAACCGTGCTTTAACAGCAGGTATTTGTTTTATTCCTATGAAAAAAATGGATGTTAAAGAACCTGTATAAATCTCTCCTTCAACCCTTCATCCCTGCCTCATGGAGATTTTAAATATTGTTGAAGCATGAAAACTATTATATGATGATTCAGAGCACAGATCACTTAGTTGGTTTCAAATACTGGTTCTATTACTTCCTAGCTGTGAAAGCTTAAATTATCTGTCCCTACATTTGAGTTTCCTTGTGTATGAAGTGATAAATGTAAAAGGATAATTCTGAGGTTTAAATGAGATAAAACATATAAAAGTGCTTAGCACATAGTATGAACTCAATAAATGTTAATTGTATTTATTATTTGAATCTCCTTCAAGGGGCGCCTGGGTGGCTCAGTCGGTTAAGCGGCCGACTTCAGCTCAGGTCATGATCTCGCAGTCCGTGAGTTTGAGGCCCGCGTCAGGCTCTGTGCTGATGGCTCAGAGCCTGGAGCCTTTTTCGGATTCTGTGTCTCCCTCTCTCTGACTCTCCCCCATTCATGCTCTGTCTCTCTCTGTCTCAAAAATAAATAAACTTTAAAAAAAAATAAAAAAAAATGAATCTCCTTCAAGATTCACCAGCAAAAAGTGCATAATTTTATTTAAAAATTTTAAAATATTTAATTTGAGAGAGGGCAAGCGAGCATGAGTAGGGGAGGCGCAGAGAGAGAGAGAGGGAGAGAGAGAATCCCAAGCACTATTAGTACAGAGCCCAACGCAGGGCTTGATCCCATCAACCGTGAGATTGTGACCTGAACTGAAATCAAGAGTTGGACGCTTAACCACCTGAGCTACCCAGGTGTCCCCAAATTGCATGATTTTAGAAATCATTTGGTTAATTATTTTAACTGAACAAATTAACCATTAAAAGATTTTAAAAAACAACTTTTCTGCCTTTGAATATATGATTCATGTGGAAATAATAAATAATCACATATACAATGTACCATAATGTTTACAATGTATTATGCAATTCAAATAAACTGTAATTCAAATAAAGTAACATTTTATGCCAATCAGGGAAGATTTTTCTCCAAGAGATAGATGAGATAGATTTTTTTAGCAGTTAGTTTTAAGAATAACTTTATATATAAAACATTCTAATTGTCAAAAAAATTTAGAAAATGCAAAAAAAGTGTTACAACTAAAGGGAAATCACCCATAAATTGGCAACCCAGATTTTTTAAGTATTTAATAATATTTTTGCATATTGTCTTATGGTCTTTGTGTGTATAACCTATATTTAAAAAACAATATTTGATCATTTCTTACCTGGCTATTTATCGTTTTCACCACCCCACATTGTTTTAGAAAAATTTTTCCAGTTTATTAAATGTGGGTTTTATGAGTGGACTAAAGAAAAACAAAAGGCATTTTTTAGCTTTGGGTTGGGGACTGAAGGATAGGAGGTAAAAGATGAAAATACAGCAAATAGCAAATGAGTTTTATTCAGTGAAGGATAGGGTAATTTATCTGGTTTAACAACTGCAGGACGTGAATTCCACATTTGAAGGTGAGAGCTATTCTCTAGCCCTGCATTCTAGGCAGGATGGCACTCTGGTATGGCGGAAAGAGCAGTGGAGAGTGTGTGAGAGGCCTCAGTTCACGCTACATTAATACTATTTGACACTTCAACAATATCGGGTTAGTCACTTGGCTTGGCTCTCCCCTTGCCTTGTTTCTTCATGTTTAAAATGAGACATCTGAAAGATGGGCCCAAAATCAATAATGTACCAGTCCAAGCCAGATCTATCCCAGAGCCACTGTGTACCTCAGAGGACGTAGGGTCTGTGAATGCTTTCACAAGACTGGAAAGTGTTGTGCAAAGGGAAACACTCTGGAATGTGTGCCATCAAGGCCATACTCACATGTTTTCATCTTGGTGTTCACTGAGGCCACATCAACAGACACATAGAATATGCTCTGGAAATTCTTGGGACAGTCAACAAAGGATAAGTTTGGAATGGAATTGGCATCCTCCCAAAAGTCTTTTTTTTTTTTTTTTCAACCTAAGAACATGTTTTCTGAACTGGATTCTGATAGCTATTAGTTTTAGTTCTTTAGCAAATTGTTCTTTCTCTCTCTCTCTCTCTCTCTCTATCTCTCTCTCTCTGTGTGTGTGTGTGTGTGTGTGTGTGTGTGTGTGTGTGTGTGTGTGTGTTTTCTGAATCTGGCGATAGAACCAAATGGATCTGCAGGTTTGGATATGTGACTCAGTTCTTGTTAATCATGTTGTCTCGCTAATCATGTTGTCTTGCTTTGCTTGGACATAGTGACTGTCTGTAAGTGAGAATAGAGCGCAAACAGAGGTAATTAATCACATATCTTTGTGAAACTAAATGTTGTGAGGAGAGAAAAAGACTCCTGCCTCATTTAAGATAGAGTAGCAGGGACTAGTACTACCTTCCTGCTTGAAACAAACAAAAAATGTACATAACACATGAATCAAGAGCACTTAACACATTGGATATCAGGCAGTGAAGGCAAGCAGTCTCTGAGAAAGAGGAAACACAAGAGGTGAGGGAGAGATTGCCCAGCTCACCGCCTAGAGGGAGATTCTAGGTCACTGTGCAGGGAAGAGACTCAGGCAGAGTAGGACCGCCTCCTAGCTTTGACGACCAGCTGAGGGCTTGAAGTACTGAATGCAAGAGTTTATATTCCTTTTTATTGTTAAGCTACTTCAATTTGGGGTTCAGTCATTTTAAGAAAAAGAGACCTAATACACCTTATATTTCATTTCCCTGTCCATTTTCCTTATTCCTGAGTTCCATTTCAAAGTCAGGCATACCTCAGGCATTGCTGAAGTCACATGTTAAGATCTGACAAGTGCCCTTTACTATGTAGCCTCAAGTATGTGCTGCAAGAACCACAGCCTTTAGAGTGACTTTCGAATTAAATTGTTAAAATGTGTTTTTAACTTAGTACCTTCTGAAAAATCTATTCTTCTGCAGACAGGCTTACAGCTATCTTCTATTAGGGCTGGAAATTGACTTTCTAGCCACTGACACTTGACAGGATGTTTATTTTCCTGTTATAACAATTGCCAATTGTCCACCAATTTCTCTTCTCACAGAAATAACGAAGGTCAGCCGTGATGAACTACACTCTCTGTAACTCTCTCTGACAATTTATTTATATCCATATTTGATATCAGTAATTCTCTCACTTCCTAAAAATGGAAAAAAAAAATGAAGACAATCAGTGCAAAATGCTGTCAAGGGTGGGGAGCGAGAAGATAAAGGTGTTTGCATGTTATTCTCGACCTGACTATGAAAACCATCACCCAACAAGGATGGAATGTCAGCACAGATACTTTTTTTTTTTAATTTCAAAAAAGCTCTGCAGCTTCAAGATAAAATGTAACCTTGCAGTTGCTAAGGTAACTGGGATTTTTTTTTCCTCTTTAGGAATAGCAGAACAAATTAGGTGAGGAAAACTTCTGTAAATTGTCAATACATGAATGCCCGAGGCTGCAATAGCTCAATGCTTCATTGGAATCCTAGGTAACCAATATGTGGGGCAAGTCACCTAAAAGATATATTTGCTGTTGATCTGATTAGTTTCTTGAGCAATTTAATGCAAATGATGAAATCATAGCTACCCCTCCTTTTTTAGCTTTGACAACCTTTCTTCCCCTTGTTAATTTTATGCAATTTAATAGCTATCAGTGGTTCTAAGACTGAAGATAGAACATTTTTAGATACAATAAAATATGACAAGGTTAATTGTTGGCAATGGTCTACTTTATAATCAATACGTATTTAGAATTCTATATTGATATTTCTCTGTTGCTGCTATTCCCTGGGGCTTCCTCTGGTGTGGCATCATTAATCTCTCATCATTCTGCTGGCAGGATTATTTGTTAAAATATTTGGAATTAGAGACTAATGGTTCGTACATGAAAACCCACTCATTATGTTTGTTTTCAAAGTATCCCAATGTACTCTGACATAAAAAGACATTGATAGGGGCACCTCAGCAGCTCAGTCAGTTAAGTGCCTGACTCTCAATTTTGACTCAGGTCATGATCTCACAGTTGAGTTCGAGCCCCCCATCTGGCTCCATGCTGATGGTGCAAAGCCTGCTTGTGATTCTCCCTGTGGTATTTCATGGTTTCTAAGATGCACACTTTCCCACATTTTAGTATCCCTAAAATTAGGATGAATATAGCAATTGATGGTACTTGACAATTGTCTTTAGCCACTCGTTGCTTTTAAAGTATCTTGCAGTACATATAATAATCAATGATGTTATAGACTGGAAGGGATATAGCATTATGACTTACCGGTTTGAAAAAAATTTGGTAAAATTTGTCCCATGAGCTGTTTTCACCTTGTCTTACCAAGCAGTACATTAACCAATGAAACACTATGATTTTCTAGGCTCATCTTTAAAGTAAGTAGCTATCACAGTGGTGTTGTTGATACAAATGTTCTGGCTTTCAAATGTTCTGTGGATTATTCAGGTGTTATGTGATCATCTCTCACTATCTTCCTGTGCAAACAATACTTCAAAACAAACCAGTTAACAAGATGGGTTCACTCAAAATATACTAAGGAGGGAAAGCTGTGTTTGCTAGTAATTAAGGTTTCATTGATATTGCCTCAGTTCTGTGACTGGGCATCTGATTAACTAGTAAGAGGCATTCACAGGAAACCTGCCCTGAGCTAGAAGCTCTACCTTCTGATGGGTTTTGGAGACCGTTGCTTCCAGATCAACTCATTCACTAGTTGTGTCACCTAGCAAGTCAGTTAATCTCTCTCAAGCTTAGATCCTCATCTGAAAAAAGGGATCATTTCACAGATTTGATTATTGTTCAAAGATCAAACCAAATAGAATAAAATATTGTGCCATAACTGGTACTCAGTAAATGGTCTTTTCCTTTTTCCTTTTTTTCTCTATACTTATCCTTTGAGTTAATTTTTCTTCTGTATTAAATTAATGAAAAAAAAAGGAAATTATTATTCAATATTTTACAATATGAGAAAAAGTTATACCCAGGAAATGTTTGGTCTTGTCTAAATTGGAAGGTTTGAGGAACTAAAACAGTTGACTCATGAAGCCCAAACTGAGGATACTAAAATTCTAGAATTAGTCTTCAAATAATTTTATAATCTCTATAAACAAGAGATTACATAGTTCTTATGCAGGGTCCACTTTTTATAGTTTTATATTTTATTGCAGTAAAAATCACATTAGAGAATGATAGCTGGTGCCACATGGAGTGCGAAGGCAGTGGACTTGGTCGATAGATCTGAATCTGTAATATCAGTTTTTTTTTCAACGTTTTTTATTTATTTTTGGGACAGAGAGAGACAGAGCATGAACGGGGGAGGGGCAGAGAGAGAGGGAGACAGAATCGGAAACAGGCTCCAGGCTCCGAGCGATCAGCCCAGAGCCTGACGCGGGGCTCGAACTCACGGACCGCGAGATCGTGACCTGGCTGAAGTCGGACGCTTAACCGACTGCGCCACCCAGGCTTCCCTGTAATATCAGTTTGAATGAATGTCTTTAGGCATGAGAGTTGTAGTAAGTTTAAGTTACTTAAACTTTTTTGAGCCCCAGTTTCCTATATGTGTAATTAGACTAATAATATTTTTGTTGGGATAATAAAAGGTGATTATGTATGTAAACTGTTAAACATAATCTATGAGCTAGAACAAGTAGTAAATAAGTGTACCTTGAATATCACAGAAATTTATTTAGAATGGAAAGCTTTCTCATATAGATAAAATTCAGTTATAATAAACTTCAGAAGACATTTTAAAATGCCATCTTATTCAGTATGAATGTACTGGAGGACCAAATCCCACTCTGCAGGAGTTTGGAAACAAAACAAATGCCCAAGTCTTTGTAGCTGACTGTCAAGGACTTTTAATTTAGTGAGGGAATAAAGGCACTATAATGCACACGTACTCCAACCCTACAATTCACTTTTGGATGTTTTTGTGTCTGAGTCTTGATGAAAAGGCTGGATTTAATGGAGTTTTACTTGTTTTTTTGGAATGTTTGAGATGGGAAAGACACAGAGAGTTAAGCTTAATTTTACTTAATAGAATTAAATTAAAAATAAAAATAGCTCTGCTATAGTTTAACTCTATAAACTATCAGTTGTGGACAAGTTCTAAGCATTCCAGGAAGTAAGACAATATTAGAAACATGATATCCAATTGCCTGTTTATTAAAATTGAAATCTGTGTCAAACATGAATGGTCCAAATATAAATCTTAGAAAATTTTAAAGCAGTGAGCTGGATGAATTATTTCATGTGAGTTAGTGTATGTGCTGGGTAATAGGAGTATATTTTGAGGGATGACAGCTGAAGAGGTGTCATATTGTCTTCTGTGTTGTCTTGGTGATAAAGCTCTTTCAGGTAATTTTTGCAATTGCCCGTATAAAAGCATCACAGCTTATTGATTAAGAGCCAGGCTCTGGAATCAGACTGAGGTTGTTATCTCCCCTCTGTCAGTTGACACAGTTTGACTTTGGAATATTAGGAAACTTTCTAAACCTTAGTCTTCCCAACTTTAGAGTAGGGACAACTTCATAGAGCTTTTGTGAGAGTTAGAGTCTGATTGTGAACCCAAGCAGCATGGTTCCAGGACTCATTCTTTTTTTAAAAAAAATTTTTTTTCAACGTTTATTTATTTTTGCGACAGAGAGAGAGACAGAGCATGAACGGGGGAGGGGCAGAGAGAGAGGGAGACACAGAATCGGAAACAGGCTCCAGGCTCTGAGCCATCAGCCCAGAGCCTGACGCGGGGCTCGAACTCACGGACCGTGAGATCATGACCTTGCTGAAGTCGGACACTTAACCGACTGCGCCACCCAGGCGCCCCATCCAGGACTCATTCTATTGACTGTTAGGCCAGATGTTCAAGATGTATTTTGTTTAAAGGGACTACATTCAGATCATTTTATTAGGGAAATAGAAAAGAAAACAAAAATAGGTCAGTAATTTTAACTGATAAAAATTAAATTGTATCATATAATTCTTCAACAGTTTTAGAAAAAATATAACTTAACTTTTGACCCAATCAACCTCAAGAGTTTATGATTATAGTTTGTATTATGTTTGAGATATTATGTAGTTCATTAAATCAGAGAGGTTAAAGATGCAAAATAATATCTATGGTCTAATACATAGTGTTTAATGTATTTAACTATATTTAATTTCATACGTGATATTTTCCGCCTGTTCACCATTCCTGGTTTATGTGTGGTGGTAAAGTGTTTCAGGCAGTAGTTCTCATTTGAAACTTTGTTACATGCTGAGAGCTCTTTTAAAATTAAAAATTTGATTTAATTTTGTTTCAGAAATTACTTCTGATTTTTTCACATATAAATTAATATCAACCCATAATTGGAGCAGAAAAATGATTTTTTTACATGGTCTATTTAAAAAAGTTACTTATGTTTTCTTCCAATGATTCTCAATTCTTAGCTGGTTGTGGATTTAATCAAGAACCCAAGAATTTGATGAAAAGGAAAATAATATCAATGACAGCATATTTGCATTATGCTTTCTGTATTAAAGCACATTATACATTTAAAGGCAAAATGATATATTAAGAATGCTTGGTCAAAACTTTCATTCAGTGACATTGAACAAAGATCTGAAACTGAATATAAATATGGTATAACTAGCCTTGGTTGTTGAAGTTGTTCTTTAATTATGGTAACATGTGGCCCCAAAACTATCTCATGGTTTTCATTTCCGTCACATTGCAAAAACTATTAGTTTATTTGAAATCCTTCCCCCACAACAGAACTTTGGCTAGAGAAAGTGTGTATGTATCTTGTCCACTGCAAGTTGTTTATTAAGTGCTTGGAGAGTCTTTTCTAAATCAAATGGGATTAACTATTTGGAACTTGTACTTTATGGTTAAATTAAAAGAAAGTTGCACATCAGCCTCACTTTCATTTGTTTTAGCTCTATTCTTCTATATCTTTTTTGAGCCATCAACTTTAGGGAATTAAAAATAAGGCAAAACATCAATTGCATACTAGCTCCAAAGATATTTGTATGTAACACTGTTGAAATAAAGAGCTTATAGAGTAATTGGTAATTTATTTCGTATATTTTTAAATTGAAAATAAACTTGTGTCAAATGTCTTCAAGAATGTTTACATAATTATATTTATACTGTAAAATCCATATTAAATACTTGTGATAAAATAAAATATGCCAGTTAACAAGTAAATAGGAAGAGGCATATTTTGAAAGCATTCATTGTGACACTTAATCATTGTTACTATGTAGCATATTTGATTTCATGTTAAAAAAAGAATGTGGTGTGATTATGAAAGCATATCAAGTATAATAAATGTCTCTAATAAAAACAATATTTAGCATGTGCTTATTCAGAAAAGATTAGTCACTTGTAATTCGATCTAATAATTTTATAAGTCAAGTCAGAAATAATTAAAATGAGAACATACTGGATTTGGGGAGATAGTACTGCAAAGTGGAAAACATTTTGGAGTCAGACAGATGTGGGATTGTAATTCTGTACTTAATCTTGGTGTAAACTTGAACAATTTATTTACATTTTCTGTGCCTCGTTTTCCTTTTGTGCACAGTGGGAAAAATAAAGAACCCTTGTATCAGCTAGCTATTGCATAAGTAACCACCCCAAAACTTTGTGACTTGAAATAGTAAGGAATTATTGACTGCTCACTAGGTTCAGCTGAGTCGGGTTCACTTGTGCATCTGCAGTCAGTTGTGGGGATCAGGTACATGATTTTCCTAATCTAGGGTCTGGTGGTTGACTGGCTGAAGTTTGGTCTAAGGTGGCTTCACTTGGGACAGCTGGCCTCTCTTTCATGTTATGGCACTTCCTTTAAAAAGGGTAGCTTTGGTTTGTACTCATTGCACAGAGGGAGTCCAAGAGTGTGAGAGGAAGCACACAGGTATCTTGGAATGGGCATACAGTCATTCTGCTGCATTGGTCAAAGCAAGTCACAGAACTCGGACAGATTCAAGGAGTGTGAAACAGACTCCACTTCTGGAGTAGCTGTGGAGTTGCATTGCCAAGTGTGTGGATCAAAAAAAGAGTAAAGAATTATGGCCATACCATATTCCCTCTAGCAATTTAATATTATCTTTGGAAGAGTATTTGGCAGAAAATGTGTGCTCAGTGATGTGAACTAATTTAATTTTTAGAATGAAACAACTTAAATTCTGAAAATATTTTTGTTCTTTTGTTCTTTGCTTTCTTTATAAGGCCTGCATACGATTAATCACTTAATTTATTGCAAGTTCTACTTCTAAAACTACTTAAAATAATGACTCAAATATAAAAAAAATCAAATATGGCAATATTTTATAAGAATTCATGGAAAATATTACTTTTAGAAATATATTTTCAGAATTAAAAAAAATTAATGTTTATTTATTTTTGAGAGAGACAGAGTATGAATGGGGCAGGGTGCAGAGATAGGAAGACACAGAATCCGAAGCAGGTTCCAGGCTTTGAGCTGTCAGCATAGAGCCCAACATGGGGCTTGAACCCACGAACCATAAGATCATGACCTGAGCTGAATTCAGACCCTTAACTGACTGAGCCACCCAGGCACCCCTGTTTTCACAATTTTAAAGGTCAAAACACAATTGGTAAGAAAATACTTTCATTTGGAATGCCTTGGGCATCGATCCGAGCTTTCCATTATGCCATTTGTTTAATAGTGTCTGTTCCATCCTTTTTGGTGATGGTATGTCATAAATATTCATAGTATTACTAATAAGATAAATTATCTTTGACTATTTTTTTAAAATTTTTACCTTGAAATAATTTTAGACTTGCTGAAAAGGGGCAAAGATAGGACCCATTTCCCATTTCTCTCCCAGCCTGGCTTCCTCTCATATTAACAATGTATATGGCCACAGTGCATCTTTCAAGACTTGAAAATTCACATTGTTGCAACACTATTAACTAAACTACAGATCTTATTTGAATTTTGTCAATTTTTTCTCTATGCTTTTTTTTCTTCTGTTCCAGGATCCTATCTAAGATCCCACATCAAGTTTAGTTTTTTCTCCCTAGCCTCTACAGTTTGTAAAAGTTCCTCAGTTTTTTGTTCTCTTTCATGAACTTGATACTTTTGAAAAGTGTTGATGAGTTATTTCTGGAAAGTCTCTCGGTTTGAATTTGGTTTTTCTCATGATTGGAAAAAACTGGTGCATTTTTTGTTTTACACCAGCGGTACTGAAACAATGCTGTATTATCGGTTCACCTTGTCAAGAAGTTTATAAGTGTGTCTTCTTAGTGGTGATATTAATCAGATCACTTGGTAAAGCAGATGTCTGCAAGGTTTCTCTACTACAACGTTCCTAACTTTCCCTTTTTTATTAGGAAGTACTGTGAGATGCTGCAAACCCCAGACCCTAGTTTCTAAACATCCTGCAATAAAGGGAAAAAGGACTTCTTGGAAAAGTGGTTGATTCCAGCTGGGACAGAATAAATATAAAATGTAACTGAAGAATCTGGTGGTGAGAGAGTCTAAAAAGTGCTAAAAAAAAAAAAAGATGGGGGCTGTCGAAATAAGCAAAGATGACTGAAGCCAAAACAATTTGAACAACAAAATAAATGATAGTTTTGAATATTAACCCATAGAATTAAATACTTTCATGAGTCCATACTGATATAGATATGTAATTGAATAAATATTATTCGGGGTTGATGTCTTAGCTTGGGCCGCTATAACAAAATGCTGTGGACTGGTTGGCTTAATTGACATGTTTATTTCTCACAGATTTAGGGGCTGGGATGTTCAAGACCAGTGTGCCGGTATTGTTGAGTTCTGACGGGAATCTTCTTGGCTTGCTATCTGCCTTCTTGCTATATCCTCACATGCTAGGGAGAGACAGGCAAACTGTCTCTTCCTCTCATAGTATCTTTTATTTTTGAAACAAATAAGGATAATTTTCTAGGAGCTCCTGGGTGGTTCAGTCCGTCAAGCATCTGACTGTTGGTTTCAGCTCAGGTCATGATCTCACGGGTTCATGGATTCTAGCCCTGCTTCAAGATCTGCACTGACAGTGTGGAGCCTGCTTGGGATTCTCTCTCTCTCTCTCTCTCTCTCTCTCTATCTCTCTCTCCCTCCCTCCCTCCCTCCCTGCCCCTCCCCTTCTCACACTCTCGATCTCTCTCTCTCAAAATAAATAAACTTTAGAAAAGTTTTTCTAAAGAATACTGGTGTTTCCTTCTCCATACAGTTTTCTTACCAACGTATCCAAATGTCATCTTTTTTCAATACCCTATTCTTAAATAATGAGAGAAAATTATTATTTTAAAAAACAATTAACCCTGGTTAGGCATGGGGGTCTAGAGCAGCAGCAACAAAATCAGGTTCCTTGATGCTTCCGGCACTATCTTCTTCGTTTTGTTATCTTGGCACTGCAGGTGTAAACTACAAAGCTTCAATCTGTGCTATCTTTTGGGAGTTTACCAGTTCAGAAAGGCCCATGCCCTGTCCTATGGCAGAATGATTATTAGAAGAACACATGTTGTAATGCCATTCAGAAGTCTAACCAGCTATACACGGATTTGAGGCATGGGACTGGATTCGTTAAAAAAAAAAAAAAAAAAAAAAAAAAAAAAAAACAAAACTAAAACAGTATAAATTAGGGAAAAAATGCATAATGGTAACTTAGTTGCTCCAGAACACTCTATTCTTTGTTACGTGTTTGTTGTGTAAAGGAGATAGAAATATTTTAAAACTTAAAATCAGACAGCCATAGCCATCAGTGTAATTTTCCATGTATTTTTCCTTTTATTTTTATAGGATTAAGGTGATGTAAATGCACTGGAAGAGGAAAAGATCAGAAATTTAGGTTAAATTTTTGAATCACAAAATGTAAGAGCTCAAAGGATGCTAGAAGTCATTTAGTCCAGCATATTTATTTAACAGATGTAAAAATTAAGAGATGGAAGTTGAGGAACTTTAAACATTTTCTATGTATGCTTTGAAGTTTGTAGTGATCTAATCATTTTAAGAAGTTTGACTCATTAGAAGAGGTGTGAAACTTTATTTTCAGAATGTTATTAACAAACATTGACAGCAACTAATGATAATTTTAAGACATCCAATTTTAATATTTAGCTCATCAAATTGTGAAGGAGATTAAATTAAAATATTCATAGCTTAGTTTAAAATTGTAATTACAATAAAAGGGGCTTAGAAATAGGTAGCTGTTTGAAAATACATATATTTCACTGGTTAGTATAATGATTTGGAATAATAATGCTTAGATCCCAATACTACTGTCTTTGGATATTCCTTTATTCATGAATGATTCATTGATTAGTTCACACATACAATGGAAAATAAAACTCAGAAGGTCCCTTGTTCATATAGAAATTACAGTCCAGTGGAGAAGAATCAATAAGAAGCAAATAATTATTTAATTTTCATTTTTAAAACCTATTATATGGGAGCCAGTCACAGGAAGGTGGAGGCATAGTCTTCCAAGGGGGCTGGCAGCTTGTCCAGAGGCAGTAAGGCTGGAAAAAAAGGCAATATATAGAAACATGGGAGCAGAGGAGAAAGCCTGTCATAGGTCAAGTTGAAGAGTTTGGATTATATTTCAAACATAATACAAAACCATTGAAGGATTTTAGTGACAGGAGTTTTATTTATATTTTTAAGGAATTATTCTCACCGCCATATCAGGTAAATGATGAATGACATAGCTGGTAAAAGTGTTTAAATACAGTCTTCACCTCTTCACTTATTTTATCATTATTCTCCTCCACCTCTTCCAAAAATTGTAGAATTATGCTTATAGAATTGTGATTGAAGATTTGTATGGCTTTAGATAATCTTTTAAAATATTATAGATTAATATATATGTAAGTATGTTTTGTGTATGTACACATACATGATAGTATAATTATATGAATATATGTGTGATACATATTCTAGAAATATGGTAATTCCATTTTTGCTATGATTTGATTGAGAAAATACCTTTTTGTATATGGATTTAAGGGTCCTTTTCAATAATTCTTTCAGTTAACACCACTGGACCATATATGGGTGTGGAATTACTGTCCTTGATCCTTTTTATTTTTCCCTGCTTTACAAAATATTTTTATGTATTCAGATGAGCAGGCCAATCTCAATTGTAATCCTGTCCTTGTTTGCTTACTGGTTGTATAAACTTGGTCAAATTAATTAATATTTCTTTTTTTTTTTGAGATTCCTTAGTCTTTTCTATAAAATGGTACATACTTCAACAGTATTTTGTAAAAAACAATTACATAATGAATGTAAAGGATTAAACATTATGCCTAGCTTATAGTGTAGATTCAATAATATTATTTTAAAATGTGTCATAGATCGACATAGTGAAATCTTTTAATTTTAATCTTCTCTGTTCTGTCTTTGCTCTAATCAAAGCCATCTATCTGTGTTTCTGTCTTAGTGCACTTTGCACAGATCTCTTTAAGTTTATCTTTCTTGCCCACTGAAAGAAGCCTGCATATAGTCTGCAGCAAGGACATAAAGGAGGGGAGGCTCATGTCAATTTAGAACATAAAAAGAAATCAACCAGATAACATTACCTGTATTATCTAATTTTAAAACTAAACAGAATTTAGAAGTTCAAGGGAAAGGTCAATTGGGACATGTTATAAAACTATGGAAATAACAGATACAGTGAGTGCATTTTTGTAGATTTTACTTCCTATAATTAAAAAAAATATATATATTCATTTGTATAACATACACCTCATACAGCTTTATTGATACTACATATATCAAGTGTAACTAACAGAATGATTTTGAGTAATTCTTTTCAGAAAAGATAGGGGTGATCATTCTTATTCTGTTATTTTCATTACTTGGATATTTATCAAATCTCATTGTTAATATGTCCTGGGGATAGCCTTAGAGCTTTCCATAGAACTCTAACCAAAACAGATAAATCAAAATATGGTATGAATAGCTTTGAAAGAGTATACCATATAGTATACTTTATACACTAAACAATGCTTATTTGACATCTCCTTTAAGATGAAT
This sequence comes from Felis catus, assembly GCF_018350175.1. Lineage (NCBI taxonomy): Eukaryota > Metazoa > Chordata > Mammalia > Carnivora > Felidae > Felis > Felis catus. Next base: position 91,334,736 of record NC_058376.1, on the reverse strand, counting down.
ATTTTAAGTGTTCTTTGCATATTTTGCAGTTATGACCAAATTGAAATAAAAGTACTTTTAATCTAATGAAATACCTGACATGCTGTTGGGTTCTTAATGAAAATTCTTTCCTCACACTTTGAAGGGGACATAGTTTTACACAAATGAAGTATGTCACTTCTGTTAAATAGGTATTTTGAGGGCTTAACCAATCACAATACTTTTGTTGACTATAAGGCTATGCCTGTGTACCACCTAAAATCATGTAATGATCAACCAATCATCAGTACCCACCCCACAGTTTGAGAAATAGTAGTAAGTTTCTAATTCATGTAAAATAATATACAATGCAATCTGGAATAGAGGTTAAAATCATGGATTCTAGGACCAAACTAGCTGGGTTTGATTCCTGGTTCTAACAACTCAGGAGCTTTGTGATCCAGAGGAAGTCACATAATATCTCCCTGTTTCACTTTTCCATCCATAAAATGGAAAGGATCCTATATCATAAGGTTATTATGAGGATTAAATGAGTTGAATTGTGTAAAGTGATTAGATTAGTTTCTGGTACTAAGATAAAGGTCCTGTAGCATTTACTGTTATTATGAAGGACTTAGTTTTGTCAAATGAAAAGTGTATAAAGAGTGGTTTATTACCAGAATTCAGGGGAAAGAAAGAAATCACCATGGGGCATCCTTATCACAGAACTAGAATGCTAACTGCCTCTTAAAGGGTAGATAAGATTAAAGTTTTCTGGGTTATAAGAAAGATGTGGGGGTTAGAAATTAGGAAGTGTTGGAGACACAATGGGATTGTTGATTTCAATAGAGTGGAAGATTCTCACAAGTGCATAGTGAAAGAAGAGGCATGAAAACCAGGTTGACTTGACCCTATGTGGTGAGGAATTGAGGCCTGAACAAATCGCTAGCCTGTGAAATAAGGCGACTTCTGCTGCATGATGATGTGTTACGTGTTTTCATCTTGACTTTTGTAATTTGAAAGTTCAGGCTTATTTTATCACGGAGAAATAAATGATTGAGTAAACTCAAATAACTTCAACAATTTTTATGTGTTTTTAATAGATGAGATCAATCCAGTGGTCGCAGAGTTTTGTGTTGAGATGGGGTTTTCTTCTGGTAGCATTTTTTTTTTTAATTTTTTTTTAACGTTTATTTATTTTTGAGACAGAGAGAGACAGAGCATGAACGGGGGAGGGGCAGAGAGAGAGGGAGGCGCAGAACTGGAAGCAGGCTCCAGGCTCTGAGCCATCAGCCCAGAGCCCGACGCAGGGCTCAAACTCACGGACTGTGAGATCGTGACCTGAGCTGAAGTTGGACGCTTAACCGACTGAACCACCCAGGCGCCCCACTTCTGGTAGCATTTTAAACATGTTCACCAATGTCAAAGATTCCCAAGATATTGGAAACTTTAAAGACATAAACATTATTTTTGTAATTTCAACCCCTGATGGAGGCATGCCGTGCAGCTTACAGTGTCTCTCTCACCAGAACTGCAGAGTATAACGTTTCATTGCTTTCTCCCCAGGAGTTGCTGCATTACCAGTTAGGATATATCTAACAGCATATCATTAACCAGGCACCGTCAGATCATCAAAACAAAGAAACTGCTGAAGCTGAATTAGATGTTCTCACTCTAATAAAGAACAAAGTGTCACTGTATAAAACTGAGATGGTAGCGACGACGCAGCTCAGGCTAATTTCCTATATTTCCAAACATTAGATGATTAACTGTTTTGTTCATCTTGACTTAATTTTTCTGTATCTTTCCAAGTGTCAGAATAACTGGCTGAGAAACATATGTGCACAGGTGATTGGAATAGAAATTAAATCTACTGAAATTTAATGGTGTCAGAATGAACAGTCATTGGGCATATGACTTCCGTACTGATTGGAGAGTTACTGGGCTCTCCTTAGCTTCCCACTTACTTAGTAAACCCTGCTGGATATTGGAGTTTCTTCTATGCTCCATTGGTATGGTTCGTAAGCAACAAAATACTGTATAGCTCTTTATTTTGGGTGGATTTTGCATGAACTTTCACACTGCTTAAAACTCCCAAGATTTAATTTTGTGACTGTGACTTATAGTAATATAGTCAAGATCACCTTAAGTGTACTCTGTTATTTAGAAAGCATTACTTCAAAATTTCTACTAGGAAAGATTATGTGCTTGTTGGTTCTGCTGAATCTTGGTGTCTTTTTGCTCTTCTAATTAAGAATACTTCTGTTAAATAATGAAGTAGCTTCTCTTTGAAGAGGGAATTATTTGGAACTTTAGTTCTCTAAAATCAGCTGTATTCTCCCATGTTGTAGACACACTTTCCTTTTCAAATCCTTGATAATTGAGATGTATTTTCTCGGCTTTGAGCTCCTCTTTTTTTCATGAGCTCCTGTTACAAACAGGTCTTCCAGTTTCTTCTGGGAATCTCTTTATGATCTTGGGAGCATTCAATTATTAAACTGCACCAGGTTTTTGAGAAGATGAATCGTGTCTCTTTGTTATAGATCCTGACAGTTAATTTTTATAAGTTTTAGACCAACTATGCTGATCTGTTTCAAAGCTTCATCACAAAATGTCTTTTTACAGGTAAAATAATCTATATAATGAAGGCTTAGTATGGGTGTGTATTGTTAGAATCGTCCAGTTAAAGTTTTGATTATTTGCTATCTATCTTTCTGGATAGGCAATCATTTTGCCCTATGAATTAGGATAATTGATGTTATTCAAAGATATTTGCTGTAGGGTATCTAGATATATTTACTTGAGGGTATCTTTAAGGTTTTTAAAGTATTTTTTAAGTTTATTTATTTTGAGAGAGAGAGAGAGAGAGAGAGAGACCACAAAAGCAGGGGAGGGGCAGAGAGAGAAGGAGAGAGAGAATCCCAAACTGCACTGGCAGTGCAGAACCAGACGTGCGGTTCAAATCCAGAATGGTGAGATCATGACCTGAGCCAAACTCAAGAGCCAGATGCTTAACCGACTGAGCCACACAGGTGCCCTGAGAGTCTCTTTAATTTTTAAAGATAAATGAACTCCCAAATTCTATTAACATGTTTTCTTTTGGTAATAAATAAACTGAGTTGATTTAGTGCCCATATTCTGATCTGTACTTTAGTAAACAGAATTTGGGCTTGGGAACTAGATAAAATTGGGTGCTAGCGTTTAAAAGGTTTTGTAGCCTTGGCAATGTTTTTAACCTCTACATGTTTTATGGTATGCAACTTTAGGCAAATTTTTTAAAATTATTATTATTTTTTAAATTTCAATTACAGTATTATTATCATACAGGGTTATATTCATTTCAGGTGTACCATACAGTGATTCAACAATTATATACGTTACACAGTGCTCATTATGACAAGTGCCCTCCTTAATCCCCATCACTTATTTAACCCATCCCCCCATCCACCTCCCCTCTAGTAACCGTCAGTTGTTCTCGGTAGTTAAGAGTCTGTTTCTTGGTTTGTCTCTCTGCCTTTATTCCCCCTTTGCTTGTTTGTTTTGTTTCTTAAATTCCACATAAGAGTGAAATCATATGGTATTTGTTTTTCTGTGATTTATTTCACTTAGCATTATACTCTCCAGCTCCATCAATGTTGTTGCAAAATGGCAAGATTTTATTCTTTTTATGGCTGACTAATATTCCATTGTGTGTACACATACGCACACAAATATATGTGTATATGGTATACACACACACACACACACATATATATATATATATACTATATATATATATATATATAGTATATATATATACCACATTTTCTTTAGCAATTCATCTATTGATGGACAGATAATTGGGCTGCTTCTGTAATTTGGCTATTTTGAATAATGCTGCAATAAACATGTAGGGTGCACGTATCACTTTGGATTAGTGATTTGGTATTTTAATCATTCTGAATCTCAGTTTCCTAATCCTTGAACTTGTGATAAATGTGTGAAATTGTGTTAAAACGTGGGTTAACACACGATGAAATAGTGATTAAGATACTATTTTAACTAAACGTGTTGTAAACTTCTGAGCATTATGTCTGACACAAAAACTTCCAACAATCAATTTATCCACTCCATTTATTCCACAGATATTTATTTGGGTGTAGTACTACTTCTACTTCTGGTACCAGTAAGACTGACAACAACAATAATCTATCTCCTATTTTTATCACCTACAGTAGGATTTCTCAGCCTTTTCTGTGCAACTGAATCTCCTGGAAATTTGTTTTTCTAAAAAAAGAAAAAAAATAGATCTATAATTTATATATAAATTTAGAAAGAGGGACAGAGGGAGAGAGAGAGAGAGAGTGAGGACAATTCATAACCGAGTGATTCAAATTGATTATATGTAAAATGGGTAATGCAGTGTCCATGTTTAACTATGAATTCAGACTATATTGGTAGCCCTCAAATCTCACTTTGGGAAACTCTAAATCTACAGTAATAACTGAATACTTAAATCTTTCAGTTTCTTATTTAATAACAACAACATCACAAAACTTTAGGTATTATTTTGTTAGCTTTGGGATATATTAAGTTTATTCATTCAAAAATATTAAACATCAACTATTTGACAAACATTGTTAGGCACTAGGAATCTAGGTTTCTTCCACCATCTGAGAGGGGAGTATTCCTAGGAAAGCTTTTGTAAGCTAAAATGGTGTAAAACAAAGAATCAGTTTTGAGTGTTCTCACACCCCAAGAAAATCACCTCTCATAGGCTTCTCTGATAACTTAGGATATACCTTAGGACATAATAGATACACAAAAATCAAGGTAAAGCACAGATGCACACAGACACAGGTCCAAGCTATGGAGGCTTGGTGCTGAGATGCAAAGTGTAGTTCCTGGGAAGGGATTGGTGGGTGCCTTTGATACCGGGGTGCATGCTACCTTTGTAATGGCTCTGCAAAACGAATCCTGAACACTGTTTTCACTTTTTGCCTTTTTTTCATAAAAGCAAAACTCCTTTTCAGATTATTTTCCTTTAGCAAAAATAAGTAACTAATGTAGGTCATTTGTAAAAATGAAGTGGCATTATGGGAACCTTTAAAAAGTGAGGGATACCTGTACTGCTTAGCAAGAAGAACATCATACTTGTTCCAAAGAACACACAATCTAGTGAAAAAGACAACTAAAACAGTAGTAAAAAATAAAGTTTGAAGAATATTCTGATAGGGAATAGCAGGATACTGTTTCATGATCTTCAGTCTTTTACCTGCCATCCGTTTTGCTAGAGCATTGATATGTTTATGAAAAGCATGCCCACATAAAGTCATGTAATCTATTCACTGTGCAAGAACACTAATATATATATTTTTAAATGAGTGCTACAAATGCACTGTCCTGCCTAGAAAAAGATTATGGTCTTGCTTTTCCATTTCTAGGGTATTAGTGTATTCAACTTAAGACATTTCTAAAACTGAGAAGATCCACACATGCTATTATTACTAAAGATTACTTGATAAAGTTAAACCCAAACTGAGGTTCTGAAGCAAAGTCTATCTCAACACAAAAGATAAGCTACAGAAGGATTTCTTTGGCAATATTTTGATTGTTTCACATGATTTTAGGACCAAAACTCCAGTAGTTTTTGTCCATTACTCTTTGTTTTAAATTCACGTAACAGTGCTTTTCAAAGTTAATGTAATGACCCTCTAGAGGAGGGGTCAGCAAACTACAGCCTACAGGCCAGATCCATCCTGATGTCTGATTTTCTAAATTAATATTTATTGGGACATAGTCACACCCATTTTCTGTTTTATTGTCATGGATTTGGAGAGAGGGATAGCTTGCAAAGGGGCACAAGGAAACTTTCAGGGGTAATGCAAGTGTTTATCTTAATTGTGATGATGATTTTCATGGGTGTATAAGTATGTCAAAACTGATCAAATTGTTGATTTGAAACACGTGTAGTCTCTTGTCCTTCATTAGACCCCAAAAGTTGATTAAAAAAAGAGGTATAGAGATAAAGATCAAGTTTAAAAAATAAAACATACAGATTGCATACCCAAACATCATTTAAGTTCAACAGACATAAAATTATTCAGTCAAACTGCCATAAAAAATTTTAACAATCTCAATGTCTATACCTATTTTGCTGGGAATTAGTAACAACCCTTTGTTACTAATCAGCATTCCACAATTAGCATTCCCCAAAACAGTATTTGAGTAGCACTGTTATAAGAAATACGACAGAAAGCTGATGGCATCCCTATTCCACATGGATGTTACAATCTGTATAAAAATGAAACAGTTACCTAACTATAACAGGCTATGGTATAGTTCCAAAGACAGTGATTTAGGGCTCATCAGTAGGCAATAAAATGAAAAACAGCAAGGACTTTGGAAACCATCAGGCTGGGATTCAAACTCAATTTCTTTCATTTTCCTCATCTTACAGTATAGGTGAATTATGAAACTGCTTCCCTTCAGTTTGTCATAGGACGAAATGATAAAATAATGTTCTCTTCATGAGGCTGTTTGTATCTTTCCTTGGCAACATGCATGTAGTAGGTATTCAATAAATATTTGTTAGCTGAACAAAGAGCCTAGAAAATTGCAGTTCCAGAGTTGCTAAGCAACTTGCCAGAATATAGTAGTTACTGACTATTGCTTATCTCCTGCTGGTTGTGATTCTTGTCTGGAGACTGGATTTAAAACATTTTCTTATATGTAAGTCATTTAATTAAAAAAAAGCTAAGTATTATAGGCAATATTTGCCAAATGTAGAGGTAATTTCTCTATATGAGTGTTGTAATTTTCAAATTACCTGTATGGCAGAGACAAATATTTGTTTTGTAGACATATATCCTTTTTCTAGAGTAGAAAATATTTTTTGTAGAATAGAGAAATATTTCTTTAAAAAGTGTATATATTTCTTTAGCAATTAATTGCTATATTGAGTTTACTGAGTATGTATGAAGTGTAATTTCCATGGTAATATATTATGTAAATTAAAAAATGTCATCTATTTTTTTTTAGGGTTTTGTATTTCCATAAAACAGGAATCTGAAGAGATCACGGAACACTTATCAACATTAGGTGTAAATGTCGCAATTTCTTTGTTTATAAACCAGCATTAGTGGGAATTCTCCATATACCAGGCTCTGGGTCAAGCACTTTTTCTGACCTAATCTCATTTAATCCTCATAACTAACCTATAAGGTTAATACTGGTATTGCCATATTACAAGCTTTCAAAGGACATCTTGCATGAGGGGTGATAAATAGAAAAACAGAGATTTTCACTCAAATCAGTTTGTCATATTTTTTGTTTCTCCATACTACAATGCCTATAATGTGAGGTGAGACAAAAATCTGACAGCAGAATGAATTACAACACCTTTGTAAAACAAGACTCTGAGCTGCCCCGATTGCCTGGATTCACTGAGGTTTTCCAAAGATATTCTTTAATAGAAATCTCAAACCTTTGGCGTGCCTATATCCCTAGACATGCAAGACTGAATAAATGGGAATTGAACATGACTTGGTTCTGTAAGTTAAAATTCCTGAAACTTATGGCCAGGGAGGATTTTTTGAGGACTTAGAAAAATGGAGTTAGAGAAGCCCCCTGAGGAGTTCCTCCTTACTCTCCAAATATTCTTCAGAATGGGACAGAAAATACCAGTTGCAATCTAACAAATGCTTTCTGGATCCGTTCTACATACATTTCTTGGATTCATTTCCAGGTTTCCAGAGGTTTCCAAGAATTTGAGCCCTTCTGCACTTCCTTTTTTTTATTTTAACGTTTACCAATTGAGTGCCATATTATAGAGATTAGTTAATTCCTATGTGTTTGGCCTCGTCTAAACAATCTTTGACAAAAATTCCATAATGGAACCTATGGTAGAGAGCAAATTTTGGAGTCCTGCTGCCTAGATTTGGATCCTATTTTCTTGATTCCTCTTTGTGTAACTTTGGGCAAATTAACCTTACTGTGCCTGAGTTTTCTTATCTATTAAATAGAGATATTAATGACACCTTTCTTATAGGCTGTTCTGAAGATTAATTGAAGAAATATTTTTTTAAAACACTTAGGACAGGGGCGCCTGGGTGGCTCAGTCAGTTAAGCGGCCGACTTCACCTCAGGTCATGATCTCGCGGTCCGTGAGTTCGAGCCCCGCGTCGGGCTCTGTGCTGACAGCTCAGAGCCTGGAGCCTGTTTCAGATTCTGTGTCTCCCTCTCTCTGACCCTCCCCCGTTCATGCTCTGTCTCTCTCTGTCTCAAAAATAAATAAACGTTAAAAAAAAATAAAACACTTAGGACAGTGTATGGTTTAGCATATAGTAAATTATGAATGTATTTACTTTTATTAATTAGTTTCATTTATACAGATTTGAACATTTTTGTGATTCTGCTCTTTCCTCTTTGTTGAACAAAGCAATAAAAAGTAATAAAGAAAGAAGACTAAGAAAATAAAGAAGAAAGACATGTATCAGGAAAAGAGGCAGGGAGGAGGAAGATGGGAGAGGGAAGAAAGAAGAAAGATGGAAAGGAGATAGATGTGAAATAAGAAGGTCAATTAGGAGCACACTTAAGTCTCTTCTAGTCAAACATGTTTTGACATTCAATGAAAACTTTGTATACTCTTGGAATTTTATATCCATTCATATTTGAATATGTAGATACCTCCTTAGGCAAGTTGATTTGCTGCTGAATCTTGTGGACTTAATAAAGGCATCTGCAACTTACTAATAAAAATAAACATTTAAAAGTTGTGAAGCTAAGAACCATCACATCACCCTTTACGTTGGCTCACAACCACATAAAAGCCTTGATTTATAACTTTGCTTAAATAGGGTAATTTCCTGGTGCACAGTTAGAGCATCATAACTTATCTGCAGTACATTTATCTCTAGAAGGGTCAAATGTATAATTTCTCTACCACATGATGCTGAATTTTCTCTATTATGGTTATTTTGGCCAGGTTGTAGGTTAAAAGCAACTCTGAACATCTTCTTTCAAATGCAACACAAATGCTTTCTTTGCACATGATTACATGTTAAGTTAGCACAGCTCTTGTAAGGGAAAATTTATAAGGCTTACCGGAAAAGCAGAGTAGAAGACTGCTATTTTATGATTTCACTTTGATCAAATTTATAGGCATAATCTGAATATGACCTTTTTCTAAGATTAACAATTCCTTCCTTAAATGCTGACCATGGTAAAGAATGGTAGTTTTATAATTTGAATTTTTAAAAATTTCCTGGGTGATGCTGTTCTTTTCAAGGACAGACATAAACAGAATGTGGAATGGGATAGAATGACAATGGAATTTGCAAATGGAATTTAGGAATGATGCTAATGGGCCTTCTCTGCAAGTTTACTGTTTTTATTTATTTATTTTTATTTTTTTTTCAACGTTTATTTATTTTTGGGGCAGAGAGAGACAGAGCATGAACGGGGGAGGGGCAGAGAGAGAGGGAGACACAGAATCGGAAACAGGCTCCAGGCTCTGAGCCATCAGCCCAGAGCCCGATGCGGGGCTCGAACTCACGGACCGCGAGATCATGACCTGGCTGAAGTCGGACCTTAACCGACTGCGCCACCCAGGCGCCCCTTAAGTTTACTGTTTTTAGAAAAGAGTCCCAGTACTATATCATATATACCACTGTGCATGCATGTGTATCCAGCTATCACGGGTTTCAGTCATTATCATAAAGATTTATGCTGAACCTTATTTCTAATAACAAATATGTTTTATTTTGGTAAGCTGCCATTTTTGTGACTAATATTCAGTTTTCCTATATGTCTATATAGATGTAAAAATATCATTCCATAGCTGTATCTATATTTTATGTATTTATACTGAAAAAGCCATCTGACACCTTTGACATATAAGACTTGACATATTATTCACTTTTGCCAGCTAGACCCTCGTCTAAATATAATTCCTTAAAAAAATAACAAATATAGGTTATTTCAGTTTCCTAAAATAACATTGGAGAATGCATTCATATATCCATGTTCATGGATGCCCATGTAGAATTCTAATTTTTTAAAAATAATTGTTAAATGTATCAAAGTCACTGGGAATAACACTGGATAACATTGGTCTCCTTTGCTTTTCTAGTCACTATTTCTTACTTAACAAATTAGTCCAAAACTGAGTGCTTTAGAAAACAAATAAGTTTATTATTTCTCATGTTTCCTATAGGTTAGGAATTTGGACAGGGAACTATGGAAATGGCTTTTATTTCTTCCATGATGTCAGAGGCTTCAACTGGGATGATTTTATGGCTGGGATGACTCAATAGCTGGAGGCTAGGATCATCTAGAGGTATCTTCACTGGTATGTGTGGCAGTTGATGCTAACTGTAGGCCGAGTCCTGACCTGGGCTGTCAATTGGCGTCTTTGTGTGGGCTTCCTCACAGCATGGCAGCAGGGTTCCAGAAGCAAAGGTCCCCATAGAGCCAGTTGGAAGCTTTATTGCCTTCTAAGGCATAGCTCAGAAGTCACATAATGTTACTTCTGGCATTGTTACAAGCCTGCCCAGTTTCACTGACACAGCCTCTCAATGAGAGGAGTGTCATACCACATTGTAAGAAAAACATGTGCAGTGGAAGATATTGTTGTAGCCATTACTGGAAAATTCAGTCTTCTATATTGGTATAAAGGAGAACAAAGCCCATAATCAGCCATTATTAGCTCTTTTTAATGTATTTTGCAGTTCATTGATTTTAATTCCATCAATAATCTCAGAATTTGGACCAGGACCCACAGCCAAATTGAACCTTAGTGTCAACATGTAACATCATTGTACTGTGTCTTTTACAGTGCATGTTAGTATGACCTTACAATTCACTGTAGACAATTAAGTATTCTGTCCTGTAGGACTCTGCCAGAGAAAACAAACAAAACCACCCTAGTTATAGTAGCTAAACATCCAACAGAAGAATATCCCTTTATTGATATCTAGAAGAAGTGTGAAGCAAGAGTAATACTAATTTGTACTAAATAATAGCTTCTTGAGGTAGCCATGCCAATCATAGGGTTTCTGGGCTCCTCTTTGTGCACTGGTATTGAGCAGCAATTCTCAAATTATTATCCACTTACCGCTTGCATCAAAATCGAGAGCAGGGGTTAATAAATCACAGCCAGTGGACTAAATCTGGCCTGGAATTTGAATGGCTCAGTTTGTACAGAGAGTTTTTGTTTGTTTGTTTGTTTGTTTTACATTTTTAAAGACAAACAATAACAAAAATGACACAAAACAAAGAAAATTATGTGACAGAGACCACCAAAGCATAAAATATCACTATCTGGCCCTTTTTAATGTGTATTTATTTATTCTGAAAGAGAGAGAGAGAGAGAGAGAGAGAGAGAGAGAGAGAGAGAGATGTGTGCAGCAAGAGAAGACAGAGAGAGGGAGAGAGAACCCCAAGCAGACTTTGAGCTGTCAGCTTAGTCAGTAGGTCTCAAGTCCATGAACAATGAGATCATGACCTGAAGCCAAAATCAAGAGTCCTCAAACTACTGTGCCACCCAGCTGCCCCGCTGGCCCTTTAAAGAGAGGTTGCTGTCCCACTATTCTAACATACTCGATAAATGCAGATTCCTGTTTCACCACTGACTTACTGAATCTGAACTGGGGGTGAGAGGTCAATTTTGAGAATTTTAGCTTTGAAGAGTTTGCATAATGTTTTTTTATGTCTGCTAGATTTTGAGAAACACTAATTTTGGTTGTCTACAAATATTTGGAAACATGCTTGATTTAGCTAATTTGATCAACTAACTGTTTTTTGTTATTAGATATTGCTTTTTAAGACATAGACATGATTCTGCTCAACACAGTGTGTTTGTATACCATAGCCAGGAAACACTGAATTTAAAATTAGGTAGCACTTTTTCCTGAAAGTGAAGATTTAAACAAAATTTTGACTTTGAATTTCAACTTTTTTTTTTGTTAATGTTTATTTTTGAGAGAGAGAGACACAGAGAGTGTGTGAACAGGGGAGGAGCAGAGTGAGAGGGAGACACAGAATCAGAAGCAGGCTCCAGGGTGGCAGCACAGAGCCTGACGCGGGGCTCGAACTCACAAGCCGCAAGATCATGACCTGGGCTGAAGTCGGGACGCTCAACTGACTGAGCCACCCAGGCACCTGATGTTTTGTTCTGTTTGTTTTTAATTTTCTTGAGATATTTGTAGCATTCTTGAAGACTATGCTGCCCTTTGTTAGTGGACAATAAATTCTCCAGTAAATTGTTAGCATTTCCCTAAAATATTAAGGTTGTATACAATGTTGTTTTTTCCAACATTGAAATGATGTTCCTGTGCCACTATAAAAGATTAAATTGTAACATATTTATATTATGGCATATTTAGCAGCCATTATAGTGTTTGGAAAAACCATTAAAGAAATAGAAGGATGGGTATAGTGAAAGCAAAATTTAAGTAGGTTATAAAACAACATGTAGTATAATTCCATTTGTATCAAATAGCTAAATACATATGTATGTCTATGTCTTTATCCTCTATATATCTATCCATATACCTATTTATCTACCTTCCTCTCTACTTACCGTTTTAGATGAAGGGTAGAAGGATAGAGATAAGAATGTTAAGAGAAATAATAGAAGAATATACCAAAATATTAATAGCAAATTTGCCAATTTGTATTTTTTCATTTTTTTACTTTATAATTAAAAGAATGTTATATAAAAAAGAAAACAGTGCTTAAAATTTCAAATTATATGATTTCCTGAATTGACCTATAAACCTCTTCTTTAGGGAGAAAGTTTTAAAATGGGTAAAAAGCATTTGCATGAGTCACTTTCAATTGAGGTTTGAATGAGATTTCAGGAGGCAAGACTAAAACAGATTAAAGTAGTAATGATAAGGGGCGCCTGGGTGGCTCAGTCGGTTAAGCGTCTGATTTCGGCTCAGGTCATGATCTTGCGGTCCGTGAGTGCAAGCCCCGCGTCGGGCTCTGTGCTGACCACTCAGAGCCTGGAGCCTGTTTCAGATTCTGTGTCTCCCTCTCTCTCTGACCCTCCCCTGTTCATGCTCTGTCTCTCTCTGTCTCAAAAATAAATAAACGTTAAAAAAAAATTAAAGTAGTAATGATTACCTTTTCCAAATAGAATAGCAAATAAGGGGCAGCCTTCTAAATAATATGGTGAGAATCAATCTCCAAGCTCATGTTACGAATGGTTATAGTAATATTATGATCCAACAGAGGCGACTAAAACAAAATAAAAACATAAACAAAAGGCTGATCAGATTTATTAACTCCCAGGGCGTGGAGGGAAGTTATGCTTAAAAAAAGATATTTCATGCTTGTACAAATAAAGTATCTGTGTTATCCTTGCCTTTTTTTCTCTAAATATATTTTTTTTAATTGACAGTTGATGGCAAGGCTAAATGTCTTTAGATATAATTAATATAAAGGATTCAGGTAATGAAACAAAAGTTACGCTTAAGTAGCTTTTACTTTTAGGTTTACTGTTTGGTGCAAAGATATCTTCAACTTTAAATGTTGTAATCAAACTTATGTTATATCTTTATTGCCTCAAAGTATTTTTTATAAATACCTGTTTGTTGCTTAATTATCTTGCTATTATTACATTTCCATCCTTACTGCCATTTTTTCTTCTTTCTTAAAAAAAACCACTAGTGATGTCCAATATCATTCAAGGGTGATTCACAGCCTTGTCTTTTATGATTCCTTGCTACAAACTTTTTGTCCCAAGCATACCAAACTGTTTTCAGTTTTTTAAATTGAAGACAATTTTCATAACTTTAAATTCATAAAATGAATTGATAATTCATAATTTTTATTGCCTTTCACCATGCTTTTTCTCTTTTAAAGCCCTTCCCCTGCCTAATTCATTTGGCAAACTTGTATTCATTCCTAGAGCCAGAGAGATGTTTTCTCTGTAAAGTTTTCTTTCTTGATCCTCTAAAAGCTACTTTTGTTTTGTTTTGTTTTGTTTTGTTTTGTTTCATTTCATATCACTAATCCTCCAGATCCTACTTGGTACTAACACTACTATAATCTGTTTCTTTCTCTAATATGGTACTTATCACATTATATTGTTTCTCTACAACATTTGAAGAAGGTTCTTATCTTCTTTAAATTTGAGTCTCCAACACTCAGAACCTACAAAGCACCCAATAAATATTGTCTCACAAATGAATCAATATTCCCCTTCATAACATTTTTCCCCTTAAACATTCTGACCTGATTACACAATTCTCAGATTACAGCTCAGGCCAGTTGCTGTATCCACTCATTTTACACAGAAATTTCATGTGACAGCAATTTTCCTATCATCTCAGAGATAATTGAATGAAGAATAAAGCCAGGGGTGTTTGCTCCTAAATATTGATCTTGGTATGCTCATTCATTGTTACTGCCTTTACTCTGAACCACACAGTACTAGAAATGATGAGCCCTGCCCTCAGTCTAGTGAGGAAGGCAGATATGCACAGGTAATAAAGGGGACCATTTGACTGAAACATGGTAATGGGAAGACACTTAAGGAGGTTGCTTAAGTGGTTGTATGTGTAACCCACAGAATTTAACATTCTAAATTGTAGTCTGTGGTGTTGCTTGTAAAAATGATAACACCATAGTCTGTGTTAAATTATCTAGGTGTGAGTATTAAGAAAGCCTGCCCGATACCAGGTTTGGCCAGTGAGGGGGGGAACTGTATGTTACTGATTGCTTGGTACTGTCTAAGTGTAAACTGATAATTTTTAATCATTTTAGTGCCTACCCCTTCCACTTTCAAAAGTGTCCCAGTGAGAATGATAAATAATATATCATATTAGAGATGAGCCATCTCCTTATGGGAGATTCATAATAAGAGATCATAATATTGGGAAGTAATATTCGTTTGGGATGTTAAATATATTTTTACATTTAATCTTCATAACAGCCCTGTGGGGAATTGTTATAAGGATCCTAATCTTACAGAAGAGGAAACTGAGGCACAGGAAAGGTCAGAAATATGCCCAAGTACTATAGCTAATAAATGTAAGAAGCAAGATTTAAATGAGGATAGAATGTTCAGAATTTATAACCTTAAATGTTATATCACACTGCCTTCTGATTGGAACCATTTTTTTTAAATCAAATTTATTGTCAAATTGGTTTCCATACAACACCCAATGCTTATCCCAACAGGTGCCCTCTCCTCAATGCCCATCACCCACTTTCCCCTCCCTCCCACCTCCCATCAACCCTCAGTTTGTTCTCAGTATTTAAGAGTCTCTTATGGTTTGCCTCCTTCCCTCTCTGTAACTTCCCTCCCCCCCCTCCCCCATGGTCTTCTGTTGAGTTTCTCAGGATCCACATATGAGTGAAAACATATGGTATCTGTCTTTCTCTGTATGACTTATCTCACTTAGCATAACACTCTCCAGTTCCATCCACGTTGCTACAAATAGCCAGATTTCATTCTTTCTCATTGCCAAGTAGTATTCCATTGTGTGTATAAACCCCATCCTCTTTATCTATTCATCAGTTTTTTTTAAATATAATTTATTGTCAAGTTAGCTAACATACATTGTGTGTCAAGTTAGCTAACATACATATACACTGTGGTCTTGGTATCAGGGGTAGATTCTCATGATTCATTGCTTATATACAACACCCAGTGCTCATTCCAATTGCCCTCCTCAATACCCGTCATCCATATTTCCCTCTCCCACGCTTCCCCCATCAACCTTCAGTTTGTTCTCTTTATTTAAGAGTCTCTTATGGGTTTGCCTCCCTCTCTGTTTGAAACTATTTTTCCCCTTCCCTTCCCCCATTGTCTTCTGTTAAGTTTCTCAAGTTCCACATGTGAGTGAAGACTTACGATATCTGTCTTTCTGTGACTTATTTTACTTAGCCTAATACCCTCCAGTTCCATCCACATTGTTAAAGAAGATGTAGTTTATATATATATAATGGAATACTACTTGACAATGAAAAAGAATGAAATTTTGCCATTTGTAAAATGCATTTTATTTAGGTAGCAAAAGTATATAAAGAACTAGGTTTTTAGGAACAAGATCATTCATTCACTCATTCATTTATTTATTCAGTAAATGTTTATTGACTACCGACTACGTGCCAGGCAGTGTCCTAGACACTAGGAACACATTAGCAAACAAAATCTCCCAAATCTCCAAAATCTCTGATGGATTTTGCACAAATTTCAGGAGTTGGAGTTTTGTACTGTATTTTTGTGTCATCACTTGGCAGATATTTTGACGAAAGTCCATGTTGCATCCTATGGATAATACTAAAACAACAACAAAAACAAGTTTGGCTATGTGAATATGATGGGAAGATGCAGCCATGAATATATTACATATAGGTGATGAATAGGACCCATTCCGCTGAACTTTGGCACTGGATAGACCTTTAATTTAGGAAACATTTATCCAGTGTCCACTCTGTGCCAGACTCTGTGGTGAGCTTTCCTCTACAGCAGGCTACCATGTTACTCTCAGAACAACCAGAAGAGAGGTGTGTCTGTCTCTACACTGTATTTCTATTATTTGCAAGTGAGTGAAATTAATCACCTATTAATTACTTTTTTGAAAATAGAAGCACCAATCCACACAAAACCACACGGAAACACACACTCTGTCTCCAAAGGCTAGGTTTCAGGGGAATTAAGGTACTTAAAGATAAACCAATGGGGCCCCTAGGTGGCTCAGTCGGTTAAGCCTCTAATTTTCGGTTTCAGCTCAGGTCATGATCTCATAGTTCATGAGATCTAGCCTTGCATCGGGCTCTATGCTGGCAGCCTTGAGGTTGCTTGAGATTTTCTCTCTCCTTCTCTCTGTCCCTCCCCTGCTCATGCTCTCTCTCTCTCAAAATAAATAAATAAACATTAATTTTTTAAAAATATATAAATTATTAAGAAGACGTGTACCCTCTCTCATAACGGTGTTCAGAGAAAAGTTCTCAGGTAGATGTTAATGTCACTGTTCCTTGGAGTCTATTTAGGTGGGGCCTTGGAGTATTCTGTCAGGGTTTGACCCCATTAGCTGTGGTCCATTTAGCAGAAGTCTTATTTGCAATTCCTCATACAGCAGGATCAAGCCTGCTGTCGTAATCAGGCAGAGTAAGTACTGACAAACGGATAAATAAGGACACTGGAGAATTTTACTAAGCCTGACATTAATGTTTGGGGCATTTTAATTATCAAAAAAATTAGTTGTGTTCCACTCTCACTACTTTTAAACCATTTGGGAACCGTTATGCAGATGTAACTTGAATGCAACTGTTTGTAGCACCATTAAAGGTTAAATTTGCATAAAGATTAATTCATTAAATGAAAACTCTACTATATTGAAGGTGCATTACATTGTAGATTGACTAAAACTCCATTTTGTAGGTTGACATTGAAACAATTGCATTTAGATAATACTGGTAAATAGTTATCAGGAGAGCCCTGTCAAAAAGAATAAAAAAAGTTGAGGAGGTCAGGCCATCTGCATTCTACCCTTGTGGTTAAGTTAGACTAAGACACAGTATATTGTATGTGTCTAATGTGAAACATATTTGCTGATGTGTTTGTTCTTTTAGTTCAGTGAAATATAATTTAGTATACTCGGTAAATAATCCTCTGATATGAATTAACGAAAATAAAAAATGAAGGTCTAAGAGCACAGAGAATGTTGCCATGATACGAACATGGAGACTAGCCTAGTAAAATGAGGATGGGAAAATTCCATGACCTGAGTGGTCTGCTGTTTCTCTTCTGTCCCCAGAATCTGCTGGCTTTAAAGACATTGTAAGAGAAGTTCATAAAACATTTATATATGTGATTAAATGCTCTCTAACTTAAAACCTAGGGTATATGGGGGCGCCTGGGTGGCGCAGTCGGTTAAGCGTCCAACTTCAGCCAGGTCACGATCTCGCGGTCTGGGAGTTCGAGCCCCGCGTCAGGCTCTGGGCTGATGGCTCGGAGCCTGGAGCCTGTTTCTGATTCTGTGCCTCCCTCTCTCTCTGCCCCTCCCCCGTTCATGCTCTGTCTCTCTCTGTCCCAAAAATAAATAAAAATGTTGAAAAAAAATTAAAAAAAAAACCTAGGGTATATGTCTTCTGGATAATTCATTGAATTTGTAGATTCAATTGTGGTTAGTGTAGATTTCTGAAATTTCTACATCCATTGGCAATAAAAATTCTTCCTGAATCTAAATGTAAATCTAGATTTACATTTATTGCTCTTACAGAATGTAATTACAAACATTTTTTGTTTTTTACTCCTAGGAAGGATTGAAATGGTACAGAAAAATTATGGCCTCCATAAACCATTGGTTGCCATTGTCCTCTATTCATACAGAACCTTGTTTGGAGATAAAACTACAAATTTTTAAAAGTTGGCCAGGGTGCCATATCAGGAGATGCTACCAGTTTCCACAGTTATTTTAAAAACAATCCCTGTCTCATTCAGTGCCAGGTGAAACAAGTTTGGAGGTTCCCAGCCTGATTTTCTCTTTGAAGACTCTGTTGTCCCTTTAGGTGTCTCACTGTTTTAAAGCAACAGGTGCCTGTTTGGATATTCTCTTCAAGTCTGTCTTTAAATTTTGGAAAGCAGTGAAGGATTAGAGGATCTAATAAGAGGAATATACTTAAAGATCAGCCAAAACTTCCAGTTCTTTGTCTTCAGTTTCTGTCAAGAGCAAGTGATGATACCCCTAAAACAGAGACACTGGCTGAACAAAGCATGTCTGGTTGTCACATGCATACCTTTATTGCAGAGGGTGGTATGTGGACAAGAGTGTTAAAGAAAAGTAGAGATAAAGAGCTCTAGGGTCACTGCCTTCTGAGGCAGATTGCCCTTGAGGATAATAGCCGATTTGTCCGGTGTTTCTGGACCCTCATTGAGCTGGGCTCCTTTTCCACTGGCCCTTCTGAGAGAGGGGCATCTCCAGTCTAGGGTTTACAGACAAAAAAGATTCAAATGGGGGATTACTGAGGCAAACAGAGTAATGTTTGGTAGCAATTCTCTGGAATCAAGCCAAATGATAAAGGATAATTTGTATCTTTTCTTAACATAATTAATTTTTCCTCCTTTTAAGGATTTTAGCTCTGTCAGCAGTCACTACTTTTGCTGTTTTTTTTTTTTTTCATTTTTGTAGCTTTAGTCACTCCACTGTAGCTTTCTCTGTTCTGTTACTTTTCATATAAATAATGTTTAATGTTGTTGTTGTTGTTGTTGTTTCCGAGAGCATCAGTTTAGGCCACATAACTGTTAACAGCATCCTTTCCTCCTTCTAGAGAATGGTGTTAGTCACTGCTACTGAGCCGAGTAAGAGAGGAATAAAGCAACACTAAGACTCAGCCCAGTAGGTGGATGAAGGTGGATGATGTTGACAGCCAGGGGGAAACTGCATGAGCCTCTTTTCATTCTTTCCTTCTCACCTGCTTACCTCAAGGGCAGGGGACAGCACAAAGAGTCTGAAGGGGGTGAGGAGGAGGGACAAAGAGAGGGAAAGAACAGATCAAGCCCTCTTTCTCCCTGCTGGCAACTAAGACAAGGCCGGGCCTGAGCCAGGGAAAGGCAATAGAAACTTATTATTGGTGAGATACATTCATTTGATCACAGTGAACTTTTTAATTCTTTTTAAAAGTTTTTAAAAATATTTATTCTTTTTTTAAAAACATTTTTTAATGTTTATTTATTTTTGAGAGACAGAAAGTACATGAGCAGGAGAGGGGCACAGAAAGAGGAAGACACAGAATCCGAAGCAGGCTCCAGGCTCTGAGCTGTCAGCACAGAGCCCGACGCAGGGCTCGAACTCACAAACTGAGAAGTCATGACCTGAGCTGAAGCCAGAATTCTTAACTCACTGAGCCACCCAGGCACTCCATCTTTTTAATTCTTAAAATTAGTTCTACATCCTAAAGCAACCTAAGCTACAACTACGCCCAAGATAGCATCT
Source organism: Felis catus (assembly GCF_018350175.1). NCBI lineage: Eukaryota > Metazoa > Chordata > Mammalia > Carnivora > Felidae > Felis > Felis catus. The sequence continues at coordinate 91,314,844 of NC_058376.1, read as the reverse complement.
AGAGGTTGGGGAGTAAGACCCAACAGGAAGTTTTAAACTGTGGTAGGAGAAAAATAAAATCATTACTCGATTATCCCTGTTGAATCCGTCCCAAGAAATATGCCAGTGGTCAGTGTAATATTTGGCTCCTTGATTTATTTTTAGGGTTGCTTTGGAATCTTTAAATGAATAGCATAATAACTTTAAGAGGTGACAAGTGAATAATTTCATTCTCCTGGCTGTTTTCAAGGTGAAAAGATGAATAAGGAAGTTCAACGACTTGAATAAAGGAGGCTTTGAGGATCAGTGTGTCTAAATTAACTCAATAGGGGAGAATGAGTAAGGCGGGAGGTCCAGGATTCCGTTTCTGTCTAATTAATTCATGCCCCAACTTGCAAAGTCTGCATCAACCTTGACAAACTAATTTCTTTCCACTGCCGAAATAGTTTGCTAACATTGTTTCCTTTCTCTGGGACATCTTTTACCTCCCTGACAGGTGCAAAACACCTCCTCATCTAGGGCATCACATCTTCCATGTAACCTTACACCATACCATAGTCCTCTCTCCCACATGGAACTAACTGCTTGCTTGCTTTCCAACATTGAACAATATCCACACTCCTTTCAGATTCCTGTATTGTGACAGTTTACTTACAAGTCTGTCTTTGTCTAGTTACTGTGTGAGCTTTTTTGAGGGCAAGGACCTTACCATATTTCCATTGTATTCCTAACATGTAATACCTTGCTTAGAATATACTGGATGTTCAACAGGTTTTTATTGAAAAAAATGAAAAGATTTATTCAAAGAATGACTTTGTCCCCATAATTGAGAGGAGACCAGGAAGGCGATCCAAAGTGACAGGAATAACGAGCAAGGATAAGATTCAGATATTATTGCTCTAGACTCCCAACATTTGTTACGTAAGTACTTTTTTCAATCCTCTAGAGTTAAAGATTCTATTACTTCATTAGTTATTGAAATTTAAATTTAAATGGAGCTGTTCGGTTTCCAATTGCACGTGCATCCAAATCTATCTTTAGTTTGCTTTTCCTCGGTGAACTTTTTATGTGAAACAGATCCCAGCACGAGTTATGTAGTTGAAATAACAACACGGCTATGTCTGTGTATTTATTTTGTTCATTGTTTTCCTTTTTTCCCTTGCATTACAAATAAGGTAATGTGTTTGTTGAAATTGGGATAAATTTTAATTCTTGGTGAGTTCCTTCAATATTTAGACAACTTACGTTCAGTCAGTGTGAAGTTGGTAAAGACTATCTTGTATAGTCAGAGTGAATGCAATTATATCAGTTGTTGCTTGTAGATGATATGATTGCTTGTATTCAGTTTGTTATACGAGGCATTTGTAAGCACTTAGCAGTGTAATCAATTGTTTATGTAATAACTATCTTTCAAAAAGTAATTATTTGCAAAGTGTTGGTGTGTTCTCTTGAAATATAACATGCAGTCTCCTTCTATTTGTGTTTTGATGCTGAAAGAAAAAGTTTGATTCAGGAAATTGTGAAATGAATTTGGTGGACATCTGTCTTGAGAGTAACTGTGACAGTAGTTCCTTAAAATTTGTTTCATGAGAGTGTAGTTAGTGACATTGAAATATGGCAAGTTTTAGTTTGTGGAAACCAGACAAATTTTCAACTGCTATTGCTTCATTCTGAAATAGCATATGTGTTTGTTTGGGACTTTTAGAGACTCAGCTGGCATGATGGTATTGGTAAACTGTTTCAGAGCTATTCACAGAACCATGTAGGAGCATAGACTATCTGAGAATAGGCATTGTAAATGCCTTGAAATCAAATAAAAATAGATCCTAATCTGGGAGCTTATTATTTTGTAGGTAAGGCAGATTCTGTTGTGCATTGTGCTGGCCGCTGTACACAGGTCTTAGAAATGTACAAATGGCAATTGTTCTCTGGAGTCATATCACAGAGGGGCAATAATGTAGCAATTCCCAAACTTTAACAAGATTGCTGGACATGGTAAGCTGGAGAATCCCTCTGCCAGATGGTTCACTGTGGTCCCGGACAAAGTGTACAGAGAGGGGATGTTCATTAAATAATGACCTGAAAAGATGAAAGCAAAGAGATTGAGAAAGTTTAGCATATTTTTTCCAAGTATATCTGTTGCATGGTAAGTGTTAGTTTGTTATTTTGAGGCAAAGTGAAGTTGAATGAGCATTGAGAACAAACATTCTAAATTTCAGTGACCATATGGACATTTCAGTGCCCAACATAATGTCTTTAGTCCAAATGATTTAACAGCATAGAGGGCTTAAGCACTCATCCTTTAGTTAGATTATGTCGTTTGAAAGGGCAAACCAATCACTTAGATTTGTTGGAAATATCTTGTCCTATTTTACGAGTTGATATTAATTGTGTTTTACAAGATTTGCCTTCTTTGCATCAGATTCTTTTTGTTTTTCCTTAAAATGCTTATTTATTTTGGGGGAGAGAGGAGGGGGAGGGAGGGAGGGAGAGAGAAAGAGACAGAGAGAGACAGAGAGAGAATCCCAAGCAGTCTCTGGCTGTCAGTACGGAGACTGACACAGGGTTCAATCCCAGGACCATGAGATCATGACCTGAGCCAAAACCAAGAGCCAGATGCTTAACCAACTCAGCCACCCAGGCGCCCCTGCATCAAATTCTTAAGGTTAATTGTCTCTCAAAGGACATGCTCATTCTAAGTGAGATTTTTGGCCAGTCCATGATGGGTTTTAGGTCTGTTGATATGATGATGGGAATCTAGGGCTACTAAAGTGATGCGGACTCTGTAGTTGATGATTGGGAGTAGCTGATATCACCTCTACAAGCTCTGATTTAAGATAGGATGAACTGGACATACTATCAGGCAGTAAGTGGTAATGTGTATATTCTATATTATCCATATTGTTTACTTTTGGTAAGCTACTTAATTATTCCAGCCCTCAGGGCCCTCACCTATAAAATAGGTGGTTAGAAGATTATAAAGTCCCTTTTAGCTCTGCTCTTCTATGATTCAGAATTAGCATAGATACTACCATAGTTGATGAGCAACTTTGATTCCTCCTTTTTCTTATAATAATGACTATATGACTGAGCTCTAATGATGGAATGCGATCAAAAGTATAATGTGCATCATTTCTGGGTTGAGGGTGGGGTTAAGAAGGAGGTATATCTTTTGGACTCTCTTTCTATTCCTGTTGGTGACCACAAGGCCAAGAAAATAACAAATTCACAAGATAGAGGTAATCTAGGTCCCTTAAATACCATTTTTTGGGGGAAAAGAGTTATCCTTTGATCAAGAATACCAATTTTAACTTAATTTGAATGAGAAGTGATCGAGATTTAAGTGTTTATCTGTGTTAAAGTATTTCTCTGATAATTTGGGACTATCTAATTTCAAGAAAATGTACCAGTTGGAGGCAACTGGGCAGCTCAGTGGGTTAAGTGACTTCTGTTCAGGTCATGATCTCACTGCTCATGGGTTCGAGACCTGAGTTGGGCTCTGTGCTGACAGCTCACAGCTTGGAGCCTAGAACCTGCTTCATATTCTGTCTCCATCTCTTTGCCTCTCCCCTGCACATGCACGCTCTCTCTCTCTCTCTCTCTCTCTCTCTCTCAGTCTCAAATATAAATAAACATTAAAAAAAAAAAAGAAAAATGGGGCTCCTGGGTGGCCCAGTCTGTTAAGCATCCAACTTCGGCTCAGGTCATGATCTCGTGGTTTGTGAGTTTGAGCCCCATGTCAGGCTCTGTGCTGACAGCTCAAAGCCTGGAGCCTGCTTCAGATTCTGTGTCTCCCCCTCTCTCTGCCCCTCCCCTGCTCAAGCTCTGTGTGTGTCTCTCTCAATAATAAATAAACATTAAAAAAATATAAAAAGAAAAGGAAAGAGAAGAGAAGAGAAGAGAAGAGAAGAGAAGAGAAGAGAAGAAAAGAAAAGAAAAGAAAAGAAAAGAAAAGAAAAGAAAAGAAAAGAAAAGAAAAGGTACCAGTTGGGAGTCTTTTCTGTTTTATTTGTCCATTTAGAAAATCCTAAAGACCACAAAAAACTACTAGAAATAATAAATTCAGTAAAGTTGGAGGATACAGAATCAACATACAGAAAAGAGTTGTGTTTCTATATGCAATTATAACAACAAAATCTCTGAAAAGGAAATAAAACCATCTAGATATTAATAGCCTTTATGGGAAAACATTACAGATAGTAAAGAGACAAGAGTTTTAGAAACATGTTTGATGGTATTAAGGAAGAAAATGCTATTTTTTCCCAAAATCTATCTTCTCTAGCACATTTAACAGATTCTTTGAACACTACCCATAATAGAGGGTATATTGGGCTAGCCTGGGTGACAGACTTGCCTTTTAGAAGAATAAAATCAAATGCTCTAGGTTACTACCATGTTTTCCAGTCTTGTAAATATACATTTTAATTAATTCAGCTGTGCACTGTTAGTATTGCAAACCACAGAGCAAGATGTAAGTCATTTAGTTAGAAATCGTATTTATTATGTAGCAGAGCTTAACTGAAAGTGTGAGGAAGTATTTACAAAATGCTGAATCCAATAACATCTGCAGCAGATATCAAAAGAGGCTGAAAATTATATGCTACTTTATCCAGGGGACAAGGCACCTGAAGATTATAAAAATAAATGTGCATAAAATGTTTGTAGATGATGCTTAGGACAAGCCTAATAGATGAGGATAAATAAATACTGAGGAAAAGTAAGGAAGTTATCATGGAAATTGTTTTCTATTATGAAAACTGGAAGGTCTCTTACATGGAAACTCAAGTTAAAATAATTTTTGTATGTAAAATTGAGAAAGAGTCTGTAGATTCTTTGTGATGTCACTTAAAAAGCAATTTTAAAAGCAGGAATTCCAAGAGAACCTGAAATGATTACAATTTGATTAAGTCTTGAGAGAGAAAAGAAATGTTTTTCCTATATTCTTGAAACAGTAGTCAAGGGAAGGAAAAAATGGTAGAATTATTGGATACTTAAATTAGAGGGGATAATGTAGATGTTGGTTTAATTCTAGTACCCTATTTTCAAGATGAGGAGACTGAGGTAAATATTATATACCCTGGTCATGTTCTATATTAATGGCAATATTAAAATTATATTTGTATTGACTATTTGAGGGCATGAGAGGATATCTGGCAGGCTTTTCCCCCATCTCACAGAGAATTATATCCTAACTTTGATGATGATGATGATGATGATGATGATGATGATGATGATGATATATGTGTAAAACTTTCATAACCTTTAGTATGAGTCAGATAATGGTTTGCATGTGTTATATATATTAAGTCATCTTGTTCCCACAAAATGGGAACATCCCTGGACCCACAGATCATGCCTTTCAGTATTCAGATCCTGTGTATTCTACAACAGAGTAACAGGGTTGGTCTGTGTGATATATGATGGTATGTCACGTCTGACATTAGGTCATGGAAGACACCAAAGCTTCTGTCTTGAATGCATACTCGAGCTCTCTGTCTCTGTCTCTCTTGGAGGGAACTCAGCTGCCATGTCATAAGCAGCTCTACAGAGAAGGCCGTGTTGTGCACAAGTGAGACCTCTTACTGACAGCTAGTTGAATAAGTTCAGAAGAGGATCCTAGGGCCTCACTTGAGCCTTCACGTGATGGGAGCCTCAGCCAGTAGCTTGGCTAAAACTTCCTAAGATACCATGAGATAGAACCACCTAACTAAACTGCTCAGAAATTCCTGCATTGTATTTAGGATACTCTTCCCAGCTGTATTAACAACAAATGATTGTTTGTCTGTGGCACTCATTGTTTCTAATTTTTATGACATTTCATTTTTAAAGGCTACACTTAAGAGTTTGCCTTAATTATAGAAGAAGTTTTGCCTGTAATTTCAAGATAGGAAAGTCTCACAAGTAGATTAGAGATAATATGAGGTAGAAGAGAGTTGTGATATAAGTTACTGATGCACAGAAGTTAAAGAGAGGTGAAGGAGTGGGATGCATTAGCTAAGAAGCGTGCTGGGGATGGACCCTTACCTCAGGCTGATAATTGCATTCTGTCTGTTAAACTGGGAGCTGAAACCTGTTTCCTTGGTTACAGGGGACTTGATGCTCAATAGTCAAAATTAAAATGATTTCAAGAGTGTTTGTTTCATAGTTGAGTGGGTTAAGAGAAAGTATTAGCTTTCCTTGGCCTAATATATTCTCTTTATATGACTCTGGTGATGTCAAGCTTAGCATATTATCTGACTTAAATCACTGATACTCAGCAACTGAAGATATTGGAAAATGTGTGATGCATGTGACTTAGAAATAAAAAAGAAAAATCAAAACAGTGACTTTGAGGAATAAGTCATGGGGAACATTTGTAGGATAAATATAAATATTTCAGTCATGTGACACTAGTGATAATTTCAAAAAAATAATTATAAATTTGTATCAAGACATTGGCATGAATAAATGAGAACTTTATAACTGGGCTAAGAGTTTTATTTAAATAGAAGAACATTGAAAAATTAAGTCAGATTGAGTTTATTTTTAATTCTATTGAGGCAGATCTTATAGATGGGGGATACTGGTAAGATATGCTATAACTCTGGAAGCCTTCCCATACTCATTTGGCATAGTTAGTTGACCTGTCACATAAGGCACCATGTACATGACCTTAGACTTTATTGTGGCATGTGATTATTGGTCTCATATCTGTCTCTGGTTATTTCTGTCATGGTATTGTTACTAGATTAAGTATTATTTATCTTTCTATTACTATGTAGGTGTTGCTTGGAATATATTAAGAGCACAACAAAATATTAGACAATTAAAAGATAAAAACAGATACTATTTAGAAAAGGTAGCAACTCATAATATTTTTCAAATATTTTTAAGGAATCTCTGCACCCAATGTGTGGCTTGAATTTACAAACCTGAGATCATTGGTCTCATGCTCCACCCACTGAGCCAGCCAGGCACCCTGCAATTCATAAAATTTTTAATTCAAATATAGATGGCTGTTGCTAAAGACTGCTGAGTTTTGTAGAAATCTTTAAGGACAAGGAAACACAGATTCAGTAGTATTTTTTCAGGTTTTAAATGAAAAAAGAAGATAATAATTTATAGCATTTCCCAACAATACAAATCATTTTATCTGTCAAATTTACATAAAGAAATTAAATATGGAATATGTCAATAATTTGATTCTATATACTATTTTACATGTTGTTTCAATCTTGCAAAAAAATTATGAGATTTTAAATAGAATTCAAACATATTTGTTTACATTTTTCAGAATGTTTTCAATGATCCAGTCCATTCTTTCTTCACATATAGTGAAATATTTATTAATTTATATAAATTAATTATATTTATATAATTTAGTGTGCCTGTTATGTGTCTAGCACTATTCTAATCACAGATATTTCAGAACCTAGTGCCTGGTATGAAAACTTCCTGTATTCATAGAACTTACATTTAAAATTTTTTTTTTCAACGTTTATTTATTTTGGGGACAGAGAGAGATAGAGCATGAACGGGGGAGGGGCAGAGAGAGAGGGAGACACAGAATCGGAAACAGGCTCCAGGCTCTGAGCCATCAGCCCAGAGCCCGATGCGGGGCTCGAACTCACGGACCGCGAGATCGTGACCTGGCTGAAGTCGGACGCTTAACCGACTGCGCCACCCAGGCGCCCCAGAACTTACATTTTAGTGGTGGGAGACATAAGATAAAATTATGCAGAAAATCAAAAGTTCTTATTTGGACATGCTAAATTTAAGAAGTCTAATAGATTCACATGGGAGTGTTGAGAAGGAAATATACATATCTAGAGTCTAGGGGAGAGATCAGGACTGGAGATAAAGAATTGGTATGTAGAAAAGTAATGGTATATAAAACTCTAGGGAGATTATGTCAGTGAAAATAAAAAGAAGAAGAGAGAATAGGACAGATCCATGGACACTTCAGTATTTCTAAGTCTGGCAGAGCAGGATAATCCATGACAAAGACCTTGAGGTAGGATGATGTATACATATATGTGTATTTATGTAAATGTATATATGTATACATAATCTCCTATAATCCTTACAGGCATCCTATGTGGTCTGTGTCATTTCTACATTTATGCCACATAAAACAGGGAGACACATAATTTCCCTAAGGTTATGCAATCTAGGAACTGGTAAGGGCAGACCCTAGCATTGGTCTGTGGGGTTCTAAACCTTAAAGTCTTTCTGTTATGCTACATGGCTTTTTAATTTGAATTTATGTCCAGTACTAAACTCCATTTTATTTCCCAGAGTCCTAATTCTTCCTTACAGGATAAACTGTCAGCAACAATTCCATCCACTAGGCTCTCCTTTTCAATGTCGTTTTTTCAGAGATGCCTTTTCTCACTTCCCACATTACCTTGGGTTTCCCTGTTACATACAACCAAGGCACTTGCTTTTTTCCTTTGTGTAACACTCTTCATACTTAAAACTCTTTCCATTTCTGTCTCTCACTAACCTCGAATGTCCATGAAGATGGGGATGTTTTGTTTTGTGTATTACTAAAATCCCAGCCCTAGCACAGAGCCTGGCAATAAATATTTTGTGAATTGATTCATGAGTTTTTAGACAAGAGGCAGGCCTGGAGAAAGTACATTTGTGTATTTATATTGATTGTAACTTAAGATCATGTGATACAGTAAGAAAATCTTGACAATAAGAGCAGAATAAATATAACTTTGAGATGGGACAACACTTTCAGGACTTAAAGGCCATATTAATGTACATTTTTTCTGCTTCATCAAAAGTCATGGAGTCCACATAAATATTACTTGATGGCTTTTGCTTATTGTGTTGTCAAAGTATACATAATAGGCCACTGTGCTCCCACAGTCTAGCATTAACTACGGGTTTGTTTACATAGACATCTAGCAGTAGCAGAAGATAGAAAATAAACTAGACCGAAACATAAGGCATTAATACCATACTGCAGTTTTAATAGAGGGAGAATTAAGGAAAAGTACTTAAAAATAACCTATTTGTGGTGCCTGGGCGGCTCAGTTGGTTGAGCATCTGACTTCGGCTCAGGTCATGCTCTCAACAGTTGATGAGTTCGAGCCCTGCTTTGGGCTCTGTGCTGACAGCTCAGAGCCTGGAGCCTGCTTCAGATTCTGTGTCTCCCTCTCTCTCTGCTCCTCCCCCATTCATGCTCTGTCTCTGTCTCAAAAATAAATAAACATTAAAAAAATTTTTAAATAAAAAAAATTTTAAAAATTAACTCACCTATTCCACTCAAAACAAAAAAAGTCAGTGAGATACTTAGCTGATTAAAATAAATTTAAGTTCCTCTATTATTTCTTTTTATCACTTCAAACTTTTTTGTAAAGTAGCAATATTTAAATAAGTTAATCGTGAGGATTTTTGCCTCTTAATGTCTTAATTATTAATTCTGATAACTACAAAGATGGATAATTTCTCTTTTGGAGGAGATAATCCTGAAACAGATGACTTGGAACCAGGTAGAGAAAAAAAAATATGGCTGGTTTTATTATTCACTTTCATACTAGAGCATTAACACTGCATAAAGCCAATCCTAAGGCCACATTTTAATACACTCAGAAATAATTATTTCAAATAAATACATAAATGTGAAAAATATAATCTATGTAAATCTATGTAAATGGATGTTTATAGTGAATTAGTATATAACATTACTGAGTGGATTGCTCAGGGTTTCATTAAATAAAAAAGACTAAAGACCTGGGTTAGCAAGAAAAAGCTCTTTTGCTGTATTTCAGTTGCTTTAGGTTGTTAATCTGGTCCAAGATGATCAACTTTTCATTAATCATAATAATTAGGGGTAGATTTACTGAGCATTAGTGTAATTTTCAATCATGCTAATAGTTGTGCAATCCTCCATTCATTAATATAAATGAGGTAAATTAGAATCATGACATTATAAAGAAGAGGCAGAAGCTGTGGGAACTTTCATGGATCCTCCCTAAACCCCATTAATTTAATTGTAATATGTTGTCCTCAATACTTATTTTCACTCTCTTTATTTTCCATTGCTAATGGTTCTTCAGATTGGTTAATGAGCATGCTAACCTCTTAATTTAAGTGACTGCTATGGTGTGGTCTAAATCATACATACTTATCTTCTCATTACCTTTAACCCTTTCTCACATGTTCAGTCAACAAGCATTTATGGAATAGTCACTCAGGGAATTTGGAATTAGATATATCAGCACATCTCATCTTGCAGGAGATCAAAGTCCAGGAGACATTGTGGATTAGATTGATATTATTACTAAAAATATAAAAGAAATTACAAAGTAAAAATTTCTGTCTTCATGATGTCCTTATATTCCAAAGATGGCAAAATAAATTCCTTTCGTCATCTCTTATATTTATTTAGACAGTCCCAGGGAGGATTTTCCTGAAAACATCGCCTAAATTAGGTCTTTATCTTATGGTCTTATTTCAGCTTGTTTGTTTGTTTGGTTTTCCTTCATAGTACTTACCAAATTTTAGTCAATATTTCCTTTAGTGATTATTTATTTACTTTCTCTTCTCTAGGTTGAGCAAATTAAGGGCAGAAACTGTATCTCTAAATTCAATCATATTTTCTGGCACATGGTGATGCCCAAATAATATTTATCAGTAAATAAATGAGTGATCTTCTGTATTTATGGTGCTTATTCAGAGAACAAATCATAAAGACTTTCTTGATCTTAGAATGTAGAATATGACCAAGGTGTCCTTTTGCACAGAAGAGTCTTGAGTTGGACCTTAGAAGGCTATTCCATTTAGTTGGGAGATGTAGTCATCCTCACTTTGAGAGTTTATTTTTTCAAATCTGTTTGTTGAAGAGAAAAACCTCATGAGTATTGGGGGAAAAAAAACGTCTCTGGGCCAGAGACCTCTTGACTCCAATTTTACTAGATGTATGGACATGCAGTGACTGATCTTCTCGTTCATTCAATGAGCAAAAAAAAATTTTTCCATATTTGTGCTGGGCACCAAGAATGACTCTAGGGATATCATATATGGCAAGGTTTATTTTTTAAAAGAACTTACTCTGATTGGAGAAACACTTGAGATCCTATGCAACTATTACATGGCAGAACTCGAACTTGAACTTACTGCAAAGGACTGACGTCTGTACTTTTCCCACTAAAACATACAGCCATTTCAAAGGAGTTTGGATTTCACTAAAAACAGCTTTATGGTCTAGTGAAGTTTAAGTACAAGAGGTATGTATTCAGCATTGTTTATTTAGTGTGGGTGGGAAGAGAGGGAGGGGGAGAAAGAGCGAGAGTATGAATGAATGCCAGAAGACTGATTAAGAAGCCATTGCTAAACCTGGCAAAAAGTAATGCAATAGCCGTGGCAGTGAAGGGGAAAGAATGAATTCCAAAAAGAAACTCAATAGGGTTTCAATGACAAACAAATGTAGGGGTAAGGAGAGATGTAGGTGAGAGAAAGAATGGGGCTAAATAATCCCTCCTGTTTGTAGCTTAGTCACCTAGGAGGGTGATGTTGCCATTCACTGAGAATACATGCTGAGAAGCAGGTTGAGAAAAGTGAAAATTTCAGATTTCTGTTCTTTTCAATAGTGTAGGGACAGATTGAAAGGGGCCCTGAGTATTTCCTGAGATATGAAAGGCATCTATCTGCTGTTATCTTTGCTGTTGTTTCCTACCATGACCATTGTTAGTATTCCCACTTCGGAGTATTTCTTCTCAGCTAAGCATTGAGAAAGGTTGTTCCATGTATATTTTCTTACAGCCCTTGCAACAAACCTATGAGATAAATGTTCATCTTTATACTGAGTAAACAAAGTCTCAGTGAGGTTAAGCATTGCTGAATTACATTGCTAAATGTCCTGAAATTAATATGAATGTTAGAACAGAGACACAGCATAATTCCAGTGCCAGTGTTCTTTTCAGGGCCTTCCACCTACTCAATTTCAAACCATTTGTGTGTGAAGAACCTGGGTCATCCAGGTTTACTAATTTGTAAAGTGTGGATAATGATAACTGTTTAAATGTATCTGAAAGTGTGAAAATGAGTTATGCTACCGCGTGTGGCACGTTATTATTGAAACCTACTAATTTTTTTCATGCCATTCAATATTAATTAATTTCAAGAGTTAATTAATTTCTGGAAAATAATATGATTAAACTGTGAATTTTAAGTGGTTTCCCACACCAGGCTAAAATTTTCTTGGGGATGCTTAATTTGTCTTCTATTAATGCCTCTAAAAGAGAGAAGATTGTTATCACAGAATTTTAAAAAGCTGAAAGTGGAAAGAACTTTAGACATTATTTAGTACAAGGGTTTATATGAAGAAACAGAAAGGAAGTTCCAGCTGACAGCCCTGAACTCATATCCCGAGAGATTACATAATAAAGTTGAGGGGCACGTGGATGGCTCCGTTGGTTGTGTTGGACTCTTGATTTCAGCTCAGGTCATGAGCTCAGGATTCATGAGATCCAGCCCAGTGGGGCTCTGTGCTGACAGTGTGGAGCCTGCTTAAGACTCTCTCTCCGCCCCTTCCCTGCTGCTGCGTGCCTGCACTTGCTGTCTCCCCTTCTCTCTCAAAATAAATAAATAAACAGTAGGATCAGCATCTTTATCCGAGTGATGAACTCCCCAGTTGGCTCTGGTTCCCACCACTCCCATTTTGTTAATCCCAAGCACTTTTCACTCATTAATCTGCCTAGCCCCATAGAACTTATGTTTGTGACATCTAGAGACTTGTTCAGTGCTGTAAATTAATCCTACAGGGGAAAATATAACTTGTGGCTCAAGATTTATCATCTTTTGGTCTATTAAACTTACCACTAGTTTTTTCCTGTGCGGAAGAGCATATCAGTTGGCTAAGACTACCATAACAAAGTAACATGGACTGGGTGGCTTTTCTGACAGCCCAAGATCAAGGTGCCAGTTCAATTGTGTTTGTTTGTTTGTTTGTTTGTTTGTTTTGTTTTGTTTTTTTCTGAGGCCTCTCTCGTTAGCTTGCAAATGACTGCCTTCTCATTGTGTCCTCCTTTGGCCTTTTCTCTATGTACATGTATTATGAGTGTCTCCTCCTCTTCTTACAAGAATACCAGTCATATTGGATTAAGGCCCACTCATGTGACCTCATTTGAGCTTAATTATCTCTAAAGGCCCTATGTGCAAAGACAATTGGTTATATTCTAAAGTTCTGGGTGTTAGGACTTTTACATATAAATTTGGGGAAGGACGCTATTACATTAGTTATGAAGAGTTTTTGTTGAATGAAAAAGGGAATTTTTTTTGAACTGATTGGGATTGCCATCTCCCTAGAAACCCATTGCCTTGTTTTTACCCTCTATTATAGCACTATTTTATATTACAGTCATTTACATACTTGTTTTATCTCCATTACAAAGTTGTAAATATCTTGAGGGCAAAAATTATAGTTGTATGTCTATTACACAACACATCTTCAAGAGGGAATTACTTGATTAAAAGAAAAAGCAACACTTTTACTCTCAATGTAACACTCTCTGGTCAATTTTTCTTACACTTCTACATGAAAGAAGAGTAAATTAAACAGTCGTTTTAGAAGAAAGAACTATTATTTTAATGTATTTAGATGAAATTAGCTATATGAATCTATATGACTCAGTATTAATGAAACTGAAGGCAATAATCCAATTTCAATGACTTCCATGTGTTCATATCAAGTTTTTTTTATAGATGGCTATTTTTATATAAGATTAATGTTATAGCTTTAATGATATTTGTTATAAAGATATCTACACTTGAAAAGACTTTTTACTTCAATTTTCAAAATAGAAATCATTTTTGAAATTCTGCTAATTTGGGAAATTATGAAAACTTGCTTTACAGTCAGTTTGGTTTTAATAAATTAGTTACCATTTGAAAGAAAAGTATTTGCCAGTTTCCTTCATAAGTGGTACACTAGCATCAGGTTGCCATCTGCCTTTACTTAATAGAGGAATTGTGCCATGGTACAGAGCTAGGGAAACAGACTTTGCACCAGCATATTGGATTCTGTTCTCACTGCCTTCTCTGAATGACTTAAAAGCCTTCTGAAGCTGACTTGACATCTTTCTGCTTCTGTCATGTTCTTCACTAGTTGGGGTTAATAATGATTATTGACTATGACAGTAATCATGTTATTAGGATAAATAATAATTTTGATAGTGTGTATTGGAAGATGTTATAAAAGGTATTCATATTGGGATATACTAATTTCCAATCAAATTGCAAATAAGACAGCATTGTTGTGCTAGGTAGAATTCTAAGATGATCTCCAAGATTCCTGCCTTCTGGTGTACATAACTTGAATAATCCTCTCCCCTTGAGGATGGGCAGAATCCTCAAATAAGATGAGACAGTTACTTCCTTGATTAGCAAGTTATATAACAAATGGTGATGGAGTGGTCTCTGCTATGATTATATTATATTATCTGGATGGGGAATTGGAATCAGAAAAAGACTTTCCTCTGTCCTAGAAGAAAGCAAACAACCATGTTGGGGCTGTAGATGGGGGCTCTTTGGTGGGGAAATGTGGGCAGCTTCTAGTTACTGAGATTAATCCCTGGTTGACAGCTAATAAGAAATTAGGAACCTCAGTCCTACAACCACAAGGAGCTAAATTCCACTAACAAGGGACTAAATTTGGAAGAGAATTCCTAGCTCTGAAAGAAAATGTCTGAGTGCATATAACACCTTGATTCCAGATTTTAGATCCTGAGGGGGGTTGATATACCTAAGCAAAACTCAGACCTTTGACCCAAGGAAACAGATAAGAAATGTGTGCTGTTTTAAGCTAAGTTTGTAGTCATGTGTTATGCAACAATAGAAAACTAATAAATTATGTAGTATACATGTGATTGACCTAGGTAATCCTTACTTTTATACTTGGTTTGATTCACTTTCCTATACAATTAGTACTCTATAAAGTATAATAAGGGCAGCTTTTCTTCTTTTTTATGATGGATTTGAAAGGAATTTTGCAAAATGATTAGTCATAATTTCTTCAAGCTGTCTTATAGGTTTTGATCATAATTTATAGCAGGATAGCCTTCTTGTAATTTATAAAATAACTAGAAGAAATTGAGCTTATACATTGTATTTTAGTCATATTCACAATTACTTATTTTAATACAAGTCCAGTTTGTTTAGTGTGTCTTCTTATATGTATTGTTGTATTGTCTTATATTTCTAAAAGAGTGCTCTGAGGAAGTAGCATTTCCTATTGTTTGCCTTGATTCAGTGACTGAACTACTGTTGATAGTAAAAGCAACCACTTAGGCTGAAAATGACTGTTTACCTTAATTTATAAGAATGTGATACTAATATGACCAAGACCCTATTTGTATGCCACTTATATTTGCTGTACTCTGTAGGATACAATTATTTAGACATCTGTACCCAAATTCCACTCTTTGTCCACCGAGAGTGTGCACTCATCAAATGGCATAGCATTGTCCTAAATGAAGAATAGCAAATCATTGTTAGAAACCCACAGAAATTCATCGTGGGACACTGAAATGTTTTAATTCCTTCCACTGTCCCAAAGAAGATGTAGAAACAAGTAAATATTAAGAACCTAGGTTTTATATTTCTCTCTTCAGTTGAACTGTATGGTGTGGCAGGGGTCTTTGGAGTGTCCATTGGATACTGCTTTCATCTGCTTGGGGATTTATTCCAGTTCCCAGCTGCAAAATTTGCCAAAATCTTAAAGCAGCCATCCAGAAAATGTCCACAGTGACAATTTTATCCTGGAGGTCAAGTGAGCACCAATGAGATGGTGGGCAAGACAGCACAGTGGACTGTCTGGCCAAATAGGATGTAAAAATAAAAACAAAAACAAACAAACAAACAACAACAACAACAATAAGAAACTGATTTTAATCAGCCTTAGGGCAAGCTTATAAGTAGACGAGCAGTTTTATTTTTCTTCTAGAATTTTTTATGCTTTTACCAAATTGTGATCAAAAAGACAAAAATAGAGACTTTGAGTTCCATGTGGACAGGGACCATGCCAGTTGTTTTCATTTTTGTATTCCCAGGGCTCAGGACAGTTCTGCAGTGTACAAGTGTTCAATAAATATTTATTGAACTGAACAGCTGAATTATAATAATGGCTCCTCTTCAAATGAGATAGATGATAGAACACAACGTAAAGGAGCTTACCTAATGATTGCATTGTGACAGTTCTTCTGTACTGTGGCTTAATTTTACCCAAGAAGTACATTTACATCTGACCTATAAAAGCACTCTGGTATATTTGAAGAGGGATGAAAGATTATGGAAATGAAACAGGTACAATCCTTTTCCCTAAAACGCCAACTTTTATGTTCCCAGTTAATCCTTTTTATTTTGCCATGTGATCATACTTTCAACTGTATGTATATTCTCATCCTTTGAACCCTGTTTATGCCTTTGTTTGTATCATGAAGCATGTAGAATAAGGTTGAGCAGTAAATAGTACAGGCTTTGCCACTAGCGGGTCTAGACTCTTGAAGAGAGATTGTATATGTGCTTAGGTTCCTGCCTAAGACACCTATCATTTGGAAAAAAAAAAAAAAACCTGTTACTTGTAAATTACTGAATGAAAAAAAACTGTATTAAAAATAAATACATTACTAGAAGACTTAATTTTTAGAGGAATGATTGATTTTTCTCTGGCATTTAACAAGCCCTGTCATTCGCAAACCTAAGTAAGCAATTACACAAATACATTAACTAGACATTAACTAGAACAAAGTAGTGTTAATGCACATGAGACTTTTTCCAGTGGCTATTTGAAAAATCTTAAGAGGACACCAAATGATTTGAACTATGCTTATTTAGTATTACTAAATGTATAGATAAATTATTTTTCTAGAAATATATATAACATAAATCTATAGATACAGATGACCAACAGATTCAGTTTCTTTATCCAAGGGTAATTTAAAAATAAAATTCTTTAATCCACATTCATTAATAATTCTTGGTAGCGTTAAAACCTAAGGAGGCAAGAATCTATGTGAGCCTATAGCTGGTACCTAAGATGCAATTAAGATATAAAGCCTAATTTATATAGTGTTTTGCTCATAGCCTTTTTGCTCATTAGCTTTCATACCCTAGTTTTTCTAATTTTTATTCTCTCCATCTCTCTCTCTTTTTCTGTCTCTTGCGCGTGTGCGTGCATGCCCACACATGCATACACACACACACACACACACACACACACACACACACACACAGAGCTATTCTTTAATCCACAATTCTCTGTTTTCCAAAATGATGCTCTGCCCTGCGGCTATAATAGAGAAGCAGCTGTGATTTAAGATGTGTCCCAGCTAACATCAACTGCCTCAATAACAACTCTGAGTCATGTTTTAAATAAATGTGTCATGACTATGATTGCATTACTATTGGGTGTGAATGGATAAGAGTCTCAGGAAAGTGATAAAGATTTTAAAGGCTTCTGAGTTTAAATATGAAACTTTGATCTTCTTCCCTTTTCCTTCCAAAGGTGGAAATATTAGGTACAAAATAACTTTTTCTTCCCCCTTCTCCACTATTTTTTTTTATTCTTTCCCCTTCTGCTTGCTGTCTTTCCCCCTTTTGTTTCTTGTCTGTTATGGTATTGACTTGAGGAAATATTAATAAGATTGAAGTGAACAAAATAATTTCTTGTTTCTTCTTCCATTATTTCTCTCTCTTGCTTTTGTGTATAACAAATTGGGGTATGGACAGGCTGGAAATTTGGTGAACAAGAAATGAAAGAGAAGAGAATGGCAAAGATGGGGGGGACATCTCTAGGAGGGGAAAGTAGGGAAGTCCTCCCAGAGGCACTGGGGCAAGCTCTAAATTGGCCAAGCTAAAGTGTGACAGTGCAAAGTTCAGATCCTTGATGATGGGCCATAATGAATTTAAGAATTAGCTCTAAAAATTCTAAAACCTGAATATGTTTACAGATAGATAATTTTTTCTTAGGCAAATGTGTGGGGGAGAACTTTCTTTCTCTTGTGTGTCTCTTTCACATTACTACCGTACTCACAATACTTCTGACCCAGTTATGTGGGGATTTTTCCCAGCAATGAGCAATTCTCAGTGACACGCAATTCTTGGTGACACCAGCTGGATCTCCTACAATTTAATTTGGTTTTGACCAAATTTGGGCCTGCTCCCAGCCCCCACTTCAGATGCCGGTCCCAAGTCCAGGTTTTTACCTGTGTTTCTAACCAATTGCTGTAAATCAGAGGTTCCCACAACCCCCTCCTCAGGTTGATTAAGTTGCTATAGCAGCTTACAGAACTGAGGAAAACAGTTTACATACCATTTAGCAGTTTGTTAAAAAGGATATTGTAAAGGATACAGCTGAACATCCAGATGGGAGAAGAGATGCATAGGGCAAGTGGCCTGGAGCTTCCATGCCCCCTCTAGGCCACACTGCTGTCCTGGCACCTATATGTTTTCACCAACCCCAAAGTTATCCAGACGTCATACCCTTGGAATTTTTGTGGGGTCTTTATCAGGTAGGCATGATCAATTAATAACCTCCATTTTCAGTCCTTCTCCACTCTCTGGAGGGTGAGCGGGTAGAGGAGCTGATAATTCCAAGCTGCTCGTCTTGGCTTAGTCTTTCTAGTAACTGGTCCCCACCCAGGAACTGTTCAAAATCCCGGCAAGAGTCTACTCATAGAATAAAAACAGACTGCTATTACCCAGGACACTCCAAGCGGTCTAGGAAGTGTGGCAAGAACCCGTACCAAAGACAAAATATTAGAACAAAAGATACTCTTAATGCTCTTATCACTTCAGAAATTATAAAGAATTTTAGGACCTCTGTGCCAGGAACCATGGGTAGAAACCCATACATATTTTTTCTATTATCTTACAGCATTGAATTGGAGAAAATTCATGAAAGATCAGAAGGTGGAATAAAAGTTAGTTATACATATTTGTGACAAGGAGTTTTTTTTTAATGACTTTTTCTCTCATTTTAAAAGTAGCATATGCTCATTAAAGGAAATCTGAAAATAGTAAATATCTAAGGAGTAAATAAGCCCATCATCTAGTTTTAAACGGTATTAACATTTGTGTATGTTCATATATATGTCTATATATATATATATATATATATATATATATATATGAAAATATAGTTATATATATTCTTAATCTTTCTTGGTATAGCTGTCCAACTTTTTCTTTAAGTTATTTTTATTCACTTATTTTTATATTCATGTATATTACTTATCACACTATTTACACACTGCATTTGTGTGCGTCTGTGCATACTTTTTTATTATGATTTCTTTTAGGGTAAGACTTGGGAGCAAGAACAAGTGAGAACAATATATGGCAAATAAGTGCTCATAGGGTTTGGATCGAGGTGAATCCTTACTAGATCTGTGGCCATAAAGTTACTTCATTTATTTTTTCTGCTTAACTTTCTTCATCAGTAAAGTAGTGTGGTATAGAGATTAAATGAAATGGTAAATGTTAAGGATGCAACTCAATGCTCAGCACATTTTACATAATCATTTAAGGCTATTTGTTGTTTTATTATTGATAGCAATGGAATTAATGAATGATGGATATCGTAGTCAAATCATCCTCTTGGGGCACCTTCCTGGCTCAGTCAGTGAAGCATGTGACTCTTGATCTTGGGTAGTGAGTTTGAGCCCCATGTTGGTCATGGAGCTTACATTAAAGAAAAAAAAAATCATAATTTTCTTTTAAGAAGAAACAGTACACTTTTCTTTAAAGACAAATTTAAATGAAGTTATTTAACAGAAACTTCCCTTGTAAATATGCCAACTTTCCTCTAAAAAAAAGAAAATAATATATAGAATTACTGAAAGATGATTACCCTTTTTCTTCAAGATTCAAGTTTGGGGCTTTAGCCTATATTTTCAATGGAGGAGAGGTAAGTTATGAATCCACAGCTCATGAAAGCTGGTCACTTCTCATTGAAGTGGTCACTCAGGCCTTTTCACTCTGCCATGTAAGTATCTTTGGGAATCTTCCCCAGCCCTCTTCATGGAAGATAAAGGAACACAGTAAGCATAGTTAGAAGACTACTGGCCTCAAATCCTACTAGCATGACCTTGGGATACTTTAATTCATCTTCTTAGCTAAAGCCTCCGCTTCCTCTGTTGAATTGAGGATACCCTAAAATTCATTGAGAAAACTCAATGAAATAATGTAGTAAAAATAATATACTATTACTTATGGAGTGCTTAAGTACTAACATGCTAGGCATCCCAGACATCAATTCTTGTCTGGATCACTGTTTAGCTGATATATGACAGATTTCATATATGTATATGAAACCATCTTTAATGCAAAATGTTATAGATAATATGGTAGGCTTATGGAAGAAAAATTTCAGCTCTAATGTCAAGGAATTAGAATTTGTTCTTATCAGAATAGAAGGGCAATGGGGTGTTGTAAAGAAATTGCTGAAGAGTAGTTGACAAATTTTCTACAAAATGCTTTTTCAAATCAGCCTCTAGTACAGTGAATTTCAGCTTGATTTAAGGCTGTGAGACCCTCTTTTTAGGTGAAAGCATTTATTTAACTCCAGTGTATAAAATAAAGGCCTGAGACCCATTCCAGCTTTCTTCCCTCCCCACCATCATCCTACACCAGGATAAAAACCCAGGGGATATTCAGAACTTAGGTGAAAAATACTGCTCCAGGATAATCTAGTTTTACTGGAAGATAGTTACCACCTAAAATTAGGGTTGATAGTCACAATATTTAACCACTAATAGGGCATGAGCACTGACTACTCAGAATATATGCCAGCTATAAGCCATCATGTAAGGCTCTACTGGTAAATAGGGGCTGGAATTCAGCCCTGCCTGTAATTAAGGATTGTATTCCTGGAATATTAAAATGATTTCATTATGTATGGCCAAAATGTTAGATATCTGGGAAATTTTAAGAGACTAGGCAAAGCGTATTTAACATTTACACAGTTTTAGTATGCACTAAGCCCTGTTTTAAATGTTTTGCACGTATTCATATAATCTTTACAACCATGCTGTGAGGTGTTGATATTATTATTATGCCCATTTTACAGATGAAGAAACTGAGACATAGGGAAAGCTGAAATATGGAGAGGTGAATAGACTCATACAAGGATATACTAGGAAGTGGAGGAGTCAGAATTTAAGCCAGAACGTTTGCTTTAGAATTAGGACTCTAAACCCTGTCTTATGCTATGTTGTATCATTAAACATGCCAGTCTATTTAGAAAATATGATGGAGTTGAAAATTTTTAAGTTGAAAATTTCTCTCTTGTCTCTTTTGCTTATATATTATTTAAAATCATTTTGTCAATTTTGGGGGGCCTGGCTGGCTCAGTGGTAGAGTACGCGACTCTTGATCTCAGAGTTCAGAGTTCAAGCCCCATGTTGGGCATGTATCCTACTGAAGAATAAAAATAAGCATAATAATATAATTTAGTCAATTTTAATATCAGTTTTTAATTACTTATCCTTTGTCAAAGTACTTAAAAAGAGGCCTACAAGCTAGTGGATAAAGATCCCAGGATAAGCAAAATGATTTCTTCAGAGCTTAGTCTCTCCTTTCTATAATATGATTTTTTTAAAGGAATGTTTGTTGGTATATATGAGAATGGACAGGGAAAGTCTTTTAATTTTGATTGGCCATGCTCCATTAATACTTACTATAAAAACATGTTTTCCCCAATAATAGCAAAAATTCATTGTCATGAATAAACTTTGGGAGGTGAATTTATTTTTCCTAATATGGCCAAGATAAAAGCCTTAAAAGTATCATTAGCATTTAGATATAATTAAACATTTAATCATAAATTGTCCTAGAATAGTATGAAATCCCATTATACCAGTAATTCATAAAAGCAACCAATTACCTTTTATAATCTAAAAAGCTTAAGAAGACCCAAGAAATGATGTAGTAGTTTCCCTGAAGTTACATATATTGATAGGTTTTTTGTAGGCAAATGTTTAATTTATCTTTAAAAGAAATATTAACCAGAGAATGATGATAAATAATTTCACTTTCTATCTCTGTGAGTCAGGAAATAATTCACATGGATGATTGGAATTTTTTTCTTTTCTTTCTTTTTGGGTGAAAGGAGACAAAAGGGAGGACTATGATCTCTCAGAAGAGATGTTGCCTATTTAATCCATAGAAGAAAAACTGTATCTTAAGATAGTTTCTAAGACATTCTTTACAATTTCTTAGCAAATTGGTTTTGGCTCTCTTGACCTTCTCTTGTAGATTTTATTTTCTTCAAAGAATTTATATCCTCTTCTCTGAAGTCTTCTTAATTTTTCTTATTTGTTCAAATCTATCTATTCTTCAGCTGATCACAGTATTGTAATAAAAGACCAATACCTAATATGATATTTTATTTTTCTCTTCTATAAGCATTTTTTCGGCTGTATAAGGTAAATACATAAAATACATAACAATACAGCAATCTATTTCAGCGAGTATAAATATGTTTTTTAAAAGGCAAAAATACTGCATATTTAATGGACAGGGATGATATAGAACAGTATAATATATTAATATAACTAACACAAATTTTATATTATAAATATATATATCCTGCTCTGAAAAAAATGCTGTTATTAATTGCTATGTTTGCTGGCATTTGGGATTCTATAAATTTTAATACTATGCCTCTAACACTCAACAGTATCCATCATTGCACATTCCTGATGAAAATCTTTCAGTGGCTTCACAATATCTTCAGGATAATGTCTAAATTCTTAGCAGCCCAAGAACTTTATAATTTGACTTCTTGTGACCAGTTTGGCTTTATGTATTGCCACCATCCCACTTCCTGAGGCCAGGCTTACTCTCTCTTACCTCTGAGTTTACAGACTAGAATGGCTTTTCAGCTCTTACTGAGTTTAGTTGCTGTCTTCATTTGGAAACTACCTCTGATCTCTCCAGGCCATTTTAGTATGCCCTTATAGCGCATAGCACTGTGTATTGTAACTCCTAGTGAATCATTTGTCCCTTCAACAGATCTGTAAAATTCTCAAGAGCAAAATTTGTTTCATTTGTGGTTTATTTCCAGAACCTAGTATATAATATATGCCATATCAGAGGCATTTGAGGATTGAATGCATGAATTAAAAAATGATTATATAAATTATTTTGAAATTTTGGTGTTTTTTTTAATGTTTTAAAATCTTTATTTATTTTTGAGAGAGAGACAGAGAAAGAGCACGAGCGGGGGAGGAGCAGAGAGAGGGAGACACAGAATCTGAAGCAGGCTCCAGGCTCTGAGCTGTCAGCACAGAGCCAGATGTGGGGCTCGAACTCACAAACTGATCATGACCTGAGCCAAAGTCAGACGCTCAACTGACTGAGCCACCCAGGCACCCCTAAAAAATGATTATAATGGTAGCTCAAAGCCTTGAAAGATCATGAAATGTTTTTCAAATCCAAAAGGAGAGATAAAATTATTATAAGTGGTTTTAATATGGATGTGTTTCTTTAGTTTATTTATAAATATACTTAGCAATATTTAGAATAAATGTAACTTTTATTAGAATATTTGTTTAGCGAAAGAAACATTTTCTAGTTACAGGTATTTAGTGTTAATAAAAATGTATTATGTTTATGGGGACACATGTTTGTGCCTGTTAGGCTTGTTCCTTATGGTATAAATAATGCCTCCCCACTTGACTATGGATTTAAAATATGTTATATGTCTTATATTTTGAAATTCATTATTTGCACAGTTTTAATCCATTATATCTTCAAAACTGCATTTGTAAAAAGCTGCAGCTCTCAAGAGTGTAAAATATACTGATATTAAATTCTATTTAAAACTGAAAATTTCTGGGGCGCCTGGGTGGCTTGGTCAGTTATGCGTCCGACTTTGGCCCAGGTCATGATCTCGTGGTCTGTGAGTTCGAGCCCCGCGTCGGGCTCTGTGCTGACGGCTTGGAGCCTGGAGCCTGTTTCGGATTCTGTGTCTCCCTCTCTCTCTGCCCCTCCCCTGCTCATGCTCTGTCTCTCTCTGTCTCAGAAATAAATAAACGTTAAAAAAAATTTAAAATAAAACTGAAAATTTGTTTGAAATTTGTATTCAATAGTTCATAAAAGATAAAAATAAAACCTTAGGGGAAATTTTAGATTCTGTAAATAAGCCTTAGATTATGACAACAAAACCTCACTTTTTCTCTTTAAAAATTCAAAATGGTAAAATAGTAACAGAAGGTTAACTTGGTTTTTCATATCTGGCAGAGATGATATTAGGGAAGAAAAATCTGCTAGGTTCAAGGGCTGGGGTCCTCAAATCAAAATGATAAAAGACAAATTAACAAGAGAAAAAGAAAACAGTTCATTATGTATTTGTGGGATTTGTATAATGAAATGAGACCCCAGGAGGCACCCAGATGATTCAGGCTTATATACTATCTTAGGCTAAACAAGTGGAGAGGGGATTCTGGGGGGAGGAGAGGAAGCTTGGTAAGGTAAGGAAGAAAGGTAAGGGAAATAAGGGAAGTCTTATTATGCAGATAAGAGCTTCTCAGGTAAAGACTTTTTTCTAGGAGTAGTTTTCCATCCGGTTTGGACATACCTTTACAATGAAATTTTCTTTGTAAGTGTAAATTATGTCATATGTAGAGTGTAGACAGGGACTCCTGGTTATTTAATGATTTATTATTTAAGATATTTTGCCTCTATGAAATAGAGAAACGACTATTGAATGATGAAAATAATCTTCAATGAACTGATTACATATTTAATTCCTACTTAAATATCCCCCTTTCTATTCCCAGTTTAACACACATCTTTATATCCTCATCTATCAAGGTCAGTCATGTTAGGTCATCTAATAAAATCATCTGGCAAGGTCATAGAACAAGATCAAACCTTGGTCAGTTTCCCCTACCTAATATTGTTTATGCCTGACTACTTTACATAAGCAAATTGCAAAGTATAAAATCTAAACCTTGCAACAAGTGCAAGATTTCATGAATTTGACGTATGTCCTGTTGGTGGAGTGATCAAATTATATGTAAGGCCATTAATGAATGGTGACCTGGCAGAGAGTGCTGCCACTATGTTTGATTGTACCTGGGATTTAATTTATAGAGGTGAGTGAGTGACAACATGGAGAGGTCAATGCCATTGAAAGAAGTTTTATTACTTACAGTTTCCAAGAGAAAGAGGCATGCCACATCATGTAGGACCATATGGGGAAGTGACAGGTTGGGTCAGGAGGCAGAAAGAGTGAGTGGACAGCATGACCCAGATTCTTTATTGTAGTTTCAAGAGAAAGGCAAGGCAGGGCAAGGTAAACAGTATAGGTTTGGTTGGTCTGAATAATTTTTGGGATTCTGGGACATAGGAATGATCTCTAGGTGCTTAGGCACCTAGTCCTGGGGTGATTAGGACATGGGGAATATTGGTGTGGTGTGTGAGCTAGATAGAAGAGGTGGTTGGGGCTAGTTTAAAATCTCTAGGAATTAATGGGCTGGGGGTGGCGGGCAGTCTCTTCCAGGATTAGCATGACTCTACAATGGTAAAGCATTACAAAATACAGAAAATAAAAACATTAATGTACACTACCATATCATACAGTCTTTACTGTTTCTGTCTCCACCTCACTCTCAACATTTAGTCTCTTCATGCATGGTGGTAATCTCTCTCTGTATATTTTTAATTTTGGCTTTCTCTGTGGTAATGATAAAATATGCCCATAAACGGGGCTTAAGATAATAGTAGGGTAGATATTTTGAAAAGACTGCTATGTATTTTTGTCAAAGGATTAAGAGAGGCCTTAGGTGTGGGGGGGGGGGAATGATGAGAGGTTTAAATATTATTGAGGAGGCTTTTTATGTTAATTATGCAAAAGTCAAACATTGTGTAAAAAATCCTGTCATGCTATCAAAATTTCTTTCAAAAAACTTTTAAAACTCTATAATGACCTTATTCATTATTTGTTCACTGTAAAAATTTAGGCTGCAATTATAGCCTATTTTTTTTATTTTGTTTTTTGAATATAAAATGAACTTCAATTATATTTCAACATGAAGTCCTATTCAAATGCTTTTCCTGGGTGTTTAGTATAAATTTGGTGATTCACTTAAAGTAGTGACTTTTCATTAGACTTGGGTAATCTTTAGAATACAGATAAAAGTAGAACTTTCCTGAGTGAAGCCAGGCTGGCAGGGGAGGAGGGAAGAAGTCAAGGAGGACTAGTTCAGTGCACCCCACTCCAATACCACAATTTTCTGAAAATGTTTAAGTCTCTGCAAAATATCATTAAAAACTGTAAGTTCAGATCATTGTTTCAGGAGTTTCATACTGAGTTTCATGGTTACATAAATTTGGGTAACACTGGATTAAGCAAAATTAATAAGTCTTTTGTTTTGTTTTTACTGCAAGTGTTCTTAGAATTATTAAAATGATAATATGCATTATGGATCTCCAAGGAGAGATACAGAATTGCCTACAGAACCTTTAATTAATTTATTTTTCTCCTTCTAAGTATCTCTTTGGTTGAGTGTGCCTTGGGAAACTTTGATCTAGAGAATGGAATGAAAGGAAAGTCATGTAAAGACTTTGTTTTTCAGCTGGTTCATTTATCAAATTGAAACAAAAAGTCTGGTCAATTAATTCTCTCAAGTTGTTTTGAAGATCAGGTTATATTGTTTGGGGAAATGGGTTTTGAAACTAGATTGCAGTGTCATAAACTATATTATTGATATGGTAGCATTCATCACTTTGTATTGAAGCTTTTTACTTGCATGTAAAACTTCTCTATTATGTTATAATCTTAAGTGCAAAAGATTTTATCTTTTTCATTATGTTTTCCAAGCATCAGATGTAATACCTTATACAAGAGTAAGCCCTCCCACACTTAGGTTAATAAATTGTGAATAGCCCTCCCACACTTAGGTTAATAAATTTTGAATAGGCTAATGATATCTGGACATTATTGGACTATAATGATGTATCATTATAGAATAGTCAAACAGAGCTAAGTTCAAATCTGTTCTCTATCACTTAATTAGTTGTGTTATCTTGGGTAAGTTACTTATAAATAGGATGCTCTATAATGATTATGATGTGCAAAATGCAAAAAAAAAGCTTGAGGTTAAAAAAAAAGTATTCGTCATTCTTCCCCTTTGGATACCTAATACAAATAAATCATCAAAATATAAAATGAAAGTTAGTTTTAAAAAATGTATGTCATTTATTAATTGTCACATATTATTATACATTGGATTTAATCCTGACAATTTCCAGTGAAAAATTATAACACTTCTTTGTACAGAGATCAAATGACAGCAGAGGACTGCCTCAGTGTGTATATGTGTAGGCAGCCTTCCAATTATACACAAAATGGGCTGCTACTCTACCAAATTTGGACTGACTGGAGTGTAGTTTGGTTGAATCTTTTTGTCATAATAGACCAGTGGTTCTCAAAGTGTAGTTCTTGAAGCAGCAACATCAACATCACCTGGGAACTTGTTGAAAATGCAAATTATCAGGCCCCAGCTACAGATTTACTGAATCAGAAACTCTATTGGTGGGCCCTAGCACTCTGTTTTAAAAAACTTTCAGAAGATTCTGATGAATGTCAAAAGTATGAAAGCTACTGAAATAGAGAAAGAAATAAAAATTAATACTCAGTTTTATAGAATAAGCATTATATAAATGAGCTATAAGTTCTTGAATAAGTTCTGGAGAAATGTGAACACAGAAATGTTGAATGCATTCACCAGAGGTTAAACATTTAAAACGGAAGAAAGCTTGTTCAAGAACATAATGAAGTCTGATGTGTCCAGATTCCATGCATTATTTCTCTGGAGAGTTTACAAGGTATAATATAATAGAAGAAATCTTTCTGAATGTACCTTTAGGTATCTACATTTGGTGAGTATCTCGGAAATATTTGGCCATGTGGTTTACTTCACTCACCCATTTGATGAGTTACTAGAAACTTCCAGAAGATTTGTATAAGCTGAGCTCTTCCTCAGATCATTGACTTTTTTGGAATTGTTTTGAGAAACCCAGTTTGCCTAATATTAGTGGTTCACAAGGTCATACTTCCATATGGAATTGTCATGACATCAGAGAACATTGAACTTGAAACTTAAGGGAAAAACAATACAAGGACTGTGTTTAGTATTCAGACTCAAATTGAAAGTGGTAATTAATCTAATGAGGATTAAAGGTTGTGGTCATACTGATCAGATATAAACCAAATAAAATCATAGATTTTGACAAAGCTTTTGAGGTAAAGGTTTATTATTTATTTATATATTTGTATGTTTGTTTATTTTAATGTGAACTTTGACCACAGTTTCCCTGGAATCTTGGACCTTGGAATGTGACCTTAAAATTTCTAGCTATATGATTAATCAGGGCTGCATGAATTTGGCTCTCTTTTCAATGCTGCTGCAATAAAAACAGAAGGCCACAATTAGTAATGTTATCTAGAATTAGATTTGAAACGTAGTTAGTCCCGAAGTTCTTGGGGGAGCATAGTGTGTAAAATATCAGTATTCTTACTGAATTGCTGATAATTGATTAGTGACTATGACATCCATAATTTTTTTTGTCTATGTGAAATTAATTTAAGTCCTTTTTATTATTTTTTTATTTTTTTTAACGTTTATTTATTTTTGAGACAGAGAGAGACAGAGAATGAATGGGGGAGGGGCAGAGAGAGAGGGAGACACAGAATCGGAAACAGGCTCCAAGGTCTGAGCCATCAGCCCAGAGCCTGACCGGGGGCTCGAACTCACTGACTGCAAGATCGTGACCTGAGCTGAAGTCGGACGCTTAACCGACTGAGCCATCCAGGTGCCCCAAGTCCTTTTCAGATAAAAAAAATTCATGCTTGAATACTTAGCAGGTTATATATCAACATTATTAGTAATAAAATTATACCTTTATGCATACATATGAATTTCTGAATATATATATATTACTATTAATTAAAAATAGTACAGACATCTCCTGTTCAACTTGTAGATATATTTGATCATCTGATTAAAAATCTGCGAGATGGGGAACACCTGGGTGGCTCAGTAGGTTAAGCGTCCAACTTCAACTCAGGTCATGTTCTCACGGTTCATGAGTTCAAGCCCCACATTGGGCCATCTGCTCTTAAGCACAGAGCCCGAATAGGATACTCTGTTCTCCTCTCTCTCTGCCCCTTCCTCTCTTTCTCTCTCTCTCTCTTTCTCATAAATAAATAAACATTTTTTTTAAAAATATGCAAAATGAATACACTGCCCTTGGCTCTTGGGCATTGACAATAAGTTGTTAAAGTATTATGACCAATACAAACACATTCATTAGTGGTCCTTCATTCCAACAATAAGTGCAGAAGTATAAGATTTAAAGGATATTTGCCAGCTATGATAAAATAAATCCAATAATAATAAAAATACATACATTCTTAATTTAAAAAAAGAATAATAAATCTGTCTTTTATAATTAATATAAAATATCTGGGTTTTTTTCCACCATAAAAACTAGAAATCATCAGAGAGCCTTACTAGGAATTTTTAGACTATAAAACAGTACTTGGTAAACTGTAAGGTAAATTAAATCTCAGAATGTGAAAAATAAAAACTGTGTCAATCATGGTTCAAGTTATATCATCACTGAGAATCTGAACAATAAACTATCAGAAAAGATAAGCAGTTAAGATCAAGGATATGAATTCTGGTCATGGTCATGAATCATAGAACTTTTAACTAGAAGAAACAGTAAGAAAGTATCTGATATAGGTTGCTGTTAGGTAAAGTATGTTTGCCATTCTATATTTAAAGCAACTCAGATCCAGAGGACCATTAATTTTCCAAGGTACTTATAGATCACATAAATTAAAAGCAGTGAGGAATAAAGAGGAAGGAAAATAGCTCCTACAGTCAGGCCCTGTATCACTTTAAACAGTATCTCATAATCTTCATGGCAGTCATGTGATAAAAATGTTATAATCCCCATTTTTTGAAATGAAAACAAATTGAACTAAAAAGTGAAATAATTACTCAGTCAATGTTTTAATATCCTAGGGCTGCTGCAGCAAAGTGCCACAAACTAGTTGGCTTAAGCAACAGAAATTTATTGTCTTACAATTCTGCAACCTCATACTTCAAGATCAAGGTGTTGGCAGGGTCACACTCTCTCTGAAGTTACTAGGGAATAATCTATTCCAGGACTCTCTCTGTTGTTTTCTGGTAGTTCCTTGGATTGTGGCAGCATAATTTTACTCTTTACATGGCATTCTCCGTGTGTGTGTGTGTGTGTGTGTGTGTGTGTGTGTGTGTGTGTGTTTCAACTTTCTCCTTTTTATAAGGACAGTAACCCAGTATGACTCAACTACTACATCCGCAATTACCATATTTGCAAATAAGGTCATATTCTGGAGGACTGGGAGTTAGGATTTCAACAAATGAATCTTTTTGGGGGGCAGAGGGGAGCACATCCAATAAATTGGTAATGCACTTAGCATTTAATTGCAAAATTTTCTTTAAATTCTATATTAGTTGACGGCACAAATAAAATTTATTATTTGTTATATAGAAAACAATTTAATGTATTTTCTCTCTTTTTAATAAATTAGAAACGAGAATGAAGAAAAAGTCATGGTAAACAATTTTTGGGGGAACAAAATTATGGAAGATTTACAATGTCCAATGATAGAGTTGGATTTTTATGTTGTTAGTAGGTAGGAAAATATTTCAGCAGACAAGATGATAATAGTGGGATTTTTAAAATATTAATCTGTTAGTAATATGCAAGATGGATAGTAGGAAAGAAACACAAATCACAATAAGACAAGTCTAGAGTCTCTAACTAAAATCCAAGCTTGAAAATATAAAGCCTCAAAGAGGTGGTGCAGTAAGAATGTACACCTGAGACAGATAAAACCATTTTGGAAAAATATATTTTATAAGACATGTCTGTTAATTATATGTGGGAATAGAGAAATCAGGAATCATAGAGTTTCATGCATGGATACCAAAAAAGATGGTACCGTCCACAGAGAGTAAGGACATTTTAGTTTCTGTTTTAGTTTGTATTTTAATTATATTTCTGGATCCCCCCAATTGTCTTAATATAATAAATTTCTTTCCTGACTCACTTGGTATCCTTAAATAAAAATGGTTGTAAATTCCTTATGGAAAACACAAAAGCAGATTTTCTGTTGAAAAACTATAGTATAATATATAAATGGATCGGTTTGCATGAGGATAGAGCAGAGCATTATATAAATGATGGATTGTGGAGTTTGTGTGGGAGAATTCAATTCCTGTGAGTGCAGCACTGTGTCCCTTTAATGAACACCTCCATCAGAGACCCATACCCACTTTTTTCCTAGATGGAAATTACTCATCTAATATTTCTTAAGGTATTGACAACTTAGAGTATTTTTGCTGTCTTATCTAATCATGTTGGCACAACTGTGGGCTACTTTGCTATCACATTGTCCTCTCTGAAATATATTTTATCAGTTATGTTATTCAGTGTGCATTTTATTATTTATTTATTTATTTATTTATTTTCAATATATGAAATTTATTGTCAAATGGTTCAGTGTGCATTTTACATAGTATCCAGTTCCAATCCTGAGCCAAAGAGAAGGAATGAGGAAATGAAGCTTTGTGTCACATAGGAGATAATTGGCACTTTCTGAACAATTTAGAAGATTTTAGCTCTAAAAGTATTAGATATAGTTGAAGGGTTTTTTTATAAAAGTTTTATAAAGCAAATTGAAGTAAGGGATTGATTTTTTTTTGGAGATAGTTTTAAATAAGGATGGCTTTTAAAGTTGTATATATGGAAATCTGAGAGGATCTTTTCAAAGTTGATAAAAACAGGGAAATGTTGTGTTTAAAATAGGATAGGGGCGCCTGGGTGGCTCAGTCGGTTAAGCGTCTGACTTTGAATCAGGTCATGATCTTGCAGTTTGTGAGTTTGAGCCCTGCATCAGGCTCTGTGCTGACAACTCAGAGTCTGGAGCCTGCTTCAGATCCTGTGTCTCCCTCTCTCTCTGCCCCTCCCCTGCTCGTGCTCTGTCTCTCAAAAATAAGTAAACTTTAAAAAAATTAAGGAAAAAAAAACCCACAAGCATTTAGATTTTAAAATTGAGCCTAAAAATATATATAAAATTATTAATACAGTCAATACTTTGGCATGTCAAAATTATGAAAATATTACGTGAATGACAAATACTTGGCAACTTCTTGGCATCTATATCCATATGTGGACCCTAAAATAGTTTAGTTGCTCAAAAATGTGGGAGAAAATAGAGTTGGAAGCTTTTCTTATATTTATGGAAGTGTACTGTTTAGAGTCATTTTAATTTTCTTTATTCAGCATAGTTTTCCTTAAACTTTATATAAGAATATTAGCGGCCATTCAGTAAATCAGATATGCCCTGTATCCTATTCTAAAACTTATCACCCTATATGGAAAACAACAAAAAGTTGGAAGACGGATGAAGGAGAAAGAAACCAGAAGAGAATAAGCAATTAAAATATGCTTCTGTATGGAGATAGAAGTGATAAAG
Source organism: Felis catus (assembly GCF_018350175.1). Taxonomy (NCBI): domain Eukaryota; kingdom Metazoa; phylum Chordata; class Mammalia; order Carnivora; family Felidae; genus Felis; species Felis catus. The sequence continues at coordinate 91,282,329 of NC_058376.1, read as the reverse complement.
GCCGCCCTTGAAAATAAGTTGATTTGAAACAGTGGAGCACAAGCCTTATTGTTCACTTGAGAGAATAGACACATAATGATCTTTACTATGAGTTAGTATTATGTTTGGAAACATTAGCATTCAAATTAAGTCCATATGTAAGATTACTGTGTGTTTTTACACATGACTAAATAAAACCTACAGGAAAGGAAGCGTCTGTATGAATGCAGCACTTCTAGTCTTATTTTTCTGTAAGTCTTTACCAGGCAGTAGAGCTGAGTTGCTGAAAAGCAGTTGATCTTAAAATTGACCTGAATAAGTGCAAACTATAAAATAAATCATAGTTTACTGTTTTACTAAGCGATACCATGGCTTAAATGACATAATTTTCTAGACTGATCTGTTAGAACAATTAATTTTGATATCTAGTGACCTATTAAAATTTAGTTCAAGGTTTAACAAAATTCACCTGTGACTATAAGGCTATGACAATGAATATGATGAAGATTAAGAACAATTAAGATTTATGATTTGATCATTTCTATATTTCGTGCACTGAGAACCACCTTCAAACTTATTAAGTTTGACCTGCAACTCTTCGTAGACAGACTTGAAGATTGAATTTTCTGTTACTGTGGAATAAGAACTAGAAAAAGTGAGGATCAGTTGTGATAAGATCATTGTTGATTTGAAGCAATGTAATTTCTTGGGTTTGCTAACAAAGAACCACTCAAGGAAGTTTTCTTGCCTGTTTCCACGTCTAAAAAAGATTTCAAACTCTCAAAGTAATGTTTTATGTTTGTTGTTTTTTTTTTCGGTACAGATAATATCTATTATTGGGTAAAATGTTCTATTTTGCATTTTTATTTGGTTAATGTCCAATCACAATAATTCAATGCATTTTTACACTTATTTTAGCAAAAACAGACATTTATTTTGGAGACTTGATATAATTTGTTTCATTTATTTTAGATTATTCCTCAAGTTTATAAACATGTTCTTTAATTTTTTGTTGGCTCTAAAGTAATAAGCACCTTGTAAAAGTTTTCTTAGGAAAATATGATATTCAAAGTATGGAAATGTATGATAATTTGCTACTTAGAAACTGAATAAAATGTACTTATTGAAGAGCATGCTGGTCCATTTTGGAATGACAGTTAAAAGAAATATATCAAATCTAGTCATGCATGTCTCTACGTATCCCATTACAGAGAAACATCTTTATAAATATAAATTTGTGTGAATGAGAATGTTCTTTTAAATGGACTTGTAGAGAAGCAGTGAATGAACCATTCTGCCTTATTTTATTTGACTAGAACGTGTTAGAGCTCTGGGACTCTATATCAGGTCTCATATCGACTTCTTGTTCCCCCTTCAGAGAGGAAGAGGATGGGGCATATATAGAGCACTTTAAAAAAAAAAAAGCTTATTTGTTCATTTTGAGAGAGAGAGAGAGAGAGAGTGTACAGGCGGAGGGAGCAGGGAGGGAGGTGCAGAGAGAGGGAGAGAATGAATCCCAAGCAGACTTTGTGCTGTCAGCACAACATGGCTTGCTGGATCCCATGGACCATGAGATCATGACCTAAGTCAAAATCAAGAGTTGGATGGTTAAACAACTGAGCCCCCAGGCACCCCATGGGGGAATTTTGAAGAGCAAAATATCTACATACATGTGGTTTTCTTCCTGCAGGAGAATCTAACTGGGGTGGGAGAAGAGGAAGTTAGGCCTATTTATTTTGAAACAAAACTTCCCTAACCTTTCCTGTTGAGAATCCCTATGATGTAGAATAAAAAGAGCCATGGAAAATAAGTAAATAAGGAAAAGTTCTAAGAGTTATGAGGATTCAAAGGGAAAACTGAGGGTTTATGATTAGAGACATCAGAAGATGTTAACATTAATACATTCATTCACCATATTTTTATCTACTCTGAGGCAGGAAATGCACTAGATGCTGAGGATACAGAGGTGAGCAGGAGTAGATGAAGCATCTATCTCATGGAGCTGCTCTTGAAGTCATTGAGTCAGACTCAAACAAATATAAAATTGCACTTGTAGCAAATATTATGAAGGGAAGATACACATGACATGAGACTAAGATAAAGAAATTTCCCAGGTCATGGAGATCAGGGGATATTTCTCAGATGAGGCAACTCAAGTGGCCTTTATAGAGAAACCTCCACTTTTGCTGAGGTTATTTGTCTGCATAGAGAAGTATTAGAATATAGCCTGCATATAAAAATGTATAAGTCATTGCTATTAAAATATAAGAAAAAGGTTTTTTTTTTAATAATATGAGTATTAGTTTCTTAGGGCTGCTGAAACAAAGTAGCACAAACTGGATGACTGAAAACAACAAAAATTTATTTGATTACAGTTCTGGAGACTGGAAGTCTGAAATCAAGATGTCAGCAGGGCCAAATTCTGAAAAATCAAGGGGAAACTATTCCATGCTTTTCTCTTAGCTTTTGGTGTTGCCAGTAATCCTTGGCATTCTCTGGCTTGTGGACACATCACTCCCATCTCTGCCTTCATCGTCCTGTCTCTCTGTGCATCTCTGTCTCTGTGTGTAACTCTCTTTTGATATAGGAATCAGATTTGTTAGATCACAGGCCCACCACTCCCATGTGACCTCATCTGAACTTGGTTATAGGTGCAAACACTATTTCCAAATATGGTCATATCCACAGGCTCTGGGTAGATGTGAATTTTGAGGTGTGTGAGATGGGGGAGAGAGAAGGAGAGAGAGAGAGACTATTCATTTATTAAATAAATAAAATTTAATTTATTTATTTTAATGTGAAGCTCAGAGAAAATGTCTAAAAATAGCAGGTCACTTCCAGATTTTTTATCTGGGTGTCATTGTAACTGGATATAGTGTTTGGTTGATGTTTGTGAATACTTGATTCAGACCCCCTTATCTGCAGGGTAATACATTCAAGGACCCCCAATCAAAGCCTGAAACCACAGAGAGTACTGAACCCTATAAACACTATGTTTTTTCCTACACATACATATCTATGATAAAGTCTAATTTATAAATTAGGCACAGGGAGAGATTAACAATAACTAATAATAAAATAGAACGATTATAACAATATATTATAATAAAAATTATGTGAATGTGGCCTCTCCCTCTCTCTCTCAATATATATTGTTGTACCATACTCAACTTCTTGTGATGATATGAGATGAAAACAATGTCTACATGATGAGATGAAGTGAACTGAATGACATAGGCATTGTGATGCAACATTAGACTACATTGACCTTCTGACGTTAGGTCAGAAATAGGATACTCTTCTAGACTACAGTTGACTGCGGGTAAATGAAAACACAGAAAGCAAAAGCACATAGAAGGTGGGACTACTGTCTATATTAAGGGTTAGCAGAGTCATGTGAATATCCTCAGAAGAGGAAAAAATAATGCTCTGGGCATAAAATCAAAAGCAACAATTTACTTACTATTTATCTTTCCATGGTATTCAATATCCTTGAATATTCTTAATATTTTAAAAATATAACAACCAAAAAGCCAAATAAACTATTTTTAGTAAAGAAAATTTTTTTGAATAATTACCTCATATATATGTACACACATCACATTTCACTTGGCACTTAAATTTCTGAATTTTTTTAACATTGTATGTTTTACTACTGGAAGTTAAGCTCTTCTATTCTCTTAAGGGATCAACAAAATACAGTATAATAAATTCAAATGTCATAGATGAATATGTAAAAGTATAGTAAAACTTGATGGCAACAGAGATTGGTTAAGTAGAATTTATTTCCATGAAGGGGTGGAAAAACTCCTAAAGGTGTAGATCTGCTGATGTAAAATTACAGGATCTAATCTGCAGAGAGATTATCCAGATGTTAATACAAATGGATGCATGTCCTTAATATGAATGTCCTTAACCAGAATCAAGCTATTTTATTAACCTGAATAAATTTCAGTTGAGAAATTGTCAAAATTTTAATTTGATTAGATTTAAAGAATTAAAGATTTAAATATCTTATTTTTAATATATTTTGTCTCTCTGAGAATTATAATTTATTTAATTTACAATATGTTTGCTTTATTATTTGCTTCAGGTGCTCACCTACTCTTTTCATAGTTTCTTCATAACATCCATTGCTTGACAATAGTGAACTCTTTTTAAAAGTTGCTTTTGTACTAACCCCATCACATGTTGGAGAGACCAGACTGAATGGATTCTTTGCCTATTTATGCTTCAGGGTTTACAAGGACTTGTTTACACTATCCATAACATTTACTGATTCTGACAGTTTAGGGACAAAGTGAAAAGGCAGAGGCGAGAGGAAAAAAAAGTAGAAAAAGAAAGGCGAAAATATATGGTGAGAAAATATGATACCTGACACTACATAACTTTGCCTTTAGTAAATATTTCCCAGATAAGCAATTTTATTTATTTAATTTATTTATTTTAATGTTTATTTATTTTTTTGAGAGAGACAGACAGACAGAGTGTGAGTGGGGGAGGGGCAGAGAGAGGGGGAAACACAGAATCTGAAGCAGGTTCCAGGGCCTGACATGGGGCTTGAACTCAGGAACTGTGAAATCATGACCTGAGCCGAAGTCGGACACTCAACCCACTGAGCCACCCAGGAGCCCCTAGTAATTTTAGATGAATTTATACAGCTAATCCAATTAGTTAAAAAGTAAAAACATCAGTCAGATAGATATTTTTCTCTAATGCAGGAATGGAAATAATCTCCTTGATTCCATAAACAAATTTCTTCATTTTATTTAGAAAATTAAAAACTATGGCATGAAAACCAAGTTTATAACCATAATGAATTCAGCTTTTTTTCTCTCGAAATAGGAAAACTTCTGCCAACCTTTTTCCCTAATAAACAAGCACATCATTCACATAGAGAAAATTGCTTGTGTTGGCTTCTCTCTTCTTTTGTTTTGATGAATTTCATGTTTTTAAGACCCCCTACTTATCACATAATTTTCTGACCTCGCTTATATTTCTTAGGCAAGAAGAGGTAACAAGTAATGGAATTGTCCATAGGGCTTCTAAAAGTTACACTTAAAAAATGAGATAAAAACATATAAAACTTTCTGCTAAAACATATTGTATTCAGCATGTTTGCATAACAATTGGATTTTTAAAATCCATGCTTTAATCTTAACCTTTAAATTGCTCATATACCAGGACTTACAAAAAAGAAACAGTAAAAAATAGAGATGTGGTAATTTATTTCAAGATCTGATAATAAATCTATTGGATTGGGTGAGTAATCCAGACAAGAGACAGTACTATATGATTATTAGTAACATACAAAACACACACACACACACACACACACACACACACACACACACACACCCCATATTGAACTGGAAACATTTCAGCTTACAGTGGGTCCTGGGGCAGGGAGAGTCAGGAAAATTAGGAAGGAAGAGAAGTCACGGAAGATACAGTTGTCCATTATGCTAGAGCACATAGCAAATTATTTTCTTTGTATTAAGGACTACTGAACTTTAAGAAAAATGTAAGTATATTACAGTTTTTATTATGGTTTTAACTAAATATAAGCCCTGTTGACCAACCTTTCTATAATCAAATAGCTTGATTTACCTATACTCCCCCTCTTCTTTTTAAAACATCCTGAATTGTGGATGGGGTACATTCAATTCTTTTAGAGTTGCCTACGTGGACACTGCTGTTCCCTTCTCTTGAGTTGTATGCCTACCAATTACCTGCCTTATTGAAAACCAGCAGAGCCATGATAATTAAGAGAGCTTTTCTAAAGCCTGTTTTATTCATTGATTTTGATTTGTGCCTTTAAGCAATTACCTGAAATAATGGCAGACAGGGAAAGATCACTAATCCTTAAAGACAGCAAATGGATTCAAAAATAACGAAAATACATTAAATTGAAAGAAGGGGAGAAGGTAAGAGAGAGAGATATAAATATCAAAAAAGAAAGGAGTAAAACCAAACAAACAAAAAAAGCTGGTGAAACTTGGTGAAAATAACAGAGCCAGTATGTTTAATCATGTTTCCCTGGATAAAAATTATTGCCATGCTTTTTACTTTGGCATAATTTAGTTCTAGTCAATGTGAGTGACGTTACCTGAAAATTCCCTTTATTTTTATTTCTAAACTTCTCTAACAGTAAATAGGCATCTGGGCATTGGAAATTACTTGATTTATTTTCTATAATAATAACTAACATTTATGTAGCTCTAACTACATGCCGGGCGTTATACTTTGTGCATGACACATGCATTTATTTGACCCTCACAATAACATGCAAAGGTGCTCTGTTATAATCCCACTTTACAACTGAGGAAGCAAAAGCATTGGGGTGTATTTGTTGGAAATCCATACTCTCATCCCATGAAACACCAAATGTCAGGTTCATAGGCTTCTGCAATAGGTAGACTTGAAGAAAGTGAATCCTGGGGCTTCATTTAGATTTCCTGATCTGTAGTTCAGTTATTCCTCACTGAAATTTTGGTGCAGGTCAACAGAATCTTAAAGTGTTGATACATCTTAACTTCATATCAGCATAACCATTGTACATTTTCAGGTTATAAAATTTTATACGAATCCTGGAAATAATCTGTATGTTGGACCAGAGTCTGCCAAAATATGTACAGGTAAACCAACATTTCAACATGTGGGAGACTCTGCTTTGGCCAGAATTTCTCTTATGTCAGAGAAAGCACAAATAGTTTTTGCTAAGAATCATCTCACCACTCCAGGCAAAGCCTATATTTTGACCTACTTGTATATGTAGGTCATAGCTAAAAACCTGTCTGCAATACTACCATCAAATTATATCTGCTTATGCTAGCAGTGAGAAAGAATACTCACCTATTAGAAGGAATAAAACCATTCATCAACTTGTAGAAATATTGAACTTATACAAGAATAATATCTATAAAATTCATCCTGTCTGAAAAAAATGTCAATTTAAAGACTAACTTCATGAGGACTATAACAGGCCAAACATTCAATGAACTTTTAGAAAGTGTAAACACAATTGTTGATAAATTTACTACCAGTTTTCCAGCATTTAGGGACCACGAACCATATTTCCTTTTCCTTTCTTTTTTTAAATGTTTGATTTATTTTGAGAGAGAGTGTGTGTGCAAGTGGAGCAGTGCAGGGAGAGAGAGAGACAGAGAGAGAGAGAGAGAGAGAGAGAGAGGGAGGGAGAGAGAGGGAGAGAGAGAGAGAGACCCCCAAGCGACTTCGCACACTGTCAGTTGGATACTTAACCAACCGAGCCACCCAGGTACCCCACCTTTACTTTTTAATTGGAACAAAATAATACAGCTAATAAGGCATCTACTCTATTTTGTATCTAAGCATTTAATATCAATATAAAATGTTTTTCTCCTGTCTACTGGTCTGAAGTTATAAAGTTTTCCAAAATTAAGCTTACTTTATTAACATCAAAAAGCAGGCTAATGACAGTAGCTAATAGGAGAAAAACTATATCTATATATGTTTAAAAGGTTAATATTTTCAATTTCTTCTACAAGAAGAAATCTTCTACAAGATTTATTTGTAGAATTGTCTTTTTATATTGTGCATGCTTTTTAAAGGAATCTTGGCCTCAGCAGTCATTAGATTTATTTGAAATGTCTTCAATTTTGTCTACTCTAGTATAGTGAAGAAAGCATTTCTTTTGAAGTGCTTACTCACAAATGCATCAGTTATTCATAGACTAACCCCTTAATTAGTGCCACTGGCCATATTATCCCCTGATATTAAAATAGTATGGTAGCTTTGTCAAATAGAAAGGAGTTTAATTGTGGCTAAGACTTCTCTGTGGAATAATAAACACATTCAGAAGTCACCCTTCTGAATTGTACCTGGTAAGTACTTAAGAGTTCCATTGGCTAGATACTGAAAGTGCTTGTGCAATGTTAACTAAGGCAGTTCAAGCCTTTGGACATAGGTAATTTTCAATATTAAATTTATTATCAAACTGTTATTATACATAACTTACTGCTTTGTAGGCTTTATTAGATTTTGCAGGAGGATACAAGAATACTTGCTCACTCCAGGGGCGCCTGGGTGGCTCAGTTGGTTGAGCATCCCACTTTGGTTCATGTAATGATCTAGCAGTATGTGAGTTCTAGCTCCATGCCTGGTTCTGTGCTGACAGCTTGGAGCCTGGAGCCTGTTTCAGATTCTGTGTCTCCCTCTCTATCTCTCTGCCCCTCTCCTGCTCACACTCTGTCTTTTCTCAATCTCTCTCTCTCTCTCTCTCTCTCACTCTCACTCACTCAAAAATAAGTAGACATTAAAAGAAATTTAAACCTAAAAATAGCAAATTAGCTGTTAACGTAGGAGTCCTATTTCACAGGAGGATCTACTACCTATTAAAATAAATATAAACTATTGTTCCAGTTTTCGGACCTATCCTACATCTAAAATACACAATATACCTAAACTTCACCCTGTAGTAGACTTCAGTTCTGTATGCATTCATTGACCACCTTTTATGAATCAGGTTCTTTGTTAGGCTCCTGAGACAAAAAAATGTAAGACACGATTCCTGTCCTTGAGAAGCATTCAGTTTATCGAGGGAAGACAGATCAGTAAGCACATAATGTCAATACAGTGTGGTACTACAGAAGTATCTGCGATCCTCTGCTCACTCTGAATATGCCATGTGATCTTTTTGGAAGTCTTGCTAAGATTCTGTAGCTCAGGATTTAGCAAACTTTTCCAATGGAGGGCTAGGTAGTAAATAATTTACAACTTTACTGGACATATGGTCTGTCACAACTACTCAACGTTCCCATTGCAGCTTAAGAATGGGGGCATATATAGGAGTGCCTGCGTGTCTCAGTCAGTTGAGTGTTGGACTTTGGCTCAGTTTACGATCTTGCAGTTTGTGGGTTCAAGCCTTACATTGGGCTTGCTGCTTTCAGTGTGGAGCCCACTTTGGATCCTCTGTCCCCTTCACTCTCTACCTCTGTCCTGCTCACACTCTCGCTCCCCAAAATAAATAAACATTAAAAAAATAGACATATACACTAGAGAAAGGAGTTAACTACCTCTAAGCCTCTAGTGCAAATAATCATGCTAGAGTGACCTATGTCATGACCTATTTACCCTTCGTACCACATAGACTTTTCTTTATTCTTTTTTTGTTTTCTTATAATTTTTTTAGGCTGAGTTAAAGGCAAAATCCATAATCATCATCAGTCATGCTTATAGCACTGAAAACAAAGAGATTTCAGTTCTTTATTTTGTAAGACCTATCGATAATAATAGCTAACATTTTAAAAGTTGTTTTTTTTTTTTGTATGTAGAGCATGGTCAAATATATTATAACTCATTTAATCCTTAAAACTACCCTATGAGGTAGATATCATTTTCATTTTACATGCAAGTAGGCCTTAGAGAAAAGTGATTTGCTCAATATTATGCTGCTGGCAGAAGACCAAAAACAATATGCTAATTGTACTGTACCATCCATGACCTTTAAAATACAACAGCACGCACAGAAAACTCTAGTCCCATCTATGGGATCAATAGCTAGGGTGACCATTTAACTTGTCTTGGTTTGTCTGGAGCTGAGGGACTTCTCCAGACAGGGGACTTTCAGAGCTAAAACCAGGAAAGTTCTGGCCAACTGGGACAATCTGGTCACTATCAATGGCCTCATCATCTCCATTCTAGCGCTTCTTAAACTTGAATGTGTGTAGAAATCACTTGGGGGAGCTTGTTAACTGGATTCTGATTAGATTCTGTTGAGTAGATCTGGACATGACCCGAGGATCTGTATTTCTAACAAGCTCTCAGAAGATGCTGATGCTGCTCACCTGTTTCTACTCTGAATAAGAAAGCATCCTTGCACATTCTCAGGCTCACCCAGACTCATCAGTCAGAATCTGCATTTCCCCAGATGATTCACATATTCAAGTTTAAAGGGCTCTGTTCTAGTCCACATCTGATCAGTGTGAAGTATCTTTATCTCTGCCTGTTTTTCCTGGTTTCAGGGAGACTTTCTGAACACAGGCAAAGCCCTACAACAGCTTTCACTAGTCTGCCTGTGTCACCTTTCTGGGTCCAGACATATCTTTCTAGCACATTTACCTATTGGTTCATTCCTTATTTTTCCTAATATTCTGTAACTTTCTTGAACCCAATTATTTAAGGTCAGTGTTGGATGTCTGTTTCTGTGGCTATTGTTCCATGAAATAAAATTATTCTACTTGAACAAATCAGATGCTCAGCATTAAAGGGGACCTTAAAGTCATTTACTGCCAACTGTATAACTGTCCATCAGAATATAGTATATAACATCATGACAACAGTAAATTACTGTCTCAAAATTACTCCCTTATGGCACCAGGAAAAAAAAAGAATAAAATGAATTTATTTGCACTCAGTTCTCCCTCTTGCTAAGACGTTGCTTGAGTGTAATGAAAAGGTTGTAGAAATCATACTTTCAGTTATTATTTCTATGTTTTTACATGTTCGACATTGTTCTAAGTGATTTACCTTTTATCATTTTAATATTCATAATGACTCTATGACATAGGTACTATTATTATCCCCAGTTATCAGATGAAGCAACTGAGCAGAAAAGCAGTAATGTGTTGTCCAAGGTCAAAGAGCTAGTAAGTGGTCAAGTCAGGATGATGGATCTGGGCATTTCAGGTAGAGGGCAATGCTCTTACATACTATACTACATGATGACTGTATTTCAGCCTAATGTTTCTTTTCTTTATAGCACTTACCACAATTTATAATTGCTTTTTTTTTTCATTCTGTCTTCTCAAGAATTTAACCTCCTTGTGAAAAGAGATCATGTTTGCCTGGCTCTTTATTATATTTCAAGTGCCTGGCACATACTAGGTACTCAGTAAATATTTGTTAAATATTTGAGTAGATAAGAAAATATTGTAAGGTCTGTAGTCTGTGTACATGCAAAGTATAAGGGACCACAGAAGAGAGAAAGAATAAAGTCAGCCTTGGGCAATTGGGATATTGTAAAACACTCCAACTTAGAAATGTTGGTATTTTGGAAGCTGGGTTGACACTTTTATAGCATCTATTAGTCAAAGTTCATGGAGACAGTTACAAGTCTCCATGTTAATAGTAGGAGAGGACTTTTCAAGAAGCCATATGTGTGTATATGTATATTATAAATATAATTATATGTAAATGCATTATATAATTATAAATAACATGTAAACAATTTGGTGTATATATTTCATTTTATTTTATCTTTAAGCAATGAAAATAATCATTTTTTGCATTGGTTTGAATGTCTTTGGGCTCTTTTGGAAATAATACTGCTGCCATAAAGCATCTTCGGAACATTTAAAAATCATTCTTCTTAAGTTAATTTGTTAGATGTTGTAATAGCATTTAAGTAAAAACAGTAAACTGAGTTTGCAATACAGCGTGAAATATTTACTGTGGTTTAGATGTGCAGGATAATAGTTTTAAAAATTGCCTACTCCTCTAATATGAAATCTTGTGTTTTTAGCTTGCTAGGCTCCCTGCTCATTATCACCTATATCTTTGTTCACCTGGAATGTCTTTCCCTTCTGACTATTTGAGATGGTGAAGCTTTTTAAGACCTACTCAGAATCCCCCAGTGCTATGGAGCTTTTCAAGAAGTCACCAGCCATCCTGGCATTTGGCTTCTCTATCCTCTGGTACTTTCACCTTTGCCACAGCCTATGATGCCTTATTTTGGAGAGTGAGTGGCCTTTCCTTATTCCCTTGTTTTTTTTATGAGTAATTCTTATCTCCTTAACTAGATCATACTTTGCTGAATACAAGGACTCTGTATTGTACATTTCTGAGTCTTACCAACCTTACGACTGGACACATGTTAGATGGGTAGGAAATACTGTTTGAATTATTGATTTGATCTGAACATTATCCAAAGTTACACGTGTCATTTGTGCTGGTGTTATGTAGTATGTTTACTCCTGATCTTTTTGATGCTATTTAAACTTGGTTTTAAACCCAAATTTAGTTGATGGAAGTTTTTTTGTTTTTTTTTTTTGTTTTGTTTTTTGTTTTTTTAATTTTTTTTAGGGTTTATTCATTTCTTAGAGACAGAGCATGAGTGGGGGAGGGGTAGAGAGAGAGGGAGACACAGAATCCGAAGCAGGCTCCAGGCTCTGACCTGTCAGTAGAGAGCCTGATGCGGGGCTCGAACCCACGAACTGTGAGATCATGACCTGAGCTAAGGTCGGATACTCAGCTGACTGAGCCATCCAGGCGCCCCAGTTGATGGAAGTTTTTATTGTTGTTTGTTTTTCTTTTTTTCTTCATAGAACATAGTTATTTGTGATTGGGAGTCTGAGGTAGAAGGAAAGCAGGGAGAAACACCATTTCATTTTGCTGCTAAGTGTATAGGGCCCTTGGGGCTTTTAACAGCCACCTCTAAATCAATTGAACAGATATTTTTACTAAAAGATGGGATGTAGTTTCTGATATACTGAAAAATTCCTTTGTCAAATTGTTATTACTGTTTGCATTTTTGTATTCAACAAAACCCAAAACATATTTGGACATGTTTTTATTAAGCCATTTATTTTTGGATGCTATATGTATGTGACTTATGTATTAGTAGGTGTGCATTACTTTGTAGAGATAAGTATACCAGTTTCTTATAGGTATTTTTAAAAATTTTTGACACAATTTCATCTCTATAAAATTTCTATTTCCATTTAATCATGATTGTTGGAGTTGATTAGCTTTATTCATAGCCCATATCTTAAATAGAAAATTAGATTCTGAAGGTAAATAATCTATGAATGCAAATAAAGCATTCCAGGATGGCTCTTCACTTCCCCCAGTCTTAAAAGTGCTGGTTAATTTCTTTTATAGGGAGAAATGTTACTTTATAGCTGAAGAGGAATAGTAACGTGTGAGAAATAGTAACGTGTATGTAATGCTAGTAAATTTTGGATTAATTTACAAGTTAACAAGTAAGAACCTGAGAGTTTAGGACTAAGTAGGCAGTATTAGGTCAGAATAACTGGGAGAAGTGAAGTTCTAAAGAATATTTACTGGGTCAAGTGGGTGGCTCAGTCAGTTAAGCATCTGGCTTTAGCTCAGGTCATGATCTCATGGTTTGTGAGTTTGAGCCCCGTGCCAGTCTCCGTGCTGACAACTCAGAGCCTGGAGTCTGCTTTAGATTTCTTTGTCTCCCTCTCTCTCTCTGCCTGTCCTCCACTTGTTCTCTCTTTCTCTCTCTCAAAAATAAATAAACTTAAAAAAATTAAAAAAATATTTACCTACTAGCCTTGAAAAGAACATGTGATGATAGCTGGTTACCTCATGGTAGAAAAATCTTGGGGAAGAACAACCACACAAGCTGCCTTTAGGCAGCTGAATAGAGTTAGGGAGATGGAGAAAAAAGTATCAGGTGAATACCCTGTTCCATTTTTTGATGGGGCTGAGAAATAGTATCTATCTGATGATCATGTAAACAGTCCCTGTGGAACAGATGTAGGAGGTCTTGAATGAGATTTGAGAAACACCCCCAAAAGATTCAGATCATCAGGTAAACCTGAGAAGCACTGATTTTTCTCAGACCTCAGGAGGCCGGACCCCAGGCCAATTTTAGACCCAGGAATTCAGGCAGAAGTTTCCTGGACTGACTAAAGAAAATCAGGTAAGCTCCCAGTCTGCCACTGCCCCAGTCAAAACCAGACCCTTGTGGTGATAGTGATAGCTTTGTGTTCCATTTTGAGGACTTTGAGGTTCATGCCATAGAGGAAGAGAAATCCCAGTTCAGGTTGGGGTTTTAAACCACCAGCATACTAGGATTCCTTTTAGTTCCATGCTGGCTAAACCATCATTACTTACAGTCATTAGAAAATTAGAAAATTACTCTTGGGGCACCTGGGTGGCTCTGTCAATTAAGTGTCATACTCTTGGGTCTGGCTCAGGTCATGATCTCAAGGTTCGTGAAATCGAGCCCCGCATTGACAGCTAAGAGACCGTGCAGAGCCTGCTTGGGATTCTCTCTCTGCCCCTGCTCTGCTCTCTCTCTCCTTCTCTCTGTTTCTCTCTCTCTCACACAATATATAAATAAACTGTAAAAAAATTTAGAAAAAGAAAAAAATTGTACTTTATGTTAAGCAAATCAAGTACTCTTGGTTAAGTAAAAATTGGTGTAAAGGAAAGTTTTGTTTTTAATAAATTCTATGCTTATTTTATCCTTAAATATAAGTATTATGTGAAAATAAGCTCAAATACAACACTTTATTGTGTACTTCTAGTATAAAAAAAATCAATCTGATGATGACCTGATCTAAATGCTAAATTTCATCTTTCTGGAACACTAGTTTTAAACTTAAGCTGCTTCACAACTACCTAGAGAGCCTATTAAACACAACTGATTGGACCTCACTTCCAGAGTTTCTGATTCAGACTGGGGTCAGCATAGAATTTGCATTTCTAAGAAATTCTCAGGTAATGCTGATGTGCAGTTCCTAAGACAGTACTTTGAGAACAATTGTTCTGGAGGGTAGAGTGAGAAGGAGGGAGCAATTTGTATTAGTGTTTATCAAACTTAAATATAGTATTTAATGTTTGTATTGCCCAAAGGATGGGAACTCCAGATACAACAATTACGTATATTAAAAATGTTAATTTGGTAGGACACCACTATGAAAGAAAAAACATGTTTTTTTTTAAACCTAATAGAAAGTAAAAGCAGAGACCAAATAACCTAGTCAATGAGTAGTAAGAATATAATGCTGATTTGATAAATTAAAAGCCAAAATAGTTACATTGCTAATAATACCTATAGAAAAACATTTTACTCTACTTTCTTTGCGAGAAATTAGAGTCATACCTGTAGACCATATTTTGATTATCAGTGCTAAAATTATATACGTGTATTTAAAAGGTTTTACTTTGTTTTTGTTCTTGGGTTTTAAGACTTTGTATTTTTTTTTGGAAATTTGTTTTTTACTTTATTTTTTAATTGTTTTCAAGTTTATTATTTTTGAAGTGAGAGTGCACAAGCACAAGCAGGTCAGGGACAGAGAGAGAGAGAGAGAGAGAGAGAGAGAGAGAGAGAGAGAGAGAAGAGCAGAGAGAATCTGAAGCAGGCTCCATGTTGTCAGCCCAGAGCCCAGTGTGGAGCTTGATACCATGAACTGTGAGATCATGATCTGAGCCGAAATCAAGAGCCAGACCTTTACCTGACTGAGCCATCCAGGCACCTCTTTAGGGCAGTTTGGGACTTACAACAAAATAGAAAGATACAGAGGTATTCCATATACCTTCTATCCCCCAAAATAGTTTCTCCTATGGTCAACATCATTTGCCAGAATGGTACATGTTTTACCAAGGGCAAACCCACATTAATACCACATAATCACTCAAAGTCCATAGACTACCTGAAGATTCACTGCTGGTATTGTACCTCCTCTGGGTTGGGCCAGTTTTTTTTGTGTGTGTATGTGTGTGTGTGTGTGTGTGTGTGTGTGTGTGTTTCTTGAGAGAAAAATAATTAGATTTTATAACAAATTTAGGAACCCATAGTTTTTCTAAAACTCTATTTTGTTATCATATATAAGTTTAAAAAGTTTAATTTGAAAAGTTGTGTTTGTTTTGAATGATTACATTCACAGGTAGATTTGAGATTGTGCAAAAGTAGCATTTGTCTTGCACAAGAAATTTATATTAAAAGTACCTCTTGGGGCAATCGAGGGGCTCAGTCGGTTAAGTGTCCAACTTCAGCTCAGGTCATGATTTTGTGGTCCAAGAGTTTGAACCCTGCATCAGGTTCTGTGCTGACAACTCAGAGTCTGGAGCTTGCTTCCGATTCTGTGTCTCCCTCTCTCTCTGACCCTCCCCCACTCATGCTTGCTCTCTCTCTCTCTCAACTATAAATAAACTTTTTTTTTAAATTTAAAAATGTACTCCTTAAATTCTATTTTGTTCAATCTGAAATGAATACTTTGTACTGGCCATGCAGATGAAATGTTAGAGAAAGTATAACTTTTTAATGTTTTGTTATGGTTAAATCCATTGTATATCATTACACTGTTGCAATACCTTATATGTCCAAACTGTTAGGAGTTTGTGATAGACTGAACTATTTTCTTAAAAAGAAATCTAAATGTTGGCTTTTTAAATGCATAGGAATGATGCAGTATAGCAAAACAAGGATAAAGGGCCATTTAATAACACATGAAAACTTTAACAATTCTTAATTACCTTTGGAGTGATGGTCAGTAACATGGGTTTATATTACATTAAAAAATCATTATAGGGTACCTGGCTGGCTCAGTTGGTAAACCATGCAACTCTTGATCTCAGAGTTGTAAGTTTGAGATCTACATTGGGAGTAGAGATTAATTGAAAATAAACAAAACAAAAACAAAATCTTACTTGAAACTGAAAAAAAAATTAACTACAATTTTATTTATTTATCTATTTATCTATTTATTTATTTATTTTTATAATTTTTTAAACTTTTTTTTTTTTTTTGAGAGAGAAAGAGCACAAGTGGGGTAGGGACAGAGAGAGAGGGAGAGAGAATTCCAAGCAGGCTCTGTGCTGTCAGAGCAGAACCTGACATGGGGCTCAAACTCACGAAGGTAAGATCATGACCTGAGCCAAGATCAAGGGTCGGACGCTTAACTGTCTGAGCCACCCAGGCACCCTAATCATTACAATTTTATAAACAAAGACCAAAATATATATCTCAGGATCATCCTAAACATAAGATTTTTTTTCTTATGATGAGGACTTTTTAGAAGTATTCTCATAGCAACTTTGTAATATATGGTACAGTATTATTCACCATAGTCTCTATGATGTACATTAGGTCCCCATGACTTAGTTTATAACTGGAAATTTGTACCTCTTGATCCTGTCTACTCATCCCTTCTCCTTGGCAACCACTAGTCTGCTGTTCCTATCTATGAGCTTGGTTGTTTGGTTTTTAGAATGTGAGTGAGAACATATGGTATTTGTTTTTCTTTGATTTACTTAACATAATACCCTCAAAGTCAACTTATGTTGTCACAAATGGCAATATTTCATTTTTTATGGCTGAAAATATTCAGTTTAATATACATGCCACATTTCTTTATCCACTCCATTAATGGATACTTTGGATTATTTCTGTATCTTGGTTATTATAAATAATGTTGCAATGAACATGTTGGTGCAAGCATTTTATTTTCAAATTACTTTAAATTTTTTTTCTGATAAATACCTAGAAGCAGAATTTCTGGATCATAAGTTAGTTCTATTTATTTTTTTTTTTGAGAAATGTCCATACTGTTTTCTATAATGGCTGTACCAATTTGCATTCCCACCAACAGTGCCCAAGGGTTCCTTTTTCTCCAGATGCTTACCAACACTTGCCATTTCTTATCTTTTTGATAATAGCCATAATGACAAGTTTGAGATGATCTCTCATTATGGTTTGGGAAAATATTCAGATCTTCTGTCCACTTCTTAAATTGGTATTGTGTTTGTGGTTTGTTTGCTATTGAGTTGTAGGAGTTCTTTATACATTTTGGATACTAGCCTCTTATAAGATACGTGGTTTGTGAATATTTTCTCTCATTCAGAAGGTTACCTTGTCATTTCATTGATAAGTTTTCTTTATCATGCTGATTTTTTTTAGTTTGATGTAGTCTCACTTGTTTGTTTTTGCTTTGTTGTCTTTGCTTTTAAAGTCTGATCTGAAAAATCATTGCCAACACTAATGTCAAGGAGCTTACCACCTATGTTTTCTTCTAGGAGTTTTACGGATTCAGGTCTTTCATTCAAGTCTTTAATCCATTTTGAGTTAATTTGTGTATTGTGTAAGATGGTACAGTTTCTTTTGAAAGTAGGTGTCCTGTTTTCCCAATGCCATTTTTTTGAAGAGTCCCTCTTTTCCTCATTGTATATGCTTGGCTATTTTGTTGTAAATTAACTGACCATATATGTACTTGTTTGTTTCTGGGCTTTTCGTTGTGTTTCAGTGATCAATATATCTGTTTGTATGCCAATACCATACTGTTTTGATTACTATAACTTTGTATTATAACTTGAAATCAGAGATTGTGATGCCTCCACCTTTGTTCTTTCTCCAGATTTCATTGAGCATTCAGGGTATTGTGTGTGTGTGTGTGTGTGTGTGTGTGTGTGTGTGTGTGTGTGTGTGGTTCCGTACAAATTTTAGGAATTGCTTATTTTATTTTTATGAAAAATTTTATTGGCATCTTAATAGAGATTGCATTGACTCTCTCAGTTGCTTTGTATACTATAAACATTTCAGCAATGTTAATTTTTCCAGTCCATGAGCACAGATTATCTTTCCATTTATGTGTCTTCAAGTTTTTTCATCAATATCTTATAGTTTTGAATGTATAGTTTTTTTTTTATCTCCTGGGTTAAATTTATTCCTAGGTGTTTTGCCAGGTTTTTTTGCCCTTGGTTTTTTTTTTTTTTTTTTGCTGTTGTTTTTCTTGTTGTTGTTTCTTTTTGATTCAGTTGTGAATAGGATTTTCTTAATTTTTTTGTATAGTTTTAAGTAATCTCTATACCTAATGTGGGACTCAAACTCAACGACCCTGAGATCAAAAGTTGCATGCTCTTCATGAGGTATCTGGGTGGCTTAGCCAGTTAAGCAGCTGACTCTTGATTTCAGCTCAGGTCATGATCTCATGGTTCATGCCATCAAGCCCTGCATCAGGCTCTGAGCTGATGGTGTGGAGACTGCCTGGGATTCTCTCTCTCTCTCTCTCTCTCTCTCTCTCTCTCTGTCTCAAAATAAATAAATAAATAAATAAACATTAAAAAAAAAGTTGCATGCTCTTCACTGAGCCAGTGAAGCACCCTTAATTTTTCTTTTTTATAGTATATTATGTGTATAGAAATGTAACAGATTTTTAAAAATATTTAATGTTTTATTCATTTTTTTGAGAGAGAGAGAGAGAGAGAGAGAGAGAGAGACTGAGCACAAGTTGGAGAGGGGCAGAGAGAGAAGGAGGCATAAAATCCAAAGCAGGCTCCAAGCTTTAAACTGTCAGCACAGAGCCCGATGTGGGGCTTGAACTCATGAACCGTGAGATCAGGAACTGAGCCGAAGTCAGATGCTTAACTGACTGAGCCACCCAGATGCCCCAGTAACAGATTTTTATATGTTGATTTTGTATTATGTAACCTAACAAATTTGTTTATTCAGTTTTTTGGTGGAGTCTATAGGGTTTTCTATATATAATATGTCATCTGTAAATAGTGACAGTTTTATTATTTCCATTTCAATTCAGATACCTTTTATTTCTTTTTCTTGCCTGATAGCTCTGTCCAACAGAGGCATAACTTCACTTTATTGCACTTCACTTTACTTCATTTCGTAGATATTATTGTTTTTGCAAATTGAAGTTTTGTGGCAACCCTGCACTGAATAAGTCTATTCGTGCAATTTTTATAACAGTATTTGCTTACTTTGTATCTTTGTCACGTGTTAGTAATTCTTTCAGCATTTTTTTTCAGTATTTTTAAAATTAAGGTATATATCATTTTTTTTTGTTTTTTTCTTTTTAGACTTAATGCTACTATTGCACACTTAATAGACAACAGTTTATTTGACTCACTTTATTGTGATAGTCCCTTTATTACAGTGTTCTGGAAACAAACCCACAGTATCTCCAATCTGTGCCTATACTATGATGAATAAAAGTGGAGAGAGATGGGCATCCTTGTCTTGTCACTGATCTTAGAGGAAACATTTTCAGCCTTTCACTGTTGAGTGTGATGTTAGCCTGGGACTTCTCATATATGTCCTTTACTGTGTTGACATGCATTCTCTTTATATTCACTTTGTTGACAGTTTTTATGATGGATAGATGTTGAATTTTGTTAAATGTCTTTTCCTGCATCTATTGAGATTATCATATGACTTT
Source organism: Felis catus (assembly GCF_018350175.1). Taxonomy (NCBI): domain Eukaryota; kingdom Metazoa; phylum Chordata; class Mammalia; order Carnivora; family Felidae; genus Felis; species Felis catus. The sequence continues at coordinate 91,262,446 of NC_058376.1, read as the reverse complement.
AATACTTCATTTTGTTATTGTGATGTATCATATGGACTTCTGCAGATGTTAAACCATCCTTATATCTCTGAAGTAAATTCTATTTGATCATGGTATATGATCCTTTTAATGTATTGTTGACTTTTTTGGCAATATTTTGTTGAGGATTTTTGCATCCATGTTCATCTGGGATATTAGTCTGTTGCTTTCTTCTGTGGTGTCCTTGTCTGGTTTTGGTAACAGAGTATTGCTGGCCTCATTAAATGACTTGGAAATGTTTCCTCATTGTATATTTTTGGAGGAGTTTAAGAAGGATTGGTATTAAATCTTTCTATGGTAAACTTTATCAATCAAGCTGTCTGGTTTGGGACTTTTGTTTACTAGGAAGTTTTGATTACTGATTCAATCTACTTACTAGTAATTAGTCTATTCAAATTTTCTGTCTCTTCATGATTCAGTTTTGGAAGGTTTATGTTTCTAGCAATTTGTCTGTTTTTTTCTTAGGTTGTCCTCTTTGTCACTGTATAATTGTTCAAAGTAGTCTCTTACGATCTTTTGTACTTCTGTGTTATCAGTTTTAATGTCTCCTCTTTTATTTCTGCATTCATTTTTTGTCTTGGTCATTCTAGCTAAAGATTTGTCGTGTTTATCTTTTCAAAGTTGTTTTTTTAGTCTCTAATTCATTTATTTCCACTCTGATATTGGTTATTTCCTTCCTTATGCTAATGGGGCGTTGTTCTTTTTCTAGTTTTTTGAGGTATAACATTAAATTTTTGAGATTTTTCTTGGTTTGAGGTAGGCATTTATTGCTATGAACTTCTCTGTTAAAACTGCTGTTGCTGCATCAAAGAAATTTTGTTATGTTGTATTTCCATGTCCATTTGTATAAAGATTTTTTTTAATTTATCTTGATTTCTTTGACCTATTGGTTTTTATTAGCATGTTGTTTTATCTGTACATATTTGTGAAACTTCCAGTTTTTTTCTTGTAATTCACTTCTGGTTTTGTACAAGTGTTGTGAGAGGAGAGGTGTGATAGGATTCCAGTCTTCTTAAATGTATTAAGACTTGTTTTATGGCCTAACATGTGATCTGTCCTAGAAAATGTTCCACGTGCACTTGAGTAGAGTGTGTATCTGTTGCTTTTGGATGGAATGTTCTGTGTATATCTGTTAAGTCCATCTGGTCTAACACGTCATTTAAGGCAGATGTTTTCTTATTTTCCATCTCAGTAGTCTATCCATTGATGCAAGTGAGGTGTTGGAATTCCCTACTGTTATTATATTGCTGTCTGTTTCTTCCTTTAGGTCTGTTAATAATTGTTTTATATATTTAGGTGCCTCTCTATGTTGGGTACAAAAATATTTACAAATGTTATATTCCCTGTTAGATTGACCTCTTTATCATTATGTAATGCCTTCCTTTTTCTCTTATTATGGTCTTTTTTTTAAAGTCTATTTTGGGGGCGCCTGGGTGGCGCAGTCAGTTAAGCGTCCGACTTCAGCCAGGTCACGATCTCGCGGTCTGTGAGTTTGAGCCCCGCGTCAGGCTCTGGGCTGATGGCTCGGAGCCTGGAGCCTGTTTCCGATTCTGTGTCTCCCTCTCTCTCTGCCCCTCCCCCGTTCATGCTCTGTCTCTCTCTGTCCCAAAAATAAATAAAGAAAAACGAAGAAAAAAAAATTTTAAAGTCTATTTTGTCTAAATATAGTTTAAACTAACATTGCTTTAAGTTTCCTCAATGATAGATGACAGGACTGGACTATCACTGGGTAGTCTCAAAATACTTACTTAATTCACTGATGCCAAGAATCCAACAGCAATATTGATTACTAGGCTTTTCTTCTAAAAGTTAAATCTAGACTTTTTTGACAAATAGGTAATATTTATTGATTTTTATTTTTATGCCAGTTTTATTCATTGTTTTCATATCCAAATGATGTATTTATATACATTTTTTTACTTCTTTTTATTAAGCACTATTTCATCATATCATTTTATTGTTTAAGAAATTTATTTGCTAAGGGGCTCTTGGGTGGCTCAGTCGGGTAAGCATCTGACTTCAGCTCAGGTCATGATCTCATGGTTCATGGATTTGAGCCATATGTCAGTCTCTGTGCTGCAGCTCAGAGGCTGGAGCCTGCTTTGTATTTTGTGTCTCCCTCTCTCTCTGCATCTCCCCTGCTTGCTCTCTCTCTCTCAAAAATAAATAAGCGCTTAAAAAAAAATTGATTTGCTAAAAGGAAAAAAAATTAAAGAGACAAATCAAGAGACAGAATCAATTATAGAGAACAAACTGATTGGTTACCAGAGGGGAGCTAGGTGGGGGGATGGGTTAAATAGATGATAGGGATTAAGGAGGGCACTTGTCAGGATAAGAACAGGGTGTTGTATAGAAGTGTTGAATTAGTATATTGTACACCTGAAACTACTATAGTACTGTATGTTAACTAACTGAAATTAAAATTAAGACTTAAAAAAAATCACAGAACTGAAAATTGACAGTTACTCATGAATAAGTAGTTTCCACTTTAATATATGGGGTTTTTTTTTTGGAAATTTTACTATGCAAATGTAATTATATTTAAAAACAAAAATAAAAATAATATTTACTTACAGCTTTAAAAAATTGATTTGCTAAAATGTTTTTTGGCTACCTTTGAGTTTAATCATACAGGGTGAGAGTGTTTATGGATGGGAGTTTAACCGCCCCCCCCCCCTTCCCCTCACCACAGCTATAGGGCAGTGATTAAAATTGGTGCATCTACAGTTGAGGGCTAGATCTTGATTAACCCCATACTGAATATTATTGTAAACTAATCTTATGTAACACATGGTTTTAACTTGGCCAATAATGTTGCTGTTAATCTTTATTCCCTACAGAAAAACTAAGGGAGTGATGGAGGGATACCGTTGGCTATCTGTAGTCCAAATAAGTAAAACATTAGACAACAGCCATATGGTCTAAAACTATTTAGCTTTATTTTTATTTACTCAAAGTCAATTATGCCACATCTTCCAAAAGGATAAGTGCACACTGGGGAATATTTTGCTGAGAGAACATTACTTTCTAAGAGCCTTAAAGCACTTAACCTTCATTCAGCATCTCCAGTCTGTTCCCATAACTTGTTCTGGTATCACCATCTTGCTTCTGTGTTATTGCTTCAAAACGTTTGTTTTGGCAGCAAAATTCTCTTAATATAGCTTTAAGTAGTGCCATTTTCTATCTGAACTTAAGGCATGCTTATCTCAAAGGATAAAATGGGAGAAATGGCTTTTTCTGGGTGAAGTCATTAATTTACCAGCTTTCATCAAATAGTTTTCGGCCAGCTGAGAGTAAAAGCGAAACAAGTTTTGCTGATGAGATCTTACTGCCCAGTGGCTTTTAGTGGACTGTTTTGGTGCTTGGCAGCCTTTACCCTAATGTCTTTTCTATTCTTTTCAGCCTTTGTCTACTGATATGCTCTAGTATCATAAGACAAGGATGTTCTTTCAATACGGGATATTTCAGGGCTCTCAGTTGCCACTAGTTGTGCATCTTCCACTGGATTCCAACACATAACCTACACTTTCACCCACTTTTCAAATTATGCACACTATATATTAGACATTATATAAATAAGAGGTTATTGTCTTTTGTAAATATAGAAGTACTAATTTTAAAATTACCAGAGTTTGGGGCACCTGGATGGCTTTGTTGGTTTGGCATCTGCTCTTGGTTTCCACTCAGGTCATGATCTCATGGGTTTCATGAGTCCAAGCCCCACATTGGGCTCTGTGCTTGTGGCACAGAATTTGCTTGGGATTCTCACTCTCCTCTCACTACCCCTCCCCCACTCATGCTGTCTCAGTCGATCTCAAAATAAATAAACTTAAAAAAAAATAAAATATTACCAGAGTTTAACTTCCTGCCAAAATGTCTTAGCTCTTGAGATTTGCAGTACTTCCTGATTTAATATATAACACACCTCTCATTCTTCCCAGAATGGATTTTTTCCCTCTTTGACTCATAGAACTTTTGAGGGATGTCTTATTTGTACATGGCCCTAGTCTCTTGGCCATAGTTTATGGGCCCAACGTTGAGCTTCTACCATAATCTTACAGATTCACCCACTGTAGAAAGACTATTTCTGATTATCCCAAGTTTCACAGCCTGATGAATTTCCTCACTCACCCAGCTTATTGGTCAGTGAACTGCTTCCCATATAAAAAGTTATTCACTCTCAGCAAGCAAGTCTGTTTTCCATTGACTATAAAGAAATGTCATGTGTTGAGAAAGAGAATAATAAAACCAATATTCAGATGAGCAGAGAAGAGAGTTAGAGAATCTTGATGGTGTTCAAGTTTGTAGCTCCTATTGTACCTGAAGCCTTGGTACATTCTGGTCTAGACTTCATTTTGGTTATTCGTTGACTACCCTTGTGTCCTTCTAAAAGTTTTTTTTCTTTGCCTTTTTGCTTTATCAAATCTGAGTTGGCTTGCTGCTAATTATAGTCAAGAACTCCCTAAGCAATACATGGGTACAGGAGAGGTCCTGAGGTCTGACATGTGCCAAGAGAAAGTGGTCTTATCACACGTAGAATACAATGCTAAATTGTGTTCCCTCCAGCGTCCTCCCAGCAGACTATACTATTGGGATCGTCTAAGACTTACGCTTTGTGAATCACTGTCTTTATTAAGGATCATTTTAATAAAATTAAGTAACATTATAACCTAAGTTAAAAACATGGAAAAACAATAAAAAACTATTACTATTACAATCAATATGAAGGTTATCAGCTACATTGTAAAGACTATTTAAAAAAACACAGCAACAAAACTGTATAGCAATGCCAGTAAGATTAACGAATGTATTATGTCTAGAACATACCAAGTGTGTCCAAGAAAAAGCCTCTATATAACAGACAGTGGAGAGAATGTGGCTAATATTGAGGCATTGTGAGTTAATTCAGAGATAAATATTTATTTCTGATTAAACATTTTATGTAGGTACTATTTCAGTGAATTATTTTATACTTCATAATTACTGTGTTATGGCTGTTATCTTTTTATCTTTCTAGAAGATGATTGGGAAACCACAGCCCTTGTACCAAATTTGGCCCACTGCCTGTTTTTGTAAATAAAGTTTTTTCAACAGAGCCATGCCCATTCATTCAATTAGTATTGTCCATGACTGCTTCCACACTGTAATGGCAAAGTTGAGAAGTTGTGACAGAGAACATATACCCTGAAAGGCCTCAAATATACTAAATGGCTGTTTATAGAAAAAGTTTGCTGATCTCTATTCTAAAAATTATTTTCCTTTTTTATGTAAGAAAATTGATTTTGATTTAAATATATTTTTTGAAATCAACTTTTTGAGAATAAAACCACTGTATAAATTTAGAAACAGATATGTACTATTTTATATTTTTGTCTGGTACATCCTGTGTGTACAAATTTGGATCAATTAGTAAATTGTCTAATTCATGTGATAGCTGTCCTGATAGCTGTCTTCTGTTTTTGGAAGTCTCAGAATTTGAGCTACATTCCTGAGTATTTTATAACTTTTTAATCCTCCCAGTTATGGTCCTTATTATAATACAATTCAGGTTTTCCTAAATTCCTCTTTCTCACCTATGCAGATTTCCACCTCTTATGTTCCATTTAGCCTTGAGAACCATCGTGGGATTAAGGATTTCCCAGAAGTTTTAGACATAGCAGAGTTTAGGCCTTAAACCCATAATACTAAAGGTTCAAGCATTGTATCTGTAGGTGGTACACTCTGAGAAAGTTGGATCAGAAACTGACATCTAAGTTAAAATCTTACGTCTATCATTTATTAGAGTGCTGTTAAGTAAGTTACTTAATTTTTACAGTGGCTCATAGGTCTCTACATGATCAGAAACACATGTGTACACACCTGTGTAATGGTGTGAGCCCATATTACATTGTTCTGACCTCATCTCCTATTCCTCACATAGAATAGGTATGTGTTTACCTCTTGGTGTTTGCCCATGATGTCCCTTCTTTTTTGGATGCATCCTCTATGATATTTGTGTGGCTTCCTCTCTCATATCCTTGATGCCTTTCCTGGCAACGATATTGAAAATTGTGCAGCCTCTTTCATTGTATGTACTCCCTATTCACTGTTCTTATTTTTTCATTAGCATTTATCATCATCTGATATAAAATATATTTTACTGTTCCATTTTATCCCTTTTGAGAAGGAGACAGGTGGCCTCTGAGTTCAGACTTTTTTCTTTTTCTTTTTTTTTTTTAATTTTGGTTTCATGATGTATTCCTGGTATCCAGAATGAAAGGTTCTCATAAAATAAAGGTTGAAAAAATGAATAAATGACATGAACCATTTGGAAATTAATGAGTGAGACTTATAATTTGGAAAGGAGGTAGATGGTGTACTTTAAATGTTTATAAACTATAAAATAGTAGATTTCTCTTCTAGCTTTTATTGCCAACATTTTAATGCTACTTGCTTTTCCAGGATTAGAAAACATTCTTTGTACAATTAGAGTAGGTCACAAGAATAAAAGTACCAACAACTTTTATTCTTTAGATTTAGGATTTAAATCCTGACTCTATTTATATTTTTAGGGCACAGTAAATGGAAATATAAAATTCATTTTGCTCACTTATTCTCCTTTTTTTTTCTCCTTTCATTCCTCCCCCTCTCCCTTCTTCAGTTTCATAAAGGTCCTGAATCTCACATTCTATATGTAGTTTAGGAATGCCTCCTCCACATTTCAAGGAGTAATTTATGTTTGTCCATACGGTGCTTATTAGAATTTTTCAATAAAAAGTGTCAAATAAGCAAGCACTATATAATTTCATATAAATCAATTGTATATCATCTCACAGAAGCACAGACTTATAAAGCTCATAATTGGGCACAAAGAACTGAATTTAAAAATCCTATTATGTTCTGACACTAGGCTTAAAAGCACACCAGTTGGGGAATGTAACACATCAGTGTCATGTTCAGCTTCACTGTTTACTACGTGAACTGAAACCATGACCATAACATTTGAAGGCATTTTTTTTTTGCCAGATTTTTCTATTAATCTATGTATATGGGTGCATGTGTTTTTGAAAAGCTCTTAAGAGAACATGAGAAACACATTCCAAATAAAACTACTTGAACATTAGGGCAAAGCCTCTCCTGCCATTAGAGAGGGGCATTGAACGGTCGCTGCTTGAGTGGTCACTCTCATGACACACTTTAGTGTGCTGATTTCTGTTATCGTCTTAGAGACCTGATAAGGCATAAAGATGCTTAATTTTAGGAAGCACTTATGGTGATATCTATTCATCACAGCTTAGGCACTAAGAAATGTTTGGGCCTTTTCCAGCCTTACTGAGTATATTAAATAGGGTATGTTTCAGAAAAAAGAGTGATAAATTATTTAGTTTCATGGTGGCTATTAAAAGTCAATTTAGATCTAAATTTCCAATTTTCTGTTAACATATGCTAAATTCTAATTTTGTAAACTAAATATAATGATCAACTTCTTTTGAAGAAATCTTATTTATATTGCTGCAACAAAATTCATACTTTATCAAATATTTTGGTGGCAAAAGTTAACAGAATATGTTTTATCAAGGTTAAAGGCTTTGAAAAATTATCCTAATACCATATATCAAATGGTAACTTTTAAAAGATTTATTATAAATAATGTGTTCAAATTTAGTTTTCATTTTTATTGATATAAATCTCATAACCAGTCCTCTATTTGTTGGCAAGGGGGAGGTTACATTATAAGTTTTTCCCCACCAAGAACTCATCAACATTTTTGGGAGGAAAACTGCTATTATGAATAGTATAATATTTACCTGAAACTCTTTAATACTTCTTGATTAAGCAGAACTTAATTAAGTATAAATAGGTAAATAGTATAATATTTACCTGAAACTCTTTAATACTTCTTGATTAAGCAAGTGATTATAACTTATATTGTACATTTTAATAAAGAGACCAAATTATACTATTTTCCATTATTTGTTAAATATATACTGAATACCTGTTATATACAAATTTTATTTAGAAATATATCTGTATGGTATTCAGGAATTTTTAGGGAAAAAACTGAAAACTTGTTTCTGCTTTGTATTTTTTCCCAAAGTTATATCAAGAAGACTTGATAAAGGTAAAGTCAGTTGAAATAATGAACAGATGCTAGTAATGTTAAGATATTAAATTTTATATTTTTTCATGGAAAATATAGAAAGAAGAGAAGTTTAGTTTGATGTTTCCCAGACAATATGACCTTAGCTGTATTTCACATGAACTTGGAAATGAAACTAAAGAATGCAAAGTATTAAGAGTTCATAAAATATTAAATTTTTTTTTTTTGCTGTTTAGTTTTAGACACAGAGAGACAAAGCATGTGTGGGGGAGGGGCAGAGAGAGAGGGAGACACAGAATATGAAGCAGGCTCCAGGTTTCGAGCTGTCAGCACAGAGCCCAATGTAGGGCTTGAACTCGTCAATCTGAGATCATGACCCGAGCCAAAGTTGGACGCTTAACCAACTGAGCCACCCAGGCACCCCCATAAGATATTTTTAAAGATCACAAGGACTATGGGTTGATTTGCATCCCCACTAAAGAAAAGATACATTGAAATCATAATCTCCAGGACTTGTGAACGTGACCTGTTTTGAAATAAGGTAATCAAATTAAAGTGAAGTCTTGATGGATTAGGGCGATCCTTAAATCCAATGACTGGTATCCTAGTGAGAGAGCCATGTGAAGACAGAAGCAGAGGGAGAATCTCATGCCATATTAGAAACAGACATTAGAGTAGTGAGTCTTTAAGCCAAGAAAAGTCAAATATTTCTGGCTACCATCAGGAGCCAGGGAAGAGGTATAGAACAGATTCTCCCTTAGAAACCTCAGAAGGATTCAATCTTGCCAACACATTCATCTTTGGACTTCTTGTCTCCAGAACTATGAGAAAATAAATTTATGTCGTTTTAAGATACCCGGTTTGTGGTAATTTGTTATAGCAGCTCTAGGAAATTAATATAGCATCTCTAATTTATAAAAGAAATCCCCTTATGGCCAATTAAAAAAGAAGCTCACTGAACTTATATTGAAAATCACAAAAGATACAAACATAAGTCTCTCTCATTTCAGGACATTTATCCATAAGATGATGTTTATAAAATTAATAAACCCAAGGCATAATGCATAATGTGTAAGATAGGAAGCCAAATAACAGTGACTTCAACAAAATAAAAAATTCACTGTTACTAAAAGAATTCCAGAGATAGGCATGAAGGAAGACAAGGGTTAACATGATGTTCCATCTGTCTCATCCCACTGTATTTCTCACATGGTTTCTGCTCTAGGTCAAGATTATTTCTTGAATTCTAGCCATTACCTCTACATTTGTCAGTGAGAAGAAAGGAGATAAAGGTCACACACCCTCCCTTTAAGGATACTTCTCAGAAAACACACATTGAACTTTTGTTCCTATTTTTTAGGCTAGAAGTAAGTCACATGACTTCATTTTGCTGCCAGGTAGGTTGGGAGCTATAGCTTTCCTTCCTGGTAGATATACGCCTACCTAAAAATCAAGAGTTCTATTACTAATAAAGGAGAAGAGAATGGGTATTGGGACAAACAACAGCTTCTGCTATACCCCCCAAAAATCCAAAAGTGAAGCAACTTATTTTGTACCTTGAACTGTAATAAAAAGAATAAATTTTTACCTTATGTGATAGCAGTTAAAATGAAACTAAGCCACAAAGTTGAAATGAAACTGTGCCCACAACCAGAACATTTAATTCTGTTGTGTGAGTACTTTAGGGATCTTTCTACTCCTTTCAATCTCCATTGACTACAGCATCTTTCACCTAGATCACTGTAAGAGTTTTTTCCTAATTAATCTTCCTGCCTCTCTCGTCTTGCACCTTGAAATGTATCTTTACCCTTTATTGATTCCAATATCCTAAAGATATAAATTCTGAGATTTAAACCTGGCTTACAAAGTCCTATGTGAGCTTCTTACCTCCCACCCTCATTCTACCACTATTCATTGTGTCCGTATGCTTCAGTCTTTCTAGGTTTTCCTTGGTTCCTTCACTATTTAATAATGGTCTCTTAAGTCTTCATCATTTTTCCCACTGCCTGGATTACTCATATCCACCGTCTTTACCTAGACAAGTTCTACTCATTCTTTAAATATCAGCTTAAAACTTGTGTTCTTAGGGAGCCCTTCTTTAACTCATTTTTTATTGGTTCAATCAAGTAAGCTCCCTATACTGTCTCCTTGCTATTTGTCTTAAACTACCAATATCCTTTAGAATGTCTTGTTTAGTACTCTCTTTTCCTCCCCATTAGAAAAGGACTTCTTTAGTTTTATTTACTTCTTTATCTCCAAAGCTCATGTGTCTGTGGGGCATATTAATAGTAAGAGCTCACTGTTTATTAGATTTAAAATATTCTCTAATTTTATAAGAAAACAAGTTATAAGTTAACATTTAAAACAACTTAGTAAATATTCTGTATACTCATTAGTTATTATCATTGTACATTGTTCTTTCAGACCTTTAGCATGAGTTCTGTTTTATGAATATTTTCTGAATGAATAGAATTACAAAGGTTTTTATTTGTTAGTTTTTTTTTTTACCAACAATATTTGCTGCTTCTGTGTAGTAAGCATAGCACGAGAAGTTAGACACACACTACCAGATAAAATAAGCATTAATAGTCTCCTCATAGTGATAAATTATATATCTAATAATTTAAGAATTTTAGTAATAGAATGTGGTATGTCTGTATGATAGAATATTCTGTGGTCCACTAAAACAATGCGACAAAACTATCTATTGACAAGAAATATATATTGCTAAGTATTACATGCTATAAAACACATATGCACTATAAGATACTAGTTCTGTATAAGAGTGTATCTGAAAGGAGTAAGTCCACAATACTAAGAGTGTTTTTTCTGAGATATCATTAAAACTAGTTATCTCCGAGGTTTCCTTCTGTCTTCCTAACATGTGTTTGTTTTTACAAATATACAAAAATTACAGAAACTTCATTAAATAAGAGAAATATAATTTTTTAGTATTAGACTTCTGTCTTTCAATAATTAGAGGTGCATTTGACCTGGGAAAGTCAAATCGAAATTTTGTATGAAGGGTCATGTGCATCGTGATGGCATTTTGTTTCTTGTGTAGGGTGTTCTAGTTAAGGAAGCAGCATAACTACCTCGAAGATTGGATGTGGCAGAAATAACTTCATTGAATTAATTTAAACAATGTGCTCACCTCAATTTACATAGACATGTAACTTAATTTCCTATGTCCTGTGGAACTGATTTGTGCCATAGTGGGATTGAACTAAGTAAAGTAGCTATTTCCTGAGTACCCGTTGTGTTGTAAGCATCAAACTAAATACTGCATTCTGTTGCTAATTCTCACAACCACCCTGCAAGGTGGATGCAGGTAACTTGCCCAAGGTTATTCACTAAGTGGCAGACCAGGGATTTGAATCTGTCCAACTAATTCTGGCACAGCGTGGATGTCAGCAGGAACAGGAAAAGGTCATGAAATTCTATGCATACAAGGAATCCACCTTTCTAGAACCTTATTATAGTGACAGTGTGCCCTAGTTTATCTTCCAAAGTTCTCAGGAGTCAGCAGGCTTATTTTTATGTGATTGGTAATCTATGTTTTCCTGAAAATACTCTCACCTAAATAAAAAGACATTTCAGAGTTCTTCAGGATTCATTTATGAAGACTCAGAATAAGAATAGAAACAGAACAGTCTCTTCACAGAATAATTTTCTTTTAAAGTTCTTTTTTTTCAACCTTGGGTAATGTCCACTTATCACTAAATAACATTTCCAATTGCCATTCTTTTTTGGCACTGAGGCAGCTTTCTACTCTATTCTCTACTTCAGAATAAAGAAAAAGATCAGGTTTGAGCATTTGCCAGGCCCTTCTGTCTACTTGAGGCAGTTTTTGAGACACATGTACATTCCTTAGGTTTCATAGCTTTTGCTACTAAGCAGAGCCCCTGAAGTTCATTACTGCAGGAAATCAGAGTGACAAGTATATGAAAGGTGGTCCTGCAACACCATCCCTCACTTGTTTAGGGTCTCATAAAACCTGTCAAAAATGATATCAGCATCTAGCGCAGTCATGCCACCTTCTGGATAAGAGGTCTCCATGTTTATATTCAAAATTATCAATCATTCTAAATACTGACTCAAGCTTGTCTTTAGTAGCAATATTTCCATTTGCAGTAAAGATGTACGGGGAGGACTCCTCCATGTTCACGGCTCTTATATCAATGTCAAAATTAGTATATAAAACATCCATCAAATACACTCACAAGGTGAACTGGGCATGCCTTTTACAAAGCCTTGTATATTTGGGATTTTACTAGGCTTTTTCAGACGCTTTTGGAAGAGGTGACTGAAGCAGGCAAATTGACAAGTGCCAGGCTATTTTTCATAAACAAAATACAAAAAGTAATAGGACGTGGCCTAAGAATTCTATTAGTACATCTGTTCAGAGATTTGAGTTCTTAATTTTTGAATTATACTGGAAGTGTTTATAAATGGAAGACATACTTTGATTTTGTTTTTAGACATGGTAAACCTAACAGGCTGTTCATAAACCAGTGTGAACAATTCAGAGGTTGATGACCCATTGGAAATGGAGAGTTAAATAAACTTAATTCTGTTTACCCTTAGCTCACTAAATATACAAACACCTTAATGATTATGAAAGTAATTTATCAATTGGTATATTTTTCACTACCATAGATGACACGGGATTCAACTTATTAAAAGTGACAAGTGTGATCTTCTTTGTAAATAAGAAAATGATTCCTCCCATTTAAGAGACACAACACTCCAAAAGAATATAAGTTTACACAGTGCCTCCACTGCAAATAATGTACCAATGTTTTATACACATTGGTATAGTTAGACCTACATAGGAGAACAACTGTGTAAACTTCAGAATCTTCTTGGAGGTTTATCTCTTTTTGACAAGTGTTCACACCAAGGAATTTAATATTTTTCTGTTGATTTATCTGCTTGAAGGAAGCATTCTCCTGATTCCTTCTGTATTTTTGAAATATCATAGTTTAACTAATGTACTACCATACTCTCAGTCATCTGATGATTACTATATGGCATAATATTACACTACTTCTGCTATTATGATTTATATCTTAAAAATAATGTTCACATAAATTATGTGACCTACACTGCTATTTACTGAAATGTGTAACATTGATTCTCAACGGTGTTCATGTAAAACACCCCCACAGGTCATCTTTATTTCCTTCACAGCACTTAGCACAGTGTCTGCCTTGCATGGGGTGGACGTTTAATACATTGAACAACTGAATAAGACAGTTATCAACTAGGGAAATAGTATTTGAGGAAATAATTCTGTGTACTAATTTTGTTTTATTTATTTTTATTGTCAACAGTGTATTCGTCTGTCTACTCATCATGGAACTACAACAAATATAAAGTATTTTTTGGTTTCATTGCTCATAAGCTTTAGTTAGACATGGCTTTGGCAGATTCTAATCAGTAATATGATACAGAACATTGAACATGCACTTATCCTTGTTCCCAAGAAACTAATTGAATCATTAAGTTATAGCCATTAGAAAACTGACCAAATGGTATGAACCTAAGTTATGAGCTTACCAATGATCTAATTTCATTTCACTTACCATTTTCAGCCCCTTTCCGCCTTCCCTTTTCCCTGTGGAACTATGCAAAGCAGTTGCAGAGCATAACTATATCCTGCTTTAGAATGACATTAATCTGGGCTCCCTGAATCTATGATGGGAAAACCTAAGTCTGTTCTGCAGCATCAAATGTTACTCAGTATATTTTTGCCTTTTTATTCTGTGATTTCAACTCATTGCCTACAAGGTTTACCTGTCTGATAAACTCCCTTAGTGTTGGCCTGAGATATCTGTAGGTAGAAGCTTTAAGTGTATGCTTTTGTTTTTCAGTCCAGGAAATACGTGACCTGCATGAGAGCAGGAGACACGGGATAGATCTCTCCTATTGTTTTCAACTGAATCCCAGACACCATCACAGTATTACACAGAACAAGCCCTTAGTTAACACAGATGAACAGATGGATGGACAGACAGATAAATGAATGAATGTTAGAAATTCACAGATTCTATTAGGGCATGCGTGGTATAAAGCATTCAGGGACCTCTTTCTGCCATGGAGCCTGCCTGACATTAATCTTGGCAGATTCCCAAAGTCATGATTTATATTACTATAGTAATACATGAAGGATTGGTAGGTCTTGGTACTTGCTGCTTTCAGAGAAAAACCAGAAATTACTTTTTAGCTATTCAACACTAACATTAATGTTGATAATGAGATTTGTGAAGAATTTTCTTAACATGCAAAGAATGTTTACTCTTTACATTTGTAAGTTTCAAACTGATCTTCCGAGCTTTACTCACAGAGCTCCACCTAACTGCATTTAATTACACTTGAAACTATGTTGTTCTCTAGATTCATTTATTTTCTCCTAATTCCAAGTTGTTGGGTTTTGTTTTTGTTTTTCTCCCTGATGGATCTGATCTTGTTTGTGGTAATACCACTTCTCCCATCTCCAAGCTGAAACCTTCATTTTTATTTCTGGTACCTTTGATACCACCATTGTTTAGGCAATTAAAGTTCATCACTGAACTATTGTAGTTGTATCCTTACTGGCCCTTCTTGTTTTAAGTTTATCTCTGTAACAATACAGACTATGTCTAATTGCTGGGTTATTATCTAAAATATCACTTTGATTCTGCCACTTCGAAGTTCTCCAATGGCTTTTCAGTTCCTTCAGGGTGACTAGCTAAACTGCCTGCATATAATCCATTATAACAGACGCCGGTTTCTCTTTCCTCTCTTCCTGTCTCTTTCTCCACATCTCCTGTGTCTCTAGGACTCCTGACCAGGGCTACCTACCCCCAGCAAATATATTAGCATCTCCAGACAACGTTGTTTATAAACGTATATTCAACAGTGTAGTGTATTTTGTCTTTTGGGAGAAAACACTGTCATTTTCAGAATACTGACTATAGAACATAAAACTTAACAAAAATTTCTTGACTGGTAGGAATAAACAGAAGAGCAGGTGATAAACTCTTCTACACTTTTGTAATTATCAGTTGGAGGGTGATATACCAGGATATATCTAGCAAGTGAAAGAAATTTATCAGAAGGAGAAAGAGTTGACAAGCAGTTGCTGTGTGCTAGGCATGCCCAGTTTATCCATTTATTCTTCCATCCATCCTTTCCTTCATCCATTTGCCTCTTATCCACAAGACTGTAAACTCCATGTCTCTTTTGTTAAACAGTGTTCCCATTGCCTGACGCAAAGTATATGTGTTCAGTAAATATTTGAACACCTCTCTCATGAGCTAATACAACACACAGTACTATGTGATGTCTTGGGTACACAAAGATAAAAGGAATACAACTCTGATCCTCAAATAGCTCACAAGGTATTAGGGACAACAAATATGGTAGGAGTAATTAAAAATCAATGTGAGTGCTATAATAAAGATGTGTACAAACTTTAGTGATCTCACGGTTTTCCCCCTCAAGTGTTTCATATTGAACTTGTGGACAAATAAAACTGCCAAGTCTCTTTGGCATAGTCTTACTTTCATTTTCAATCTTCAGAGTTCAGCCCTTCTTATCTGCAAAACTGCCTAATGTGCCTTCTCTGCATTGCTTTTTAATAGTTGGGGGGACTTATTTATATTTCTGTATGTACATCTCATTTTTAGATTAAGCCATAAACTCCTTGAAGCAACACTGTTTGTCATATTTTGTATCTCTGGAGCATGTGGAAGAGAATCTTGCTCATCATAGGTATTTGATCATTGTTTTCCAATTGATGGTTGAATGCTAGATATTGAAAAAATACAAATGTTGCATTTGAAGAACTTGGGTATTTTAAAGGTACTAATAAATGCCTTATAACTCTTAATAGAATGTTCCTGGATTGGGGTCTAGAGGTTTTAATAGGGAAACTTTAAGGACCTTCATAGTCTGTTTGATTTCAGAGAATAGAGAACATTGAAGAGTTACCTGAAATATGGGTTCTGATTTTGGCTTAGATTACAAACATACTATGTATTAATATCTTCTGAAATGTGCCTTTCATCCAAGTACATAATATTTAGATAGAGAGAATGGTGCAGTTAACGGACATGAATGTTGCTGTTCCCTGTAGCCATGGCTGGTTAACTCGGTCTTGGTTAAAGCATAGAGTTAATAAGGCCAAGGTCAAGAGATTAATACCCTTTACAATCTAGATACCTTTTATTCTACTTCTGGCCAGAAGCTAAACACCAAATCCTAGCCTACTAACTTACTAGGGAAAAGCAGCTCAAAGCACATATTCTACCAGCATCATTTTAAATGATCCATTTCTGCATCCATTCAAAATTTGTGGAGCGCCTACCTTGGGTCCAACTCTTTACTAGACCCTGAGGATATAAAGATGAGTGCAATGCTATGTCTGCTCCGAGTGTTCTCAGATTTATTTCATTTAAGGATCTTGTCTTAGTCCATTCAGGTTGCTGTAACAGAATACCACAGTTTGAATACCTTATAAACAATAGGAATTTATTTACCCCAGTTCTGGAGTCTGGAAGTCTGAGACCAGGGTGCCAGCATGGGCGAGAGAGATCTTGGTTTCAGGTTGCAGGCTTCTTGCCTCCTTATATGCTGGAAGGGGCTAGGAAGTTCTGTGGGGTCTTTTTTTTTTTTTTTTTTTTTTTTTTTTTTAATAAGAACACATATCCCATTCATGATGGCAGCACTTCATGACCTACTCACTTCCTACAGGCCCCTCATTCTGACACCATTACATTGGGCATTAGGGCCTCACATATGAATCTGGGAGGCACACACACACATTTAGACCATAGCAGATCTCAAATTTCCTAGAATTTGTTTTGATTGGTAAAAGGACTGTGAAATTTTTTTTCCTTGGTTGGTTAGAAGATATTTGGACTTAAGCCACTATTTCTATCTGAAAGTCTTCCAACATGATCTTTATCCTGTCAAAATATTTCCAGACCTAAAAAAAATGAATAACAATTAATTCTTTAGGTAAATATCCTTTACAATCTTTGTAAACATTTGAGAAGGCTGATAATAATACGGTAAATTTGCTACTATTTAGAAAAAAGTAGAATGTTTTATTACTTGCTCACAAATGGATCTTCTAAATAGAATAATAAAAATAATCAACAGATGTGTTGCTTTGAATGGTTTCCATGTACCAGATACCAGTCTGGGAACTTGGGAGTTAATAGAATGCAAATATAATTTCCCAACCTTAAGCATGCAAATCAGCACTCCAATTATAAAACTCTATCTATTCAGAATAAAATGTATGTATGAATGTATGTGCATGTATATATAAATATATACATATACATACATATATATTTACATATACACCCACGTCTCTATTCAGAATAAAATGTATGTATGTATATATATATAAATATATATACATATATACACAAAATATACAAAATATTTTGAAATTTCAAATATATTGACTTTCCATTATTATAGTATAATTTTCATATTTAAATTCATGCCCCATTTTTCCTGAAAATTATTGGAGTATCTTATAAATAGCATTCATCTAATAGGAAAGAAAAGACACTAGTAAGAAAGGAAGAAAGTATGTCTATCGTACTTAATCTTATCAAACTTAATAGTTTTGTAATTGAGAAACTAATATGACTTGGAGCTTCCTCTTGGCCCTAAGAAAATAAGAAACATCATTGGCTACAGATCTTTTATTATCAGAAAGTAGATGGGACGCCTGGGCGGCTCAGTTAGTTAAGTGTCTGACTTTGACTCAGGTCATGATCTCACGGTTTGTGGGTTTGAACCCTGCATCAGGCTCTATGCTGAAAGCTCAGATCCTGGAATCTACTTTGGATTCTGTGTCTCCCTCTCTCTCCGACCCTCCCTCACTCACACTCTGTCTGTCTCTCTCTCAGAAATAAATAAACATTAAAAAAAAGTAGAAAACATCAATTTCTTACTTTTTTCTGGCACAAAATTTTAGAAATACTTTAGACCTCACCCTGCAGAATGCTAGATTATATAATAGTTATCCTACACTAAAATAAGTTTGTGACAAATGTGTTTGCCTCTTGACATCAGTGATAAAAATGGAAAATTTTGTGTAAGAATGCAAGACAATGTGATCCAACAAGAGATAAAGGTTCTGTGGACAGAATATGGTACTTTCTGGTATTACAGCTTTCTTGAGGGACAAAACTCAGATTTCTTAGTTTTGAGTTTAGTTTCATATCTCTTTGCATTTCTCCTAACTATAATTTATCTTAGCTAGTTCATTGACAGGGGTTTGTAATACAATATTAGGTATATGAAGTTTACCTGGTAAAGGTAACACCACTTGGAGACTATCAAATCTGTGAGACTATGAGATAGCAGTGAGAAGATTCCTTAACATCAGAAAACATTTCCATCATTTTTTGGTTACATTAATATAAACGACTATATTCTTCTTTCCTCCAGTTTTGTTCCCCTATACAAACATGAGGATAATAATACCTGCCCTGTCACATAAGTTTGTGAAGCTGAAGTTAAATAATATGTATGATTTTTACAAACCACATACTACTATAAAATATAGAATATGTATAAGTTAAATATAAATACATATTTATATAATATTAAACTGACCAATTTGTGTGAGAAACTTTATTGCCCAAGTCCTCTATGATGACTATCTATGTATGGTTATAAAAATCTCTGCTTTGTAGAGTCTCAAAAACCCTAGTAATAGGAGCAACTGCGTAGCTCAGTCAGTTAAGCGTTAGACTCTTGATTTTGGCTCAGGTCATGATCTAACGGGTGCATGAAATCCAGCTCCACATTGGGCTCTGGGCTGACAGCATGGAGCCTGTTTGAGATTCTCTCTCTCTCCTTTCTCTTCTCTGCCCCTGCCCTGCTCACACTTGCTCTTTCTCTCCCTCTCAAATAAATAAACATTAAAAAACAACAACAACAACAAAAACTCAAGTATAGGAAGAAAAAAAAGAAACAATTACCAAATGGCATCAAGGAATGGACTACTAAATTGAAAAAAGGACAAAATGGATATTTTTTGTCTAATAACCTGAAATAGGAAATACCTGATAGATTTTTTTTTTTAATTTTACTTTTAAGTAGTATCTCCATCCAACCTGGTGCTCAAGCTTACAACCCCAAGATCAAGTGTCATATGCTCTCCTGATTCAGCCAGCCAGGCACCATGCCCGAATGATGTCTTAAAAAGACAATTTTTTTATAGTGATTAAATTTTATTAGAAGTCATAGATAAGAGAGATGAGAAAAATCAAATGGCTTATGGGTAAATTTTTTTCATTTTCTCAGCAAATTATTGGGTTCTATTATAATGAAAGAGACAAACTTAAAAAAGCTAAGACTGAAGTAGTACGAGAGAAAAAGATTTTAGAGTGAAAAAAGAACAGTAACCTTATTTTTTTTTTGCAGTTTTACTTTTTAATAAGCTGAAGATCAGTTGGCAAAATTGCATATACTCTAGCAGAGGAGAGCGGCTTTCAGTTGTCAGAGCAACACGTATACATTGCAGAAGATCAGGTGATCTAATGGGGTTGCTGAGATTCTAAGTGATACACAACAATAAAGGAGATGAGTCTGAGGGTAGTATTGCCACCCACGCCAGGCATACAAATAGCATTTCATGTATAAAAATGTTTATTAGGTATAAAAATGAGAGAAAATGAGGTGTCTAAAAGCATCTGTTATCTTTTGAGATGATTTAAGTTATATAACTAAAATGCTGTATTTCAAAAACTGAATTTGAATCAGATTCTCACTCTTTTAGTTT
This sequence comes from Felis catus, assembly GCF_018350175.1. Taxonomy (NCBI): domain Eukaryota; kingdom Metazoa; phylum Chordata; class Mammalia; order Carnivora; family Felidae; genus Felis; species Felis catus. Next base: position 91,242,548 of record NC_058376.1, on the reverse strand, counting down.
GGTAGTAATGATTGCTTTTTATTCTAAATACTCTAACCTATAATCTGGTGTCTTGCTTTTAAAATTGTGTTAGAGTCTCTCCAATGGAGGGTAGCAAAATATGTGCACTCAAATCTAGGTTACAATGAGGTTTTTCATGTCCAGAGTTGAACAGAACATATGAGAAGTATTTTTATATGTATGTATTTTATCTTGTGTCAATGATGGATAAGATTGGACAGCACTACCCACTGAAAAACTATTAAATGATGAGACGGGATAATAGCTGGCTGAGAGAATCACATTTACAATCAATTATGTATGAATCTCAGTTTTTCCACATCCTAACCATGTGATCTTCACCACATCATGTGATTTGGTTCTGTTTCCTTATCAGTCACAGAGAGATAACATGTACCCAAAAGGTCACAGTGTATGCTACATGGAATGTGGTACTTAAAGTTCATTTTTATTGTGAAAACCTTCAAAAATTTTGTAAGTACAAATTAAACCTCAACAATATAGGTTTAAACTTCATTGGTCCACTTCTATGTGGCTTTCTAAAAAATAAATATGGTGCTGTATGGAGTGCCTGTGTGGCTCAGCCAGTTGAGTGTCTGACTTTTGATTTCAGCTCAGGTCGTGATCTGATGGTCGTGAGATGGAGTCCTACACCAGGCTCTGTACTGAATGTGGAGCCTGCTTGGAGTTCTCTCTTTTTCTCCTTCTGCCCCTCTCCCCCACTCATACATGCACTCTCTCTTACAGATAAAATTTTTAAAGAAGACAATAAATATGGTACTGTAACTGCATTTTCCTCATTATTTTCCTTACTTTATCATAAGAATATAGTCTAATACATATAACATATAAAACATATGTTAATTGACTCTTAATGGTAAGGCTTCCTATCAACAGGAGGATGTTAGTAGTTAAATTTTGGAGAAGTCAAAATATTTTCAATTGCACAGTGGTGGGCACCCCTAATCCCCATGTTGTTCAGCTGTATATATTTCCAACATGTGATGCGAACATCTTCAAACACATAAATGAAGGGATCATAAATTCTGAGTGCATAAGATTTCAAAAAAAAAAAAAGAAAACTCTACAAATATTTCTTTTATGAGGAAAATATAATATCTGAAGGGTTTAGGGAGAAATTCGAGTCTGTCAACCATCTCTTCATCTTGACTTTTTATCCCTTTTTACCCATTCTAACAAATAATTTTTAAATTAACAATTGAAAAATTAATCTGTGCTGAAGAAAGTCTTGATTCTGCAGATTACACATGCTTATAAACTTCCAGGGAATATTGATGAGAAAATACATACTTCTAAACATATTCTGTAACATCCTCATGTACTTTGGAGGCCGGTGAAATTTCTGAGGAATAGATGAGAAATAAATATTTAGCCACAAGTGCACAGGAGGTTGGAACGTTCAAGTTCCTGACCCAGTGGGAAGCAGTATCTTCCTGTTAGAGATGGAAAGGCATCTGTGGTTTAAAGTAAGGGGAAAAAACTGCCTAGAAAAGTACCAAGTTCCAATATCCTCAGACTCTAGGCAGATTAAGTAACCAAATAGGCTAGATATGCATCGATAAGGAGTAGAGGCAACTATGGTGCACTAGGGAGCACATCTAAAGAGATTCCAGTGGTTTGTTTTGAAAACTTGGGAGAATGCCGATCATTTCTGCAGGATTCAGCCTTCAGTCTTGCTCTGTCCCTAGGTTAACGGATCCTCTGTGTATAGCAACACTTGCAGTAGGAACCTCCACACTTAAGCATTGTCTCTGTCATTTACTTCAGTGAAGGATAAATGGATGGATTTGGAGGGTTTGAATTTGTGTATTATTTCCTCAAGAAATAATCTTTCTCTGTTCACACACACATTCACATTCACATGCGTGCACGCACACACACACGCACACACACACACACGCACACACACACACACACACGCACGCACACACACAAATACATCCCACTCCTCCACGACACTAAAGCTTTATTTGTTGATTTAATGTGTGATGCCTTTAATTATAGCAGGTACAAATATATCTAATAAATAATTAAAGTTGGTGCCAACTGAGTCCTAAAGTGAAAAATGAAGTTGCACACCAGTAACTACTTAAATGTCTACAGATCTGAAGCAGGATTAGTGGAGAAATAGTGTATGACTTCCAATATTGCATTCCAGTTGCAACTACAAACACATCTTCCCACAAATTCTGTACCAAATCAGAACTATTAACAACAAAAATAAGTGTGATTTTATTATATAATTAGTTCACTTATAAATGGGTAAAGGGGCATTAAGGAATCTATTCCTGAAATCATTGTTACACCATATGCTAACTAACTTGGATATAAATTTAAAAAATAAATTATTAATTAAAAAAAAGTCCATGTGACTAGATGCTTAAATGATAATAAAAATCTAGCTGATAACCCTGGTGAGACAGTGTGAATTCTTGATTAGAATAATGAGCATTTAAAATGTTTTGCCCCAAATTCTTTGCCTTCACTATTTATCTTTATTCCATCAATAGAAGATATATGCCTTTGAGAGTTACCATGGTCTTAATACAGTGTATTTTTTTTATCCCTGCCATTCCCCAAAAAAGAGATACATATAAAACACAGGTTGAGAGTAATTTTCTTGCCCTTACCTAGAATTTCGTATTTTCGGCAGTGACCCAGGCTCATGTGCAATACCTTGAAATGGCAAAAGGTTGCTTTTTAAGTTTTCAGGTCAGAGCAGACATTTGTTTTGAACACCTACAGAAAAGTGGCTTCCATTTGTTTGTCTTTAAGGGCTTTTTTTCTAGTATCTAGATGGAACTGACCTAAAATTGTATCTGGAATTATTCGCCTGTAAGAAGGCCATGTAAGTCGATACAAACAAGGCCCTTTTAGCTAGAAGCTGAAATTAACCTTCAGAAACTTTGCAATCCAGATGTGAGCTGCTCTGTATCAGCAAAGTAGAACAGCTATCACTTAACAGAGTAAAAGGTTTCCTATGCCAATCAAAAGTAAACAAGGCGAGGTGTTCTTCATCCTCTTTTTTGATATGTTTGAGTCACTGATTCCTTCTGCTTCAACAAACCAAAACACTTAAAAGCATCTTTTACTCTGAGGGAAAGTTGGTCTGAAACATGTATCACACAGTAGAAACACTGATACCAAAAATAGTAAGTATACTGTTATGATTTAATAATTTCCCTCTTTTTTGTTAGACTGTTACTCGAAAATATTAAAATCTCTAAATACATACCTAAGTATGATCGTTAAACATTTGACATGGAATCAAAATGAGGACTAAGATTCCTGACATGTCCTTGACAGAACCGAATTTGGAAGCTCATTTTGCGTTTTTTTTTTTTAAGGATCTGACATAATTATATGAGGTACATTAATACAGCCAAAGTTTCACACATTCTAAATGTGTTAATAAGTAAATATTATTAAATATTTTTCTGAAAATTCTATCTCAGAAGTTATGTTTTCCCTATGGTCTAAATATTTTTATACATTTAAAGTTTATTTCTTTTTGGGAAAGACAGTGACCTGGGAGGGGCAGAGACAGGGAGTGAGAATCTCACACAGGCTCGGCAGCGTCAACACAGAGCTTGACATGGGGCTTTAATTCACGAAACTATGAGATCATGACCTGAGCCAAAACCTGCGTCTGATGCTTAACCAATTGAGCCACTCAGGCGCCCTGTAAACATTTGTATACATTTAAAGCAATTAACGTGTCTCCTAAGTGACTAAAAAATATGTTGATGGTATCCCCTAAATAGTATTAAATTCATAAGACAAATATCAAAATACATATAAACATATATTCAGAATCTAAATGAGTATACTTAAGTATTCCAACTCTTCTTTGTCAAACAGAATTTGGAAAATAAAAATATTCTATTACTTGCAAATTAAAACTTAGCTGATTCTTAAACAAATCTTTTCCTTCAGTGTGTTTCTTTTTTGTTTTTCTTTATTTTTTTAACGTTTATTTTTGAGAGACAGAACATGAGTGGGGGAGGGGCAGAGAGAGAGGGAGACACAGAATTCAAAGGAGGCTCCAGGCTCTGAGCTGTCAGCACAGAGCCCAACGTGGGGCTCACATTCACAATCTGTGAGATCATGACCTGAGCTGAAGTTGTTTCTATGTGTTCCATCTATACATGGATATTTTGGGGAATAAAATTTTCCGTAGAGTGTATATTTTAACGGTTTAAAATCTGAGTGTTATAGATTTCTTTAAGAAGTAGATTGATATTATATTATCTCCAGAAAAATATAGGTATGCATATAAAATTGAAATTTGCATGTAATTTCAAACTGCCCCCATTTAGTGAAGCTTACTGATGATCCATGAACCCATGATTGAGAAAGTTTTATGAAGGATGAAAGATGTCTAGTGGAAGAGCTACTAATCCACAGCTTTAAAACTTTTGTTCATAGTTCAGCCTCCTTGGCTGACCTTCCAGACCCATAGATCATGGGTCTGTTTCATTCTCCCATGTCTCTCGCATTTGCTGAACTGCTTCCCTTAACAATCTCCATCCAGGTAAAGCTAAAATTCTCACTAGAACTTAATCTCTTAGACATATTCTTGTGATTTTAAAAGGTGGGATACTAAGCTTGATCCTGAGTGAGACTTCTGGTTTTGGGTCAAATGTCATACCATGAGAGGTTTACTAAAAACATACACTGATATCTAAGTGACTCTGTGGTCTATTGGTAGGTTTATAGGTAAAAGAAAAACTAGAAATAGTAGGTGTTGACAGAGCTAGCACATCAACTGCAAATATATGCAAACCCACTGAAAAATGCCATTCTAGTAAAAAGTAGGAAAAAATGGAGCTTGATGAAATAACACCACACCTATACATTTGTATTTTAATAGGATAATGTGGTTATACTGAAAAATGAGATAGATCTGACTGGGAATAACTTGTGATAAAATGTCACTATAACCAAGGAGAATGGAATTCAGACCCATCGAATTGCACTGAGGTTTCCTTACACTATAAATGTCAGAAAAGTGATCTGCATTATAAAAGAAAATGTATGTTTTTCCCCAAGAGGAAAAACACCCAAAGAATCTTTGTGTGAGCATTCCAAGATCTCTTTAGCATTTTGCAGTAGGTACTTTAAACACTTATTTTTATAAAGTACTTTTTGTCAGGCTATATATATATATATATATATATATATATATATATATATATATATATATATTAGAAATTAGTAGTTCCTCCAGTTGTAAAACCTTGACATTGACTATAATTGAGGAGGTTAGTGTCGGCATGTTCATAAGTATTACCTGTCATTTGAAATATGACAGTGCTGTAACTGCAAGACCTTGGGGAGGCTTGTGTGTTGGCATTGCCATCTGACTGCCTTAGAAACTGCCAGACAGTCTTCTTAATGCCTCTGACCCTGAGATAATTAACATGGCCCTAGAGGCTCTGCCTTTCACATTTGCACACTTGTTGTTTAATAAGATGTTTGCTGCTAGCTATGCTTCCCTCTGATTTAAAAATGTGCCTTTAAGGAGAATGGTACTTCAGTCCATTAAGTTTTCTATTACAGGTATTACCTTTATGAACAAGTTGCTTATATAAAAATTTTGTTGCTTTCCTGAAAATTAAAATACATTCTAGTGTTATGTTTTTAATCTTGGGTTTGTTTCCTCTAAATGCATTTCACAGTGAGGCAAATGACCTATCTGAAATATAGGTGCTTACTTTGACAGTTTTGTTATGTATCATGTAGATTAGTAAATGATAAAATAGGAGCCAAGAATAAAAGCTAGTTTAAAAGCCCTTAGGACAGATTTGATGGGATTTTAGTTTCCACATTCCCAAGGGCAAAGCAAAGAGTTAAAACAAGCTGCTTCTACTTCCTTTAAGCGGAGAGTTATTGATTTACAATTAGCACTGTGTAGAATTTGCAAAATTAGTTTGTAAATTCTGAATAACTTTGTAAATTAGGTTTAAGACACTTAAAGGGAAATCTTTAGTAGTACACAAATCCTTAAGAAAGAATAAACTTGCTGAGTTTACTATTAGCAAGCCACTATATTTTTCGAATGTATTTAGTTTTTCCAATGAATTAAATAATCGTGTGTGAATAGTTAATGGAATTGAAATAGTTAAAGCACAATATACATATTGTGCTTCCCCTCCATTACAGAAGTAATAAAAATTCACTGTACTAAATTTGAAAAGTATTGAAATATATAAAGAATAAAATACAGAATTTCCTAGGTTCCCAGAAACTAGAGGTAATGATTGTTAATATTTTTCCATTCTATTTTCTTATATTTTTATGTCCTAATTTTTCAATAAATATATTCATATTTTCCATATCAGTATTATCCAAATATGTAATTTTAATAACTTCAAAAATTCCACCAAATTAATATAATTTTAAATAGTTATAAATCACATAAGATGAATAAATACATTAAAACAAAATTAATCCATTAAGCTTTAAATGAAATGTCATTTTTTAAAATTATTTTTTTAATGTCTATTTATTTATTTATTTTGAGAGAGTGTAAGCATGGGAGGGGCCAAAAGAGAGGGAGAGAGAGAATTCCATGCAGGGTCCCTGCTGTCAGCGGATCAATCCCATGAACTATGAGACCATGAGCTGAGATGAAATCAAGAGTTGGATGCTTAACTGACTGAGCCACCCAGGTGCCCCTGAAATGTCATTTTATACTGATATTAATTTATCTCTATATTTTTTTGCTATATCCTACAAATACTAATAATTTCTCACAAATACATGTACTAATAATATCCATAGAGTGAGCATTCTATTAAATTCTGAGTAAATTTGGGCTTTTAATTCTTTTTTTTTTTTAATTTTTTTTTTTTAACATTTATTTATTTTTGAGACAGAGAGAGACAGAGCATGAATGGGGGAGGGGCAGAGAGAGAAGGAGACAGAGATTCGGAAGCAGGCTCCAGGCTCTGAGCCATCAGCCCAGAGCCTGACGCGGGGCTCGAACTCACAGACCGCGAGATCGTGACCTGGCTGAAGTCGGACGCTTAACCGACTGAGACTGCGCCACCCAGGCGCCCCAGGGGCTTTTAATTCTTAAAAAAAAAAAAAAAAGTTTGTTTACTTTGAGAGAGAGAGTGTGTGTATGAGCGGAGGAGGGGCAGAGAGAGAGAGAGGGAAAGAATCCCAAGCAGGCTCCACACTAACAGCATGGAATTTGATGAGGGGCTCAAACTCATGAACTGTGAGATTATGACCTGAGCCAAAACCAAGAGTTGGATGCTTAACTGACTGAGTCACCCAGGTACCCCTGTGTTTTGCTTCTTATATGAAGAATTTTATTTCTCATTGTTTAAGAATGTCTACAGTATACCAAGTTTTTACTAAACAAATCATCGCCACCTTATGGTATCAAGGTACAGATATCACCCACGTGGAACTTCCATCGTAGATACCAATAGGATATAATCCAATCATCTAACCAACAGCCAGAATTTTTTTTTTTTCTTTTTAATACTGGGCCTTTGCCTTTTTACAGGAGTGTTCTTTTTCTTTTCCAGATACTTATCTGACAATACCACTTGGATGTCTGATAGTATCTCAGACTTACAAAGCCTCACCACCTCACCATCTACAGCTGTACCTATTCCTCCTATGGTGTTCTCCACTTCAGAATATTCCATTTTTCTTGGTTCTCTGTGCAAACTGTGGACCATCTTTAATATACTTTTTCCCATACCACATCCAACCCATAAGCAAAGCACTTTGGTTTCCCTTCCCAAATTTATTTAGGATCTGATTTCATCTTAATGCTTTTGCCTTTACCACCCTTAATAACCTCTCCTCAGCTATTGAAATGATCTAATTTGTCTCCTGGTGTTATTCTTGCTGCTATTTAGTCTACTCTCCACAGAGAAATGAAGATTTTCCTTTTAAAACTAAAGTCATATCCTGTCATTCCTCTTCTACTTCTCAGACTTGGACTTGATCTTCTACGACCCCACAGCTTCGTACTTTGTATTCAAGCCACAATAGCTTTTTAATGTACAACACATGTGCATCTTCATTGTTCTAGCTGAATACAAGTTCCTTGTTAAGTCAAATGTAGCTCAGTCCTTTTTTACTAAATTTGAAATGAAACCTAACTTGGTGAATGGTCATGATGCCAAACATAACTCCACTTCAGAAATTTTGCCCTTGTTATCCTAATGAGAATTGTTTATCCCCAGGGCCAGGCCCTCCACTTTATTTCTGGTACCTGTTCAAATATCATCAGGGAGGCCCTACCTGAACAACTTTATCCATTACTTTCTATCCCACTCACTGTACTTTATTCTTCATAGCACATATTTTTATTACTGATGGCAAGGCATGGTGAAGATTTAAGGTTGTGAATGCTAGAACCAGACTGTCTAGAATTAAATATTGTCTCACCCTCTTGTTTCGTGAAACTTTCTGTGTCTGGGTTCCTTACCTATAAAATGGAAATAATAATGCCTACCTCTTAAATGGTTGTGAGTTAACATAAAACTCTTGGAACAATAGCCGGCATTAGTAGGCATTCAGTAAGTGTTAGTTATAATATACATTATTACTATATTGGATGTATTTCTTTGTTTAATGTCTGTCTTCTCTCTTTAGAATATAGGCTCCTTGGGTGCTTTGTTTACTGCTGTGTTCTTAGTACCTAGAAAACTTTCTGGCACATGATAGGTGCTTAAGCGATTGTTAAATAGTTAATTGACTAGATAATAAAGTCATAATAAATGAAGGGTATGAGGGATATATAGAATGGTTGTCTACTTGAGTACATACATGCTGCATGACCTATGCATATGTCAGTTGTTGTTAAATGCAGTAGAGTTCAGATATAGGAGAAATAAGTGTGAGTTGGTAGATAGGCAACTTTTAAGAAGAAAATAGACCTTAAAATAGCTTTAAGTGGAGATGAACTTTGATATGTGTGTTGGTAAGTGAAGGATGAAGAAAATTTTCAAAATGGAGAAATAGTGGTCATATGTAAGTCCACTCCAAAGTCAGCCAGTCAGCAAGTCAGAGTGTAGGAAAGTGATTGAGATTAAGAACAGATTTGGAGGGACTGGGACTGGGGTTAAGGAGGTCAAAATTTATTAACTGAGCCTTTTTTCCTGCCTCAACACTCAAGAGAGGTACAATAGTTTTCTGTTTGTAAAAGTAGCCCAATAAGCATCAAGACTCATTAAGAGAGGTGTATGTGGTTTACAGATTCCCTAGGCTGTTATTTCCCTTTAGCAGGAAAATAAATTTTAAAAGGGGTTTGTTTTTACATGAGTATAGCAATGAGTAATTAATGTCAGAGTATGAAGAAACTAGTATATATGCTGGTTAGAGGTATATGGCCTCAAAAAATTTAGACATTTGGTTAAACAGAGGTGTAGAATTATGTATATTCATGTTTAATTAGGGTTTTTCTGTTCATTCAAAATCTTTCCAAGTATGTTTCCTAGATCTCCAGTATCACAATCTTTTGGGAAACTTATTGGAAATGCAGATTCCTAGGTTCCACTACAGACTGACCATACTCGAGTTTCTAAGGTACAGCTCAAGCATCTACATTTTTAAAATAATTTTTATTCATGTTTATTTATATTGAAAGAGAAAGAGCGCGAGAGTGCACAAGCTTGTGGAGGGGAGGAGAGCGGCAAAGAAAGAGGGAGAGAGAGAATCCCAAGCAGTCTCTGCACTGTCAGTGTAGAGCCAGATGCGGGCTTGATCCCATGAACCATGAGATCATGATCTGAGCTGAAATCAAGAGTTGGAAGCTTAACCAACTGAGCCACCCAGCCACCCCTCAAACATCTACATTTTAAGAAACTCCCTCATGTCTTCCAGCATGTGCTTTGCTTACCAACATTCAAGAATAAATGCCTTTAACTTGCTTAGATGGGGCAGGTAAAGTGGATGGCCCTACACAAAGGGGAAGGTAATTAAAAGATGAGAGGATATTCAACAATTTCACTAGGTCAGAAATTTGAAAAGCATATAAATTCTTTCAGTTTATTTTTTACTTCATTTATGGTAAAATGCACCCGTCTAAGTAAATGTTAAAAATCTTAATTAGAATCAACATGCCTCTAAATTAGCTTTCAACATTTTGTCTAAACATTACCTGTTTATCTTTCTCTTACTTTAGTGTATCTTCTGACCATTTTAAATGCCACTTTTATACTGACCCATTTTATATTTATCTTCTAATTATAAATGTAATTATGCTCATTTGACAGTGTAGAATGTTAAAAAAATGTACTGACTTCCAATCTGTGCTTTTGGTTGCTTTGTTTTACAAAATCAGGACCACAAAGGGCATACTCTTATGCAACTTGTTTCTTTGTTTGTTTTAACCCTTTTAAAAGTATTTTCTCACGGGATGCCTGGGTGGCTCAGTTGGTTATGTGTTGACTTCAGCTCAGGTCATGATCTCACAGTTCAGTTTGTGGGTTTGAACCCCACATCAGGCTTTCTGCTGTCAGTGCGGAGCCCACTTCAGATCCTCTGTCCCCCTCTTTCTCAGTCTTTCCCCACTCATGCTCTCTCTTTCTAAAAAATAAATAATAGTAAATATTTAAAAATATAAGTATTTTCTTGTGTTATAGTATATATTTCCCTAACACTCCTACTGGCCAATATCCTATTTTGCAAACCATTCTCTTCCAGCCTTCCTTGGCTTGCTGTTCAACAACAACAACAACAATAACTTTCATTTTTTCCTGCCCATAAGTTGTGCTGTCTCCTCAGTTCTCTTTCTGAATGGGATCCACACACAGTCACTCATTCTCATTCATTCAAGGCTGCCATCTCTATGTGCACCTGGCCGGCAGTACTTTCTGAGACTGGACAATAGTGGTCCCACACCAGGACCCTGCTCTAGCTTCCTCTAGCCACACTCCTCACCATGGAGTCAACAAGACTGAAAGAGACAGCAAGGCAAGAAACAGCAAACTTTCTTTCAGATTCAGACAGTTTATTACTTACATAACAAAAGCAAGATGAACCGAGGTGTCAGCTCCTCATATGCCTTCCCCCAGGACAACACTAAAACCAAAGGGCCTGGGTGATAGGATGAAGCCACGTAAGTGTTGGGGCACCTTGTTGCTGAGATGCTCCTTCCATGCTGAAGCCAAGCAGTTTATAGTCTGCAGCTGTGGCCCTAAGTGTAGGGGTTGTGGGGAGAGAAAGCTTTATAACTCAGCAGAACCCAGAACATGGTAAGAAATCATCTCATGGCAGCATCCCTGGTAGATAGAGAGATGGAAAGGAGATGACCTGGTAGTATCTCCTCAGAAGCCACCTATACTCTTATGTTTTCCCAAGAATCACAGGGCATTTTACCAAGACTTCTATCAGCCAGGGTTAAGGCTTGCCTGCGTGGCCCGTGTAAAGATGTGCAAGGTTACCAGGGCACCATGGCCAAGTGATTCGCCTAAAATTGGGCCCATGCAGTTCTCCCACCCCAAGACCAAGCTCTATGGGAACCTGAGCCTGGAATTCCTTGCCCAAGTTACCTCATGCCTGCTTCTACATCCCATTGAAGCATCTATCCTAGGTTGGCCCTTCCAAGGTAGACGGTATGCTGGTATGCATGCCCTAGCCCTAAGTAAGGGGTGACCAAGCAGTGGTGTTTGTGTGGGTCAACAAAGAGTTTGGTTAAGCAAGCCGGGGTCTCCATATGAAGGCCTGCAAAGCCCTTTGGGGTGATGGACAGAGCTACCAAATCAGAATCATTGTTCAAATGAATGAAGCTTTGGCTGCCTGGGAGGAACAACCTAAGGAAGACAGGGAGAATGAAAAGTCAAAGGAAAGCCTTTCTTGGCTTCCCCTGTTAACCCTGAACCAATGATAAACAGAATATGTAGATTCTTCTTAAGGAAAAGGCTGTTCTCAGATGAGGAGAAAGCAGTCAAGAGGTTTTCGTTGTCATGATTTTTGTTCACAGCAAAAGCCAATAAATATTAGGATAGCATCTCTAAACAGAAACATGATGTGAAATACTTAGTTTTTTTTTTTTAAGGATTTAATGAGGAGGATACTAAATAAAATTTGCATATTTATATTCTTGGAAAACTTATTCTAAAACAATACTTTAAAGAATAAAAATATTAATAATGTTTACATGAAATTATTTTAATTGCCTCTATATTGAGAAAATAAAATAAGGAAAAGTAAGTTCACTGACAGTTTAGGTAAGACCTGCCTAAGGCATAAGTTTATTGTTTGAACCATATTATTATGTCCAGTATACCATCTATCTAGTCATACCTGACACAGTATTCACACATTCCTTTTTAGATATTTGATGAGGTAAAACCCCTTGTGTATATTCAAAGCTAAACATTCATGAAGATGTCATAAAAAATTCACATTTAGACTGGCCACCAGATTGTCTTTGTGATTGCTGCAAACTCAATATTTACACATCTGTCACTGTTTTTTGTTTTGTTTTGTTTTTTATTTCTAATAAGTTTTGAGGAACGTTTGATCAGTGGTTCTTAACTAGGTACATATCAGAAACACTCATGGACAGTGTCTCAAACTAAATGACAAATGGCTGATAATATCAAAATTTAGGAACTGAAGACTTTATTTTTTTTTTTTAAGTTTCACATATATGATGATCAAATAATTTATTGTGCAAACTTGGACACTGTTTGAAAGTGAAAGTGTGGTATTTACAATTGTGTTGAGACCATAGGTATAAATTGGGACTGTCCAAATCAGAACATATGGCGATTCTATCCATGGGTGATTGCAATATGCTACCTAGTCAAAACAAACAACTTTCTAGTAGTTGAATTAATCGCATGGTGAGATCACATGCAGTTATGGGTGAGGAACAGTCTTTTTACTTGGCTAAGGAAAACCTTGGTCATTGGTTTTAAAGAAAGAAAAAAAATTTCTTTTTTACCCAGATGTCTTTTAGTATATTATTTATAATTATTTGAGGGAATTTGTAGGGCTCTTAGGCTTTTCATTTTAAAGGTGGCATATTTTTCATGGAGACTTTTATATTTGAATGTCATGAATCGTAAAAAAAAAAAACAGGTAACATGCTGTTCTGTTTTGTATTCTTTGTGCTGGAGTATTTTGACCATTTACTCTTATTTTGCTAGTTTTTAACTTATGGGAGAGTTGAAGCAGAAGAGAGTTCATGGCATTCTAACTACTGACAGTTCTATTTGTGAAGTGTTTACCAAGTACTTAGCATTTATTGTAGAGCAGGAAAGCCATATTCCATCTTCCAGTACCACTTTCATTTAAATAAACGTGTCTTTGGTATATATACATACCTTCTTGTTCTTTCATTTATTCATACATTCTTTAACAACTTTTTTAAAGTTTATTTATTTTTGAGAGAGAGAGCACAAGAAGGGGAGGGACAGAAAAAGAGGGAGACAGAGAATTCAAAGCAGGCTCCAGGCTCTGAGCTGTCAGCTCACAGCCCTGTGTGGGGCTGGAACCCTCAAACCTCAAGATCATTACCTGAGCCGAAATCAGACACCTAATCCACTAAGCCACCCAGGTGCCCCTATTCATGCATTCTTTAATTCCTTTAGTTTAGAGTTGAATAAATTTGTGCAACATTATACTTAACACTCTGTATTGACAATACAGACTTCTTAATTTTGCTTTACAAAGGTTATGTAGCTCTTACATTTATAAAAAGATGCCCACATTTGAGTGTCTGCATGTGCATATGCTCCTGCATGCACGCACATATGCAGGACACAGTCCTAGCCTCCATCTCTCTCATGAGCTCTAAACCTATGCCGATTTGCCTGTTTAACATTTCTATTTGTATGTTTCAGAGACTCCTAAGTTAACATAACATACAAGTCTGAATTTGTAATCATTTGTTTCCAAACTTCTCTTTCCCCATTGTACCATTTTTGAATCAACTGCCCTATTGTCCATCCAAATACCAAACCTCAGAAATCTTTTAATTAGTAGAATAATGTAATTGTTTCTCTTTCAACTTATCTGGGATATTCATGAGAACAAGACCATGTTTTGTGGGGTTTTTTTGTTTGTTTGTTTTTTCCTTATATTTCCATCATTTAGCAGAGGACTTACTATAAAATGAACACTCAATATTTTGGGGGGGAAAGCTAGGGGTACCTGCGTGGCTCAATCAGTTAAGCATCTGACTTCGGCTCAGGTCATGATCTCACGATTCATGGGTTCAAGCCCCGTGTCGGACTCTGTGCTGACAGCTCAGAGTCTGGAGCCTGCTTCAGATTTCCGTGTCTCCCTGTCTCTCTGCCCCTCCCCCATGCACACTCTGTCTCTCTTAAAAATAAACAAACATAAAAAAAAAAGCTAGACATGTAATTTCATCTATCCTAAAATACTTCTTTTTTTTTCATCCTAAAATATTTTTAACATTATGGCAGCATACTTATGAGCACAGATTCCTCAGAGTGTCAGCATGATGTAGAGACAAATGCTAGAATCAGAAGACCTGCCTTTCTCTTTCAGTCTACCATAGTGTATTATTTCAGGGATCAATTGAGATAATAAACTTGGAACTGTTTTGTCAATGGTGAAGTTATATAGAAAAAATGAAGCTGCTTCTTTATAAAGTCCTTTATCATACTTTTATAGGCAAGTCCACAATATAATATTCAGTCTCTGTGAAGGGTGTTCATTCTTCTGTTTTTTCCCCGATATGCAATATTAATTCTGCACTAAGATATGCAGAATCCCATATTAAAAAACATGTATCAACGCAGGGCCCAGGAAATGTTGATGCCTGGGCATACACCAAGTAACTGTAGATACAGTGTCTGCATGCCTCTGCATATTTACAATACATTTTTATTCATTCTTTCTTTCCTGCCTTAATTTTTCTGTCAGCCTGAAAAGTTGCTTTTTATTCATGCCATGGCCTTATTTTCTGTGACTGCCTCTTGGCATACATTATTATCGATAGTTTGCATATCGTGGATATAGCACTTTTCAGTCTGAAAATCCACTTTTCATGCTGATGCTATGTTTTCTAGGTCTGGTGTCTGTAATACATTATTGTTAACAACATTTTGGAGTCTACTCTTTTTCATTTGGCGCTTCTTATCCTCAACATTTTTCAAGATGTATCTATCCAGTGTAGTTAACACTATTGGTGTCTCTAAGATGTTGATGTATAAGGAAATGTACATTCTCTATCTGGAGGTTGAGGAAACCAGGTTCGATGTTTGCTGTTTTTAGGAATGTATGTTTGCAAAATGACTTAAAATTTTCTTTAGAGCAGCTTTTCCTTCTTCTGTAAACACTCTCTAAAGAGTCAACTATACAAAGCTTTCAGGTCTTTAAGATTATCAGAAGTCAATATCAGGGCCAGAGTTGTAATTCATTTTCTTTGTGAGTCCTACTATCCTATTGTCAAAGATGACACTCAGGCAAGCATCCCTTTTTTTTTAAGTTTGTTTGTTTGTTTGTTTGTTTGTTTGTTTGCTTGTTTAGAGACAGAGTGGGTGCACGGAAGGAGCAGAGAGGTAGGGAGAGAATCCCAAATAGGCTCTGCAAACCCTGTGTGGGGCTTGATCTCACAAATCATGAGATCATGACCTGAGCTAAAGTCAAGAGTTGGATGCTTAACCCAGGAGCCCCACAAACAGATTTTTTAAATACATGAGATAAGTATGCTTAGAAATGTGGTTTCCATGCATTTCCTTAACATATTTACCCAATGACATTGTAGCTTTGGTTAGATGTTCCCTTCATTTCTTCCCAGTTTTATGTACACATGTAGTACATATGAAATAGTGGTATGGAAAGCATTATATTTTTACAGTTTCTCCAAAGAGAGTTTTGTTTTTCTATCTATTTTAGGCTCAGTATTAGATCTTGAACAGGAATCAAATGTTAGAGATGATAAGAATTAGTAGAAAGCAATCTCTCGGTCGTTCCTCTCCAGACCATCCTACTGTTTTGATGTTTGTGTTGCACCTGTGGTCACTTCATCTTTGTTAGAATATTCAGGCCATAAACACACTTCTTATCTATACCATGTTTTTGCAAGGAGACACTCTGACTGTTATCTCCGTGGTGAGTCCTTAATCACGAGAGTTTTGAGCTGCCACAAAAAAAACTCTGTTTAATGGATGTCCATATAATCTGAAGCCTAGAAAATAGTTGCATGTGTTCATCACTTGTAACTTTTAGAACATAAAATCTAATCTCTTTGAGCATTTATGAAGGGATGAAATTCTAGTTTCAATTGTTGACAGTGTTCCAAGTAACAAATAGATTGTTGGCAGTTTAAAAGGAATGTATCTACTGCAAGATAGCTTTAGATATTTTTGGTTTCTAAGAATGTGTTGATGTAAAATTAGAAGGTATTATGCCTGTATCATTTTAGATAATTTTTTATAGGTGCAATTGGTTTTGTGAGTTCAACTCTTGAAAACTTGTAAAGAGACTTTACAATATGATGCGTATAATTGCTGTTTTTTGTAGGACCATGTAGGTTGATTGGATCCATGAAAGAATGTTGATAGAGAATCCTAAATGTATCAAAGTCTAACATATTTTAATTTCTTTCTAGCATCTTTTGATTCTCGGTCTTACTTAATTGTTACTGCTTCTTACAGACCAAATTCTGCTCTTTGTTAAAGTTTATTTTTAGTTTGGTGGAGTTTTTCCTTGAGGGATTCTACTCACATAAAATCAGGGGGTAAACTTTCAAAATTTGTTGTTGTTGTTGTTGTTGTTGTTGTTAATGTTTAAAGATTTGATTTTCCCTTCATAATAGGCTGATGTTTTAAATATTTTTAGATTTCTCAGTTTATATTTTATTTCATCCAACTCTAACCCTGATGACGTTATCTTCCAACATAAATCTTTGCTAAGACCTCTAATAATTGGGTTTTGTTCCTTTGTAGAAAAAAAAATTTCCATGAAAGCCTTTAGAATTTTCTCTGCACTTCTGAAATTTTCCAGCCACATGAGTCTTATGTTCATACTGCAAAGCACTTCCCATGTATATTGCCATCTGAAGATATGCATGCCCTTTTCAGTAAGTTCATGTTTTTTCTTCTCCATCGTTCTTGTTATCTCCTAATATTCATATTAAATTTGGGAGGTCTTTTAACTTTCTTTTATTTTTTTTTATTATTTAGAAAAATGTAATGTTTATTTATTTTTGAGAGAGAGAGATACAGAGTGTGAGTCGGGGAGGGGCAGAGAGAGAGGGAGATACAGAATCTGAAGCAGGCTCTAGGCTCTGAACTGTCAGCACACAACCTGATACAGGGCTCAGACTCACGAACCACAAGATCATAACCTGATCCAAAGTCGGATGCTTAACCGACTGAGCCACCCAGGCATCCCTAACTTCCTTTTATATAGTCTTTCATTATCATTTTTTTCTAAGATATGGGGATATCTCCTTTTTTTAAATTTCTCTTTAGGTTACTAGTTTGGTCTTTACCAGTGTCCATTTTATTATTTTCAAATCTGTGAATTGTCTGAGATTTTAACCTACTTGACGACTAACAAGTTGGCCTTCCACAATTTCATGGATACTGATGGAATATATGAGCCATTTGCACTAGAGACAAAGACATGTATTACTCACAGCATAATAGGTATCAAGGGCATCAATATATTTGTGTCCTTTCCATTGCTTGTAAGTCCAGTGGAGTGACTGTTCCAACATTGTAAGAGAGAATCCCTCAGCTAAAAGAACTGGAATCTTGGCTTAAGAGGCGAACACCATCTCTCTCTTCCAAGGTCATAAACAAACCTGCCTTTCGCTATGGAAGGAAACACTATAACTGTTTTCTAAGGCTTCTTGCTATTCAAATATCCTTGAAATGATAGTCCAAAACCGACCATAGTCAGTGCCTTGCTTCACAAGATGTGCAGAAATATGTGAAACTCAAGTATCTTTTATGCAATAATTTGTCTATCCTTTAATTTTTTTCATTTTTGGAAGTCATAATTTTTAGTCTTCAAAAAGTAATGTTTATTCTCCGATTCAGTTTTTACAATCCTGCTCTTTCGATAGGTGGGGATACACAGTATCATTTCAAAACATTTTAAGGTGATTTCTAAGAGTTATTTTTTGTTCTCTAGGTCAGTGCTTCTTTCATGTGCATATAGTACCCGGGGGAATTTGTTTAAATGCAGATTCTGACCTAGTAGATTTGAATCAGGGCTTGAGATTCTAAATTCCTAACAGAATCCAGGCAATGTCATGTTGTTGGTCCTTGGATAGCAATTTGACTAGCAGAGATCTATTATCCTTGTTTGTTTCTCTATAAAAACAGTAAGAACAATGTCAAAATCAACTTTTTCAGAACTCTGAAAATATCTAAAGACTTGCAACAATCCAAGGAACATTATTCAAAAAAAAAAAAAAACAAACAAAAACATGAATTTCAGTAAAGGCAGCAACTTTTGTGACATTTTAGCTTTGGCCTATTTTCATCCTTCTTTTTCCAGTACTGTGGTAGCCTTAAAACTGTCAGCCCTGTGACCACAATGAAAGCCAGCACTCTAGCAGTCAAGGAAGGGGAAAAACTTGTTTTGGAGCCGCCAAAACAACATTCTCAGAGAATTGTTATTTGGCCTTTCTGGTCATCCTAGAAACCTACATTACCAAGGCTTGGCTTTTTTTTTGTTTGTTTTTTGGGGTTTTTTAACTGCATTTAGAGCTTGCTTAGTGCAAACAAACTTTTCTCCTGGGGTATTGTTCGTAAACAATCAGTGACAATTATTTCATATCAAAGCTGCCCAAGAAAGTAATGAGGTTTGGGGAGACAAGAAACTGACCAAAATAAATTAAAAAGAAAATCTGGGGAATGAGATGCTTATTGGGGGCTTGGGGAAGCTTAGAAGGCTATGCACATGTGTAAAACTATGTGAATGTCCCCAGAAGATCTAAGAATCACCTCTCACTTCTAGCTGACATTGAGTTTCTATTAAAACAGGAAGTGAAAGTTAAGGCAATACTGTAAACTGCCTGCCTGAGAATTAAAGACATACCCAGACATGCACATACAGCCCCTTGGCTAAGTCTGGGGAATATGTTGCTTCTAGGCATTTAAGAGAATCTCTTCATGATCATTAGATGACCACTAAGCTGACCAAGCAGAAACTTCAGTGGAAGATGGTAAAGAATACAGACTTTATAAATTAAGAAAATCATTAATAAAACAGCAACAAACACAGTTTTCCAAAGTTGCCACATTATATGATTTAAAATACTCTGTTTTCAATAAAAATTATAAGATATGAAAAGAAAAAAAAATTTAGATCATTCTAAGGTACAGGGTATTAGCCAAAACATCATGTAGCTACATCCTTGGCTTTTTCTCTAAAACATGCTTTCTTAACAGTATATTTCTTAATTTTAGATGTATTTGCAACCAGATTTGCTTGATAATTCCCCAAATCATCAAGGCCTGCTTATTTTTTGTTTAACAATTCTTTTCTTTCCTCTTGTTTTTTTTTTTTTTTACCTTAAGTAGCAAGTAGAAGCCAGAGCATACCATCTTCATCGACAAGTTAACTTCAATCACACCAGCACAGTCCCTCTTATCATGTAAAGTGATATATATGGCAAAGATTGAAAATGATTACGATATCTGAAAATTCCATTATTCCACTAACATATTTATTACCACAAATAAAGTAAAAATGAAAGAACAAAGGAACAAAAAGACATATAATATATAGAAAGCAAATAGAAAAAAATGTCAGATTTGAGGCATACCTGATTATCAGTTAGTTAGAGATTGACAAAATAGAGTTTTAAAAAATACACCAAGTATAAGCTGTCTACAAAAGACATACTTTAGGTTCAAAGATACAGAGACACAAGTTGGATGTAAGGGATGTAAGTTATGTTTTATGTAAAGAGTAACCAAAAAAGAATTGTATGTAGTAGCATATAAATACATGTTAAAGCAAAAACTATTGTTACTAACAAAGGACATTTTATAATGATAAAAGGGTCAATCTGTTAAGAAGACCTAACAATTATAAACATGTATACTTAACAAAATATGTGAACTAAACTGACAGAACTAAGGGAAAAATAGATAACTGTAATAGTTGGAGACCTTAGTACCCCTCTTTGAATAATGCATACAACTAACCAGATCAATAAGTAAAAAGAAGGCTTGAATACTATCAGTCACTTAGATTTTATAGACATCAAAGAACACTCTACAAAACACCAACAGAATATGCATTCTTTTAAAAGGCACGGGAAACATTTTCATTTTTTTTTAACATTTGTTTGTTTATATTTATTTGAGAGAGAGAACATGATGAGCAGGAGAGGGTTCAGAGAGAGAGAGAAAGACAGAATCCCAGTCAGACTCTGCACTGTCAGTGTGGAACCCAATTCAGGGCTTAAACCCATGAACTGCAAGCTGAGCTGAAACCAAGAGTTGGATGCTTAACCAACTGAGCCACCCAGGCACCCCTGAAGCATTTTCTAAAACAGATCGTATGTTAGGCAAAAAAAAAAAATATATATATATATATATACATATATATATAATTATAATTATAATTATAATAATTAAAAAAGGAAAAGAAAAAGTCTCAGTGAATTTAGAAGGATTGAAATCATACAAAATATGCTGACTATAACAGAATGAAATTATAAATTGATTAAAAAAGGCATTTGGAGAAATACACAAATATGTGAAAATAGATAACCAATAGATCAATGAGTTAATCACAGGGAAATTAGAAAATACTTTGAGATGAATGAAAGTGAAAACACAACACACCAAAATGTATGAGATGCAGTGAAACTAGTGCTCAGAGGGAAATTCATAGCTGTAAATACCTTCTTAGACAAAGACAATATCAAATCAAAACCTTAACCTTCCACTTTAAGAAACTAGAAAAACAAAAGAGCAAACTAAACCCAAGCAAGCAGAAAGAAAGATATAAACAATAAAGAAATTAGAGTGAAAATAAATGAAAATAGAGATTAGAAAAATAATAGGTAAAACCAATTAAACAAAAGATCAGCAAAATTGATAAACTTTTAGCTAGACTGACCACTAAAAGAAGGGAATAAATTCAAATTACTAAATCAGGAATGAAAGAGGGGGCATTACTATAGACATTATTGAATGAAAAGGATTATTAGGTAATATTATGACAATTGTATATTTAAAAATTAGATAAGTAGACAAATTCTTAGACAACTACTAGAACTGACTCAAGAAGAACTTGAAAATTAGAACAGACATATAAGAAATAAAGATATTGATGGGGTGCCTGGGTGGCTCAATAGGTTAAGCGTCTGACTTCGGCTCAGGTCACGATCTCACAGTTCATGGGTTCAAGCCCCACATCTGACTCTGTGCTGACAGCTCAGAGCCTGGAGCTTGCTTTAGATTCTGTGTCTCCCTCTCTCTCTCTCTGCCCCTCCCCTACTCACACTCTGTCTCTCTCTCAAAATAAATAAACATTAAAAAAATTAAAAAAAAAAAAAAGAAAGGATAGAATTAATCAGAAAAACTTTCCTCTAAGAACAGCCTAGGTCCTGATCACTGGAGAATTCTAACAAATCTTTTTTTTTTTTTTTTTTTTTAACATTTATTTATTTTTGAGACAGAGAGAGACAGAGCATGAACGGTGGAGGGTCAGAGAGAGGGAGACACAGAATCTGAAACAGGCTTCAGGCTCTGAGCTGTCAGCACAGAGCCTGACGCGGGGCTCAAACTCACGGACCGCGAGATCATGACCTGAGCCAAAGTCGGCCGCCTAACCGACTGAGCCACCCAGGCGCCCCTCTAACAAATCTTTAAAGAAGACAACACCAACCCTTTACAAAGTCTTCCAAAAAATACTAGGAGAGGGAGTAATTCTCTACTCATTCCATGATTTAAAAACCATTCCAAGACAATAAAAGAAAAAAAAATATCCTTTATGAATATAGATGCAAACATCCTCAACAAAATGCTGGCAAACTAAATCCAGTGACATAAAATAAGGATTCGGGACACTTGGCTGGTTCAGTCGGAAGAGGATGCCACTCTTGATTTTCAAGGTTGTGAGTTTGAGCCCCATGTCAGGTGTAGAGAATATGTAAACAAACTTAAAAATAAAGATTAAACTCCATGACCAAGTGGGATTTATCCAAGGAATGTAAGGTTGGTTCAATATTTGAAAATGAATACATGTAATGTACCACATTAATAGAATAAAAGACAATACATGATCATCTCGATAGATGGAGAAAAACTTCATTTGATGAAATTTAACACTTCTTCATGATAACAATATTCAATAAATTAGGAATAAGAGGGAACTTCCTCCACCTGATAAAGAATATCTATGAAAAACCCACAGCTAATATGCTTAATGATGACAGACTGCATGCTCTTTCCCTAAGATCCAGACAGAGACCAGAATGTCCCCTGTCACCATTTCAATTTAGCATTGTACTGGAGGTTTTAGCCAGAACAACTAAGCATGAAAAACAAAAGACATTCTGATTGGTAAGGAAACAGTAAAGCTGTATTCACAGATGACATCATCTTTATAAACATTAAAGGAGAAACAAAAAAAAAAGGGTGATGGATGGGAGGTAACTGCTCATGGGTGAGGCATTTCTTTGGGGTTGAAAAAAATGTTCTGAGAGAATTGTACAACTTTGTGAATGTACTAAACATTCTCTGAATTGCACACTTAAACAGATGAACCGTATGTGAATTATACTTAAAAAAATTACAGAAGTGTCATGGAAAAAGGAGTGAATTGAACCATAAAATTGCTGTTAAAGAAGAGTATGTCAGTGGTGCCTGGGTGGCTCAGTTGGTTAAGGGTCAGATTCTTGGTTTCAGCTCAGGTCATGGCCTCATGGTTTTGGGAGTTGGTTCCTCAAATGGGGCTCTGTGCTGGTGACGTGGCGTCTGCTTGGAATTCCCTTTCTCCCTCTCTCTGTGCCGCTCTCCCACTTGCGCTGTCTCTGTCTCTCTCAAAATAAAAACAAATAAACTTTAAAAAAGGTAGAGCATGGCAATTAACTTCTAAATGGATGACAGTCACTATCATATTACTCTTGTATTTAGATTCCATTTAAAATAGAAGGGGATCTGTTTTATGCCAATATATACAATTGATTGGAAATTATAGCTCTATAATTATTTAAATTTGCAATAAAAACTGTCAAATTAAAAATGTGCAAAAAAGAAAAATATGCTTCCTGAGGTTTCCAGAGATGGAGAAGTGAACTGAATCTCTTAATTTCTAGGGTATAGAGCGTGTTATGATGGGAATGAAAAAGAAAAAAAAAAATCACCTTGTAATCAAAGTCCTAAGATCAACAGTTTGGAGTTCCCCTGGGAGCTTGCAGAATCTCTGAACCCACCCTGGACCTACTGAATCAGATTTTACATTTACAAAGAGGCCCATGTAATTCTTAGATACTTTAAAGTCTGATTCTACATTTACAAAGATGCCCATGTAATTCTTAGGTACTTTAAAGCCTGAGAAGCAAAGGCCCTGATACCTTTGACTCCTCACTGGTTTTGCTGCCTGGCTTGCTTTCTGTTTTCCTCTGTCTCTCCTTTGGGAATGCAGTTACCTTAAATTCAGTTTTGCTTCTAAGGCCCAAATGATTCCTGCTAGACACCCTATACAGATAGAATCTATATTTTCTTTGATGGCACATTTCTAACGTTAGCAGAAGATCAGATTATCAGTTGCTCTATTTCCTTCCAGGGGAAGAGGAGAGATCCAATTGTCTCAACTGTTTCAAATGATTTTTTTTTAATTCAAATAAATTCAAAATTTAAATGTAGCAAGTTTATATTCATATTGGTCCCTAGTTTTTGTTGATTCTAAGCTTGGAGATGGTTTTCTCACCTCTCCTTGGAACGCCCCATGTTTCCTTACCTCTGGAATTTGGGAACCTAATTTCCTAATTGTTTTCTCCCCCTGTCAATATCATTGTATCTGAGTTTCTGCAAAATTTCAGATCCGTAAGTCATGTTATTTCTTACCATTGCATCCCAGTTCCTTTTTATTATTGTTACTGTTCTTTCATTTTTATTTTCTGTAACTGGGATTTTAGGAAGGTATATAGAAGCATATATTCATTACGCCATCTTTACCTAAAAGTCTTCTGTGATATTTATTTATATATGTATGTATGTATGTATTTTAAATTTTATTTTTATTTATTTTGAGAGAGAGAGAGAGAGAGAGAGTGTTTAGTAGGGGAGGGCCAGAGAGAGAGAGAGAGAGAATCCTCAAGCAGGTTCTGCGCTGTCAGCATGGAGCCTGATATGGGGCTCAATTCCTTGAACAATGAGATCATGACCTACAACAAAATCAAAAGTTGGACCCTTAACTGACAGCCACCCAGGCACCCCATTTTCTGTGATTTTTAAAATTATCTTTGATAAATCAAAGAAGAATTGGAAATATATTTTGTTTCCATTTCTTGGATTACTAGTAAGGTTGAATTCTTTCCCATGGGTAGGTTTTCTAATTAAATTGTGAATTGTCTGTTTGAATGAACTTATTGTGCTGGTTTCTTATGTTTTTTTCTTAGGATTTTTCTGGAAGTTTTTAACATAAGGTGATAATTTCTTGCTTGTCAACTTTGCTATAAAGATTTTATCTAGGGGTGCCTGGGTGGCTCAGTCGGTAAAGCGTCCGACTTCAGCTCAGGTCATGATCTCACAATCTCATGGTTCAAGCCCCACGTCGGGCTCTGGGCTGACAGCTCGGAGCCCGGAGCTGCTTCGGATTCTGTGTCTCCCCCTCTCTCTGCCCCTCCCCGACTCACACTCCGTCTCTATCAAAAAATGAATAAACATTTAAAAAAAAAAAAAGATTTCATCTAATCTATTTGATTTTTAATTTTGGTTACCGTTTTTGGTCTGTAGAATGTTATAATTTTGATTTACTATATCCATTTTTAAGGTACTTTGGTTCTCTTCCATATTTCATGTGTCATATACATATATTTATTTTTTTCTTCTATATTTTATTCTCTTTTCTGGAATATTAATTTTTTAAGTGTAATTTTCTATAATATTATATACAAACTCTTTAATCCAGCTGGGATTTATGTTTATGACTATTATAAATTAGGTGTTTAAGATGACTGTGTTTTGTTTCTGATATAACCAATTTTCCAACTTTTACTTATTATTATTATTATTAATGTTTATTTATTTCTGAGACAGGGAGAAACAGAACACGAGTGGGGGAGGGGCAGAGAGAGAGGGAGACACAGAATCGGAAGCAGGCTCCAGGCTCTGAGCTGTCAGCACAGAGCCCGACGCAGGGCTCGAACTCACAGACTGTGAAATCATGATCTGAGCCAAAGTCGGACGCTCAACCGACTGAGCCACCCAGGCGCCCCCAACTTTTATTTATTAAATACACTTATGTTTTATTGCTAAAATAATGCCTTTATCATGTTAGTGTCATAAATTTTTCTTTGGTCATATTTCTTTAGTTTCATTCTACAAAATTAAAGCACTCTGAATTGATTGTTTTAACCTTTTAATCTACCCATGCTAAGTGAACTTTGTGAAAATGACACTCCTTAACAGTGTGGTAGTAGCTGTTGTTCAGTCAGGAACTTTGATAATTAAAGTTTCTGGGCTTTGTTTGTTTTGTTTTGGTTTTGGTATTTTTACTCCCTTGTGTTGACATGCCTAAAATAATTCCATTCTTCAAAAATTTATTATAAGTGTACTTAAATACTCACTCAAATATCACACTGGAGGGATTTTCTCATATTGAGAACCCATTTCCTAAAAAATACCATGTACTTTAAAGGTATGACATGTATATAAATATACAATTTCCCCTTGAAAATTCTAAAAATAAAACCAGTGTTAGATAAATTTTGTCAAGTTGCCCAAACCCACTTCTAAATTTGAGTCAGAGGTTTTAGATAAAATCTTATTCAAATCTTTGGCATAATTTTTCCTTTAATATTTTCACAAAATGATATAGATCAAAGAATGAAATTACCTGACACAATTTTATATGATTAAAGCATAGGTGAAAAACGCTGGCATTTTACAAATAGTCTATGCCAATTCCTTTATCTGATGTTCACTTTCAAATAGTCACAACTGGCAAATGCCTAGTTTTAAATAACACATTTGTGTGTGACCTTTTAACAAAATTACCTATGTCTTTGTTTAGAGTGCAGAGGGCATGGATTTCACAGAGCATTTCCCACTAAATGGAGTATATTACTCCAATATCACGGCCATGTTGTCAGGAAGTGGCACTTCATTAAGATAATGTGACCTTTAGAATATTCTTCCAACCTTTTACTGTGTCTTTGGTAGTGGGATTTGTACTTTAATTTCTGTGACTTTTTGATAAGATGAAAGTAAAATGTAATTGAAGGCTATATTTTTTATTTCCTTTCAGTTATACATTGTGTGTGTGTGTGTGTGTGTGTGTGTGTGTGTATTCTTCTTAAAATGCAAAAATAATCAGGTAAAGGATTTTTGTTCAAACTAGGGATTGTCTGCCACGTAAATGTCTTTTAGAGTTAAAATCAAATTGGCGAGTTTATGCCTATTGTGGAAAGAAAAAAAAGCGAAAATGGCTTTGTAGAAGAAATAAAAAAATTGTTTTTTTTCTCTACCACATTTTTTTTTTAAACTGGGAAGCATCCCTGAAGCCTTTTTCTTGCTTCATGATAACAACAAAATAATATTTTTTTCAGTGTATTTGCTGTGGTAAATTAAAATTGTTCATTTAGAGTGAGTGATCATCAAAGTAGATATCCAACTTATCAAACCACTTTTACGGATGAGTCAAAGTACGCAATTTAATGGAAAGGGGAGAAGAGATAAGTGCTCTGGTGAGGCCAGACGTAGCATTTCTCAGGAACCACTTATGTGTCACTAGGTTAATTTATAGGATTGAATCGTATGGTCATAATTGAGCATTTCACTTGAGTGTCTTGAAAGATATCTAGCGCCAAGTATTATTCCTATTTTAATTTGTAGACACTCTTATGTGCCAGAATATGTATTTCTTAATCACAGCTGTGACAGTTGTAACACTGAGATTATCTTTGTTATATTTAAAATGGAGCATTTATATTATACCCTGCACATTGGCAGTATTAAGTAAAATGGCAGAAACAAATAATGGCAAGAAAGCTGAAAGGGATTTTTTGGTTGTTCTACCAGATCACATATCTATGACATACCATTTAGGTTTTCAAACTTTAGTTTCTCTATTAGAAAAAAAAGTAGCAGTGTAAGTTAGAAAGTAACAAAACTATAGGGGTTTTAAAAATAGAAGTTGATTTTTCTCATGTAACCAGAAGATAGGAAGTGGGTAGTCCAGGACTGACGCAGCTACTTGATGGGGCCACCAGACACTCCATCGTTTCTGTCTGTCTTCTGTTTGTGGTTGTGGCCCCATTGTTGCAGGATAGCTGCTTAAGTTCCTTGTACCATGTCTGCCTTCCAGGCAGGAAGAAAGAAAAGACGATGTTGTGGGGTTTTTTGTTTGTTTGTTTGTTTTTGTTTTTTTCCTGATGAGGTGTTGCCTGTTCATTGGGAAAGGAGATTCATCCCTAGTAGACTTATCTCTATATACCTCATTAGCCAGAATTGTGTCATTTAATATCTTCTAACTGCAAGAGAGGGTGGGAAGTCAAGCATTCAGCTTTATGGACTCTATAATAGAGGAAGATAAGGGAGAAGGCTCTTGAGAAGGGGTATCGATTAAGCTAATCTATAATATTGGCCACAATTCAATACAATATATATGTAAAGTCTCTTTAATATACTGAGGTTCTAGCAATAATATAAATTCAGTTGAAAGGGGTTAATATTGCTATTATATTTTATAATGACCACACCTAATTGGGAATGTTATCTTTAGTTCTGAATGCATATAAGAGCTAATGTACCTTCAAAAATATATAGGGAGGATGTAAGTTGTATTGAAATTGTCATGTAAGGAAGTGCTAAAGGAGGTAGGATTATTTTACTTAGAGAAGATAGGATTGGGTAGAGGCCTAAGAGTTATTCAAAGTTTGAAAGGAGGAATATGCTTATTATGGGTTCATAAAATTAGCAATCATGAGGAAGGCAGTTTTGAGGTTGTTATAAAAGAATTTCCTAAGAATCAGGGCTATAAAATGTACTCCTGTTGAATTAGAAATGTCCTAACAATCTGTTAATTCCTATAGATTGAAGAGGGGAAATTCTCATGTTGACAATCCCCTCCAATTCTAAGATTTGCTGGTTTTTTCCATGTTTTATTATGGCCTGTATTAGAGTTCTTCAAGAAACGAAACAGAGAGAGAGGGAATGTTACAAAAGCTGACGTCCCACTGCAAAGGCCATGAGGCAGGAAGAATTCTCTTTTCTCTGGAAGTAGGTCAGCTTTTTTTTGTTCTAGTCAGTCCTTCAACTATTTAGATGAGTGTCACTCATATTATGGAAAGCAACCTGCTTTACTCAGTCTACCTATTTATTTTATATTAAAATGTTTTTAATGTTTATTTTTGAGAGAGACAGAGAGACTGATTGCAAGAGGGAGAGAGGCAGAGAAAGAGGGAGACACAGAATCCAAAGCTCACTGCAGGCTCTGAGCTGTCAGCACAGAGCCCAATGTGGGGCTTGAACCCATGAACTGTGAGATCGTGATCTGAGACAAAGTCAGACGCTTAACAGACTAAGCCACCCAGGTGCCCCCAGTCTACCTATTTAAATGTAAGTCTTCTCCAAAAACATCCTCACAGAAACCTTACCCAGAGTAAGTTTTGACCAAATATCTGGGGACCCTGTGGCTCAGTCAAGTTGACCCATAAAATTGACCATCAATCATATAGCCAAAAATGGAGACTTCTTCAATGGTGTATTAATTTTATATTGCCACATAACAAGTTACCACAAACTTAAAACAAATTTTTTGTCTATTTCTATGGGTCAAGAGTTCAGGCATAGCCTAGCAAAGTCCACTGCTCTGGGTTTCACAAGGCTACAACACAATTAATAAGGCTGCATTTCTTTCTGGAGCTTGTGGTCCTCTGGAGGTGGATGTTGGAAGATTCCAGTTCTTCGTGGTTATAGAACTGAGCCCTTCATTTCCTAGAGGTCACCTGTAGTTCACTGCTCTGTGCCCTCTTAATGGACAGTGAATATCAAAGCAGCTTGCCTCTTCAAGGTCAGCAAGAAAGACTCTCACTCCAGTCAGCTAAGACAGTCTTATATAACATAAGCTAATCATGGGAGTGACATCGTTTGTCACATTCTATTATTTACAAGCTAGTCACGCTATTGGAAGTGAGAGTGCACAAAGGTATGGACACTAGGAAGTGAAAATTATTGGGGTCACCCAAGAATCTTTCTACTACAGATGGT
Source organism: Felis catus (assembly GCF_018350175.1). Lineage (NCBI taxonomy): Eukaryota > Metazoa > Chordata > Mammalia > Carnivora > Felidae > Felis > Felis catus. The sequence continues at coordinate 91,213,161 of NC_058376.1, read as the reverse complement.
TCTTGGAATTGACTTTTTGAAGTACAGTGAAGGTTAAGCTTGACTGTGGCTTTCATATATCCATTTGGGTCTGAAGCTTAATTAAGGACCAGCCAAACAAATAAAGGGAAAGTTTGACAAAAGCAGAAGAGGTGTTTTTATTCCTAATTGTAGTTAATAGAGGTTGCTTTGACACTAGCTACTTTGGAGTAGTGAGGACATGACTTTAAGGTCATGGGAGATTGTTTCTCATTGAGATATTACTCATTCAAAAATAACCTAATGAGGAAAGAGCTCTCATGCTCCAGATTGCATCTATTAGAAAAAATAAAAAGGCAGAAAATAATAAATACAAATTACAAACATGGTAGGGTTTTAATGATGTTGTTAGTTTTTATAGTCAACAAAAGTGCCTGAAATAACCATCCCTATATTAAATTTATATAGACTGAGTGATGTCCATTTGAAAAGCCACAGTGATTTTAGATGTATTCCTATAGTTCAAATAAATAGAATATGTTAGTACTTCTTCCACCCAAGCCCCTGTTGCCAAATCTCCAAATGTGTATATATATATATATATATATATATATATATATATATATATATATATATATATAATGGTAGAGCTAGTAACTCAGAGAGTTCCAGTAATGTAGGAGTCTTTCTGTATTTTCCCTGACTCTCTTCACTATTCTTACCCTATTGACAATTTATAACCCCTGCACCATCTGGGGAACAGACTGTTGGCTGCCAAGTAGACTCATTAACATTCCCCTCCAGGAACTCTTGCTGTTTAATTAGGCTGTCTGCTGGATTCAGGCAGTGAGAGCCTTAGGTGGCTGTGTAACAAATCCATGACTCCATGCATTCAGATGTCAAGGTCACTAAGATTCTTGCTTATATTCAATACAAGAAAGGGAATCCAGACCATTGGCTGCTAAATCCAAATCATCAATGACTTCACCTTAAAGATGACTTTCCATTGTTAATTGAGACACTAAGTTATCCCCCACTGAATTCACTGCTGTCACTACTGTGTTTGACAATATTCTAACCCTTAGCCATCAGGTCTGGCCTTCAGACCAACCTTCTTGCCCAAACCAGTCAATAGTGTTTGTAGAGTACTATCCAAGCCCAATACTGAAATTTCTATGTGCCATAAGTAAATGCATCTGATTAATTGAATTCTCTGAGGACAGATTGTTGAAAGTGTTAGCATTCCAGATGCACTTAAGTAGAATAAATGGTCTTCTTTTCAAATGCCAAATTGCTGAAGTTCTATTGCAAGAAAAATACCTCTCAATTGAATGATTCTGTTCATTTGAATACACTCTTTCTAATCATCACTAGTTTAAAGAAAAAAGGAAAACAGTCATTATGCAAAATATGTCTGCTTAGGGTTTTCCAAAGGGACAGAAGCATCACAAGTGTATGTCAACCAACTCTAGCATTTCTTGGCTGAGTTAAGTAATCCATCTATCCATCTGTCTAGCCATCCATCCGCCCATTCATCCATCCATTGATTCATTCATCAAGTATTTATTGATCATTTGCCTTTGAGTAAGCACTGGGCTAGGTGCTATCGATATAATGGTAACTCAAAATAGACGAAGAACAAGTCTCCATTCTTGTGGAGGAGGCAATTATTAATCAAATAATCATGAAAACAAAATACAGTCACAAGAGTAGTAAGTACACATACCTACTTACATGAGATCTCATAATCAGAGTGTTGGCCTAATCTGGTGAACAAGGAAGTATTCCCTGAGGAATATGTTTGAAATGACGATGTAGAAATGATAAGATGAGGATAGCTAGACAACATTTAGGGGAGAGAGGCAGGAAGAGGATTCTGAAAAAGAGAAAAAGCACAGCATATGCCCTGTGTCAGTGGACCATGGCACATCTGAAAGAAAGCAGGTAGTTGGTTTTCAGAGAGGAAAGGGAATTTCAGTGTGTGAAGTCTATGGAAAGGCTTCCCGAGTCCACCTACATTGCTAGTCTTAAATTATTTTATCTACTGGAGCTAGAGGATCACCTTCCAGGAGTATCCTTAACATCAGGACCTGCACTATTTTCCTCAAGTTGTCTAAGCCTAACCCTCTCTCTAAAAGAAAGAGTGAAGAGATTAATGGGCTCAGTTTTACTTCTTTCCACACCTAGCAGTCTTGACTAATAAAGGGTATTATGAATCTTCATAATCCTCATAGGGAACTAGGAGTTGTCAGCAGCATTGCTTTAAAATTGGTCTTTCTGGTAGTCTAACAAAATGTTTGGGCCAAGAAATAATTTTTGGTGTTAAGCTTTAATTAAAATAACTATACTTTGTATGAAGACAAAGCTTTTCAAACTGTTTTACCTATTTCTGTTTTTGTCTTCAAACACTTTTATTAAGCCCTCTTTTTTCCTCATTCTGTAAATGAAATATTCTGTTCCCTCTCTTTAATAATGATAGTACTTATTATAATATAATATACAACAAAATATAATGATAATTATTATTTTGGTGATGACATATGTCAGTAGTGGAGGCTAAGATGTGTTTTAAGTAGTTTCAGTTCATAAAAAAAAAAAAGCAGCCCACCAAATTGGCATTAATCAAACAGTAAGATTTTTGAGAGAGAGAGAGGGAAACTCACCAGCTACAGGGGAAATCATAGTCGGGGTTCAATATATATGAGTCCCTTTCCATCTAATTATTTCAGTTATAAAGGTATTTGTGAGGGGAAAAGAGGAAGAAAACTTGTTTAGTACAAATAGAATTTCAGCTATTGGTTTTCAAATGCTGTGAGATGATTTCTGTTTTGTAGGCTTCATTACAAAAAAAGATTACCAAGTATTTGTCAGATAACCCACAGCTGGAAAATGCTATATATATCGTGTGGCATTGTTTTAAAGACTGTCAGTTAATACTTTTACTCTGGAAATTTCTTGAGATACTCTTAATTATATTAATAATGCTATAATAGTTAACACTTAATATTGCTCATATTTATACAGGTAATATAACCAGAAAAATGATACAAATACAACTCAAAGTTATCTTTAAAACATGGGAATTATAGTTAATAGCTGTATTACACTGGCTCTTACATTGTTAGCTACAAGGTATAGTACTACAACATGATCTGGGAGCCAAGCTGGACCACAAGCTGTCTGGGGGTTTATAAAGAAATCCTTTAAAAAGTCATAATAGTTTTGAAGTTTTATACATAGTAACAGAGTTGTAATCCATTTTTTTTTCTTTTTCTATTTGGGAATATGAAGTATTTAAGAAATGAGCAGAGCAGGGCAATAGCACTCATTAAAATGCTGGAAAATATTACCAACGGGAAAAGCCTAAATGAATTGGAATTAGTTCATGTGCAGATGAAAAAGCTAATGGTCTTTTCATAAGTCAATAATAATTTTAAGCAGCCGGGAAAGTGTTTTATGAGCAGGATTGCGATCAGCTGGTTTTATTATTCAGTAATAATAAAGTATGGGAAAATAAATCTAAATTGGAATTTTAAACAGGAAAATATTCTGTCTATAGCAGATGTCCATTGCTGTATGTATGTTTTCCTGTTTAAAGTGTTGTTCACAAGCACCTTAAGTGCACAGCTTTACGGTCTTCCTCTAGGGCAATCTTCTTCTAGGGCAATCTGTAGACTGTTTCATATATGCAGAAAGAGAATGCAAGATAAAGGAATATTAGCAGTGCCCATATTGGAATCAAGAGACATCTAAATTGTAGGCTTTTTTTTTTTTTCAGTCTTAGGGTATTTAGATGATCGCATTGATTTCTCACAGGTATGGAATAAAATCAGTAATTCAATTTAATCTGAACAATTGTGTGAAAATATATATATTTAAAACTACAAAATTATATGTTGCAAACCCGTGTGCTCGTGGTCATGTAATTTTTTGCCTGTTTTGACCATTCCTAAGTTGTTCTAATGAAAACTTTTCATTAAAGGAGATAATAGGGGTGCCTGGGTGGCTCAGTCAGTTGAGTATCCAACTTTGGCTCAGGTCATGATCTCGCGGTCCGTGAGTTTGAGGCCCATATCCAGCTCTGTGCTGACAGCTCAGAGCCTGGAGCCTGCTTCAGATTCTGTGTCTCCCTCTCTCTCTACCCGTCCCCTGTTCACGTGGGCTCACTCGTGCTCTCTCTCTCTCAAAAATAAATAAACGTTAAAAAAAAAGAGAGATATGTAGATGCACTTGGGTAAATACAGAACTCTCCAACTGTATTCAAGCATTCAAGCAGATAGGATTTAGCCACAACTTGTGCTCATTCAACATGATATTGGAAGAGCTGGAGCACAGGTATGAGAGACATAGGAGGTTTTTGATAAGTTTAAGAAGAAAAAAAAAAGTGGAAAGGAACTCTTTATTTTCTGCTATTTAACTTTTAAAGAAAAAATAATTATTGTGAGAACAGGAGAAAAAGTGTTAACTTTCAATGATGAGAGAATCAACATCTAGTACTTCGAATCCTTTCTAATTTAGCATAACTTTCGGAGGTAATAGAAACAGCAACTTCATCTTGAAGGCCAGCTGCAAGAGCTTGTTTGGTTACTTTTGCCATCCTGACAGGATTATTGATAGAGAAAGAAACTCAAGGTCATAGGCCTTGATGTTTTGCTCATTCTATGGTAATCTTATTTCTGGAGATTGTTGGCTCAGCTAGTTCTTAGCTAGATGCTGGGAAGATAAATTTGAACTTGGGCTTGTGACACCACTTAACTTGTAATAATGATTGTTATCAGTGTCTCTCCATCCTGTTTGGAGGGCAGGAAGTTTGGCTGTGCCTGTGTGTGTGCGTTTTCTCCAACTATGAATGACATTTGAAATGCCCAGCCATTTCTCCCAAAACGGTGGCTAGGAATCACTACTATCATAGAACTATAAATGCATTTTTATCATTTAGAGCAAGAAAATGCTGAACCATTTCTCTCTAGTTAAAATGGGGCTACTTTGAAAATTTGATTCCATAGTCCTAATCTTAATTAGTCCTTTAGCGAAATCTCTTTAAACTGTCACATACTTTTTAATCTAGGAAATGTGCTTTGTTTATTAAATATGTATCTTTTTTTAAAAATGTGCTTACAAATATATTTCTTTAACATAATTTTTTTCTATCTATATTTTTGTGAAATGAAGCAGGAAATGTTTTTTGTCAAGATAATATGAATACAGTATTGATAAAGTCAAGCTAGTAGGTGAGTACAGGGAGAGAAGATAATGGGATAATAAAGCAAAATAACAATTTGCTTTTGAAAAGTTTGTTCCTCAAGCTTTCATTAGTTTAAAACAAACAGCTCTAGAATAAGATCATCCACATTAGCATTTATGATAAAATTTATTCAAATTAGTAAATTTTATAGTAACACCAGTTATCAACAGCCCTTTTTAAATACTGAGTGATCCAAATTTTGTTTTGTTTTGTTTTTTGTTTTTTTAATAATTCCCAGTCCTGCTGAGTTAGTCTGTGATATCTCAACAGCTCAGCTAGTCATTTAATAGTTTAAGTCCCGTGACAGTTAAAGCAGTATCAAAGAAATGCTGTATTCCTTGGAACCATGATCACCCCCAGAATCCACCTCAGCTCTCTTTACCCTGAAATTGTCTGAATTTTGCATAGGCTTTCTCTAAAGGCAGGAGTAAATTACAAATCAGGTTATGAAGTTGTGGAGATGACGTTGTTAGGATTAGGGAAGAGATGTGCCATGAGGAAAATAGTTAAACTTGGGAAAAGAAGAAAAAAAAAAAGGCTCATACAATGTAGTTTCTGGTCCACAAACATGAAGAAATCAAGTGATGATAGTAGTCACATTCATTTCTCTAAGGCCCAAGTCCAGAAGGCTGTTCATTTTCAATGGTAGCAGCTAAGGAACATAGGGCATAGACTCAGATGGGGTAAATATGGAGACAGGTTTAGGGAAAGTGTCCCAGGGCTGGCAGTAAGGGAGGCTTCACTACCCTGCCAGGGGAAGATGGAGCAGTAGTCAGAAAGGAGAGAATTGTGTAGAAGACCTTAATGGAGGAGCTGTGGCCTTAGGTCAAGGGGCAGAGTCAGCCTGTTGGGATGAGGCAAGGAAGCGGCTGAGGAAATAACACTCTGATCTTTCTTTCTGCTCACTGATCTCCTGTTGCCTTGCATTTGGCCAAATCCAGCTAAAAACAAGCGCAGGGGAGCTTGTTGATGTAGCCTGCACAGGTCCACTTCTCTGGGCACAGAGTTGGGTGAAGCAAGGGTGGAATGCCCATCTGGAGGGCCAGTGAAAATTCTGCATAGGATCCATTCCTGCTGTAGCTGTGTTTGTAAAACAAACTAATTTGACTCAGCTTTACATGTGCAGAAGGCTTTTAAGAATATGATTGAATAATATGTGGTGTGAAAAAGTACTTTTGCTAATCGTTTATTGATTTAAAGATTCCTGTTCAACAGTTATTATATATCAACAATATATATCAGAGTAAGAAGGATAAAACTTTGAGTCTTGTTAAGAGATTTAATAAGAAGGGAGAGTCATTATGAGGGCAGCTAGGAGACAGAGAATTAAGTGACTTTGGTGTGAGAGCTGAGTTTGAATCCTGATTGGGCTATTACTACTGAGAACTTACATAATTTATTTAACCACCAGGGACTGTGCTGCCTGAGGAACTCATATGCAGTAGGTGAGCACCCTAGTGCTATTATTGTTATCAGGATGCCCTTGGTGAAGTTTTTTTTTTTTTTTTTAAAGTTTATTTATTTATTTTGAGAGAGACAGAAAGAGTGAGCAGGGGAGCAGCAGAGAGAGAGGAAGAGAGAGAATCCCAAGCAGGCTCCACACTGTCAGCTTGGACCCCAATGCGGGGCTCGAACTCATGAACCTTGAGATCATGACCTGAGCTGAAACCCAAGAATCAGATGCTTAACCACGTGACTGAGCCATCCAGGTGCCCCTAGGACTCCCTTGCTGAAGTTTTATTGCTAAGAAGGCAAATAGTAACCATTTTATGTACCATTGAACCATGTAATCTTGCTTTAAAAACATCGATGTCTATTATTAGACCCCTTTTTGAATAAAGAACAGGGAATCTACATGAAATATGAAAAGGGATATACTTCTGTTATGTATTTATGATCAGATTCACTGATATTCATTAAAACATTCAAAAATGACACAAGATATGGTAATCCCAGTTCAAATGGATGATTCGCTGCCAGACCCATTCCTGTCACTGATGATGAGAATAAAGGCTGTGTAACTCAAATCATTTTAGACACATGTTCATGTTTGAACAGGGACTGTAAGAGCAGGTGTCAGAATACAGCTTTCAACATACGGTAATCTCTTCCAATGCAGCTGGCTGCAATCCTTGTCAAAGGTTACAGAGACAAAAAGACACAGAGTCAGAAGTGGCTAGGTGCTTCAAAAGCACATTCAGGAAACTGCGTCATTATAAATCATATTCCCTGGACTAGAAAAAAAAATCACTCCTTTTACCAATGATGTAGAGTGGCTTAAAAGCTGAATCTGAATTTAGTTCTGTAAGTTTCCATGTATCAGAGAGCACCAGAGAAATTAAAATCGAGAGAAAGGTATAAATAACAAAGAGCAGTGGATCGGAATGTGCCTTGAGATTTAACCACAGCCCCTGAAGCTCCTATACTCACTGTACTCTAGAGAACAAGCAGAAATTTTGAAATGCAGCCATCCTATAATGGCTGAAATGGGATGGCCATTTTACCGTGGTCCAATGGTAGATGGATAGGAAGAGACGTTCACTAGAGGATATTCACATTACAGGAAAAGATACAAAGCTGGAGTTTTCACAAAGAGCAAGTGACATTGCAGCCACCATGAAGAGAGAAGCAGTTTGATTAACTGTCACCTCTGAGGAGTCTTTCCTCATCCTGTAAACTTGGGTAGACTTCTCTCCTGAGAACTCTCGTGCCTCCCTACATTACCATATTACTATCATGCTGTGCTGTGTGTAGTTATTTATCTAAATGTCCCACTTGAGTGGGAGGTCCATTAGGGTAGGGACTGTCTGTCTCTTCTGTGTCCTATCCAGTGCCTTGCACTGAACAAAGTAAATGTTCAGTACATGTTTTTTGAACAGTAGAACAATCAAAAGTGCGTATAACTGGAAAAGAGAAAAAAAATTTTGAGGCTGTGTGATGTTGTGATTTAGAATAAATGCGTATTTGGTCTTTATCCACTGTTTCTGGAACAGAGCTCCTAATACCTTTGGATTTTCCTATTCCAATCCATATCGTCTTTGATTATGTTAATGAGGTGACTTTAGGATCAAACTCGAGGATGGGGGCTGGTCTCCAGGAAAACCAACCATGTAATGAGAGGGTTAGAAATTTCAGACCCACCCCCTAACTTTGGAGGGCGCTAGAGGTTCACTTCTTTACTTATGGCCAGTGATTTAATCAGTAATAAAGGGTCCAAAAAAATCCAAAAGGATGGGGTTTGGAGTGCTTTTGCGTGGGGGAACATGGAGAGATTTGGGGAGAGCGGCACATTCTGGAAAGGGCAAGTCCTTTTCCCATACTTTGCCCTATATGTCTCTCCCACACCTGGGAAGAATTGTATCCTGCCTGTTCCTGAGTTATATCCTTTTATAATACACTGGTAATATAGTAAGTAAAATGTTTCTCTCAGTTTTATGAGCCATTCTAGCAAATTAAACCCAAGGAGGGGTAATTGAAACTGCTAATCTGTAGTCAGCTTGTCAAAAGCAAGGGTGATAACCTGGACTTGGGCTTAGAGTCTGAACTGGGGGAGCAGTCTTAAAGGACTAAGCCCTGTTGGATCTGACACTATCTTCAAGTAGATAGTGTCAAGGATAAGCTGAGCTGCAGAACAGCCATCTAGTAACCTAGAATTGGCATTGAGGGGAGAAACATACACACTCACTCACAGCCAGAACTGTAGACTGATAAGGACTGCCTTTTTTATTCTGGTTGATTTTAGGTGAGGCAGAATTGTTCCTTGGTTAGTTTGGACACTGTTTCTGGAAGATATTATTGATACATTCTTGTTTTAAGAACATACACGAGTTTAGAATTTATGCTGATAGGGAGGGTTTCCAGTCTAGTTTATTCTTAATACATGTCCCTGGTAAGACCTAGTCAAGCTTTTTAGTACCTGGTTGCAATCTCCCAAGAACATGTGTGAAATATCATGGGAACACACCTGTAGACAACCTAGTCTTGACTTAGAGCAGAGACAAAAGTCATCCTGAAACCTATGCTGTCATTTAAGAAAGAGTCAAAAGTAAGCCAGCTAGGATCCTGTAAATCTTTGTGAATATTGAAGCCCATGTGATACATTTCCTTTCGATATTTAGACTCTGATAACCTTAGCAACATTCAACACTGAATCCTGTTTGCTTATGAGGAGGTGTTTGACTGTTGTTTTGGGTGGAGAAAGAGAGATCTTGATAGGAATGTGCTGACAGATCTGGAAAGAAATGTGCTGACAATTTTCCTTACCTGATAAAATGTGCACTTGCATTCCTAAGTCCTTGGAGCAATGGATGTTTAAAAAAGTTTTGAATGGACACTATTTGAATATGTAAAAATTTTAAAAATAAAAGAGTGATACCAAATAAAAGACACGTTAGAAATTACTCTTCAATGGGTAGTATTCAAAAACATAAGGGATGGGTGCCTGCATTGCTCAGTTGATTAACAGTCGGACTTCGGCTCAGGTCATGAGCTCATGGTTTGTGAGACTGAGCCCCACATCGGACTCTGCACTGACAGTGGGGAGCCTGCTTGGGATTCTCTGTCTCACCCTCTCTCTCTGCCCCTCCCCCACTTATTCTCTAAATAAATAAATAAATAAATAAATAAATAAACAAACTTAAAAAATTAAAATAAAATAAAAACATAAGGGAGGTAAGAACAAAGCACTGAAGGTAGTAGTGATGGGGTTCTTGGGCAAACGGCCAAGAAAGAATTCTTGAGACATCTTTGGTGCAAAAAGGTGATTTTATTAAAGCATGGGGATAGGACTTGTGGGCAGAAAGCCACACTGGGGTTGTGAGGAGTGACTGATTATATACATTTAAGTTAGTGGGGGTTAGTGTAAGTCTCTAAGGAATTTGAAAGCAAGGCTTTCAGGATATGAAGGGGCTAGCTACTGTTAAGGTAAGGTTACTTTTAGTCTTTAATAAAATAAAAACATCAAGGAAGTGAGGCAGCCATGAGTTCCTTGAGCAAGGTCACACTCTGAATGTTTCAGATGTCTATCACTGGGCTGCAAACTGTAAGGAGATTTAATTTATGTTACATTTCTCTTGCCTTTGTTTCCCTCATCAGTAGGACATTTCACAATAAAGACATTTGTGAAGGTAATGGGAGGCTGGGAGATTCTTCCCACCACTGTTAACCACTGACAAACTTGGAGGGAGGTTTTCAAACTTGACTGAGGGCAGACTCAGTTTAATCTAGGTCTTGTTACCAAGTCTAATTGGTAATGAAGTAAAAAAATTGCCATCAGAGAGTAACTCTAATACTTGAACTTAGTGTAAAAATATCTGAAAAAAAAAACAGTCCTAGAGACTGTCCTAATATCTTATATTTTAGCACATTGAATAATCATCCAGTAGATATAGAAAATTTGTAATCAGAATGCCTCTAGAAAAGGATATGCTTGCTATCTTCCATGCAAAACTGCACTGGAAGCATGGGCCTCTCTAAAATACATAAACCGTTAAGAAAATTGCTAGCAAATTTTTGTTGGATAAAATTACCATATGCCACAGATGCTTTAATTATTTGGAGAGCAGAGCCATAGAAAAATTTTATTAAGAAAAGTCTTAAATCTGTAAGTTTTCCAAATATTATCTTAAACCTTATATAATTCTACCCAAATGTGTAAATTTTTATTAGAACTGGAACATAAAATTATTAGACCTCTCTGATGATTAGGTGAAATGGGGAATTTTAAAACACTATTAGGTTAGCTTTTATTACACGTAATGAGAATCTCCCAGATGGTGTAGAAATCATTAAAAATTAATTTTATAACCACTGGACTTGTCTTAAAGTGTCTTGAACTGATAAGCCTTCTTAATCTTCTAGTGTTGCTCCAGTTCATTGATGAAGTAAAGTGGCTGGCTTTTTAAAATTTATAATCCTATTATAATTATTAAAGTATAGCACATCCATTTTGCCTAAGGTGTTTAGTGAGTCCCCACCCCCAGAGAAAACTATGCTGTATAGCACAATCTCAAACATTTCAAGTATGAAGACACTTTCTAATATAAACTATGTGGTTGTAGACCTATATTATTATAGTTGACCTTTAAGATTCATTGATGAAATGCTTGTTCATAGCATTCATTGATAAATGCATTGATTTAAAGTAAATATGTATTAGGGGCACCTAGGTGACTCAATCGGTTAAGCTTCTGACTTCAGCTCAGGTCATGATCTCAATGGCTTGTGAGTTCGAGCCCGCATCAGGCTCTGTGCTGATGGCTCAGAGCCTGGAGCTTGCTTTGGATTCTGTGTCTGCCTCTCTCTCTGCCCCTCCTTGGCTTGTGCTCTCTCTCTCTCTCTCAAAAATAAGTAAACATTAAAAAATATTTAAAGTAAATATGTATTTATCAATCTAAATAGCACTTATACTCATTTGAAAAATGAATACATAGGATATATACTAATATAATAATATACTAATGTAATCAAGCAGTTCTTATAATAGCTCTAATACCCTGATAGAAGTTTGTGATTTTTTGCTGGACCATTTCTCTCCACCTTAGACCATATACAATGTCAGTGTCATGAAACAAAGGACATCAATGAAGATGCTCAATTGGTGGGTCAAAAATATGTCTAAAATCTGAAATGTGCCTGTACTGAGGATTTAGTTGGCTTTTCCTGATGTCACGATAGCCCTAGGATAGGGATTTTTCTTGGGTCTCTGAGATACCATCCTGTGCACTGTAGGGACAGATCCACAAACATAATTTCTTATGTTCTGAACAAGTTCAAAAGCCTCCTAAAAGTTCCAGTCAATACCACAGACTGATGCCACAGAAAGAGTCTGACTTGTTTTAGTGTAAATAATATTTGTAACTCTTTTTAATTCTGTGAATTGGCTTAGGGTCTTTTATTTTTTTTATTTATTTTTATTTTTTTTTTATTTTTTTATTTTTGGGACAGAGAGAGACAGAGCATGAACGGGGGAGGGACAGAGAGAGAGGGAGACACAGAATTGGAAACAGGCTCCAGGCTCCGAGCCATCAGCCCAGAGCCTGACGCGGGGCTCGAACTCACGGACGGCGAGATCGTGACCTGGCTGAAGTCGGACACTTAACCGACTGCCCCACCCAGGCGCCCCTACTTAGGGTCTTTTAAACACATATCATTATTAATCCCTTCACATTTATTTTTGGAAACATAATCTTATTTGTTTATCAAAGGCTACTATACTATGTGGTCTCACCTATATCCAAACATCAATTAAAAAGGAAGGCATTTTTTTCTTTTTCTCTTTTTGTATCTATGTCATTTGTGGACATACAATTTTTCACATAAAAATCTATGATATTTACATATATATGTACATATATATTACATACTTGTGAATATTTACATACCTCTAGGGGAGATAAACACATTTATAATACTCTTATATAAAATGTTCAGGGGCGCCTGGGTGGCTCAGTCGGTTGAGCATCCAATTTCGGCTCGGGTAATGATCTCATGGTTTATGAGTTCGAGCCCCGCATTGGGCTCTGTGCTGACCGCTCAGGACCTAGAGCCTGCTTCGGATTCTATGTCTCCCTCTCTCTCTGCTCCTCCCCTGCTCACCCTCTGTCTCTCTCTCAAAAATAAATAAAGATTTAAAAAAAAATGTTTAATATATTTAAATGATCTCTCATGCCTTTTGTTTGGCATCTGTGTATGAACATGCCTTACTTAATTAATTGGCTGTATTGATTGACTGTAGAATGTCAGTAGGCCAGATATACACAGGCGCCTATGCCTGATTGGTATGGCAACATTGGTTAGGGCATATATTTGAAGGAAATGAGATTTGTAAAACATTTGAGAGAAAAAAAGAGAGAACCAAAAACAAAAGGGTAATAAAGAAAAAGAATAGGAAAGTTTCAACAATGCAAAATACTAGAAAGGAAATTACTAGTTATTCAGGTCCTAGATAATTTCTTGGGTCCGGTCCTCAGTGCTGAACCATTAACTTTCTTATATTTTTCCTATCAACTGCTATATTTTCAGTTGTATGATATAGCAGTTGTATATTCTGTCTTTTCCAGAACTATTTCCACTTCATATATTTGACATTTTGGTCCTTGTAAGAATACTTGAACTTGTCAGACCATATAGGTATGTTTTGTGATTCAGGAAATATGGTCACAATGTAAAAGCCATGGCATCAAAACAGGCTGTCAGGTTTTCAATGGAGAATTTACTTCAACTGCCATTTAAGAATACTGAAAGAGAGGTGCCTGGGTGGCTCAGGTGGTTAAGCATCTGACTTGGACTCAGGTCATGATCTCATGTTTCATGAGCTCAAGCCCTACATGGGGCTCTGCATTGATGGTGCAGAGCCTCTTTGAGATTCTCTCCCCCTCACTCTGCCCCTTCTGTACCTTCCCTTTCTCTCTCTCTCAAAAATAAGTAAATAAACTTTAAAATAAAAGAATACTGAAAGAGATCTGGAACCTGTACACCAAGGATGGGATTGTACCATTGTGGTTAGGAACTGGGAATCCTGTATTTTGAATTTGCATCTTCACCCTGCCATTTAGAAACTGTGATCATAGGCAAGTGACCTAACCTTTCAAAGTCTTGGTTTCTCATCTGAAAGTGAGGATTTAAAAAACAAGATTTTTTTTTAATGTTTATTTATTTTTGAGAGAGAGACAGAGAGCAAGCGGGGGAGGGGCAGAGAGGGAGGAGATACAGAAACCGAAGCAGACTCTAGGCACTGACCCGTCAGCACAGACCTGATATGGTGCCCAAACTCACGAACTGTGAAACCATGACCTGAGCCTAAGTTGAATACTTAACTGACTGAGCCACCCAGGCAGCCCTGAAAGCGAGGATTATTAAAAAACAAATTTTGAATGGTTTTAAAAGTAAAGGCATAGTGTAAATTCTAAATAAATGCTGTTATTTTTATAGTTAATTGTACTAGACAGCAAGTAATTGGATTTCAACATTTTAGGCTGTGTCAAATTGTCTAAGCATGTCTAAAACAAAAATAGTCATACTAAAAACTTTGGTAAAGATTTTATTCCTTCTTTTACTCTTATATTATTGTCTGAGTTAGCTTTCCAACTTAAAAACAATAATGACCTATCCATCTTAGACAAATACCACTATCAGAAGATGCTCATTGTTACATGGATCATTGTAAGGTTCCCAACTGCCTTTTAACAACTGATTATAATTATCGTCAATAAAAGTGACTAGGTAAATACAGGTTTAAAGCAAATGAAGTCCTACTACCTCTTTGTAAACAATTGCAATGATAATTTTATGCATGCATTTTTGTCTTATTTCAGTTCCTCTGGCTAGATTATAAAGTTGACTGTAGACTTTTGATACTTTTTCTTAAACTGATTTTCAAAAGTGTTGTGCTTATTCATACTTATATCAACTGTGTTTTGAGACTGCCAGCCTCTTCACAACCTTGTTGGCACCCAGTGATTTTTATTTTTAATACCATTAAAGGCTATTTGAGGCCAGCCCCATAAATTGAATAGCACAATTTCCTTCAGTTCTCAGTTATTAATGAGACACTATTTGGTCAGTATTTTTTTTTTCCTAAAGCTAAGTTTTGTTTGTTTTATATTTGAAAGGGTTATACAAGATTAAAGTTTATCATGTTTGTTATTAGAGTTGCCTTGAAAAAGGCTTATTTGGTCTTGCAGAAAAGATGCAATTGCAACAGTAGTGATCTTACAGTTTTGAGATTGGTCATGAGAGTACAGAGAAGCTCTGTATTTCTCTTCTAAATCATCATCCTAAGTAATTTTGAAGGGAGTCATACAGATAGCATAATGCAATAACTCTAAAGAAAGGTTACCACGGCTACCTGGAACTTGTGACTGGAGGCTTCTTCCTAGGTTCATTGTACTAACACAATTCCTTATTTGAATTGAAGTGAGAATGTTCAATTGCTATTTTTTTTAAATCTTGTTAGTAGTATGAATTATATTTTTATTTATTCTGAGGCATTGTAAAGGATACATTTAAAGCTAGTTCTGTGGTTTTATTTCACATAAATGCTAGATGGCCTCCTTGAACTACAGCTAAATTTCACTGTTTATGTTCACTGTTACTCAAGAAGAGAATTAAATGGAAACCAATGGTTATTGTACCACTGAATACTCATTATTAGTAGACATCTTACTCATAATAAGGTAATGATTAGAGTAGATTGATTGTTATGAGAAGAAAATCTCAGTTAAGACTTTGACCGTCTATTTAAAACTGACCTCACCCCTGTCCCATATACACCTCCACTTGCTATCTCTGTTTAGGGTTGTTTCCCTCTATGCACCATGTTGCATACTACAGTTGACCCTTAAGCAATATGGGTTCGAACTGCACAAGTCCACTTATACATGGATTTTTTTTAATAAATACAATATGGTACTATAAATGTATTTTCCTTATTTTTTTCTGTATCACTTGAACTTCTGTAGCTTATTTTATTGAAATATATAGTACATTTAACTTAAAAAAATGTGTTAACTGTTTATGTTATTGGTAAGGCTTTTGGTCAACAGTAGGTTATTAGCTACATTTTTGGGGAGTCAACAGTTATATGTGGATTTTAGACTAGGTGAGGGGTTGGTATCCCTAACCCCCAAGTTGTTCAAGTATCAACTATATATAATTTTAACTTTGTTGTTGTTGTTTGTTTTTTCATCCCACTAGAAGTAAGTTCTATGAAGGCAGGGGTTTTTGTTGTTCTTTTCACTGCTGTATCCCCTGTGTCTAGAAGAGTATCTGTCAGCATATAGAAATGTTCAATAACTAGTCATTAAATTAATGATTGAATTTACCAAAATTTATATTTCCAGAAAATGCAATGGAAAACTAGGTGAAATAGATAGGACTAGTGTTTTGATAGTAAATGCTAAATTGTGTTTAACTTTGACTCACATTTCTCAAAGGTATAGCAATCTAACATAATGCTAATCAAAATTAAAGCTATTAAAATGCAAGAACAGGGGCGCCTGGGTGGCGCAGTCGGTTAAGCGTCCGACTTCAGCCAGGTCACGATCTTGCGGTCCGTGAGTTCGAGCCCTGCGTCGGGCTCTGGGCTGATGGCTCAGAGCCTGGAGCCTGTTTCCGATTCTGTGTCTCCCTCTCTCTCTGCCCCTCCCCCGTTCATGCTCTGTCTCTCTCTGTCCCAAAAATAAAATAAACGTTGAAAAAAAAATGCAAGAACATACCTGGTGATATTAAGATATTTTAGGCCAGGTTTTCTTTGTATAACAAAAATATTCCCAAAGCCAGATTTTCAGTATCTGTTAAATACCACCTTTCACCATCCATTAACTTATGGAAATCTGGCATTCAGGGTAATACTGTTACCTATTTTCTCCTTCCACTCAGTACTTTAGATCTTTGTTATTGAAAATCTTTTTTGTTAACTAAATGCACTGACTTCCCAACCTTTGTAACTGGAATACATCAAGTAAAATTTATTCAAATCCATTTGTGGTTTGAACACTCTAGATACTTAATAATATTAGCAAATTAATGTTAGTTATTTTAGATGAATGATGGTATTATAGTTATGTTAAAAATAGTTCTTATCATTTAGAATTACATATTAGAATAATTCCATATAAAATTAAGTCTGAATTTTTGGTTTGTTTTAAAAATAATATGAATTAGGGTGCCTAAGTGGCTCAGTTGGTTAAGCAATTGGCCCCTTGATTTTGGTTCAGGTCAGGATCTCTGGTTCATAAGTTTGAGCCCTGTGTTGGGCTCCATGCTGACAGCATGGGACCTGCTTGGGATTCTCTCTCTCCCTCTCTGTCTGCCCTCCCTACATTCGTGCTCTCTCTCTCTCTCTCTCTGTCTCTCTCTCTCTCTCAAAGTAAATAAATAAACTTAAAAAATAATATGAATGAGTGTGGTTGGAAATGTGGATGGGGGTAGGTTGATGGTCAGTAGAATTGGATGATGATTACCAGGAGTTCATGGTTGATACATTATTGTTTCTACTCTCACATATGTTAAATATTCTCCATAAGAGAAGAAAATCAAGAAGGAGAAAAAGAAGATAAAGAGGAGGAACACTGTGAGAAAACAAATGTATTTATGAAATGAGTAGGTATTAGACAAATAAGCAACTGTATAAAACAAATGGTAAGACAAGAAGACAGGAATAGTTAACATTATTGAACACTTATATGTCAAGTGCTGTTTCAAATACTCTAATGCTCACAATTACCACATAAGCTGAGTTTTATTAACAATTTTCAGATGAGGAAATTGAAATTCACAGTGGATAAGTGATTTGTCCAAAATATAAGTCATGAAGTTGTCAAGTTGTTTATATATCAAATTGTTATGAATCATTGTAAGGTGCACTATTATTTTATATATCTCTAAGAAAGAAAAATTCTAATTTTTAAAAAAAATTTAACTTATTGAAAAACTCTCTTAGGCTTCTTTACATATTTTTTATTACCTATTATTCTTTATACATAAAAAAAGAAAATATAGATAAGTTCTTTTTAAAACATTTTACATTCAGTGGATGAATCATTTAAATTTATTTTTGACTCAGAGTTATTAATGCCCATGTTTTGCCAATGCAGTATCACCCTCTGTGCCATTAAGAGAAATGATGATGTAAAAGTCATTAAGGTAATACTCCATTGTTGTCTGTGGGACTTTCTTCCAAGTCAGTGACACCTATAATGCAACTTTTGATGCTGTCATTTTCCTGACAGATCAAAAGGTATCAGTCGAGTGTTTTTCAGCAATGACCAGGATCCTAGTTTTTCACAAAGTGATCTTTACATGGTCCAGTAACTTGAAACCTAGAGGAGCAGCAGTTATCTGGTCAGTCCAGAATAATACCCAAGATGGCACATGCATAGACAAGTAAAAATATGTCACATGCCACCTGGACTAGGGTGAGTGTAAAGATTCACTGTGAATTCAGAGATACTAAAACATGGGGGGAAAGGTAAATGTCTCAGAATAGATAAAATAAGGTAGATTTCTTAGCTGGGTAATGGGTGCACGGGTGTTCATTATGGGTATATAAAATATCATTGTTGGAGGAGGTCATCAGAAGATATGACCACTGGTTTACCAGTTGACCTACAAGGTGGACCTGAGCAACTGGAGTTTCCTCATCCCCTCCTCTGACTTTCGAATATAGTGATGCCCACTATTCCCCCATGGGAACCATTTTAAAGGACATGGCTTTGAGAGAGCAATATGTTGCTAAGACCATCTGGATGCATACATGACTAAACCCATTCAAGGCATCTATATAAAGATTCTGGCAGACACATATGGAGATCTACTTGTCTTGAGGCTTCCCCAAACAAGCCTCATATGTAAATTCTCTTGCTTGTTAAACCTGCTACCTGGAGTTGTTTGGTTCCTTCTTTGGTTTCTCTTTGTTTTACATGTATGGGGGCCAATTTGCAAACCAACAGTGTCATAAAAAAAAGATTAGAGGAGACTTGAAAGGACTTTTTTTCTTGAAAGTTGGGACTTACTTATGCCAAACCTTATATTTCATGTTAAAGAGATGTTATACTTTATTCTGGAAATGGAATATTATCTAAAGAAAGCTCTTAAAAGGGCAGAAATGAAACCAAATATGATTAATTTTAGAAGATAACTCTTATAACAATGTATAATATTGACCAATTATGACTGGAAGCAGTATTAAGAACTAAGAGAAACAGAGGGGGTACAGCACAGGATGAATTTGGGTGACTATCAAAATTAAGACAGAGAACTGGGTGAATGACAAAAATCCTCTAATAGTTCATGAATAAATACCAAGCATATCCTGGCTTGTTATTTACCTCTTCTTTCTGAAAATTTTAAAATAAATTATTTTGGACTTATGTTTTGATGTCTGAATACATTGTTTTGTTTTAGAGATTCTAAGTTGAGATGTCTGATATCTCGACATAAATAGGGAATGATCGACACTGTTGTACTTGATACAATTTTTAGTTTTGAAATCTATAAAGCATTTAGTCAGTGTCTCAGATACAAATATTTAAAAATTACTGTTTATTTTCAGAGATATAGTTCAAGTGTAAGTGTATAGTACAAGTGATATGTGTGTGCAGATGTGTAATTATTCAGTATCTATTAAAGTCCCATGATAATTGGCATATGGTGTTATGTAACAGTACATAATAACATATGATGATGGTAATTAAGTGCATTGACTTAAGACTTTGTCTTTTAACGGCCTCAGTGGATCCTGAATGAAAGGTAAATTAAAGGCTCATTAAGCTGCGTTCAGTAGAAAAAGAAAATTTTCAAATGGCAGATGTAGTGTGAAGTTAAGAGAATTTTATTAAGATTTGCTCTTAATGGTTTTGCTGTTTTATTTTGTTTTTTTGTTTTGTTTTTTGTTTTTTTGTTTTTTTCCAAGCGACAAGTCTAGACCAAACTGTTTAGACTATTTTAAGACATTTTTTAAAAAGAGCATTTATTTTTACAGTTTGTTTAACATTTTGAGCTTTGAATGTGTAGAATAATTGGGGAGAGCACTGGAAATTTGTCTGTTTCTACATCAGAGTGACCTTGAGTGTGGTTTTATTTAATATTCTGGTGTCTTAAAGGAAAAGCAAAGCAGAAAGCAAAACAACAATAATGTATGCAGTGGAATTAGACAAAACATCTGAAGCACCAGGATTTTTATTTTTCCATTAATGTTAGCCAACATTTAAACTTATAAAAAAAGAAAAAAGTTTGTAAAGGAAGTCAGAGGAAATTACAGACAGGGACAGAAGGTATTTAAAAATGAAAAAATGTAATGAATTTGGTTTTTCCATATATTTACCATTCTAATAGCATTATTAAGCATGTGGATAAGCACAATGCTATTTATTTAATAATATTATTATAAATGTAATATCAGCATTCCAATTTCCTGCATATGAATATTTGCTAATAGAGCCCTCTGCTCTTTTTCCTTTGTTTGTTTTTCTTTTTTATTTAAATTCAAGTTTCTGGCAGAAACACACAGTTAACATACAGTGTAGTCTTCGTGTCAGGAGTAGAACGCAGTGATTCATCTCTCAACTATGATGCCCAGTGCTCATCCCCAAGAGTGCCCTCCTTAATGCCTATTGGCCATTTAATTAATCCTCCCTGCCACACCCAGAACTCCTCTAGCAACTCTCAGTTTGTTTTCTGTATTTAAGAGTCTCTTATGGTTTGCCTCTCTCTCTTTTTATTTTTCCTTCCCTTTTAAAAAACTTGCTTCTGATTCTAACACCGTATATTTAAGAACAGACTTTACTTTTCTAAAACAAACAGAAGAAAGAAAAAATAAACCTGTAGGGGTCTGCATGTTTCTTGTATGAGCAAACATGAATATATGGATAGGGAAGGGAAGAATCAATAATCTTACCAATGGACAACACATCCTGAAGACAAAGCCTGTCCATACGTGAACATCTCCCTGGTATAAGTCTGGAGTATATAGGTTTGCTTCTGTATACCTTTTTGACAACTTTTTGACTCTAGCCTATATAGACTACCAGCACTCTTACTAGGACCAGCTTATAACTTGAAAGAAGTTATAAGTTTAGGAAAGGAAGTTGTAGCAAAAGGCAAAGCAAAAACAATAGGAGTTTGCAATAAACTTTTTTGTTTATTAAGATAAATGAATCATATACTATAAAATTTACCTGTATGAAATATACAATGATCTTATTGTATTCAGAGTTTTATAACTATCACCATAATCAAATCAATGTTAGATCATTTTTATTACTCCAAATATCTTCCATTCATTAGTAGTCACCGGTCACTCCCCATTACCTCCATTCTTCCTGACACAGCACTATGTAATCACTAATCTACTTCCTGCTGCTATAGAATTGCCTCTTCTGTACCTCTTATACACATCAGAATCTTACAGTTTGTTGTCTTTTGTGACTTCTTTCACCTAATATGTTTTCTAGAGTCACGTGTTGTGGTATGTGTCAGTACTTAACTCATTTTCATTGCTGAATAATATTGCATTGGATAGACATACTTCCTTTTGTCTTTTTCATGATTTGATGGATATTTGGATTGTTTCATCTTTGTGGTTATTATGAATAATGCTGTTGCAACATTTTGTGTACAAATTTTGTGTAGATACATGTTTTCATTTCTCTCCGGTATATACCTAGAAGTGGAATTGCTAGATCCTATAGGACCTTTACGTATGATCTTTTGAGGAAGTGCCAGACTGCTTTCCAAAGCAGCTGCACCATTTTAACTATGAGAGCTCCAATTTCTCCACATCTTCATCAATAATTCTTATCTGTCTTTTTAATTATAGCTACCCTGATGAGTATGGTCTTTCATTGTGTTTGTTTGTTTGTTTGTTTGTTTGTTTATTTATTTATTTATTTATTTATTGAGAGAGAGAGAGAGAGAGAGAGAGAGAGGAGACCAGTGGGGGAGGGACATAAGAGGGAGAGAGAATCCCAACCAGGCTGTTCTGTCAGCGCAGAGCCTGGCCTGGGGCTCGAAACCACAAACTGTGAGATCATGACCTGAGCCGAAATCAAGAGTCAGACACCTAACTGACCGAGCCACCCAGGTGCCCCTATGAGCTCTTTATATAGTTTGGTTATAAGCCTATTATCAGATATATGACTTGAAATATTCTCTCCCTTCCAGTAGGTTGCCTTTTCATTTTGTTGATGGTTTCCTTTGTATGCAGAAACTTTGTAGATTGATGTAGCACCACTTATTTATTTTTGCTTTGGTTGCTTTTGCTTTAAAAAAAATCATTGCCAAGACTTATGTCAAAGAATTTACTGCCTATGTTTTCTTTTGGGAGTTTTATGGTTTTAGGTCTTACAGTGAAGTCTTTAGTCCATTTTGAGTTAATTATTGTGTATGGTATAAGAGATTGGTTCATTTTCATTCTTTTGCACAAGAATACAAAGAATTTTATATACATAGATCTTATAATATGTTGTCTTTTGTGACTGACTTCTTTCACCTAGTATGAAAGAAGCACCATTTATTAAAGAGACTGTCCTTTCATCACTGTATTTTCTTGGCTCCTTTGTCATAAATTAGTTGACCATAAGTTCATGGGTTCATTTCTGGGTTCTCTAGTCCACTTCATACTTCATTGATCTATGGATCTATTTTTATGCCAATACTATATTGTTTTAATTATACAACACACGTTCTTTCTCTCTCAAAATAGAAACAAAGAAACAACAACAAAATAACCCTTCATTGACTCTTACATGAAGATTCTATTCCCAACTTCCGAGCTCATCTTCATTATTTCTTTGAGTGACTTCTTCATTCTTAAGCACTATTCATTTTTCAAGGTACAGCTTTAGTTCCCATCAGAACCTCCTTAATTTCAACATTACTGAATTCTTATTTAAACCCCACAGCTTACTTCTGGATTACACTTTAAATGTGTATATACACTAGTTTAATCTTTGCCGATAGAGTGTAATTTACTTGAAGAATTTTTTTATATATTTTGGTTTATATTTTTATGGTTCCAGTATTATGTACATATTTTTCTTGTTCAATAGATCTTAAAGGTGATGATGATAGGTGACCATGTGTGGAATGTTAACTCTGTTTTAAGACCTGTGCTAAGTGCTTGGAATTTATCCTTTGAATTCGTACCATGACTCTATATAACTACAGTCATTTTGTGTTTGGGTAGGTATGTATATGTACAGGCTAGGAAACAGAACTTAAGAAAATTAATTTCCTGTCATAAAGTCACATAGCCAGTATGTGGCAGCGAATACTGGGATTCATACCCATTTCCATCCTAAACTCAAGTGACCGACCTTTACTGTATTATAATGCAAACTTGTTATTGTTTTCTAGTATTAATGATATCTTCAATCCATGTATCACAAGAGCTTTGCAGGGTCTTCTGGCTTTACCTGGAATGGAAAACTTTGTTTTTGATTATTAGAATCTGCATTTTAGTTATATAGTTTATTTTTTCGTGTTTAATCCATAAAGTACATTATGCAACTTAATTTGAATATCATAAAAATTAGTCCTATGGCAAGAATATCTGATTTCAACTATAGTAAAATGTTTCATTTTAACTTGAACTTATTTCTTACAGATTAAATGAAAGTTGATGAATGACAACAATATTATTATAAATCATATTTTGATTTAGGAGGAAGATAGGGAGAGGGAAGCACTTTGTTTTTAACAACAGGAGATTTAGTAAACCGTAATTTTGTTTCATTAAAAAAGTCAAACGTGATTTAGTTATTTTCTCCCCCTCTGTATTTTTAAAGAATAATAAAAAATATTTTCTTTTCTTTGGAACAATTTGTTCATGCTTTAGGAGCCATTTAATTAAATTATTACCTGCTGGAGCACCATCTGTTTTTGTCCTAGAAATAAGAAGCATAGCTTTCTTTTACATAGGCTTGGTAACTATGGAGAAGGTGCCAAAACCCAATAAGAATCATCAGCAGATGGACTGAGGCACTTCAATCTCTACACAGTCAGTTTTGATTGTTCTGGGCATAGCTAAATGGATTTTTCTGGATAGATTCCTTTCAAAATCTATTATGTTCAGGAGGGGAGTTGGATTAATCTTCTCCTATAGATCTCTTCACATTTTCCCCCTCAAAATAGAGGACCTGATTTTTTTTTTAACTCTGTGTATGTCCACATTACAGATACCAGTTCTAAACAGTGTAAGTAAATACCTTTATGTGTTTAAGAGACTTGAAGTTGGTGAGTGCTGGGATGAATTTTCCAGGGGCCACATTTTCATGGGTTGCTTCTCTTTTCCCTCTGCTCTTGTGTCCCCAATTCCCTGGATACAATCTTCATGTATGGCACACAACCCAAAGGTCTGCTGTCATATCCTCTCATTCCAGACTCTGAGTTTTGTTTAGGAAAAAGAGAAATCCAGGAACTTGTAGTGCAAAATCACTTGTGGTGAATTACATCAGCTCTATTCAAGAATTGGGGTGACTGAGTATAGTGTACATGTAAGGGTGATTATTTTAATTAGTATTTTTTTAATGTTTGTTTACTTTTGAGAGACAGAGTGTGAGCAGGGGAGGGGCAGAGAGAGAGGGAGACACAAAATCTGAAGCAGGTTCCAGGCTCCGAGCTGTAAGCACAGAGCCTGATGCAGGGCTCTAACTCACAAACAGCGAGATCATGACCTGAGCTGAATTCAGTCAACCAACTGAGCCACCCAGGCACCCCTTCGTTAGTATTAACCAATTTTTATTTGTTATTAATAATCTTTTGTGAACTATATGATATTGGTCAACAGTTTTTAAAACACAGATTTATGAATTATCTCATTTGGTTTTCACACATCCAAGTCTAATTTTACCTATGAAGAAACGTGGTTTGCCCTGGGGACCATAGCTAGTAAATGCAGGTCCAGAATTCAAACCTATCTCTCTTGATTTTTAGTAATTTATAATTTTAAAACTAGCATATATATTGGGTTTTACAGCTTATCAGCTGAATTTGGTTCCAACATTTAACATTACTCATTAATTAACTCTTACAAGTACATAGGGTAGATATCACATTCTCTTTAAAAGGCTAAATGAACTGCAGTAATTGCTGTAAGACACATTGCTGGTTAAATGGCAACTACCTTACCCTAAATTTATAATGTCTTCAAGATGCCATGCCCCTTTTCAGTCTATCATCTATTGAGCAGTTGCAGGGTTCTAGACACCGTGCTAGTGTACAAAGATAAAAGGTAGCTAGACAGAAGAACTAAAATCAAGAATTTGAACCTGAGCAAACCAGGCAGAGGCAGAACACATGTAATGTGTGCCTAGAAGAGACTGGAAAGCAGGAAGTCCAGGAAAGGGTAGGAATGGAAGCTGAGGCCTGCCCAGGCATCAAGGTCTTAATGTGTCTTGGAAAGTCATCTGTGAAATGTTCTATTCCTTAAGATAAAAGACTCCATATGATTTTAAGGTGTCAGATGACCTGGTCAGATTTCTGTTTTGGAAAAATAGCTTAAGTGGTTATTCTTTCTGATTATTTATTCATTGCTGAGAAACAACCCCCAAATATAGTGGCTTTGAACAACAGCTTTTTGTTATGTCTATTTGATAAACAAATATGGGCAGTTCTCACCTGGCTTATTCTTTTGCTCCATATCCTTGTCACTCTTTGAGTATCCGCTGGCGGCTGGTCACATGTGTGGCACTTTGGTTCGGAAGCCTGGGCTCAGCTTTTTCTCCATTTGGTCTCAGGGCCTCTCCACATGGTCTCTTCCACTTAGGATAGATGCACTTCTTGGTGCTCAGGGCTCCAAGAATTCCTTTTCTGTAAAAGTTACCCATGCTTTAATTACAGTTCTCATAAGACACTTTATAGCAAATATATATTGCACTGTCCTTCAATCTGTTCCTTTAAAAGCTGTCGCATTTAAATTAGACAATTACTCTTAAGATATATATGTATTCCTGAAAGAACAGGGATATAAATGTGAGGAGATCATGAATATTTAGGGGTTGTCAAAATGATGAGTTTGGTCCAACAAATATTTACCTGGCCAATGAATCATTACAAAAACTGTGGGAAATAAAATATGATAAGACCTAATTCTTAGAGGCAGAGAGGAAAAATCTATTGAAAAGAAAATTTAGAAATTAATTTTTTTAATGTTTACTTATTTTTGAGAGAGAGAGAGAGACAGAGAGAGACAGAGAGAGACAGAGAGAGAGAGACAGACAGAGCGTGAGTGTGGGAGGGGCAAAGAGAGGGGGAGACACGGAATCCGAAGCAGGTTCCAGGCTCTGAGCTGTCAACACAGAGCCCCACGCGGGTCTCAAACTCATGGACTGCAAGATCATGACCTAAGCCTAAGTCGGAAGCTTAACTGACTGAGCCATCCAGGCGCCCCAAAAACTTTAGATATTAAAATCATGAGCATTGGTATCTAGTAACTATGAGCATGGATTTTAAGTATATTTGGGGAAGTCACAAGCAACTTTAGTGAGGCCATGGTGGAGAGACTTACATCTGCGTGTGAATGTGTGAGCTTATTCATTTCTTCTCTCCACTTTCTTCCTGAAAAACTATCCCCCCTCCCCCCACCGCCCCCAACCTGGAAAGGCTACAAAGGGATGGACCTTATGGGAAAAGGTCATACTACAAAATTTTGTTAGGGATTGATTGTGGTAAAATTGAGTGATGTTCTTTTATTGTTATTATTTTTAATTTCTAGAGGAATGAAAAATGTGCCTTCATTTGATTGCTTTCTGTCACAGTAGCAGAGAGGCTAAGGACACAAAATCTGGACCCACATTAACTGGGTTCAAATGTTGTATGATCTAGACCAAATTGCAACTGTCTCTTCAGTGTCCTTGTCTGTAAAACAGGGATGACAACAGTAACTTCATAGTGTTGTTTCGATAATTAAATAAAGTAATGTAAATAGCACATAGTGGCACCTAAATGTGTGCTTTTATTTTTGTTTTTTGTTTGTTTGTTTGTTTGTTTTCCTAATGCTGTATTTCTTAGCACAATTAAACTAATCAAGGTCATCTACTGTTTACAACTTTGTTGCGGTGTATGTTCCCATTTTAACTCAACTTAATTTTTATTTTCTACATCCTTAAAGACTATGCTCCTTTTCAGGCAAAAACTATAATATTTTCATTATTTGGGCTTCCAAATGTTTCAGAGTACTCAGGAAATGATGAAAGAGTCAACACTTTACAGGATTCAAAAAGAGAGAATGTGCGGGGAAGAACAAAAATAATGCGTTTGTTTCTAAGATATATATGATTGAGAAAGGTTTTGTGGGAGTAATATGTAGGTTAAAGTTGTGAAGGATGATGGGAATGAATAGTCTCACCAATCATAATAGCTGAAGGGGGTTTTTGTAAAAGTGTTAGGGAGAAGGGTCTTTAGTTCTTCCCCCATAGTGTCACATTATGGAACTCCGAAGCAGCAAGTTAAGGATAAATTGAGTTTCACTAATATTTTAAAGGCTGAAGTTTAAAAGCATTTGGAATGCTAGAGTAAAACATAATCTTTGGTTTGGTCATCAGGGAATCATTTCAAATAAAAAGAATCCACTGATTATTTGTAGTTCAGGATATATCATTCTCAATATGCAGAAAAAAATAAAACAAACTCTTTATGTTTTATTATTTTATCATTTCTCAATGAATTACTGAGATATCAATAGTGAAATAAGAATGGAGAAGTAAAAATGAAATAATGGGAAAGGAGAGAAAAATATAAAGAAAAAGATAAAGGATGCATTATGGGAAGAAAGAAAATTAGAAGGAAGCTAAAATTCATGTTGGTAAAGTAATAATATTTGACATTTTAAAACTGAAGTGCTAGGTGAATTTTAAAATTTTGCATGCATTATTATAATAAACTACCTTTCAATGATGTCAATTATATAAAAGTTCTGCTAAATGTTTTACATTTAATGTCTTTGCGAATATTGCATTTTCATGCCTTTTGCCTGACATTTAATTTCATATCAGCATTACTTTTATGTGTGATTGGAGGTCTTCCATTTTTTGTAATACTCCTCTTCCTAAATAAAATAGAAATGACATAAGCAGTGCCCAATATAGTTTTTAGTGGATTGTTTAGTTGCTTTAATTTACCTAAGGCTATTAGTACGCATGTGTATAAATTTGTAATAAAAATTAACTTCTCAATATCAAACTGTATACAGATGTAACATATTACTACAGTATTTCTCATCCTGTTTCTTATTATTTAATACATGCTTTTTTATTGAAAAGGTTAGCAGTTATTAGTATTATCATACTTAAAGAAAGGTCACTTACAGAAAGGACTTGAATTTCATACTTTAAAATAATAATTGTCACCTTTTTCTTCAGATAATATTCCATTTTTGGATCAGTGGGAGGCCTAGAATAAAATACTGTAAAAATATATCCTTGTTTATCTTCATATATATGTAATTATGATATGGCATTTTAGAAGTAAGAAAGAATAGCGAGACCTTGAACAATTTGTTTCTAAGTTACTTGCAATAATTCTTGAAAAGCATTTCAACCTTGATTCTGTCATCAGTTGTCAACTGAAAGCTTCACAATTTTTAGTTTTCTTCACATTCATGTTTTTCTGCTACTTAACCAAACATCATAATTCACTTAAACTAATTTTTAGCCCCAAGATTAAGAGAATTACTATATTGTAATCTTTGTCTTATAAAGAGCATAACAGGCTATTAAGTATAATGAATTCCTATCATTGTATTATTGTGGGTTAAATCACCAATTTTAATTTTCTTTAGTTTATGGTCTAATACTTTGAAGGCTGAACACGAAAATGTTTATATCCGGATCTTCCTTGTTGATCTTTAGCTAAAGAATAGGTTTCCAGATTTTATCTAATACAGATTTGGAATGGTTTATATGATACATATTTTTACAGTAACACAAATATACTGTACCCATGGGTTTTCCCAGGCTGCCTTCTTTCCCAGCAGTTAACCACTGCATCACAATATATTAACACTTTTTCCTGTTAACACCCTAAAGAAACAAGTATGAAAAGAGCCATTTCAGAAAATGAAAAGCACAGATTGTGAGTACACTGGATTATGACTCTGGGCCTCCAAAAGTCTTTTTGTGTTATCATTTTAGGAAACAGCAATATGAATTTTAGAATAAAGCATTGCAGTTTGTAGAAGCCTGTTGATAGTTTTTGAAGAGTAAAGATATCTAAAAGGTAAACCAATAAATTACCTTTGAAAATGTGAAAGATAGAGTGCTTAGTCGCCTCATGTAGGTAACAGCTTCATCTCTCTGTCCCCTGGAAATCCAAAAGCCGTAGTCAAAAAACAACAATTTAAGATGATTCACACTGGCTAAAAGGATAAAAAATTGCAGTGTATCTTTCAAGCTAAGAGGCTCCTCCTGGCAGACAGCTCTCAAAGAGCCAAGTGGTGATTGTATTGACTGTTAACTCTTGACACCCTTGAAGCCCTCTTAGGCCTGTGTAAACCACACATAGTAGGGAGTAGGACAAGATGGACAAAAGGGTTTTAATGGCCGAAAACAGGTCTCCGGCAGGTCGTATGTGAACTGTAGCTTTCAAGTTCTAACTATAGTTGTTTTGCTCTTTGTCCCTCAGCAGCAGGAGAAAAGAGAAATTTGGAAAGTTGCTAGGAAGAGACCATAAAGTAGAGGTTGTGGTCTTCTCCTCAGAGAGCAATGTACTTGGAAGCGATTCTCCCTTATTCAAAACTACAGTGCCAGGAAACATCGATGCCTGGCAGGGTGTTGTGGAAAGCAGACGACAGAGCTCTTTTAGGTCCTAGGGTCGGAGCAGCACCCAGAGATCTAAAGGTCGAGGCAGGACCATTCAGATTTAGTGGACATTGAGACTCCTGGAGTGAGTTGTCACATTGGTGACATAACTGGGGATCATTCAATCAGTAAGATCTCTGAATTCATTATTATGCCAACTTTGGGGACTTCTAGAGAGTCTGAATACTGGACTATTTAAAAGAGTAGGTTTTGAAATTTGACAGGTTGGGTGTGATATTCCAGCTGCTTGCCTTTGATAGCTGTGAGAGCTTGGAAAAAGACAACCTCTAAGCCTCATCTATAAAATAAGGATAATAGTAGTACTTAACATATAGGATTATTTGACGCAACGACAGGATGTTTATGAAACTTTAACCTTATAGTAGGTTCTGGCTCATTTTAAGGGGTCAATGGAGCATCTATTAGCATTTTATTTTGCATAGCATAACATGGGCACATTCTTCTGTGTATCAAAATCTAAGTGTATAGGATAAAAAAAAAATGAGACTCATAGAGTTCTCTGACTAGGGAAATGTATCTTCCTAACATAGAAACCTGCAACTACAAAAAGCAATATCTTAAAAAAATAATAAAATTACAAACAAACTCTTCAGCTAAGACTGACAGCCTTGTGCATTAACGAGGGAAATTAGGTGAAGGATGATGGAACTTGAGAGGACTCTGCAGACAGCCTTTTTAGCCCTGACTGCAGTGAAGCTGAGAATGGCTTTAAAACTCAATTATAATGGCTTTCTTTAGCCAGACTCTCAGCATTTGTTCTCCTCCACACTTCTGTAATTTGTAGTTTTGTGGTTTCATTCATCTTATGTATGTTCATTTCTAATGGAGGCCACTTCAAGTACTCTGAAGGTGAAAAGGATGTAAGTCCTGTGGAAGTAAATAAGTATTTCTACGGATGATAGAAATATGTCTATAAATGGAAATGATGACCAGGCCAAAACAAAAGAAAACAAAAATTAAATCTAGGTAGAAGCAGATACCAAAAAGGACCAGGAAAGGAGTCCATGGCAGGAACAGAAACTGTTTTCACATCACTGAGTAGAAGAGTTCTGTGATGGTGGTTAAAACTTAACCTTACAGGGGCTCCTGGGTGGCTCAGGTGGTTAACATCCGACTTCAGCTCAGGTCATGATCTCACAGTTCATGAGTTTGAGCCCCGCATTGGGCTCTGTGCTGACAGCTCAGAGCCTGGAGACTGCTCTGGATTCTGTGTCTCCTTCTTTCTCTCTCCTCCCCTGATAGTGTGCATGCGCTCGCTCTCTCTCTCTCTCTCTCTCTCTCTCTCTCAAAAATAAATCAACATTAAAATAATAAAAAAAAAAAAAACTTAACCTCACATGATAGATATTCTAAATAGTACTAAGTGTTCAAACTACTTGTTCAGGAAATCCAGAGACTATACTCTGTATCATTTTAGTCAATTTAGATGAATTCTTCTGCTTGCCAAATTTTGCCTGAACTGAATGATATCGTTCTTTTTTTTTTTTTTAATGATGTCATTCTAATATTGCAGAACCTTATCATAAATACAGGAACCAGGTGAGCCCAACAAACCATCCCACCAGTGCATTACACAAATTTCAGGTACACACAGATACCGAAAGAAAGGCTGGCCCACTCAGGGAACTGGCATGTGGTCATACATAATGTAAGCAATATAAAACACATTTACACAAACCTGCTGTATTTCATCAAATAATTTTCCTTCAAACAGTTTTGACTGATTTTTGCAATTTACAGCTCATTAATTTTGTATCCTATAAGCATACTTTTTACATGTCAATTTAGTGATCAAGGTAACTCAGGCTTCAGAGTAAAGTTTTAGTTTTATACTCTCCAGTTTGATTATCTGCTCTGCCTAAATGGTGTACTATTGCCCATTTTAAGAGTAGGTTTTGACTATTTTTCTTCCTAAAAATAAAACAGATAATTTTCCCTTACTTCATATATACTCTTTATTCAATTAGTGAAGCATGAACAACAAATAATTATTGTCATTTCTTTTATGCAGTTGACATGCAAAATTATAATTAAAGAAGGAATTCTTAACGCATTTACAGATGCTATAGCAATTTCCAGGGCCATTTCACAAAACCAGATTGGGAAAAAAATCTCATTATACTAAAAAAATTAAGTCAGGGAACAGTTTTCTGAATTACTGTTTTTATAGTTTTATCTTTGGCTCTGCTCTCAAGTTGAGACCATTAAAGCTTTCAACAACAAATATTTATTCCACAAACATGGGCTTTATTTGTACAAACCAGGTTCATACTGAAAAATTTATGTCAAATGTTTTCAGCCTATAAGGAATGTTCTTAAACTTAAATTTAAAAATTCCTCTGGGCACTCATATAGTTCACTGGTACAGCATCTAAAGTAATACTGCACGAAGGTGCATAATGAATGCCTTTTGATGATGGACTGACATTTCTAAGAAATGCCTTTGCCTCAAATCAATCTACTCAAACCAGCAAATGATTTGACATTCAAAGCTTCAGGAAACACTATATGAATATTTTCTCCCATTCTACAGTAAAGATTCAATCATAGAACTGTCATAGGAAATTGAGATTCTGCCTTGTGTTTTAAAGTTAGTCTGCCAGAGTCATTTATTTATTTTGCTTATAAAATAACTTTACAAGTAGGGAAGCTGTTAGATGTGTTTCTAATTCTAATAAGATCTACACAGTCTCTTACTGTTTGAGTTGAAAACACTATCAGTATCATCAAAGTCAGTAGATGAAGTCAATCACCTAGGACACACATGGTTTTCTACAACAAACGTATATAACTCATGTTGATGATTAATTATCACTATGTTTAATTATCAGTAATTCCTAGAACCATTAAACTGAAATCATTAGCATTATAGAAAAAATGTTTTTCTTTTTGTAAGTAGAGTAAAAAGAATAACAAGACATAGAATTGGTGGTTGTAAGTAAATGCAATAATAACTTCTACATAAATATTAGCCATTTTTCTCTCTTATCTGAGCCATAGCTAGTAATTAGAAGGTGATTCCCATTCTCAAAAATCCTTGAGTCCACTGCTCAATTCCTCATTATCTCTAGGTTCTTGTTACTGAAACTCAAGGCCTCTGGACATAATTTAATTTAACCAAGTCTTTAAAGTTGTAAGCTCCAAATATGTACTTCTGTTCTGTTAAACTATAGAATTTCTAGAGTAATCCTTTATGAGTGGATCATTTGTATTGTGTTAGATCTTGTTCTAAGCACCTTTAATAATTTATCTCATTTATTCATAGTAATGTTACAAATATAGTTCAATATTTTACAAATGTGGAATTTAAGCATAAAGATGCTAAGTAACTGGTCTGAATTACATAGCAGAGCTAGTATTTGAATCAAGTAGCCTGATTGTAGAGTCCACTAATTTAGAGATTGATAAAGCCAGGACATTCATGTAATAAATTCCCTCTCTGTGATTGCTGAGCAAGAAAGTAATACTGCTGTGATTATATTTCTAAGTGGCATTAGTAATATATAGCTTTTAAACAAAATTTCTGTTTAACATGTATTTATCATCTGAAGTATTTGCCAGCCATTGTGTTAGGCTAGATCTGCAGCAGCCACAGATTGTATTTTACGTTTTGAAATCTCTGCCTGGTTTGGTGTTCATCTTTTATTTCTATTAATTTATTTAGTTTCAGCCAGTGAAAATGTGTGAAAGAAAGCATTCAGAAGTAACAATTTATTTTTAAACTAATCATATGCTCAGTAAGAATGCAAAATCATTTTTTATTGACTTAAGCCTGCCGTAATCCAGAAAAAATACCTTTTAGTTCAACTTGTTTCTGCTTTCTTTTCCTTATAAAAGGATAAGTGTATACAAAAGATAAATGTTTTAGTATGTTGAATTTAAAAACAATTTTGACTTTGGTATGGGCCTGGGTGGGAAGGGATCTCATCTAAGTGAATAAGAGATGTTGGTATAGAGAATATACTCTACTTTTCATAAAAATTGCATTCTATAAAAAAGGCTAAGTGGTATAATATAGAATGTGAGGATGCTACAGATATTTCTATTTGAGAAAATGTAACAATTTTGTATGACCTGATCTACACCAAAGTACAGGTGACCTTTGAATAACATGGGTTCGAACGGTGCCAGTCCACTTATACATGGGTTTTGTTTTGTTTTCTGATAAATACAATGT
This sequence comes from Felis catus, assembly GCF_018350175.1. Classification (NCBI taxonomy): domain Eukaryota; kingdom Metazoa; phylum Chordata; class Mammalia; order Carnivora; family Felidae; genus Felis; species Felis catus. Next base: position 91,179,464 of record NC_058376.1, on the reverse strand, counting down.
AGTACTGTAAATGTATCTTATCTTCCTTGTGATTTTCTTAACATTTTCTTTTCTCTGGCTTATTTTAAGAGTACAGCATATTGTACATCTAACATACAAAATACGTGTTATTTGAATGTTATTGATAAGACTTCCAGATGGTAGTAAGCTATTAAGTTTTGGGGGAGTCAAATATTGTGCTCAGATTTTCAACTGAATGGGGGGTCAGCACCCCCAACTCTCACATCGTTCAAGGGTCAACTGTACATTTCTTTTGGAGGAAAATTCATGTGGCCGATTCTGAAATCTACTACATGTATGTTTTAAATTACTCATATAGAGTAGTTATAAAATAATATGATAATATAAATTAAATGAATATCAGTAATAGAAAATACATGAAGTTTGGATGGCATAATTATATAATCATATCTAAGAGATGCTGATTTTGCTGAAGATTTCTTTTTATAATGTAATTTTTATTGTACTTGAGCATCTGAAAATTCTGATAAAACACTGTGTTATGTTGTTTACTTACCTTACAGAGCCTAGGTTTTTAAGGAAGGCTACATTCTTTGTGGCATGAATAAAATAATTTGTGCTGACTCAAAATTGAATATATGATCATTTTTATTTAGTGGTACTCTGTTTTATTTTTAAGGAGTTTATTTTAGATAGATAAGTGAAACAGAACTATCAGTGCAGAGATTTATAGTTTTGCAAAAAGCTATACGATTTTCCTTGAGGCAAGATAATTTTAAAGAAATCGATTTCTAAATATATATAAAATGTACAGAACATGTATAGAATATATACGTAACTTATTTTACCAAATGTAAATGGTTTAAATGCTTCACTGTGTATGTTCATTCGCCCATACTTATTTCCTTGGAAGTTTTCTTGAAGTATTTAGGAATTTGTTACATTGAATGATTCCATTTACCTTTGACCCAGTTACTGCTCTCCTGGAAGATAGAATTTAGGGTAAGTTTATAAATGTGTAATGAGTTCAAAAGTGGTAGTAAGGGTGTTGGGCAGATATCCATCATGGTGAGGACTTAATATCTGTATCTGCATTACATTCTAATTGATGGCTCTGTCTGATATTTGAAAAGCGTTAAATTGCTGATGTACTTGTGATGGAATGCCTACTGTCAGGCTAGAGATGAAAACTCTCCCTCATCGCTGCAGTTGATTTTTAAATGATTTGTGTGGAAATGACTTTGAATGTTTGTATTAGAGGTCATAATTAGAGATCGCACATTTCCATAGTAACTCCTGTGTGCTACGTCTTTCTTGAGCATAAGACATGTCCTACAATTCAATTTTTGAAACAATCTTTAAAGAGAGAGACTCTGATTCATTAAAATGAGAGACAGGGAAGTCTAAAGAACCACAATGGGGCAGTGTCTAAGTAAATTAATCAATAATGCATGAACGGAACACTTAAAGAAATAAATATCATAATATCATTTCAAGATAGCAAGGATTTATTGATGTGTAAGTTAAAAAAGAAAAAAATGACTAGTATTAAGAAATTTCATTATTTTAAATTGTATGTTAAAATAATTTGAATTGTGGGGTATTTAACATTAATTTACTGCTAATAAACTATTAATCTCATATTTTTTATAAAACCACAAATCACCTTAAGAAAAATGTACCCAAGCATCACTTTTCTCAGTCTAAAGAATTATTCAACTCTAGACCTCAGTTTCCTCTTCTGCATTCAGAGAGAATTTAGAATTACGGATTTTAGAAAGCCTTTAGTTCTACTACCTTCAAGTTTTTCCTATCCTCCTGGATTTTCTTTTACCTTAAAAAAATTTTTTTTAACCAAGTGTGATTTGGAGTCTTCCTCTAACACTTTACCAACGCTCTCCTAACTTATATGAATAATTATCATTAACTCCAACCATTGCTTTTTTTTTTTTTTTTTTTTTTGCTTGTCTTGGTATGAGCAAGGATAAAATTCAATTGTTGTGCTTTCTTGAATCATTTTGGAAACCAAGCTAAGTGAAAGGGAGGGAGGGAGACGGAAGGAAAGGGGTTGGGGAAAGTGCAGAATTATTCCTGAGCCTATTGTAATGCATGGTACTGAATAAACACCTTCATGATAACAGTTGTTATGTCATGTAGTGCTTTTTTTTTTCTTTTTTGTCTTACATATGAACTAAATGGAAACAAGCAAATCACAACTAGCATATTTTATATGTGAGTGTACATGTGTGTGAATATAATGTAATTTCCCCTTCTCCACAATGTCTTACCCTTATAATTTCTCCTGCGTTACTTAACTCATTTCATTTCCTCCATCAGTCTTCCCCGGTCCTGTCTCCTCTACTACCAGAAATGTCCCTTCTAACCCATAGAGCCTATGCAACACTCAATGGATGTTTTAGGTGCCCTGTCTTAATCCTAATTACAACACTATGAAGTTTATATTATTATCATGCCCATTTCACAGATGAAGACCGTGAGTTACACAGAAGTTAAGCCTTTTACCCACAAATATGCCTTCCTAGCTTTTTCTCTGAATCTCCAGCCCATGTGCTCCTTCCTTGTACTAAAATGCTGGTAGTTTTGCATTTTCCAAATGGCCCATGCACCATGCATTCTTATTCCTCTGCAGGTTTGTAAATTTCGCCTGCCTGAATGTCATCCTTTCACACCCCTGGTCAGCCCTAGTTAGCTCTTCCTCTCTTGCCGGAAATATCTCAGAGATCACTTTCTTGGGGAAGCCTTTCCCATATTCCCTGAGTCTCCTTTGCACTCTACATTTTTTATTCAACTTATAGGTTTGTTCATGCATTTATCTCTGATTGAACTGTTCCTTCCTTGAGGATTAAGGACCCATTTATCTTTGTTTTCACTGCCTGTCCCAGTACCTGACATGCATTACTTATTGTTATGGAGTCAACAATGGGTAAGACTGAATCCTAGATTATAGGGTAGCAGATGAGAAATCTAGTCAGAATTACGATTTTTATTTTGTAAGATTAATATTTAATTATATTTGAACTCTTTAAAAAATCAGAACATTTTAATTAATATGGATCTCTGCCAGATGGGATTAGAGCTGCATATACCCATAATTCTGTGTAGAATGCCACTCCCTTCCATGAAGTCCCTGTATCTTCCTATTAGAGTTTACTTGGTAACCACTGGACCTAAGGCAATTAGCTGATCACTTGTCCATTGAGCTCTATTCTTCTCCCACCACAGTGGGGCACATAGAAAAATCATAAAACATAGTGAGGGACCTTAGAATCCAGCTGAGATGACAAATCTAATACACAGAAAATTTAAGTATAAATACTCCTAATCTGCAACCATAATACACCAGTGGGTTACTGAATACAGACAGAAGACCACTTGTAGTTAATTAGCCCAGTTAGCCTAATACCACTCTGCAGGATATAACAAACTGTCATCCAAAACTGTGTAGGGGAGAAAATCTCCATCTGCCACTCCTGTAGCAAGGTTATGAAACCAAACTCTCCTAGCTGGCAAAAGGCTTCCCTTTTTGGAAAGATGCCATCCCAGACTTTTATTTAAAGTTCAGTGATACAGGCCAATTCCTGTTACTAATTCCACGGAAACATTTGGTCTTCTGGGGTGGCCTTAGAGTTTCCAGTCCTTTTGATAATTTGTGACTATGTAACATATTATATTTTGTTTCTTGTATTTCAATAACATTATCACTCCATTTAGTTTCTGTTTCTATTGTATCCTGATCTCTTTTTGAAAATAGTTCTGATACTAAAAATCATCCCAGGGTCTTTCTTGTCTTTCTTTTCTTTTCTTTCTTTTCTTTCTTTCTTTCTTTCTTTCTTTCTTTCTTTCTTTCTTTCTTTCTTTCTTTCTTTCTTACTTTCTTTCTTTCTTTCTTTCTTTCTCCTTCCTTCCTTCCTTCCTTCCTTCCTTCCTTCCTTCCTTCCTTCCTTCCTTAACTTACTACTAAACCACAGCTTTATTGCTTCTGCCCTTAGTTTTTCTTAAAAGTGATTTTGACAATGTGTAAGCTTAAATTTTTCCTCCATAATAATATTTTATCCTCAATGCACTTGTACATTTGTGATCTTTTTATTCTCCTGAACTTCAAAGGGATAATTGTGTGTGTGTGTGTCTATTTTATGTTTTCTCAAAGTTTCATTTGTCTCCTCTTCCTATAATAAACATCAACAGAAAAACAGAAGATTACATAATTAACTGATATGTGATTTTTCTATAGGGGCAGTATATTTCCCATGATTATATTCACTAAAATTTTATCAGTAAAATTTTATTTAGCAACCTAATATGATTGCTGTTGTCTTTTCTTTTTACCTTGGAGATTTTCTTTATTGTTTGTTTTGTCAACCTTAAAAGTAAACAGCCAGTTATTTTACCAGCAAAATGGCTTTATTCTGGAATAGCAGAGAAATTGCAATTCAGGACCTGCAAACTATGGCAAACCATAGGCAAGCCTGGAGATCAAAGGAGAGGACTGTTACTTTATTGAGAAAAGGAGGAAATTTGGAGGGGCTGCTTTGAAGGAAAAGTCCATTGAAAGAAAGTGAGTGTGCAGGGTGTTAATGGTTTCTCATTAGCTGAATTGGATTTTGTTATTTGCTGAGCTTGTTGCTGAGCAGGGAGAAACTTTTCCTTTCCTTGTAGGGTAGTAAAATAGGCTTCTTCCAATTGGGAATGCAAGGTGTGCCTCTTCCTGTTGGGATCTGTAATCTGCTGGTCCCCCCACCTCCATTTTAAATGAGGTTTTCCATATTCAGTTTCACAGTTTATTTTAAGAAAATATACTTCTCTTATTTTCACAGGTAAAAAGATGGCTTATCAGAAGGTCAATGCAGATCAAAGAGCTCCAGGACATTCACAGTATTTAGACAATGATGACCTTCAAGCCACCGCCCTTGACTTAGAGTGGGACATGGAAAAGGAGCTGGAGGAGCCTGGTTTTGACCAGTTCCAGCTAGATAGTGCTGAGAATCAGAACCTGGAGAATCCAGAGACTGCAGACCTCAATCTTGATTCCATTCAACCAGCAACTTCACCCAAAGGAAGGTTTCAGAGACTTCAAGAAGAGTCTGACTATGTAACCCGTTATACAAGATCTGCACCAAAGAGCAACCCCTGCAATTTTTGCCGCCTTTTAAAAATACTTTGCACAGCCACCGTTTTATTTATTTTGGGGATTTTGATAGGCTATTATGCACATAAAAATTGCCCTTCAAATGCTACAACTTCAGGAACGCTTGATCTTCACTTATACCAAGAGATTCTCAAGACAATCCAAGCAGAAGATATTAAGAAGTCTTTCAGGTAGGTGGAGAAGAAATAGATGCTGGTGGGATTCATTTCCTGAGAAACATGTCTCACAGGGAGTTTGAATTGGTGGTTTTGCCATGGTTTAAGGTTAGTCCTGCAAGCCAAGCAGCAAAACTTGCCAGCACACCCTTCACAGAGAGGATGCACGTTTCAAATTTATGATGCTGTTGTATTAATTGATAATAAGAATCATAACTACTGTGGAGACTGAAAGACTCCAGTTATTGCATATTCTCCCTCTTGGACAGCCCAGGTAGGCCAAATTAGGGTGCAAACACAATTGGATATATGTGTAATAAAAACTAGGGTATTAGCCATATGATTGAAATTTTTAATGACTCCAGAATGAAATAAACCTCTTTTTATGGGCTGAAGTAACTATCTCTTATGGTTAAGAGCTAAGACAAGCACCGATAGTATTTGGTTTCTTGCATTCCCGGATTTCTTAGCACATTTTTATTGAAAACCATTGGGTTCCATATATAAGGCAATTCTAAAAGTTCATCTGTCTCTTTAAGGTAAGTTTGCACATGAACTTTCTAGCCAGAATGATCTGAGTTCTTGGGAAAAGTTTCACCGTTGTCTTATAATTAATGGGTATCTTGAAATGGTTGCTATATTATTAGCATATAATGTTGACTTGTAAAGGGTTTGCTAGTTTACATTTTTAGTGAAATGAAGACCTGGAATGTTAGCTTTCCCATATATCTTCCCTATTTGCCAAGAAAAGACAGTCCTAAGTGAATCCTATATGTTGTTTATAGGTAGATGAGAGAGAGCGTGCTACTTCCCCAGGATATTCTTTCTGGGTTACATTGACTATTACAGACAAGATGTTGGCATCTGTGCATTTCTAGGGAGCTCCTCAGGAGCATACCCACTGAAGGTGCATCATGGTATCTATGTGCTGAAATGTCTTGTGTTTTGGTACTGGTGAATTATTATTCTCTTCCTAAAAATCGTATCTGAATGCCTAATGGCAGTTTGTTTCCTATACCCTTCTGCACCTGCTGTTCATTGTTGCCTAAGCATGTAATATGCAGACTTTCCATGGTATCACTCAGTGTAAAATTGTTTACGTAGAATTGACCTGAAAGATATGTCATTAACTTATAGTGGGTGATTCTATCAGTCAGGATCAAACAGACAACAGATAACTCTCTGAATATTTAAAGCAGAGGGCATTGAAAGTAGAGAAATTACTCCATCAGTGATAAAATCTGAGAAGGCAGCTGGGACAGTGGGGCAGCCCAAAGAAAAGAAGCCATTACTAAGCCTAAGCTGCAGGGACAGAGGGACCTGGGATAACTTGGTGGAAGCTGGAACTTTCTATATATACACGTGCAGGGGGGTGGAGATGTAGCCTCAGCTACTGAAGGCAGAGAGAAAGTAAGAAGTATGGCAGCTTCTCCCTTTCTCCTGTTTTTCAGTATCCTACTAGTTGTCCCATTGACTGAACCCAGCAGGGATACTGCGGACTCTGAGCCTGGGAAGTCATTCTGAAGGGTTCAGCTCCCTGGAGGAGGGAGAATGCAAGGGGTCTGTCAAAGATAGATCTAACTGACACAGGGCTGTTATTTAAAAACAAACAAACAAACAAACAAACAAACAAACAAACCACCTAAAGCAGAGATTGGGAGGAAGAAGGAAAACAGAACTCTATGAAACTGTCAACTGTATCTTCATTGTGGATATTCTTTTGCAAAAGTGTCCTCTGGAAAAGAATCCATGGGTTAAATTTTTTGTTAATACTAATAATTATTATGTTTTCCTGATCAACTGCTTAGTTTTTAACTTATGGACACAATGAATCTCATAACCTAGCTTCTTCCCTCTTTCCTTTGGCCTTTATAGTAAGTTCAGAGTCCTATTTGTATTGAAATCATAAGGAATTTTATGGCATGTATTTTTTGTGTACTAACTAGCCTACATATTTATTTCCTTTCTCTGGCTTTCTTTGCCTTACTTATTATAATTATTATTTTTTTCAGCATCGTAGATATCTTTAAAAGCTGACTTAATGTCCTTTTTGCAAATAGGCAGCTGGTTCTAAAATTGTAAATGTATAATTAAATAAAAGTATTCATTATTTTCCTCAGAATAGGAGTTGTGTGACAGTAAAGCATATATTCTCCTCTTAAACTTGAAAATCCATAAAATATATATTTCAAAGCTAGCTACAAAAATATAATCACTAACAATTATATTGCCAGGCGGCATCCAGTGGTTGAACACATATTCCCAATTGTACTACATCAAATAGCCACATTTTTTTCTTTATTGAGATAAGAGATTTTTCTTCAATAAATATTTTCATACAAATATGTTTACAGTAACTTTTTCCAAATAACATCTCATCCAAAGACAACCTTTTCCCTAATAGTCATGGTAACCAAATGCCCTACTATGAGTTTCTATGTTTACTAAGTCATCTTAGCATTAACTCTATATATCACAGATACCTACTGCTACTTTTCATCAATTTATGCTTACTTTTGGGCTCTTATTGGCTCACTGTTTTGTTCATTAGTTACTTTCTCTCTTCTCTACTGGTTCTCCATCCATTCATATACTCTAAGACTAGGACAGTTCTTGCCAAACATCCAAAGGTTGTGCAAAGAAAATATATTCTTTTTATAATAGATTAGAATGCAGACTCCATGAGGGAATGGACTAAATTTGCTTTGTCCAACATTAGACTCCTATTGTCTAGTAAATATTGAATAAGTATTTTTCTAAGGAAATGAGTACCTAAGTAAGTGAGTGATCTACATATAACTGGTAAGTAAGTAAGTGACCTATATATAACTGGTCAATTATACTATGTATTTTGAAAGTCATTTGACTTACCATTTTTATTTTTCATATAATGATTATATTCAAAATATTAATATAATACCTACTTACATTATAAAATATTTTATATTTTGTAATATTAAAGTTACTCAGAGGATCTGCTATCTTCTGATTTAAAGAAAAAAAAGTGACAACTCGTATCAAAACCAGATACTGTAAAAATGTTAAAGTACAGTGTTGATATCTCAGTTCCAGCTGAGGCTTAAAGACAATTGATAGTGCGTATCTAACTAGGACAGCATGCAGAACTTGAAGGGGAGAATAGCATAAAACTCTGAGATGATCACCCAGTTTTAAAAGAAATAAAAGAACCGATAAAAAGGATTTTTTTTTGAGATTGCTGCTAGTGGTGGTTTTAAGTCCCAATTTCTTCCCAAGGATGAAGCCTCAAGTCCAATGAAAAAAGGGTTTAATAGAACTACTTGGAAGAACTTGATAGCTGCCTCACAGAGACTGCCTGATTTCCACTTGAGAAATCTAAGTTATAAGAGATGGATTGGTTTAGTTGCAGATAAAAGTACAAAAGAAGAGGTTTTGGGTGGCCTATGACAAACTTTGCTTCTATGGACTATATCCAGACAGACAGGATATGAATATGAATTAAAGAGAGAGAGAGAGGATTATTAGGATTGTCATGCCTCCCTCCCATTTATATATTGCAATCCCGATGATCAATATGATCGTATTAGGAGATGGGGCCTCTGGGAGGTGGTTAGGTCACGAAGGTGTATTTCTCACAAATAGGACTGGCAGTCTTACAAAAGGAGGCCCCATAGAGCTTGCTAGTCCTTTTATCATGTGAGGACATAGTGAGAAGACATTCTTTATGAACCAGGAAGAGGGCTCTTATCAGCCACCACAATGAATCTGCCAGCGCTGTGATAGACTTCCCATTCTCCAGAACGATGAGAAATGTTTATAAGCCAACCAGTCTGTAATATTTTGTTACAGTAGCCCAAATGGAGTGGGGGTTGGAGGGAGTCTTACAGATCTTCTCCAATAAAGCTTCCTTGATGGCTGAAAAGAACTTATCAAAGACAGAGCTAGAGATACGGGTCTGTGGAAGAAGTAAGCATTGGAGCTGGAGGAGAATGTATTACTCACATCAAAGGAAGGTGAGAAGTCCCCACTTGTGGGATGAATGGATCTCCAAAGAACCCACAAAACAGCACAAAAGGAAAATTCACCTGACAAGTCAAGCTAGATTCAGGAAGTGCCATGCCAGTTCATAAGAGTATCTATCAAGTGAGAACCATTTGCTCCCACTTTACCTAGTCTTACTTGCTCTGTTTCAGCCCTGAAGGTATAGACACACAACGCAAAGGAGCTGACTACTCTCCTTACTTTGACTTCAGGGTTCCCAACTTAAAGATGGTCAAAAGTGGGGAAAAGTTCAAAGTTATGACTATTAAATGACACTGAAAATTTTAATTACTCACTAGAAGAACTCAGGTCACATAACAGTCACAAGAATTAGTGGAATTTGTATCTAAGAATAGAAACAAAATCTAGCCTCAATGAGTAAATGTAAATAGAATAAAAGTACTTTATAATTCCATTCCCTGAATTAAAATATTGTTCAACATAAAGGTTATGTTCAGTATTTTAGAAAAGTACATATTTGAATGTGGTGATTCGTAGAGAATCTCTGATAGACATACTGACTATATATCCCAGTTGAAGAATCTAATTACCTCATAATAAAACCCACATAATATGCTAACTTAAAGCAAGTACTTTATATGTTGACCAAACAAAAGAAAAGCAAGCAGAAGTTTAGTTACACTTGATCACATTTGTAGACATGGTCAAGATTAGCATAGGAGTATGAAGACCATGTTAGTGTATGTATAAATGTGTGTGTCTGTGTGTGTCTGTGTGTATTAATCTAATGTGATTATCTCAGTCACTTCTGTCTATGCTTAACTTGTTGCTATTTGAAATACCTTCACTTCTTTACATAATTGGTTTACTTCTTCCACATATCTTCTGTGTAAGCCAACAGGGTATATTCAGATACATAGCAGATATGTTCCGATGGGTCAGAATCCAAATAAGCCATTAAAACTTGTTTTATTTATGATTCTGGTGTTTTGGAACAGTAACTACTTAGACATGCAAGTTTACTGGAAACATCAAAACAGGAGGGTGGGCCTACAAAATAATCTATGAATAGGAATGATTCATTTGATCAGGCCTTATTGATATAGAATCTGGATCCAGTCAGTTCCATGGACCTCAATAACCATATTCCTCTGATAGTCACTGAAGTGTTGAAACACCAAAGTGATTTAACTCCCTTTCCATCTTTACTACTTTTTGTTTGTTTGTTTCTTCTCCCAATACCAACTGCTATATTCCCCAGTATATGATTGATTCCATCATTCCTATTCCACAGAATAGGCCAGAGGCATTATTTTGAGGGACAGAGGCATTTGTGACTCTGTATTGTGTTTTTTCCTGGTCTAGCTTTGGCCAGTTGGGATGCTGGTCACCTGGTATAAAACATGTTTACCTAGGGCTGTTGTGAGAACTCTTTAACTTAGAAGAAGCTTCAGTGTGACAGGTATAGTGTTTTATGTTTATTGTATAATGAAGTCACTGAGTCTTTATTATATATATTGTTGAATGAATGACCTCTGTGTGTGTGTGTGTGTGTGTGTGTGTGTGTGTGTGTGTGTACACATGCACTAAAGCTCATAAGGACAGGGTTGGGTGCCTGGGTGGTTAGGCCAGTTAAGCATCTGACTCTTGATTTTGGCTCAGATCACGATCTCACAGTTTGTGGGTTTGAGTCCTGCACTGGGCCCTTCATTGACAACCTAGAGCCTGCTCGGGATTCTCTCTCTCTCTCTCTGCCCTTCCTGCTCTCTCAAAATAAATAAATAAACGTATAAAAAAGATCATAAGCACATCGCTGAGCAGAGTAAAGTACGTTAAAAACTTCTAAATTTAGTTACCAAATATATTATTATAATAATATAATTTGAAATGGATGAACTAATGAGGTTAAGTATATTTTTGAATGCAGGAATGTTTTGACTGTGAAATGGTGAGAAGGAAAACATGGGTATGTCTTTTTTTTAATGTTTTTTTTTTTTTTTATTTTTGAGTGACAGAGAGAGAGAGAGAGACAGAGCATGAGCAGGGGAAGGGCAGAGGAGACAAGGAGACACAGAATCTGAAGCAGGCTCCAGGGTCTGAGCTGTCAGCACAGAGCCTGACACAGGGCTCGAACCCACAGATCTTGAGATCATGACCTGAGGCTGAAGTCAGATGCCTAACACACCAAGCCACTCAGGTGCCCCCAAAATGGGTTGTATCTTAATTATGGCTAACATTGTATCTATTTTTTTCATTTGTATATCGAAAGAACATTGTTGTTGTTATTATTTTCTTATTTACAAGTAAAATATACACAGAAACTTAGAATTAATAAAGAAAAAAACACCCATAATGCTATCACCCTTTCTCATCATTTTCTTTCTATCTTTTCTTATCAGTAAGCAAAACTGTATTATACCACGTCTTCCTTCAGCATCTGTTTTAAAATTTTTTGCCTACAATATATTAAAACCATTTTCAAGCCAATAAATATAGACTTAAATCATTATATTAAAATACTCCTGGTATTCCATTATATAGATGTCATGAATTTATTGAACCTATTTCTTATAAATGGACATTTATTAGGTTGTCTCTACAAACCTTCTTGTACATAAGTCTTTGCTTCTTTAATTATTCTTTTCTAATAGGTTTCTGGAAGCAAATCACAGATTCAGGGAGTTTAAATTTGTTTAGTTATGTGCTTTGTCTTACCAAATTGCTTTTCAGAGCTGCCAGACTTCCAGGTCCTCATTATTTTTTATTTGTTTTAATAGGGCAAAAATAATGTTGACAAACTTTTTATATCTTAATTGACCATTTGCCTTTCTTTTTACATGTATAAACTACTTTTTAAAGCATTTAAAAAGGTCAGATCACAATCTCACAGTTTGTGGGTGTGAGTCCTGCACTGGGCTCTTCATTGACAACCGAGAGCCTGCTTGGCTTTTATGGGCTCTTTCTCCCATGGCCTTTATAAGTTGAGAAACTAAAGTAGTATAATAGTAAGGGAGTCTATTACTTTATGTATGGTACCCCATCTTCCTGAATTTTATTTAGTAGACACATTTGTTAACAAAATAAAATGAACAATGAGCTATCTAGGATTTATTTATTTTTAAATGTCTGCATTATTTGGACAGCAGCAGTATTTTTCATCACTGTCTGGCTTGGTGCAAGTAATTAAGCCCGAGTTCAGTTATGCTGTGAAACGATCTTTACAAGCATTAGTAAAACACTGTATTTTTTTTAAATGGTAATTAACTCTTCAAAAAGTTTAGGAAATGTAAATTTTCTTCAGCAGTATCTTGATAAACAAGACCTGCTCTGAAAACCTAGGTAGTTTTCAATATTGGTTCATATACTTTGTATTTTAGTAATTAACTTTTGATACAATAAATCGAAATGGATTCCCGAGGCTAGTTTTCTCTTCTGAAATATACTCTTAAAAATCATCTGCTGCTATTGCTTCTTCTCTTTCTCCTTCTTTCTTCCTTTTCCTTCCTTCTCCTTCCTCCTTCAGTGCCTTTGGCAACGGTAGTGTAGTTAGTCATACATGTAACTTGCATAGAACATTTCATAGTACCAATCAGTCTTTGTCATTGACACTATTTAGTACTGTTACTGGGCTTTAATGGCACTGAACTACAAGAATGGCAGATTCGCTACATGCATACTGCCACTTCCTGTTGTCTGCCCCTTCTGTGTCCATGGCAGTCATAACTCTGTTTTTCATTGTGTTCAGACCTTGCTGCAGAGTCCTCCTCAACCCAACACTCTTGGCAGCCCTTATTCTTTCATCAGAGGTGCATAAGAGGATTTATCATTCTTATCCTATGTTACCCCTATACTGGGTTACATCATAAGAATTAGTTTCATTTAAATTGCACAGATGAATTTCTCCTGGAAAGGGGAAGTTCATACTTTATCAGGCCAACTAACTGCAGCAAGAACCCTGGATTCATAGCTACCCTCTACTGCCAAGAAGTCCAAAATCTTAGAACCCTACTTGCTAGCATCTGCTATATTTTTATGATACCTTCTTATATGAAGTTGATCACCTGCAAGGAGAAAGATCTCAGTTCAGCCCATCTAGAAATAAAATCTGTAATTCATTCTTCCACCCAAATCTTTGTTCACCTGCCTTCACCTACCATCCCTTGACATAAGATAGTAAACAGATTCTGCTGCTTCTCTGTCCCTTTCTTTTAATCCAGACATTAGATTTGCTCACTCGTTACAGTATTATTGTCTTTTCTGTGCTCACAGTGTGTCTTCATTTTGTGGTCCTTCCTTTTCCACATGTATCACCCATGATTCCTTCCTTCCATTTAAGAATGCTACAGTCCCTTTACCAAAGAATGTATGAATGTTCTGGTTTTCTGTTCAAAAAAGATGATGTTTACAAATTCCCTTTGTCTTAGATGAAGGAGTCAAGGTATTCCTCACCTAAAGAAAGCTGGCTGTGGAGTTCATGGAGGCCCGCAGACTGTTTTATGGTTTTCAGAGCATTAAAAGACTCCTTTAAATCTGTGATTTCTCTTTCCTCTGATGCTACAGGACTCTATCTTTTGATGGTATGCTTTTTTTTTTTTTTGTACAAGTGTAAGGCTGATGATGGTGATGCTGTCAATAACTGTTCTCTAGTCTCCTGCTGTAATTTCCAGCCATCTGTCTGTCCTTCTCTGTTGTGTATTATTATTATTATTATTATTGGTCTCTCTCTCTATATATATATATATTGCTCTTCATAAATTTTAGTATTAGAGTGAGAGTAGGAAAGCTGGGAGAAATGAAGAAGGTAATACAGCAACTGATATTTTAATTGGAGAAAAACATGTAATTGTGTAACAAAAGTGCAAGTAATTCAATTTATGCAAATGATAGCAGAATGCATTTAATAGCAATAGAGTGACAGTTCCTAAAGGAAGTAATTAGCTATTCTATCATTGATCTCTCCAGATAACAAATGTACACTGTCTTAAATTTAATCACAAAAGAATGCATAGTATAGGATTTATTTAATTATGCATAATATTTTCTTTCTCCCAACTTCAGATAAAGGAGCTGCTTCACTCGGAGTTTCTCAGCGTTATGCTGAATGACATTAATTCTCTTCACTGACTAGATCAACAGACTAATGAAAGCTTATACTCTTCACAATCCTTAGCCATTTGACCAGAGCAAGAGCAGCACTCACCACAGGATGAATAAAGATTATTGACAGAGTGGCTTTTGTCTGCAATGACCTTATCAGTCCTGACCTGTTCAAATACTAGGCATCCTTTGAGGTCTGGCTCAGGTGCCAGCTCCTTTAAAATGTTCTTTTGCATCTCCTACCAGTTGATTCTATCTCTCCTTACAACTTGTAGAGCTTCATGTTGTTTTTTTTTTTTTTTTTTTTCTTTTTGTTGGCATGAATCACTTTCAGCTTTGTAGTGAAGAAAGAGCTATATGAGTCTGGCCCAGTACTTGAGCCACAGCATACAAATACTCAGTAAATCTTGACTGTGGCAGAGGATGAACCCAGAATACCTAGACCTACTTGATAAAGTCTTCACTTCCGTGTGAATTCTCTCTCTTTCTCTCTCTCTCTCTCTCTCTCTTTTTTTTTTTTTTTTTTTTTTTTAGGAAAAGTACATATGCTTCTGGTTATTCATCTACATGATTGGAATTTGAAATTAAAATCGTTTATATGACTGTATACATAATATGTGTATATACATAATGCATATACAGTCACTCTACATTTGTTTAGTGATATTCTGTGTAATGTAGAGAACATTCTTTTGCTTTCAAGAAGAAGTGAAAGTAGAGTGTCACAAAAAGTTATTTCCATGATCGCAGGCTTTATGGAGACACACAGTAGATCCCTTCATAGGTCTTTTTATGCCCTGCCAAGAAGGGGTTGGTTGTCTTCGTCTAGGGCCAGACCTGCCAAAAGACTTGCTCTCTCTCTGCTTTCCTGCTGTCTTGCCCTCTCTGTCCCTCCTCGCTCCCCGTCCCTGACCAGCTTATACCTCCCTGCATACACAATTTTTTTATCCTTAAATTTATGTACTAAGATTAAGTTATTTGACTTCGTAGTAAACACATGTTCTTTTCTTAATCTTTTTTACTGAATCTATCTGAGGTAAAACATCAGGCAGGACTATGTGTTGAGAACTGGGTATTACATGTAAGTGATGAATCACTAAGTTCTTCTCCTGAAGCCAATATTATACTACATGTTAACTAGCCAGAATTTAAATGAAAATTTGAAAAAAAAAAACACAATAAACATAGGGCTATGTTAAATTTGTTAAGGATCAAAATGCAGGAATTTGAGTTTTTTAAATTTGATTTTTGTGGCATTCTTAGTGGGAAGAATATATTTTACATAATGAAAGGACTCTTTTGCAGTGACTATGTTCTATGGCCAATGAAATATTTCCATCAGATATATCAAGGTCATCTGTGCTTACTGGCTTTCTATCCTGAAAATGTCTCAACCTTAAGACTTGTCACATCTTTCTTATGTCTTTCCTGCATTGACTATCATATGCTTTTTCATCCGTTCACTTCTTGATCTTATTCATTCCAAAAAAGGAACAAGATCAGTCAGATGTAGTACAAGGGAAAAACAAACCTTTTTCTTTGAGGATAAAGTATGTCAGTTTCCTGTGTGGATTCACTTGACTTCCCGACATTCTAGCGATAGAAAAGTTGGTAATGATCACATTTAGTAGAGTGAAGTGTAAGTTAAACATGGAAAGGTTGGGAACTGATTACATACTTCTCTCTTTCATGTTCCTTTTTAATGTCAATGAAATCAAGATTCAAATGGCAGATATGGCCCTTTGAGATTTGCAATTTGAAAATCTCAATCTGTGCTTTTAGAAATTAAGTAAAATGCTCAAAATTGTGACTAAAAGTATTAATCCCGTGATCTCATCATGGTGGTTACAGGGGAAATTTAAATGAAAATATATGTGTAAATAGATGATTTATGCATGTTTGCCAAATCAAATTAAGTACTTTATTACAGCTACTAAAAAAAAAGAAAAAAAGTCAAATGGGTGTTTCTAGCTGGTAATAGAGAAAGTTGGCTAGTAATTCAGATACATAGAAAGGGGTGATAAAAACTTCTTCCTCATTGCCTCTATCCTGGGAAACTATCACAGAATGGATAGATGAGTTTATCTTCTAAATTTTAGATGGTTATAACTACAGTATAATGGCTAATTTTACGTGTCAACTTGGCTAGGCCACAGTGCACAGATATTTGGTCAAACATTATTCTAGATATTCCTGCAAAGGTGTTTTTTAAATGAGATTAACATTTAAATCAGTAGACTTTGAGTAAAGCAGATGACCTTCATTATCATAATTAATGGGTGGGCCTCATCCAGTCAGCTTAAAGCCTGAATAGAAAAAGACTTTGGGGGCACCTGGGTGGCTCAGTCAGTTAAGCATCTGACTCTTGATTTTGGCTCAGGTCATGATACCACGGTTCCTGAGTTCAAGCCCCATGTCAGGTGTCGTGTTGACAGTGCAAAGCTTGCTTGGGATTTTCTCTTTCCCTCTCTCTGTCTCTCAAAATAAATAAAATTAAAAAAAATTAAAAAAAAAAAGACTTCGGTCTCAGAGAGAAGAGGGAATTCTACTAACAAATTGCCATTGAATTTGAATTGCAACTCTTTCCTGGGTCTCTAGCCTTCTGGTCTGCCCCACAGATTTTGGATTTGTCTAGTCTCCACAATTGTGTAAACCAATTTCTTAAACATAAATCTCTCTCTAAATATATGTACATTTTGCTGGTTTTCTTTCTCTTGAGAATCCCAAGTAATAATACGTATAGATTTAGGGAACTTAAATAAGCCAATATAATTTGGCTGTTTTGTTTTGTTTTTTTTCTATAGAATAATTTAGTCAGCCTGTAGGATTAAATTGAATAATATGGAAAATTGACACTGATATGAAAACAAAAACAGTTAATGTTCATCATTTTCCTTATTTCGTTAATGCATTTCAGATCTTGCATATGTCTAATAGGTATTTCAAATATTTTATTAAAGATTTTATTGAAGGTTTTAATTTCATTCCATTTGTGGCATCAAAAATATAGTCAACTCCCCATGCAAAAATGCACTTTCCAAATTTTACAAAGTGTCATTCTTGTCTGGGGGAAGAGAAAAGGCATTCAAGTTTCCTTCCCTTTCATTATAACTGGAGCAAATATATTAAATTTTATATGCCTGATTTGGGAAATCAGTTTCTGTCTTCAATAACTGATTGCGTGTTATAGCTGGGTCCTTTACAAATGAAGTGCACTTCTATTGCTTAAAAATTGCTTTCCTGTGCAACATGATGTAGTAATGAATTATATCCAAATGAGCCTTATATTCACAATGTCATAATATGTAACTCGTCCCCTGTGGAACTTTTTTATTATCTAATACAAGGCAAGCTAATGTCTTCCCCTCATGGCTCACTTCTCAGAAGGGTATGCAGCTTTTCAGCATTAGAAATAAAGAAAGAAACCATGATTTGAGATCAAATTACCTTTTTATAAACTCTCTAAATCACAGAGAGCACCTTAACATGTCCCAAAATATGCAAATCAAATTCCGATAGAACAAGAAACAAAAGGAGTAGTTCCCATTCTATGGAGTATGTTTCTATCTGTGAGGACAAAATGAAACTGAACATTTTTCTTTGAACAGAAATGTGTGCAGGTGGTTTTTACCTTCAATAAAAATAAAATAAGTGTGGGCGTTTTCTCTCTATTTCTTCACTTGGTTTCATCATGTTAACTATTCTGTAGGGAACAACTTGTAAGATCAGCTTGTACCAATATTGTAGTTCAAGCTGCTACATAGATTCAAGAGCTTTAATTTATTAGCCCGATAATTTTTGTAATTCGACGAAACGTCAGATATTCCCTTATTACAGCCGCCTTAGGGGTGTCTCAGTGGTGTACGGGAATTTAACTGAATATTTCAAAATATATCTTACTATTTCATATGGGCAAAAGGCAAAGGGAAAAAAATGTTTATTTTAGTCCAGTGGGACAGCCAAGATAAATTGTCTTAGGTTTTCATAGGCTGCTACTTCCTGTGGTTTACTGTGTTTTGTTGTTGTTGTTGTTGTTGTTGTTGTTACTGTTTTTCTTTTTTTCTCTTGGCTGAGACCCTAGCAGATTTTTTTTTGCATCTTGCTGTGTGAACCATTGCTGGATCTGAATCAGGACAAAAGCCTTCCTTCTGCCTTTCTTATTTTAAGTAGAGAAACTAAATTCCTATAAGGTCATTCTCTCCTGGTTCAAAATTTTAATTTATATTTCAGCCAAGTAATTAAAATCAGATACAAAGATAAACACATTCACTGGCTATACAGAAAATTATTAGGGAGTTAGGGGCAATATGGAAACTGTACAGTGTTACCAAGAAAGGAGACATCTCAACTTTCTAATTGAATTTATATTCCATTTAAAAAATACCACCTTAGCCTACCATCACAAGACGTGTCCAGGGGGCCATTTACGACCAGTGCATTTATTCATGTACGTATGTATTTATTTAATGAATATGTATTGTGGGCCTACTGAGTTCTGGGCTAGAGACAAAGCAATGAACAGAACATTCAAGATACCTGGATTGATGGTATTTATATTCCCACTGGAATGCCCAAATTGAAGCAACGGGAATATACTTGTATATGAAAACTAAGCATAGTGACACAAAATCACACATTGTGATAAATAGAAAGGGAGGGAGGGACGGGAGAGATAGAGAAATGAAGAGAGAAAGAGATTGCAATAACTTGCACAGGTCTCTAGGGGCTACTTTTGGATGCAACGTTCAGTTCAATTTCAAAGGGACACTTACTGGATTCCAGAAGGATTGACCACTCCCTCTGTACCTCTAAGCCATGCTGCCTATGGAACTGTAGGATTGCTCAGCTGCTGGTTAGTAGAGTGGGCCCCACCTCCTTGCTCTGGGGAGTGCCATAGAGTTTTTTCCCTACTAATATATGTGCTTTTGCCACTATCTTGGCAAACAACACCCAAAACAAAACCATACACACACAAAACAAACAAAACTCAATTCTGCTCCAGAAACCAATACTACACTATATGTTAACTAACTTGAATTTAAAGAAATAAATGCAAAAGACATTTTAACACACAAAAACAAAAACAAAAAAAAAAACACAAAAACAAACCAAAAAACCAAACCCACTTCTAAAAAGTGAGTTAGCAGGAAGCAGCAGTGGGAGGAGATGGTGAGCTTTAACCATTCTTGAATTTCTATTTACTTGCACTATTCAACATGGAATTTAACTCACAAATAAGAAACCCTGTACTTCATGGCTGCCCCGTTTTAAACTTATTAAAGATAGAAAAACTTACTTAAAGTTCTGCTTTCCTTTTCAAAGTAGCCTCATTTCTGAAGATTGCCTCATCATGCCTAGTTTTGTTGTTGTTGTTTTCATAAATTTCACATTACCTACAGAACTGGTATGGTATAAGTAATAAGAGAAAAATCTTTTGTATAGCTCAGTCTTATTCTGAAATAACCATCCTAAGGATGAAATGTTAATCTTGGATACTTGAGTTCTTAGTTCTTGTTTAAACAGTGGCAATCTTTTGAAACAGTTGCAGTTTGCTAATTATATGCAGGTATGGTCTGACACCCAGTGATGCACGTTAACTTTTCAAGACTGCAGGCAATATTTGCGAGAAGAGTTGCTTTACAGACTTGAAAGTTAAAAATATTCACATGGAATTTTAAATTTTTTTAAATGTTTATTTATTTTTTAGAGAGGGAGAGAGATAGAGAGACAGAGCCCAAGCAAGGAGGGGGAGAGAAAGAGGGAGACACAGAATCGGAAGCAGGTTCCAGGCTCTGAGATGTCAGCACAGAGCCTGACATGAGGCTTGAACTCACTAGCCATGACATCATGGCCCGAGCTGAAGTTGGATGCCTGAGCCAAAGTTGGATGCCTGAGCCACCCAGGCTCCCCTCACATGGATTTTTTAAAACATCTACTTATACTGCAATTTCATGCTGTCAATGGATAGAGACAGGGGATTGGAAGGTGTTCTGCAATAGCCTTATTCAGTTACCCTTTTGGCAGGAAATGTGGAGAAGAAGTTGAGACTGCAGGGTTTGAGAAAGCTTAAAGCGTGTGTTCTAAGGAAGCAGCACCTGTGTGGCAATCACAAAGGTAGAGAAGATAGCGATTGCTGCTAGTAATTTTCATTCCAGAAATAACTTTTTTTTTCCCCTGTGCTGGTACTAGGGGAAAACTGAATGACAGACAATACGGATAATAAGCATTGCTACAATAATCTGTAAGCAGGGAACAGATATTGAGCATTGTGAGAAATGTCATTTGGAAAATAATTTGCTAATTGCCTGGAGAAAAAGGCTGTGAAAGTTACACAAGATGATTTAAAAAATTAGGAAAGGTAGAGACAACAATTTGGGGTGAGAGAAACAAAATGACAATCCACAACAAAATGAATTAAGTGTTCCTTCTGCCTGGTGATTTAAGAGAGGGTTTCTGGATTAGAAACCTGAGTTAGAAAGTAATAAATAAAGGCAATGCTACTGTAAGAATCGAGTCTAGAAAATTCTTAGAAGGGAAGAAAAGGTGCTACGGCATAAGCTAATGGGAGAAAGAGTCAACAATAGAGCCTCAGAGAAATGGCTACTCAACTGTTCAGATCTGTGAGGCCCTCTCAGGCCTCTTGTGAGAGCTCTGTACAAGACCTGGGAAGAAGGTGATGATTTGCCTGAGTCCACGTCTTGTAAGTGAAGTAAGCAAGCATGTGAAGAGGAATCCAGAGAAAGCTGCAAAACTTAGCAGAGGACCAAGACCCACTCTGGGTCTCACTTGACCTTGGAAAGTTGCCCAGGACTTTCCAGAATCTATATCTAAACTGCACACT
The DNA here is from genome assembly GCF_018350175.1 of Felis catus. Taxonomy (NCBI): domain Eukaryota; kingdom Metazoa; phylum Chordata; class Mammalia; order Carnivora; family Felidae; genus Felis; species Felis catus. The sequence continues at coordinate 91,158,262 of NC_058376.1, read as the reverse complement.
CAATGTTTGATAGAGGTCACACACTATTTTTCTGAAGATTAAACTATTTAATACAGTTCTGTCATAGACGTATTTATGTCTAGTGATTCTGAAATTCCTCAGAATGCTGGGAAATAGGAATATGCCCCTAGAGCTATTGTTGACATTAACTACGAACTCAGGTGGTGAGTTAGTAGTAATCTAGGTAAGAACATATGATCCTTTGTAGGCAGCTACAATAGCATATTTGGGAAAATAAAATGATAAAGACTTGGTTTCCATCTGCTCCTGAATTAGCTTCCTGAAACTGTTCTCACAACTCTGCTGTGGACCACAGATAACTTTAGCACAGGTCACTTCCTGGAACATTTGACTCCTGTTTCTCATGATTCAGTGCCACTGCCTCCTCTCGTCGGGCAGTTGGGGAAATGTAAATTAGGGTTATTGCACGCATATCATTATCCCCTGCAGTGCCAATACTACATTTCTGTAATGGGCACATCATGTTCTTTTGAAGATCTGAAGTCAAGGGAATGTATCTCACAGTAACTCAAAGAACTTAGAATTGATTTGAAATCCATCTGGTTGGGATCAAATCCCAGCTCTGTTCTATCAACCTGTATGATTGTGAGCAATATCTTAAACTTATGATAACATAGTTTTCTCCCTCACCCCGCTTTCCTCTCAACTTTACTCTCCTCTTTGCAAGTTCATGGGTTTTTTGTTTGTTTGTTTGTGGTTGTCTTCCAATGCGTGTCATTTGTCTCACTTTCCATATTCAAATATTTTCCTAAACAAAGTTCTCTCTCTGAGAATTTTGATGTCAGCCAAAATAATACTTGTGTTTTTTTTTTGTACCAAATGCACAATCATATCTACAAAATAAACTTTTATTGTACCTTACAAATACACTTAAATATCTCAGGTCTAAACTCATGCTGAGGAAGAACTCCACCTCCTTACTTAAAGTCATACTCTATCATGACACAATACAACAGTAGGCAGAACATAAGTAGTTCATTCTTCTTAAATCATAATGTAAAGTCTTGAAAGGTAAGTGAGGATAATTTCATGGAAGTCTTTGGAGCAAAGTTGACAGTTAGAATTTAGTTCTTGATATGATAAGAAATCATCAACAGGTTTAGGGTAGGAGAATTCCAAGACCATATGTACCTTCTAGGAAGATTGCTTTCTGAAGGATGGATTAGGGACAGGGAGAGACTGAGAACAGGAAGGGCCTTGCAGAGATGGTTACAGCTATGACTTTCACAGTAGACACTTAATATTTGTCACATGTGCAGCCAATGGCATATGAGTGGGGGGAGCCTCAGTGGAAAGGTGTGCACACAAAGACAAATGCTGAAACAAAGGGCATAATACACAAAATTGATTTTTTTTATCTACTGTTCAATTTTGATTAAAATTCTCAGGCTTTAGGACTGCAGCGTCGATATCAGCTCTTCTTGCCAAGAATCTGTTAATATCTGTGAAAAGTCTGAGATTTTACTGAGCTATCATACTAACAAGTTAGTGTGTCATAATTTCTTGGACACTTGAGGAAAGCCCTGAATCAAAGACGGAAGATCGTTTAGTATAGCACAAGCATCGTGTTTGCATGAATTCTTGGAGCCCCACTTTCCACAGGGTATTGAAAGGAGGGCTAGCTGACACCTGAATGTGTAGTAGTTACATTACAGAAGAGGAACTTTGAACTTAGGGATCCTAAATCTCTTATACCGGACAGTAACTATACCTGCATATTCTCAAGGGAGACAGTATTTTTTTTTCTTTTTTTCAAGTCTGTAAACAAACCTCATTTTTTTTTCTGTGGAGGAGACACTATCTATATCTTTCAAGGCTGTTTGCCGTATGCATATCCTTGGAAAGACTGTTTTGAGTAAAGGTGTCCAGAAATGGGAGAGAAAGTCTCATGTAGAGTCAAGTTTCATCTTTGGCTCAGATTTATCAGGTCTTAGTAAATTACTTAAACATATTAAACACCTGCTTCGTGCAGTAGGTAGATAGTAGGAGTGGAGTTCTCAGAGGAATGCAGTATAGTGTCTACTTTCAGAGAGTTTAAAGTCTTCTTTAAGGATAAACAGAATAATATGCCCCAGTCATAGAATTCAGCTATCATATTTGTAGTAATACAGACAGATAAAAGTGCAATCAAGAGAAAGAGAAGAATTCTCATTAAGGGGAATTAAATAACATGGGTGTGGCATTAGTTCTTTTCAACACTTGAATTTAGCTTTATAGCAAAAATAAACTTTGATAAGTCAAAACAAACCTGAGAAAACCCCAGGGCAGTCTGGAAGGGCTAAAAATACGAATAATTGCAAATAGGATTTAGACATAGAAAAATTTTTTTTAGTCTATGGGCTAAATATTATTAGGCCACAGTGAAATGAACTGATTTATTTTTCATTGTCCTTATTACTTACTTAGTTTCTAAATGTATACTGAACATACCGGTGTCATACCTTTACTTAGAGTTATTTCAGGCCTTGAAAAACTAGCTATGGTTTATGATATTCCAATGAGGCATTACTAATCACCAGGTAGCAATTAAAAACAAGAAGGCAGAGTGTTAGCACTAAATACACATTCTGGGTATTTCGTCTTTTAGCCATGGTTGGCATGTCTCAGTAATGCAGTGGAATTTAGAAATTCTTAGAAGGAAAAATTATGTCTAAAATTTGAAAAGATTGGGTCGTTATTCATTATGTAGTGCTTGTTTTGTGGGGCAAGAGGCTTAGACCAATTAAGATATATAAGCAAAGAAAATTTCTAAAGTAACATGTACTGGCCACCCACTCAAATCAGAAACTTTTCATAGTTGTACTTTCTTTTTAACAGTTCACAGGTTTAATTGATCCGTATCCCTCCCCAAATTTTTATGGTAAACTAAAATGGCTTTTTTTTAAGTTTTTTTTGAGAGAGAGAGAGAGAGAGAAAAAGAAAGCATGCACGTGGGAGGGACAGGAGAGAGGAGGGTGGGAATCCCAAGTACGCTCTGCACTGTCAGCCCAGACCCCGGCACAGGGTTCGATCTCACAGACTGTGAGATCATAACCTGAGCTGAAATGTAGACTTGAGCGCTTAAGGAACTGAGTCACCCAGGTGCCCCTACGATGGATTTTTGAACCTAAAGCATCTATCTATAAATTAGATTTTAAATGAAAAATAAATATATTAAAATGTCATTAACTAAATAGTAAAATCTGTATCTGTCAAACTACTTACACTTATCATTGTATCTATTACATAGTAGAATTACATTTTCAGAAAGAAATACCTATTTCTCCTTTAGTTTTTAAAATTGACACTGACTCCTAGATACAGAGTTTAGGCTCCTAACAGGAGCACTTGCCTGGTCTCTCAGAGCCCCAGCAAACCAGTAAACAAAAACTTGGGTTTTTTTGTTTGTTTGTTTGTTTTTGCATCACATTTGTTGTGACTGTGGTTTTTGTTCAATCAACCTCCATCATAGATGTTTTTATTTTTTTTTATGTGTATTTATTTTTGAGAGAGAGACAGAGTATGAGTGTGAAAGGGGCAGAGAGAGAGAGAGAGGGAGACAAAGAATCCGATGTAACTCCAGGCTCTGAGCTGTCACAGAGACCAACATGTGGCTTGAACTCACGTACCACAAGATCATGACTTGAGCTGAGTCAGACATTAACTGACTGAGCCACCCAGGCGCCCCTCCATCATAGATGTCTTAAAGGTTAAATATAGTTTCTTAACATATTGGCACCAAAATCTCTTCAAGGCAAATGGTGATTAGCTTATAAGCTTGGCTTTATTTTTATTTATTTAAATAAAAGACACTAGTAAGAAGTTTTCACAAATTATGTATAAAATTCTGAACACTTGCAAATAACAGATAACAGGCTTATCCTAACTAACAATGCTTTTATACAAAATCTACAGGTGTAATGTTAGCATAAAAGAGATTCCTATTAGGCAGCAAATGTGAATTTCTTCTGCATTTTGATGGATTAAAAATGATCCACTTAGAAAGTATTTTCTAGGCATGTGGGTTGTGAGAATCTCAAGGCTTCTAAGTGAGGGGAAAGATAGTAGAATGATATTACTGCTTTGATATTTGCTTATTTTGCTTCTCCCACGTGAGATTTAAGAATTTCAACGTTCTGAATAACTCAAAATGTCCTCCCAAATTTCAACAGTGGCTATAGAGAGATCACAGAACTAAAATGAATTGTCTGCTTTGTACATCAGTAATGAGTTTAGATGAAGGGGATTAAGAAGTACCAACTTCCAGTTATAAAATAAATCACAGGGATGAAAAGCACAGCATAGGGAATACTGACAATAATATTGTAATAACATTGTATGGTGACAGATGGTACCTACACATATTGTAATGTGTATAATTGTCAAATAACTATGTCATACACCTGAAATTAATATAACATTGTGTGTCAAATATACTTCAATTAAATTTAAAAAATAAAATAAAAGTATAATTTTTTTTAATTTTTTAATTTATTTTTGACAGAATGTGAGCAGGGGAGGGGCAGAGAGAGACAGAAACAGAGAATCTGAAGCAGGCTCCAGTCTCTGAGCTGTCAGCACAGAGCCCGTCACAGGGCTTGAACTCTTGAACCATGAGATCATGACCTGAGCCCAAGTCAGCTGCTTAACCAACTGAGCCACCCAGGCGCCCCTATTTTAAAGAAAAAAATGAGTATACTAGTGGGACTTGGATCATAAAAAAACGAAGCATAACAATAATAAAACTAACCTTGGAACAACAAGGAATTATTACTTTGTAATCACCAAATGGTGTGCTTTAATGACAACAGTAGGCAGGAAATGGTAAACAAACTATCAAGTTGTGAATAGACGAGTCAGCACAGGGCATCATGGTGCCACATGGGAACCATGACTTACTCAGTTGTCTCTTTTATTCAATACTCTATAATGTCTAAATCAAAGTTTCTAATGCATTTTTAAAAATGCAAGTTATAAAAATCTGCAATAAGGTTCTGGGTCAGTGGGCCCTGTCAGGATAGATTATAGTTCTGCACAATCTTGGCTGTAACAATATCATGATAAATGGAGAATGACACCAGCAGCCCATTTATCTCCTAAGATTACTGCTTTGATGATATTGATTCTTCCTGTGGATTCTTAGACTCAAGATTAGAGCTCAGGTACAGAGATACAATCAGTTTTGTAAAGTATGTTCTTAAAACGTTCCAATTTTTACCTTCTTGGATATGATGTGCTGGTCAATAGCTACCAAGAAATTAAATTATTGCATATGGCAGTTAGGGATTTTCATAATTAAAAATATATCTGTTTTGTATCAATTGAATAATAAACTCCCATTCCTAAGTTGTATTCACACATTAATTCAGTGGACATTGTTAAGTATGTGTGTGTGTGTGTGTGTGTGTGTGTGTATATATATATATATATATATATATATATATATATATATATATATAATTCAGCAGATATTAGGACACAGAAAATTTTTAAATACATAAATTGGCCTTCCTGGATTCAAAAAGCTCAGGGACTGTTAGGAGTTAGGAGATGGGAATGTTTGATTAAATGGTGTAATTTGAATCAAATATGATGTAAACAAGAATTATGGAAATATCTAGGTACGAACTAATAACGTGGTTTTTAAAGAACAGGTATAGCTTCATGGGGAGAGGGTAAAAATTGGAATGAGATTTAAAGGAGTTTCCCAGGCAGAGAAAGGGACAACGAGAATTCCAGGTATAAGATAGAAAGGTAGAATCATATGGAATATTTGGAAATGGCCTTTAGTTCTGTGTAGCTAGAATGTATCATATGTGGAGGTAAGCTGATCTGAGAGGGAGTGGGGAGGGGAAAAGGGAGAGGAGAGGAGGAAAAGAGGAAAAGAGGAGAAGAGAGATAGATACAGGTAGTAGATTATGAAGGGCTTTTTATACCATTTAAAAACGTTTTTGGTTTGCTTTTTTAAAATTTTTAATCTGGCAGTTGAGGAGTCAATGAGATACATATTTTAAAACAAGAACCAGAAACAGTGTTTATGATAGATTATATGAGGAAAAAGTTAAACCAGGGGGAGGAGGTAAGGAGGGTGTTGCAGTAATTCAAATTATTGCTTTACATTGCTGTTGAAGGTTGAACCAAAGCAAAGTACATGGAAATTGAAGCAAAAGAATGAATTTAGATGGTATTTTGAGGTAACATCATGAGGATTTGCTTTAAAACAGTTGGCAAAGACGTAAGGAGCTGAGTTCTTCAAGATTATATTTTCCTGACTCTGAGGAAAAGATAATTTTAGGTCAGATAATATATATATATACATATATATATATATATATATATATATATATATATATATATATATATATATATATAGTTATATAGTTATATAGTTATTTTGTTATATTTATATATATTTATGTTATATTTATTATATATATATATATATATATATATATATATATATATATATATATATATTTTGTATCTTTTCCATGCAATCATTTATCAACCATTTCCTGGGTGTCTATTTTTAAAACAAAGCCTAATGCTATGACTATAATGTAATTTCAACCCCCTGTTTAATGTGCAATTTTTTTCTGTCATTACAAACATAAAAATCTATCAAAATAAATCCTCTAAAAGGTATGGATTTCTAAACAGTGTTTGTAGAAGCATCTGGTCTTCTGATTTAGCAGTTGATTCATTTGGGACCTGTTATTAAAACACAGAGCTTAATCTTATAAAAAAAGGACTGTGTGTTGTTCCACGAAGCGAGTGTTCACACAGTTCTAACTGAAATGACAAGAGTGAAGGCCATTAAAAAGTAATGCTTGAAATCGATCAGAGATAATGAAATTGCATTGGCCCAAGTATTAATCAATTTTAATAATTGTGTGTTACAATGGTCTTCCAATAAAAAGGCTGTTATTTTCAATTCAGTTCACTTAAGCTATGTCTACATGATTGTAACACAACTAGTTGAAAAGTGTAGCCATTTTCAACACCTGTGCTATAATCTGTTTGTTGGCCCTTTTGTTTTCTTTGCAAATTCCAAAGTAAAACGGAGTTAGCTAATTGGTGGATAATAAAACTCTCCAAATCGACTCTTGTTGTCATAAAGCTATAACCTTAAAAAGTTAGTTTTCAAATAGAGCAATACTAATTTGGGCCAATAAAAATTAATCATCTGACAAATGGTGTCTTGATTCATAAGTTTTTCATAAAGGTATAAATTAATTCATTAAAAGAATTATTGATGGAGTAACGGGCAGCCCTTCTTCTTTCTCTGATAGTGTCCTTTTTTGCCTCAACTTTTTATGTGATATACAACATTCTTGTGAGATTTAATTCCTTCCAGTATAGGTTAATGTCTTGTCTGATCCTAAGTGAAGACAAGTATCGGGTGGAACGTTTTCACATAGCACAGGAAAGAAACATTTGCCATGTCTGGTCCTGAAGATGCAGATAAATGTTCACAGGAATATGAAGTGTGTTGGTGATGGCTGGATCATCACTCTGATTACATATTTGGCCCTTGCTTAGGTCCTTTAACCCTGGACTTCACCAAAGAATAAACACATATGTGATTTTCTGATTAAAAATTTAAATTTACTTTACTGCTGTCCCTAGTTACCTCTTGGCCCAAAAAGTGGCGTTAAGGAGGTTCTTAACCAGAGCTTGGGGCAAGCTAGTGGATAGGAACTTATCTTGTCTCCCTCTTCTGGATAGAGAAGACACAACACTTTCATCAGCGTACTCTAGAGGCTGCAGCTGTACCTACAGAATGTCCCTCCTGATTCAGAAAGGTAAGGCACGCCCTCTTGGTTGTTGCTTTGTGGGTAGGATCAGGATGGTTCCAACACCCAGTTAAAATTCAAACTGACATTTCCATCAACATCATAATTTTGTTTGTAGTTGTGAGCTGACAGGCCTTGACTGTTGTAGTTAATAACCTGGACACTTTCCCTAGGCAGGGCCTCATATCACAGATCCCTGAGCCAGGACAAGCCTGGACTCATGGTGGGCTTTTCTGAGCTTTTCCTCAATCAACAGACTGGTTTGACTCTTCAACTAAACTAGAATGTACTCTTTTCCTTACTCCAGTTCAGAATAGAGGCCAGTATTTGGAAGGAACTCCTAAAAGATAGGACAAGCCCCTGCTACTTTTCACTGATTTCTTCTCTTGTCTCTGATCTCTGCATTTCTTTCTGTCCTTTTTTTTTTAAACCATCACTGTGGTGGCACCATTGTAATAGTGAAAGGAAATAAGAATAAAAAATTATGCTGTCCTGAATTGGTAGTTGATTAAACTCAGCTTTGTATTGTCAGGGGAGTTAGTAAAGACGTGGGACACACCTCGTGAATGCACTTTTACAAACAATTTTTTGTCATATATAAGCCCCTGACTATAGTGATACAAACTTGCATTTGTGATTACCTCAGGACAGAAATGTATGCCCTCTCTGCACCCTAGTTGATTGCCACTTGGCCACTGCAATCAACAGTGATAAGGGTGATAAGGATATGTGATGGGTTGATTGATGCAGTGGAAAAATTTGATTGCATGGATACCAATGAGACTCCTGGATTTCACTTGACTGTGAACCAAGCAAGCATTGAACCCTGTCCTCCCTCCTCTCCGCCTCCAGGTCTTATTTTTCTTTTAAATGCTCCTGAAAGGTATGGTTAAACATCACAGTATTAAGTCTATCCTTCTAAATGCTTAGGAATAGGTGTGATGAGCCATCAAATATTAAATACCAGCAAAAGTTAGCTACAAGGTTTCATGAAGAAAACTGTTTGGCATATCATTAGACACACACACACACACACACACACACACACACACACACACACACACACACACAAGAACCTTGAGCACCACTGCCTGAAAACTGGTAGAAATTGCAATCTATTAAGAACTTAAGTTATAAATTGGGAGTCCTCTGTTTAATTTGGTTTGCTTCCTTCTGAGGTTAGGGTTTGGCACAGAACAGCTTTCTCCTTATTATCAATTCCTGCCGTCCCCCCCTGCCTCACATACACCACACCCACTTTTTGCACCCAGTTAGAAATTCATATGGACATCTTTAAAAGTTACTTTTTAAATATTTGAAATATTAAAAACAAAAATCATTTGGAAAAGCTGTTAAATCAAGAGAAGGATCTAGAATATGGAGATTATTTGTTGATCCTAAGATGCTCAGACTTATGACCGGTGCAAATAACTAATGCAGTTCAGGACATGTGTTAAAGCATATGGATGGTGGTGCTAATAGATATTAGGGCAATGGTCCCAAGTCATGATTTCTGTCATGAAAGCTTTTTAGGTCCCTAGTGCTTGGCACAGTGCCTATCCACAATAGTGTTGAGGTGATCTGTCCAAATAATGATGGTTCTTGACAATGTTCGTGATAACATCATGTTCCTTGTTGCTTAGAGAAAAATGTCCAAATTCCTGATCATGGCTTCAGAGCATGACCTGGCTCCTTTTTCTATTTCTGAATTTCTCCTCCTGTGGCTTTCAGCTGGGCTACCTGCAGTTGTCCAGATGCACCCTCCTGTTTGCTGTCCCTGTGTCCTTGGCACAAGCTGTTGCTTCTGCCTCAAATGCCCTTGTCTGTATGTCTGATGAATACTTATTCATCTTCCAAGAGTTGTCAGCTCAAGCATTTCCTCCTCTGTGACTCCTTTCCAACCCTTACCAATCTTCTATCAAACAGCAATGAGCATATTGAATTTTGTATGCTGACAGTATAGTGGTACTGAGTACTTAAATATTATCAATTATTGGTTTTGTTTTCTTCTGCCAGATTGTATGTTTCTTCAGAGTAAGACCATGTATTATCCCATTTTATTGCCTTTTGTCTAATGGTATAATATTTTTTCTAATGAGAGGACATTTGTTCCTCTTAAAGTAAACATGAAGAGTAACCATCTAAGTACTCTCTACATACAGTTTCAGGTACCTATGTTTTTCTGCCGTCTCTCATCTTTAGAGTATTGGTATCTATGTGTTAAGTGGACTGTCCAACTCAGTTCCACTCCTTTTAAATATTTGTCTTCCTTCTCTTACAGGGGTCTCTGCCATGTTAAATAAAAGAACAGAAACAATTGGGACATAATTAAATCCTGCAATCCATATATTTTGTTTTTAGCTTTAAGTAACAGAAAATTCTCTGAACAGTGGCTTCAGCAAACGAAACAAAATGTTTGGGGCCAGGTAGTTGCCGGTTGTTGGTTCAGCTGCTCTATGACACCGGGGACCCAAGCACATTGTAACATTGTGTTTGCCAACATCGACATCTTGGAATTCTCATGCTTTTGCCTCGTAATCACAGGAAAGCCACTGCATATCTAAACATCTATGCAGTTAAAGGAGCAAGATAGTAGTGCTAACCACATCAATCACCTTTACCACACTTTATCAGTTACATGATATCATACCTGGTAGAATAAGAATATGTATCATATGGCACACCCAGACAGAGCAATGTGAAAATTCTAAGAATGAAGAGATTATAACTGATTATAACTTTGTTACATATATATATGTATATATATGTACACATATATATATATGTATATATATATACACACATATATACACACACACACACACGTATATTATGTTATATATAGAAGAAGAATCTTTATGAATTGGTGTGGTCTGATACAGAACTTCAAGGGGAATAAAATGTGAAATAAATTGTAAGAAGATATATATTAAAGTAGAAGAAGAAGCAGTAAAGCTTGTATTTAGTTTAGCGATCAGTCTTGCAGATTTGGGTTTAGTGTGTCAATGAGATAATGAGGAGTAGGAGCTTGTACAGAGAAACACTGTCGAATAGAAGTCTCTGTGGTGATGGCGATGTTTGCTGTCTGTGATGTTCAGTGTGATAGCCATTAGTCACACATGGCTGTTGAAACTTACAATATGCTGTTGTGACTGAAGAACTGAATTTTTAATATTATGCAGTTTCACTTTAAATAGCTACACGTAGTTGGTGGTTACCATACTGCATAGTACGGATTAGAGCACTATGGGCCATGGTAAATTGAATTTGATTTTTAATCTGAGAAAGTTGAAGAAGCCATTGGAGAATGTTGAATAAAGGAGTGACATGACCCAAAGTATATTTTGACAGGATTAATCTACTACTTTGTTGAAAATAGCATGAAGTTGGGGGGGCAGGGAGGGAAGGGAGGTTGTTGCACTAATCCAGGTGGTAGATTGTAGCTTGGCTTGCACTAGCATGACATAAGTGGAAATAATTCAAAGAGGCTGGACTCTGCATATATTTTGAAAGTCACATATACAATGGGATATTATGCAACCATAAAAAGGATGAGATTTTGCTGTTTGCAACAACATAGATGGACTAGAGGGTATTATGCTAAGAGAAATAAGTCAGACTGAAAAAGACAAATACCATGATTTCACTCAGATATGGAATCTAAAAAACAACACAAATGAATAAACAAAAAACAAAAAAATCAAATCAGATCTACAAATACAGAAGACAAACTGATGGAGAGGGCTGAGCAAAATGGGTGAGGGGGGAGTGGGAGATATGGGCTTCCAATTATGGAATGAATAAGTCATGGGAATAAAAGTCACAGCATAAGGAATGCAGTCAATTTTATTGCAATAGTGTTACAAGGTGACAGATGGGAGTTACACTTGTGGGGAAAGTAGCATAATGTATAGAGAAGTTGAATTACTATGTTGTACACCTGACACTAATGTGACATTGCATGTCAACTATATTCAAGTAAAAAAAAAAACCAAATCAACAGAATTCTCTGATGGATTAGATATGAGATATGAGGGAAAAGAAGTAGCAGAGAATAATTCTACCTTTTTTTTTTTTGGCTTAAGTAGCTAGAAGCATGGAAATTTTATTAACTGAGATGAGGAAGACCAGAAGACCAGCAGAATATTGAATCTGGAACGTGGCAAGTGTAAGATGCCTACTAGACAGCCAATAACATATGTTGAATGCATGATTCAGAATATCTTCACGTTAGTAGTACTTAAGATTGTGAGATTAGTTGAGAGCACTTAAGAAGTGAGTGTAGATTGAAGACATGATATGCAAAGACAGAGTCTTGAAGCAGTCCACCAGTGTGTGATGAGGCAGAACCAGCAAAGGAGACTTGGAAGGAACTGCTAGTGAGGTTGGAGGAAACCCAGGATAGTGAGAGTTTTATAAGTCATGGAAGACAAATGTTTAACTATGAGAAAATGTGCTTTTTATGCATTGAAACAAAATGAAAACAATAACAATGAGGTCTGGTGACTGACTGGACTCAGCAGTGTGGGTGGGTGTATATGTAGGGGGGTTGGAGTTATTGGTGTTCTAACAAGCATGGTTCTGGGGGAGTAGGGACATCAAAAGCCTAACGAAATGGACTTAAGAGGGAGTAAATGCAAGAGAGACTAGAAGAGAGGAATTGGTGATAGTGAGGATAGATAAAAGAGGTGATTGATTTAGTAAAAAAAATATGTTTTAATAAATTCTGATTGTGCAGGATATAGGCTTAATTTGATAGAGGTGAAGGGAGAAAAGTACATTTTAAAGTGGACATAATTTCTTTCATTGGTTCTTGGATCAGCTTAGCTGTCTCACTCACTGGACACAATATTGGCAATTTCACTGATTTAGAGCTGTCTTGTTAAGTTTATCAGCCCATCAAACTTGCTTTTCAAAAGTAAGTGAATAATTCCATTTTTAAAAATTCAGTCTTAATTCAAAGACATGTGAAAGGAAAATATTTTCATCTCAAATTAAAAATTACAGGGTATTTTCTGAGAAAAAGTAAATATATATCATAATGGAGAGCTTTATTGCAATTAAACAGAAACTATTTTTCATCCGCTGTTAAGCAGAACATTTCATCAAGAAAAATGTATTTAATGCATAAATTCATAAAGTTTCCTAAGTTTTACAGATAAAAACATTAAATATTTGCAACTGAAATCTCATACATAGTTTGGATTTATCAAACCTAGAGGTTAAGTAATTTGCCCAAGGACATTCAACTTGATCAGTGAACACTGCCTCCCCCTGCCCCCCATGAGCCTCCTGAAAATGGAGTGTGAATTGTTGGTTTTGTCAAAATATCATAGCTAATGTTGTACATGTCTAAGGTAGAAAATTCTTCAGTCAATATGGGTCTATTAGGTGAAATATTAAGTGAAAATGCTGAAAGCAGCCTAAGGAATCCCGGGATCATTGCTTTCACCTTGGCCTTTCTTAAGTATGTCTCTAGAAACGTTGATCTGTTGGACATTGCTCAGGGACGCTGTTATAGGCACTTTGTCTTCATAGGTGTACCCCCCTCATAAACATATTTCTGGACATCATGACTTATCATTCAGGAAAGGTAACTACGATAAATAATTTTTCTTTCACTCTGTTACCCAATCCCCAGTCCCCACCCAAAAAAGTACCTTGGCTAAGGTTATAGATTGCATCATAGGCAGTGGTACCTTAAATGAGTTAGAACTTCTCAGGGAGCCACCGTGGTAATTTCCAAATATTTCTGAAATTTACATAGTGAACTCATTAGTAGTAAAAGGATTTACTTTCAGGGCAACATGGGACTCCTGTGGACATTATAAACTATGTTTACTTGGTCCATAGGAGGGATCATGCAGATATGCCAGGGACAATCCTATTTTATGTTGTTTATGTTGTTGACCATAGTATTAATATTACAGTATTGATAGAAACTGAAGAGGAAGAAATTTATACTTCTTTCAGGTGAACTAAACTTAATTGGACTTTTTAGTGACTCTTATCTGGAAATATTATTAAGTGCTGTTTACATTGTTACATTTATGCTGATTACACCCACTTCAATAATTTGAGTTAATGTTATGTAAAACTTTTCATACTATGTTTACACCCTAAAATATTATGAAAGATATGCAACGTAAAAAGATGAAAATAAAACACAACGTATTAATAAAAATGATACGGTATAATTATAGATCATCAATTTACTTCTTTATACTTTTATGTGTTTTCCCTTTAAAAAAATTTTTTTTAATGTTTATTTATTTAAGAGAGAGAGACAGAGCATAAGGGGGGAGGAGCAGAGAGAGAGGGAGACACAGAATCTGAAGCTGCAGGCTCTGAGCTCTCAGCACAGAGCCCGACGCGGAGCTCAAACCCGCTACCCGTGAGATCATGACCTGAGCCGAAGTTGGATGCTTAACCGACTGAGCCACCCAGGCGCCCCTATGTGTTTTCCCTTTTTATGCAGTTTGTATTTATAATCACAAAAAACATGAATAGAAATAGATTTTGTGTGGGGTGGATGCATCTATGACTGTAATTATCCCTCTGCTGGGTAATATAGAGAGTTGTCAGGATTACTTTCGTGGATGATGACCTTACATTATTATTGGAGAACAAAACATAAATACAGGAATATCTTGGAGAATGGCTTAGAGAATTAATATATTAACTACATTATATTTAAAAGATATTTTAACTGAAATGAAGTGTTTGCTAGTAAAATTAAGTTCGAATTTTCTGTAGAAGGACAAATACAGGGTTAACTTAAAGTTTTCCAAATTCTTAGGTATATTAAGACCACATTTCAACCATAGGAATACATGAGATACTGGCCAATAGTTAAAGATTGGCTACTTCCAAGAATGATAGGATCATTTGATTAGTATCATTTCCCCAATTTATCATTTTTTCCTCCCTCTTTTGTGTTTTTAGTAGGCAGTTCTAAAGCCTGCCAAGATTTTATCTCTTAGACTTTATTCTGTATTCTCATCATTGCACAGAAATTGGAAAATGTCCTGTTACATTGTTTCAGTTCATTTGGAAACTGAACAGTGAATATAGGGGAATGCAAGGAGAAATGCAGTTTCAATATCAAGATTTAGATATAAATGAATTTCACAAAAAGAAAGGTTAGAGGACTACATTCTTTTCTTTGCTTATTACTCTGACCTGTTAATTTCTTGTTTTTAAGACTCCTGAAGAGTCTTTCTTTCATTTGTACAATCAGTGTTATGAAACTCCATTAAATGTCATTCTGAATGTTTCTTTTTTATTTTCAGTAGATGTCTAGCTATAAAGCTCCAATGCATTCTTTTCACTTTGGATTCTTTATAATTTCTATAAATTCATAGGCTTATGGAAGAGACCTTAAATATCATCAAGTCCAATGTTTTACTTTTAGATGACATAATTGAGGTTCAGAAAGATTAAATGATTTGCTCAAGGTCAAACAACTAGTTGACATCATCTTTAGGCACATAATGCAAGCTGTTAATTCCTCAGATAATGACCTATCTGGCATCTGGCTGGTGATTTTCTGGTGTTCCTACAGAGTTATATAAAGTGAAGTTTGGGTGCGTGTGCACATACATATTTGCAGTGAATAGGTCTTACGTGTATGCATGGTTTGTCTACAATCATAGTTTACTTCTGTTTTGATTTAGTTTCTTTTGTGCTCATCTCTTGTAATATGTGCTCAAGTGCTACGTGACACATCGATAACGAACCTGGACTCCTTGGGAGAATTATCTTAGATAGCTTCAGGGTTACTTGTAGCCAACATTTTACCTGTATGTGCCACTTTTTGCTTTTTTTTTCCCAGCTGTGAAGGTATTTGTACATGCATTTCTATTGTATGGAGGTGATGATAATAGTCCACGTAAGCCATGCACTTAATTCACTGTCAGTGCCATTAACTTCCCAGCTTTTTTGTTCCCTTCCTTGACTGTAATTAACAAAGCTGTCCTGAGATGTGGATTAGGGTAGAGTATTAAATATAAGAGATAAAGTACAATACTGAAAAACTAAGTAGGAAATAATGTAAATTTGATAGTATACCTCACTTTTCTTTAACACTTTACCACCTTCACCCTAAGTGAGAACGTGATGAATTCCTGTCTACTCCCTTGGTCTTGGCATGTTGCCATAGTGCTATTTGTTTGTTTGTTTGAACACTGGTTAAATTTAAGTTCAACATCACATGTACAGAAAAGGGGAAGTCTTTTGTTTTCTTTTTAAGTACCCTCTGCACCCAATGTGGGGACTGAACTCACAACCCTCAGATCAAGAGTCAGATGCTCAACTGAATGGGCCACCTAAGCACTCCCAGAAAAGGAGGTCTTAACTAAGTGCCAATTCCCAGAGGTGGTTTACCCTAAGAAATTCCAGTTAGGAATTAGCCTTCAAAAGAGGCAAAAACTTTAAGTATGTCTTTTGTCACTGACCCACATTTCTTTTCTAATCTGGTGTGCTTGCTCTTTCACTGATTCCAAGGTAATAAACCATAACAACAACAACAAAGAAACAAAACAAAACTATAAACTTATCAGAATAATAAGGCAGAATAAAATTTGGCAAAAATAATTATGATATAGGTCTGAACACATTACAGTTCAAATCCTAAGGCACAAAATATGAGTCTATAAAGTAAAAATATGATAGTCTGCATTAACTGATGGCCGTTTTGCCCTTTTCTCTTTGTTTTCATGTCATATCATTGAGATATAAAGTAACTGTTTACTTATGTTGTGTGTAGCTCTTTATTTAACAAATAGATTGCTCCTGTCCTACTACTAATGCAAATAATCAGTTTTGTTAGACAAATAAGATCCCTCAACAGTTTAAACTTCTACAATTACATTCCCCATAAATATTCTAGAGAACAGATTTTCCCATTGAGAGGAATGAGTTAATTCTCAGTTAATGAGAAGAATTCTAACAGAGTATCATCATTACCTGTGAGAGGTTTGTTTCAAATTCATTTAGCATACTTGCTAAGAAAATTGATAATTCATTGTGTTGGGAAGATGAATGGATGCATATATTTCTTTTTACAGTAATGGGAAGATCCTTGAATTTCCTTTGCTAATATCCCTAGGCTCCTCTCGAAGAATGATATGCACACTAGCACATAGAAACAGATTTGTATTGTAAACGTGAATAAACAACCAGTACTATAAACCTTACAGGATTTTTGCAGGCATATGATCACTTTTAATAAACAGCCAACATTTTAGCTAAATAAAGTGATTAAAAATGGCTGGTGAAAAACAATTCAGTTAAAAAGAAGCATGTATATCTTAAAACCCAATTTCAGTGGTAACCAGAGGCCCATAGCAGTAATGTCTAGAATAATGCCCAGACCCTGGAGATAATATATCTCAGAACAGAGCCAGTAATTTTTGGAAGATCCAGAAGATTTCCTGTATCTGGAAGATAGAGTAAATGTTAATGAAAGGTAGATGTCTATAGAAATTTGGTTCAAGAAAATGATTAGATATTTAGGTAATACCAGAAAAAAAAATGGCGGTTGCTCTGAAAGCACCATTTTATGAACCGGGTAAAAATTCAGTCCTGGAGAAAAATGTTAAGAATAAGCCCTGAGAAGCTCATTGTAACAGCATATTAAATACTAGAACCAGAACTTGCCATAGGAAAAGATGCTGAAAAATATTTGCAGACCCAGAGTTCAGTTGTTATGGGGGAAGGAGTGGAGTACTGGACAAAAGCAAGCTAGCTAAAAAGCGCATCTTTGACATTCGTAACCAGTGTGAACCAACTTGTTAGGCTGAGGAGAGAGAAGATAAGGTGTTGTGGAGAGTGAGAATATCCAAGGGGCCAGAGCTCCTGTATTCTGAAAGAGCCAAAGTAAGCTATTTTAATTCAAAAGGAAAGGAAGCCCAAGAGAACACAAACACAAAGCTTCTGCAGGATACAAGTCAGGGTGTGGCGCCAGGAGTTTGGAGCTGACCTGAGGGGAGACAGGCAGCTCTAAGGCAGTTGTCAAAATCTTGTGTGTATTTGGTGTGTGAGTGTATCTACCTCAAATGGTTGTTGGGCATTCTTCAACAAGATGGACGAAGCTCAACTCCCCCTGTGCTTTCAGTCTCCCTCAAGAGGCAGCACTGAGGCTGCAGGTACAGGTAAGTAGTCCCAGATGTAGACTGGAGGTTGATTAGGGGACTCGGACCCAGGCAGGTTGTGAGGGAGGGTGAGAGACAACTTTCCTCTATAAAAGTGAAGTTGATCCGCTTTAAGCCATCTATAATTGCATACATGGTGATGCACATTTTTATAGGCATGTCTGATGAGAAAAATCAAAATGTAGCCTTTTCTCTCTCTCTCTCTCTCTCTCTCTCTCTCTTTTTTTTTTTTTTTTTTTTTTTTGGTCTGTTGATGCAAAATGGGCTTTTCACAGTAATGAGGCTGTTCTTCAAAAATGACCTCATACTTTAAAATCTGCTACCAATTAAAGGTTTGATTGATGTAGGGCAACATTATTTAGCAGATTTACTTTCTGAAGAGTCTGGTGTGACTACCAGCTTTGGCAGTTAAAAGTCACAGTGACCTTGTATTTGCATAAGTCAGTATAAATTATGATGTTTGTTTGGAATGATTCATCAAATAAGGCTTTGTTTTTAAAAATAATTCCTGGCCCTCCCTCTCTCTCCCTCTCCCACTGCCTCTGCTTCTCCCTCTCCCTCTCTCTCTCTCTCTCTCTCTCTCTCTCTATATATATATATATATATATATATACACACACATATACACATACATATATACATTTATGTATGTATATATATGTATATATATATTTGTATGTTACAAATATATATGTATATATACATATATATGTATGTATATATATGCGAGTATGTATATGTATACATAATACATATGTATATGTATATGTATACAATATGTATATATATACATAATACATATATATACACATATATATACATATATATATGTGTATATATACATATATATATTTGTAACATACACATATTCAAACACACACATGTAAATGTATCTTTGGTGGGCAAGAAGACATGTTTATGTAAGGGAATTCCCTCATAAACCCCCAGTCAAGCTTTTGTTCTGGGAGCGTAACTATAGAATTCATAGAAACTGACCCCTTATAAGATGATTAACAGTACTAACAGATTATAAAATCTAGGAGTCTTAAGCATATCTCTTTCTTCTCTATTAAAGAAAAATATTTCTCATTACACAATAATAGCCTTCCATTATTGAAAATTTTAAAAAATTTAAAAAATTTAAAAAATATGAATATAGGAAATAAAAGATACTCACAATAATCTATTGATGTTTTCTTTGCACAAGTATTCATACTTCAAGGAAAAAAATAATATCCATATTAAAAATTATTTTACCCAGTTTATTTAACCTAATTTTATATCATTACATTTTTATAACACATTCTTCCTAATTGTATTTTTACTTATTTATGATTTATAATGTTGCATACTATATTGTAAAGCGACATAACATAAACTATTTAACCCTTATTACTGTATCTACAAATTATCTACATTTTTTGACCTTATAAATGTTACTTCTATAAAGGACCTTGGGCATAAAATATATTTCATATTTAGAATTGTTTCTTCAGACTACATTCCTACAAACAGGATTACATGATCAAAAGTTGACCCAATTATTTTTTAATTAATTAATTTTTTTTACTGTTTACTTCTGAGAGAGAGAGAGAGTATGAGCAGGGGAGAGGCAGAGAGAGAGGGAGACAGAGGATCCAAAGTGGTCTCTGCACAGAGAGCAGAAAGCCCAATGCTAGTGCACTCATAAACCGTGAGATCATGACCTGAGCTGAAGTCAGATACCTACTGACTGAGCCACCCAGTCTCCCCCTCTGTTTTTTTTTTTTCTTTTTTAATGTTTATTTTGAAAGAGAGAGAGAGAGAGCACAAGTGTGTGCACAAGCAGGGGAAGAGAAGAGAGAGAAGGAGAGAGAGAATCCTAAGCAGGCTCTGGCGGTCAGCTCAGAGCCCCATGTGGGGCTCAGACTCACAAACCACGAGATGATGACCTGAGCTAAAATCAAGAGTTGGACACTCAACCAACTGAGCCACCCGGGTATCCCTAGGTTGACCCAATTCTTGAAATTCTTGAAATTCTTGAAAAAATTGTCAAATATCATCTTTCCAAAAGAGGATTTTATTGTTTTACTAATTTCACTCAATTAGAAAATGTTTTCTTTAATTTTTTCTCCAAATGTCTGGGGGTAAGGGAATATGCCTAGAAGATTAAGTTGTATAGAGATAGCTAAGAGGATCTCAAGGCTGAGGATGGAGTGAGAAGCAAATGCGAGAAGGCAAAATAAATGTGAGAGAAGACTGGGGCACTGAGGTTCAATAAGTCAAAAAGAAAATCTAGCAGATTGTCCCAGTTTGTCTTAGAACACTGGGTATGGAGACATGGAGACCAAGAGAAACTTCCAAATAGTGAATGGATGCCGAGAAGAGCTAACATGGGCTGTGGGCAAGCACCCCAAGGTCCTTGTCCAAAACCCTGGGACCAGGTATGTTTGGATCCAGAGGTTGTGGAATTTTTAGATTTTTTTTTTTTTAAGATTTACATACTATGGTAATATAGTACACAATGTCCCCACTGGGTTTTGGGAACACAGGTAATAAAACTTATTAATATTTTTGTAGCCAAACATTTAATTCTTTGTGGGACATCTTAAAATTCCAAATAGCCTAGTGTCAGTAACGATGAAGTTTTGCCCCCAAATGATTGCACTGCCAAGTTACACAAAATAGCTTTGGTTTCCAGAACATTTTGGATTTAGAAAATCCAAATGTGGATAAATGATTGCAATGTGGATAAAAGATTGTGGATAAAAGATTGTAAATGTGAGTGCTTAAGTAGGTAAATTATACAACAGGGTTTAGGTAACTTTTTTAAGGTTTTTTTTTTTTAAAGAAATAATGGAGGTTTTATTTCCTTTTAGTTTTTATTTTTATAAATAGTTTTTGAAAATTCATACAAATTAAGTATTTTAAGTGTGTTTTGTTTTAAGAATCAAAATATTTTTTTTTTCTCTCTCTGAATTTTCCTATCCAATGAGATATTAAAAACAAACATAAATCTTCCCTTTGACAATCAGGGACATTTTGTCTGAAAGTCTTCTGGTGGAAATTAAGTTTTCCAAGCAAATATTTTGATTAAATATTTAGATGATTGATATAAATTATAATATTTAGGAAGAAGATAGGTAGATTTACCCTCAGATTTATTCATTTTGTTGATAATTATTGCTTTTCTCCTATTTAAAATATACTCATGTTCTGATAATAATAAAGCATTGGATATTTGTGTACTACATGAAACAGTGACTCAGTGAGAGAATGATATTTGAATTCCTTTTACTTTGTCATTTATATTGTGGAAATGTTCTTTTTTCCCCCCTCTTTATACATACAATTTGATCTTTCTTAGAAATATAAAAGTCATCATTAGCAGATAAGAAGGATAGAAACATACAATCATAAGCCTAGAAGAGGTAATTTATTTCTTATGTCTCTGCTTTTCAAATAGATAGTTCTCTATCTACATTATTTCAAATGCTACAGAGATGGTGATTCATATATCTTCCCTTGGTATCATTTTCTTATATTTCATTATTCATATTCAGAGAATTTTGTTCAACTTCTAACCTAACTCATTCTTTCTGTAATTTAAATTCATTACCTCTAACCCTGTCTTCATTTGAAACAGAGTGTTTATCACCAAATTATATCTGTTCTCATGTTTAAAGATTACATTAGGCTTCAAATTTCATTTCTCCATAGTAAAAAACATTTTCTTAAAAAAAATATGTGTCACAAGTTACTTCTGTGCCCTCCTTCAGTTGGGTCAAAAAAAAAAGACACAACAATATAATAAAAAAGTAACAACAAAAATAGTGGAAATTTATGATTCAGTCAACTGTATTTATCTAGAGCTAATCAGGTGGTAAGGTAATCAAGAATAAACAAATGAATAAATTAAATGACATGAATAGATGGGACATGAGTCTATCCCCTAGTGGCTTACAGTCTAGCAGAGAACATTATATGGGTAAGTGAAGGGATTTAAAATCAGACAAATCTAGGTTGAATCTAAATTCTGTCTCTTATCTACATGAGAACTTTATCAGATGACTGAAGGCTTCAGTGCCTAGTTTCTGAGTAATAATTGTAAAAACCTAGGAGGATCCTTGTGAAGATTAAATGAGTTAATGCATTCCAAGTGCCTAATTCAGTTCTGGCCCTTAGTATCAGGTATAAGTTATAAAAGTAACCATTTATTCATGAAAAAATATTTAGTATCTATTAGGTGTCGGGTATTTATGTGAGTCTGGAGGATGAATTCTGCATAAGATCATGCCCTATCCTCAGAGAGTTTATCGTCTATCGGGAACATTAATTACAAAACAGGGAACTACTCCATATTTTAATGAGAGCAAGACAGAGAACTGCAGATGCAGATTAAAGAGATGCCTTAAATCATATTGAGGGGTCAGGGTTAGCTCTTTGACAAATTGACTGAGATCCTAAGGGCGAATGGGAAGTAATGGAGCAAAGAAAACTGATTAAGAGTGTCTAGCACAGAAGGAAAAATATATGCCAAAGAGAAATGTACTATTGCACAATAATTTCTGGGGATTAAACTATAATCCTTATGGGATTGTGAACATAAAGGGAGTAATGTAAGAGAGGATAGAGAGTTACACAGGAGCCTGATCACAAGAGGGGCTGTCAGCCATGGGAAGAAAGTTGGCTTTTATGTAAAAGTCAATGGACAGTTACTGAAGTATGTTTATGGAAGAAAAGAGAGACGAGTGGGAGCAGATAAGTATATAGGTGTGGTGGCACAAGTTCAGGAAGTTCCTGTCTTATACCTTGCATTTTCTCTTTGGAGTAAATCATTTGCTGAGGATGGGGTAAAAAGGAGACAAGGGATAATGGAGTAGGTAAGTTTCAGAAGAGTGGAGAATTTTCCTAAATAGCTATAATTGAATTTGAATTGACAATAGGATCATAGAAGGATCATGGAGGAAAAAATTGAAATTAGGTGTCCATAAATATGTGGTATGGTAGATATTGAGGTATACTTTTCCAGATTGCCATTCTAGGAGGGATTGCTGCCCGTGTACGGGGAGTGTGTTCAGCATATGGCCCCTAATTGTCAGCTCAGTCTTCTTTAGCTCCAAAAAGCAACCCCCTTAATAACCATTTTGATTTTCCTTGAGTCTAGAGAAACTGCTGAAAAATGTGGTGATATCAACCTGAGAATTTGTGTCACACTATTTTTTTTTTTCCCAGCACTTCTCAATTGGCCACATTCAGATACACATTAAGTGTACCACTAGGTGTCATATGGGGTCAGGAATCTGTCAGGTAGGTGAGTCAGAGAGACATCTGAGGATATAGGCAAAAGATAGATCCAAGTGATGGGTAGGTAGTCTACTTGGTCATAGAGAGGACTGTCATGATAGGAGATGCCTAGCAGAGAGTAGAGGTCCAGATGATTCCATGAACTGGGACTAACAGTGGGAGTAACAGAGCTTGACTGAGACATGCGACATGAACTATTCTTAAAAAATGTTATACATTTATTACAATTTAGAAATCTAACGTTTTGTAAGAAAGTATAGACAAAACTGTTGTACTGTTTAGAGAGGGTTGGGTAACAAATGTGTTTCTTCATTTCACAAATGGAGAAACTGAGGCATGGAGTTAAGTGATTGGTTTGAGGCTCCTGGTAAAGGAATCTGGATTTAGACCCAGGAGTCTGCATCCAGAGGCAACACTTTTTTTCTACTATGCTCTATAGCCTCAATTCTTTTTTTCAAAACACAGTTTGAATAATTTCTCATGGATTCATTGAACCTATGTCAGGTAGTATTTGCAGTTCTATCTCATTCAGTATTTTATGGAGACAAGTGGGTTCTATGGATAGGTCTTTATTTCACTCAATGAGGGTGATAAATCTTCTGTTAATATTTGATTCTCACATGATTTTGGTTATTTGAAAGGTATTTTAACTTGCCAAATTCTATTTTAAAAGAAGTATGAATACCTGTCATTAGTATATCTCTTCATCTATGCTATAGAATATTTTTGTACTCTATGTCACATTTTAGCTTTTGATAATGCATGATCATGTGTATATTGAAAATTCTTTGTTTTAAAATATATCTTTAAATTGGATAATTTTATTCTTTCTAAAGGAAATAATACAGTCCTTCCAGCCTGGGAGATTTGCCTTAAAAAAATCTGACAGTGAATACTACCACAATGTATTATGTGACTTTGGGCAAGATACTTGCCTCAATTTCTTCCCATAAAAGTATAATACCTTGAAGAGTCATAGCAAGAACTAAATAATTATCCATACGTACATACTCATACCACACACACACACACACACACACACACACACACACACACACACAAATACACACACAGTACCTAATATGCATTCATCCTATCCTGCAGTAGGTGGTCAATAAATGTTCTCCACATTTTTTAAATGTTTATTTTTGAGAGAGAAAGGGAAGGAGGCAGGAAGGGAGGGAGAGAGAGACAGTATCCAAAGCAGGCTCTATGCTGTCAGCACAGAGCCCGATGTGGAGCTTGAACCTACGAACCATGAGATCCTGACCTGAGCTGAAGTGGGACGCTTAACCAACTGAGCCACCCAGGTGTCCCTGTTCTCCATGTTTTAATACAGTCAAATACTCAGCTATGTTAATCCATGCAAAGAAAAGTTTCAATGATATATATTAGACAATAGCATTGGTTATTCTCTTTGATTCTAAAAATCAATTCTTTCCACTGAAAATGCTTTTATCAGGGTATGCTTTTTGCCATTTCTGAAAAGAGACTAGCTGCAGAACTGCTCACTCTACCCTGTGCCAGAAATAAACAGTTGACAAAAACAGCATGACTTTGTTTGGCATCTCAGTATATATTAAATATTAAGAGTTCCAGTAATTTAATTGTTGATGTTAGGAAAAAGAGAAAATAATAATCTAGCACTCACATTTCAAAGTCACTTTTGTAGAGAAGCTAGTATTGAATAAGGGAGGTACTTTTAAAATTGGCAAATATGCTTTATAGAAAATAATTCATCAAATCCCAAAGTACCTATAAATAGAAGAGTGTCTGGCACATGGAAGGCACTCCATAGGATTTGGGAAATAAATGTGTTAGCAGTTGGGTTTGTTTCTTTTAATGATATAGAAGCTCCACTCAGTGATTATCTCCTTGCCTCATGACATACAGTTAGTAAATATTGGAGCTGGGATTCAGCCTCAGCTTGTTTAACATCAAAGCTGGGGTTGCCTCCACTACACCATACTAGCTTGCTGTACTCAATACATTATTGTAGAAACGATATTGATTTTTTGTCTTCATGCAAAATTAAAGGAAGTTTTCCTAAATTCTCATTAAGAGAAAGTAAACAAAAGTATATGGAAGAAATTTTAAAGGAGCTTAAAAGAATTTAAAGGAGTATCAAAAATATTAGATCTCGGGGCTAATTTTTCCTTAGATCGTTCTGAAATCTGAATCTTAAGTTCTTACTGAAGACTTAGAAAACACTTTCCTTCTTGAATGGTGAAAACTAAGAATCAGCCAGCGTGGCATGCTATTACAAGCTGGAATTAATTCTAAATTCCAGCTTCATGGAATTTTAAATTATGCAGAGTTGAAAGGGAGAAATAGAACCTAGGTTAATTAAGCTTCATTCTTGTAATTTTTAAGGTAGCAGCTTTAAAAACCTTCCAGCCTAAGGCTGGCCAGACAACAGGGATTAGTTATTGTAGACAAAGCCATTCCATCAATGGATACACTTAAATAGATATAGATATAGATATAAATACAGGTATATATATAGATCTATCTATATATATCTATATATATCTATATCTATATATCTATATATAGATCTATCTATATATATCTATATATATCTATATCTATATATATATCTATATATATCTATATCTATATATATCTATATAGATATATATAGATATATATCAAGGTGAGCTTGTGTGTGTTTATTTTTTCTGATTATAAAAGTAATAGATACTCCTGTAAGAAGTCTTTATATTGAAAAAATGTAAGGAATGAAAGTAAAACCCTTTCATGATTACACAATCTAGAGCTAGATGTTGTTTTTTTTTTTAATTTTTTAATGTTTATTTATTTTTGAGAGAGAGACAAAATATGAGTGGGGGAGGGGCAGAGAGAGAGGGAGACACAGAATCCAAAGCAGGTTCCAGGCTCTAAGCTGTCAGCACAGAGCCCAATGCAGGGCTGGAACTCGTGAACCGTGAGATCATGACCTGAGCCCAAGTCAGATGCTTAACCCACTGAGCCACCCAGGTGCCCCTGGAGATAGCCACTGTTAACACCTTTGACTGTTTCCTCGGTTTGTTCTTAGCAAATGTGATTCTGGCATGAAGAATCATGCTATGCGCATAATTGAATGTGCTCCTTGTTCCACTTATGTTTTTCCTTTGTGTTTTGGAGAGCTCTTCATATTAATTCTCTAAATTCTTGATTTCACTTTCTCTAGCACCCATTCTGGTATTTAATGATTTAATGTTGATTTTAACTTTGCCATAGTGTTTTTAGATTTCTTGTCATTTTTGCTAATTTTGTTAAGTATTCTTTTAATCTCAGTCTAGTGCCTGATCTCATGCGAAATTGCAAAATTTAAAAGAGACGCTGTAATTTTGTATGATTTCAATACAGTCATTTCAAAGTTCTTCACTAATTGGTATTAAACCTCCCCCCCCCCCATATTCCCTTTTTTATTCACTGACATGCTTTCTTTGCCGTATTTACTGCAGTATTTTTTCATGCACATTACATTTTAAATCTTTTAATTCATCCTTGGCAAGGGAGGGATTTTTGAGGATCTACTATTTGCCAATAGGCAGGATAATTTCTCTTGGACCCCTTACACTTTACTTAGGTGGTGCCAAAATTTCTATAGCCAATGTTTACCATGTTTTGATGACTCTCATAAATCAGTGTTGATTTAATCCCTCTATAGCAATATTTTCTGTGCCTATTGAACTATTAATCTCTCTTTAGCTAAGTTACTCATATCTCTCCAATTTAGAAAAAAATATGTTCCCAGGTTACATACTTAGTGTAGCATTCAACGGATATACACACACTAAAAGATGTAGATGTTAAGGACTTTGAGAACAGATTATCTTCAGAATCAACAGTTAGCTTTATCATTTCTGAGTTTAGAGAGCAATGGATAATAATTACTTCTTACCAGGAAGGAAATGATTTTTTCTTCTTTCATTTGATATTTATTGAACCTATATTTATAAATCTAGACTCAAAGATAAAGCTATTTAGACTGAACTAAGGAACTTACTTAGTTCTTAGCTAATTTAGTGATAACCTAAGCATTAAATTTTGTATTACTATCTTAAAACCCCTCTGTAGTTTTTTACCTGAATTATTACCGTTGCAAAAACGCATATTTCCTACTAGTTTTGCAGAAAATAGGTTTGACAATGATGGTTTGCTGTTCCTTATCATAATTATAGCATTATAAGTTTTTTTAAAAAGATATTCTAGAACAGTTCTTCCTACCATTTCAGAGAATTTTGAGGTTGTTTGCAGGGCATCCTCTCTTTTGACAAATATAATAAAGTGGCTATTACACTTCCTTTTTTATCATCTCAGAAATAGAGCTAAAATCAAGTACTGACTGACTCCTGTGGATGTGGAAATTGTTTTATATGTTTTTGTAGCATACAGATTGGATTAATGTAATTCTCTGTTTTCACCTTTGTCAGGATTCTCATTGTAAAAAATGTGACACATACTGTATTTGGTAATAAGTATGATTCATGGCTCCCATGGGATAGTTAAAAATCTCACCAGCTGAAGTCTCTCTATTGGTTTATTATTATGAACTGTCTTAAATTTTAAATTTTCCACATGTGTGTTTGTTGACTCACTCTTCATACAAAATAAATTATGTTCCACTAAAATTTATTTTAGATAATTATTAGATCATGAAGACAGTCTCCAGCCTACCCAGAAACAAGGGAAGGACTGTGGAAAACAATGCTGAATGGTCTGAAATAGCATCATAATGCCTCTCCACAACCTTGATGGAAAAATGAATAAATACCAGTCTTGTGCTTATTTCAGCTTTTAGTTTGAGTTTTTCCCTGTCTGCCCTCTGGTGGGACTACTAATAAATAAATGACAAGCTAAAATAATTACCAGTGAGAGAATGCATAAGAAAAATATCAGAGAAATGAGATTCAGAGTTTTGCTTACCTCACTTTACAAAGTAAAGCATGCTACATGTACTTCTAATGGGATGATGGATCAAGTTGATTTTGAAGAATGAATGACTTCAATCGCAAGGACTGAGTAGTAAAAATAATGTACATGATTCAAAGTTAATATTTTCCTTCATTTTGTGTGTGTGTTCCTGTAACTATTCGATGACAGAATAGTAGCAGAAAAACCAATCGCTTACCTATTTTGCTGTCTGTAGGCTGTCTTGATTTTTCCCTTTTTGAAAAAAAAAAGATTTTTTTAACTGAATTTAATTAAATTATGATTTACTGACATCAGATAGACACATACTTTTTCATGATCTGAAATGGATCATTTATTTAATCATAAAAATGCACATAAAGCAAATGACTTCATTTTAATATAGTTCCTGAATTATTTGAATTTGAGCAGATCTTGATAAGTAGAAGCACTGATTTTGTCTGTGGCATTCTTTAGGAAAAGGTCAACTAATATCTTTTAAAGTAAATTTAGAGATAAGAGAAATTTGTTTTCAAATCTTAGTGAAACATAGATATTTTACATTTAATTTCTCAAAAAATTTATGGTTATTAACTTTCAATTTTCTCAAATACAAGAAAAACAAAACCATGGTATATTACCATTATTTTATAAGTTGAAGCCTATTTGAACATCAAAAAGGAAAAACAACATCAAATTGTAAGAATTCCATTCAGTTTTAGGAAATACTCTATTAAAAGTCACTACATCATCTAAGTGACATTTTAATGTCTTCCTAACACTGATAACATTATGTAACTGACATTGCACAGTCTACCTTAAAACATTAACTTTGCATTTTTTTCTAAAAAAACATTTATTTCCATTCTTACAAAATCTTAGTTGCCATGACAGTAGGATGTCATTTATTTGAAGGAAAATGGTGACATATTTTTGGTGTATAATTATGTTCATTTTTTATTAGTGATATTAAACATTTTAGTTTTTATTCCTTCCATGTAAAACATAGCTATAAAAATGTCTATCAGTAGCACCATAGTGGTGGCTTGAACCTACATAGATTCAATCCATCATTAGAAAAAATCATTTCTTCCTTTTGAAGCAGGATTTGTGTGCTATGGTACTTAAAACCTTGGACTCCAGAAAGCCACCTGCTTCTGCTGAGGTATTCAGACAAAGACTCTTGGAAGCTGGCCAGGTTTGTGCAATGCTCAAACCCATTGCTTACGTGTTTGACAGTAACATCTGGTAGCACAGATGCCGAATTCTAGAGAGCCATAATTATCTTTGAGAGAAAGGAGAAGTTGTCTTACTGTTATTATCATGCTCCTACTGCAGGTATTAGAAAGAGGCAATCATTTTGTACTTCCCCGCCAACATGTTTTCTCAGTTTTGGAGATGAAATTTCTAGATCATGTACAACATTGAGATTAAGAATCATTATGTGTTTTTAAGTGATACAAAGTTTCCAAAAGAGCATAAAGGATGTGATAAAAATGTTTTGTTGTTTCCAAAGTGCCTGTTCAAAAGCCATTGAGCTAGGTGCCAAAAACTCATAGGTTACCCTATTCAAAGAAAAGTTGATGACAATACCCTCTCTTGGTTTCACACTGTATCCTTGAGCCACTCATAAATAAGACTGTCAGATTTTGTACCAATGAAAGGAGCTTGTCTTAGCTTTGTTTATCACAACTGTTAAGAATTCCCTTTTCCCATTTTTCTCTCTCTCAGACAGATTATTTTTAAAAAGTATATGACAGGTGGTAGTGCATCTATATGTTGATTGTCTTTTAGAAGCAATATCTTATATACTAAGAGCACCCTCAAAATAATGGTCTGGAATTTCTTGATAGCCTTCACCTCCAGGACTGAGAAATTGCAATTTTTGATTTGGTAACTCATAGTAACATAGCATAGTAACTCATTTAGATAGCCTGCCTTAATTTGCACCAGTTTTCCAGAGTTAATGGGAACAGGTAATGGGCATTTTTAAGGAATACAAAGATGATCAGGGTAGGCATGTATAAATTTTACTTTTCTGTTTCTCATTCTGAAGATCTGAATACAAGGCTGTCATTCATTGATATATATATTCTTTGCTTCATCAAATATTAATGATAGCCTACAATGTGTAAGGCATTCTGGTAGGTGCCAGACACACATTAGTGAATGAAACTGACATAGTCCCTGACTTCCTGTGGTGTACAGGTTATTCACAGGAGTTACAAAACTCAAATGCCTTTAGGGCCAAGCAGATAAAGCAAATGAGTGAAGCTGTGAATATAAACTGATAATTGGGGAAGCTGTTGCTAAAGGAGAGTGAATATTCTACTGGACAGAATTCAAATGCAAGATATATTTAAACAATCAGTCATACCTTTGGGAAAGAAAAAAAGAGAAAATTGCACCCAGAGTGTGAGCACTCCATGTAGCTCTCTGCTCATGAGTTTGAGTTTCTTGTAATGAATCAGCATTGCGATACCCTAGCAACTTTGAGAACTGTATCTACTTCTGTGAGCTGATTCTTCCACCTATCATGTATCATGTCATCAACAGTGTGAAGTCATTGCCTGGGAGAAATCAGCTACAGGGACCAGGGTGAGGATTTAAGTTCCTGTTCAGAGAACAACTAAATTATACATGGCTGAGTAGGCAGCTACTTTAGGCACTGTGGGCTTGACATGGATTGGTGCCCGTGTTGATCAGGTGGGGCTGCTGTCTGCTCTGGTGAGGTGCAGCAGTTCTAGCTGACATTCTTCTGGTTTGCTCTGCTGGCAATGGCTTTTCTGCCATCAACATCCTATTTATTGTCCTATAAACTGGGAATTGTCTTCCATTCATAGCAAATACTTCATCCTTCAGAAAACAAACTATCATGATATTACTTTAAGGTGAATGCAGGTCAAACTTCCTTCAAGTTAGAAACCACTTTATTTTCTTGATTCAGCATGGTAGCAAAATAAAGGAAAGAAAAAGGTAACATCTCAAATAGTAACAGTTTGACTATACACCCGATATATAAACATACCGCTCTACCATATATTGTATGAATTACAAAATCTATGCAAAAACCAGAAATCTTCAAAAGGTTGAAATGGCTTACTATTTCATTTGCACGCTTTAAAAAATTGTCATCCATATGCCACACACCAAGGGCTAAAAATTAGATCATTATCATCATAAATAATAGCAACAACAATAAAATAACAAATACTAACATTTATTGAGTGTTTATTACTTTCTAGACACAGTTAACATCAGAGAAATTGAGCAAAGTAATTACCAAATATATTTTCTAACTTATTTTAGTATAAAATAAAATTGTTAATGTCTACTCTATTGCCACCATTCTTTTTCATCATTTAGCAGATTAAAAGTAATGTCCTCCTTATAGTTTGTATTTGTTTTTAATAGCTGGTGTCAATTGGGTAATGCCTCATTACTCTTCTAGTGTAAGCCGGATTTTTTTTATTAAGAATTTATAAGCATGACTATATTGTAGAAGGTTATCAGCAGTAATTTCCAAAGCTTTGAACACAAAAATCAGCATAAGTTACATGATAAAGAGATATAGGTTTCTATAATATATATAGGAACTTTCAGCTATGTTTCTAATATCATGGAACTAGTATTTTTGCTCTTGTCTCTTGGAGGCCATCCCATGATAAACTAAACCTAATACAAATTTGTTCCATAGTTTAAATTATGAGAATATACTGAACAAATGTTAGAAACTTTTTTGATGATTTTCTTCTGTAATGGTAAACAATAAATTAGGACTCTGATACTCATAGTATATGGATATATAATTCCTAGGGAGAATTAAAGAAAACTGATATATCAAAAATATATAGAAGTAAAACAAGGGTGTTCTGGTGATGAGAAAAATAATATGGATATTTAAGAATTGCTACAGTATGTTTAAATTAATATATCAAAATAGGTTCCCAAGTAAGTTCTCATTGAAAATAAATTTTTAAAGGTACCCAAAGGAGCCATGAGATTTTATTTAAAACAGAAATTACACATTCACAAGTATAAACTTCCTTCCAAGCTTGAAATGCAAATACATGAATATCCTTATTGTTTCAGTTTATTGTTTGAGAACCTATGTGTCTTATTAACAGGAAGTATGCCATTATCTCTTAAAGATCTTCTTCCTGCTGGATTGCCCTAAACCTTAAAGGTTTACACAATTTGAAGGGTATCTAGCTTTTCCAGTCAATGGGGAAAGAAAGCAGAGCCTGTTTTAACCATTCTCTAGCTGCTTTTGCTTTTTTGTACCATGTCATGGCGGTGTTAAAAACTGGGCTGTCCTGCTAACAAATGAAGTTCCCTGGTGCATTGAGATGTCCCCCACCAGAACAATTTAAAGACCCCCTGACTCCACAAATGGGCAACTGTACCTTTCAGTCTAATAGTAGAAATTGCCCTGTGCACAGATCCTCAGGGCAGACCCATCATTCTATATAGCATTTTTGATTCGCATGTGAAGCTTTGCCCATGGGTGACACTCTGCTAAAGGGGGGATGTATCATCACTGGATCTGACTTGTCCCATATAATATAGCTAGAACCACTGACACTGGGTGAGTTCTAGGATTCAAGTAGCATTGAATTTTAAACATTTAAAGAAAAACTACTTAATTATATCCTTTATTGTGGAAAGAGATCACCACTCAGTATCCACAATCAAAAAGTGATGGGGCGCCTGGCTGGCTCAGTCAGTAGAGCATGTGACTCTTGACCTAGGGGTTGTGAGTTTGAGCTTCACGTTCAGTGCATAGATTACTTAAAATATTTAAAAAAATAATCAAATCAAAAAAAGTGAAATAGAGAGTTATGAAGTCAGCCATAGTCTTGTTGAGCAAGGCAGACTTCTGATCTCATTTGAATCATTGGTGAGTGGATTAAAGACATAGTAAGTTAAGTAGGCCTTAGAAGCTTGTCCACTGGACTGAGTCTATTGCTAATTGGCTGACTTTCAAATGAGGCTATCACTGATTGGTTGGCTTATAGAGTCTGTCCACAGAATTGAATTGATTGAAATTTTAAGACTAGTTCTAAAGGTAACCAACAATTAGACTTTTCCTAGAAGTGTGGGAACTTTTTAATGCTTATTTCTTTCCCACAACTAATTTAACTTCCCACCTTATTTAGGCCAAATCTTCTGAGGGGATTTGTTTGAAATTATTCAAAATGACTCTTCATTGGAAGAAGTTTCCAACATGACTGATTTTTCCAACAGGTAGTTCCTAGATAATTCCAATATACCTATATTTCTGGGGACAAAAGAATGCCTTTAGCAATTTCAAGGTGATTTTGTGGTACATATATCACTAGAAAAAATACTATAAAACTTAGATTTTGTTTCTGCTGCATTGTCCCACCAGATTATGAAAACTGAATACATTAATTACAAGCATAATAATAGGGTAAATCATCTGTCTACTCTAGGAAGATAAATCTTAATTCTTCTAGACATAGTATTTTCATTAAGAACACAGATTTTAAAGGACAGTTTATCTACTAAATGACCTCAAGAAACTTATTGAACCTTTCCATGTCTCTCTTTTTTCATTCATAAAATGGTGGTGAAATATTACCTTTGTCACTGGGTTGTTTTTAGGAGTAAATGAATTAATATGTGCAAAGTATTCAGAACAGTCTTGGTACATAGTGCTATATAATGATAAAGTGTGTGTGTTTGCTTTCATTATTGTTAATATCATAGACTAAGAAATTATTTCTCATCTGGAGTGTTGAAAAGAAAGGGAAAGCTTTGTAATTTGTCATCATGTTTGCTACATTTTTCTCACTTCTGAGGAACAATGTGGGGTATCTTTGACACCTAAACTCTGAAGAATTGAAAATAAAGATAAATTAAACAAAATGTAACAGAAGGATCAAAGTCCCAAATATCTATTTACCTCTGATGAAAACCAGTCTAGGAGTTAGAGAATTTATACCAAATCATAGTACTCTCCTAACTTTAAATCCCTGTTTTTGTTTGTTTTTGTTTTGTTTTGTTTTTAGAGAGTTAAAAAAAAAGTTCAAAATGAAAAACAACCTTTGAGTAACTATAAAGGGAAGGAATGTTAGGGTAGTTGAAGGTATATAAGGGAGTGAGGAGGGGTTCCTCAGATTTTGTTATCCTGAGTGTATCACAAATTGGCCACATTCATATGACCTTCAGATTTTTCAAACCTATCTGAGTCAATGGTTCCCCACTCTGGCTTCATATAACAAACACTTGGAGAGGTTTTAAAACAAGATTCCTGAGCCTCACCTCAGATCTCTGGGGCAGTAGGGCCTGGGTATCAGCAGATTTTTAAAGATCCCCAGAAGAACACAGCATACAACTAGTCCAGGGAATTACTGAAGGGTTCTAGGTGTTCCTTGGCTAGTGGGTGCCTGGGTTTTGGGACAGCCACAATGACTGTTCCTTTGACACTTGCTTTACAAGGTATCAATTTAGTTTTCAGAATGTTAGCATCTGATATTCAAAGTGACAAAAACAAATTTGGCTAGCTATAGACAGAAGCTACAGAATCTTGACCACAGCTAAAGTAGTTCAGGAAGCTTCTGGTAATAAAGAGGAGAGTAAGATTAATGATGGTCTTTATACTGGAAATTAGTTCTTGGTGTTTTAAATGTATGGTAGTTTTTTGCTTTGGTTTTAATTTCTCTTTTTATTGTCCTTTTCTATTTTTTATACTGGATTTTGAATAATTCATAGCTATGTCATGTGTGATTATTATTTATACTTCTGTCTTAATAAATAAGTTTGCATTGCTCTAGATATTTTTAAATATTGCATCCAAAAGATGTAGGCAGTGTTTTCCAATGATTATGCAGTAGAATCACCCAAGGAGTTTTTAAAAGATACAAATCCTTGAGTCTCATCCCAAACCAAGTGAATCAGAATCTTTGATTACGAGACACAGACACTGATTTTTTTTAAAAGTTCACCAAATAACAATGTGCACCCAAGTTTGAGAACCATTTATTTAAGAAGTGTAAGTAAAACAATAATTGAGAAGCACCTGAATGGCTCAGTCGGTTAAGTGTCGGCTCAGCTCATGATCTCAGGGTTCATGAGTTCGAGTGCCACTTCGGGCTCTGGGCTGACAGCAACCTGGAGCCTGCTTCAGATTCTGTCTCCCTCTGTCTGCCCCTCCATTGCTGCTTGCACTGTATCTCTCGCGTTGTCTCAAAAATAAATAAACATTGAAAAAAAAACAGTAATTGAGAAAAAATGGAGATATGTGCTAAGGGAAAAAAGAAAAAGTGCAATTTAAAAGTTGGCATACTTGGGGCACTGGGTGGCTTAGTCGGTTAAGCGTCCGACTTCAGCTCAGGTCATGATCTCACAGCTTGTGAATTCGAGCCTGAAGTCCTATGTGCTGACAACTCAGAGCCTGGAGCCTCTTCAGATTTTGTGTCTTTCTCTCTCTCTCTGCCCCTCCCCCACTCACACTCTGTCTCTCTCTGTCTCTCAAAAATAATAAACATTAATTTTCTTTTTAATTTGGCATACTTTTTGAGGAAAAAAATAGAATATATTTTTAAAATTCTAGACTGCCTTTGGAGGTGATTGATAAAGTAGTGAGTTAAATTTAGACCTGTTCAAGGAGGTAGAACAAATGGCCCTTTCAGGTTGCTGTCAGAGTAAGGGGTTCTTGTTTCTAGATTAAATTGTCAGGAGTGAGTATTTATTCTTCAGCATTTCATGCTATCCCAACACCTGAGTAAAACACTAAACTGAACCATAGATTTAAAACGAGACCATAATCTTTGGATGCATGTTAGATTCCATGTTCTTTAATATCAGACAAATCTTTAGATAAATAGCTCTACTACCTCAGTGAAGACAGTATTAATAATTCCCTGCATGAATGAAGTTCATTATTTGAAGATGAAATGTGTGATTAGTATATATTGAATTACATATAATGTGATCAATGATTGATTATGCTTATCATTTCCTACATTACTTTTTTTCTTTGAGCATTATGTTAAAATCACACTCCTTAATGGTTTTGAAAGGTGTAAAAAAAAAAAGACCCTAGCGTTTAGTGTAATAAATTGTTTGATGTATCCTATTTTTTATTTGTATTTTAAAATGTCATCCAATGAGGTGTTGATTAAATTACTACATCTTATTCTTTATTAAATTACTAAATTTATTCTAGAAAAAAGTAGATTGCTTAATCTAAAACATTGGCTGGAGGACATCTGTAACAGGCTCTCATCTGATTTTAAAAATTTAGAACTTCTCATATGATCGTAGGTATCACATATCTAGTTGGGTACAGCTGACCTGCAGAAAAGCAGGGGAGGGGGGTGGTATACCTCCAGAACTACTGTGTTCATGTTAAAAAAATAGATGTTTTAAATTAGTTTACCTTTTACTTCCTACTGTATTAGTCAAGGTTCTATTGAGAAGCAGAATCAACAAGAGCCATATATATATATATATATATATACATATATATATATATATATACACACATATATATATATCATCTATTTATACATATACATGTACATATACAACTAATGTAAGCATATATGAGCATGTATACAAGCAATATATATATTGCTTGTATATATGTACAACATATATACAAGCAATATATATATATGTATATACACACACACATATATATATATACATACACACACACACACACACACACACACACACACACACACACCCTTAGAGAAAGAGAGAAAGACATTTGTTATGAAGAATAACACTCATGATTGTGGACACTAACTCCCATATCTGCTATCTCTAAGCAGGAGATCCAAAAAGCTGGAAATATAGTCCCAGTTCAAGCCAGAAGGCCTGAGAGCCAGAGAAGCTGGTAGTGTAAGCCCCAGTCAAGCAGAAGATGAACACTCTCTCAGCTCAATCAGTCAGAGTGGATTCTTTTTTCTTCCACCATTCTCTTTCATTCAAGCCCGATATGGATTAGATGATGCCCACCCACATTGGTAAGGGTAATCTTCTTTATTCAGTTCACTGATTCAAATGCTAATATCCAGAAATACCCTCAAAGACACACCCAGAAATATGGTTAGCCAAAGATTCTAGCCACCCTGTGGCCTGGTCAAATTGACACTTAAAATTAAAAATCATACCTACCTCCCTGGGCTCATTACACCAGAATTAATTAAGCCAAGTCTAAGTCATTGTTTTTTTTAACACTATAATGAAGTTTTTTTTACCTAAACAAAGCCATCATCATTGTATCAAATTTAGCCTCTTTCTCACTCTTTGTATTTTTGTCATTACAAGAAAGAAGGAGAAATTACTGTCAAAGTACCTGTCTTCTGTCAGCATTCTAGAAAATTTGGAAATATTTCAGATCTCCTGAGTTTCAAAAGTCATCAAAATGATTCTTTAAACCAAAATCATAAAAATAAACTGACTTACATTAACCTTGGGACTGCCTACCTCCAGTTACTATACTTAAATTGATAAAATTGTGCCAGTTCTGTCACCAGAATGAAAGATCCTCTACATCTAAGTAAAATACAACATGAAATATAGAAGGCAGTACTGTGTAGTTGTAAAAGCTGGAGTTTTGAGCTAATCTTGGTTCAATCTTTTATTCATTGTTTATATGCCATACAGACAGGCCCAACTTATTATTATTATTCAGCTTTATAATGGTTCATAAGCAATGCACTATTGGGGAGCAAGAATTCCTGTCCCCTCAAAGGTCCTTCTAGCTGGACTAAAAATCAAACTGACACGAGACAGTTTAACAGGAGAAAGTCAAACTTAATAGGCATACATACATACAGGGAATGCACATAGACATGCAAATTCCAAAGACAGGCCAAATGAGGTATATCTGTCATTCTGAATTAAGGAGAAGGGGGTAGGGTTTGGGATTTCAGAGGAAAGAAATACAGAGGGCTGTAAGAAGAGCAGATGATTGGTAATTAGTTGTTTGCCCTACTATATAGAGGGTCACTCAGGTAAAATTTATCTCTGTTAATAACACTTACTCTGGAAAAGATCCCCCTACTTTAGATTTTATTGTGTGGTTAAGGGAAGGTCAAAAGTTTCTCTTGAGCCCACAGGGACTCAAGTGCCTTTAGTGCCTTTTTTTCACATGACAAAGTGGCACATTTAGGAGGGGGACAAAGGGGAAGGGAGGCTGTCCAGAACCCCTTCAGCACCCCTGCAACACATTCTGTAGAAACCATACTTCAAATTTGGAATCTTGCTCATTTCCCTGGCTAGTGATAGGTGGTTTCATATTCTTTGTGATGCTGAGTAGTGGTGGGGAGCCACAGTTCCCAGCCATACAATGAGGAAAGTAAATTCACTGATTCACTTACAACCATACCGTATCCATACAACTATTCTGGTTTTCACTTTTAGTATAATACTCAATACATTATATGAGATATCCAACATTTTATTATAAGATAGAATTTGTGCTAGAGGATTTTGACCAACTGTAGGCTAAAGTACCTGTTCTAAATATGTTTAAGGTAGGCCAGGCTAAGCTCTGATGTTTGGTAGGTTTGGTGTATAAAATGCATTTTGACTTAACGATATTTTCAGCTAACGATAGGTTTATTGGGATGTAACCTCATCCTAAGTTGACCAAGATCTGCATATCCTTCAATTCTTTAAGCCTCAGTTTTATCATTTGTAAAATGGAAAGAATACTACTTACTAGAGTGGCTGTGAATAAATAAGGTAATACTTGTAAATAAGCTGACACACAGAAGGCGTTGAGTAATAAATGGGTTTGATTAATGTCTTGATTTTGTATGTATATGGAAAACTAACAAACAACTCTCAGTCCCTTTATTAGAAGGGCTTCTAAGGCTCCAAGCTTGATCTGGACATTGCTTATTCCAACCACATTCATATAATATGTCTTAGGATCAGCTTGCTGTCACTTAACATGCATCTATCCATGATAAGCTAGCTGAAAATGCAGAAGGACAGGGAATGCCTTAACTAAGATTCTCAAATTGACTATAATTTCCCCATGTTAACTGAAAAGTGATCATACATCTCAGTTTCTGTCCTTTGGGGTGGATGCAATTTGATGCAATTCCAGCTGGGGATTGACAGTTTTCTAAATCATTCACAGGGCTGCAGTTTATTGACACAGAGAGCCCATTCTTTCCCAAGTTGTAAATGTGCTGTTCATTTAATTTTTCAAAATCCAATTTTCCTGAAAAATGAAAATTGACATTTAAGCTTAGTACCCCACTCATAATAGCCAAAAAGTTATAGAAAAGGCTTGTATTTCCCCTTAGTGGAGTTTTTTGTTTGTTTAAAGTACTTTGTGAAAGAAAATAGTTTTCCTTTACCTAAATTGCTTAGTTTTAGAGTTTTCCTTAGATAGGAACCAGAATTCAGGTGGCATCATTTATTTCTTCAGTCATCAGATATTTGTTGAATGCCTATTATGTGCAAGCCACATTCAACTTTCAGCTGAATCATCATCTTGAATATTTCATAGCCTAGTGCTTAAAGCACATGTCAGTGTTACTGATTTTGTGGTCTCATATGATGAAAAGGGAAGTCAATCCTGAGTCTGTCTCAAAGAAGCAAGAATACAAACTCCAGTGACCATTTATTGTGGTATATTCCACAGAGGATAAATATTACCCTATTCTGAATTGGTAGATCAACAAGCAAAGCAATTACAATGAGCCCAGAGCTTGGTGGCACAGTGTATTTGTGAGGTACAAAGATGTTTCTGTACCTTGTTTGAGAATTGGGGAATAAAATTTCCAGATTCCAGCTGTGATGGTTAATTTTATGTGTCAACATGACTGGGCCATGGGGTACCCAAACATTTGTCCAAACTTTATTCTGTGTCTGTGAGGGTGTTTCTGAATGGGATTAACATTGGAATCAATAGACTGAGGGAAGAAGATAGCCTTCCTCACTGTGGCTGGGCATCATCCAATCAACTGAAGGCCTGAACAGAATATGCAAAGTCTAAGCAAAGGGGACCTCCTCCAGCCTAGCAGCTTGAGCTCTGACATTGGTCTTTTCTGGCCTTCAGACTGGCTGAAACATCAGTTCCTCTTGCTTCTTGAGCCTGCTGGCTTTAGACTGGAATATGTAGCATCAACTTTTCCTGGTTTTCAGGGCCTTTAAACGCAGACTGTGTATTGACTGTCTTTGGTCTTCAGCTTGCTGACTACAGGTCGTGGGACTTCTCAGTCCCCAAAATTATGTGAACCAATTCCTTATAATGTATCTCTCCTGTCTCCTCTCCTCTCCTCTCCTCTCCTCTCCTCTCCTCTCCTCTGCTCTCCTCTCCTCTCCTCTCCTCCCCTCCCCTCCCCTCCCCTCCCCTCCCCTTCTCTCTCTCTCTCTCTCTCTCTCTCTCTCTCTCTCTCACACACACACACACACACACACACACACACACACACACACACCTTATTGCTTCTGTTTGTCTGGAGAACTCTGACTAATATACCAGGTTTACTCCAAAATCTTAGGACAGTTGTTTTACTTTCAGAAAAAAAATATCAAAAGAAAAATAAGTGAACTAGAAATGATATATTTGGCTTTATCAAAGCAAATAATTAGAATGGAGAGAGAGAGAGAGAGAGAGAGAGAGAGAGAGAGAGAATGAGAATGAAGTGACCAGTAGAGGAGTAAGAAAAATTAAAAACTGGTTCCATGTTTAATACCATGCTCTGAGTCAGAAGACCCTAGGTAAGCTTCTTGACATTGCTTCTTAGTAACTTGGATTTCAGAGAAGTTTACATTTCTTAATGTCTGTTTTCAAATCTATAAAATGAGTGTTTCGG
Source organism: Felis catus (assembly GCF_018350175.1). Taxonomy (NCBI): domain Eukaryota; kingdom Metazoa; phylum Chordata; class Mammalia; order Carnivora; family Felidae; genus Felis; species Felis catus. Next base: position 91,117,288 of record NC_058376.1, on the reverse strand, counting down.
ACTCTATCACCAGTTCTCTACCTATTAGTATCATCTGGGAAACTACCTAAAAATAATGATGCTTGAGCCCATCACCAGGGATTCTGATTAAATTGAGCTTGTGTGGCGACTCAGTGTCAGCATTTAATTGATCTACAAGTGCATTTACTCTGCAGCTGGTTTTCAGAGTTACTGGAATTGATCTTAAGGTTCAAGTTTCCTTATGTGTGGACAGACTTACTACTGACTACTGATGTGAATTTAGTACTAGAAGAGGGTACTAGATGAGGTTGTATATATTGAACTTAATTCAAATAATATTATTTTAAAATCATTAATATTTTCTCTGGAAACTGTTACAAATAAGTCATGACTCTTCTTTTTCTGTGTCAAAGTAAAAATTGTATACTTGTTATCTTTAAAAAAAGAAAGGCATGCATTATTTGATTTACAATGATTTTACTACTTCATTATTTATATTGGCCAAGTACTCAAATCTTCACATATATGAAATTTTATGGTTACATTTTTACTTGTTTCATTTTTCCTTACTCAGCTCAATTGTTTGCCCTCTCTATGTCATTTGCAATTTTGGATTCCTTCATGGTAGCTGAGAAAAGGAATATAGAATTTATGTTATTATTATTTAATTATTTTACTAAAGAGAAAAAATGTGAGGCTGATCACGTTTCCAGTAGGAGGTAATATGTATGGAGCAACACAATATTCCTATTATTTCCAGTGTTATATTCACCCATCAGTATAAATACAGAGAAAATGCTGATCACTATTTGAAATCCATAAGCACAATTGAAAAGTACCTTAATGCTTAGAAAAAAAAAAGATCACATTATCTTAAAGAAACTTTCTCTTTAGAACTCTTTAAAATATAAATAGTTACAAGTTTGGCAGTGAAGATTGTTCTACCAAGAAAAGGGAACAAGAGGGATTTCTAATCAGGAATGACAAAATTCTTGAAGTGGAAAGAAAACATGAATAAAGTTAAATGTGTTTGAAATCATTGCGATTTCATAGTGAATAGTCATCTTGTAATGATATTACTGTGAAAAACTATTCTTATTCAAAACACATACTAAAAATGTATTAGGATTTTACTATTAGTAATATTTTTGAAATATATATTAATAACAATGAACATGTGATAGATTTATTTCATCTATAAACATTTTAAAAATTATTTTGTGTTTGGGAAATCAGATAAAGAGATAAAAGAAAAAGTATATTTAAGGGTTCAATTTGGATGCCAACAATAGCATATTAAACTAAATATGTCATCTTAGTAAAGATAGATAAAAAATTTTGGATTATTATATTCTCAGTTTTATTTGCAAATATGTAATTAGCTGCAAATACAACAAAAATATTAACCATCTACATCAGTAAGATTCTCACAAAAAATTTAAAAAGAAATCTGAGTTAAAAGGAAGTTTTGAGTTCATTGATATTGAGAATATAGCAAAGACCAGCTAAACCAGGATTATAGAAGCATTTCTGCCACAAAAAGTAGCTGAATTGTTACTGCGTGTGCCCCAGCCTATAAAGATGCCACAGTAGGAAATGATTTTTTTTTAGAATTATACCCAAGTTTAAGAATGAAAGTTTCAAGAATTTTATTACACATTCAAACACACACACACACACACACACACACACAGACTACAATACACATTTTTTTTTTAATTTTTAAGTTTATTTATTTATTTTGAAAGAGAGAGAGAACCAGCAGGTGAGGGGCAGAGAGAGAGGGGGACAAAGGATCTGAAGCAGGCTCCTCGCTTACAGCAAGGAGCCCGATGTGGGGCTCAAACTCAGGAACAGTGAGATTATGACCTGAGCTGAAATCAGAGCTTAACTGACTGAGCCACCCAGGCACCCTGACAATACACATTTTTTATTTTAGCCTTGACAAGATTTGGACAGGAAGTGAAAAATTTGAAATCTCTCTAATATCCCCATCATATGTAGGAGACAATTCATGCAATGCATCTGGGACAACACTGGCAATTTTTTCTGAATCTTTGTATGTAGTTCAAAACTATGACATAAGGGAACTTCTTTTGTCTTGACTACATGAGACTACATATGAAATCATGAATTAATAGCAGTACCTAAGGAGTTTCTGAATATTATGGAAATAAGGGAAGAGGATATGGGATTTTTCTTTTAACTATATGATTATTCATCATCATGCAGGTTACTACTAAAGTCACAGATTTGATCATATATATATTTTTTTAATTTTAAGTTTATTTATTATTGAGAGAGATTGAGACAGCACGAGTGGGGGAGTGGCAGAGAAAGAGGGAGAGAGAATCCCAAGCTGGCTCTGTGCTGCCAGCACAGAGCCCGATGTGGGTCTCGAACTCATGAAACCATGAGAATATGACCTGAGCCCAAACTAGGCATCGGAGGCCTAACCGACTGGGCCACCCAGGCACCCCTGACCATATTGTGATGGTTACTAACATTAGCTACCAATTTTAAATTTGTCTTTAGTATAAATTTGCTTTATAAGGGGCTAAATATTATAGCAATTCTTTACAAAAGGCTTACAAGTTATATATATAGATATATAGATATAGATATAGATATATACACACACATGTATATATGTATATATGCATATCTTCTTTGCTTATAAAAGTATAAACAATATTTAATTGTTTATTAAGAAAAAATTAAGAGTTAATTTAGAAATATTTATAATGAAGAGAAAGAATTATGATCATGAATAATTGCTAAAAGGTTTCAAAGTTGAAAAACTTTTTTTTTTAATGTTTATTTATTTTTGAGACAGAGAGAGACAGAGCATGAACAGGTGAGGGTCAGAGAGAGAGGGAGACACAGAATCTGAAGCAGGCTCCAGGCACTGAGCTGTCAGCACAGAGCCCGACGCAGGGCTCGAACTCACGGTCCGTGAGATCATGACCTGAGCCGAAGTCAGACACTTAAGCAACTGAGCCACCCAGGCGCCCCTCAAAGTTGAAAAACTTTTACCTTTTCAGAAGAAGAAAAAGTTTACAAAAGAATCCATGTCAATTTGGAAATTATTTTTTCCTGTATTTCACCAGATGTCCATAAACTTAATATTTATTTCTAATGATTAACTCCCTATCAGTAAGTTCATATTTGCATTTTTGGGAACATGATTATAGTAAAATAAAACACACTTAGAATTGCTCTTTGGTGGGCTATTTCTGCTAAAGAAAAACTGATCCATGATACTTGTCAAAGAATAGTAAGGCAGACTATATTCTGTGGGACTGTCACAGTAGGTATAAGGACCACTGCAGTGGGGTTTTGCAGTAGGGAGAGAGATTGGGTTCAACTCCAAATATAACAATAACAACAACAACAACAACAACAACAACAACAACAACAACAACAAAGTAGGAATTTATAGCCAAGGATGGGGAGTGGTGGTCAGTGGGTGGAATATTGTTAGAAGGATACATCAGTGGTTATGGGAGATTCTGTTTAAACTGACCTTACAGGGTTCTTTCTGAAGGTAGGCCAGGGTGATCAGATAGTACCCTGGGAGAGGGCAGAGCATGAAGAGCCTGATGGGATATTGAAGGTGATGACATATTAAGGATTAAGGGATTGTGATTAAACTGACTTCACAGGATTCTTGCAAAAATTGGACAATGCAGAGAATGACGAAGCTCAAAAGTCAAGGCCCAGTTGAAAAAGTTTAGAAGCGCCGGAGTAGAGTTTGACGAAGGAGAGAATCTTTGTCACTTTTTAAATTAAGAGTCAAATATGTGCAAGAATTTTTCCAAAAAAGATGCATGTAGAAGCACTGTACTTCAATTATACCAACCACAAAAAAGTGAATGTTATTTATGATTATTTAACATTAATTGTTAACATTAATTATTAACATTAATTGTAAGGTCCTAATGTTCAAACAGATTTGGTATAAAGTATAAACTGAGTTTTGGGGAAAAGGCTATTCAATTTCTTTTTTTTTTTTCTCTACTTCTTGATCAGGGATTAGAATCATGTTGCCCATTCCCCTGAATTAAATGCCCTGACCTTTTTCCTATGAGAGAACGCATTTGATTTATCCAAAATGTTTTGTGCCCCCTTCTCTCACCCAGCATATTGAAAATTTACATTGCACTGAGTTATAGTGTCTGCATAGATATTCAAAAGAATGCAAACTGCAGATTGAAATCACACCTTGATGTTTAATGGGCAGTGTGGGGGAGGCGGGTTTATGAAGGAATACCAGAGGTTTCTATTTTCTTCAGCTTTGATTGATTGCATCTCTTTCTCCTACATAACTAATTCAAATTATTTGTGCCTTTTGAGTATATAACATGAGCCAAAAGTTGCACTACATCCTCATACTGTTTGCAAACTCTCTAAGTGATTCTTGCCAGGAACCAGCACTCAAGGAGAAAGTTAGTATTCCCGATATCCCAGTAGCTTGATTTGATTTGATTTTCAAAGGAGACTTTGTCACATGAGGGGTATAAGAGAGATGTTTCTTGAACATTTTTTATTCATATTAATTTGTATTTTTGATTCTTTATTGTCTCTTCTCTTTAGACATAAATATCTTTATAATATTTAAATATTTTAAATTTAAAATATTTCATTTTTTAGAATATTTTCTGACCATATAATATGTATGATCTTACTCTTCAAGCAAGCAGATGATTTTTGCATAGATGAAATTATATTTTCTTCTCTCAGGGCTTGTAAAAAGATATCTGTAACAAACAATCTCTGGGATTTGATGGTCATGATGACATGTATGGTCTCTGAAAAATATCTGAAGTAAAGTGGTCTGTGTTTAGTTCAAAGAGGCAGGCAAATCTTTGTGTTCTATTTAAGATATATATGAAATGAAATTGGTGTTACTACCAGAGGACGTAGCAAAATAGATTTGAATGACTGAAAAGATTTGACTAGTTTTCTATTGTAGAAGTGTTTCCATGATGCAGAGGAAAAGTTCAGGATGACTGTGTGTGCTCTTTATATCTGTGGGTTATATAAATTTGCTGGAAAACATCTACATGGTTTTCAAATGATAAATGGCACATTGTTCTGAAACACCTAGATGAAAAGTTATGAAGTAGTTGTTTGCAAATGTGGTTGCTGATTTCCCTCTCCCAGAGGCTTCTTTTTGTGTGATATTCTCTTTTAAACAAGAAGGGAGTAGGGATGCCTCAGTGGTTCAGTTAGTTAGGCAGACTTGATTTCAGCTCAGGTCATTATCCCGGGGATGTGGGATTGAACCCCATGTCAGGCATTGGGCTCTGTGCTGACAGCTCGGAGCCCGCTGGGATTCTCTTCTCTCCCTGTCTCTCTCTCTCTCTCTCCATGCTCTTTCATAGCTTGTGTACACACGCACACACAAACTCTCTCTCTCTCTCTCTCTCTCTCTCTCTCTCTCTCTCTCTCTCTCAAAATCAATAAAATACACTTAAATGGGAGGTGGGTAGAAATATTAAGACTTTGCAGTTGCTTACATAGATAGTCAAAATATGGAAATTTAGCATCAACTGAAATTGGTAATGGCAAACAAAATTAAGTGTGAGGATGGAGGAGAGCCAGGAATAAAGCTGAGTGCACACGATAATAAGCTAGCCATGTGATGAGACTAGTGAAGATGCACGGCTTTGCATTTCTTCATTTGCTTATCACCATACCTATGCATAGTTGACTAGTATAAAGAGACCCAGGGGTCCATAGCACTGATATTTGTTCACTTCCTATTACATTGTAAATTGATTTATTTTTCAATCCATCTATGTGGGCTCATGTGGTAGAGGAACAACGTTCTTTTTCTGTGCTTCATTGCATCTTTTGGTTTGTACCAGCCTTGGGTGAACCAGAGAGAAAGGCAGCTGCTCACACACTGGGGAAGGAAATTCAGTGATTCATGATTCTAGGCAGGAAAGAGCAAAGACTGTGTTTGTTCTGGAGGATAAAGCACAAGATTCCACTCTCAGTGATGCAGAAATTTGAATGTGAAACAGGTTCTCTTCTTGGCATTTTGCCAGGAATCTCTAGTTTTATTGAAATCCATAAAGCAAATACCATACAAATTCACATGCTTTATATGGGAAGTTAAAAAAGTGATTGCATACCTGACCATTTGCAATGGCATGTTCTTTTTAAATCTAAAAAACTTTAAAAATTAAAGACATTTACAATTTGTAAAACCTGAGACATTATTTTTAAAATGGCCTTTTACTTTTTTTTTATTAACAAAATAAACACGTGTGCATTTAAGAAAATAATGCCAAATATAAATAATATTAAATAAGATAGCCATGCAAGAAGAAAAAGACAACAACCTGTAGTAATCCAATTTCTCATTGCACATTAAAAGATATGATATATATTTATAATGTTAATAAACACAATATGATATGTCAACTTTATAGTCAATCATATAAGGTGAATACCTTTACATCATTTATGGTTCTTGTTTCAATCTCTTCCTCTTCTTTTCCTCCAATAATGCTAATAAAGAAGTAGAAGAAACTGGCAAACTAGGTTGAAATATTAACTTAACTTTTCTAAAGAAAAAATGGTTTTATTATTTATAGCATTTTGAAAGTTTTCTGAGAGGTAAAAAAAGTTCATAAGAAATAAACAAGTAGGAAAAAAGAGAAACAAGTATGTATTGAAAACTAGTTTGTATAAAACAAACGATAAGATTCACTAATATTTATTACTCTCAGTAGAGAAATATTAACTGGCAGGAGCTGTAGACATGAAATGGAAGGAGAATATATTGTAAAATAATAAATTGTGTTGGAATAAAAAAAAAAGTCATGCCAAGCTATTTTTCTACGATATTCATAGAGGTAACAGAGTCTGGGGGCATCCCTCAGAAAAGACTTTGAAAATCACAAGAAAGCATTATCTAATGTGTATTCCAAGTCTGTGCATCTGTTTCTATATAACTAACTCCCTGAACTCCAGTCAAGAGTCACAAACAAGGGGCACTTGGCTGGCTCAGTTGGTGGAGCGTGTGACTCTTGGTGTCAGGGTAGTGAGTTATAAGCTCCATGTTGGATGTAGAGATTACTTCAAAAAAATGAAATCTTAAAAAAAAAGAGTAACAAACAAAATATTAGAAATAGACAAATTATAGAAAAAAGTAAAGGGGTCTGTTATATCTTTGAATATGCTGTACCTCTAATTAAAATTGTTTTCTGACATACCCCCTTGCCACATTTGCATTCAGCAAGTATTTATTGCTAGCCCTTAGATATGGGGTATGACATGGGGGTGGAAATGAGACTTTCTGTCCTCATGGAGTTTAAATTTGAATCTTAATCTTTTATTACTCAGTTCACATGTTTCTTCCTCTATTCAGAAATTATTAAGAATTACAGAATGCAACAGAGTGCTACTAAACCAAGAATAAACCATGTACAACCATACAAGTGCACACCCACGAGTCCTGCATTTCCACCTTAGAGTCTTGGAAAATGCTTCCTTGAGCCTTGAACTATACCCTCCAGCCCTCCCCCCTCTTTTTTTTTTAAATGTTTGTTTTTGAGAGAGGTGAGGGGTAAAGAAAAGGGGACAGAGGATCTGAGGCAGGCTCTGTGCTGACAGCAGACAGCACGACGTGGGGCTCAAACTCACAAACTGCAAGATGATGACCTGACCCAAAACCAGGCACTTAACAGACGGAGTCACCTAGGCTTTTTCTCTTCTTTTAAGTTTCGATTTAAAACATCTCCTCAGATAGGCCTTTGTAGACAACTTGCCTAAAGTAGAGTCTCCCTCCATGACCACATCTTGTTTCTCTATTTTCTATCACAGTATGCTGTTCATTTACTATTTTACAGTAATTGCCAATATTTAAAATGCCATATTTCTTATCTGAACTTTGGAGTGAATTATGACAAAATGAGAATAATCACTAACCATGTACTAACCATGTAAGTTGGTTCCAATATATGGGATTGCTGATAGGAGGTTAGTGATAACAGTAGCCTTCCTTATTAGTTAGTACTGTGGCAGTACAAACAGAAAACAAGCATATTTAAAGATGATCTGAAAACAGTGCGTTTTAAAGAATCAAAGAGTCAGTGCTTTTAGGAACTAAAATTAGACCATTTATAATAAATGCAAAATTTCAAATATACAGATTACACAACTGTTTCTCTGACAATATGAAGCACATATATTCTCCTGTAGAAGATTTTTTTTTCTACAAAGGTAGAAAGTTATAGAATTTATTAGATAAAGTGTGCCTTCTGGACAATGCTGTGTGATATAACAAGCAGTAGCTTTAGATTTAACTTAAAAAACATGTTTAAAATTATCTTTTATTATGTAATATTCTTGTTTTAATAATCTAAAGTCTGAAAATACTATAAAAATTCTATAATTTTTACATTAAATTCAAAATCATTCATGTAGTTTCCATTAAGTGATGAGGTGATGAAATTAGGTGGGTTTTTGTTGTTGTTGTTGTTGTTGTTGTTGTTGTTGTTGTTGTTTGTTTCTGGGTTTTTTTTTTGTTTTGTTTTTCATTTTATTTCAATGGCTCAACTTATTACAAAATAAAAAAATAGAGCTTTAGAAAATATATTCAAGTCCATTACTTTTATCTCTCCAACATGAATTTATAGATATTTTACATTGCTTATTAAATAATAATATGTGCTATGGATACCAGACCCATGAAAAGTCCTTGGTGTTTTGTTATAAACATTTATGAGCTGGAATTTTATTGTTGTTCTTACATGAGATTAAGTATTTTGGTATATTCATGAAAACCTGAGATTATTAGAGGAAGAGCACGACAGGATTTTTTGTAGCTTTATGGATTTTTAAAAAGTATAGGTCATCCAGATTAGTTCTACTTAAATTTATTATCAGCAAAACCAGCCCCCTTAAAACTCACTGAAGAGTAGAGTTGTCATTCTGGTTGATCTTAACCATTAACTTGGATCAGGTACTAACCACTATTTTTAGAATGTTATAATCCTATAAATACAAAAATTTACTAAAAAATAGTGGGATATACTTTCTCCAAATGTTTAACTCAAACATAAGCTCATTGGTAGTTTTGCTACCAATTTACTTGTTACTTTTGAGGTATTTGTACCTATGTTTCTCTTTGTTTTGGAATTTGGTAGAGAGAGGGAGTTATTTCTGGAGTTAGAGGACAACTGGGTTTGAATTCTGGTTCTGCTACTTACTAGCTGTCACCATGGCCAAATAATCTAGTGTCTATTAATTTCATAATTGCTTTTAACGTGGAATAGTCCAAGAAGTTCATGGCTGCATAGCTGAGAGGATGGTTGTAGGAACCAAATAAAATAATGCACATATATAATCTCTTGGCATGTATAAACGATATTGCTATTGTTGATAGTACCTTGCCTAATGATTTTGTGAGACTCTAGAAACATGGCTGAAAAGTTTTATAGCTTTTGGTTCAATGTGATATTCTCATTTTGTAGTTTGTGGTTGTTGTTGTTTTTCAATTCTGAGTTTTTATTCCTTTTTATTTTTTTCTTTATTGCTTTTTGCATCCTGTCCATGATGTATCCCTTGTCATTTTCTGTACTGGCAGTTTGGAAATATCCCAGAGTATATCATTATATAGGTTCAACCAGACTTTTGATGATAGCTATTTTGTTGGATGAGGTCTATTCCATTGATTTGTTACATGTTGCATAGGAATAGATACCTGGAGACACATATTTGTTAACTTACTGATATAGCTTGCAGTTGCAGGTGGTGGTTTACGCAATTTAACATCATTTTCAACTCTCTGGTTGAGAATATTTCAAAGCATTTCCTTGATATGAGTGAGTTCTACACATTTTATTCCCTTATGTTTAACTTTTTACAACCTGGTTGGGTTTCACTTAATAGAAGTGCTCAGATAAGCCTACTTTGTTGACAACTTTTAACTCCATTTAGATTTCATACAGTATTGCTCTGTTTATATTAAGTATCTGATAGGCAATTTCTGTTATATAATGTACTTGAATGAATTCCTAATTCCAAACATATTTCTCTTTTTCTCTTAAACAAACAAAAATCAGAAGATAACAACTGAGAAGTCATACTCTTTTCCTGTTAATTTTCTGTATTTATACATTAGCACATGAAGATAAATTAGCAAGAAGGTTTTCTGTTGAAATCTTTAAATTGCTATATATATATATATATACACATATATATATGTGTATATATATACATATATATGCATATATATGTATATATATATACACATATATATGTATATATATATACATATATATGTATATATAGCATTTGCCTAGAAAAGAAATGAATTTTCATTTTCTCATTTGTAGTGAAGATTATTAGCACATGAGGATAAATTAGCAAGAAGGTTTTCTGTTGAAATCTTTAAATTGCTATATATATATATATATACACATATATATATATGTATATATATATGTATATATATAGCTATATATACATATATATGTATATATAGCTATATATATACATATATATATGTATATATAGCATTTGCCTAGAAAAGAAATGAATTTTCATTTTCTCATTTGTAGTGAAGATTATTAGCACATGAGGATAAATTAGCAAGAAGGTTTTCTGTTGAAATCTTTAAATTGCTATATATATATATATATATATATATACACATATATATATGTATATATATGTGTATATATATATATAGCTATATATACATATATATATATATAGCTATATATATATACACATATATATATGTATATATAGCATTTGCCTAGAAAAGAAATGAATTTTCATTTTCTCATTTGTAGTGAAGATTATTAGCACATGAGGATAAATTAGCAGGAAGGTTTTCTGTTGAAATCTTTAAATTGCTATATATATATATACACATATATATATGTATATATATATGTATATATATAGCTATATATACATATATATGTATATATAGCATTTGCCTAGAAAAGAAATGAATTTTCATTTTCTCATTTGTAGTTTCAATAGTAAATAATCTGTACTCTGACTGTATAATTACTATCCTATATATTTATTCAAGAAGGTTAATAAGGATTCACATGGAGATTCATGCACAGGATGTTTACTGAAATATTATTTATATAGAGACAAATTAGAGATAAATTAATAGCCTATATTGGAGAAAGAAATAAAATATAGACGTGCTATACCTTAATGTGATATTGCCATTAAAATGTGAATTCATTGGTACATGTTTAGAATAGGGTATAAAGGCTACAATATGATTCAATATGGAAAAATATCTATACGAGAGACTGGATAGAAATAACACAAAATGCTAGGAATATATATCATCAGAGTGATGACACAGATAATTTTATATTTGTTTCTTATGTATATTTTTTTACTATTTTCTTAAATTCTATAATAAATATGTGAGAGTTTACAACAGGAAAATTATCATTAGTTAAAATACAATATGTTGTCAGAATTTTTTTTTTCTTGTATATTATGGTACTTTTACCTTTCAAGGACTTAAAATTCTTACAACATCAGGGCCCTGGGTGGCTCAGTTGGTTAAGCGTTTGACTCTATTTTGGCTCAGGTCGTGATCTCATGGTTCGTGAGATTGAGCCACACATTGGGCTCTGAATGGTGGTTTATATGTTAATGACATTTTTATGTGCTATATCTGTTTCCTTTTAGATAATAACCTTTAAACAGGTTTTTCATACACTTTAGAGAAAAACTATTACTCCCTAGGCAAAAAGAAAACAAACAAAACAAAACATGATTCTACATGTGTCTAGGAAAGAATTCTTATGATCCTGGTTTGTCTTGTGGAACACCAAAAGACATCAAATGCTAGCTGAAATATGAAAGGCTAATTATTGGGTGCTGAGTAAGCAAGTGCATGAAATTTATCATTTTAAACACAAGGCAAAATATTATAAGGAAGCCATAATCCCCACGGTAGTGAATATTCTGGGTCAAAGATAGCATATATATTGTACCTTATGATGTTGGCAAGTACCACTAAACATTGCCTGATGAAAATTATTTGTATTTGGTGGGGGAGGGACACACAGAGTATCTCAAAAGAAAGGCTGACTATATTATTCTGATTACTACTCTGAGGGAATCACGTGATTTAAGTGATCTTAGAATAGTAGAACTCACTCTATTTTCCTTTGTATAATTTCTTTGTATATTTCTTTGTATAATTTGGACTTGTATAATTTCTCTATGCATAATTAATAAATTGTTCAATTGTATGTCAATTGTATATCAAAGAAGCTGGAGAAAAAGAGAGATTAATAAAGCCTCTCAAAGGTATCTTTTCTTGATAAGAAAAAAAAAATAAACCAAAAGCCCTCACATAGACTCAGTTTATGGTATTTTCATATTTAGATACTCTATACTTAATCTAAGTCTAACAAAAAGAAACAAAAAAAAAAGTATACTTGTGCCATGTGCAGCAAAGAATTCAATATTTTGAATTTTGGAAGCAATAAGCAAACATGAATATTTTCTTGTTTCTAATTTCTCTTTTAAGAATTCATAGTCACTTTTTTGGTTAATAAATAGGAAAATAAGATGTACTGAAAATGTTATAGTGTTGCACTGATTTTTAATAGAAGATTATAAATGTGCTTTGTCATTTGGACCACTGACTTCACTGTTCAAACCATTAGTAGGTTTAGTCCAGATCTTTGCAGTCAGTGATCTTAAAAAGTATTTTCATGCATAGACTAAAGGTACATACATCCCTGGTTAAGTAATCATTTTGCTAACACTCAGTCATTATCCAAGTGGTAACACTTGTAGTTCTTTAATGTGTAATGTCCTTCCTGTATCAGTGTTCAAAAACAGTGTAAATCTCTGAATTTAATAAAATAATAGTTCCTTACTATTCCCCAGCATAAAGAAGTATTGAAATTTGAGGAATTGAAAACAATCCTAATCCTTAAGAAACATTCAAAAAAAACTTTACATGAGTATGACACAAATTGTTTATGACATATAAATACTATATGATAACATACTAATATTAACTGTGAATGCGGGAAATACAAAATTCAGACTGGTAAGGAGTTTAGTTGAAATAAGGCGGTGAGTTCAAAATCGTATTTAGGGCATGGGTTTTTAAAAAGGAGGCAGAAAACCATCTCCTGACTTCTTTGTGACTTGATATTGGCTTCCTGTTTTCATATAAGTACTTTGTTGCTTGAGATTTGGACTTATTTTTTGATGTTGTATCTGGTGCTAATTAGAAAATTTCAAGCAAAGAGCCGAAGTTTGGTTTTTTAGTACTCTATCCAATATTGCCATTCTACACTGGCATCTTTTAAAAATATTTCAATAAGACTTTTCTAATAGTTCGAGAAAAATCAGTGATTTTACCTTAAATCTTAACCTTAATTTTATTCGACATATAATGTTTTTATACATGTTTTCTGAATTTCTGGGCCATTTACTGAACTACATTAGCTAAAAATGTAATCTGTAACATTGCTTCATTTTTATGTTGCCTATTGTTCTGTTTAGCTTTCCTCTTGAGTGCTTTCAAGCTTCCTAGCTGCGAGCATCTTAATCACTGGAAGCTGTATCCACCTTTCTGCCTTCCTTGTTCTTAGCGTAGTATGTTGTAGAGAGCAACCATTCGGCAGAAGTATTGAATTAGACGTCTGCAACTTAATTTGTGGATTTCAAAAGTTTTCTTTAGAGGCAGCTGGGTGGTTCATTTGGTTGAGAATCCGACTTTGGCTCAGGTCATGATCTCAGGGTTCCTGCGTTCGAACCCCATATCGGGCTCTGTACTGACAGCTCAGAGCCTAAGCCTGCTTCGGATTCTGTGTCTCCCTCTCTCTGCCCCTCCCCTGCTCATGTTCTGTCTCTCTCTGTCTCTCAAAAATAAATAAACGTTAAAAAAAAAGTTTTCTTTGATTTTGACCCATCTAAGAATATGTGTCAATACCTTGATAACAGAACTATGAAACATGTGGTAGTTTTGAAGGTAATTCCTCATTTTAATTTTGGTCATCTCTGCCCCTCCAGTTTCATATGCTTATGATTTTCTAAGGGAAATAATTATATCATTGTACTCTCCTTCATCTTTTTAAACAGTATCTAGAAAATACTAAATTTTAGAATGATTTACGAATTATAGTGACATACCTCTGATCCCACATGCATACATTACCTGCAAAATATACTATAAAATGTAGGAAAATTCGCACACACTAATTTATTTTGTGCTTTAAGTTATTGACCAATCCATATAACAAATGTTTTAATAATCTTTCTTTTTACAAGTTAACCAGTGTTTAACAGGCCTTGTCCTTCATTCAACCAGCACTTGTACTCATTACTATATACTGCCACCTAAATAGCTTTTTGTATGCTAAATTTGTTGTTTCAAATGCACATTTTTAGCTACTCCATATTTGTATATCTTGATAGATGACAGTGAAGCGTTTGCAGGATTTCTATCTTATTTGAAAAACCATGTATAGTTATTTGAATATATAATTGCAATTTTCATATTGCCCTCAATATATATTTTATATAAAAATTTAACGATGGAAGAATTATATTACTAACATAAGTAATAAAAAGCAATTTTCTTGTACTTACTAAAATAGAATAAAGATGGAAATAATTAAGCCTGCCAAGGATAACATTTTTTAGGCTCAATTGGATACTTATGGAAGTTACACAAATGATAGGTATTTTTAACTATGAAGAAATATGAGAAAAACTAAAGGCCATACATAAAATTCTGGTAATATGTCAATAGAGATTATGTTTAAAAACTGATATATAACCTGGGAGAGAGAGAAAGAGATAGAGACTAAATGTATATGTGAGTGTGTGTGTTTTAAGCAATTGGGAAATAAAATCCCAAATAGATAACTAAATCTAATATTCAACTTTTTCACATTAACCTTCTCGTACAATGTTAGGAAAATATTGTGGCATTAAGTAACTGAAAATTCAATAAAGTTGATTTTCAAAGCAGAACTGAACTATATTTTTAAAATGTATAGTTTTCTTTTCTGTTTTGCATTTCATCATTGGAAATTTCATGACCACGCATTATAGAAATATGTTTTATGAAATTTATACAAATTCTAAGAAAAATCTCAGCTTTTGATTAATTAGTAAGTAGGATACACTGCCATGTAAATGTGCAGAGCTAAAATAAGTGATTGCCTTTTCTCCTAGAAATGAGTGTGTTTAGTAAATACTTCAGAAGAGAAAACCTGTCCCTATCATTTTGCTTTTCATTTTGAGCCAAGTTTTTTCAAGTAGGATATGTGTGTGTATGTGTGTGTGTGTGGGGGGGGGGGGGGGTGGGTGTGTGGGTGTGTGTGCGCATGCATGCTTGTATGTATTTGTTGGTTTTTGGCTTTTTAGCTCTCCAACTTAAACTTCAGGTCATTGACAACTGAAAGCACATTTTTCAGCTTTATCACTGTCCCATCTAGTACATAACTGCATCCTAGTCTTCCAAGTTTTGAAGATAGCTTCTTTCTAAATGATTTCATTTTTTTATCTGCTTATATTTCTTAACAGTGTCCTTTGTTACTTGATACTTGAACTTTGCTCTTTAAATTAGTTTTCACAACATCTTAATCATCTAAATTATTATTCCTGTTGTATTTGCTAATTTCGTGGAGTTTTATGTTCTTCACATCACCACCTTGTAGGTGCCATATGATGTCGGTCTTTTAAATTTGTTTTAGTTTTTATTCAATATATTCACTGCCCTTCTTGTTGTTTCAATAATTATTCAAGTGGTAAAGAATAATTGAGATGGCCTTTGTTTTTCTACTTCGGTTTCAGTAGAATTCTCTTTTCTGATTTTTAGCCAATGATCTATTTCTTTCATGTGTTCTCTCAATCTGTACCATTGAATCTAACATTAGATGCCAAACCTACAGGAATTATCTTAATATTCAGACGTCATACTGGGAAGAGATACATATAGGCACAAAATTAGATGCAGCAGTGAATCATAAAATATCCTTTATTTGTAACACATATCTTCAAATTTTATATGTGCTTGCCATCTTTTTGTATTCAGGCAGTTATTTATGTGCTAGCAAATATATATTATGATATGCTATTCATCTGGAAAGTGTTTTGAAAAGACAACATTCCTTTTTGATGACATAAAAAACAATTTTTATAAAGCCCATTTTCATCAAGAACTGGTTTATTTGAATCTGTGCATTTCATACTGAATGATTTTTATGTTTGCATGGGTAAAATAATTGTAAATATATCTTCTGTGGCCATATAGCTGTAACTCTTTCATCCCTGATGCCTTGGAAAATGCCTTTAAAAAAACAACTTAGATTTTTCTCCATTTTAATGAATCATTTCTTGTCAGACAAATACATAGTAATCATTTATTATGTTATAATTGCAGCATGTGGGTTTACTAAGTAGAAGAGAAAAACTTTGCATAATCTTGACTAATAGCTCTATGAATCTTGAAGCAGTCTTGGAAGATGACACATTTCAAGCTCTAGCCCTTGGTAGGTTTGCACTTAAATCAGACATTGTCAGAGAAGATATTCATACACAATTCTGGAAAGCAGTAAACAAAATGATGTCTTCCCAAAGATGGCCACATTCTAATCCCTGCAATCTTTGAATGTGTTACAGCCTTACATGGCAAGTGAGACTTTGTACATATAAATCAAGGATTTTAAGATGAGATTATTCTGGATTAGCTGGGTGAACCCAAAATATCATTGGGTTCTTTTTTTTTTAAGTTTTTAATGTTTATTTTTGAGAGAAAGAGAGACAGAGAGTAAGTGGGGGAGGGCAGAGAGAGAGGGAGACACAGAATCCAAAGCAGGCTCCAGGCTCTGAACTGTCAACATCAGAGCCTGACATGGGGTTTGAACTTAGGAACCATGATATCATGACCTGAGCAGTCAGACGCTTAACCAATTGAGCTACCCAGGCACCCTAATCGCTGGGTTCTTGTATAGATAGGAGAAAGAGTCAGAATGAAATGTGACTAAGAAAGAGGAAGTCAAAGAGAAAAAATGAATTTGAAGATACTATACAGCTGACTTTGAAAGTAGAGTTAAAAGGCTATGTTCTGAGGGAAGAAGGCAGTTTCTAGAAGTTGCAACATTCAAGGAAGTGGATTTTCCCATAGAACCTCCATAGATAAGAAGCACACCTCAGTGGACACCTTGATTTTGGTTTAGCTCCATAAACCCATTTTGGATTCTGGTCTCTAGAACTACAAGATAATAAATTTGTGCTGTTTTAAACTATTAAGTTTGTGGTGACTTATTCCAACAGCAATAAGAAACTGATAACAACAATCATTCACATATAGGAAGATGAATTATAGGAAAAAAAGGCCAGCCAATCTTTAATTATGAAGTAGGTAAAATTTATTCTCTCCTCCTCTCTCATGAGAGATGAGCCATTTTTCTGAACCTTTCATTCATGCCCTAGCAAAAGCATCTTATCCAAATTACCTCTTTCCTTCTGCTCCAGCTTGCCTTGTCTGTTTTTCTTTAAGACCTTCCAGTTTCCCCACCATTTCCATTATACCTCTCCCCCATCACCATACACTTTGCATTTGATCTCTGTGCTTACAGTTTAGAAAGTAGCTATCTGATCTCGGTTTCTCCATGAAATATCTGTTGCTGTCTCTTTATACCCATTCTCTAACCTACAAAAGATAATTCAAACCAACATATAGAGATGATTGTAATTCAAATCTACATTTAGAGGCGATTCTAACTCAAACCTGCTTAAAGAAAGTTTAGAATAAGCAGTCCTTTCTGATCCTACTTCCATAATTCAACTTAACTGTAGTGTCAAACTGTTACTAATAACAATAACAAACTGTTACTAATAACAATAACAAACTGTTACTGTAGAACTAATTAAAGAATGGGCTGTGGGGAATAACAGTAGTTGGCTATTTGAAGCGACTGATTGATTTTTAAAGGAACAATTACAATAAATTTAAAAATTATTGGTGCAAAACATAGAAGTACAAAATATAGAAGGAACACCTAACTTTTTCTTTCAGATAACAACAAAAACAATATTAGGACCTGGAATAACCCAAGCACTGTTCTAAATAATTTATATGCACTTATTTAATGCTTGAAACTAATCTGTCCCCACTTAATACGAGAGGAAATTGAAGCAAAAAGAAGCAAGGTGATTTTTCCAAGGTCAACACAACTGGCAAGTTGTGATAGTATCTATTTAAATAAGAAAAAAGTACTCCTACACATAGTTCTAAAAAATCATTTATTTCATTTGTCCCCAATGTACATTTTAGTCCCCATTATCTTCAGTCAATGTCAAATAAAATAATCTTATATAAACTACTTTGGTCACTTATGTGCAACAATATTGAGATACGTTCAAAACAGAATTGATGCCCTTGAAATAATCAAGTCAGGCTTTTGTGGAGTTGAGCTTTCCTTCTGTTTGAAGATAGGAGACTCATACAAGACATGAGCTTGTTAATACTGGAATAAACCATGCTTTAAATCAGTGATTCTTAAACTTGAAATACATGAGAATGATCCAGAGGGTTTGTAAAAGTAGAGTTCTGGTCTATATCCCTGTAGAATCTGATTCAGTAGGTCTGGGGAGGTGCCAGATAATCTGTATTTCTAGGAGTCCCTGCTAATTATGATGCAGTCCAGGGACTATACTTTGAGAATCACTGCTTTAAATCTTTAAGCCATATTAAAACCAATTCTGTGAAAGGCATAGAATTTTTAAAATTCTTTTTCTTGGCTTCCATTTTAAAATGACCCTGAATCAGGCTAGCTAATGCTACATTATATTAGTAGATTTGGACACATTAGTTTCTATAATAATACCAAGATTATAGATTGAACACTGGATTTCCTATTGAGAAATAAATGGCTACTTTTAAATGTCATTTGGTTAAGTGATGGAAAATAAAAAAAAGAGATGATTTTTTATAGACATTCTTTACCAATAATACATGATGCTGTTCCTTTGTCTAGATATGTTTACCCTCCCTGACTTGCTAGCCAAACTCTTAAGAAAGTATTTTTAATGTTACTTTTTTTTCTGAGATGACTTCTCTGATACACAAGAAGTTGTTTTCATTTTCTGCCTTCTAACACATAAAATATACTTTCATTTATGGACTGACAAAGTTCGTTTAATTTATTAATTTTTGCACATCTATTTTCTTTTATAAAATGTTAGCTCTTATTTTGCTTTATAACTCCAGAAGCTAGCTCAGGACCAGAAACATGGCAGGCACTAAATAAATGTTAGGTGATTGAATATTTGGGCTCATCAATGGTACATAGTAGGTTGCATTAACATCTGACTTCTACAAATACATACATGATGGGCAGGGGTGGTATGGTAGTTATCAGAG
The DNA here is from genome assembly GCF_018350175.1 of Felis catus. Taxonomy (NCBI): domain Eukaryota; kingdom Metazoa; phylum Chordata; class Mammalia; order Carnivora; family Felidae; genus Felis; species Felis catus. The sequence goes on along the minus strand of NC_058376.1, from coordinate 91,097,919 downwards.
TGCTCTTTATCAAGACCAAAACTACCTACCATTCAATATTATTTACTCAAGAAACATTATCCCTTATTAATGGTGTTCTCATGACAGAACCAGTTGCCCAAGGAAGTTCACTGGTTCTTCTCAAAATACTTGCATGCAAAAGAAGGACTTTGGTAATACGAATATCCTAGTGCTCCTGGTTGTTTGGAAACATCTAGAGATTTTATAAAACTTTATAGCTATTTGTAGGTTCCTTGGATGTGGGTTACTTCCAGAGAGAACTAAGTCTTAGCTACTGATACAAGGCTTTTGAGTGAATTGCTGGCATTTCGACGTATAGTAATTATATTCTTATTTTTATATTTATCATGGTTCATTTTGTTGCATTTAGGTCACTTTATCAGCTACTTTAGTTAGATTTATACTGGTTCAGAATTTAAGCAGCACATTTTAGATTAGGCTGAGCCTTGAAAAACTATTTCTGACAATGAGCACAGTGACACAGTATGGGTATGCATAGATTTTGTTTGCATTTAAGCATATTCACTGACAGCAGCAGCTCCAATTTTAAGCACATTTCAATTCCTACAATTGTGTTGATTGTTCAGATCAGCTTTTTGAGGTTCAGTTAGCAGGCCATAAGGTGTTTGTTTCTGGGTGTTGATGAGAAACTTGGAAAAGGTAGTTGTAACCAACACAATGAAAATATTTAGCCTGTAGTTAACATGCACTGAATATATTAGAATACATTGACTTAGATAAGTGAATTTTGCTGAATTATAATTATGCTCTGAGTATGTATCATTGTCAGCTTGGGCTGCTATAACAAAGTACCACAGACTGGGTGGCTTAAACAACTGGCATTTATTTTCATAGTTCTAGAGGCTGAACAGTTAAGATCAAAGGTGCTGACAAGATTCTGTTCTTGGTGACGGTGCTCTTCCTAGCTTGCAGACAGCTGACTCTTCACTGTATTCTCAAATGTAAGAGAGAAGAAACTCTGGTGTCTTTTCCTCTTCTTATAAGGACACTAATACCATCATGGGAGCTTCATACTCATGACCTCATCTTAACGTAATTATCTCCTTAAGGTCCTACCTCCTAATGCCATCACATTGAATTAAGGCTTCAATATATGAATTTTGGAGATGGGACACAAACATTCAGACCCTAACAGAATGTGTTGAGAAGACATGGATTTGATTTTTTGAAACTGAAAAAAATAAGAGTGAAAAGAATATCAAATGTTCTTTCTCTTGATGTATGAAAATACCTAATACAATTACACATTGACTATTTCAACATATTGAAATATATTGAGTACTATTTCTTGCAAGAGAATTACCCTTATAAAATACCCCTTTTTATTATTCTATGTTATTTGGAAATCCCTTGTTCGAGAAGCCCAATAAAAGTGGGCACAAAAGTAATGAGAATTTTCATAATGACTGCTTACTGATTGCTGATGAGATAGTGAAATCAAGCCCACAAATGATCCCTGTGGGTTATTTCTTAATTCACTTCTCATGAGATATTATCTTTGGTAAATGCGTGGTGGTAAGTAGGAAGGAGGTAGAAATTTTAAATTTGCACCATTAATTCATAAAAGAAGAAAATTTTTATGCTATTTTTTCCCAACACCATTTAGTTATCGTCATCATGATTTATGTATGATTTTAATATAATTATAAATATTATTATCCCAAAATATTTATTATGTGACAGGCACTTCTATAAATGCTTTAATCCCGACAATGAATCCATCAGGTAGATGCTTTTATTATCTTCATTTTACAGAGGAGGAATATGAGATGTCAAGAGGTTAAATAATTTGCACAAAGTCACATAGATAATAAGGGATTGAGCTGAATATGATCCCTGGTTATGGAACTCTGGAGCTCTGTGAATCAGCATGCTTGACAGTTGTCTGTGAGTGAAGTACCTAACCAGGTGAATATTTCTGCCATGTTTAACCTTCACGACATTTGGAAGCATCCATGTATCTTTAAGACCTATTTCTATTGACATTTTGGTGTGGAGGGTGAGTATGGCACTGGACCAAAATATGTCCTGTGGTAAGCTAGATCCATTCATCTTTATTTTACTACATGATATAGTACAAAAAGGAAAAAATATATATATATATATTTGAAAACAACAATTTTCACATCCCTTGAATTTTCTATTTTACAGGCCAAATGACCTGTTTTGATAGAGTTTTGAGTCCCATCGTTTCTTTTTTTCTTCTTTAAGTTTATTTATTTTTGAGAGAGAGAAAGAGCATGAGTGGGGGAGTGACAGAGAGAGAGGAGATAGAGAATCCCACACAGTCTCCTCATGCTGACAACGCAGAGCCTGATGCGGGGGTTAAACTCAGAATCGGTGAGATCATGACCTCAGAAGAAATCAAGGTGTTTAACCAACTGAATCACCCAGGCACCCTGAGTCCTGTCATTTCTTAGTCCAACAATTATATTTTATCCATTATGTTGAAAAAAACCTAACTTTGAGAGTACTTCTTTGGTCACCATATAGCCTTTTTTCTCACATCCTCAAAACAAGAATGTGTATTTTCCATCCTTTTTCAAGCTCTTCACATTTCTTCCTTTACTGTGTTGCTGTCATATCTCTGTCCAGTTTTCTACTATCATTACTCTTAACGAGGCAGCATGTCTTATATACCATGCTTGGTGCTATATCTACATATTCTTGGGAATTTTCTTTAACCCTTTTTCCCTGTAGTTGCCTGTTTACCTTATTTCTGAAGTTGTTATTGTAAGGCAGATGCCATTTTGTATGAGAATGGCTTTAATTCTGTTCCATTCATTCTCCTTCTGAACTTCAGAATTTTTTCTCCCTTTAACATTAAGCAAGGCTTAACATGCTGATTGAACAAGTAATTATCTGAGTAAATGTGAGAGACAGATGTTATAAATAATTTAAATCTACAGATAGTGGCCCAAATTTATTTTAACTAATAATTTACTCTCTGCTGTAGTTTTTTAGTAGTCCTGTGGCTATTTAGTCAATTGACTCAATTTTATTTAAAACATTTTTTTTCAATGTTTATTTTTGAGAGACAGAGTGAGTAGAGAAGGGGAAGAGAAAGAGAGAGAGACACAGAATGTGAAGCAGGCTTCAGGCTCTGAGCAGTCAGCACAGAACCTGATCTCACGAACCATGAGATCATGTCCTGAGCTGAAGTTGGTCACTCAGGACTGAGTCACCTAGGCACTCCACAGAATATTCTTAATTGTGTAGTGTGTATAGAAGAAAAAATGGAAACATAAATGTCTGTCTCTAGCTACACAGGTGAATTATAGTATTTTCATACAATGACAGTGAAAATGTATAAAGTAAAATTTTTGGAATTAGCATGGATGAATCTCACAAGCATAAGATTGAATGAAAAAAACTACATATGCAGAAGAATGCATGGAACATGATATATTTACATAATATTTTATATCAAAGCAATATTACATAGGTATGGATTATATATGTATTATATATGCATAAAAGGATAAATTAATAATGCAAATAATTAATATCAAGTTCAGGATAGAGGTCTTTAGTGGGGAAGCAAGAGTATGATCATGGAACCAGTAATGTCTTATTTCTTAAGCTAGTGTTTATTATAAAATTCTTGTAAGCCTTTGTCTATCTAAAGCGTTTATTATAATAATGTTGTGCAAGATGTCAATTGTAAATACACAGTAAAAAATAAGTGCGTGTGACTTGCTAATTATTCCTGTTCTACATTTTATTATGTCATTATTCTCCTAAAAATTATACCTTCAAAAATGTATTATTTTTAATTTGAAAATTAAAAAAATTCCATTTTATACTTGGCAAGATTTCAATATCAAATTTTAGGAGTCATGTAATTTTCACTCCTAGTAACCTATCTCTGAAATTCTTTCAACCTAATTATTAAACAGCTGGAGGTGTCTACCTGCAATATTGAATGGTATACCTTAGTAGGGCATGAGATTTTGACCATGTGAGTGATGTCTGACATATTGTAACTATTGAAGAGGTGAACTTAGAGACCTAAAATGATAAAAATTACTTTAATTTTAGTGTCAGTCTTCAGTATACATTAATCTTGCAACTGTTTCATGTTCCGAGAAAATTCTCTTCCTGGGGTTGCATTCCAGCTACAACTTTGACTTTCTCATTGTCCCACAGGGATCTCAGGCACCAGTCAAGAATTAGCTGCAGTCATTTCATCAGATGTTCCTGCCTTTTCCTTCTAATGATCTCCTCCTTCTCTTTTGACTTATTTGGCTAATTTAAAAATAAAATCAGCCAAGTGTCCCCTTTTAAAAAATCTTTTAGGAAACAACTAGTTATAATACATTATTTTAAAATGTTACCTAACAGAAAGAGAGCAAGAAATTAACATCTAAAATGTTAAGCTGTTTCGGGATGCCTGGGTGGCTCAGTCGGTTAAGTGTCCAATTTCAGCTCAGGCACCATCTCATGGCTCATGGGTTCGAACCTTGCATTGGGCTCTGTGCCGACAACTCAGAGCCTGGATCCTACTTTAGATTCTGTGTCTCCCTCTCCCTCTGCCTCTTCCCACTTGTGCTCTCTCTCTCTCTCTCTCTCTCTCTCAAAAATAAGTAAACCTTAAAAAATTAAAAAAAATAAAAATGTTAAGCTCTTTCTTTATTAAACATAATGTGTTTTTCGTTTAATGCTTTTCACTTTTAGCATCAAGTACAGAAAACTTCTTGGCAAAATAGGTTGACCCTTTGGTTACTGTAGGTCTCCTTGAACTGCTTATCTCTGGAGAGCTGATTATCTTTTCCATCTCTTTGCCACATGAGTAGGCTTTGTATATCACAAATGATGTTCAGAATAAATAAAAATTGATTCTCACTGTCTTTTCTAGTAGCTAGAGCCCTACTAGTTATCACTTCATCCAGTAAAATAAGAATAAAAAAAATTTCCCCACATGGGGAAAGCAAAAAAAAAAAAATACAGTGACAAAAAGATCAATCTTACTAGACCTTTAGTCCATTATTTTATTTTCTGAATTTTCATTTTACAATAAACAATATTTGAATTTGTACCACTTGGTGCTATCTCAGAGCTAGTGTTTCTGTTATGTCAGCCTGGCTGCAGTTGTTAGGGCTCTTATGGCTTTATTACCCATCATCTAGAAGATGTCTTTCTACATTTCACTGACAGCTATTCATTGATTCATGCATGTGTGCTGTCATTCATTTCATAAACATTTTTAAACATCTGCGTGTCTTGTACTCATTGCAGGGATGGGAAATAAACAATTTCATAATGGCAGTTCCTCTAATGGAAGCATCTATACAATGGTATGTGAAGAATCAAGGTTGATTATTGCCTACCTTTGTATACTCTAGAATTTACATATTTTATATATTGCTTTCAATTTTATGTTTTCTGACTTTTACTCTTCAAAATATTGTAAACATTAAGCTTAAATCTCCATTTTCTTCTATATTCCCCACTACCCAACTTTTTTAAAAAATTTCTTTTTAATGTTGATTTTTTTTGAGAGAGAGAGAGCACTAGTGGCAGAGGGGCAGAGACAGAGGGGGTCAGAGGATCTGAAGCTGGCTCTAAGCTGACAGCAGAGAGCCCAATGCGGGGCTTGAACTCACAAACCGTAAAATCATGACCTGAGCTGAAGTCAGAAGCTCAACTGACTGAGCTACCCAGGCAACCCCCACCCAAGTCTTTGATTAGAACCAGGACTATAGATTGTAGAATGAATTGTACCAAATGATTTTTTTTAAGTTTCATTTATTTACTTTGAGAGGGAGAGAGTGTGAGCACAAGAGGGGGAGGGGCAGAGAGAGACAGAGAGAGAGAGAGAGAAAGTCCCAAGCAGGTTTACACTGTCAGCACAGAGCCACACACGGGGCTCAATCTCATGAACCAATCTCATGAACTTGTTCATGATGCCAGACAAGATCAAGAGTTGGTTGCCTAACTGACTGAGCCACCCAGGCACCCCACAAATGATTATTTTATTATGCATGTTTATATAACCTCAAGTATATAAAGACTAAACCTTTTTACTAACTGAATTTTTAAAAATTCTTTTTCAGTATGTTAACTATGAGTAATTAATCCTGGTATGGCTATCCTATGAGGCCGTTTGAGAATCTGGTCAGTAGAATTTGCACCCACTCAGTAAGCATTAATTGCCTTCCATGCTATGTGACAAGTACCATTCTGGGCCCAAAGTGGAGTTGAGGAGACTGTAGAGATAAGTGAATATAGTCTTGCCCTCAAGGACAAGATGAACATATAAATACATCATTAATATGAAATGTTAAGTGCTTTAATTGCACACAATCCCTTGTAGTGCTAACTTATTGCTTCTCCATTTGCCTTTTATATATTTCCTTTGTTAATATTTATTTTTCCTCAGATCTGAGTGTATTTACCTGGTCTTACCCAAAGTGGGTTAAAGCATCAAACTGAATTGCTGATTCTAGGTCAGCAAGCATTAATGCTCCACATATCAAAAACTCTTTTTATTCTGCAATATGAGTTGTTGACCCTGTGATGAATTCTCTTTCTGTCATTAATTTTGTACTCTGGTAGGCAATTTTGATCCATAATACCTGACTGCAATAATTCAAATGATGATGCTGGACCTAACCACAAAGAAACAAAGGAAAAATATTAGGCATGATCTTAAAATGCAAATTTTATAGCTGTTCCAGGCACATTCATATAGTTGAGTAAACAGAGTAATGTAATCAGGTAATTAGGGAATGGTAGAAGTCCTTTGCTTTTATGGAGGGCATCATAAACTCACTGTAGCTCAGAGTTTCATCCATAGTTGTATGATTGGTAATCTAGGACATGCTGGTCATGGGAATGCTCTGATTTGGGAAATTTTTGAAAGAAAAGAGGGGCAATTGTCAAAGACATTGTTAGGGATTTATCTCCATGGTACCCCTAATATAATAACACCAGAAGGCCTACCCTGAATCAAAGGATATATGTATTTATATATATAAGGGTGAAGTACTCTATGGGTGCAGAAAAAAGATCTAACTCTAGTGGGGGAATAAGAAAAAGCTTCACTAAGCAGTAAGTTTTGGATGAATTCCAAAAGATAGGTATAGTCAATGCATTTTTATTTTACTTTACAGTAAGCATTATTTTGAGGAGATGCTGTGTAAGGTTAAAACTTTTATGTAACAAGTATCCTCATTGATTTCCTGAAGTGGATGGATACTAGGATATTTTGATCCCCACTTATTAGAGTCTGCTTGAAGTAAGCAGGACAGTTCTTATCCATTTCTAAGGAAAACATGGGAGTCAGAACACCCTGATGGAAAGCTTCTTCTCCAGCAGTGTAATTGAGCTGTTGTATAATTGGTGGTCTCCTAAATAAACACATTTATTTCCATCAAAATGAATTTTAAAAATAATTTTAAAAATAGACTGACAGGGGCAATAAGTTATATAATTGATGCGTTTATTTGGTAATAAATCTTGGCTTTTTTCATTTTTAATTTCTCTTATATTAATCTTAAAGTAAAATATTGCTAAATGTGTGTGTGTGTGTGTGTGTGTGTGTGTGTGTGTGTGTGTGTATGTGCATATGTGTAATGCTAATGCATCAGGCTTTGCCATAGTGTTCCTGGAAATTATTGCTAGGGGTGTACTCCATCTTGTGGCAAGATGCATTTCAAAGAAAAAAAAAGTCTCAGAACTAATATATTTGTATTTACAAATAAATATAAAACTAGTTCCAAAATAGTGGTTCATTTAACAAAACTATACTACCAGAAAATTAAACTTAATGGGGTGTCTGGTGCCTCAGTTTTTTGACCATTCAACTCTCAATATTGGCTCAGGTCATGATCCCAGGGTCATGGGATAGGGCTCCTCATTGGGCTCTACACTGAGCATGGAGACTGCTTAAGATTCTGTCTCTCTCTTCTATTGCCTCACCCCCCTGATTATGTTCTTTCTCTCTAAAAAATAATAATAATTTAAAAATATTAAAAAAAAAAGAAAATTAAACTTACTGTCTTAGTTTTCAAGATTCAGAGGGATGATTTTTTAAATAATTGAAATCATAATTCCTGGGCTCTCATTGGGATTATATGCTCTATCATTTCATTGACAAATTAATTTTCTTATATAAGTTGAACAGAAGACTGGTTTTTACCTTGTCATATTTGAATAACTTACTACAGGCCTGTTTAATGTATTTTGCCATCAATTTCTAGGATATTAACAGCTAAAATTTGGTTCATAATAAGTGTAGAATATTCACTAATTTGCCTCCTGAGTTTCAAATGAATTAGCCATTAAAGGTAGAAGAGAAAGAATTATTATTCCAAGTTTAGAAAAATCACTGCATGCATTTTAATTTTGACAAATTCCTACTTTTGTATTTTTTTTCTGAATCATGACTAATATTGGCATTAGTCAGCCATTCCTGGAACCATTTCTGTAGGTCCTAACCAATGTAAACTCCCCATCTCCACATTTTTTATTTACTGAAATAATGTGCTTATCAATATAGCAATAATATTTAACACTATCCATGGCAGTTTGGAAGTGTTCTTGATAATATCAACCAGTTTAAGAATTTAGTTATAGCCAATATAGAATCAAAAAATGTATGCATTTTAGAACTTAAAAAGACCTGGGAGATTATCTAGTTTGTATCTTTTTTCAGAGATATATGTGGCTCAAAAATTCAAGAGACTTTTTTGACGTTAAGCATATATTACTGGATTTGAAATAATAAGAGAATACTACTTTATTTAGATTTTTGATGTTTTGAAAGTCACCTGGCTTTTGTGAACTTTATATTTTCCATCTACAAAACGTCAGGGATACATGTTTAAGTGTATTTAGCAGAACAACAGTTGGATTAAATGTCAGAAGCCCTAGGTAGATTCCCACTCTACCACTCATTAGTTATTTGTCCTTTGTCAAATTATTTATTGCCTCTGAGTCTTGGTTTCCTTATTGTAAAATGGGACACGTAAGCTCGCCAAACAACATTAAGTAATGCAGATGTAGTAATGGATGGTAAAGTATTAACTTTACAGGCTTTTTTTTTTTCTCAATGAGATCACAGCTTTTCTTCCACATGGGCTCTTAAGCTTGTGTAATAGTTGGAAAAGAGGGGAGATAGCCAGTCCAGCATTAGCCCAAAAAGCATTAGCCTTTTGATTAGCCCATCAAAAAGGATGATGGTCTTTATGAATACCTTACATAGTCATTGACTCATGAAATACTATTACAGCCTCCTTGCTTTGACATAGGGGATAGATAAGAAACAGTCTTGTCATTATCCCTTCTTCTCTCTTTTCTTTCCATATCTATCTCTCCCCTGTCCTTATCCAGTTCCACTCTATGCCATCTACTTCAAGGATTGTGAACAAAGTCTCCAAAAGTACTTTATGGGGGTGGAGGGAGGGGAAACTCCATTGACCACTGCTTGGCTTGGGAAGACTTTTGGAATCTGCTATTTTATCAATGTGCTGCTTTGAATCACAAAATTGATCTGTTTTTCCTGTTTTTCCAGATAGAAAGTCAAAGGAACATTGAACAAAAATTTACTTAAAATACCAAAGATAGGGGCTCCTGTGTGGTTCAGTCGGTTAAGTTTCTGACTCTTGATTTTGGCTCAGATCATGATCTCACAGTTTGTGGGATTGGAGTTCCTGCTTGGAATGTACAATGTACAGGCTGACAGCATGGAGCTGCTTGGAATTCTGTCTCCTTCTCTGTCTGCCCTTCCCCTGCTTGTGCTCTCTCTCTCTCTCTCTCTCTCTCTCTCTCTCTCTCTCTCTCTCTCTCACAATGAGTAAATAAACATAAAAAATTTAAAGAAAAGAATGCCAAAGGTAGAAAACATTAAATAAAAATATTAATGACTATTTCATATTACCAGATGTGGTAACCATAACACAATTAGGACTTTTCAAAGACAAAAATGCTTAATTTGTGTATAAATTATTAGCCCTTAGTTCAAAGCATATATATTACATGTATACTCCTATGGGACTGCAAAATAGATCTCTATGGATCTGTGTGTTGGTATGTATAAACTTAAATACAGAAGAACATCATTGTAAAGCACTTTAAAATATTGAGCATAGGGGCGCCTGGGTGGCGCAGTCGGTTAAGCGTCCGACTTCAGCCAGGTCACGATCTCGCGGTCCGTGAGTTCGAGCCCCGCGTCAGGCTCTGGGCTGATGGCTCAGAGCCTGGAGCCTGTTTCCGATTCAGTGTCTCCCTCTCTCTCTGCCCCTCCCCCGTTCATGCTCTGTCTCTCTCTGTCCCAAAAATAAATAAACGTTAAAAAAAATTAAAAAAAAATAAAAAATAAAATATTGAGCATAAAATTCATTACCTCATATTTTAGAAGCAGATGTTATTTTTTAAAAAATGATATTTTAACTAAGACTTTTAATTAAATGATTTTTACATCAGAACCAAAGTTAACAGGATGAATGAAATTTTGCTTATGGCATCTGTTGCCATTTTTAGCAGGTGATTAGTCATTTTCTTTTTTCTGCACGTATCTGACAGAAACTCAAACAGAAATGAATCATAGTTTCAAGCTGTTGCTCACCTCATCCCCATCAAAAAGGAGAGCCTGGAAATCATCCCAACAAATCCAAGAACTAAATTCTGAAAATGCCTTAAGGGGCTTGACAGAAGTATTTAGCAATTTGAAAATTACAGCAATCTGTCACATCAACTGTTAGTGAAAGGTAGCCTACAGCAACTTAGAAATGATGTGGCAGGAAAAAAAGTCCAAGTGAAATCTCTTTGAATATTTTAAAACATACTTGCCCTTATAAATATTGAGTTGGAATTGGGTTAACTTTTACGTAGGTGGACTCAATATTAATAAGGAATTTATTATGCAGATTTTAGATGAGTTTTTTTAACCAGGAAATTAATAATTGTGTTTAGTCAATGTGTATTTACAATGTAATTATTGCATATGCTTTCAAAAATCTCGTTTAGTTTAACTTGTTCAGATATTTTTCTATTTATGGGACCACACATCCTTGTAAGTCTGAGATATTATAATATTAAGGGCATATAATTATTTAATAATGAAGCTTTTCCCTTAAACATACCGATATGGGAACCAGATTTAAAATTTAAGAAGTTGTCACTGTATAAGAGTAAAGCTTAATTGGAGTCACCATTTAAACAATATTTGTCTCTTACTTTTTGAGTTAAGTGGAACTTTGCTTTCTAATTCTCTGTCTCTGTTTAAGACTCTGTAATTCCCAAATCATATAATAATTTAAAATTTCTTCTCCTTTGATATATAGTTACAGTGTATATGTGGACAGGTTAATGCTGCATGGAATATTGATTTATGCTAGTAATGGTGGTTAATTTGAAGGACAATTACCGAAGAGAGTCAGATGATTTCTCCCCTTCACACATGATTTATTTAAAATATATTTTGGAAAACTTACTGGGTGCCAGGTACTATTCTAGTTGCTGGTAGGGGGAGGGGCAGTAAATAAAACAATTCCCTGATTTCATAGCATTGTCATTCTAGCAGGAGAAGACAGACAATAAACAAATAAGTGAGTAAATATATGTCATATAGTAAAAAGTTATACAAAAGACAAGTTGTGAAAAAAGACAGGCATTTTGGGGTGATCAGGTGGTGAGACAAGGTGTGGGGTAATTTTTCATATAAGAGGGTATGTGAAGGCCTAAATGATAGATGATATTTGAACACAGACTAAATAATAACTGAAGAGTGTTTCAAGCAGTGCCCTAGGTTGGGAGCATATTTGATATGTTAAAGGAATTGCAGAGCTCTGAGTGGTGCCATGTGAACATGAAGGTGATGAAGTCAAAGAGGTGAAAAGGATGGAAAATATAGACATTTGGAGGACTTAGACTTTAACATTAAATGAAAGGAGCAGCTATTAGATACTTTGGGATAGAGTGATGTGATAGGTTTTAAGAATGTTACTCTGGATACTTATTAGAGAAGAGACCAGCTGGGCAAGGAGAATAGCCCCAGAGAGACAAATTATAAGGCTATCATAAAAATCCAGGTGCACGATACCAGTGTTGAAGCAACTGGGAGAATGGAATGCCCACAAATCCAAAATGGGAAGGTCTGTGGAAAGAGCATGTTTGCTCAAGAGTTGCTTGTTCAGGAGCTCTGGTCATACTGATTTTCAGGCCCTTGTTATGGAGATGTCTCTCAATTGGAGATGTTGATCATGAAGTTGGATATTTCCATCTCAAGTTTATGAGAGAAGTTGGGGTAAGAAATAAAAATTTAGGAATGATCAATATATTCCATAAGCCTGGATAATATCACCTAGGCAGTGGGTACAAAAAAAACCTGAAGATGGAATCGTGGGACAGCCCCTCATTCACAGAGTGAGGAGATAAATGAAGAAGGTTGCAAATGAAATGGAGACTTCTAAGGTGGTCTTGTTTCCTGTTTAATTTTCTTTTAAGAAGACATTTCTGGGGGCGCCTGGGTGGCTCAGTCGGTTGGGTGATTTTTTTAATTTTTTAAATTTTTTAAATTTTTTAAAAAAAATTTTAAAAAAAAGAAGACATTTCTGGGATAAAGTTTGTTTTGCTGTACATTTTAATTTATTTTTTTAAATGTTTATTTATCTCTTTTGAGAGAGAGAGAGGGAAAGCATGTGCATGGGGGAGGGAAAGAGAGAGAGGGAGAGAATCCCAAGCAGGCTCCGTGCTGTCAGTGCAGTAGAGTGCATATCTCAAGAATTGTGAGATCATGACCCAAGCCGAAATCAAGAGTTGGACACTTAGCCTACTGAACCACTCAGGCACCCCTGTTTTGCTGTACATTTTAAAGAAAGAGGTCTTTGTGATTCAAGGACCTACATTAGTGTGTTAAGGACCTTGATTCCTTTGCTGAAAATCTTTAGTAGGACCTTTATTTTTGGAGGGAGTTTAAAAAAAACCCTGTCAGGGCACTTGCGTAGATGAGGAAACTCATCCATATATATATGGAATCTGAGGCACAGGGAAGTGGACTGAATTGTCCAAGGTTATCCAAAATTTAATAAAGTAAACACTACTTAATTAATTTTTATAGAACAGCTCCTATATGTCCGGCATTGTTATAGATGCCAGTGATGTAAGAGTAGACCAAACCAACTGTCCAGTATCAGGAACAGAACTTGAGACAAACATATGAGTTCAGGTGGTTTATGTGGGAACTGACCTCTGGAAGCTCCTGTAGAGAAGTGGCAGGTTATTTAAGACTTTTTATTATTAGATCCAATGAAAATAAAATTATATGTAAAATTGTTGTTGAAGTTTTCAATCATTTCCTCTCAATTTCTGTATTTATTTAACCATGGATCAAAACTAAAACGTTCACAGAACACACTCTGAATAACACTAATATAGAATATGCTTTGGAGCGGACCCCAAGGCTTCATTTCTAGCAAGGGTATGAGAAACTTATTCTCAAGGTAAGTTTTAAACTTTAGCTAATAGTTTTCCTAGTTAGAGACCTATAATTATGTATAATTTTAAAAAGCGAAGTCTTTTTTATACCTTATCCTTTTTTATACTGTTATGCTTCAAAAGTATACTTTTCTTATATGTCACTTCATACCTGGTAACCTTTATCTGTAACAGAAGTATTTGGACCTGTACGGTATTTCATGTAATAAGTTTGCAACTATTTGCAGCTGGAACATAAAATCAGATATGTGAGTTATATATGTATAAATAAATCTACACATATACACATATATGAAGTGTACCTGCATATTTATAGGATTGATATACTCATATAATTCCATAATACAGTCAGGAACATTTTCCCATGCTTGAGTTCCTTCTTCCTTTTGCCTCAACGTGACAGTGTTGCAGGGGAGTTTCATGAAAGACAAACATGATGAAGGAGAAAAAAAATTAAACAAAAGAACTTCCCATCTCTCTAGCCTGGAACTTTTGGTCATACTGACAGGAAACCTGCTTTTAGCCTAGAGTATTCCCAGGTTTTATTAAATTTTAAGAGCCAATTCTTTTTTTCTCCCAGACTCCAGAGATTTTCATAATGTCACCATTATTTTTTGCATAAAAAATACAGTGAGCTTTAGTAATTAGGTAGTATCCAGATGTAAACCTTAGGCAAACTGATTTATGCATCTCAAAAATAGGATCTATTTGTTTTATCATTGGAAGCTCAGAACTGAGATTAACTGTAATTCAGTGCATATTTACATCTGGACATCCTAGATTTACATTTTAAGGACTCCTTCAGCAAATAGTTTCAGGTGAAGCATCATGTCAGATACTATACAATCGTTTTGCCTTTGAAAGGGGAATTGCATGGGTCAGCGGGACCTCCTAATACTCCTTTTTAGGTCTGAAGATAAAAGTAGAGGTGACCGCTGCCAAAAGAACACGGAACTTTCTCTGAGGCCTCCTTTGAATGACATTGAAGGTAGAAGAGTTCCCATCTCAAGTGTGGCTTTGCTCTCTGGGGTTATGCCTCATCTAGCAGGAGACAAGTTGAACTGTAGTTAGAAATGTCTGAAGAAAAAGCAGGTTATATTTTCAACATCTCATTATCTGTTTTTAGGAGTCACATAGAATCCTGATTTCAGTGTTGCATTTAAATATAAATGTGACTTAAGTGTTTTCTTTGTGAAGTTTTGCAGAAAAGAAAAAAAGTTGCTCCTTTAGCAGAGAATCTCTTAAGCCAAACGATGTATCTTAACTGGCTAGCAGCTTTACAATTGAAAGCATTTTAAATAAAATTTCTCTTTTTATGGGATAAAATTGTTCAATAACCTTTTACTTCTTAATATTTTAGTGTGTATTGTTATTTCATGCCAACACTTACAAAATCCTGTAAGCTTATATATTTATTTTCTATTTTTAATTGATTTTTCCCCACTTTCTATCTTTAGCCATGTATTGTCTGATATTCTAACTTAAAAAGTATTTTAATATCAAATTATTCAATATATAATCACATTTTCTAATATAAAATTAGCATGTGCTCACTGCCAAAAATTTAGACATTACAAAATGAAAGAAACATAATAACACATGATCCTTGAGCTCAGATTAGCCACCCCCAAATTTACATTTTGAAGTATTTCCATTTAATTATTCTCTACTAATCACATTTGTTTATGCTCACACATAAGTGAAAGAGGGTTAAGTAATTTTCACTTAACATTTCATTTTCTGTGGTGATATGACTTTTTATAGATAGCATAATTTCCTATCATGTGATTTCATTATTTGCTTAATTTCCCCCCTATTATTGGATTTTTTGTTTGCCGTGTTAATTATCATGAACCTACAGTGAACATCTTTGTCTACTTTCCATTTTTTGGCATAAAAATGCAACAGCTGGATCAAAGGGTATACATACATTTTTATTACACTTGATGAATAAAGCCAAATTGCTCTTAAGATAGATTATATTAATTTCTATCATCTGTATTGTATGAGGGTCCCAGTTCTACAGATTCCCCATAAATAACTTCTTAAAAGATGTCTCCCCCACCTCCTTCCCCACAAGGTTCTGGGTACTTTCAAATGTGATGAAGTTTATTCTCACAATATTCTTATAAAAATTGTTACTGTTTTCTCATATTTAAACTTAAATATATATTTTTCTTGTATTTTTATCTTAATTGTATATTTTCAAAACTAATGTGTATTTAACAAAAATGATGTTATATTTTCAAATGACTTTTTAGTACTTCCTGATTACCACCTTGTGCTTTTTTTGCTCTATCTTTGGAAGAGTTCATTTAGATACCAGGGAGAAAATACCAAAGATTTTTATTTTGGGAATATTCTTATTTACAGCCTCCATCTTGTCCTTTTTTCTGATATTTCAAATGCAGTCAATCTTAGAGTGATGTAGGAAGTGCATCTTGCTAGCACATCTTGGCACCGTGTTTTACTTCTATCTAAATTTTTCAAACTGTGCCAGTTGTTATATTTAAATATAACATGTAAGTAAGGTTTGAAAGCTTCCAAAGGGCAGGGGTTGTGTGCCTCTTCCACTATAGTAACTCCATCTGCTTGCATAAGCAACAAACACACTGTAAGCATTCAGTAGTTATTTAAATGAATGGATGAATGAATGAAATTTCAGTTAGGTCTACCCCATGCATTCACAGATCCAGAATCACAGATGGCCCTGCCTTTCTCCTAGGCTTTCACTTTACTCTAAGTTGTTCACTATCTCCTCTAAGTTTTAGCTTTACTCTCAGCTGATTATGTACTTTATTTCCTAGTTCTCTGGCCCAGGTAATTGATTGACTCACTGCTTTAGCACTATAGTCTGCAGATCTTATTCTATGTGTGGGAGTAAAAAGTCTCTTTTTCCCTTAGTCCACCAGAAGCAAGGTTGCCATTCCCAGTAGACTGCAGGAAAAGTAACATAAGTTAAGCTAATAGTGAATGCGTAGGCCTGGATGTGAATGAATTTTGCACCACTGCTTTCCAAAATCCCGCTGCACATTGGCTTAGAGACTGTGTTTCTGTCCTGCTTGAAGATTTTCAGCATTCTTCTTACCCTCTCCAAACTCTTATCACCATTAATTTGTTCACAACTAGCTATATTCAGCTGCTTTTATTTTTGCTTACGCTTAGTTTCATCATTTATTATTTTATTTTATTTAATAAAAGTTTTTTTTAATGTTTATTAATTTTTGAGACAGATACAGAGCATGAGCAGGGAAAGAGCAGAGAGAGGGAGACACAGAATCCAAAACAGGCTCCAGGCTCTGAGCTGTCAGCATAGAGCCCGGTGCAGGGCTCGAATTCATGAATTGCGAGATCATGACCTGAGCCAAAGTTGGATGCTCAACCTACTGAGCCACCCAGGCACCCCAGTTTCATCATTTATTATTTTAAATGACTCAGTGGGCTTTGAATATTGGAAAAGGTTACTCCTCTAGTGTGCCACAACTGTAAACTGATTTTAGCCTGAGGAATGCTGCTAGTCCCTAATTTATTTTCAAAAACATGATGACTGACATATTATGAGTCCAATAAGATGAAATCTTCGCAATGACTTAGTTGACCAATTTTAATTTTTCGTTTAAGCAATACCATTCTCTCTTCAAGTGAAAGACCATAATATATTTTGTGTACCAACAATAAATATATAGAACAACAGAAATTATTTTCCTATAATTTATAAGAGGAAGAAATTATTTCCATAAGTTATATGAGGAGAATAAAACAAATCTCACTGCCTAAAACTGCATATTCCAAACATACTTATCAAACATTTCCTCTTAGCTATTTCAGGATTCTCATGGTAATCAGTTTCTGAAACCCTGGATTCAGTCTCTTCCTCCTTTTCCACTTCCTTTATTAGCGATGGTAATAATGACTTTCCTAGTAATGGAAGTCAGAAAGAGCTAGTATTAAATTTAATCTACATCCAGTGAGTTACCACATCTAATGACTTTGATTGCCTTAATGAATTTTACTCTATTTCCTTCTGCCATTTTTTTTTTGTTATTGCCATAATTCAGGCACTCACCATCTTATCCAAATTACTAAAGAGAACTTCTTTCCTTCAAACTTATTTGCGCACTGTTCCTTTTCTTAAAGTACAAAACAGATCATTACTCTGAAAGGTTCCCATTACCTCTAAATAGGCAAATTTAAATTCCAGACTACTTAGCAAAACTTCTTCAACCTGATTTCTCACCAGATCATGCTACCCCTACATCATGCTAGTACTTTGTTCTTAATTCTTATTGGCTACTAAACCCTTCTTCATGGTCTTTCCCAGGCCAGTTTCTACTAATGCTTAAAAACATAGCAAAGATATCACTTCCTCCATATGGAAAACCATTTGAAACCTCTCATCCACTCCCAGTCAGAATTAGGTAAACTCGTCCTGTGCTCTCATAACACTCTTTCTTTCTTTCTTTCTTTCTTTCTTTCTTTCTTTCTTTCTTTCTTTCTTTCTTTCTTTCTTTTTTTCTAGTAACACAATGTTTTGATTTCTTTTGGAAATCAAGTGCTCAGTCCTTGAGCACTGGGGACCACATCTTTAACCTCTAGTCTCTAGTGCATGTCTTTCCTCCATCCCAGGATGCATGTGCTCCTTACCAACATTTTGAAAGCAATGACTATACAAACAGACCACTGACTGAGGAATAACATATCATAGTTGATAACAATTAAATATTACTGTATGTGTTGTAATGTATATGGTGTACTATAGTGAATGTATTGAAGATATGGCACCCAATTTACTATTGATTTCCAGGTTCTATCTATCCCTTTTACAAACAAATCAATCAAATGTCAGCTAGAAGAGAACTTTATGTCCAAAGTGAATGAAAACCTCTTCCTAAAAAAAGAAATCTGAAACTAAAAATGAGAAATAAGAGCTAAATCCAAGTTGTACTGTCACTCCTCCATGGGGGAAAAAAAAATCAACAATTTCCTGACCCAGTAGGCTTTTATTCAGTGATTTGTGTATTGGGCAGCATCATTCTAGCAGAAAGGAGTTCTGAAGAGCTACACAAGGCAAAGGAAATTGAGCCAAACCAAATTGAGCAGGAATAGGGAAGTTATAGGGGCATTTGCTGATTGATTAAAGCCAAAGTACCTTCGTTTATATTCAGTGAAAGGAAGTCTTGCAACTGGGTCATGTAACATATGCTGAGTAGGCAAGCACTGATTGGTTCACCTAGGCCTTCCTTTTCTGGGACAACTGAACACAGAAAATTTAAGTTCTGGTTTGTTGATATGGGATTCAGTGTTAATGACTTTATCTTGAGCCTAATCTGGTTACTGTACCAGTATGCTTACACTTTAACTTACAAGGCTCTTCCCACCCCACCATCAGTAGCTAAATGTATCCCAACCATTTAATGATTTTCCACAAGTGTATTAAGTAATATGGTTTTCCTATGGCAAATAGTATCAAAACCCCAGATTGTTTCTTATTTTAATATTAATCACTCATAACCATAAGTCCCTCCGAATATTTTAACTTCTCAGCTTAAGATTCTCCATATAGAAAATAAAACACTTTAATAAAGCTTGAAACTAAATCTAAATCATTTCAGACATTTTTTTCATTACAGTATTTCTTTACAAACAGAACTCCACTTAGTTTTTTTTTTCTAGTTCTTTAAATAACCATATTCTTTTAAATTTGTTCTCTAATTTCCTTTTGTATGCTTCTTACCATCTGTTGTGTGTCTCTTTCTCACTTAAGCATCATTGCTTTACATAGCTAGCTAGTTATTCAATTGAAGGTGCTTATTTAAAAAAACATTTTTGCAAAACTATTGCTAAAGGGAATGGCAGAGTAGAAGCTTTAGAGGATGTAAGGGGCTAAATAGACTTTTAATCTGATTTTCTTCACAAAGGATGCATTTGAACTTGTCAGTGTATTTCTTCACTTTATCACTTATATGGTACTTAATATGTTTCAAATACCTACAAATGTTAAACTGTTTAATATGCACAACAGTCCTAGTAAGGTTGGTACTGATACTACTATTCCTACTTTTCTGAGGTAGAGGAAGTTACAGTAGCTTGCCCAATGTTTTAGAGCTGAGGATATGAACATGACCAGTCTGATTCCAAATCTATACTCTTAATCATTCTGCTATGATACGTTCTTTGGAAGCTGAATTCTCCATAAGGAAGTAAGGTTTGCAGCTGACTGGCTTTGCTAGCCAGGATTTACCCTCTCAGCTTGGACTTCATTTCCAAGTGGTGGTCTCCAGCCAGGACAGCCAGGATGGCATGTTCCAGCTCGTTTCCTCCTCCTTTAGGAAGGAGAGCTCTGTATTACCTAACCTTGACAAATCCCTTTTTCATCCTTTCTGATCCATGCATCTCTCCCCTTAGTTTGAGGACAGGTTTGAGGACAGGAGGTTGGGATATGACATGACAGTTTAATGCTGGGTATAGCAATGAGTTTTGGAATGCCTGACATGTTGCATTAGAATGATGATGAATTGTCCAACCTAATATGGCCACTGAATGAAGGAAAAATTATTTTAGCATGTGTGGCTAACTGTACTCAGGGGGAGTAGAAAGAACGGCCATTTGGGAATGATGCCCAGTATTATTCACAGCTGAGTAGAGGAGCAGAGCCATTGTCATTTTTCCTAGATTAGCTCTGCTGACTTTTCCAACATGTTTAGACACGGAGCAATGTACCTCAGCCACCTCCGTTTTATACCCATTAAATCTACCTAGGTCTTTAACTATTCAGTTTATGATTCAAAAGAGGAAAGGCAAGAAAATGAGAAGGAAAAGTGGGTAGAAAAGTAAGAAAAACCGGATATGCATACTCACACACTGCTGATACATGCACAAACACAAATGTACACATAAATATTGCAACTAAATATAGTATTTATATGTGTATTATATTTATGCATATAAATTTAATATATAGAGATAGGTTTATATATATATATATATATATATATATATATATATATATAGGTGGATTGAATGATGTTACAGAACTTCAGAGCTTTATATATACTTATGTTTATATACATGTGTATTCTACACATATACATATATGTATATATGATAAATGTAAATAAAATATAAATAAAATGTGTATATATGCATATGTTATATATAATATATATATACATAGTATTTTAAATTTTTTTTAATGTTCATTTATTTTTGAGACAGAGAGAGACAGAGCATGAATGAGGAGGGTCAGAGAGAGAGGGAGACACAGAATCTGAAGCAGGCTCCAGTCTCTGAGCTGTCAGCACAGAGCCCTACGCGGGGCTCAAACTCACGGACTGTGAGATCATAACCTGAGCCAAAGTCGGACGCTTAACTGACTGAGCCACCCAAGCGCCCTACATAGTATTTTAAAACATATATATACGTATATATGTATATACATATATATATGTATATATGTATATACATGTATATATGTATATACATATATATATGTATATATGTATATACATATATACGTATATATATATATATATACGTGTATGTATATACGTCTATACGTATATATATACATATATATATATGTATATATATATATACATATATATGTATATATATATATATACACATACACAGGGAAAATACACATAGATAAAGTATTAGAAAATAAGTGAGTATTGAATGAGTTAGTGACTGGGAGGCTTTCCTTGATGTATGCAAGAGGAGATAATAAAATGCATATAAAGAATAAATGAATAAGAATGTGAGAGGAGAAACCAGATTTCTGAGGAGATGATATATGACATAGAAAACAACGAATAATGTATGAGGAGAGGAGAGGAATGAGGAGATATAAACAAAATAAAGAGAAGTCACAGAAAAAAATTTAATTAATGCAATCATAAAAAAGAATAAGATGAAAAATCAGGAAAAGTTTAAAGGCATAGAACAATTACTGGGAGGGACACTAATATTAAAAGTGCTATATCTGAGATCACAGCACAGTATATAGAACTAAAGTTTTCAATTAATATTTATGAAGTAATGATTTAATAAACTAGTTGAGCAAGTGAATACTATATCTGAATAAATCCAGATATATATACCAGGCTGAACTTTAATATTAACATAATACTACTATTGACACTGTTTTAAGAAGCTGTTGGAGGCATTGGAAGGTTTGGAATTGAGGGCAGGCAAATTGCACAGGCGGGTAGAGATCTAAAATAGATAACTTGAATTTTGATCTTAAGTCACCATTTTAGTAAACAAAAACAAAACAAAGCAAAAGCCAAATGGGGAGGTTAATGACAAATATCATAATTTGGCTTTAGTTTCTAAAGATTTAATACTGGATATCTGGAGTGCCTTACTTTCTCCTTACTACATAACAATAGCTTCACACATCTGGTTTTCAGGATTAAGCATTCATAAAGCAAAACAACTCATTTGTATGTTTTGGTGGGCAATTCAGGTGATTGCACATTAGAACACATTGTTACTAGGGGGCATCTTTCAGCTTAATTCTAATTCCTCAACATCTGTGTCTCCTAGTTACTTATCCACATATTTCGTCTCTCCTGTTTTCCCTTGTTTGATTGTTCCTTCATTTAATGCTTCAATAACAGGAGTTGAAAGCACATTAAGCTGAATGAGACTTATTAAATCTTTCCTTTATCTAATGTTTAGATTTAAGTGCTTAAACATATCTGAAAAAAAAGGGGGGGGCTTCTCTCAGGAGATCCAGAATTAAATGCAGTAACAAAGCAGTGATATTTTGTCCTCCATTTGATAAATGGCAGAAAGAATAGACTTGAGGAAAAGGAAACTGTGCCACTGAATATATATTTGAAACCACAGAATCAATGGCTTGAAGAGAAGATTTACTTAAGGGAATATAAACTGAATGAGGACACAAAAACTCTTATTGGAAAGAAATATAAAGTGCTCCAGAAGCTAAATGAAAGGAAAGGAAGAAAAAATAGATGACATATTTCTTGAGAAACAAAATGTCCACTGTTTCTTTTCTTTGTTCATGGTCTTCCACATGACTATTCTTTAGGGAATCACAGGTATTCAACCCATCCAGAGCTCCCGTAGAAATAATCTCCTTATCTTACCAATACAGGCATAGCTTGGAGATATTGTGGGTTTGGTTCGAGACTACTATAATAAAGCAAATACCATCATAAAGCAAGTCAAATGATTTTTTTTATTTCCAGTACATATAAAAGTTATGTTTACACTATACTATAGTCTATTAAATGTACAATATATTATGTCTAAAATTGTACATACTTTAATTAAAAAATCCTTTATTGATAAAAACTGCTAACCATTATATAAGCTTTCAACAAGTCATAATCTTTTTGGTGGTGGAGGGTCTTGCCTCGGTGTTGATGGCTGTTGACTGATCACGATCGTGGTTGCTGAAGGTTGGGGTGGCTGTGACAATTTCTTAAAGTTGGACATCAATGAACAGTCTCAGTTCACATTGTGAACAGTTTCTCAGTAGCATGCAATACTGTTTGATAGCATTTTAACCCCCTGTAGAAATTCTTTTAAAATTGGAGTCGATCTTCTTTAAACCTGCCATGGCTTTATCAATTAAGTGTATGTAATATTCTAAATCCTTTTTTGTCATTTCAATAACCTTCCCAGAATCTTCACCGGAGTAAATTCCATCTCATGAAGCCACTTTCTTTGCTCATCCATAGGAAGCAACTCTTTAGCCATTCAAGTCTTATCGTGAGATTGTAGCAATTCAGTCACATCTTCAGGCTCCACATCTACTTCTAGGTCTCTTAATATTTTTACCACATCTGCAGTTAATGTCTCCACTGAAGTCTTGAACCTCTTAAAGTCATTTATGAGGGTTGGAATCCACTTCTTCCAAACTCCTATTAATATTGATATTTTTACCTCTTCCCACAAATCGCAAATGTTCTTAATGACATCTAGAATAGCCAATTTTTTCCAGAAAGTTTTCAACTAACTTTGCTCGAATCTATCTGAGGAATCACTATCCATGGCAACTATATAGCTTCATGAAATATATTTCTTAAATAATAAGACTTGAAAGTCAAAATTACTCCTTGATCCATGGGCTGCAAAATGAATATTATGTTAGCAGGCATCAAAACTTTATTAATCTCATTGTTCATCTCCATCAGACCTCTTGGGTGACCAAGCACATTGTCAATAAGCAGTGATATTTTGAAAGCAATCTTTTTTTCCTGAGAAGTAGGTCTCAACAGTGGGCTTAAAATTCTTAGTAAACCGTGTTGTAAACAGATGTATTGTCATCTAAGCTTTGTTTTTCCATTTATAGAGCACAGGCAGAGCAGATTTAGAAAAAAAATTAAGGGCCCTAGGATTTTTTGGAATAGTCAATGAGCATTGACTTCAAATGAAAGCTACTTGCTGCATTAGCTGCTAAGAGTCAACCCATCCTTTGAAGCCAGGCATTGACTTCTCCTCTCTAGCTATGAAAGTCCTAGTTGGTGTCTTCTTCCAAGAGAAAGCTGTTTTGTCTACATTGAAAATCTATTCTTTAGTGCAGCCAGCTTCATTAATGATCTTAGCTAGATCTTTTGGATAAATTGCTGCAGCTTCTACATCAGCACTTGCTGCTTTCCCTTGCACTTTTGTTACAAACAGGGCTTCTTTCCTTAAGCCTTAGGAACCAACTTCTGTTAGCTTCAAACTTTTCTTCTGCAGTTTCCTCTAGTCTTCATAGAATTGAAGAGATTGAAGGTTTTACTCTGGATTTTCTCTGGTTTAAGGGATGCTATGGATGGTTTGATCTTCTAGACAGACCACTCAAACTTTCTCCATGTCAGGAATAAGGCTGTTTCATTTCTTATAATTTGTCTGTCCATTAGAGTAAATGCTGTTAATTTCCTTCAAGAACTTTTCCTTTTGCATTTGCAACTTGGCTAACTGTTTAGCTCAGGAGGCCCAGCTTTCAGCATACCTCAGCTTTCTAAATGCCTCCTTCAATAAGCTTAATCATTTCTAGCTTCTCATGTAAAGTGAGAGAAATGTGACTCTTTATTTCACTTGAACCCTTGGAGGTCATTGTAGGGTTATTAATTGGTTTCAATATTGTGTCTCAGGAAATAGGGCTGAGGAGAAGGAGAGAGACAGGGAAACAGCTGATCAGTCAGTGGAGCAGTCAGAACATACAGCATTTATAAATTAAGTTCACTGTCCTATGTAGGTGTAACTTGTGGTACCCCAGAACTATTAAAGTAGTAGCATTGAAGATCACTGATCACAGATGACCATAATAAATATAATAATAATAAAAAAGTTGGAAGTATTGGGAGATTTACCAAAACAGAGACACAAAGTGACCAAATGATGCTGGGAAAATGGTATTTGATAGACTTGTTCAATGCAGGGTTGCCACAAATGTTCAGTTTGTAAAAAAATGAAAAATCTGCCAAGGAAAATAATGGGAAGCACAATATAAAAAGGTATGCCTGTCTATTTACTTCTTTCTGTGTATATTCTGTGTACTAATCTGTGTATATTCTTGCTTTGAATCTGTTTGCCTTTTGTATTCTCGTTTCACCAACTTGGCTATGTTAATTCATTAAAAGTCTATGGGAAAAATCATCTCTTCTGTCTAAACCTGTTTTGCTGGCACCCCTGCTATTGGATTTGCTAGGTTCAGCGGAGGAAATATTTTCTTTTTCCCCTGTTTTAGGTTAATTGGCTGGTACCCTGCAAATTAGACTAGCAAAAGACAGATTACCTAGAGAAAAACAAACAGGTTTATTAACAACCTGCATCTGTATAGAAGTTGGGAGTACTCAGGGATGAGATAGTTAGAACTTGGGCTTATATAGCATCTTAAAGAAAGAACAATCATTTTGTACAGACAAGACAAAGGAAAAGGATTTTGAATTTCTGGGGACAGCAAAGTGTGAGAATGCAAATATATGGGGACATTAATGGTAGATAAGGGCTCGTTTTAGCAAGGTTTGTTATGTAGATTCCTCTAGTGCTGTCTGTGGACTCATAAGTTCCTAGAGTGATTTCCAGTGATTGATTAACTCCCATCCTTGCTGGTAGAGAGAGGAGTGAGGACGGTTTCACAAGTTTATATCCTGCTTTTAGGCAAATAGGGGGAGATGTGAGAGTTTTTCTCATATCTGATTCTCAATTACTTTCAGCTCGAAGTATTCCTTATGTGAAAGTGTTGTACTTAGGGGTAGGATATTCTGTTACCCTTCATAAGCATCCGAAAAATTTTAGTGTGATAGCATGCACAAGCTTTTGTCTTCACTTCTTTGTGTATGCTTTGTTTTGCATTTTCATTCAAAACACGAGTAGCCTCTAAGAAAAATTTTTTGTTCTTTCTGCCTTTGGTGGCCAACAGTGCCCCAGTCATTTCCTTTCCTTTCCCCTGACATTAGCTGGTCACTCAGTGTGATCAACTCTGTTACAAGGTGGACTACCGAACAGCCACCTTAGTGTTAACTGAAATGGAGATGAATATAATGTTTTTGTTTCACTACCTAAAGATGCCGCTTGTATTACATTTTCCCAATAATGCATTTTCCCACAAGACACACAAGCCTCCATACTGTTGAATTTTAAAACTAAATTTATATAAGAGGAAATAATACCATGGAAATTGGGGAAGCATATTAATGCCAGATAAAGTTTAATAGCTCATATTATTTGAAGAAAAACTATGAATCATCTTTGCTTGTGGAATAAATGTTTACTCTTTGAGGATTGTAAGGATCAACCCTGGCATAGACTGAACTAGCTACGTTGCATTTTAGAATGTTTTGCCCGATCGGTTATAGACAACTTATAATGTTTTAAAATTTGTTTTTTTTTTTAGTTTTGCTTAATGTTTATTTATTTTTGAGAGAGAGATAGAGGGTGAGCAGGGGAGGAACAGAGAGAGTGGGAGACAGAATCCGAAGCAGGCTTCAGGCTCTGAGCTGTCAATACAGAGCCTGATTCCAGGCTTGAACTCACAAACCATGAGATCATGACCTCAGCCGATGGTGGATGCTCAACCAACTGAGTCACCCAGGTGTCCCTTAAAATATGTTTTTTTTATACTCTGTTGCTTTTTCAGTGGCTACAAAATTATATTATTTACAAAGGGACGTCTAACATTAAAAAGCAAAAGCTTTGTTTAATTGAAGAAGAGGCCTTTAGTTTGTTGAATGTTTGATCTCCTTTCTCTGCTTTTAGTGGGTCTTAAATAGAGGGCATAGTAGGGAACAGAACATCAAAGAAAACATGTCTCTTCCTAAGTCAACTTAAAATTGTGAAAAGACAAAAAAATGGGTTTCTGCCTTTTCTAGACAGTACGTGTAGATGTACTGCATTTATTCAGTGACTATAAAAGATACTGCTGAAGATAAAAGCAGGAAAAAAAATAGTTCAATACAGACAGTCTGGAAGTGATGCTATATTCTTTCTACCAATTACTATCAAACTAGTCAGGCAGAAGTTTATTTCTTAAAAGAGCAGAAGCAGGACTAGTACATGGTTATATTGTAGTTTTCACAAACATTCTTGAAAAAGACAAAATTTTGTCTTGAAAATGGCTATTTGTCTTTTAAACGTGTGTGGCATTTATGTAATAAAGACTAGGAGTGCTTTATAGAAACTTCTGTACTTCAGAAGATCAAGCATAGAAAATTTTGTTAGTGCTTTGGGCATATCGTTGTATGATACGATGATATATTAAAACAAAAGATTAAGTGCACATAAGCGCACATTAAATACAATGTAGTGCCAGTTTTCAGTGACATGTTATTGACAATATATACTAGTTACTTGGATATACCTTGTGGATATCTATAGATAGCACAACTCCTCATAAATGATGGTAATGAATATTTGTGCCATAGAACTGAAGTAAACGTTTTTGCTTTTATTTAAAGGTCTTGAGTATCTATAAATACCATGCATGTGCACATCTTTCTCTCTACTTATTCTTTTCCTGTATCATTTTTGCTAGACCTGTAATAGATGATAGGATTATAGAAAATAGTAAGACATTCCTTCTCTTCTGCAAACTCAGCATGTACTTGCTGAGAAAGTCAGGAGAACTTTTATAATACCATTTGAAAAATATGATCATAGAGGCCTAGGCTGTGTACTATAATAGAGTACATAACTCATTGGCTGGGACAAGTTTGCTTGCGCAATTGTTGTTGACCTGTCATCTTGTCAAGTTTAGCATTTACCCTGAATCTTCTTGTCTTTCATTTTCTTGACTTCTTTCTTTCCTTCCTCCTTTAATAAAGTATTACTAACAGTTACATTAAAACAGCTTTCCAGCTTCATACTTTGTCATATGAAATGGCTAACCCAGAATTACATTCCTCTTTTTCGTGACCTCCTTTAGACACAAGGTAACATGAGGTGTGCTATGAGATGAGGGACAGAGAAAACTCTGATCACCAGTGATAGTGGGAGAAAGATTTGATGCTGCTGCCCCATTGGGCCAATGTTTATGAAATGCACAAAATTAGCAGGCTAGCAATCAGCAGAATCAGGGGGAATGAACGTCAGGAATGATAGATTAGGATTACCTGGAATAAGTGGGGATAATTATGCTGAGCAGTCAGTCTCCAGAGTGTGTAGAATAATGTGATCAATTTTGTTTCAGTGGCTTTATAAACCTGTAACTATACATTTGTTGTTTGGTAGTATTTTTTTTTTCCAATTGTGCAATAAACTTTTTTTGGAAGCAGTGAATTAAATAATGAAGGTTTAATAGAAAATTTAGCACTGACTTCCCATTTTCAAAAAGTCGATTTAAAGAATGATTATGTAATGTTGCATATGTTTGCTGGCATTTACCATCTACTATGGAACTTTAGTAATATGAAAACCACAGGAAGCAAATCTGCTGGATCAGATCATGGTTCTTCTAAATTAAAGAGACTCATTTTCAATTCCAATTGAAATTGTTGTGTGTATGTATGTACCTATGAAAAGTGAAGTGATAGCTCTTAACTGTTAAGTTGTTTACCTTCAAGAGTTAAGTGATAGGGGCGCCTGGGTGGCGCAGTCGGTTAAGCGTCCGACTTCAGCCAGGTCACGATCTCGCGGTCCGTGAGTTCGAGCCCCGCATCAGGCTCTGGGCTGATGGCTCAGAGCCTGGAGCCTGTTTCCGATTCTGTGTCTCCCTCTCTCTCTGCCCCTCCCCCGTTCATGCTCTGTCTCTCTCTGTCCCAAAAATAAATAAAAACATTGAAAAAAAAAATTTAAAAAAAAAAAAAAAAAAAAAAAAGAGTTAAGTGATAAATGATGCCAGTTTGATACCTGTGCCATCTGAGATTTCAAGAGAAAGTCAGTGAATTCCAATAATAGCACTCTCTTTATAAAGTCAAAATCAGTTTCTTGGAGCTTAAATCTGGCCAGGTTGAAATCTCAGGCATTGTGAATGCCATTGTCTATTCAGTCAAAATGTTGAACATTAATGAAAAATTTGTGTTTGTCATAATACTATCAATGTAAATTTTGGTGACACGTAACATGATAGTGAAAACAATGTTCACATAAAATAAATACCTACAGAACTGGTGCAGAATTGTATATATGTCTTTGCATGACTGCTGGGAATGGGAAGGTAATCACTAAGGAAATAGAAGACTAAAATTCATAGATTAACTTAAGGGAGGACAAGGTAGCTGTCAAAGGAATAGGATGGAACTTCCAAATTTACAGATTAACAATTGCATAAACTCTGCACCCACCAATATAGCGATAAAATAAGTATAGAGAATATAACTTGATGATACTTGTCGTGTGAGATTTTTATTTAAAACATGTATAGAATCTTACCATCCTTGAATATTTAAAAAATATGTCCATAGAACATTTACAAAAATCAGTCATGTATTTGACCACCAAAGATATCTTGCTTTCTTTTAAAGAGGTATTTTATACAAATATAGTATAGTATATCAGTGTATCCACTCATAATATATTCAATCCCCTAAAAACATTCTAAGTAAATATTAAAACTTGAATTTCACCCAAATCTATACTCTGCAAGTAACATTTTATTCACACTAGAAATTGGCAATAAAATTATAATTATCTAGAAAAGAATAAGAGGGAAATTATTACTTAAAACCTATAGGTAGTAGAAAAAGCTCCGCTTGTGAGAGAATCAGTCTCAAGTCCCTCTGTTATTAAAGAAGAAAAAATATATAGAAGAATCCATTACTCATCATAAGTGATTGAAAAATAAATATCAAAATACTATAATTAGCTCAGAAGAGGAATTAATAAAGAAAGATAAAGTGAATGAATTTGGGAAAATACTCTGTACATAATGCTGATTTTTTTCAAAAAATCAATGCATTATATTGAACTTGTCAGAAAACCAATTTGGGAAAAAAATGAAAAAGCAAAGGAATATAAGAAAGCAAAAGTGAAAGGAGCTATAACCACAGAAATAAGAAAGATTAAAATATAAATTATAACAAAATATAATATAAAACTAAGACAACAAATTTAAAACCTAGAGACATGATGATTTCTTATCAAAATTAAAATTGCCAAAGACTAAGATGTTTGAGCAGTGCAATTATCTAAAACAGATTGGAAATGTGTTTAGAGATCTTCCACAAAAAGGCTCAAACAGATATTTTTATAGCTGAATTAGATCAAACATTTAAAGAAATGGTAATTTCTATATTTAAATTATTCCAGATCATAGAAAAGCTTTAGAATTTTTTCCCATTAATTTTTACAACTCCAGCATAGAATGCCAGCACCTGATAAACTACAAAAAGTAAAATGGTCTTCATTTATGGGAATATTTAATAACAGATACACATTTTCTAAAATCAAAATATAAATTTTTTTATATTTTTATATTTATTCATTTTTGAAAGACAGAGAAAGACAGAGCACAAGCAGGGGTGGGGCGGAGAGAGAGGGGGACACAAAATCTGAAGCAGGCTCCAGGCTCCGAGCTGTCAGCACAGAGCCCGACGCAGGCCTCAAACTCACGAACCACGAGATCATGACCTGAGCCGAAGTTGGATGCTCAACCAACTGAGCCACCGAGGTCCTCCTAAAATCAACATATAAATTTAATGCAACTCTAGTTGTAGAGTTCTAATAGTATATATTATTAATTGGAAAAAATTCTTAAACATATTATGGAAAAATAAATACCTGAACAAGCCAAGGAAAATATGAATAATAATGTTGGAGGTTTACCTTACAAGTAAACATTTTAAAAATTACATTAGAATGCATTTCAGATAAAAATAGCATATCAATAGATTTAAAAAACAAAAACAATTTATGGAACAGAATAGAAAATGCAATACAGGATGATGTTAAGAATTTTTTCTACAATAAAGGATATATTTCAGTTTAGTGGCTAATAGAGAAATTTGCTTATAAATGGCTTTGTAAAACTGACAAGCTATCCCAAAGTAAAGTAAATTTCCATTTAAACAATATAAAAATTTCCTAAAATATTAACACACTTGTGTGTAAAATGTAAGAAATAAGTATTAAAAATAATTTAGAACAAAAATCAATCATTCTTTATTTTAAAAATATAAGGAAAAGAATCAACCTCTGAGGGAAATACAGAAACAAGAAAAGAAATAGTAACACATTTAATATTATAAATGGCAAAATATATTAAAATTATCATATAACATAGTAAAGACATTAAACATTACAATACTAATGACAGAAATATGGTGGATATCTATAATGTACAGAGAGCCATTTCAAATTTTCAAGAAAAAGCCAAACAAAAAAGCTAGCCAAGAATTGAATAGATCATTCACAGAAGAGCAAATCTTAATGGCCAAATAAATGTGAAAAGACACTACTCAAACTCTGTAGTTGTCAGAGACAACCATATACTCAGCAATCCCACTTCTGGAAATGTGTATAAAATAAAATTATTAGTACATAAAAAAACTGATGTACAAGGATGTTAATTTTATATGGGTAGAAAAACTAAGAGTGAAGTCAATGAGCTTCAATAGAAAAAAAGCATATACTATAAAGCCTAAAATATTAGTTTTGCAATCAATACAAAAAATAATATTTTAGAAACATTCCAGATGACTCAGAGGGATTTCCAAGAAATGAAATTGAGTATGATAAGGAGGATATAGAAAAATGTGTACATTTTGATCTCACCTCTTTTGTTGTAAAACAATTTATACTTTAGTTTGCGTCTGTATATATGCATGTGTATATATGTGTGTGTGTTCCAGGAGAAAATCCTGGAGAATACATAATATTCATTTAGGTAGTTATATATTCATATTATGTATGAAGAATACATAAGTTAACATGGAATATGGTGTAATGTGATATGAGTGGACAGGAAGAAGTTACAACAAACTAAATGGGAAGAAATAAAGGTAAAAGTGAAAAAGAAATCTCCATAATCTATTTTACATGATCATCTGTGTATATAAAATTAATTAATAAAATGAAAAAAAAAAAAAAACCCCTAGATCCACAATTCCTCATCCAGGGTTCTTTTATGTTGTATGACCTGTATCATTTTAAAGATATCTTAAAGGGGCACCTGTGTGGCTCAATTGGTTGAAAAGCTGACTTTGGCTTAGGTCATGATCTCATGGTTTGTGGGTTCGATTCCCAGGAAAGGCTCTGTCCTGACAGGTTGGAGCATGGAGCCTGCCTCAGATTCTGTGTCTCCCTCTCTCTCTGCCCTTCCCCTTCATGCTCTCTCTCTCAAAAATAAAATAAATGTAGGGGCGCCTGGGTGGCGCAGTCGGTTGAGCGTCCGACTTCAGCCAGGTCACGATCTCGCGGTCCATGAGTTCGAGCCCCGTGTAGGCTCTGGGCTGATGGCTCAGAGCCCGGAGCCTGTTTCCGATTCTGTGTCTCCCTCTCTCTCTGCCCCTCCCCCCGTTCATGCTCTGTCTCTCTCTGTCCCAAAAATAAATAAACGTTGAAAAAAAAATAAAATAAATGTTAAAAAATAAATAAATAAATAAATAAATAAATAAATGAAAATAACTTAAATTTCCAAATGTTGAATTATTGAAACATTTATTTTGCAACCTATCTACCTTTAATATTACCCTTATTATAGAGGCTGAGCAGGATTTATTGATTAGTGTTTTCCATAATTATCATACTTGGGTAGTGTTTCAGTAAGACTTAATGTTTTCCATGTTATAAAATTTTATTCACAGGAAATTAATTATAAAATTTTAAACAAAATGGCCCATTTGCTCTGAGCATCCTTCATATTCTAACCAGGGTAGCAATCCCTCAATTAGGCCATAGGATTAAAAGTGTGAGATAGTGCAATTTATTTTAGTAAACCTGGGTGGAGGAGGTGGGGAGTTGGAGGGGAATGCTTCAACATAAAATGATACACATTTTAATTTGATCTATTGAAACTACCTTGGAAAAACACCAAATAAACAAGGATACTCCAGAGTCCTTATTACATTTTATGCACATGCTCAAAAATGTTTTTGAGGAACAGGAACTTGAATAATAGGCATAATTTGAATAGTGCAAGATTGGAGGGAGGAACAGTCCAGATGGAAATAAAAGAAATCCAAGGAGAAGCAGCTCAGTGATTATTTTTGATCTGGGGTTAACATTCCCTGTTGGACCTACTATATTCTAGTTAGAGATACTCTATTGCCTTGCTTTTGAAACATGCCTTCTGTTTTCTACCAAAGTAACGTTGTATTTAAAACATTTACATATTACTTTTATTATAAAAATAGTATGTGTGTCACTCCTACATATTTCTCACTTATATCATTATCCATATTATACAGAATCATACATTCCCTGACATGACACTATCATTAAAGTAGATCTAGAACACATTGCCTTATGCTCTCTGATGCCAAGTGGAGTCAGTGTTTAAATATATGACAGTTGCTTGATTAACAAACAGGAGTTAAACATAAAAGTAATACATTTTGATGTGCAATTATATTTCTTAATGGAACACAATATCCACACAAAGAAGCACTCAGAGTTGTCAAGTTTTGGTCCTAAAATAATAAGTGTTCACATATAAAAATATTTTCCTAATCTAAGAAGAACAGTCCTCTCATTTTGAATTGAAAGATCTACTGATGCAAAGGGGAAATTTAATTACTCGCCAAAATGTTCTGCTTAAACACAATGAAATGGCTATATTTGACTATTTTTTTTAACTTTATTTATTTATTTGAGAGAAAGAGACAGCAGGGGCAGAGAGAGGGAGAGAGAGAGACAGAGAGAGAGAGAGAGAGAGACAGAGAGAGAGAGAGAATCCCAAGCAGACTCCACACTGTCAGTACAGAGCCCGATGTGGGGCTTGAACTCACTAATAGTGAGATCATGACCCAAGTGGAAATCTAGAGTCAGACGCTTAACTGACTGAGGCATTTGGGTGCCCCTATGTTGGCTATGTTTTAATCAAGTATTTGATATTATTCAGATACAGCAGTAGGATAACTGTCTCAAAATTATTTTTTTTTCTTTTCTTTCTTTCAAAAGAGTAATTTATAAGGACATTTTATTGCTCTTCTCTGAAAATTGATAGTGGTAGAACAGATGAAATGCATCAATCTAGAATTGTTCCTATTACTTTCAGTAGTAAGATTCCTACGTGGCGCCTGTGCCCATCATGAAGGAAAATGAGGGTCTGACTCTTCATTTCATCACAGTTTGAGCCCTTCATCAGCTACACACTGACAGTGTGGAGCCCGCTTGGGATTCTCTGTCTCCCTCTCTCTCTGCCCCTCCCCTGCATGTGCACCCTCTCTCTTTCTCTCAAAATAAATAAATAAACTTTAAAAAATATAAAAAGAAGGCAAGTAAATGTGAGTCTCTTTCAAATAAAATGTTTTGCAGAACATCTACACATTAGGAAACTATCAACTGACAATCACGTTGCTCCACAAGAGCTAATTAATTAAACCATAGTAAATAACTCATGAAAAAAAATAAGTTATATTAACTTGTAACATGTAAAAGAAAACAAAGCTAAAAGGGTCTATTGGGTTTAAATTGTGTTACAGTTTGATGGTAGGGTAAAATCAAATCTTCTGAATAAGGTTTTTAGGAGAAATCATAGGGGAAAACAGTATATATTTCAATATATAAATAATGACACACATCAAGCATCAGGAAAAACCATGCATTACAAATTCCTTCCTTTCCTTTTTCCCTTTCTTGCCTGATACTCCTTCTCCCACCTTCCCTTCTTTCCTTTTTCTCTTTCTTCTTTCCCCTCTTCTTCCCTTTACTCTCTCTCTTCACTCAGCCTTGACTTATTGATTACCTATTATGAGGATAATTTTAAGTCAGGTTTCCAAGAAATGAGTGGCTGTGTTTTTTAAAAAGCTATTTATTTCTATACTTATGGAAATAACCAAAAGCTGCTAATTAAAAAAAACAAACAAACAAACAAGTGAGTAGCAGGAGACCACAGGAGTACCTGAGGACAGACTTAAGAAAGAATCAAGCAACTCTGATGTATGGGTTCGCTGGAGAAGAAAAATGAATCCCTGGTGTTTGTAAGAATTTGGCAACTGATTAGAAACTGAGCTCTAAAAGGTCAGGTGATGACTTTAAGGTGTCACTGTTAATTTTTTGAAGTGTGATTATGATGTTTTTATTTGGAGTCCTTATAGAGATCCTGAGATGTGTACATGCCAGGGACTTTGGTCTAGACCACCCGGAGGGAGAGAAGCAGTGGATGGGGTTTGGGAGGCTGGGTTGGTGTGGGGCTCTCTGATGATGGGTGTATGAGGCTCATTGTACTATTCTGTACACCTTTATCTCTGAAATTGTCCATAATAAAAATGTTTCTTTTGTGTGTGTGGTGGGGGTAAGAAGTTCAGTTGGAATATTTAAATAACCATATAGGACTGTGTAATGCTTTACAAGTCAGATACCAATCTTCTGAAGGACAGAATGCTTAGAGTTGCCAGGCCTGTGCAGAAATGGCTTCCTGAAGCAGATAATGGTGGTCATAGCACTGAGTATGGCAGCCTCATGTGATGGGCAGGACTGGCAGAAGTAAGGGAAAGCTCAAAGTAGAAACTAATTATTGAGTATGTATGGTTTGCCTGCTCTGTGCTAAGCAGTTTACAAACACCACCTTTGATTTGAGCAGTTGCTTACTCAAGTAGGACCCAGTATGAGGCATTTGAGGTTCCAAGAGGCTACATAAGTTGCCCAAGTTCTTATATCTCAATAGTAAGAGAACCTATACCAGGTTGGTTCACATTCCTTATTTTTAAATACTGACGTGTGCTCCCTCTGAATCATCCAACAGGTGGGAGTACTACAGTAGATCAGACTAGAAATAAAAGTGGGGATAAAGCTGTGACTAAACATAAATACTGAAAAATTGGTTTAGGGATTTGTCTGATAGACAATAAGGATGATTTTAGGTAGTTATTAGAGAAGTTATGTCACCAAAACAAAATATGTACTTTTCATATCTGGAGCCTTTCCTTAACTATTTACTACTCAACAATTAGATATTCACAGGAAACTAGCTAATTGATATGTCATAATCAAATGAAAATCTGTAGCTATTGAAGGCATGGAAACCTATGCAAGATATATATTTACTCTTGAGCTGGGCAAGAACAATTTAGATGGGTACTATCAATTTATGTAGTGTAGGAGGTACAGGAGACAAGAGAGTATGATGGATTGGTCAGTGGATGAGAACTGAGTAGTCACTGAGCTATTTCCTTTATAGGGATTATTATATTTAATTAATGCAATTTAATAATCTATGTACTATTATTAATCTCCATTTTCCGGTGAAGCAACTGAGGCTTAAAAATCTTTAATAAAGAGCTCAAGGTCATTCTATTAGTAAATAGCAGAATAGAGATTTGAATACATTTTTTTCCTCCAGAACCATAGTTTTAATTCTCATTAGTGCATCCCCCTTCTTATATGAAGTGGAATACCCCATTTACCACTCTATCCTATGGATTGTACAAGGGAATTCTTAAGGTTAAATCAAAATTCAGTGTTCCATAATGGTTTATAAAAGTAATGTGAAGAAAGCCTGCATGAAAATTTGAAAACAGACCGCCATTATGGTGTTTTATAAGAAATATATATTCAATATACATCAACATGCTATTTTACATAAATATTGGAAATTCTCTTTCAAAACAAACATCAAGACATTTGGGAAGAAACGCTGACATTGCCCTTATGTATAGAGGTGATGTTTAGTATTTTCATCTATCTGACAGTACTTTTGCCTAATCAATGTATTGAATTTGTAATTTATGCAAACATCATGGAAAATTAGATGCAGTTCTTCAAAATCAGTCTTCACCATTGTGCTGGCTTCACAGAGCTAGAAATTGTTCTGTGTCTTTCAGATGAAACATTCTTTTAGTAAAGGATAGCTTCCTGACAGTTATTTATCTTGAAAAGCTATAAACCTTTGGATTAATTGCGTGTTTTGTACAAATGTCAGTTACTGATTTAGTTTTGATAGATCTATTCATGTCCTGTCGGAGATTTAGGTGAGTTAAGGTATTGCTTATCATCAGTCTTCTTTGGCTGACCCCTGAAAAGTAAAAACCAGATGTCATGAGAAAACCATTTTTTTTTCCTATAGAGTCTTCAAGAGACAACAAACATATTCTTCTCTTCTTTGATAGAACTACGAAGGTAGTACAGATGTTACGAATGAAATCTGAGCTACATTTGCTTAGTCTTACTAAACAGATAAGTTTAGCTATGTAGATCTCAAAATGTAATTAATAAGGATATGATTTCATTTGAACACATTCCTTGTTGATTTGAGCTCTAACAAGTAAGACCTGTAATTGAACAGTGTAGATATTTTTGTGCAATAATTTGGATCCTGGAGTAATCCCCACAACCAAACCACGCATTTTTGTATAAGGATCCAAATGCCTGGTTTGGTTGTGGTGATTACTTCACAATGCACAAATATGCAGGATATTTCTGTCAGTTATTGGGGTTTATTAAATCTTCACACATTTTTGCTACTTTAGATATACAGATTGATTGCATTCCTTTATATGAGTTAATCCAGTGGTTCCTAGTGACCATGGTTCTTCTCCAGCCAAAGTTACTTGACATCTACATGCAGCCAAATCCCTATACAGTCTTTGAGATTAATCGCTGTTAAGGGGAGGGAGATGTGAGTCTCTAACTCAACCTTCCTGAAAGCAAGCTTCCTCATTTTTAATGTTTAAGTACAAATACATTTCATGGTTGATATGCATATTGATAAATCCTCATTATTATTGGTGTTAGTTCGTCAGTAATCACAGAAGTATCACCAAGAAAATCTTGCTTTTTTCCCATGTTACTGTAATGTCTCTTTTCTTCTAATAAGATGCCAGTTCTCGAATCACAGTTCTGATACATCACTTGGCCTTTCCCCTCAGAGCACTTTGCCTTCCACCTCTTGCTCTTCCCTGTCCAGGGACTAAACACCTGCATCAGAATTATAAACCTGGAGTCTTACTACCTGCTCTCTAGTTACCTGGCAATCGACTGCTTACTTAGATTTCTGCACATTGTCCAGTGTTAGGTTTCCTATCACCAGGCTCTGGCCCCTCTCAGGCTCCTTCTAGGACTTTTTGAATGTCCTTTGGAGAATGTTGACCTCAGGAATTCTGCAAGTAATGACCCCTAATCACTGTGTCAAAAGTCACTTTAGTTGATGATCTTATTCATTCTTGGCAATGATATAGTTACCTTCATACCCCTAATTCATCAATTCAGCTCTTGATTTCTTGTTATATAGATCAATCCACATTCATTCCAGTAAAATTTTTAAACAGTGTATCCATTTAGGACCAGATTATTTTTATAATCAAAATAATGATTTTGGATACAGTAAGAAGTAAGCCTATGAGAATTGTTCTAGTCAGATAGACAGGCTGGGTGGTAATAAACATAATCCTGAAGAAAAATGTAGGACTAAATGTAATTATTTCTAAATAGAATGATTTATTTTCTATTAATGTCTCTGACATGATGACATGTCGGTAGATCCTTAATGGATGAATAATTTTAGTGTCAATTTGTAATCATCCATTCCCAAAGATAACTTAAATGCATTTTCTGTCCTGCCAATAATCTGTCACAAAGTGCACTGCCTGGCTTCTTATTTGATTTGTAAATTTTTTTTTGACTTTAGTATGACAAGAAATAGTATAAATGCAGTCATATAAAAAAAGATGACCAATTATGAATATTACATAACCCGATTCCCCATTCTCTCATCTCTTCACATACACCATTGTCATTAATATTAAAACAAAATTAAATTTTGCTGTGGTCGTTTTCTTTAGCATAATCGTTGGTTCCATTAGTTTTCAGGAAATAAGTTGAATTGCCTCAGGCTTAATGAGGCCTCAAGAGAGTATAAAAATACTCTTCATTTAAAGATATCTGCAAATAGTTGGAGCAAATGTATGAAAAAAAGTTACGTCTTAAAATAGTTACCTTTACAAAGTATATACTATAAGGGCAGAGGTCAAAAAACTAAAAAGCCTACTTGGCCAAGGAGATAATGTAAAATAAAGTGAATAAATGCTAGATTATTGGGGATTGAGGCCTGTAGTGAACTGCAGTCTCTTGCCCTGCCTTAAATAGCTGAGCACCACTCCCCCGTTCCGGCAGATTATTGAGAAGCAAGAATTCCAGACTAGTGATGCCAAGTCCTCAAATTTAAAAATGAATCCAGAAAGGGGCACCTGGGTGGCTCAGTCGGTTGAGTGTCCAACTTCAGCTCAGGTCATGATCTCACTGTTCCTGAGTTCGAGCCCCACATCGGGCTCTGTGCTGACAGCTTAGAGCCTGGAGCCTGTTTCAGATTCTGTGTCTCCCTCTATCTCTGCCCCTCCCCAACTCATGCACTCTCTCTCTCTCTCTCTCTCTGTCAAAAATAAATAAACATTAAAAAAATTTTTTAAATGAATCCAGAAAAAACAGGGGTAAAAAGAGGAACCAGAAATTTTGGTTTTTACAACCAAAATGTTTTGACATTTTACAACCCCCAATTTTAAATGTTAGTAAAATATAAGATATGGGAATACCAAATTCAGTTTGAGGAAACAAGTTTTCAACCTCTGGAATATATCTGAAACATTGATTCATACGTGCTTTAGGGATTTTGTGCATTTTTTTCTTTTACTTTTTTTTTCTTTAAGTTTACTTATTTATTTTGAGAGAGAGACAATGTGAGTGTGTGTATGTGAGTATGGGAGGGGCAGAGAGAGGGGGAGTAATCCTAAACAGGCTTCATGCTGAGCATGAAACCCCACGTGGATCTCTATCTCATGATCATGAAATTATCCTGAACCAAAACCAAGAGTCTGATGCTTAACCAACTGAGCCACACAGGTGCATTATTGTTTTCATATTATGTCTACAATACAATTGAACTCAGAAAAAAAATCAGAATAATTTTTTCCCTTTGTTTATCTCTGGTAATATATGTACTAAGTACAGCTGTGCTAGTCACATACACACAAAACCTACAGAGGGAGGTACACAGACATTTCAGTTCTTTATGAGAAATACTGAGAAGAGCCTGCCCAGCAACAACACGTGTTCATTTCTAGTTTGCAGTCCTCACAGAAGCTTTGTTTTTCCAAAAATAACAAGCAAATGTAGCAACTCTGCTTTGTACCACTTTCTTGCTTAAGACTTCAGTGTTTTTGTTCTGTTAATTTCACATGGACCGAAAATTAGTTCAAGTATTCCCCAACAGCATGATTTAATTTGGAAATACATGCATATATTTTTAAAGACTCTAAAAATAGTCTGCTGGCCATCCATGAAAAGTAACACTAAAGGTGGCAATTAACAGAAGTTGCTTGGTTGGTGCTTTTTTCTCACTGTTAGCTTCACAGAGTTCAATATGGTTATGTAACATTCATATGGCTGTGAAGAGTGGTAGCCAAATGCAAGAAAAATCAGAGCTTCCGTTTAACGTTTAACGATATACCAACTTCAACATGATGTGACCTTGAGTAGTTGGAAACCTGTATGAAAATAAGCTTATGTCAGTATTTTTAAGAATTAAAATGAGAATGTGGAGTAGTGGGCTCTAAAAAATTAGTTCATTCCCCTTCTATTTTTCCTTGTATTTTTCTCTGGATTTCTGTCTCCATTAGAATTTGTATTTGTTAGGAAATTCCAAATGTAATTGGCTAATGAAAGGAGTGGCATCAGAGTTTGTTTATACAGAAGCCATAGAAATGGTAGAGACTAAGAAAAGGGCAGAGGAACATGGATGGTTAATGTGTATTTATGTTAATTTAACTGTGTTTAATGAATATCCTGACTAAATTTCTGAAAATTATTATGTTACATTTGAGTTCTTGGTTGGCTAAATTTTTAGGATAAAATGAAACATTATTTTTAGTTATTTTATGTGTTACATAATCCATTTGTTATACAATATTTAAATATTATGTAAATGTTCCCTAGTAGATAAATTAAAAGATATGTAGGGATACCAGGGTGGCTCAGTTGGTTAAGTGTCCAACTTCAGCTCAGGTCATGATCTCACGGGTCGTGAGTTTGAGCCCCACATTGGGTTCTGTGCTAACAGCTCACAGCCTGAAGCCTGCTTCAGATTCTGTGTCTCCTCTCTCTCTGCCCCTCCCCTGCTTGCGCTCTGTCTCTCTCTGCCTCAAAAATAAATAAACATTAAAAAAACTTAAAAGAGATATGTATTAGAAACTCATGGGCTATATAAACAGAAATACCCAAAATTCATATCAGAGAGCCTGTAGATTTTTTTCTTTTGGACATTTGTTTTCTGTTGTATTCATTTTATTATTTTTTTCTTATTTTCTTCTTCTCAATTTTATTTATTCTGTAATGTCCCTAATTTGTTGAAATTGAAGCTAATCACTAACACTGCCTTCTTATACATTTGTTTAAAGCAATAAGTTTTTCTCCAGACACCGCGTTAGCTGCTCCCCCTAAGGTACTCCTGTGTCATATTTTCATGATCATTCATCTAAAAGTAGTTTGCATTTCTATTTCAATTTTGTCTTTGGTTACTTAGAAGGGCTGTATAATATCCAAGCGACTGGCATTTTCTGCTTATATTTTTGTTATTGGTTTCTATACTAATTCCACTGTGTTCAAAGCATATAGTCTGTATGATTTTAGTGTTTTGATGTTTGTTGAGACTTGCTTGGTAAATGTTCCATGTGCAATTATGAAGTTTTTGGGTATAGTTTCCCATAAATGTCTAATAGATCAATTTTCAAAATTGTATTATTCAAATCATCTATTCCCTAACTTTTCTTTTTCTGCTTATTCCATCAGTTTCTGAGAGAGGTTTGTTAAGTTTCCAACTATGATTGAGAATTGCCTATTTTCTTTGCTCTTTTAAATATTGTTTTATAAATTTTAAAGCCTATCTTACTTAACTGCAAATCGGGGAGTATATATATTTGGTTTAACCACTAACCCACAACAACCACACCAATATTCAGTGGTTATTTTGGCAGATCAGTAGGGAATGGAGAGTAAATGTGAGATTTGGAATGGCTATCTACTGACGAAGTCCAGGAAATATGTGAGGGGCAGTACAAAGGGCCAAGGAAGTTAAGATCGTTTGGTCAGTTTCTGCCAAATGGAAGCTTTTATATTTCCTGTACATAGTCAATATTAAGTGATGAGGGTATTAATATTATTGTTTCTTCCTCCATCTGAGAGCATGTAAGCCTTCTGTATGTGTTTTCATCAACTGGATTAGCATCGCTGATAATGCAGTCAATAGTGTGAACCTGTTGACACACACATACAAAAAGACATCTTTGGCCTGATTCAAGAAACATTCGCTGTCTCTGTTCTTGCTGGAAAATTTACAGTTCTCTGCATGTTCACTTGTTGATCACCCTCCAGACTTGATGCTGTCAGCTTGTTATGCCAGGCTTCATTAACTGGTATCTCTATAGTCAGGACCTGGAAATGCATATTACATAGTGTATTCACAGATGTTTGTAGCCATCTCCCATTACTATCTATATTTAAACATGGAGTAGAGCAGTGGTTCTTAAATATTTTGGTTATAGAACCACTTTACAATCTT
Organism: Felis catus; assembly: GCF_018350175.1. Taxonomy (NCBI): domain Eukaryota; kingdom Metazoa; phylum Chordata; class Mammalia; order Carnivora; family Felidae; genus Felis; species Felis catus. Next base: position 91,055,354 of record NC_058376.1, on the reverse strand, counting down.
CAATGTTATTGAGATCTTTAAGAGTTTATGTTTATGAAGATTATATGTGTTCATATTATTATATTAGGATTATATTATATTATATATAATATATATTATATATAATATATTATATTATATATAATATATATTATATATAATATATTATATTATATTATATTAGGATTATTATATTAGGATTACAACTGGAAAAATATGAAAAGATTTATTAATTATTTTCAAAATGATAGAAATCCCATAGCACATTAATAAAATAAAACATTTTATAAAATATATTTTCAAAGAAAAAATTTAGTGTGAAGAGTGGCATTGTTTTATATTTTTCAAATGTCTTGAGTGTCTGGATTAATAGAAGACCTCTTGACTCATATCTGCTTCTGTATTCAGGCTGTTGCACATGTTGACTTAGCGGAAGTATACTAAGGAAATCTGGCCTTACACACCTATGTGGTTAGAAAAGGGTAATGTATTTAAAAGCCTTTGTGGATATTTTAAATCATATCAAAACTTGACAAGTGGCAGTTTCTTTTTTTTTTTAATATATGAAATTTATTGTCAAATCGGTTTCCATGCAACACCCAGTGCTCATCCCAACAGGTGCCCTCCTCAATACGCATCTCCCACCCCCCATCAGCCCTCAGTTTATTCTCAGTTTTTAGGAGTCTCTTATGCTTTGGCTCTCTCCCACGCTGACCTCTTTTTTTTTTCTTCCCCTCCCCCGACAAGTGGCAGTTTCTTAATAGTTAGTTGAATGTAGTATCTGAAACTATGTTAATAAACTTTTCATACTTTATTGTTTTAAAAATAAAATGACCAATTTCATATTTTATTGGGTTTTCTCTGTATGCACACTTTTGCCCATACTGCTCACTTGGAAAATATTGCTTCACTGAATAAGGCAGATCTTCCCAATTTTGACATATTTCATTACAGAACATAAAAAAATAACATTTATTCATATAATTACTGACCCCATCAGGAAAATTTTTATGTTTTACAAATCTGTACAGCTCATTGTAACAAATGCAGATTTTCCAAAATTCTAATTTCTACTAAAAAGCTTAAATATTTTCATTGGCACCAAAAACTGCTATTTTCTTCAAGTCCTATTTCGCTTATTCTTGAGAAATGTCTCCCAAATGCTAAAGCCTGATCTAACATAGTTGATCTATTAAGTGTTATTTTAATTAAACATGGTGCTTCATGAAAAGTAGTACTAGCTTAGCTCACAACTTACATAAGGGCTTTTTCTGGAGACTCTTATGTATCAGCAAAAGTGCTTTATGTGCGTTTTCGATTTTATGACAAAAACTATTAAAAAGATGTGTGCTCAAGTTTGAAATTTAATAAAATTAGTAAGTTTTAGAGATTCATCAATATTCATCTTATGTGAAACTGACTCTTTCCCCTTGCAAGTAGATGATAGTGGAAATTCAGAGATTGGTAGGCAACTTCGTTGTTACTGTCTTTACTTGTGCCAAAAGGCCAGCAGTTTTATCCACTGTTGATTTTGCACCATCAATGTATATTTCAACACAGTGAAAAAGTCAAGTAATACCTTAGTATTATCACAAAAATAATTATGATGCTCTCAAAGACCCCTGAAGGGCATATAGGGTGTTTGACCACACCTTGAGAACCACTGGATTAGGAAGTCATCTCATGAGGTACCAGGATTTGGCCTGGGCTAGTTCAAAGAAGCATATTTCTAGATCTCTTTTCTTAAAACTTGGGAATTATCCTATTTTTTCTAGGTTCATTTTAATATAATTTAAAATTCCATATGCCAGATTTGAGGTTATGAATGCAAACCTAGAGCGATAGCAGGCATAAAACAGACATTCAGAATACGTTGGGAATGGTGACAGTATATAAGGAGCAGTAACTAGTAACGATATTTATTTTCAAAAGCATTTGAATTGTGGATTTAATCTTGCCAACTGGTAGTACAGGTTTTTGTTTTTGTTTTGTGTTTTTAATTTTATTTATTTATTTCTTTTAGAGAAAGAGAGAGAATGTGTACACGCAGGAGACAGAGAGAGAGAAAGATTCTTAAGCAGGCTCCATGCTCAGCACGGAGCCCAATGTGGGGCTCAATCCCACAAACCCTGAGATCATGACCTGAGTCATAATCAAGAGTCGGATGCTTAACTGACTGTGCCTGCCCCATTTCTTTTTTTCTTTTACCTTTTTGCTTATATCTGTTTTCTATCCCCCCACTTCATGATAAATATACATTGCTTACATAATAAGAAAAAAATTAAGAGAGATTATTTTTATTTTTCTATGAGAATAATCCGAGAATCTTTCTTCTAAATCAAATTTTCTCACTATGCTTCTATCATTAGCTATTAATGACTTGTATGAAAGAAAGAAAATCTACAAAAATTTGAATCCCGTGTCTAGAATTCACATATCATGTGTCAATATATTCACATATTGTGCATTTTTTGAGAAGAAAAAAGAGAAAGATGGCAAATAGATCTTTATAATTCCCTCCATAAACCAAAGTTAAGTTTTCCTATATATATTTTGATGTCCTTTTAATAAAGTAGATGTTATTTCTGTTTCAGGAATTAGAACAGCTCATTTAGGAAAGAAAGAAAAAGAAGTTAACACGAATTAGGTGCCTGGAAGTTCTAGAGACTGTGCTTAAGCAGTTTACATATGTTTTCTCATTTAAAATCCTCAAAAAAATGTAAATGTTACTATTCAATGTATTACAGTGCTGAAACTAGGCTCCAAAGACATTGATATGCCCAACATCATCTAGATTATAAGTGAGAACCAGAATTTAAGCCCTCTTTTGCTGAATCCAAATCCAGAATCTTTCCACTCTCTCCCCTACTCTTCCCAAAGCTCCCCATCTCCTCCTCCACCCTCTGATGCTTGTTAATCTTCTGTTGACAGTCAGCTGTCCAGGTATCCTGGGTTATTCATTAGGTTCAGTAGATTAGGTTCTGACCTTCTAGGAATAAATATATGTCAGAAATACACAAACATCAATGCTGCTCGGTGCTGCTCTTTTTGTCCCCCTCATGTGTACAATAGAGAGGAAATACTTAAATGACAGCTCATTCAAATATCACAACATGCAATACTCTCTTCTTGTCAAAACTCTCATGTTTCCTATCGTTTTAGCATTTGGAATTTTCTTTTTTTTTCCCATACTGTCATGACTTCCAATGACCAGACATCTCCACAGATTGATTTCAATTCATTTCATGAAGTTGAGTGTATTAACATTTGGTTTTTTTCATGATTTATGCAACTTGTCTTCTCGTGAGTATGACTTAACAGAGAAGATTTTACTCTAGGGTGTGCTGAGGTGAGTCTGCCCATGAAGGCAGGTAATCTTTAACAAGTGATCAGTAATATTTAAATTCTTACTGTTTTATTTTTTGAAAAATGTTTTTAACCTTTATTTATTTTTGAGACAGAGCATGAACGGGGGAAGGTCAAAGAGAGAGGGAGACACAGAAGCTGAAACAGGCTCCAGGCTCTGAGCTGTCAGCACAGAGCCTGACGTGGGGCTCGAACTCACAGACTGTGAGATCATGACCTGAGCCAAAGTTGGACGCTTAGCCAACCGAGCCACCCAGGTGCCCCAAATTCTTACTGGTTTTGAGCACTGTTCTTTCAATAGCCTTCATCTTTTTATAGTATCATAGAAAGACAGTATCTAAAAATTATCTTTAAAATATATTAGCCCTTACATCATATAAAATAACTTCACTGTTTCAGTCAACTTTACAGCGGTACTCACTTTTAATTTGCTATATTTTAAAATAAACTAAAATAAGTATGTATCATGTTAAAATAATATCTTTAATGTAGACTTGAAGGCATATTTAGTCAAAAATATTTACTGAATATTTGTTATTTACCATTTACTAGGTGCAAGACATTAAAATTAGAGTTTAGGGATATGTTGTAACGGATAAGCCTTGAAACACCAGGGTGGCTCAGTCAGTCGTGTCTGACTCTTGATTTTGGCTCAGGTCATGATCTCAATGGTTCACGAGATCAAGTCCATGCAGGGCTCGTGCTGAAAGCACAGAGCCTGCTTGGGATACTCCCTCACCTCTAAACAAGCAAACAAACAAACACACAAACTTAAAAGAGAGAGAGGGATACGACTCACTTCTTGTCCTTAAAAAATTATCTTTTTAAATTAGTAAAATTGATTAATTTTGTGTTAATGCCAAGAAAAGAGAATCATGTTAGCATTAGGTACTTAGAAAATTCTCAGTTAAATATGCTTATTCTGAAGTATGTTGGAGATTGGTCATTTTCTGTTACAATCTTAATGGAATATTTCTCCTGATATTTAGTAATGTATTCAATTACCTAAAGAAACTTTGGATTTCTGTAAAATCCCTGTAAATATTGGTACCATTCAAGTTTATGTCATTGCATTAGAGAACCTAGCAGATGAAACTAAAGATTTGTAATGTCTTACTGATTGAATTAACTTGTCCGTTTTGTGAGTTGGCTTTTAGATTTGGTTTAGGTAAATTAAGGTGACTTAAACTGAAAACCAACTTTTCACAATACTTCTCCCTGAAAAACAGAAAGAAAGAGAGTCTCAGAAAGCAGACACTAATATCCATAAGTGTAGTATTCTTGTGCAGGGCTGGTATATTCTGCAAAATCCTACTAGCCTCCATGCCATAGGTAACCTTCATTTTGTTCAGTCACAGTAACATTTCTTCTTTCTAAATTGTAGTCTTAATGCTTCTTCATGAAATACTACTGCATTTTTAAGATGTAATCCAAATATGCTAGAGATCATATGATCTCCTGTATAAATGAAAGCAAGAGTGAAGGATGTAGAGTTATACCACTATACTTTTTTTTTTTTTTTTTTTTTTTTTTTAGCTCAGGTCATAACAGAAGTGTTGGCATTTTATTTATTTCTGTGTTCTGGTTTTTAATAAAGCTTACTTTATTGTTTTTGCAACATTTGTATTTTACTATCTGTGCAACATAAATTTGAAAGAAATATCAAATTAACTATATAAGTACTTCCTGAGATTTATGCTGGGGACCTAGCTGGGGGTCACCAAGCCCATCAGCATCCTTTCATAATTTGTAAATGGGATACTTATGTGCCATGTTCTTCTGGATTACAGAGAGAGGGGATATTAAGGTCTCTTTCAGATAACCTACTTCTGTGCTGATTTTTTTTTAAGAAATGTGTAAGAAGCAGTTTTCTTCTTTCTTGTTTTGATGGTTCCCAAATTCTGAAAATTGGTGTATTGTATTCTTGAAACAGTTCCTTTGATTTCCCTAAATCTTACTTTCTTGTAAGCATTAAAGATCTCTCTCTTCCAACCTCACACCGACTTTTAATTACTTTACCCAGAATACTGTGCTTTCTAACACTTGGAGTTTTAATTGCCTTTGGGAAGCATCTAAGATTACAAGACTATCTGCTTTTTCCAAAGAGCTAAGTAGTATAGTGTGAATCTGACATATAATGCAGTACAGTAGAAATCTGACCTGTTTAATCTGGAACATTCTCCATCTTAATTACATTACCAGATCTTCAATTTCCTTATTTATAAAATGGTAACAATAGTTATTTAAGGGTTTTTGGTGCAACACATCTACACAGTATTTTCAGTCCTTCTAGTGGATATTCAATACACGATTTACAATTAGTATGTTATTTTAGAAGGTCAGAAGTGATTGAGTAAGTAATCATGCTTTTATTCTCATGGTGATAGTGACTGGTTGGCAAGGAAGTTGACAGGGTGCTGTCGTTTTCTCCTAAGCATTTAATTTCTTGATATTATGTGTGTAAAATTATACAATGTTACCATGTGTTTTAGTCTTTATATTTCCAAAGAAAAATTAAGAGAGAAGAAATCAGTTCATTCTTTAGTATTTGTTGGTTTGTTTGTTTATGTTCATAGTAGCTTCATTTGCAATAGTCAAAAAAATGGAACCAACTTCAATGTCCATTAACAGGTGAATGAATAAACATTGTGGTATCTCCGTACAATGGAAAACAGCAATAAAAAAAGTGAACCATTGATATATAAAAAAATGAATAAGTCCCAAAAAGCATGGTGAGTGAATAAAGACAGAGAAAACACAGTCCTATTATATGATTCTATATAAAATTATAGGAAATGAAAATTAGCCTAGAGTGACAGAAAGCAGACCAGTGTTTGCACCTTGAAGAGCAGAGGGGCAGGTAGGAGGATTTCAAAGGACATGCTTTCTTGTTTAAATTCACTATACACATGTAATATGTAATTCACAGAATTTTACTACATTGAATACCTAGTCAGATAATCACTTTAAAGCAATATTTGACTTCTTAGTATGTAAAAATATCAGCTGGTATAGTATGAGTATTTGTGTGTGTTATTGTGCACACACACATAATAAAAATCGCAGTGAACTTTAGTAAATGTGCAGGGTTTTTCTCTGCTAGTATGTTTCTTTAGATGGTTTCTTTCTCCATTCATTTACAATGTGATCTTGGCACTCACCCTGGTACTAGGAATACTACATGCATCGCTGCCTCCAATTCTAACATCAGTGTTGGTCTGAGGCTCATCCAGTAGCAGGTGTTGAACATTGATATAAACAGAATTTTGTCTACCAAAGCCAAAATCCTCCCATTTCCAGTCTCCACTGGCCAAAGGAATGCTATTGCAAAGCTTCCAAATTCAAGTCTCAGGCATGACAGTTCATTATGTTGCCTGCCAAGACTACTGGCCCATGGAAACTCTTATTTTAAAAATTAAGGCAGAGTAAAACTTTCTGTCAAATACCTTGTGATTGTAGGTGACACACTCCTAGTTTTGCAGCCTTCTCTGAAATTAGTAAATTGAGATTGCACTGCACCTAATTACTAAATAACATTAGTCTTTGAATATAGCAAATTACCTAATTATAACAGAACTGTTTGCCATAAATCCAAAAATCCTTATGGGAGGGGGAGAAGTTAAGAAAGATAGTGGAAATTCTCAGTAAAATTTAGGCATTTTAATATTTTAAATGATTTGAAATGTTAATGAATAGAATCCTTTGATTAAAACATATGTATCAATAAGACTTTTTCTTAATGACCACTGGTTATTTAAAACAATTTAGATTATGGGGCACCTGGTTGGCTCAGTCGGTTAAGCAGCTGACTTTTGATTTTGGCTCAGGTCATGATCTCAAGGTTCGTGAGTTTGAGACCCACGTTGGGCTGTGTGCTGTCAGTAAGGAGCCTGCTTAGGATCCTCTCTCTCCCTCTCTCTCTGCCCGTCCCCTGCTCATGTTCTCTCTCTCTCTCTCTCTCTCTCTCTCTCTCTCTCTCTCTCTCGCAACAATAAATAAACTTAAAAAAATTTAAAACCTAAATAAAAATTAAAATAATTTAGATTAAAGGTTACATAATTTCAGAACTTGGAACTCACATAGCCTCTTTAAGTCTTTTTTTAGGTAGGGTGGGGGGGACAAGAGCATTATAAACAATTTGACAAATTTAAAATACAATTGCAAAGGCAACAGAATTAAAAAAATAATCTCAGGAAAATTTAATTTGAACAAGTATTTATTAACTTACTGTTATTTTTTTATTGTAAGCTAATATTTATTAAAAATTTTTGTTCCCTCTGTCATTTTTTAAAAGACCAGTAATTTTATAATCATGTGTATACAAACACTTCATTAACATTTTTCAGGATACTTTTTCTTTTATACACATATTGATATAATGGCACTCTTTCGGTTACTATATAGGGAATTTCGTTTTCCCTTAAATCCAATCAGGCATCATAATATACGAGATTTGAATAATTTTCATCAGGTAGGGTAATGTGCAAAGTGATATCACACAATCAATTTTGAATAAGGTATCCATATTATAAGTCTGTGGAAAAAAACAGGAACATGAATCATAATTCTTTTTTTTTTGGATTTTTATTTTATTTTATTTTATTTTATTTTATTTTATTTTATTTTATTTTTTATATATGAAATTTATTGACAAATTGGTTTCCATACAACACCCAGTGCTCATCCCAAAAGGTGCCCTCCTCAATACCCATCACCCACCCTCTCCTCCCTCCCACCCCCCATCAACCCTCAGTTTGTTCTCAGTTTTTAACAGTCTCTTATGCTTTGGCTCTCTCCCACTCTAACCTCTTTTTTTTTTTTTTTCCTTCCCCTCCCCCATGGGTTCCTGTTAAGTTTCTCAGGATCCACATAAGAGTGAAACCATATGGTATCTGTCTTTCTCTGTATGGCGTATAAAAAAAAATGAATCATAATTCTTAACTGCTTTTTCATTCCCTTGGATGTTGTGGGAATAGCCATCAGTACTTACAAAGAAATTATGTCTTACATGGAAGGTGGGTACTCAAGCTAGTGCATTTCTGTGTTGGGCAGTTTTTAAAATAGATACTCTGAAAAACAGATAGATTCTGTATACATTATAATAAACCTCCTTTAAAGCATTACTATCCTGAGCTGATAGAATAGTAAGAGAAATCCCCAACAGGACCAAAACTTAGGAAAGAGTGCTGTGACACAGGGATGAATGGAAGAGCCCTGATTCAAAGAAGAAAGCATAAAATTCTTACAGCATTAAAGACATTGAATCAGCAGTTCACAGTTCTCTCATAATAAGAACATCAAGTATAGACAATGTTTAGTTTAAGAATAATTTGTACCTTTCAAAAATTATAATCATGTTCAAGTTCTCCCAGAGACCAGATCAAGAAGAAATGAGATTTCTATCTCATTTTATGAGGTTTGTATAACTTCAAACCAAAATCCAATAGAAATGATGTCTGAAAGGAACACTATCTACCAACTTTACTTATAAAAACAGACATGAAAATTGTAAATAAAATGTTGGCAAAATAAATTGCATAAAAGCCAGAAATGATAATGTATTCTACTGAGTTACTTAGGAATGCAAGTTTGAATGCTAAAAAATTGATTAATGTAATCCATCATATTAAAGGAAAGGATATGATATGATGGTCTTAATAAATGCATCAGATTTGATGATAAAATTTAATATTGATTCATAAAACAACTTTTATCAAAATAAGGATGGGAGGAATACTTTAACCTGGTATTTGGAATATGAAACAGATGACCGCTATCACACCTTATTAAATTTTTATTAAATATTTTCTGGAGGTAATAGTATAATAATAATGCATAGTAATAATAATAAAAAAAAGGAATAACATCTATAAGTGACTAGAAAGGAAGTAACAATTCCTTCATTATTTGCTTATCACATTTTTTATGTAGAAAACTCAAAGAAGGAAAACATTATAATTAATAAGGAAGTTTAGCAGGATTATTTGATAGAAGAACAGAACAGTATTCTGTATCAGCAATAAGCAGAAAAATACTTTCATTTTAAAACATTTTTATGTTAGCATTGACTGATATTGGAAATATTAAGAATTTATTTTTATGCTATTATAAGGATGACATTCTTTCTTTCTTTCTTTCTTTCTTTCTTTCTTTCTTTCTTTCTTTCTTTCTTTTCTTTCTTTATTTTTATTTATTTATTTTTTAATGAAATTTATTGTCAAATTGGTTTCCATACAACACCCAGTGCTCATATAAGGATGACATTTCTCCTCAAATAGATCTTTTTAATCTCAGTGTAATTCCAGATACAATCTTGATAAGGAAATTGATAAGCTCGTTACATTATTAATGTGGAAGAGAAAAAATAATGAAGATGTTCTTGAGGAAGTAGGAGGACGTGCCATTCCAAATATTAACATGTATTAGAAAGTAAAAATAATTAAAATAGCATGTTGTAATGGAGATGGATCAAAAAGACTGATGAAACTGATTGGGGAGCCCAGACAGACCCACACACATATGGAAATTCGTAAACAACAGAAGTGTCATTGAACGATGGTGAACATGATCACAAAGGATACAAGAATGGTTATTTATATGGAAAGTGATACTGAATTCCCACTTCAAACCCCACCCCCAACACACACAAACACACTCCAAGTAAACATTGAAATGTTGAAAAACAAATTCCTTAAAAATTTAGGGGAAAAAATGAGAATAATTTTATTACCTTAGGTTTAAGAAGAAAAAATGTGCAAACCACTGCATTATATTAAAATTATGTACATTGAAATTATGAACTTCTATTCATCATAAGACATTAAAAATTAAAGAGAAGCCAAAACCTAGTAGAACATGTCATCTATGACCTAAAAGGGATTATCCAAAATATAGAAAAACTTCCATAAATATGGGCCAAGTACACAGTCACAACAAAGAAAAGGGAACAAAGATAGCTAAATAATACATGAAAATATCCTCAAGAGTAATTATGGAAATGTAAATAAAAACTTCAATGGGATACAATTTTATGCTCATTGGTTAGCAAGAATTAGATCTGCTGAAGATAGGCTCTCTTAAATAATGGCAGTGGTATAAAGAGCTTTGTAAAACTACATAGCATACTCTGCAACCCAGTAATGGTACTTTTGAGTTAAACAAACAATGATGTACAATTTTACACCCACCGCATTGGCAAAATTATAAAATGAAATAAAGTAAAAGACAACATCAAGTGCTGGTGAGGCATGGAGGAAACAGAACTTTTAATAATTAAAACCCTTGTAAAGGCATTTTAGTGCTTCTTACTAAAGATATACCTGTAAATGCCTTCCTTGCCTAGAGAAACCCCTGCATATGTCTTCAGGAAATATGAACAATAATTTTTTTTTTTTTTTTTTTTTTTTTTTTTTTTTTTTTTTTACTGTGCCTTTGGTGAAAGAAGAGACCTGGTGGGGGGGAAAGTCTCTTCTCATGCCCTCTCATGTCTCATTGGCTGTACCTAAAACTGACTATAAACCAGAAGACTTGACAAAGGTTCATAAAGGTCAACCTTCAAGGCATGCAGGACAGAGAGGGCAGAGAGAGGAGCTGGGGGACAAAGGAAGAATTCTGTCATCCAGGTGTTCATGGAAAGTTTATTTACACTGAGCTGTGTAGATGTTCTCATAGTTTTTGTTTGTTTTTGTTTGTATTTTTTATTTTTTTTGTTTTTATTTTAAGTTTCTTCTGTGCCTGTGGTTATTTTCTAATTTCGTATATTTGCTTTCTCCTTTGAAAACGAAAATAGTTTACCTAATGATTTATTGTCTTCCTTTCTTCCTTGTATTATAATAACTTTCTTGTATTTATAATAATGGAAAACCAGGAACAATTTTAAAATACTTATCTTAGGAAATTGATAAATCAGGAGGAATCTCAGAAACCTAATAGTAAGTGATAAAAAAACACAAAAGAATGTATATTTTAACTATAATCACCATGCTGTAAGTTGCGATGGTTATGTGATGTGTGGAGGTGTTAGCAAACACTATGGTGGTAATCGTTTTGCAAAAACGTGTATCAAATTAACGTGTTGTACACCTTAACTTATACAATGTTTTATACAAATTATATCTCTCTAAATCTGTGGAAAATGGATATATACATCTATATCTATATCTATATCTATATCTATATCTATATATATGAAACACCAACTATATAAAAGCAAATATTCAAAAAATAAAGGGTTAATTGTTAACGTCATATATATATACATATATATTATTTATACAAAAAAAAGGCAATGAGATGCAAAAAAAGAAAAAAAAATCAGATTTTTTTGGGGGGATACCAATAAATAAAGAGTACCAAAGGGGCTTCAATAATATCAGAGATGTTACCTCATAATCTGGGTTGTTCCTTCATTATTCTTTATACTTTATATATATGTTCTTTATATATTCCATTTTTCATAGTATAAAAAATGAAATTATAATACAAAAAGTATATATCCCTTCAATTCAGAGTGAAGTAGAGCATGCAGATATTCTCTCTTCATAAATTTTAGCTTAGTACTGAATAATAAATAGAAATTCTCCTGCACTGGGACAAATTACCAATTCTTTAGTTGTGTCCCTAAAGAAGTATTTGATTTGCTTTTCAAGGCCATCTTGTATAATATATACATCTTGAAAAATTTAACTTTTTTTGAGTTGCTTATACTGTAAAGCGCTTTGGAATTGAGACCAACAAAACAAATGGCAGATTAAACATTTTACATACTCATGGATAGATTCATGCTCATCAATTAACTGAGCAGAAGGACAACAACAACAAAAAAGACTATTGAAATTTCACTTTTGTTTTTCTGTTAATGTTGACTAATATACAGCCAAATGTGCATAAATAAAATATGTGTTCTGCATTTCTATATATATATTACAAAAGAACATTATTGATGCATCTTTATAAATAACTGAATCCTCAAACTGAGTTAACTTTCAATTCAATTAGTTTACCTTCCCTACTCCAAGTAGTGCAGAGAAAACTACAGTAGCAGTAAAGAAAGAGGATGGGGATACAGAAGTCAGATAAAGCAACAAAAGAACAGGATAGAGAGATAGAGAGCTGGATGAGGGAGTAGGTTTTACCAACCATCATCTCCCCACAAATAACAATTAGGTATCCAAGAATTAAAATAGCTTTGGGAGGGCTCAAGAGTCCAATTAAGAACATACAGCAACACAATGGGGCAAAATGGAGAATAACTACATAGAAAGGATTGAGATTGGCTTAGCTGAGACATCCAGAAGTGGTTAGGAACCAAGAAGAAGAGTAGAGGCCTTTCCTCTGTGGTTCCCAGTGGCTAACTCTGTGGAGGACTCAAGCAGTCTTTGCCAGTGAAGACCTCCAGCACAGACTCTCCAGAGCTTTCATAATAGAAACCCCGTAATGTTTGTTGGTATGGACTTCAGCGGCCTGACCCTCAGAGGACACCAGCAGCATTCACCACTGAGTTAACCAAAAGCTATCCCTGCTGCAGATTCCTAAGGAAGGAATATGCTACTGTGCCCCTCCTCCACCTGAAGGAGCTACTATTGCACAGGACCACGGCTGCCACCACCACCCAACCATGTACATCCCTCAACCCTAGAGCCATAGCTGCTCTACATGCTCCCACAATTTAGACCTGCATATAGCTGTCACTTTGTATATTCCTATAGCTCAGGCACTGGAGTCACTACTGCTGTGGGCTTGCCAAAGCTCTGGACCTGGGGAGCCACTACCACTCTATAAGTGTCTACACTCTAGACCCTGGCTTTATGATTGCTTTGTGAGTGTCTATGCATCAGATACCAGTATCACCACCAGTGCAAGGGTGCTGCAAGCTGACCAGGCACTGAGAGATATACCCTTGGTCACAATATCCCCCATGGGAGAAAAAGAAAGAGAAAGTCCCCAGAAGCCTTTGCCCTGACCCTAATAGCTCTCACTACTACTGTGTACACCCATGGCATCTGCCACTGAGGACCTGTGCAATCTTATATTAGACAAAATAGACATGTCAAAAACTGTGTCTAAATAGACAAAGAAGGTCACTATATGATGGGTTTCAATTCATCAAGAGGATATAACAATTATATACAGACATTCAAATGAATAACCTTACTTTATACTCTAAAGATCTAGGAAAAGAAGAACCAACTAATCCCAAGCTTAGCAGAAGGAAGGAAATAAAGATCAGAGCAGAAATAAGTGAAATGGAGACTAGGAAAACAATAAAAAGATCAATGAAACTAAGAGCTTTTTCTTTTTAAATATAAAATTGACAAACCTCTAGCTAGACTAAATAAGACAAAAGAGAGAACTCAAAATTAGAAATAAAGGTAGAGACATTTACTGAAACCACAGAAATACAAAGAAACGAGAGACTACTATGAGTTATCATATGCCACCAAATTGCACAACCTAAAAGAGATGGGTAAATTCCTAGAACTATACAACCAACCAAGACTGAATCATGAAAAAATAGAAAATCTGAACTGATGCATAACTAGAAAGGAGATTGGATCAATAATCAAAACCTCCAAACCAAGAAAACCCCAGGATCTGATGGCTTTACTGGTGAATTCTTTCAAACATTTAAAGAGGAATTAATGCTACACCTTCTCAAACTCTTCCAAAAAGTTGAAACTCATTATCTCAGGCCAAAAGATACCAAAGCTAGATAAGAATACTATAAGAAAAGAAAATTATAGGCCAATACCCTGATGAACCTAGATGTAAAAATCCCCACACAAAATACTAGCAAACAGAATTTAACAATATATTTAAAGGATCATACACCATGATCAAGTGGGATTTACTCTTAAAATTCAAGGATGGCCGAAAATATACAAATCAATAGATTTGGTACACCATCTAAACAGAATGAAGGATAAAAATATTTTTTTAAATATGAAATTTATTGTCAAATTGGTTTCCATACAACACCCAGTGCTCATCCCAACAGGTGTCCGAGGATAAAAATCTTATAATCATCTCAACAGATGCAGAAAAAAAATATAGGGCAAAATTCAACATCCTGTCATTATAAAAACTTTCATTATATTATGTATGTAAGGAATACATTAACATAATAAAGGCAAGTTCACAGCTAACATCATACTTAACAATGAAGAGGTAAAAGTCTTTACTTTAAAATTAGGAAAAAGACAAAGATTCTCAATCTCTCCACTTTTCTTTAATACATTACTGGAAGTCCTAGTCAGAACAATTAGGCATACATATATACATTACTTGTTTATATTGGAAAGGAAGAAGTAAAATTCTGTTTACACATGACATGATTGTATATACAGAAAACCTTAAAGCTTCCACAAAAAACATTAGTACTAATAAATTCAGTTAAAGTTGCAGGATACAAAATCAATATAAAAAATCAGTTGCATTTCTACACACTAGTGACAAACTATATGAAACGGAAATTAAGAAAAAATATTATTTATAATAGCACTAAAAATAATAAAATACTTAGGAATAAACTTAACCAAGGAAGTAAAAGACATATATACTGAAAACTATAAGACATTGGTGAAAAAAATGTAAAAAAGACACAAATAAAATGGAAGAGTATCTCATGTTCTTAGATTAGAAGAATTAATATTGTTAAAATGAACATACTACCCAAAGTAATCTACAGATTCATTGCAATCCCTATCAAAATTCCAGTGGCATTTTCCACAGAAAAAGAACAACCCTAAAACTTACATGGAACCATAAAAGCCACTGAGTAGCCAAAGCTATCTTGAGAAAGAAGAACAAATCCGGACACATCACATTTCTTGATTTAAATCTATAATAATCAGGGGCGCCTGGGTGGCGCAGTCGGTTAAGCGTCCGACTTCAGCAAGGTCACGATCTCGCGGTCCGTGAGTTCGAGCCCCGCCTCAGGCTCTGGGCTGATGGCTCAGAGCCTGGAGCCTGTTTCTGATTCTGTGTCTCCCTCTCTCTCTGCCCCTCCCCCGTTCATGCTCTGTCTCTCTCTGTCCCCAAAAAAATAAATAAATGTTGAAAGAAAAAATTTTAAATCTATAATAATCAAAATATTACAGTATGGCCTAAAGGCTGATCATAAAAAGTGATCTGTTTATCAGCAATGACCAATGGGCACCTGGTTGGCTCCATCTGTTAAAGCATCTGACTCTTGATTTGGGCTCAGGTCATGATCTCACTGTTTGTGAGTTCCAGCCCCATATCCAGCTTCACAGTGACAGTGCTGAACCTGCCTGGGATCCTCTTTCTCCCTCTCTTCACCCCTATCCCACTCGTGGGTGCACGTGCACTCTCTCAAAAATAAATACATAAACTTTGAAAAAAATGACAAATGAAACAGATCCAATGACCAAAAATAGACCAATGCAACAGGATAGAGTCCCCAGAAATAAATCCATACATATATGTCAATTAATTTTTGACAAAGAAGCCAGAATAGAAAATGGGGAAAGAATAGTTTCTTCAATAAACAGTGTTGAAAAATTGGAATTCAGATGCAAAAGAATTAAATTGAACCCCTATATCTCACCATTCACAAAAATTAATTTGAAACAGATTGAAATCTTAAATATAAAATTGAAACTGCAACACTCCCAGAAGAAAACAAACAAAGGGAATATTTCTTGATGTCGGTCCTAGCAACTTTTTTTTGATATGACAACAAAAGCATAGGCAACAAAGCAAAACTAAACAAGTGAGACTACATCAAACTAAAAAGCTTCTGCACAGCAAAGGAAACAACAAAATGAGAAAAGCCTGTGGAACGAGAGAAAATATTTACACAACATATATTTGATAAGGGGTTCATATTTTATTTATCCCCACCCCTGGTAAAAAACCTTTATCACAGATCCTGACCAGTAATTAATTTTTGCCTTACCTTGGGGTACAGGACTTAGTGCAGTCTTGGCTCAACATCAGTCTGACTCTTGGTGGAGCCATCTCCCCCAGCAGCCTTTCCTATTCATGATAGGAAGTAAATGACAGTGGGAGCCTGGGTGGCTCAGTCCGTTAGGCATCCGACTTCTGCTCAGATCACGATCTTGCAGCTCATGAGTTTGAGCCCTGTGTCCGGCCTTGTGCTGACAGCTCAGAGCCTGGAGCTTGCTTCAGATTCTGTGTTTCCCTCTCTCTCTGCCCCTCCCCTGCTTGCACTCTCTCTCTCTCTCTCTCAAAAATAAATAAACATTAAAAAAAATAAAAATAAAGTGAATGACAGTGAGGAATTTATACAATTCAGTAGCAAAAAATCACAAACAGTCCAATTTAAAAATGGACAAAGGTTCTGAATAGACATTTTTCCAAAAAATATATACAAATGACCAACAGATACATGAAGGTGCTCAACATCATTAATCATCAGGGTATACAAAACAAAACCTCAATGAGATACCACCATACATCTATTAGAATGTCTGTTATAAACAAAACAAAACAAAACAAAACAAAACAAAAAAAATACTGATGAAGATGTGAAGAAAATATAACCTTTGTACACTATTGGTGAGAATGTAAACTGGTACAGACATTATGGAAAACAGTATGGAGTTTCCTCAAAAAATTAAAACTAGAAAACCATATGATCCAGCAATCCACTTCTGGGTATATATCCAAAGGAAATGATATCAGTATCTAGAAGAGATATTTGCACTCATGTTCATTGCAGCATTATTTACAATAGCCAAAGTACAAAAATAACCTAAGTGCTCATGTATGGATGAATGTATAAAGAAAATGTGGGATCAATGTGCAGTACAATATTATTCAACCATAAAAATGAGATTATGGCTTTGTGACAATAGAGATACCTCACAGAGGGTAAGTGCAATAAGACAGAGACTGAGAAATGCAGATACTGAGTCATATCTTTTATGTTTGTAATCTAAAAAGCCAACAAACAAACTCATAGTAAGAGTATAATCATAGCTGCCAGGGCACTGGGGGTGGCGGAAAGGAAGATGTGTTGGTCAAGGGAATACAAGCTTTCAGTTATAAGATGCATAATTTCTGAGGACCTACTGTACAGCATGGTGAGTATTGTTAATACTGCATTATGTACTTCAAATTTGCTAAGAGAGGACATCCTAAATATTTCAACACACAGAAGTGCCTGGGTGGCTCAGTTGGTTGGGTTGAGTGTCTGACTTCGACTCAGGTCATGATCTCATGGTTCCTCAGTTTGAGACCCACGTCGGGCTCTCTGCTATCAGCACAAAGCCTGCTTCAGATCCTGTCTCCCTCTCTCTCTGCCACTCCTTTCTTTCTCTCTCAAAAATAAATAAACATAAAAGAAATTTTAAAAATTTCAACATACAACACATACAGACATAAGGTAAATACTGAGGTGATGGATGTGGTAATTTGTGATAATTTCATAACATACATGTATATCAAATCATATTGTACACTTTAAATATATACAATCTAATTTGCCAACTATACAAAAACCTCTCCTGCCAAACACACACACACACACACACACACACACACACACACACACACACACACACAAAACAGAAAGCCCACCAATCTTTTTCAGAAGAAAAAGTGAAATTCTTTTAATCGACTCTTTCATAAAATGTACATGGCATTGATAATTGGTCAAACTGCATATTAAGAAAAAATAGAAATAACCTTAGAAAGCAATTGGGAAATTATTTATTATTTCATCTTCATGTATAGGCCGCCTTTTAGCTATGTCAGCACACCTACTTTTTTGTCTCTAGTAATGCTTTTCTATATTATATGTATTTTTTTCTGATGTGTGTATTTTTTATTCCTTTTTCAGATGTCTTTCATTTGGGGATTATTGAATAAATAGAGTCCTAAAAGAATCAAATATGTGTGAGAAAAATAATGTGATGGGAAAAAATAAAACAGTATCCACTTTAGTATCCATTTAAGTAATGTTTTGGATAGCAATAAAATTCTTATAAGAAGATATATTTTTGTCAAAAAATAAACTGGTCCCTTTGTATCCCAGCCCTAAACAAAACTTTATTGTATTATTATTTTTAAATTTCCCATTTCTGATTTTGTTCTAGGTTCTGCTCATACGTGTGTGTACGTGTGTTTGCGCATGCATGTGTAATCTATTTTTACAGATTTTGTCTGGCTTTTAGGATGTCATAAGGAAAAATAGTGTCATTGGATTACAGAATAGAAAAGGAATAAATATATAGACTACAGCAAGCACATGCAAAAATTAATTTCATATTGATTTGATAATCTGTGGTTGGTTTTAGCATGATATACCAGTTTTATTGCATATCATTGCGCTCACAGTATTAGGTAATTTGGCATGTAATTTGTATCAAAAGTGTTCTCTCTTGCTTGGAATGACCAACAAACCCTGTGCCAACCCATGAAAGATTACCCTTTGCTAAGAAAGAGAAAAGGGATGGGAGTCAATGCTCACAGAGGAAGAACCGCGTTCGCCTCAAGCTTATTCTCATTTATTGCAGTGTCAGACCAGTCACAAATCTCAGTTGACTTGTTGTGTACAGAGGGCATACATTTCAGGCATGCAAAAACAAAGGGTACATGACAATCACAAGAGAATAATCAAATCAGAGATATACAGCGAAGGTCTATGTGTCCTATTGTTGAGCTAAACTTTGTATACAATGTATAGATAATGGAGTTCCCCTGGGACTGCAGAAAGGCCTGGGAGGGAGGCCCAGGAGCATTCCCCAGTCTGGGTGGTTTACACAGGCCTCCTGCATTCCAAGAGAGCCAGGCCCCTCCCAAGTGGAACTTCAGCCCACCAGAAATCTCCCTGTTACATTTTAGCTAGCCAGGCATCCTCAGTAATAACTCCAACAGTCTCCAGATCATTTTAAATAGCAATAGCTATATATTAATCACATAACTCTATATGGAATCATATTAATTGCAATACAAAACTGTCTTCACCAGCATGACTCCTAGTCTTGGAACTGAGTTGTAAATGGATTATATGTTGATGTCCACAGAAAGATCAGAACTAATAAAAGAACTAGTTGGCATTAATCACCCTTTTCCCTGGATTCCCATAGTGCTTTATTTGTTCTTAATTTAAGAACTTAATTCATTCTGCTTTGATTTAGTGTAATTTCTCTGCAAGCTCATCACCTTTCCCAGACTGTGAGTTTCTTGTATAGTGTCCTGTCTAGTTCATCTTTCATATCCTACATCTGTTAATAATTGTTCATATATTAAATGGTCATAACTCAAGAGATAATTTTTTTCCTTTATTTAGAGTGTGATTTTTAAATTTCTTTCAGAAATTTGGTACAACTGTATAAAAGTGAAGATGACACAGAAATTTCAAAGAAGATTAAGAGTCACTGGACTTCCCTGGGCCTAGAAGATGTACAGTTTGTAAATTACTCTGTGTTGCTTAATCTGCCAGGCCCTTCTGCCAGCTCTGTGTCTCTGAGCAGCAGTGGCCAATGCTTTCATCCTAATGGCCAGCCTTGCAGCGAAGAAGCCAGAAAACACAGCGGCCAAGATCTGCTTTACTCATATGCAGCCTATTCTGCCAAAGGAACTCTCGAGGTAGTATGACCATTTGTCTCTGTCATTTATAGTGAAACGGAATTAGAAAACAACAGCTTTCATCTAAATTGAACTCACTGGCAAGATGTAACATAAAAAAGTAACCATTAAATGTTCTCAGTGTAGAGGTGCCAGGGAAGGGGAAGGAAGATTTGGATCGCTTGACCTTCTTCTTGTCATATTTCGAAAGTGAAAACATGTTAGAAGAATTTAATTCAAAAGTGTTGAATGTGTGACTGAGTCATTCAAATTTTGTTTAGCTGGTATAGGACAAGTTCATTTTATTCTTTGGTTTTTGAAGAGGCACATGTTAATGGATTGATATGGACAGAAAGAATAGAAATGAAAGCAGTTGTGTTTGAGATCGTGTACACACACAAGAAATGAGGTGGAAAATCGATATGATTATTCACAGATCCAAGATTTGAGATACAGCACTTCTGCTTTCTTGATGGAGAGCACAGGAGATAAGGAGCCAGATGTGGATTATTGCTTTACTTTTTCTGGCTTAGCCAGTTCTTTGGCATGGCAGTCAAGTGCTTGGCTTGTAGAGCCTCATGGACTAGTTTCAGATCTCATTTCCCACAGTACTTACGGTGACTTAACCATGTAGGGCTGAGTTCCCTCATCTCTGTAATGGAGATAATAATAGTTGCACGTTTATAAGGTTGTTGTGAAAATTAAATTAGCTAATATATGTAAATCTTGGAGGACAGAGCCTAGCCCACAGTAAGGACAATATATCACTTAGATGCAATATATATTTGGTTATGTCTCCTTTATATAGGCAAATTTTCTGTCTCCATGTAAAAATACCATGCGCTTAATAAGCACATTTTGTTTCTTTTATAAACCTTTAGATTGCCTCATTTAAAACAAATGAAACAATACTATGATTCTGGCACAGATTTTTAAGAATCTACCTTGTTAACTCTGATTAATGTATTAAATATTTAAATCATTTGAAGTAACTATATAGATACATTCTTATTGTTGGTTTTTTTTTTCTTTTCATTTTTGGGGAGGGTGGAGAGTGTCCATTTACTGGTGGTTCCATATTGTCTGCGGTCTGTTATGTCATTCTCTGACTTTTAGCAGAAGTACCACATATATAACCACTACCTTGGAAAGCCTTATCATTCATTAAAAGTTAATATAATATTAATTTCTGCAGGATTTCTAGTGTATGACTCATGTCATTGTATTTGATTAATATATACTATTTCTGGTAGGCAACGATGGAAACTTCCCTGTGTGTCAATGAAAAGAAAGGGAGACCTGCCAGCACTCTTTTGTTGGTTCAGAAGTTCTGGTCTCAAGTCAAGATGCTTAAGTTACCTACCCTACATACTTTCTCCCAGACTCTCAAACCTTCATTAGCCCCTCACATTTCCACCTCCCTCTTTATTTCAGTTGATTCATCTCCTAGCCTTAAAAAAAAAAGTGTCCAAAACACAGAACAACAAAACCCCATAAGCTAGTGTGGGTCCTTGGAATCACCCTCATCAATTTGCTTTTCAATTTATTTATTATTCCATAACTTAGGTGATATGGAAAAGCATGAACGTGTAATTTGTGTCCCTGTTTCCTCAGCATGGGCATCTAATAATCTGCCGGGCCCACTGGGTTAGTTTTTTATGTTCCCACGTAGCCACATCTCTGAGAGTTCTACACATTTATCTTATCAGTTATAAATGTTTAAATTTTCCTTGTTCCATATTAAAGAAACCAAGGTCTACTATAGAATTGTGGAACTGCTTAAATGTCCATGAAGACATATGTCACTTTGGGATTATCTACCATTTATAAAATGCTATAAAAAATACCATTTTAAAAAAAGAAGTATGGAGAAAGATTTAAAGAAGCTATTAAAAGGGAAAAATAAACTTAGCTATCATGTGGAAATATACTCTACATTTGAAATAAGGCCTAAATCAAAGGGAGTAGTGTTAGAGGAACTGAAATGCAATTATGGATAAAACAAACACCTTGTATTTGAAGAAATTAACCATGCAAATTAGATGAAGGAAGACACTAATGATAACTATTTTTAGAATTATATTAATAATTCGAATCCATTATACTAACTACATAATAATTTAAATATTTATATCAATAAATTTATTGATGTTGATTTTTTTAAAACTCAAACTATATTAGTATTATGATTTTCAAATGCAAAGCAGTTTCTAGGTGACTTTTATATGCATATAGAATATTTGCATATATTTTATATATATGTTTTAGACAAGTGTATTATTGAAACTCACATATTCTAATTAATAGGATGTGGGTGATTTTCTGTATCTCTTCAGACCATTCCCTAATTAAAATCAAGCTTGAGAGGTTGCTGCTGCTGACCCACTTTTTGATTTTGAGTACACTGGGTTTGCATGAATTTCTATCAGGCTGAGCCATTAACCACTTGTTAAATTATTCTAGTGTGAGTGCCAGCAAAGCTCCCCACTACTTTTGCTGTTGACAAGGTTATTTGTAGAAGAGGAGTGCCCCTTTTCTTTGAAGAGCTGTCATGTCCATTCATCATATGACCGTTTTGTCTAAGCTTCCAATTTTTGCTTTCTGGTAACAGTCTAAACAGCATTTGTGATATCTGAGATCTACTTCAAAAACCTACTTAGTGCCAGCATGATGGATGGTGTACTTTGCAACTTCTTTGTAATTCATTGTGCACTAGAAAGGTGACATTGTTTACCCCATCATAATGACAGGTGGGTCAGTAAAGGGGTCCTAAGGAGAGTTGTCCTGTCAGATGCAAAATACATATTAAAATGGATACATAAATAATTTAGCATGAGTGAGGTTAGCTTCAGGGAGTAAACAGTGATTCATATTTTTATTAAAAGATAAATATCAACTATAATGTCATCATACTACCAAAGACATTGGTAGTGAATGCTGACAATGTCTAGTCAGTTTTATAAATAGAATGTATGGCTTTATGTAATCCCTGTGCAATTATTTCTTTTGTCCTTTGTGAAACCCACATAGCCGCAGAAAAGCAAAGGAAACAATTAATATTTAATATAGGTTGGTGAGATTGGAGTCTACTGTGTTTATATTTTTGAACAGAGGATTTGTTTTCATTTTAATACAGTTTATGGATTTGGGAATTTTCTTCCTGTTAAGTATTATTTTGTGTCTGGAAGTAAAAACAAATAATGCAATTTTATGGAGAAACTTATTTTCAACAACTCATTAACTGTGTGCATAAGATAGATTGTCATCAACACATTTATCACTACCCCATTCCTCAGAGAGCCCAGAGTAGCATGCTTCCTTACTGGGTGTACAACTGTGGGTTGGTCACTTTAGCTCTCTAAGCCTCAGTGTTCTCATCCATATAAGGGGAATGGTATAGTACCTCCATTGGCTGTGGTGGGAAAGAAATTATATAAACCATGTAGGGCACACAGAGTGCACTTAGAATGCACTCTGTAAAAAAAAAGAAAGAAAGAAAGAAAGAAAGAAAGAAAGCACTCTGTTAGCTATTGTTATTATATGGTATAAAATAAATACATTTAAATGGGAAAAATTAAAATATCAGAACTATATATCATGATTTGAAACTTTTATGATATTGTCTGAATGTTATCTTCTAGGTTTCTGTTTAATATGACAAATATTAACAGGAAAATGCCTTGTTAATTATGAATAAATAATAAAATATAATATCTGATCACATTTTTAATTTAAAACTAACAGCTCAAAGAATCTAGGAGTAAATATTTTACTTTAAATTCATAATGACAAATCATGTTAACTTGGGTCTGAAGAGCATTGCTTATTCTCATTTTGTAAAATATCAAGCCATAGTTTAACAAATGATATCTAAACTCTGTATCAGGGGCACCTGGTGGCTCAGTCTCTTAAGCACGTAACTTCGGCTCAGGGCTGGAACTCATGGTTCCTTAGGCGGAGCCCCACATCAGGCTCTCTGCTGTCAGCTCCCAGCCTGCTTTGGATCCTCTGTCCCCCTCTTTCTCTGCCCCTCCCAGGCTCATGCTCGCTCTCACTCACTCTCACTCTCGCTCTTGGTCTCTCAAAAATAAATAAACATTAAAAAATATGTACCTTACATATAAAATTTACCTCACTTCAGTGGGTGCTGCAAATCAGTTTTTTTCAGAACTAGAAAGATCTGCGGAAAAGTTGATCCTTAGGTTTATGTATTATTTCAATATGCTAATCTAATTGATTTAAAATGTTTTTTAATGCTTTTTTTTTTTTTTAGAGAGAGAGAGAGAGAGAGAGAGAGAGAGAGAGAGAGAGAGAGAGAGCACGCACACACGCAGGAGGGTGGTAGGGCCAGTGAGAGGAAGACACAGAATTGGAAGTCGGCTCCAGGCTCTGAGTTGTCAGCACAGAGCCCAACATGGGGCTCAAACTCACAAACCATGAGATCATGACCTGAGTCTAAGTTGGATGCTTAACTGACTGAGCGACCCAGGTGCCCCTAAACTAATTGATTTTAAAAGCAGCAGAATTCTGTCCAATTACTTTCATGGCCTCCAGGAAGAATTCTCTTGAAAGAATTTGCAACTCCTTCAATATCCTTACCTTAATAAGTTGAGTATCATTTATTAAATAAAGTGCCCTATGATTATTAATTTGTTTTTCCTTATATTTTAATTTGATAGTGAAAGATTAGGTGACTAATAGAGCGTTTAGCCATCTGGGTTTGAGTAATATAACAGGCAACATTCAACATTCAGCAAATACTTACTGCGTACCTCTTAGGTGCCAGTCACAGGGGACAAAAGTGATAAATAAGAAGGCTCTAGACAATGTCCACATGCAACTGGCAGTCTAATAGGAGAAACTGTCAGGAAAGTAGTTACAAACTGCATGCCTCAATACTGCTATGAGGCTATGAGCACTAGCAAAACATTTAAATATTCTACACTCCAGTTTCCTCATCTATAAAATGGGCAGAAACACTCCCAGATATGAGTGTTCTGAAGATAGACTGAACACCATTTATACGAGCTCTGTAGTAAAGTGTCTAGCACTGAGGACATAAATAGTTAGATACTGATTTTCTTTTTCCCCCGTATCTTGTCATAACAGTCCTGTCCACATCAATCTTTCTCCCAATCCTCCCTTTCTTTCTCCCAATCCTCCCTTTCTTTCTCCCTCTCTGTCTCAAAGGCCTTATGTTCAATTTCCAACTTTTTTTTAATGTTTATTTATTTTTGAGAGAGAGGTGCAAGGGGCAGAGAGAGAGAGAGGGAGGCACAGAATCTAAAGCAGACTCCAGGCTCTGAGCTGTCAGCACCGAGCCTAACGTGGGCACAAACCCACAAACCATGATGTCGTGACCTGAGCTGAAGTCGGACGCTTAACAGACTGAGCCACCCAGGTGCCCCCAATTTCTAACTTTCTGTTAGCTGGGATTTCCTGTGATGTCCTCTTACCGTCATCTCTCTCTTACTATTATGCACCTCTTACCTTCCTCTGCTTCTTAGCTCTACGTTGCCAAGACCTGGGCACAAGCTTCAACCCATACCTCTAATGCATACCCATTTCTGTTTTCAACCACCTAGGAAAGCCCTGAGTAACATACTGTTCTACACTTAAAAGGCCAAGTACAAGTGCCCCAGTGGTGTGCCAGAATGGTTCATGTCAGCTTGTTCCTGCTAGTGGAAGTCAGTTCTGTGCATTTCTCCTAATTCTGGTCTAATATTTAAACCACAGAAAATGTTTAAATGCTACACATCAGGGATCTTCACCCCCATACCCACCCCACCACCCTCCTTTTCCACTCCTGCTGAGATCCCTTTTATGAGCATACAACTTCCCTGCACTCAGTACTCAGCAAGAAACAGTTTTGCCAATTATAGCATGGCCACAATATTTGGGCAGGGAACATATGCCATTGGGTAAACAGTGCACTCAAATTCCACTTCAAACCCCTTACACATTCCATCCAGAGCCACAGAGATCACTCAAAAGTCAATAACAATATTTTAAGGGGCAGAGAACTTCCTTCTGATTTCTGTTTGAAAGAGGAATTTCCTTAGTCAGATGAAGTTCACCTTTCACATAGAGCTGATGGAAGATCCAGAGGTAAATTCTTTTCAAGAAATTTCCTCAAATTATGTCAGATGTAAACCCTTCTGGGGTAATTGCTGCAACGTATCAACTGACCTTCCATCCACTTTCTGAACCAACTGACACTGGTCCACCAGCTTCCTTCATTGATAAATTTCCTGAAATCCCATCCTAATCTGATCTCTACCCCTATAAGAAAATCCTAACAGAACTGTGCCTAACTCTGGTTAAATTTCTGTATTACAAGAGTTTTAACTTAATTTTTTTCATCTTTTAGGTGGGTGTGCATATATTAGATTATAAAACATTTTGCAAATTTTTAAAACAATTACTGTGTGTCAAGACAATTAACTGCGCTGGTTTATCTTTGTTATTTCTGCCATAAAAATGTGGTCATCATGTCAATAAGTCTTACATTCAGTATATCATTGTAGCAGATATTTTTTTTCCAGCAAATTTATATATTACATGCAAAAAAAGTGATAAAAATGAATCTTTTACACCAAAGACCACAAAACTGTGTGTATGTCTTAGTCTTAGTGCTGGATTCATTTGGGGTGTACTAGTTTAGCACACTAGCTGGTATCCCTTCTGATTGGCTAGGAGCTCATTTTAACTGATTAGTACTTGTGTTCTAGTTATTAAAGATTTTAAATAACTAAATATTATTTAAAAAGTTATTTAATATTAATCATTGTTTAACATTACAATATTAAATACTTTATATAGTTTCCTACTTGTGCCAACCCCTAATTGGTCTTGATCAGCTAGAAGACCATCTTGAGGAATTTGAGAAGGTGATGTCCGATTAGTGATGTCCGCCACAGGATTGGGAGGAAGCAGTATTGCTTTTCATGCTTCAGTACAGTGTGGTTTTCATAAAGATGTGCATGATGGAAAGCCATTGAGTGAACTTGAAAAGGAAGTACTAATAAAATTCTAGGAATGTCTGAAATCTGAAGTCTTCATAAATATTAACATAATAACCCTTTCTGGAAAAGACAGAGGTAAACATGGAAGCACATTTTGATTTTACAAGTTTGTAATAGACAAGCACTAATTTGAAGAGGATTCAAAGCTAGATTATATAAGATGGTAGTAAATTTCTGAAGTAAAACTTGTATTTAGGTGAATAATACTTGTGATGATACTGTACCTTGTCAGTATGAGAACTGCTTGGGTTTACCATTTCTGACTCTGAGTAGAAAATTACTGTTTTAGTCAAAGCAGCAATGCTTTTCAAACATTCTGTACATTCAGAATCAATTAGAAAAGAGTTGAGAGGATACAGAGTGATTGATTTGGTTGAAAATGTCAAGTCTGAAAAGTTTCAAAGCATACATCATGTCATAAGCATGAATAATTTTTGCTACCTCAAGTTAGAAGAGAAACAGGGCACTGGATTGTTCCCTAGTGTGGAGCACAGGCCACCTATAGGTGGATGGTCCCAGATATTTTTCTCTGACCTAGTTACTTTCCATGATTGTTCTGTTTATTTTATTTAGCTGACTATAGGACATGACAATTCTATTCATTGCTCTTAGTTATTCCCTTCTGTTGCTTCTGCTCAGGATATTTTCTCCATTTTTTTTTTTTTTTTTTTTTTTTTTTGCGTAGAGCCGTAAAATCACCGATGTAACAGAATATCAATTTTTAATGCTTTGATGTTTGTTATTGCTAATTATCTGCTATGATTCCTTCTAATCACATATCTTATTACAAAATATAATCGTATTTTAATATTAGTATTTATTTTTAAACTGTGCCACTTATTCTCTTAGCTGCTTCTATATGGCCCATCCCCCCTGCTGTCATTTCAATACTATAATATTTTAATAAAGTATAAAATGTTTGTTTTTGGTTTTTTGTTTTAGTTGTTGCTGCTTTTTTTTTAATGTTTATTTATATTTGAGAGAGAGAGAGAGAGAGAGAGAGAGACAGAGCGTGAGTGGGGGAGGGGCTAGAGAGAGAAGGAGACACAGAATCCAAAGCAGGCTCCAGGCTCCAAGCTGTCACCTTAGAGCCCGACGCGGGGCTCAGGCTCACGAACTGTGAGATCATGACCCGAGCTGAAGTCGGACGCTTAACCAACTGAGCCACCCAGTTTCCCCAGTTGTTGTTGCTGTTTTAAGTTCTTTGTTCTTAGTCAAAAATTAATGTATAGAATTTAAATAAAAATTAATGTGTAGACTTTTGTATATCTCTCCCTAGTTAAAAATTTTTAAAACAAAATGGAACTAGTTTCATTTTACTCTGTAACCTCTCCATTACCCCCTCCTATATGTCACGGAAGTCCTCAGTGGAAAAATTGGTGCACACGAATGAATAGTTCAACAAGTACATAGATTCTTGCTCATTTGATATTTTCCAAAGGGATTAGTCAGATGTAACTAAATCCTTGGTATTTGGACATAAATTAAACACTGTACCCCAACCGGTTGAGTGGATGATTTTCTAGTGTGACAGAATACATACAATAAGAAAAGGTTCATTGTGGCAACAAGAATGTGTGGAAAGAAGTGGCTTGACATTTTGTCATATCATTGTATATTGATTTGTGTCTCAGAAAATTCAGTTGCTTTCTTGCAACTGTGATTTTTCAGTTTGCTTAAAGGTAAATAGGAAAGACTGTTAGAAAGGACCTGATTCAGAGGCATCCTTTGAAGGCAATAGATACATTTTTATTATCACCTGTTAAACCATGAGAACACTGATTTCTGTAATTTTTGATTTTTAATGCATAAGTCAAAATAAATTGGCTCAAGGTGCATAAGCCAAAATAAATTGATATAATGATGCTGTGTTGAGGACTATTTTTGGGAAAAAAAGAAACAAAAGCCTCTTAATGTTAAAATGCTTGACTCTATTGATATGCTATTTAAAGAAAGATAATGAAAGAGCTCTTTGATTAAAATTGCCATTATTGAGGCAAGCTTTCACTATTTTCCAATGATATAAAATGTCTTTTACAGAAGTGGCATTTTTGTAACTGTCACACCTTTCTGGTATGTATACAAACAAAAAGTTCAAAGTCTAGCCTACACCCTCCCAGACCAGCATGCTTTTCCTCCAATCTCTACTAGATATGAAAAATATGTTCATTAATATAACCAAGAGAGGGATATCCCTGTTTTAATATGATATCAGTGAATCACACATAATTAGTAGGTAGCTTGAAATTTTGAAATGAATAATATGAATTCTCTCATTTTTCCAATGTGATTATTAATATTATGTGATCATTTATTTAATCAGGCTTTTAAAATAATAAATCAACAGTAATTTATATTATAATGGTATAAGCAAACTCAAAAATTGTATTAATAAGGCACTGATTGAATCACATTGTATAGAAATAAAATTATAACCCAAAGCCATTCTGACAGAAGTGTTAACAACTATATTTTCTTAGGAAATCCATTTGAAAATACAGCTTTACTTTTTAGAGATATTGTATGAACTGTAATCGTTTCAGTTTAAGACAGTTAACAGTGTATGGTGGACACCTGGATGAGGGCTGAGAAACGTGCATGATGGGCCCTTCGCTGAGGAAAAACAAAATCTTATCTATCTCTCTCTCTATCTCTCTATCTCTCTATCTCTCTATCTCTCTGCATGTATCTATCTACATATACCTATCTATCTACATATATATATGTAGTCCAGTGATGTCCTCAAGAGAGTCAGGTTCAAAGTAGAGAAGGCACATTTACTTGGGCAACAGGGAAATACAGTTCATCAGGTAGGTAACATTTGAAATGGGCTGTAATGTGTCAGTAAAGCTTTGAAGATGCAAATGAAAGGGCCAAGGGAATATTTCATGCAGGAAATGTTTCCTCTAACAGATCTGCTGGTATCTTGGTGGTATTCACATGTTCTTCTAAACACAGAATTGTTTCTTCACACGAGTGTTCTATGGAGGTCCTTCGCATAAAACTGGTAAAAGTAATTAGCTCCAGTTGAGAAGAGTGGGAATTTATAGGTCTGGATTCTCCCAACTCTGTTCTCATTGTTTGCCACCTTAATGCCTAATGTTAGCTCCTTAATGCCTCAGTGTATATATGCTGTAATTTGAAACAGCACATTTCATATAATTTTATCACTGGAAAGCATAACAACTACTATATTAATAATAAAAACTATTGAAACCAAACTGGAAAGGAATCATCTTGGCTCATAAGAATATGTGTTTGATAGAACCCTCAGTGTGGTACTTTTCAAGGAGAAGGAAAGGGGCAGCTATGTTAGAGAATTCCATTAGAATCTTAGAAAGGTATAAAATTTTAGCAGTAATTAAAGGGGATTCTTAAAAATAAGAAATATTGATATAGAATATAAGACAACTATATGGATGGGAGTGGGAAATATGACTGAAATTGTAGTTTGGGATCATGTTCTAAAATCCTTGAATGCCAGACTGGCACATATGGCTGGTTGTACAGGTTGTATCTTGCATAACCCAAGGAGTTGTCATTCACAACTGTATATGTGCACCACCTGAACAGCTGTACGTGATGGGCTTTGTTTAGTTTGAAAAGAATTGAAAGCCTTTACATTGTTCTCAAGTCGAAGAATGGTGTAATTGTTGTTGAGCTTTAAAGAAATTAATCTTGTAGTATTTTGTAAAATGATTCAAATTTCAGAAACATAAATATACAATATACCAAACTTGGTCATCCGCTAGGGGAATGAATTGGGTTTGTAACTTATCTAGAAGGGAGAGGGCAAGGTTCAAATGACTCTAAAACTTTTTCTCAAGTTACCAGAAGAATTGTACCCTGACAGAAAAATAGAAAGATCATGTTTGTGGTGATTAGGTCAAGGTAAGAGTGGAAATAGTTCTCCTTTGACTATTTCAAATTATTGTGAATGATTTTGTCACACTAAATGGACAGTTTGCTAGAATTCTTCCTACAAGACTTTTTTTGTCTTCTCTTTCAGGCTGAACTCATTGATGTGAGTTATGGAAATGCAGATGACTTAAAAAGGATACAAAAAATGAAAAATACAACGAATAAGATTGCACTCCTGAAATTAGGAAAATTGCCATTACTTTATAAGGTTGGTCCAATGGCTGTTGCTGGTGGGGTGAACATTTTATTTTGTTTTGTTGAAGTTACATGCCTCTGTGAGTAGAGAGAGAGACAGAGGCAGAGACAGAGAAAGAGGGAGAAGGAGAAGCACACAGAGTCAGAGAGTATCACAGGAAGATGACTTTCCAAAATAGAATATTTTAAATTAAAATCTTTGAGAAAAATAGTTGATGTCATTATTAATTACTTGAGACAGAAGATACTTTAAGCCAGGTATTGATGAGTTTGTGGGACCTTGATAAAACTGGCATACTCTTCACAATAATACTGATGTAGTAGAGTGCTAAAATTGAGAGCCAGAGTGTCCTCTTCCTAGGACATATGTGAAACTATTATCAAAACTGACTAATTACTATGTGCTTTGTGTTAGACAAGTATCTAGAAGATTTATACTCCTTAATGATTGATTTTGTCAACTGTATAACTTCACAGTTACTGACTATGCTCAAGAATTTAATTAAAATATAATATGCTAAGGAGAAATAGAATTTTGATTTATTTTATTTAAATAGAAGTTTATTAACACTTATCCAATAGATGCATTTACATAATTAAAGCAGCTCTATCTAAGTATCTCATAATGAACCACCACGATAGACAGCCAGTACTGCTCATTCTTATTTCATTTCCCTTTTCTATTTAAAAAGAATGGTCAGTGTAGTTGTGGCACCGGCACTCTCTGGTTGTGAAGATATATTGAGTTTCTCTTCATAAAACCCTTAAAGATTTTTGCTTCCTAGAGCCAAAAAAAGTTTCCAGAAATCTGTTTGTATACTCTGTAAGGAAACAAGAGAACAGGTGTGCTTCTTTGTCATTATCTTCTATGGATGCTCTTATACTTAAATCAATGCCTGATAGTAGATAATTGGCCAGATTTTAAAGTAGTCTTGAAAATACATTGTTTGATATATATATATATATATATATATATATATATATATATATGTGTGTGTGTGTGTGTGTGTGTGTGTGTGTGTGTGTGTGTGTGTATCAATGTGATACTAGTTTTTTAGCAATGTAATTTGTCAATATGTATTAAGTGACTTAATCATATTTTGATCCAATGATTCTGGTTTAATCAATATATTATAAAGGGGAAAAAACAGACAATAAAGATCATCAATGATGTGGCAGATTTTAGAAATGTTATATATGTCCAGTTTAGTATTGAAAATGATGCTACATTTGTATAGCTGAATACTGTATAATTACAAGGTAAAGAAGAATTTTGAACAGCATGCGAGTATCCTCTTAAGTCAAACAAGTTATAGAGAGGACATTTATAATAATTATAATAATAATTATATTATTGTTACATCTAAAGATAGCATGTTAGTAATATGGGATAAATACTTTTCTAAGTGTTGTTGTTGTTGTTTTTTAGTCTTCACAATAATCATGTTGTTGAGGTAGGGACCGTTATTATCTTCAATTTACAGGAGAGGTTACTGAGGTAGGAAAAGAATAAGCAACTGGCTCAAAGACAAACAGCTAGTTAGATGAAACAATAAGGATTTACATCCAAGCAGTTTCATGTCACATGATGAGTCTTTAATGTGTAAGTAAGTGTATGTGTGTTGTTAGAGTACTTTGGTAGATAGATATAGCTAACTAGCTAATCAAATGATAATATATATATATATATATATATATATATATATATATATATATATGAGTGGGTGTTTCAACATGACCTACCCAACACCAATGTGTCAAAGGAAAACATTAAAACCATGTCAGTCTATTGTTGAACCTCTTACATCTGTGGTATAAAAGGTTTGGAGGATGGTGGGGAAAGAAGATTTTATGAATAGAAATTTTGGAGAAATTTAAGTTCCATTGCAAGCCTAGTGATGAAGGCTTCAATGGAACCATGTGGAGGGCTTAATGTGTGTCCTCTGCAATATGGGGAACATGGTAGACTGGTGGCTGACTCACCTGAGAAACCTGTAAGTAAGAGATGAGTTTGACGCTCAGCATCTAATAAATGAGCAGGAAAGGAGTGTCTGTGTTGGGATTGGCCTGTGTCTCCAGACCTTGGAGCAGAAAAATATATGTCTTTATATATTTATGCGATATCAATATCTATCTCTATCTATAGATAGATATAGTTATATATACATGCATATATTTGCCTGGGACCTAGAAACGGTGACTATTATTGGCTCTTTAAAAAATAAATCAAAGTAGCTGCCTGTGTAGTCCATCTGGTCTGGAGAATGTGCTGATGTTTATAGCAACTGTTGAAAACGTAGAATAGAGCAGTAGAGAGGTAACAGAAATTCATATTGACCTAAAAACTACCCAAAGAGCAAAACTAATCTGAACTGGTATATTCTCTAAT
Organism: Felis catus; assembly: GCF_018350175.1. Lineage (NCBI taxonomy): Eukaryota > Metazoa > Chordata > Mammalia > Carnivora > Felidae > Felis > Felis catus. The sequence continues at coordinate 91,021,922 of NC_058376.1, read as the reverse complement.
GAAATAGAATAGTATAAGGAATTACATATTTTTGTTAAGCTACTTGACTTTAGCCTGGTCAAATCTGAAGTTCTCTGGTCTGGGCTAAACTAGCAGGAGTGGATTATTTTCTCCTGGCAAGAAATGTTTTGCCTGCCCACACCCCCCAGCCCCCCGTGTTCTGATGTACCTTCTTTTGACCCAAAAAGGCTCACAGCTATCCAGTGTTATTTACTCCAGTCTGTAGGGACCAATTATATAAATTGGGTTAATGGAATTATGGATGATTTCTACTTCTTTATATTTTCCCATTGTTAGTAATATGGGCTAGATATTTTTCTAAGCTTTTTAAGTGTACTATCACATTAATCTTCATAATAATCATATTATTGAAGCAGGGACTCTTATTACCTTCGATTTATAGATAAGTATCATTAGTGCATGAGGAAAGAAAGAATACAGAGTAACTCCTTCCTCAACAACAGACCTGAGCTGGCAGAGAGCAAGAAGATGAAATTTTAAATCAAGGGTGGAGTTTTGATCATGATGTGAGACTATGTATTCTAATTATTTAAGACAAGTGACTCAAACTGATTATAAGACTTTTTAAATTACCAATTATCAGAAGAAGTCTTCATCTAGCAGTCTGGGGATCTTCTCTAGGTATGTTTTGAGTGGGCAATAGGAAACAGAGTAGCATTGCCTCTGGTATATAAATCCTGCTTGTTCAATATACCAGTGATCTATATGACTAAAATGCTGTTTGTGGTAGGGGCCAATTATATGAATTGAATTGGTGAAATTATGGATGATTTCTACTTCTTCATATTATCCTGAATTTCTAAATGTTCTATAGTGATTTTGTATATATTGTATAAGCAAAACAAGCAAAAAAAGCCTTTAAAAATTCAAGTTAGATAAAGCATTCACAAACTTTCCTAAGTATTTATAGGCCAAATATTCAAAATCCTCACCAGTAGATTATGAGTTAACACAGAGCAAGGTTTCTTTGTATTTGACTTCTCCAGAGAATATTTACATTATGAAACCATTGGCCATATCTACAAAGTAGTGAATTAGTGGTTTATCTAGAATGGGACACAATTATTAAGAGCCTGGTATATTTTCCCTGATCATTTTCCTTATAGGCCCATGAGTAGATTTAACAAGAGATCTATGCAGAATCCCCCTCCAGACAGAGCCTTACCACAAATTTAGCATTATCTTCCAGGCAGAAGACAGGGCATCCTTTCTTTAACTTTTTAAATTCCACTCCAGCCATCTCTGTTTTCTGTGGATTATCCCAGATATCTGAGGGAATCATTGATAGTACATTAATATACAGTCACCTAGTAAAGCAAAAGTAAGCATTGATTAGATAAAGTTGTGCAGCATGGTAACAGCTGAGCTTGCTTAACTGGTCCATCAAATATATTCTGGGACTGAAAGTGGGAAGTGTGTTAATAAGGTAATACAGCTGGGTTGAAAAAGGCAGAGAACCACTTGACTGTTTTGTGTATCACTACTGCTAATCATGATTCCAAATAAGCATCTGGACTGGGTACATGCAGCGGAATGAGTGAAGAGAAAAGTTAATCTGTTCTTACTTGTGTAGTAGTTACTAAATCAAGTTCAATAATAAATATGGGAGGGATTCTCTGCATCTGAGATAGAGCAAAAAGGGAACCTAATTGTGATGTTATCTCCTAAAAAATGAGTCGTAAAAGAAGCAGTGGCCAAGGAGATCTTATTAGTTTTATCATAAATACTATGTATGTGTTGATTTAGCCTCCGTGAAGGGTTTGATGAGAAAATCCCTATACAGTGTAGCAGAAAGTATGAAATGCAAACAGCTTTTAGATATATGCCTTGACATCCATATTTTATCACTGCAGGGAAGAGCAAACCCAGTTCTCCAGGTCTAGCCTGTGCTAGTTCCCTTAAGCTTAAACCTTAGAGAAAAGGCATTAGGTTTACTTTAGTTTTGTATTTTAGCAGTTTATTTTATAGGAAAGTGCTTTACTTCTTTACGCTTTAAGACAGAATATTATTTTATATGTCATAATGGATTCACTTAGATTTCTCTCAGTGACAATATGAAACATAGTAAAGCCCATCTGAAGACCCTCACATATTCCCAAATTGCTGAATAGCACTCTAGTATGAAATTTATTTTATAAATGCAATAAAAGCATTTGGATTTCTTTTTAGGGCCATTTTCACAAAAGCAATAATAAATTACTGTATACTGCATGACAACTAGAAATTGTATAAATCCTGCTGGAACATGGAGGCTGGGCCATTGTCTAGGTCTACACCAGGTATCAGCCTCCCGTCTTATAGGAGTCAAATGTGTATGCAGTGAAATTACAGGTAAATACATATACTTATGCCTTTTTTGCATGGTGAAATTACACATAAAAATCCACAAATGCCATTGCAGTTTTTTATAAATGGAGTAGCATAAACCACATTTCTAGTACTCACTGTTACACAGTATAATATCTGTTTTTAGGGGCTCGTAGGTTGCTCAGGCTGCTAAGCAACTGACTCTTGGTTTAGGCTCAGGTCATGATCTCATGATTGTGAGATGGAGCCCCGTGTCTGGCTACACACTGAGCTGTGGAGCCTGTTTGGAATTCCCTCTCTCCCTCTCTCCCTGCCCCCTTCCCCCTGCTCTCTCTCTTTCTCTTTCTATCTCAAAAATAAATAAACGCTAGGAGTGCCTGGGTGGCTCAGTGGGTTAAACATATGATTTTTGGCTTCAGCTTAGGTCATGATCTCTGTTTGTTAGATCGAGTTCCATGTTGGGCTCTGTGCTTGCAGTGCTGAGCTTGCTTGGGATTCTGTCCATCCCTCTCTGCTGCTCCCTAGGTTGCACACACATGTGCATGTGTGTGCGGGTGCATGTATGTGTGCTCTCTCTCTCTCAAAATAAATAAACTTAAATAAATAAACACATACATAAATAAATAAACTTTAAAAAAAGTCTCTTAAAAAAGATACCTGTTTTTAAATTTTCCTTGTTTACATTTTTATCCTTATCAGAGTTTTAACGATTCAGGAATCCAAATGATTTTGTAATTTCCTACAAGTGAATCATTTTCCTTTCTATTCATCCGATAAGATTTATATTTTAATATGAATTGTGCATTGTTTGGCCAAGTGTGAAACTTGACCAACTACCACTTAAGTTCCTAAGGCATCTTTACACAGACAGGTAGGCCCCTCAGAAGAGCCTGGAGGGAAATGAGAGGTAGGAAACAACTGTCAGGTGTTTATACTTTTGAGTAGAATGTTTCCCACAGATTAGGAATGAGGAGCATTATTTAAAGAAAAGTGAGCTTCATACTGTTTACTTACCCTATAAAATAATCAAATTTAAATTGTTGAGTTGGAGATTTAGAAAAATCTATAGATATTAGTGATTTACCAATCAATATTCAACAAATGGACAATTGGATGATCAATAAGAAATCTTCTAGTTTAGGTAAAGTAAATTCTGAGAAACACTATAGCTGAAAATAACTTCACATGAAGTATACGAATGCTTTTCAGATTTGCTGAACTATACTTTGTTCCATTTATTCCAGTATCCTTTTTTTTTTCTGATGACATTAATTCAATCCCTATGATAACTACATTTAAAAAGAAATCTTTTTCTTCTAGTTAATAATTAACAGCATTTACTTCAAGTGGTAGAAGTTTAAGTTGGTAAACCTAAAATTTAATTTCTTATTTCCTAAAATTAAAATATGCATTTAATTAATAGCATCAAAAATATGTGTTGCCTAGTACAATAATATAACAATGTAAAAGGATTCAATAGTTTCCAGAGATAAAATATTCATGGTATATCTTGTGTGCGTGTGGTGCACATCGGTACAATCTTATGTGTAATGTGGCAATAAGGCTGGAAAAATAGGAAAAAAGGGAAAACCCCCTTTTATTTTTAATTGTTTTAAATGTGTATTCATTTTTGAAAGAGAAAGAGACAGCATGAGCAGGAGAGGGGCAGAGACAGAGAGGGAAACACAGAATCCAAACAGGCTCCAAGCTCTGAGCTGTCAGCACAGAGCCTGACGCGGGGCTCGAACTCACAAACTGGGAGGTCATGACCTGAGCTGAAGTTGGACACTTAACTGACTGAGCCACCCAGGTGCCCCAAAAAAAACCCTCCTTCATTGAATTTTAATGCATTATAATTTTTTTCTGGTATTAATGATCCTAGCAGATCTATTTATGTGGCACTATATGAATATTTCAGATGAAAAAATATTTAAATCAGCATTGTTGCATGGTGTTTTCAGGTGTAGTTTTGTATATGGAAGCAAACCTGCTTTTTTCTTAAGATAATTTTTGAAAATATTTTAAGAAAATAAAAGCAAACACTATCTTGATACTTACAAAGGGTATACTTGCTCACTGACTGATTTAATGAGGCACTTCAACCCAGTTCTCAGAAGTAATTACAAAAGAACAGTGCTGCATATTTTGTGATTATAAGACCCTAGAGCTGCTCTGTTGAGCACAGAAAACATGGTCAGGACTAGAACACAAAATCAGAAAACAATGGTTTAATGCATTTAAAAGCTAAATCTACTGGGTTTTTTTGTTTTTGTTTTTGTTTTTTTAAGCAGAACGCTTTCCATTTTCCACTGATTGATTTTAGTTATTTTTCTAAATAACTTAGACTAAATATTACCGTATCTACAAAAGTTAAGTAGTTTTTGTTGGAATACAACTTCAATCATAAGTTATAATGAAAACACTTCGGAGTGTGTCATTATTCTGCCATTTAGCAATCAGACTTTAAGAAAGCGAGTTTAAAACAAGAATAACTGGGCCGCTTGGGAGGCTCAGTCAGTTAAGCATCTCACTTTGGCTCAGGTCATGATCTCATGGTTCACGAGTTTGAGCCCCATGTGGGGCTCTGTGCTGACAGCTCAGAGCCTGGACCCTACTTTGGATTCTGTCTCCCCCTCTCACTGCCCCTCCCCTGCTCGTGCTCAGTCTCTCTCTTTCTTTCTCAAAAATAAATAACATTAAGAAAACAAAAAAATAAATAAAAGAAGAATAATTAATCGAATGCTTCAGATCCTAATATTCTAATTCCTAATATTAAAGTATTTTTAGTGGCTTAAAACCAAATGAGTGTGGACACCTGGGTGGCTCAGTCGGTTAAATGTCCTGACTCTTGATTTTGGCTCAGGTCACGATCTTATGGTTCCTGGGATGGAGCCCAGCAGTTGCAGTAGGCCTCTGCACTGAGAGCAGGGAGCCTGCTTAGGATTCTCTATCTCCTGGCTCTCTGCCCCTCCTCACCTCATGCTTTCTCACTCTCACTCTCAAAATAAATAAACATTAAAAAAATAACTAAAAAAATAACTAAAAAAAATAACTAAAATATCTACAAATCTTCAAAGTCTGTAGTGAATGAATCCCAAAATTTAGAAATCATGTCTGTAATTTACCTATGTGATAATATAATTTAATTAAATTTACTGATCATTTGAATATTAAAAAATCATAACAAGTGACATCACGTATTAGATTTTTGCGTATATCTTGTTGTTATATGGTCAACAGAAATAATACCCATGTATTCACTCACGTTTGGCACCACAAGGTAGAAATCATGTTGTTTCTTGTAACTAAAGGTTATGGCATAAATTAAGAAAAGCAAGAAATAAAGAATGGGAAAAACAGAAGTCATGGACAAGGAGGGAGTGAGGGAAAAATCAAGGAAAAAAACAACTGATTTCTTCTAGTTCATTCCCTAAAGTTACGCATGTTTCAGAAATACTTTCTTTATATATAACGTATTACTCAAAAATCTGCAAGAGTAAGCTTTAGATATATTTTAACTTTTGGCAATTATTTGGACTCACCAATATAGATGTCTATTATGGCAATAACATGACTTTGTGGTAATCCTGAGCTACTTTTTAAACATTCCAGTTTTTCCTTCTCCTCCTGTGTATGGTTGACAACTTTTTTTTCTCCTGCTAGAGATAGGTGTCCTTCTCTTTCCTATCTGCCCTATTCGTTCCATGTTCAATAGGCGAATCATTTTATTTGTTATTTTTATTTTTTTTTTTACAATTTAAATGTTTATTTATTTTTGAGAGAGAGTGTGAGCCAGGGAGAGGTAGACAGAGGGGGGCCAGCGGATCCAAAGCAGGCTCCGTGCTGACAGCAGACAGGCTGATGTGGGGATTGAAATGAGGAACAGCAAGATCATGACCTGATGGCCTGAACAGAAGTCAGATGCTCAACCGACTGAACCATCCAGACGCCCCGGTAACTTGTTTTAAATCGTGAAACACAGCATGACAGGATGCAAGGATGGTGGAAACAGGCTCAAGTCCTAGAGCTCTTCTTGATGGTTATGTGACTTTAGGATATTATCTAACACCTCTGAAGTCTTCGAGGTTTTGTTTGTTTTTCTCTTTCTTTCTTTTCTAAAAAATCTTTACAGTTGTGATAAAAATAATCCCAACTCTTAAGCTGTGTGAGCATCAAATTTGAAAATGCATTATAATTCTTAATAAATATTACTTATTTTTATTAAGCCCTTAAAATCCAAATGAGATTCTAATGAGTAGGGACATGAATTCAGTAATGGGAAAATGGCAGCTGTCTCAAACTTGCAGATTTGAACTGAAGATAATAATATACTTATTGGATAAATCAATTAGAGAAATATTATCTCTCAAGATTGAGCTTTTGCATTATTTAGCAATAAGAATTATGTAGCATAATTTGAATCTCAAACACAAAACTTAAACTTGCCTATTTAATGTTTTTGTGTGGAATAAGACAGATACAAATAAGTGGAGAAATGAATGTTAAAATAAATATAAAGTGACTGTTAAGGATGAATATAAACAATGACCTAACAGGATAGTACATACTTTCAATTTTTACATTCTTCAGTGTTCATTTTTATGCACAAACTTTTTTTGAGGTGATAGAATTGCATAAAATGAGAATAATATTTTGGTAATTAAAATTATATTTACAGACAAGTAGCATAAACATGTACAAAGTTTAAATTTATTATGAATTTAATCATGTATGGCTCCAAAAACTTAATGAAATTGCATAAGTCATAATGTTATTGTAGAAATTAATGGAAATAATGCATGTAAATATTCAACACAATGTCTAGAACATACTAAGCACAATTTGAAAGTAAGCTAATATTTTATTTAATCACACCAAAATATTTTACCATGTACTGCATTTCCGATTTGTGTTCCATTTCCTTAATGGTCACTATTCCGTGCAGTCAAACGTCTAGGATCTGGTGTGTGTGGGTGGCTCAGCTGGTTAAACATCCGACTCTTGATCTCAGTTCAGGTCTTGATCTCAGAGTTGTGAGTTCAAGTCCCACATTATTCACTAAATCGTATAATCCCTGCTTTGTTAGTTCTAAGTAAGGCTCAGTACTTCAGTAGCGAGTTTAGATTATTTTAGGAATTATTATGATGTTGAAGAGTTTCTTACATATTTGAATTTAGACTATCCTGCAGCTGACGTTGACCTTGAGATTTTTACACAGTTCTTTTCATTTCTGTGTTGAAATTTCATATAGGGTGTTAACAAAATTAAAGAATTAAAAAGTAAATAAATCCTTGGCTCTAAACTTAACAAAGTTTTTAAAAAGCCACTTTTTTAAAAAGTCTAATTATTAATTATTGTCTATTTGGCTTTTATCTCTCTCTTCTTTCTCTCCATCTCTCTCTCTTTCTCTTAATAAAAATAAATTAATTATTATCTTGCTGAGGAACCCATTGCTAAAGAATCCTAGGCAGCAGCTTGGATATTACTCATTTGCTGTTGCTCTAATATATGTGGAGACAGAGTTAAATTACTTCTAGGAGAGAAATATCATTGAAAAAATTAATATTTGTTTGGCAAAAAAAATACCTCTCCCTAAAATTTATGTAATTAAAATTACAGCTACACAATGTATTGTAGCTGGTTTTGAATTCAATAGACTTCCTGTTTTTATAACAAATTAACCTTTAATAAGCTATAAAACCTTAACCCAGCTTTGCAAGCTTAAATTATTCTCACTTGAACTTTGAAAATAATATACAGTCAATAAAATATTATTTTAATAAGTAATTATTAACATAGAAGTTAATTTATTACTCTCATAAATATTCATTAAATTGCTTTTTAACTGAAAATATATATTTACTGTGTTTATGCAAAAGCTGTTGGGAAGGTTTTATAGCCCAATATATATTATAGTTAAAAATAAAGCTTTTGTGGTTTTAATAATGTGCAGTTTGAAAAAAAGCCTTTCTATTACAGATAAAATGAAAGTTATTTTTATTTACTAGAGTTGGATTTCCAAATTTTACTCAGTCTTTATGTAATTTTTTTGTATAATTTCTCTTGTATTGCATTTTAGATTACACCTAGTAATCTCATTTAGTATAATAAATTCCTTATGAATTCTCTTTTTTTAAGTTTATTTATTTATTTTGAGAGAGAGAGAGAGACAGAGACAGAGAGAGAGAGAGAGCACACACACAAGCAGAGGAGGGGCAGAGGAGGAAGGAAGGAGAGAATCCCAAGCAGGCTCCACAATGTCAGGTGGGACAAACTGTGAGATCATGGCCTGAGCCAAAATCAAGAGTTGGACACTTAACTGACTGAGCCATCCAGGTGCCCCTTGAATTTTCTTAAATTAATAATAAGTGCATTATTTGAATATTATAGTCATCCAACAACTAAATTTTTTAATGCTCTTACAACACTAATAGTTCATTCATTTTGGAATAATTCCACATTTTAACAAGTTTATATTGGAAATTTAGAAAAATTAGAGTCTCTATAATCCCAGAAATATATGCAGTATACTAGAAGAGTTCAATTTGGACTAGTATTCATAATTGAGCAAGGGCTATCAGGAGATTCTTCCACAAGATCATGTTCATTCTTAAATTTTCAATTATAGTGTTCTTTTTGTTTTTATCTAAATCTATTAGGTTATTAAAATTACTATCCTTACCTATCAGGCCTGTCTTGTTATAAGCAAATAAATTATTTACATCAAACTTCTTTTATGATTCTCACACTAAGAATTTTTCAAGCAATCTTAGGATAAAATTCCATCATATATAAAATCAGTCATTGAAATGCAACAGAATCCCTTACAGTTGTAACTTGCTATGCTTACTTGACATCCAATATCAAAATTAATGATTGTTCTAATACAATTTATTTGCCTTTAAATAGTAACATATCTATAACTGAACAATATTACAACTTGGTGATGGCATTATGGATATTAAAACCATCTGTGATAATATCTAATATTTAATTTCAGTTCTGCTAAGAAAAGAACAGTGTTAACACTTTTCTTCACCTTATATTTTGAGTGGCATCAAACTCAGTTTTGTAAATTTTGCAAGCTGAAGGATTCCTTAAGAAAGAACTAGTAAAAAATAAATTTATAATATCTAGAGTTTAAAATGGGAATTGGCTTTTCTCCCAAGTTACTATGGTATTACAAATAGACAAGCATTTTTGTACCTATTTCACATCCTTTATTACTGAGTGTTATGTGACTCTGTAGGAAATTATCTAAACCTTTCACACATGTTCCTGGATTAAATTTTTGTTTTTAATTTTGAATAGTAAACAAATGAAGCAAATCAGCCCACTTTGGCTTCCTGCGTTATTATATGTGCTGACATATTCTGTACGTTTTATTATTTATAGTCCTTATTTCAACATGTTTTGATGTGAGTATGGTTGGATCAGAAGATTTATTGATGGGATCACAAAAAATAATTTAATTTATGAAATTTCAAAATTATCTATAATATTCTGGATTCTTTATTGTCTAACCTTCTTAGCAAAGCTAAATGACAGAGTGTTTTATGCTAAATTGGAAATACAGATGTCTGAGCCAAATAGAGTAATCTGTTGGAAATAATGAAGTGAAACATGGCTATAAATGGTATTGTTTGTGTGATGATTAGCAAACATGTATACAAATAGTTTTCTTGGGATTTTACAAAATACCTAGTATGACTTACTAAATATGTAGAGTTTTTTCTTTTATTTTGCTTAGCTTTATCATTTGTGTGTTTTAATCACAAAATAGGTAGAATCTATTATATATATATATATATATATATATATATATATATATATATATATATTTTAATGCTTATTTATTTTTGAGAGAGAGAGAGAGAGTGTGTGTGTGCACAAGAGCCAGGAAGGGGCAGAGAGAGAATCCCAAGCAGGCTCCATGCTGTCAGGGCAGAGCCCAATGCGGGGCTTGAACTCACAAACCGTGGTGGCTTGAACTCACAAACCGTGAGATTGTAAACTGAGCCAGAATCAAGAGTCAGATGCTTAATGGACTAGGCCACCCAGGTACCCCAATACAATCTGTTTTAAAAATAAGATCACATATGGATCTGGCAACTAATAAGCCAAGAAGTAATTTTGTTTCTCAATTAATTTGAACTTGCTTAAAATTCTGATTGATTAGAAAGTGCAATTCTAAAGCCCTTTGCCCTGTAACTGGGAAACTCATGTATGCAGATGGCACTTTACAAATGGGCAGAATATGAGACCATGTTCATGTAATTTGAGAGGTTTGGGGAAGGCCTCTTTAGCATAAATTATATCGGTTAAATGCTAGAAATTAAAAGTTACTATTTCATATACTTAATGAGTAATTTGTTAAGATATTACTATACATAATTTATAAATATTTTATTGAAAGGTAATTCATATTAGTTTAACACTAATTTCATACCCTTAGCATAGGCAAAAGGGTAGGAATACTGTATCTGGGGTAATGGGGCTAGTGTAGAAGAGGTGGCTAAAGACAGATTTGAATCCTTCCCTATTTTGGCCTTAGTGGTATTTGTATCAGTTGTTTGTTTGCTACTTCTAATAAATTTCCTAACTCACAGACCATGGCCAGAGTATAGAATCTGTTCAATTATATAGGTTTGAGTCACTATTCTGCCACTGAATTGCTATGAGTCAGTCTATTATCCCTTAACATCTTTAAGACTTAATTTTCTTCCTTGTGAAATCAGTATCTTAGTGTTGTCTTTATATCACCTGGCCTTTAGTAAATGTTCCATAAATGCCCATTATTGTTGTTGTGTTGTAACTGTGATAAAGCAACAATTCCTGTTTTCACTGGAGATTCTTAAAATGTATCTATCTGAATGATATCCCTTGTGACTGTAATTTTCAGATACATTATTTCATGTAAACACTCCAAATCTTTACAAAATAACTGTGATGTGTAGGAATGGTCACTGCTTTACAGTGACAAAGTCTTTGAAAATTTGAGGCTTACCTGATGCCACGCATGATATTACCCAGGAAAGCTAGGGCAGTTTGGGCTACCCCAAACCTTGTGTGCTATCTGATCCCCATAGCTCATTAAATTACCTGTGTTAATGGAAGAACCTTTACTTTAAGATGCCTTCTTTCAGTTGTTAGCACCACCGTGGCTTCAATCATGGTTCTTTACAGCTAAAAAAGATTTTTTAGATTAGTTGCAAATGGTTCAGAATGAGAAAGATGCGAAAGATAAAGCAAATGTGGGGAAAATGATTAACATCTGGAGAAGTCAAGTGATTAGTATGTAAGTATTAGTCGTGGTCTATTTTCATTTCTATTGAAATCTTAAAAAAATTCAGAATAAAAAGCTGGGAGGGGGTGAGGGCAGACTTAGCCAGGATTCTCAACAAGTGCCTGAAAATGCATCTGTTCTAGCTTTAATTTAGCTTCTTCCTCCTCCAATGAGAGCAGATTGAATGATTACAGACATGCTTGCCATTTGGACAAGATTTCCCATTTATGTGGAGAGTCTCTCAGTTTCTGCCCTTTGTCAACCAGGCATACTAATCAGATGATTCAATTTACCAGGTTAGCTGTCCCAAATCTGACTTGATTTAAGGGGTAAAAAATATCACTTGATATTCTCCCTGCAAAGTATGGTGAAAATCAACCAGTGGGTTGGATATGGTCATTACAGTTAAATCATTCTTCATCCACATTGACTGAATTTTGATATTTTTATCAGATTACTGACAGCCAGGAAGACATAGCCTTAGGCACCTAAACAAAAGAAACCTGAACGTGAATTGGTGTTGAATATATTCCCAACTAGAGTGCCTGGTGAAATCATAGGGCACTTGCATATCTGAGCTCATTTATTAATAGAGAAGAGTTCTCATTAACTTCTTCGGAAAACTGTTGCCATTAAATCTTATTTTGAATGAGAAGAATTTGTAACTTGAAAATGTTTATGAATTTTTCATAAGAATCGTCTTAGGGTGCATGCTTGTATGTGATAGCCTGGCAAAGATTGACAGATATGTGGAATATTGTAATGACTTGATGGATGCATATGGAATGTTCAATGGAAAAGTGAGAAGTGCCTGCTGGGCGGGTGGGAACATCTTCCAGTATTGTATGGATCTTTGTTGGCTGTTAAGGAAATCCTCACAGAAAGGAACAGTTTCTAATTAAGAAGTTGAAAATGACAGGACTGTTTTATTGTACTAACTAGGCCTATAAGATATATTTTTGGAGGAAGAATCAGTGACGTATTTTTTATTTCTTTTAATTTAAACATATTTTATAAATATGTATCTGAGTTTTTATCTTAATGAGTAGGCACGCAGTTTTTTTTTTTGTTTTTGTTTTTTTTCAGATGACGATCCTATGTAATTACATTCTCTTACTGCTTTGATGTCACAGAATCCCAGAGAAATTTCAGTTACAGGGGTATATGAATAGTTTGTCTCAAGAATGCCAAAGACCAGAAAATATCAGGAAAATAACATTGAAAACAAACACAAATTTAGTTAACCTTAGCTAGAGAAAGATATGAAAAAAATAGAAAAATAACCTGCCTCAAGCATTGTTAATTAGTAGAGTATCAGGTTCAGTTGGAATTGCTCTATTTTAAAATGGATAGAAGAAATTGAGGAATGGATTCAAAATGATTGGTGGATCAGGAAAATGTGATGAATTATTTAATTGGGAGTATATTTAATCTAAAGAAAAGAAGACTGAGGAGAAAGTTAAAATGAGTTCAAACATAGGAAGGAGTTTCATGTGTTATAAAATTAGGAGTTATTCTAATCTTTGTAAAGGTTAAAGCTATAAAATATGGTCTTAGGGTCACCTGTGTGGTTAAGCATTCAACTTCAGCTCAGGTCATGATCTCACAGTTTTGTGGGTTCAAGCCCCGGATTGGGCTCTGTGCTGTCAGCCCAGAGCCTGGAGCCTGCTTCAGATTCTGTGTCTCCCTCTCTCTGCCCCTCCTTCACTCATGCGTACGGTCTCTCTCTCTCTCTCTCTCTCTCTCTCAAAAATAAACATTAAAATAAAATAAAATAAAATAAAATAAAATAAAATAAAATAAAATAAAAGTCTTGTAGCAAAATATATTCAGGTTACACATAAATAACTTAAAAAAAAGGCTGATTAAATACTAGAAAAGCCTTTCAAAGATGGTTGCCTCCAAACTTCTAGAATATTTAGAATATCTAATGTTTTACATAGCATTTCTTGATAAGTATGCATGGGCATTTATTTATTATAATCTTTGACAATCCACTGAGAAGTGTGAAGTTTATTAGTATATGTTGGATACTAGCTATCTACCTTTCCTTTTACTCTGGCCCTTGGTTAGAAAACTTTTAAACAAAAAATAAGAAGACATAGAATGTTACTACACATTGGTTGTGATCTAAGAAACCAAGAAATCTGCCCTTTCTGGAAGCAAATGCCTCAACATTTATGAAATCGTTTCATTCATTCTAGTAAAAGATAAGATGTCGGAATTTTTATTCAATTTATGGAAGATTTTTAAAACTCTGTACCAGGAATGCATCAGTTTCACGCGGGTCTTTATTTTTAAAAATCAAAGGACCATTTTTATATGTTTTGTTAAGAAAATGTATTTATCCATTTTCAATCAAATTATGTGAAGTAGTAATCTTTAGTATAAAGAGAGAGTTGTGTAGGTGGATGGATTATCTTCCTTTATGAAGTTGACTAGTGTGTATGCAGCACTGGCTATAAATTCCCCATTTGGACTGTGTTGGTTGGTACAGAAAGAATGCCACCACTCTGCACACTATAATCTCAGCATGCTCTGCAGAGACCATTTCAGTCCGAACCAGACATGATTTGTTTCTTTACTTTTTCTGCTTAAAGTCATTAATGAGTTTAAGAATTGATCCTATTTATGATAACAGTCAGTTACTTTGATGATTTTACAGTTCTGACTGTCTGAAAGGGACAGCCTAATAATGCATTCCTATCCAGATTCCCAGAATTGACTCTAAAATGAAGAACATTTAATCCCAGTCACCATGGCCCTGTCCAGCTTATGTATATCACATAGAAGATGGAAGGCCATATTGTTTGAAATGTGCTGCTGATGCTTTATGTTATCATTCCAGTCTCAAGGAATCTTTGTGACAGAGCTAAGATTAATTAGCTTACTGGATCTGATTACTGTAGACCCTGATTTCTGTTAATAGCCATGTTTATCATCTTAATGTCAAATTTGCTTCTAGCAATTTACTTGATCACATAAATGTATGATGCATTGAACCTGCAGCCTTTGACATCAGATAAATATTGAGGGTTGAGAGGCTTACTTCTGTGATAATATGTCATCCCTAGTACTGCCCTCTCTATCCTACAAAAAGAGTTTAAAGTATTACTTTTTCAATGTAGAAAATATATCTGGGGAGACTAAAAATCATATACTATACATCCCATTTCTAATATCAAATGGGATAATTCGATCTGTAATTCCAAGTCCATAGAAACCTAATGTTATAAATTATTTAATCAGTTCTCTTGGGTTATTTATCTGATTTAAGGTGAAGCATTGATATTTTACTTTTAAATATATTCTTTTTTGTGTGTCGGGAAGGGGGGGAAGCTATGGTTGAAAAAAAAGTGTGAGAGAAGCAAATATAGCCATGGTGTTATAGCAATAACCTATAACAACATGCAGATAAATTATAGATTAGGATAAGAAAAGGAACAATATATGTTTATATTTTATACTTCATTTTTGGAATATCCATTTTTCATAGACATACCTCTTACCATTTAGTTTAAAATCATGATTTATGTAATTAATATTAGTTTCCCATAAATGATTTTAAAGTATTTTTCATTTTAATTGTAAAATGTTGGACTCCACATTGTTTACAATTTACCTGTAGGTCCATGTGAACAAGAGTGCTTATTGTAAACTGTAACTCAAGTGTTTGATAGAATGCTGCAGTTATTTATCTGTGTTGTTTGTGTTTTTACAATTGATTCCATATATAAGACTATAGATATGAAAAATTCATCTTTTACATTTACCAGATTTTAATTTGGTAGCGTATTTGTAAGTAAGATAATCTATCTTCCTATAAGTATTTTATTTTAAAGTACTGTATTATAATATAAATTTCCTACTCAAAACCAGTGCCAATGATTTTCAATGGCTACACTATATCCTAGTCCATATTATATTATATTTTTCATCCAGTAAGGAAACATTATCATTAAAGATCATCTAGAAGAACTTCCTACTTTTAAGATGGTATACAGAGAGGTTAAGAAAGTTGCATAGGTCAAACAATTTTGCAGAGATCAAAAGACCATTTATCCTCCTTTTTACCCTTAATATAAGAGAATTTCATAACGAATTTTCTGTTTGGAAGTGGGTGGGGGTAAAGGATTGATGTTTCCATCACATTTTGTTCTGAATATACATCTGTGATGGAGACACAGATGGTTTTGAAATTATTTTTCTCTGTATATTTGTTATTAAAAATTATAATGGACATGTATTAATATATTTTCAACAAACTAAAATAAGTCTCTTAAATCATAGTGATTTATTTGAATTATTTGAATATTTTAGATAATCGGCTATAGATTATTATAGTTGTTAAGTGGAAATAAAGATGTTTCCCCAAATACTCAAAATAGCTTAATAGTATAATAAAATAAGGTGAAATATAGTAAGTACATGGCAGTATTTTGAATTGCAAACTTTGAATACTATTCTATTAGTCAAAGATTACATGGTCAAATTTCAGAATATTAGTGAGCTATGTGAACTCCTGTGTTTTGTTTTAACAGGGAGCAATTCCCTTCTATTTAAAACAGCACCACAAAATTAACCAGTAAAGCAGGGGCACTCAGTGCTTAATGGCATGGGCTCTGAACTAGACATTCTGGGGCTGAAATCTTGGCCCA
Organism: Felis catus; assembly: GCF_018350175.1. Taxonomy (NCBI): domain Eukaryota; kingdom Metazoa; phylum Chordata; class Mammalia; order Carnivora; family Felidae; genus Felis; species Felis catus. Next base: position 91,005,650 of record NC_058376.1, on the reverse strand, counting down.
ACCTATGACATTAAGAGGATCACTTCAGCTATAGATCTGTAAAATTAAAATTAAAATTAAAATTAAAATTAAAATAATTATACTTGCCACAAAGTATTCACTAAGTGAAAGTGAACTAACGTCAAGAGATTCCACAAGTTAGAACAGGTAAAATGGGCGCATAATTTTCACATATTTAGAGTTATATTTATTCCATTGGACATAGTTATTCTTTCCATGCTCTTGAAGATGATTCTCAAAAAACGATATTCACTTAATTGAGAAGAATGGGTCAGGGTGATGATCTAAGAAATAAACCCTCAGGAAATCCTAAGAGCTATAATATGGAACACCTGCTATTTGTTGCTCTTTATTTCAGTTTATTTGCCAAACGGCTCCCCAGCGCTTATATGTTTTTTACTGGCTAAAGTTACCTCCACCTTTTGAAACGGTGGCAGTAAAGATAAGTTAGCACTGGGAAAGTTTTCCAGGTAATAGAAAGCAGGTAGAGTGCAATGGCGGTAGAAATAAAATGTGAAATCAAAGACCATATTCCAATTTCATTATGTGTAAAGAGACGTTTACTGATTGAAGATGTATAAGGAGAAAACTCAAGCAGTTTTTCTGAATATGCATACAAAGAGCTTGATAAAGAATATGCTGTATATGATCATATAGAAGTAGTTTACTCTCTTAATGTTTTCAAGAAGATCTTAAGATTACTAACAATATAGTTTTTGTTTTTTTTTTTGTTTTTTTTTTGTATTTACAAAAAAGTAAAGTTTCAAATAACCTTTCCATTTATACACAAGTGTGGAGTTCTTTTACCAGGACCACTGAATACAGTGGTGCCAGTCATTCCATTTACATGTTATGGGCAACATTTGCAATGTAAATATGAGGAATTTGTGAATACTTTACAACCATTTTCTGGCTCACAGCAGGGTGATGTCTCCTTCTAAGAAAATCCATATATTATGACAAATTTTAGCCAGATGGAAGTCAAGTGTCTTGAGGACACTTGTTTTATATGTACCTCTACCCATATGGCATCTTTATGCATATTTAAGAGCTAAAATCTTAACCAATGTAAAGTTATGACATATTTTAATACTAAAATATGAAGATCAAACACTAAGTACTATGCCTAGGCATCAACAAAATATGTTAGTACTTTTTTAGTTATTCTTCGTAAAACATAGTAATTATAAATAAACATTTTAGGAATAAAATAATAATAACAAAATTCCCAAAAGTCATTATTTTTTTTCTATAATTCATCACTGCAAGTCTGGTATCCACCATACTATACTTATGTGATGTGAACCATTTTAAGGTTATTTTATTTTTAGTCTTAAATAATGAATATTAATAAAAATGCATCTACATGAAAAAATTGCCTCATATTTTAATAAAGCTTGTACTATACTATAAATGTCAGCAATCATTCAATTTCTGTAGGGTGAGTATATATAAGGAAAAACATAAAAAAACAGATTTACCATAAAGTTCTTTTTATGCATTATTTAAACAGAATTTAGTCATTGTTGACTTTATTCAACAGCAAGGTCTCCATTTCTCTTTGTGGTATAATTATAAATAATTTTTGCCTTTGTAAGGCTTTTGAAAATCCCTTTTGCAAATGTATTCTTCAACTCCAAAGCTTTTAACAGCTTTTGACAAGAAAGCAGTTGAGGCAAATCATGTAAAAATGACTAAGCAAATGTGAAAAAATTCAAATAGAACTTTTATAATTGGGAGAGATAAAAATAGAACGCTAACAATGTACACACACAGACTAATGAAGAACTTCACCTTCTATTAACAGGAAATCTACTTCTTTCATCTTCGAACCTCAATGGTGCAACCCAAATAATTTGATTAATCCTCTTACTTACCAGCTCCCCTCACCTTCTCACCCATCCTCAATTCCAGAGACACTGAGGTATGCTAACTGCTATTAACTGGACCTGATTTTAATCAACAAATGCTGTTTGCATCCTTAGGGGAGCTCAGCAAAACACACCCATAAATGTGCAAAATAAGACTTCCAGTATGAAAAAAAAATAAATAAAACAAAAAACTTCCAGTATGCTCAATAAAACCCAAGGGTATAAAACCACCGATGCTAATATTTTACTATATTCATCCGTTATTATACTGCAAGCAGAAGTTTGTGTTTGATTTGATTTGATCAAATACAATTTTAACTCTTCTCTGTCACATATCCATATTTTGACTACTAAAGTATCTGATGCAGATAAATTGTATTTTGAGGTGATCATCAAGACATAGTTCCTAATTTATTGTATCTTTTCTGAAATTCCTAAGGTTATAGCAAGGCTATGGACTTAAAACCAATACAGGAGAGATTTGAAAAATTGGAAGTAATATTTTAACTTAGTAAAATGACCCATATTTCCAAATATAGATGTAGCTTCATCCAATCTTCTTTCTTTCAGTCTATCTTTCTTTTAACAGTTAAAGTGATTTTTTTCTTACACAAACTTGATTGTATCAATCCATGCTTAAAACGCTTCATGGGTTTTCAATAACATAAAGACATTTTCCACTGACATAAAGCCCAAGATGCTTAGTATTACTTACAAATCCCCTAATAATCTACATTTGTCCACCTCATTTTTTACTTATTGTCTTCTTTTACCTTCTGAAATTTGCCATGTGCCCTCCTATTCAGGACATTTATTAATTTCAGTTTATTCTACCTGAGTATTCCTCCCCCAACCCTTGTTCTTACACAAATCTATTTGATCTCCAGATCACATATTATTACTTCCTTAGATAATATTTCCCTGATTCCAAAGAATATGCTGGTAAAGGATAAATAATCCCTTTTTTCTTAACAAATATGACCATTCATAATTTGATATATTTGTGTAATATAATTTAGTATGTGATCACCCTACTAGATGATAAAATCCTAAAGGAAGAGATGTTATTTTTTTTTTTGCTACTGTATCTTCTGCTTTTAGCACTATGTCAAATCTTTGATACATGCTAGATGTTTCTCAAAAAATTGTGTGTTGAATGAGTGAATAAATTAATGAATGTATCTGGTTAATATATCAGAGAGACATCCCAAGCCTAACTGTATTTTCAGCTCAAACTGTTTCATACTAGCTGGTTGAGTATCTGAGTCTAATCATCTTATGGTGTTAAAGTGCAAGGGGACAAAAGGAATGTTAGTGTGTAATTAGCCAAACCCTAACCAGAGTAATTTTGAAAATAGAAACTTATACACAGTGTGCCAAATTTTTGATGGATTTGCAGCTCTCTACATTTTTTGCTTAATAGTGTTCCTTTTGAAAAGTCCAATTTAAGTATGCTGTTCTAATGAGAAGGTGACTGCATTGTACCAGATGATATATTTACGTGACTTCATTTAAATTCAGTGCTTTTCACAACCGCATTTAAAGGTATTAACTGTACATATGGGTAAAATGAAGACCTCAGTGATTAATTACTTTTCAATTTTACACTTGGGTGGCAGAACTTAGACTGGAGGGTTGGAATCCATGACTGGAAAACTCACATTCTTTTCCTATTCCAAGCTGTACATTCCATCTATATATGCAGGGAAATATATGAAGTATTTAAGAGATAGGAACTACCATTTTCTAATGTAACTTCTCTAAAGATTAGATTCTGTTTTTGTTGCATCCTTTTAAGCAGCAGGTCTATATTCCAGATGGAGTGAATGCACACTTCCTTCCACCTGGGAAAGTTCTCACAGTGTCATTTTGGAAGAGTTTAACTTTTCAAGTAAGAATATATTTACTAGTTGCAGTTAGAACTTTATTTTGTTCATAGATGTAGATAGACTGTTGGAAACACTCCCTGCAAGTTAACACCCCATTGATAGTGATAAGCTAGATACAAAAGGAACTGTCAAACTTGGATTGGTTTTACATGGATATTTAATCTAAGTCAACTGCAGAGATTTACCCTTATCATTGCCAATATACTAATTGAAATTATTAAAATATTTTAGCAACAGTGCTAGGAAAAGAAAGTCCATCATACCATCTAGAAGAATTTACTGCACATACTTCTGTCTGAATGCTAAACCTCTTGAATGTGGATTTTTTTTTAATTTTTTTTCAACGTTTATTTATTTTTTTGGGACAGAGAGAGACAGAGCATGAACGGGGGAGGGGCAGAGAGAGAGGGAGACACAGAATCAGAAACAGGCTCCAGGCTCTGAGCCATCAGCCCAGAGCCCGACGTGGGGCTCGAACTCCCGGACCGCGAGATCGTGACCTGGCTGAAGTCGGACGCTTAACCGACTGCGCCACCCAGGCGCCCCTTGAATGTGGATTTTTATGTCAGGTTTCATTTTAGATTCATATGTAAAGTGCTGATGCTTTTGATTGAAAATATACCTTTAATTAAAGGCATAAGAGGTTTTTTTTTTTTGAAAAATCTTCCCATTTGGTTTAAAACACATAGTAAATCTATTGGTTGAATATATTATAGGCATAAAATCATATATTATGTCTGTTCAAAACTGCATACTTTAATTCCTAGTTCAAACCATCTTTTTTTTTTTAATGGCACAAGATATTACATAATATTTTATTACTTCCTGAAATTTGGAGAGGGAAGAATGATCTAGAGTGATAATGTCAGGAAGGCCGATATGATACAAAAATGACTCTGAGTTTTCCAACAATCTTTAAATAAGATCCTCTACAGGTTAGTATATGTATATATTATAAATAAAAATGTACATCACAAGCTTCACTGAAATATCAAAATATATGGTTATGGGAATTAATTACTGATAGATAAGCACTTTCCTAGAATTTTAGAAGCAAAAAGCCAGGCAAATTTATGTTAGGAAATTGTGGGGATAGGAATTTTTTCTTCTTTTTTGATGGAATAAGTGAACAAAAAACTTGTCTTTGTTTTCACTCCTTCATTTTAGATACTTTTAAATATTATTTTTAGAGAGAATCCAGGGAAACAACACTCATAATCTACTGTTTATTTATTGGCAGACATCTGATATTTCCAGAACTGGAAAGATGAGGAATCTTTGTTCTTACTATTCCACCAGCTATCCAACAAGTTATGCCTTTCCAGTTCTTCAGTTTTATTTTTTTTTCTTCATCTAAACATTACCTTTACTTACACACTTGAAAAGATTTTCTACTTTAAAACAAACTACTTTGAAAAGAACCAAATAAAGACAGTACCCTTACTGTTGTTAGTTTGTGATTAACATCTTAAGTCCTCTGCGTTACACATTCATCTTTAGGTGTGTTTGGAAAAAAAAAAAAAATCCTGTTGTACCCTGGTAGGACATAATGAGAGGATAAGATTAGGCAGGTTGTTGGATCTCAGTAAAAACTGTAAGAGATGCCATTTGAAATATGTTGTTACCAACAACAACAACAAAATCATTACTCTTTGCTTAGGAATCTATTAATGAAACTGAAAAATAACCTCTATTTGAAAGAAACAAATTGGTCTTTCCTATTTAAACGTCTACATTTAAACGTCTTCTACCACATAAACAGTGTATATCAGGTAGAGCTTAGTGGATAAACAAGAACTTTTTGCATTGTTGATGGGAATGTAAATTGGGGCAGCCACTGCGCAAAAGAGTGTGGAAGTTCCTCAAAAAATTAAAAATAGAACCACCATATTATTCAGCAATCCCACTTCTGGGTATAGATCCAAAGACAATGAAAACAATACATCAAAGAGATATCGGCACTTCCATGTTTATAGAAACATTATTCACAATGGCCAAGATATGGAAACAACCTAAAATGGCTGTTGACAGATGAACAGATAAAGAAAATGAGATGCATATGCACACACGTATACACAATGGATTATTACTTAACCTTACAAAAGAAAGAAATTTCTGCCATTGGTGGCAATATGGATGGAACTTGAGTACATTATGCTAAATGAATTAAGCCAGACAGAGAAAAATACCCCATGGCATCATTTATGTGGGATCTAAAAAAAGGGAAAAAAAAGTCAAACTCCTAGAAAAAGAGTAGAATGGTGGTTGCAAGAGGCTGGTGTGGTGAGGGGCTGTGGAAGAAATAGGAAGAGGCTGGTAAGTCTGTACACTTTCACCCACCTTATTTTAAGATGAATGAGATCTGAGGATCTAAAATAAAATATTGTGACTACAGTTAGTAACACAGTTGTATAAATTAAAATTTGCCAAGTGTAGAACTTAAATATTCTCTCCAAAAAAAACCAAGTGGGTTAATGGATGTGTCAATTAAATGTATTAATTAAATTAAATTACTTAAATGAAATGAAATTAATTAAATGAATTAAAATATAATTTTGTTTTCCTTTTAACATTATATATTTTAAGACAATTTAGATTAAAAAATATTTTAACAAGACTTAATGATACACCTTAATGTTTAAATGATATTTATCTTGGGGCGCCTGGGTGGCGCAGTCGGTTAAGCGTCCGACTTCAGCCAGGTCACGATCTCGCGGTCCGTGAGTTCGAGCCCCGCGTCAGGCTCTGGGCTGATGGCTCAGAGCCTGGAGCCTGTTTCTGATTCTGTGTCTCCCTCTCTCTCTGCCCCTCCCCCGTTCATGCTTTGTCTCTCTCTGTCTCAAAAATAAATAAACGTTGAAAAAAAATTTTTTAATGATATTTATCTTATCTAAATTATCTCAGTAAATTTAGTTTCCAGAAAATATTTTTCCAGTCCACAATTCTAACTTCACAGAAAAATTTTAAAGGATCTTAACATGGTGTATATATATTTTGTATTATTTAACTTAAAAAAATCTAAGAATTTGTTACTGTGAGGTAAAATTTAATTGCTATTAAATTTAATAGTGTGACTTTCTGTGTATAAAGTCCTTGAGGTAGGTGGTAACCTGTCTCACTTTTACATGTTATTGGTTTTTATAATATATATTAAAAGTATTTTGCAATGTTTATATTTCTCAAGGTTCAACTCTTTTATCTAAATTACATGATCAATTTGATAAACCTGGCACAGCTAAAAAGAAGATGAAACCAAATTTTAATTAAATAATACATAACCATACTCAAACTCTTTGTGTGTCTGTAGAAGTGATTGTCATCTTTGAATTGAGCACCCTATTTGATCTAGAACCTTCCATAATATCAGACTTCACATAATACATCATGTATGTAATTAAGCTTTTATTTTTTTTAGAAGTAGGGATTGCAATTCCTAAATAAAGCTTTACTTATTCTTGTGGATATTTGAATTTTAGGCAAAGAATCTAGTTTTTCTCTTCTATTTCTTTCCTTCCTTCCTTCCTTCCTTCCTTCCTTCCTTCCTTCCTTCCTTCCTTCCTTCCTTCCTTCCTTCCAGGGAGGGCACAAGCAGGGTGGGGCAGAGGAAGAGGGAGATTGAGAATTCTAAATACACTCCATGCTTAGTGGGGACGGGGCTGTATCTCACTACCATATGATCGTGACCTGAGCCAAAATCAAAACTCTGACACTTAATGGGATGAGCCACTCAGGCTTCCCATTTCCCAACTATTTTCTATTTCATTTTCCACCTAGAATGCTTAGCCTCTTCTGTGTCACTTCAGGTTATCTTGGGTCCCATGTCTCTTACAAAGCTTTCTCCAACTATCCAGGCTGACTTTGAATTCTCATTAAAATTCCACTGTAATCACATTTTTGTTGTTGGATCTTATTTGTATCTTTACAAATCAAATTAAATGCAAGGATTATGTTTTATACTTCTTTTATATCTCTGTTTTTAGTCTCTCCTTTCTTCCACCAAACTCAAGGAATAGACACCTAAAATTCACTTTAAATATTTTATGATTAAGTGATTTTATAATACAGTAACTACTAACACATAGTAGAAATTAAATATGTATATGCATCTTACAGATGAACAAATGAAATACTGAAACATTTTTTCTATACATTTTAGGAAGCTCTAAAACTTGACTTATATTCCTACAATTAACCCAAGTCAATCTATGATAGTATGGCATGAGTGAGGTAACCAGAATATTGTGATTTACTACTCTGTTACTTGATAGAGCTGGTCAAGGAAAGTTTCCAGTTCTTAGTATTCTTATAAGAACAGTTAACAGACTATAATTATTAAATATTTTCTATCCTTGGGACGCCTGGGTGGCTCAGTTGGTCGAGCATCCAGCTTCAGCTCAGGTCATGATCTCACAGTCTGTGAGTTCGAGCCCTGCTTTGGGCTCTGTGCTGACAGCTCAGAGCCTGGAGCCTGCTTCAGATTCTGTGCCCCCCTCTCTCTCTGCGCCTCCCCTGCTTATACTCTGTCTCTCTCTGTCTCAAAAATAAATAAAAACATTAAAAAAATTCTAAAATAAATAAATAAATAAATAAATAAATAAATAAATAAATAAATAAATAAATAAATATTTTCTGTCCTTTGAAAGCCTGTGACATCAGCTGATTTTACAACTTTAAAACCATGACAGTCTTGAAATTCCTTTACATGTCTCAAGGAGAAGTAGGCAGAGAGAGTAAAAGGAAAATAACTTGGATAAAAATGAATGAACTTTGAAGAGTTCTTCAGTCACCACTTACCTACCCATCCATTACCCCACAAATTTCTGTAAGTCCTGGACACCCAGGTGGTCACCAGAAGCATGAATCATTCTTATAAGGAAAGTTTGGGTAATGTGTAGTAGATTTATTCAGCAATGTTAATTAAGAGGAAATTTCAGTGGGGGGAGAAGGGAAGGGAAATGCCACAGTTGTGCAATCTTGACTCTTTTTAGCCTCTGTCCCCAATGTCTTTGAGTTTGTGACTCAACTCTTTCTTTCTTTCTTTCTTTCTTTCTTTCTTTCTTTCTTTCTTTCTTTCTTTCTTTCTTCCTTCCTTCCTTCCTTCCTTCCTTCCTTCCTTCCTTCCTTCCTTCCTTCCTTCCTTCCTTCCTTCCTTCCTTCCTTCCTTCTTTCTTTCTTTCTTTCTTTCTTTCTTTCTTTCTTTCTTTCTTCTTTTCTTTTATTTTCTTTTTGTGGTGAGAGGGAGAGGGTGATTTGCTTTTCTTTGAAGAAAAGTATCTACTTTACTTTTCTTCAGGTTCCAATTATTCAGGATTTGTTCACTAGCAGAAATTCAACAGTAACAGAATCAGTAATGACAATGATCAGTAACTAACTTTTTAATTCTGAAAAAAATCAGGGTTACGTGGAGATATAGACACAACATTTATTTCAACATTGATAATTACCTAAGGGAAATGGACTCAAATTATATATACAAACACACACACACACACCTGCATATCTATATTTATATGTATTTATTATAAATATATATATTCTTTACATATAAGAATATAAACTATTCTTCTAAGGATTCAGATGAACAAATATTCATATGCATGCATGTTTTAAGATTCAGTTTACAGTATACTAAAAACATGATCACCTCTTTTCCTCTTTTCTCACATTTATAGGATGCTTAGGCAGATAAGCAGCACAAAGAATCATAAATCTCAAATAAAATGTGACTACAGTTTCTATTTCCTACCTGAACGATATTCATTGGATTTGCTGCTGTCATCTGGATTACTAAAATAATAGAATTTGTGATGTTAACAGAAGTTACTTTTTCAATATGCTTTACAAAGAGCTTTTGTTATATCAGACAGTCTGACCTGTAGTTAGCACTCATTTTATGTTCATTTTCTTCCTCCTATTAGAGAAACAAAACATTTCTGCCAACAAAAAGAGCCCTCCCTTCATACCAATGTTAAAGAGAGAGAGAACATAATTTATCATTCTGTAAGCATTAACAGATTTTCTTGTGTATATGAGCACAAAATTGACTACAAAGTTATCACAAAGTTTCATACAGTTTATACAGCAAAGCCAAAGAAAGAACAGTTAACTCCTCTTGCCTATTTGAGGGACAAGGATCTATACCTTGGGTCAGTTTCCTGAACGTTTTATCAGAGACCCCCAAGCTAATTCTGGAAGTATGTTTTAACATATCTAGTGGTCATTTGGTTGTTATCTTGGAGATATTTCCATATTGTACAACTAGAAACTACACTTAATCTCTAGAGAGATTTCTCTCTGTCCCAAAGCATGCCTATTCTTGGAAGGTTTTAAGAATAAGATTCTTCTATCTGATAGAATAAACAAGACAGAAAAAGCGGGAAATAATATAAAATAATAACAATAACAAAACCTGGTTTTTTTTTGTAATGTATATTTGGACACTAACTCAAACTTATGTTTGGAAGGGGGGAAAAAAAGGTACTGTTGGTGTCTGGATTGAGGTGTGTGAATAATCTCAAGTCCAGGTTGGAAATACAGCATCTCCACTGTTGGCTGTCAAACACTGTTGGCTGTAAAATCCAGTAATGTACTGCAAAGAGCCTCATTCTGTGGGCACAGAAAAAAGTTAAAAATGTCTGTTGTGTCCTGAGAATTTTCCTCAAGTCTAAATCAGTTCTTTGGAAATGTTTGGTTAACTTTTAAAAATACAAGTATCTCTACCTGAGTGACACTTAAGAAGAGGCAAGATACAAATATTCATGTTAAAATATCTGGTCAGTTATTTCAGGAAAGTATTGAGGCAAACTTTTCAGATTATTAACTGAATCGACTAGTTATTTTAACATCCTATAAATGTTATGCATTTATTAGGAAACTTTTGCTGGATTGATAAATGTCAGGTTATGGAAACGATTTATGTCTGGGTGAACTCACCTCACATATTTACATGTGTGGGGGAGGGTGGGATAAGAACACTTAAGTTCTACTCTCATAGAAAATTTCAGTTCTACAGGACAATATTATCAGATATAGTCATTATGTTATACAGTAGATCTTCAGACCTTATTCATCTCATAACAGAAAATTTGTACCCTTTACCAGCATCTTCCAATTTCCCCCACCCCAGCACCTGACAACCATCCTTCCTCTCTGTTTCTATGAATTTGTTTTGTTTTTGTTGTTGTTTTTGTTTTTGTTTTTGTTTGTTTTAGGACTGCAGTGTGATACCATGCAGTGTTTGTCTTTATCTGTCTAGCTTGTTTCACTTAGCTATCATGCTCCCTCAGGTTCATCCATGTTGTTGTAATGGCAGGATTTTCTTCTTTTTAAGGTTGAAAAATACTCTATAGTATATATTTATACCATAATTTTTTTATCTATTCATCTCTTGATGGACACTTAGGTTGTTTCCTTGTCTTAGCTATTGTGAATATGCTGCAAGGAATAAGGGAGTGTAGATATCTTTTTAAGACTGTGATTTCATTGAATATGTTGCTGGAAATGGGATTGCTGGATCATATGGTGATTCTATTTTTATTTTTTTGAGGAATCTCCATTCTGTTTTCCATAGTGCTGTGCCAATTTACGTTCCCACCAGCAGTGCATGAGGTTTTCCTATCTTCCACGTCATTACCAGCATTTGTATCTCTTGCCTTTTTTATAACAGTCATCTTAACAAGTGTAAGGTAATCTCTCTGTTGTGATTTTGATTTGCATTTTCTTGATAATTAGCGATGTTAAACATCTTTTTTGTATCCTTTGTATGTCTTCTTTGGAAAAACATCTCTCCAGGTCTTTTGCCCATTCTTAATTGAATTATGATTATATGATTATGATTGCTATTGAGATTAATGAGTCACTTTTATATTTTGGATATTAACTCCTCATCAAAAATGTGGTTGCAAATATTTTTCTCCCATTCCATAGGTCAACTTTCATTTTGTTGATAGCTGCTCTGGCTGTGCAGAAACATTTTAGTTTCATGTAGTTCCATTTGTTTATTTTTGCTTTTGTTGCCTTTGCTTCTAGTGTATAAAGAAAAATCATTGCTGCTAAGACTAATGTCAAAGATCGTAGTCTGTTTTCTTCTAGGAGTTTATGATTTCGGGTCTTACGTTCAAGTTTTTAATTCATTTTCAGTTTATTTTTGTGGATGGTATAAGATACGATTCCAGTTTTACTTATTCCTTTGCATTTGGCTCTTCAGTTTCTCAACAACACTGAATAGATTATTTTTCCCACTGTATATCCTTGACTCCTTGTCAAAAATTAACTATATATACATAGGTTTATTTCTGGACTCTGTTCTATTTATCTATGTGCCTGTTTTTATGTCAATTGCATACTGTTTGGGTTACTATAGTTTTGTGATATAATTTGAAGTCAGGAAGTGTCATGCTTCCAGATTTTTTCTTTATCAAGATTGCTTTTGCTATTTGAGGTCTCTTGTGGTTCCATATGAATTTCAGTATTTTTTTCTTTTTTTGTGAAATATACCATTGGAATTTTAATAGAGATTGCACCAAATATGTAGATCACTTTGGGTAGTTTGGACATTTTAACAGTTTTAATTTTTCAGATCTACCATCATTAGATAGCTTTCCATTTTGTGTCTTCTTCTGTTTCCTTCATCAGTATCTTATAGTTTCCAGTGGACAGATTTTTCACCCACTTGCTTAAATTTATCCTTAAGTATTGTGTTGTTTTGATACTATTGTAAATGATACTGTTTTCTTTATTTTTGTTTCAGAGAGTTCATTGTTAGTGTATAGAAACGCAATGCATTTTTGTATATTGATTTAGCATCCTGCAACTTATTTAATTAATTCATCAGTTCTAACAACTTTTTTAGGCAGAGTCTTTTCTATATGCAATACAATGTCATCCACAAACAGAGACTATTTTATTTATTCCCTTCTGATCTGAATGGACCTAAGGCATAATTAAGTCAAATGATTGTAAAACACCTAACAAGTCACTACCATTCAGAAAATTCACTTTCTAAATTTTTCATTCTTGTGTCGTTAAACTTTGTGTTCAATAAAATTTTTGCTGAAGTACCACACACGCGCACATACACACACACACACACACACACACACACACACACACACGAAAACACACAAAATGTAAGCATACTACTAAATGACTTTAATATCCCTGTGTTGCCAGTACCAGAAACCATCCTTATAGCTTCTCCCGATCACTGAGCCCTGAGAAGAGCTAAATTTCCTGACTTCTATTGTAATAGTTGAATTTTATCTGTTTTTGAACTACATTAAGTAGGATCAATAGTATATTCACTTAATGTTTGCCTTCTTTTGTTCAATATTATATATGTGAGTGACATTTATTCATATTGCTGTTGTCTGTCATTGTAGTTTTGCTCATTCTTATTGCTGTACAGTCTTTCATTATATGAATACATACCACAATCTGTTGATACATGCTCTAGTTGCTTGCTGAGTTGTTTCCATATTGGAACTTATTATGAATGGTGCTGTTGGGAGTGTTCTTGTACATGTCTTTTGGTGAACTTGTGTGCCAACTTCTGGTGGATATAAAGTTAAGAGTAGAATTGCTAGGTCTTAGAGTATTCTTGTTTATGCATTTACTACACGTGGATATCAAACTGGGTTGAAGCAGTTGGTGTCAATGTAGTTTCTTGGAAACAGTCCTTTTGAGAATGAGAATAGAGTCAAATCACTGCTCAAATAGGTACTTCGTGAAGGATGTGTTGTCCACCCAGACAGTAAGAAAGGATTTTATAACAGACACTCAGCAGAACTAGAGATCTGAAGACTCTTATGTCTCCAAGAATCAAAATAGTGACACTGGTTTTCCAGCACTGTTACTAAATTCATTCTTTCCCCAATTGTTTGCAGGCCTATCTCTATAATGTCTATAGATCTAGGTCTGGACTTTCTGTCCATTGTTTCTGTAACAGTGTCACACTTTTTATTTTTGTGTCTTTGTAATATGTATTTATATTTGATAATGCCAGTCTTATTTTTCCAAATTGTTTAAATTATACGTTTACAAACATTAAATTAATTTTAATTTAAAAATCATTGCATGGAAAATTTCCATATAAAAATGTTGTCTTGTTCCATGAGTGATGACTATGTTTCTTCTATTCATTCAGGTCTTTGGTCATGTCTTTACTTTACAAGAATGTTAATTATTTTCCCATAAAATTGTTCTGAGTTATTTTTGAAATTAATTCAAAAGTACTTTATGAATTGATTATGATTGTAAATAGTACTTAGTTTTCTCTGGCACTTTTCTTTTTCTTTTTTTTTAAATTTTTTTAATGTTTTATTTATTTTTGAGACAGGGAGAGACAGAGCATGAACAGGGGAGGGTCAGAGAGAGGGAGACACAGAATCTGAAACAGGCTCCAAGCTCTGAGCGGTCAGCACAGAGCCCGACGCGGGGCTCGAACTCACGGACCGCGAGATCATGGCCTGAGCCGAAGTCGGCTGCTTAACCGACTGAGCCACCCAGGTGCCCCTGTTGCATTTTTCTTTAAAAATTTAGGGGCGCCTGGGTGGCGCAGTCAGTTAAGCGTCCGACTTCAGCCAGGTCACGATCTCGCGGTCTGTGAGTTCGAGCCCGCGTCAGGCTCTGGGCTGATGGCTCAGAGCCTGGAGCCTGTTTCTGATTCTGTGTCTCCCTCTCTCTCTGCCCCTCCCCCGTTCATGCTCTGTCTCTCTCTGTCCCAAAAATAAATAAACGTTGAAAAAAAAATTTAAAAAAAATTGAGTAAATATTTCAAGTATCCACCATAGCACAAATAATGACATCAATGTCACCTATGTACCCAGCAAGAGTTAATATTTAGTTACCCCTGACGGTAAAAACTACAAACATTTTTTAAGTGTTTATTATACATGAGACACTCTTATAAATGATTTTACATGTTAATTCGTAACAACATAATGAAGAAAGTAGTTATCCCTACTTTATTGTTTAGAGGATGGAGACAGAGAGGTTACATAAGTTGTGGAAGCTATACATTTGGTGATTGTGAGAATTTGAATTCAAATCCATGCTGTTTGCCTCCCAAGTATGTGCTCTTACCCACAATGCCATGCATTTCTAAATAACTAACTTGTTACAGATGGAGCTAAAGCCTCATGTTTTACAAAGCCCTACCACATCTGGCAGGGCAAAGTCCTCATCTTGTGGGACAGAGAGGGAGGAAGTACAAGATACCTGTGGAATGGAGCGGATACATTTATCTTTGAATCCCCAGTGACCAGCAGAGTGCCTAGGACAGACTATAGTTTCAGTAAATGTGGTTTGAATAAACCTGTCTTTGTCATGGCAAATGAATACAAGAAAGGAGAAAAACTGCCCCTAAAATTTTCCACTTACTTATATTGCTACAAACACCAATGATTTGTTTCTTTCAATATTAACATTCTGTGTTTATATTATCATATAAGCATCTCTTTTTAATGTTTTAATTTTCAATATTTAACACACCAGGTTGTGGACATGACCCACTCCTGGTCTTTCATAAATTTTAGGAAAAGAAATGGTTGAGATTTATGGAGTTTAATGAATACTTATTATTCAAAGATTTCCATAACAGCTGTAGGAATTACATATCTGCCTAAATTCTATACTTTGTCTCACTTGGAATCTTTATACCTATATTAGTGTTCTCCAGAAAAATGAAACCAAGAGGATATATATGTATACACACACATACATATAGATGGAGGATTTATTGTAAGGAATTGGCTCACATTATGGTAGCTGAAAAGTCCTAATGTCCCAAAATATGCAAGGTAAGTAGGCAAGCTGGAGATCCAGGAGAGGTGATGGTATAGTTCTGGTCCCAAAGCTGGCAGGTTTGAGACCGAGAAATGTCAATGTTTCATTTGGAGTTCAAAGACAAGAAAACGCCCTAGTTGAAAGAATGTCAAGCAGGAGCAATTCCCTCTTATTCAGAGGATGTTCAGCCCTTTTTGTTCTATTCAGGCCTTCAACTATTGGATGAGACCCACCCACAGGAGTGATGACAATTTGCTTTTTTATTCTACCAATTTAAATGTTCATCTGATCCCAAAACAGCCTTACACATACACCCAAGGTAGTATTTGACCAAATAGCTGGACACTCCATGGCCTAGTCAAGTAGACATATAGTATTAACCGTTATAACATCTCAAATTAAATACTGGTGGAAAAGCAGCATGATTCTTCAATTTATCCATCCATTCATCCAGCCATCCTTTGTTTGGCTTACAGGTCCTCAGTGAAGGATGTTTCTATAGATTGATACCCAGATGGTTACCCAGTCAATACACTCTAGTATACCTGAGCCAATTACTTAGAATCTATTCTGATTGGTCAGTTTCCTTCAGGCATGGTAATTCAACATTTTTCATATTACTCTTGAATATAACCTAGGTATATTCTGGTAGCATAATTCTATTATTGTGGGATGCTGAACTGTATTTTGGCTGAACTAAATCCGCTACTGACTGTTTTCATCAAGCATTTGAACTCTGGATGTCCTCCAAGGAGCTTTTTCTACTTTTTTCATTTTGGTAAAACTGACTACTTAGGAGGTCAGAAGAGAGAAAACTGCTGATTTATAGATCTCTTGAAAGCAAGCATGTCAAAATAAGGGTAGTGTGGAAAACCTGGTAAAAACTGATACATTTGAAGATTAATATACTTGTTATTTCCTCTGTATTGTAACTTAGATAATTCATTTATGGAGTGTATGTAAGATTTTTAGAGCTTATCTCTAATATTTAATATTAGGTGTGTAATGTCTTTTGCTGTGTCATGATCAGCAAGAAAATAAATATCTTTTGACATCTATTTTCATAAATATCAATTCTTATGTGAAAATTACAAATTGCTCTGTGAAATTTTTAGATTTTAAGGAATAAGCTGATATTCTATTAAGTTTCAAATAAATATATGTTACACTAAAAATAAACTGAAGTTTGAAGGATTTGTACCACTTTTTAAAAAAATTTCTATAAAACAATGGTAATTAAGACAGTGTGGTGTTAGTATAAGGCTAAATGTATAGTTCAGTGGATAGACTCTAGAAAAAAATGAAATATTACTTTACAATAAAAAGGGAAAAATCTATTGATATAGGCAACAAAAGAATTAATCTAAAAAATATTAAACTAAACTGATCCGAAAGAGTATATACTGTATGATTCCATTTATATCAAAATTTAATATATTTTTTTTAACATTCGTTTATTCCTGAGAGACAGACAGAGACAGAGCATGAACAGGGGAGGGGCAGAGAGAGAGAGGGAGACACAGAATCTGAAGCAGGCTCCAGGCACTGAGCTGTCAGCACAGAGCATAGCGTGGGGTCCAAACCCACAAACTGTGAGATAATGACCTGAGCCGAGGTCGGATGCTCAACCTACTGAACCACCCAAGCGCCCCCCATTTATATCAAAATCTAAAAAATCTAATCAATGGAGACAGAAAGTAGATCATTGGTTGGTAATGAGACAGCAGAGGGACACAAGGAGACCTTTGGGGGTGACGGAAATATTCTTTACTTGATAGTGGTGGCAGATACATGGGCATATATATTTTTCAGAACTGTTGAAATATACATTTAAAAACTAGTAAATTGTATATTATGGAAATTACATCTCAATAAAGTTCATTTAAAACATAAACCAGAATGACAGTTTGTAAACCTTATTCCAATGAGTGAATAGAAAGTTACATCACATAGGCTCTTCCCAGATCTCTATGTCTTGTCTTGGTCATAGGAAAGGCAAATGAATACCTTCAATTCTAATAGAGAAAAAGATTTTGCATTTTTTTTTCTACTGTGACTTTCCTCACAATAATAACTGTTTGGAAAAAAAGTAACAATGTAATTTTCTTTGGGCAATAACATTTTTTACATATGTACATATTATATATAAGCACATATATAAGCATTATAATCAACTATTTTGCCATTTCTCCTCTGCTATTTTCTTCAGACTGAAAGTATGCTGTAAGTGTGTCTATTTGGATTATCAACATGAATGTCTATTGACCAATAATTGAGTAGAAAGTAATTTTTGGTGAGTTCATTTCAGATCCAAAAATCCTGCTGATTTGCTCTGAGTCTTAAGGTATATAGCCCCCTAAACTTCTAAATGTTCATTGAATGCTTGTAATTACTTCCAAAACAAGCATATTCCAGCAATAATTTGATTTAAATTAGAATTTTTCCATGTATTATATTACTTATGTGTATATATTTTCTAATAAGAATGATAAGTAAGTTTATCTTGCAATATTTATTTACTTCAAGATAAGCTTTACCAAATAATTAAACCTCAGATGTCTAATTTTTAAGTGAATGTAAAATATTAATTGGTTAATTAATTCTAACTCATATATACCTACCCATGCCTAGAATAACATATGTAATTGAAGCTGGAAATAATTAAAACAGAACAAAGTTTAAATGTTTTATAAAATAATATACATGAATTACTAGAGAAAATATGCTGATCATTTTAGGTGTTTTTGGAAGCGTGACACATAGGAACTTCATCTCAAGGAATAAAGGGTCCTGAGTATTCACGTAATTTTATGGGAGTAGTAGATCCATTAATGCAATGACATTTATGCAATGAAATAATGAAGAGAGGAAAGGGAATCCACAAATCAAGACTGCTGAAAACAATTACACTTCAAACATCTACCAAAGTTCTAAAGCTGCAGTTACCCAGTGTACTAAATGTGTGTTAGTGATTAAAAGACTGAGGATAATTATTATTTATGTACATTTTAAGAACATATACTAATAAAGGCTCATTTATTCATGCACACAAGGCAAATAAAATTTCTAAATTATTTTAATCTCTTACTAATCTGCAATTTACTGTGTGTATTAGCCTTGCAGATAGTTTTGCAAAATTATTCAGAGGATGCCATTTGAACAAGAGAACTTGCACTGACTTCATTCACACATATTGAAATGTGGTACTGCTCTCTTCATCATCAGATATCCTTCCTTTGATGTCTTTATCACTTGAATAAAAGCACCAGACTTTACCCTATCGGCTAAATATATGGAGTTTGCCACCAGGCACAAATTCCCACATGATTTCAATGAAAATGAACAAAAATGAAAAGCAAAGCCTGGCAAATGACTTTTAGGCATTATGAAGAATTCTGCCCACATCTTTTTGCCTGAAGTCTTTGAGAACTACCCTGATTTATGGTTTTAGGTCATGAGAATATAAGCTAGTACTTATCTTTGTGGCAGCTTTAAAATATACCTGTACTTTGAATGATAGAAACTTGGTATGTGTGTGTGGAGTGATTTTGTGGCCTGCCATTTTTTATCGTGGTAAATTCTAGCTACAAAATGCTTAACTCTTTGGTTTGGTCTATGGATAATTGTCACTATTCGTCAGTGGCACACACAAAATTGAGCCTCTGCAAATGCATGGTCAGTCATCTAATTGTGATTTGGGATTTAAATAATCTTTTTTGACACCCAAAGGGATTTTAGGTTTACCAGATTCATTCTGGAGCCACTCTGATAATTCTGTCATCCATTCAACAAATGTCCATTGATCAGCAATGTGGTAGGCTGTGTGCAAGAGTCCAGGGATATAAAAATGGAGAGAACTCAGTTACCACTGTGAAAGAATTTAATCTAATTGTGGTTGTGTGCAGTCCAGTGGAGGAAGATATCATCCTTTCAAGACTGTAACCTTGATCAATTATCTTGAAGCTGGGCTTGTTTCTATAAGTAAGTAGGTAGGCATTTCACGGGAAAAGCTGCTTAGTAGACTTCAGATAGCCACAGCTGCCAACTCACAGCCTGAACTTCAGACGTGTCGTCTGGAGTACACAATATATATTGGCGCATATTTCTTTTGAGGTTTAAATAATATATTTATTGTATTTATCCTACTGCATGTCACATAGAAGGCAACTAATTAGTAGCTATCATTATTAAAAAATAGCAAAATAACTTTTTGTTTTTTCCTGAATATATATGCATTTTCCAGGATAGAACATTTTCTTGAACAGCCCAATATATGGTGTCAGGTCTGATACCCTAAGCAGTACAGACAACTAGATTTGATTGACCTTTGGTCTCCAGGTTATGAAGCCAAAGGTGTCATAAAGAATGGGCAAAGGCAGACCATGCCAGGCAGACAGAGCATTTCCAACATCTCAGTCCACATGCGCTGAGCAGGGAAGTTGCAGCAGATACCGAGGAAGAAGTAAGGAATCCAGGGAAATTAAATGCTAGCCAGAGAATTTGATGGGGTGTTTGGAAGTAGGATCTTGGAGAAGTTCCCTAAAGGCCTAGAACATAGTCAGTGGAGTAAAAGTTGCTGAGGGCACCAAGACAGCCCAGCCAAAGGAAAAATATAGTGAATTGTTTTGCTTACTACATTTCCTTTTCAGTCACCAAAGGCATGATGTATGGCTTTGAGGCCTTGTGTCAACCTGCCCGAGATCATACAGCTTGTAGGTTGCAGAGTCAGGATTTAAATGCAAGCCTGTTGATAACATCTGTGGTTTAAGAAAACAAAAACAAACAAACAAACAAAAAACCTTGGCTGTACCTGGATGGCTCAGTCAGTTAAGCCTCTGACTCTTGATTTCAGCTCAGGTCATGACCTTGCAGTTTGTGGGATCAAGCCCTGCGCAGGGCTCTGTGCTGACAGCATGAAGCCTGCTTGGGATTCTTTCTCTCTGTCCCTTGCCCACTTGCATGCGCTCTCTCTCTCTCAAAATAAATAAACTTAAAAAAAAAAAGAGAAAAATTCCCTTTTTGTGAATACAGAAATAAAGGCAAACTTATGAAGAAAACTTTATAGAGAAGCTTCTTATGGCCATGCCTCAAAAACTGTGGACAAAGACAACTGTGTCAAGACCATTAGAAATGTTTAATACAGGGTGCCTGGATGGCTCAGTTGGTTAAGAGTCTGACTCTTGATTTTGGCTCAGGTCATGATCTCATGGTTCATGAGTTCAAACCTCACACCGGGCTCTGCTGACAGCACAGAGCCTGCTTGGGATTCTCTCCTTTTCCCTGTTTCTCTGCTCCTCTGCTGCTCATGTGCACTCTCCCCTCTCTCTCTTAAAATAAATAAACTTTTAAAGATAAAACAAAATGTTTAATACTGTTTGCTCTTCAACTGGCAGAAGAAATGATTTGGGGAGACTTAGAATCAATGGAGGGTCTGCCATGCACGTGAGTTGCTATGGTGTGGTAAACGCTCTGCAGTCTCTCTGAATAAACACAATTTCTTGTTAATAGCTGTGTGACAGAGTAGAAGTTAGAAATTATGTAGCCTGTCTGTTTTTTAATTCACCCATCCTTAAAATGAGAATAGATGATAAAAGAACCTTCCTCATGGGTTTGCTGTGAAGGATTGTGTGAGTCAATATATACAGTCATGTTGAAGATTATCTGGCACAAAATAAGTGTTTAGTAAATCTTGACATCATTATGTATTTCCAGAAATTCAGGAACAAGAAAACATGCATAGACTGTCTTGTCACTGCTAATATCCTATGTAAAATAACTTATCTGATCATCTGTAATCTCTGCATGTTTAAGAAGAGTTTTAAATGCTTCATCAAATAGTAGACTAGTCTTATATTTATAATAGTCTGCAAAGCAGTTTTTTTTAATGTTTATTTATTTTGAGAGAGAGAGAGAGAGAGAGAGAGAGAGAGAGAGAGAGAGAGAGAAAGTGTGAGCATGGGAGGGGCAGAGACAGAGGGAGAGAGAGAATCCCAAGCAGGCTCTGTGCTAATAGCAGAGCCCCATGCAGGACTCTATCTCATGAACCATGAGTTAATGACCTGAGCTGAAATAGTCAAACACTACACGCACACTCTCATACTATTCTATGATTCTCAAAGATCTTTGGGAAAACTATCTGGCGTCCTAAAGCAGCCATACAAAGACTTCCATAATCTGACCTTTTTGAACACTCATCATTCCTTGCCGTATACTTTTTCATCCATCAAAATTAACCGATCATAATCCTCATGCAAAATCATGCTGATCTAATTTTGTGTGTTTGCAAATGTTGTGTCCCTGTTTATAAAGCACTTTCCCGTGACCAAAAGCTTCCAGACTTAGTTTAGTCTCAGCTATCTACTAGGAAGGTTTTCTTCACCTAACTGGCTGGTTAAGGGATGCCTTCTCTATTTTCTCATAAAATCCCTGTTCGTATCTGTATCATTGTCCTGACTATAATATTCAATATACCATATCCTCTGAGGACACAGTTCATAACTAACTCTTCTTTGTGTTCATTAGATCAGTGGCCCAGACCCAGTATCCCATTGGAAATATTTAGGAACGGTTTTAATTTCCTAATGGCTAAGAGGCCCTACAACTATTAAATGGCTAGGGATAGAGATTCTTTATTCTGCCTTAGGTGGAACAATCCCAAAAGAGGAAGAGCTGTCTTGCCAAAATGCCAAAAATATCTCCGGTGAGAAATTCTGTATTAGACTACACACATCATGAAGGCATTTTATCTTAAGGCTCAAAACAGCTGGATCTCACCACAGGTTTTCTAAACCAGCTCTTAGGCAGTATGTATTTAAGCAGTTTCCTAAGTAGCTCAGATATGACTTTTTTTTTCTTTTTAGCAAACAATTTTATTGAGCTATAATATACATACATACCTGTTTTTAAAGTCACTAATATAGCTCTGTGTTTTTCCTTTTATCCTGGCCAATAGGAAGCTCAGATTTAATGTCTAAGAGGTTTAATATTTCTATCTTTGTCTTGGAAGGTTTATTTATTCCTCATGTCCCATTAAGGTTTATTCTGCAAGTTTCCACAATGTATTTTGAATGTGTCACAGTATAAATGCCAAATAATAAGAATAATTGTAATAAATTTTATTAGGAATTTGAGTGAGGATGCCCATTGGACTCACTATTGACTCTCAGAGTTTTACCAACAGAAATGGAGTGACTTCATTCTCTACACTTCAGGGAAGAAGCTGCTACCTTTTATGATGGATAGGTTGGCTGATATCCTATGGGAGGAGCAGGAGCAGATGACTTAGAATGGCCATCTGAGCTCTTGAAAAATACCCAGCCAGGCTTGCACAAAAGGCTACAAGAAGGGCTCTAGAACCAGAGCCGGCAAACTTTGGCCTTGGGCCAAATCCATCTCACAGCTGGGGTTTGCAAATAAAGTTTTATTGGAATACAGTCACTGGCCTATAGGCATTGTCCATGGCTGCTTTTGTGCTACTGCTGCAGAACAGAGTCTTTCAACAAAGACCACATGACCTGCAAAGCCTAAAATATTTACTGTTTGGCCCTTACAGAGAACATTTGCTGACTCCTGTGCTAAAGCAATGCTTCCTGCAAAAAGCTGACAGAAAGTTAAGTGTTCAACATAGTACTCCTTTTTATTTAACCACATTAGTGCAATCACCAGAATAAAATTCCAAAATAAAATACAGTTTTGTTTCCAAGAATGTATCTTAAGCTGTAATTTTCACCATGGGCTGCTAAAAACTTCCTCATGTTGTTTATGAACCACTTCATAGAAAAGCATTTAGGAATGAGTTCTTGGATCCTAAGCAAAACTGATTTATCTGGTACACTTGCCTTTTTCTTTTTGTCTAATTTGGAGAGTATGCCTTTATCACATTCTCCCCAGTGTTTGGTCATTTTGCTACATTTTAGATATAATTTTATTGTGATATTACTTACTAACCACGGGTAATTCGCATTAAATTTGCCGCATACTTGATATTACTATATCCACTTGTGGATTGATTTTGTTGTATTTCTGTAAGTGGGACCTACTCATAACAGAAGAATGGGTAACTTATCTTGCAGTGAATTAATGTACACATTTTCCATTTTACCTACAAATATTATTTTAATTTCTTTTATGTAAAAATCTAGCATTGTCACATTTGATAGATTCTGAAAATGTAATGCCTATGAACATATGGTCTCCTTTTGATAAAATGGCTGGAAAATAATTGCACATTAATTTTTTCTAATTCTTGTATCCCAGATACTAGAATAATGCCTAACATATAGCACCCACCCAAATAAGTACATACTGAATGATAGCTAAATTAATTAATAATGCATTTCCATTTTATAAATTTTACAAATACAACTTGAGGGGAGAAAGCAGCCAAATATTCATATCCAACCACTGAATTTTCCACATTCTCTTGTTGGGCTTTATATAGATTTTTAATGCAACTGTTGCCCATTCAAAATTAACTTGTGGTTGTAGGGGACAAGAAGAGCAGGCTGCCCCAAGATGGACCACATTGGCATGAAGATTATTTTGAGTTAAAAAACAATCAAGGGGTGTCTGGGTGGCTCAGTTGGTTAAGTATCTGACTCTTGATTTCGGCTCAGGTCGTGATCTTGCTGTTTGTGAGTTTGAACCCTGCTTTGGCTCTGCACTGGCAGTGCAGAGCCTGCTTGGGATTCTCTCTCTCCTTCTCTCTCTGCCCCTCCCCTGTTCATGCTTGCGGTCTTACACTCGCTCGCTCTCTTCTCTCTCTGTCAAAATAAATAAATAAATTTTAAAAAAGCAATCAAAGCCCAGTAGATTCAGGAAAAACTCTTTACCTCTCCCATAACTGTCTGAAAAGAATTGAGCTAGATGACCTACTTCAGGAAGAGAGCTATCACCACAGATACCTACATTATACTATGAACCAGGTATGGTAGACAGGGAGGAACTAGCAAGGCCTGTTTGATCAAACTCCTCTATGTCCCATTATTTCTGCAGGAAGGGCCTAGCAAACATTTGTTTACGAAACACTTACTCTTTTCCATCTTCTTGTGAATTGCATTTCTTTCCCTTGAAGTTGCAGATCCCTACCTGATTCTCTTTAGTTCAGAAGGTATACCTCATTTTGTCTGTGTTTGGAATTTCCATGTCTTATGGAATCCTGGTACATACAGAATTAAATCTGATTTTCTCCTGTTAATCTGTCTCGTGTCAATTTGACTCTTAGTCCAACTAGAAGGACCTTGAGGGGATAGGAAGGTCTTTCCCCTTCCCTTACGTGGTAAAGCACCTCTGTTGGGTGACCTTAATGAGCAATGGGCTGGTTGGACTTGGAAGCTTGTTTTGCTGTTTTTTTAGTATGAATTCTTAGATATGATATTCCTGAGCAGATACTACTTTCGAGCTCAGATTGTTGTGTCTTAGTTTTGGCTTTGTGGAGAATGCAGATTACTCTTCCTGAACCTGATAAAACCCAGTCAACGGACTTCTAATAATTCATAATTTTCTTTAATCATTAAAGCAAGTATCTCACAAAAGGAGTAAATAAAAAAGAAATTCTTACTGTTTCTTGTGTGCTTCATATTTCTGGAATTTATGTTGTCCATTTTTAAGTTTTAAAGGTGTAGAATTTTCAGAACTTTCTGCTTGCTCTCCCCCACCCCCCATCCCTCTCCATCCTGCTGGAAACCTGGTTCTCAGAGCAGCTTTCCTGTTTTCCTTTTCAAAGGCCTGGCCTTCAGTAAGGTTGAGCCTTTTCTCTGTTACAAGTGCATTTCTATTTCTTTGGTGGGTTCATTTAAATCAGAATGAAGCTAAATTATTTGAATTTAACTAGAAAAGAGTTTTAGGACTTAAAAGATCAACTTTCATTTATATGGAAAATACAGTTTTGTAGAATACCTTATATCTTAATGAGGTGCAAATCACTGTTTATTCTTATCCCTTTGTTAAATCTTTGTGGTTCCCTGAAACTATCTTCAGGGCTATATTTTGGAACATTTGTAAGTGCAAGTTAAGATTGTGTTATTATATACTTATTTACTGAGGTTAACTTTTAAGTCAATCCTACCAAAGTAATGACAGCAGTGTAAGCATCAGCAAAGTATGTGGAACAGCTTGGATACCACTACAAAAATGCATGCAGCTGTCTTTCTCCTTTGCATTCTTAAAACACTGTTCATTCCAACTTCTCTATTACATATTTCTGATTCACTGAATATGAAAACTCATACTGAAGCACATTTTATTAGCTGTGATTTAGCCTATTGATATAATGAGGATGGTTGAAGAAGAGGAAAAAAAAAAGAAAAAAAACTTACTGAAATACAGAATTTTGGCAGAATCGATAACTACTGATGTATGTACCAGAAAGACTGTGAATGATGCCATTTTGCTGGACCAAAATAATTGTCCCTTTTTGTTAAGTGAAGAATGGCATCTAACTATAAATTATAACACCATTCGCAGTGGATATTTATTGTGGATTAGTCAATAATGTTGATGCTTTCACAGTTTAAGGATCTGAGGCTCTTTGCTTTGAATCTGAAATGAGACAAAATACAAGAAAGATGTGCAGATACAGTACATCCAATTGCCCTACCAGTGGGGGACACTGTAAATTGATTAAATCTACTCTTGTGACTCGCCAGCTGTTAGCCAGAGGCATAAGGGATAGTTCAGTTTACTTTAAGAAGATAAAGTATACAATGAATTTGATAACAAGGATGCAGAGAGTAGTCAATCTTAAGCAAGAAATGTATATTTTTATTTTTTAACATGGGAAATTATTTAAGTACTCTGAGTTATTCAATTTATAATTCTCCTTTAAGTTTTTTATTTATTTTGTTTGTTTATTTGTTTCTCCTAAGCCTAAGTTATTGACTACTACAACATTCAAGGAAGTATAGGTAGTTTGGGCCATATAATATCATAGGTATTAAATATTACTTATAGGAGGGGCGCCTGGGTGGCTCAGTCGGTTAAGCGGCCGACTTCAGCTCAGGTCACGATCTCACGGTCTGTGAGTTCGAGCCCTGCGTCGGGCTCTGTGCTGACAGCTCAGAGCCTGGAGTCTGTTTCAGATTCTGTGTCTCCCTCTCTCTGACCCTCCCCCATTCATGCTCTGTCTCTGTCTCAAAAATAAATAAACGTTAAAAAATAAAAATAAAAAATAAATAAAATAAATATTACTTATAGGAGAAAGAAGTAAATTAATGATTTTTTTAAGGTGGATAATGGGCAAGAATGAATCAAAAGCAAACATTTGCTTTACTGACATATGTATTCCAGGGGATTAAATTTTAGACCATTTTTATTTGTCCACCTTAATTAATGGTAGCCCAACTGAGGCTTAAGAGATTTTAGAATAGTAATTATGATTCAGTAGTCACTCTTCAGGGTAGTAAACTTTTTCAGTAAACTTTTCTTACTATTTGAAATTTATAATATTTAGTATATACCTCCTTTAAGAAAATGCAAATAATACGTAAGTTTATCCCCATATACAGGCTGAGTTAATGTAACATACATTGAAGAATGATAAAGATATATTTTTTTGTTTGTTTAAAAAAATTTTTTTTTTCAACGTTTATTTATTTTTGGGACAGAGAGAGACAGAGCATGAACAGGGGAGGGGCAGAGAGAGAGGGAGACACAGAATCAGAAACAGGCTCCAGGCTCTGAGCCATCAGCCCTGAGCCTGACGCGGGGCTCGAACTCACGGACCGTGAGATCGTGACCTGGCTGAAGTCGGACGCTTAACCGACTGCACCACCCAGGCGCCCCATGAATGATAAAGATATATTTTTAATACATTTGATATGTTGTATTACTAAAAAATATATGTAGTTTAACACAAAATTTTCTAATATAATATGTTAGAAAATTGCATGTAGCATAGAGGTTTTGTAAATACTATAACAGTAGGTCTGGTACTTAAATTTACCCACAAATGTTAATGAATCTCTCTCTTTCTCTCTCTCTCTCTCTCCCTCGTTCTTTCTCTCTGTCTACATATATATGTATACACATATACATGTGTGTGTGTATATATGTATGTATATATGTATACTTTCATAAATATTTGTGAGTAGAGTTAGCAATGAAAGGACATAAGAAAATGAAGAGCATGAGAAAGTAACGAATTGTATTTTGAAGATTAACTGAAAGGAAATATTTTAAAAAATAATAATGAGAATAGAAGGCATTGATGAGATGCCATGGATAATCTGTTTACATAGCCTTAGGTAGAAATCATATTTTCTTTGGGACACTTTTTAAATAGGCCCTATGTCATATGGCATGATGGAAAAGACATGTATTTTGAAGACAGATCTAGTTATTTTCTTAGCTCTATGACTTCGTGCTGAGACTAGACAAGTTACTTAAGCTTTTGGCCTCAGTTTCCCTATTTCAAAAAGGAAATTAACAACACCCATCTTTCTGCATTGTGTTGATCCAACTGCAAAATATAAGTCAAGATAAGGGCAAATAATAAACGGTAGTTACTAGTTTTTAAGGATAAAACCTACTCATCAATAAATAGGTTGTACAATAATCATGTAACTTTAAAAATTACTGCTGGAATTAACATCTTATTTTAAGAAGCTTTTGATTTTCACATAGTATGAATAAGAAAGTACCATCAAGAAAACTGTTTTCCATCTATCAGATCCTAACTTGCTTTTTTTGCTTTCTAACCTATAAAATATATACCAAGACCTGAAATAAATCTCCTTATCAGATACTCTCATGTTATATATTATTAATTTCCTTTTAAGATTTTGTAGAGAAATTGGATTATATATATATATATATATATATATATATATATTTTTTTTTTTTTCTTAAACTGCCCCACACAGTATTTCTAGCCCAGTGATTTGGCTTCCATTCCCTTTTTTTTTTTTAATTTTTTTTCAATGTTTATTTATTTTTGGGACAGAGAGAGACAGAGCATGAACAGGGGAGGGGCAGAGAGGGAGACACAGAATCGGAAACAGGCTCCAGGCTCTGAGCCATCAGCCCAGAGCCCGACGCGGGGCTCGAACTCACGGACCGCGAGATCGTGACCTGGCTGAAGTCGGACGCTTAACCGACTGCGCCACCCAGGCGCCCCTCCATTCCCATTTTTAAATTTTCTGTGGGGCTCATACTACTGAAGAAGCTAGATGATAACAATGATTCTAATAGATTTTTTTTTTTTTACTGTTAGGACATGAAAAAAATTTCTGTGAAAATGTCACTGGTCCAAAATGATATGTTTCCCAATAATTTGATTTTATGATTTATCTGTTGCCTCAGTTTATGATATTTCTTGTAGACATTCGTTATGAAGCCAATAGGACAGCAATGGAAAGCAGCTGGGGTTTACTATAGGGCTTTTCATTGTTTCTGGCATAATTGTAAAATTATGAGTTAGTAACCCCAAGGAAGTCTTAGTGGATAGCATCTCAGGAATTATTTTTCCACATTAAGAGAAGAGGAAGATTAGAGACAGACCTACGCAACTAAATTCATGTGATGATTTTCTTATTTCATTTTACCTTTAAAAATTTTAAGAATGAATATTCACTATGAGTTCAATAAAGAAAAAAAATATCACTCCCTGTCCAAGATGGGAGAGAAGGGGGAGGAAAAGACAAATGTGCTGTTCCCTGTGTGTTATCATTGCTGTCTGGTTCCTTTCCCATCAGTGTCAGTCATGAAATCAGGAGTCATGAGCTTTTTGATTTGCAGATATGAACTTGTTAGTGAGCAATCTCCCTCCCTTCAACTGTGCAGATATAGAAGAAACCGACCCTCCTTGATTTTCCATTATGTCCTCTCCAGAGAGGGGTTGCAAACATGTGCTGGTGTGCCCTCATGCTCATGAGTTAAATATTTAAAAACCACAACCCTCTATTAAAGTCTGATAGGGCTCCCCTCTTTGCAGATTTGACTTTTGTAATTGAAACAAAATGGCACATGCCTGTACTACTTCCTGTATTAATTTGGCATTGTTTCTGCCCATTGTTGGCTTTATTAAAGGCCCTTCCCCTTGGCAGCCTGCTGTGTAGTTTCCAAGGGAAGCCGGTGTTCATTGCTACTCACAGGGTGTGCTGAGCAGCTGCAGGACCAGATGCTCCACTGCTGGATACTTTGTCTGACTTGAGTCTGGGGACATGGTCAGGCTGCTTACGAGATATTTAATTTATCCAGATGCCACAGTTTTCAACTTGCTGTCAGTCATGATGAATTCGCTCCATACTTAATATTTGCAGATATTTCAATGTACAAATACTTCTTCAGATCCATACATTAAAACAGTATATGCTTTTCTTTTTTATTGTTTTCCATTTCATTATTTTCTGCTTCTAAATTAAGGAATTCCCTCTTTCTAACTAATTTTGTTTCTTTTTCTCATTTCTTAAAATGAAAACCAAGTTCCTAGGTAAGCTATGTGTGAACCATAGAAACTATAAACTTTTAGCTGAATAGATGTTCCACTGTATTCCAAAAGTTTCGTTGTTATGTATTCTACTTTTCATTGTGCTCGGATGCTTTTCACTTGTTCTGTAATCTCAAGCTATTAAGGAATAAGTTAATTTTGTTCATGGTTTCAGTATTAATTTCTAATAGATTGGATTATGGTAAATATGACCAATAAAAATCTACCTTTTAGATTTTTTAAAAAAGATTTTCTTTGTAGCAAAGTTCATGCATGTGTGTGTGAGCTCTGAAAAATGTTAAGTCCATCAGATTCATTATTTAATTAATTCTTATATATCTTTACATTTTTGGCTTTATAATTTGTCTAATTCTGAAAGAAGTATATGCCCCACATAATTCTATTTTTAGAAATTCATCTGGTATTCTTTAAAAAAATTTAATGTTATTTCATTTTTAAGAGACAGAATTAAAGCAGGGGAGGGACAGAGAAAGAGGGAGACACAGAATCTGAAGCAGGCTCCAGGCTCCAAGCTGTAAGCACAGAGCCTGACGCGGTGCTCAAATTCACAAAGTGCAAAATCGTGACCTGAGTTGAAGTTGGCCGCTTAACCGGCTGAGCCACCCAGGTGCCCCTGGCATTCTTAATGTATTTTTATTTTACCATTATGTTGTTTAGTGTATTCAGGTTCATGGAATATCCTTTATTTATTTCATTGATTTTTTTTTATCATTTTGTATGGTATACCTTTAATCTTTATTACTTTTAATTTCAGATATTTTATATGAATTTGCCTCTTCTAGCTTTTTTATTTGCCAACTATCTATTTGCTTATCATTTTCTTTCAATCTTTATTAATTTGTTTCAAAAAGCTTTCTTGTAAAAACTGTGTTGCTGAGGTTTTATTTCTCTTAAAACATCTTTGAATTTAATGGGATGATTCATGTGTTTTCTTTCAGTGTAAAAATGTATATGCTTTATTCATTTTTCTTTCATCTTACATAATGTTCATTAGGTATCTTTTTTGTTTTTTTCCCCCTATTTTCTGATTTATTGTGTTCATCCAACTTTATTACATGCATACTTCTTAAAAAATTCTCCTAAACATTTTTGAGATCTAATAAAAAGTATACTGAGGATTAATTATAAGAATGACACCATTTTATATATGCCTGTTTCAAGTCTTATCATATCTCCTACCTTACATATTGACCTGTACAAGGCAAACACTATGAGAGAAGTGGATTTAGAGAAAACTTCTGTCCAGGGCCAGGTCACTCCAGTGAATTCCCTGTCACATGGACATTTCTTCTGCATAAATTCTATCTCCTGAAGAAGTATTCATGCTTATTTCATTGGTTTCTCCAGTTGTTGCATTATCTGTTCTTACAAAAGCCCAGAGCTGGGTAATGATACCATCTAGGACTATTCCTGAATCATTGCTTCTTAATCCAACCTCATATCCAAAGAACACTCTTTTCTGAAGATGAAGCCATTCCATTTTAAAACCCCTGGGCTTGCGATCTCAAACTGAATCCCTATACAAAACAGTTGAAAATGCAAAGAGAAGGGAGCACGGAATAATCTGATCTGCTCTTTGTCCAACAGCATCGTTTTCATTCACATTTAATTTTTTTTTTCTATTAGTTTAAAACCAGTGTTTCCATCTTCACTCTTACAAGTTATAGAACCATGGAGAATTCACAACACCTCGCTGAGCCACAGTTTTCTGAAGTTGAAAAAACAAAAACCAAATACAAATAAAAAATAATAAGAGTAATCTTAAAAATCTCATATTGTTGTTGTAATAATTAAATGACATGAGTCAAGCATTTGGGAATGTCTTTTTAAAAAAAAATACCACTCCAATTAAATACAATGAAAAATAATAATCCTCTTGTTTTAAATGTGTATTCATTTATTTTAAGAAAGGGAGAGAGAGAGAGAGAGAGAGAGTGGGGGGAGGGGCAGAGAGAGAGGAGGACAGAGGATCTGAAGCAAGCTCTGTGCTGATGGCAGATAGCCCAATGCAGGGCTCCAACTCGCAACTGAGATAATGACTTGAGCCAAAGTCAGATGCTTAACCAACTGAGCCACCCAGGCGCCCCAGAATAATAATCTTTTTATATCTCTTTTAAAATAAAAAAAGGAAAGTTCAAGGATGAAATTTATGGTGCATCCCTAGTACATGTACATACAGAAGTTGTGAATAATAAAGATAGCTAGCATATTCTTGAACATTTAAGTATCTCAAAACATATATGTGAGATATGTAATCAACTGTAAACATTAGAAAATATAATAGAATTGCAAAAGACTTGGAAGCATGTATTTCTTTAACAATGTAAGCATTTTTTTTCTTTGTCCATGAGCAATTCAATTATTTTGTTTCTGAAATAAATTAAGTAAAGCTTATTGAGTCTGATCAGCCCTTGTTCCCAGGGAATTGCAGTTCAATTTCATTTTTAATTAGAATTGAACATTTTGGATTTCTTAGCATTGGTAAGCAAGACCCAGCAATATAATGTATGTACTTAATTTGTATTAAGTTTCTGAAATTTAGTGTCAAGAGTGAACAATATGTCTGGTTAATATTTAAACATCTCACAATGTTCTGTTGTAGAAGTTTCCATTTATAAAAGCTGCTGTTCTATAACAAATTACTTTCACTTTCAAATAAACCTGTTATCACAACATGAGCAAAACTTATTCAATTAAAAGAGAAAACAAAGTAAAGTAATTATTTACTCCAATTTGATGTGCACAATAGCTTTTAAACATTCAAAAAATGCCTAAGAAAGGTAGATGTTGGCCTAAATCATTTTTGCTTAATATTACTGCTTTAATAAAGTATGTCGGCGTATTCTTATGGGATAGACATTTCTATATAAGAAACCATCTCTCATGGAAAAAGAGACTTATTCTGATGAACCTGCATGGAAAGAAGCCATGAACCATAAAATCAGTTATGCTAATGTTTTCTCCTTTTTCACACCTGTGTGTGTATGTGGGCACGCGTGTGTGTATTCAATGGTAATCTAATGCTGCTCATCACACTGGGGCTAGTTGAGAGCTGTACATCCAAGGTATCTTTTTCCTTCATTTCTGTGCACTCAGGCATTAAACTAGCTGTGTTCTGGTCCGAGTCTTGTCTTAATAAACTCCTAGAAGAGAGAGAGGAAGAGATGCGGGGAAGTTTGCAGGAGATGCGTCAGTCACCTGGTACATAGTACCTTGAAATAATACTTTGAACTAAACTCCTAGGCATCTGTGATGAAAAATGTAACAGGTAGACTTAACAGTTAATACAATTTTCAAAAGCTGACTTAGAGTCAGAATGGACCTTTGTTACCTTGTCTACTTAAAAAATATCTAAAATCTGAATAAGAATGTACATGTAGGTAATTTTTTTTTCATCCAAAGCTGCATAATGATTCTCAAGAAAATAAAAGACCCTTCTGGGGCCAGTGAAGTGGAAACTCTGTGACCTCTTACGGTTTGTGCTGTAAAAAAGCCTTGTCAATAATTTTTCTAGCCAGAATTATGAAGACAACAAATGGTGACGTATTAAATGCATGGATAAGAGACATGCACTCTGCCTGTGTTTTAGCAACTATAAGTCTTTCTAAGTAGTGCCATTAGCAAAGATAATCTGGAAATTATTTCTATTTGTATTGAATTCTCTGCAGCATCATACATCAGATTTGCTCCCTAGGGAAGAAGAAAAGCTACAAATAACCCATGTCCACATATATGTATTCCTTTAGCATGCCTGGCAATGAGAACCTCCCTCAGCTGTTCATGTCTGGTTCCTTGTCCTATGCCTGACTAAAATCTGAGTTTTACATAATTAAATAAACGAATTTCAGGAGAGGATGAGAAATTATGTCTCAGTGAAGTAGACTGCCTTTTTTTAAAAAAAATAAAGTTTATTTATTTATTTTGAGACAGAGACAGCATGAGTGGGGTAGGGGCAGAGAGAGAGGGAGACAGAGAATCCCAAGCAGGCTATGCACTGTCAGCTTGGAGCCTTATGTGGAGTTCGAACTCATGAAACTGTAAGATCATGACCTGAGCAGAAACCAAGAGTCAGACGCTTAACCAATTGAGTCACCTAGGAGACTCAACTGCCCTTTTTTTTAATGGAGAAAATCAATAAAAAGGTAACAAAAAATAGTGTTTCCTTGCTTGGTAAGGAAAATGTAGTAATCATTATCATAATTTTAAAAGATATAAACTAACATTTTAAGCAATATAATTATAAATATTTTAAAAAGCCACTAATGCAGTTTGGGGGAAAATGTGTGACTGGGAGGATCATAGAATTTTTTATTCACATTTCCTCTAACCTAGTATATAACAAAAAGCAAACAGAGCCTGGTAATAAGTGAAGGATAATGGAAGAGTAGATTTAAGTCATGTTAATATTTACTTCTGGAAATAAACCTATGAAATTTCATCATTTTTATGTCAAGAAACATTTTTTCAGGATAACTACTTCTGGGTGTTTTTTTTTTCTTCCTTAATACCATTCCCTATGACAAACAAATCCAAAGAAATGGCAGTCCTTCAGTTATCAACCTGGTGCTCCTCCTTCTCTTCTTCCTTTAGCATCACCAAAAAACAAACAAACAAACAAAAACCCCAAAAAACAAAAAAACAAAAAATCAAAAAAAACCCACTACCAACCTCACACATTATGTAGCATTTTATACTTCTCAAAGTCCTTCAGGCAGACTACCTCCTTTGAATCTGCCAGTCATTTTGTGTGACTTGGCAGGGCAAATGTCATCTCTTTTTATGGATGAGAAAATTGAACTGTATAGCTTTTTAGTGGCATGCCCAGCATCCTTTGCCTAATGGCTGGTCCAGTTCAAGACCTCTTCCTCTCAGTTCAGTGCTTTTTCATCTGCCATGTTGCTTGCAAGCCAAGCTACAGAAAAACAACTCAATAAATTCAGATGTATTTCTAACAGCTTAAAACATCATATAACACTGGAAGTAGTCTAAGGTTTGCAGTTTTGCTATGGTGAAATTTATTTTTTTTCCTATGGTGAAGTTTTACAAGTACTTTGAAATATGCTCTTTATGTTACTCATTTATTTTTCCTCATATCCCTCCAATTTCACCCACTTTGGATAAGATATATATACCTTGTATCTGTATCTATATTTATATTTATACCTATATTTATATATCTTATCTATCTACAGATATATATATATATATATATATATATATATATATATATATATCAGGTAAAAAAAAACAAAAACACTACCAAATTGACTTTATTTTTTGTTTGTGTTTATATCATGATTCATAATACTATAAATTAAGAAAACATTGAACATCAAATATATGTCCAATCACCACAGTTTTTATTTTTCTCCCCTTCTTTGTGTATAAATTAGGAGTTCTAGTTAGTATTTCTGTTAAAGAACTAACTTTGGTAGATGGTAGAAATAGACATTTTGAATATTGATTCTTATCAAGACATTGAAACATCAGAAAATTATGTCAATAAACCTAAACAATAGCAAATTACTGTGATATCTTTAGAGATACTTAATTATTATTATTTATTATCCGCGGGTTTCTCCCCACTAAGGCTTTAGCTAAATATCTTCTTAGTTAAGAATATTGGAAACATATATTAAAAATTTTTAAAAATAGTAAATTTTGGAATAGTCAAAGTAATGTTCTGTCTATAACTAATATGCTATAACTATAACTAATACAACACTGTATGCTAATTATATCTCAATAAAAATAGAAAAATAAGTAAATTTTAAAAACTAAATTATGTGAAGAGCTGTACACTTTTTCTTTGATGTTTCTTATTCAACTAGACAATTACAGAATCCCAGAGATGCACATAAGTGAGTATGTGAGGCCCTGTTCTCTCCACCAACAGTCTCTTCCTCTCTCATACATTCATATATATATATATTATATATATATATATAATATATATATATAAAAGCACTAACAATAGTAAGTTGGTAAGTCAGAAGCTTATGCCTTTATGATTTAATTTCTAAATATATATAGTGTTAGTATTATTTTTTGTTCCTGTTAAACATGATTTTGTTCCTGTTAAACATAATATATATATATAAAAGCACTAACAATAGTAAGTTGGTAAGTCAGAAGCTTATGCCTTTATGATTTAATTTCTAAATATATATAGTGTTAGTATTATTTTTTGTTCCTGTTAAACATGATTTGTGTGGTTTAAAAGCAACAGCATGTCTACAGATGAAAAGTAGTCCATGCAGTTGGTAATATCAACAATATATTTACTAATAGCAATTGTATATTTTCTCCAATATTAGCTATAATTAATTAAATCATCTGAGAAAAATTGATAAAGACCAATACCTTTTAGTGTTTTTGATTCATGAACCACCTTGACAGAGGAAAAGACTCCCGGCCACTGTGTTTACTATCCAAATCTCAAATCCCTCTCCTTGAAAATAAAATTATTTAGGTTAATACTTGCTTGTCCCTCCTCTATCATTGTATTCTCAGCCTAGAACCTAGAATAAAAGATCCATGTTACATAGGTGGATCCATCATGGATAGGAAATAGAAATAAAATACAACATTCTCTTCAATATTTTTAAGCTACGGTTGGAAAAATGATATCATAATTTTATTTTTTGAATTAGGCTTCTACTATGCAGAAAACATTGCAAAAGTTGTCAAATAATATGAATTAAAAATCTGAAAGAAATTTGCCAAGTTACATTTTTCATGGTTTGA
Source organism: Felis catus (assembly GCF_018350175.1). Lineage (NCBI taxonomy): Eukaryota > Metazoa > Chordata > Mammalia > Carnivora > Felidae > Felis > Felis catus. The sequence goes on along the minus strand of NC_058376.1, from coordinate 90,968,913 downwards.
AAGTAATATAGTTTAATGGGAAAAGGAAAATAAATTATGAGGACACATTACTCGGAATATGCCATTAACTATGTGGTGTGAACTAGTCATCCTTATGTCATGATTATTTTATTTGTGAAATAAGAATAATTCCACAGGCCACAATGATATATTAGTTTAAAGTGAAATAAACATTTTATACCTGAGGATACCTTAAAAATAGGAGATCTTTCCTCCCTCCCTCCTCCTTCCCTCCCTCCCTCCCTCCCTCCTTCCCTCCCTTTCTTCCTCTCTTCCTCCCTTCCTTCCTTCCTTCCTTCCTTCCTTCCTTCCTTCCTTCCTTCCTTCCTTTTTGAATTATAATGATAAAAGTTGAGGATTCTTTTTACAACTTCCATAGCAGGCTTAACTTTCTGCATTACTTCAAGTTTTTTTCTTCACAAAAGCAGAAGGTCATTGCTTCTTATTAATCTTACCAGAATTATTTAAATAACTTTGGATACATTAAGCAAAGCAATTTGAAATCTAAGTAGAGGTGTTCAGTGAAATCAAAAAAAGAATGCTGTGATTATGCCTTGGATATACTCAGTCTGATTACAGTGAATATTCCTCACCATAATAGTCTTTTTTTTTTTCCTTTAACAAAGAAAGGTGAGTTTATTTCTGAAACATAACAAAGCAAACAGGAATCTTACAAATGTCTTCAATGGTATACTGACAATACAATACATAATTAAAGGGCCAAACCACAAACCTATTAATAGGGAAACAATCTCAAGAAGGAAGAATAACATAAAATTTAAGCCCTGAAGTCAAAATATCTGATTAAGGAATATATTACATTCTGATATTTTCATCTTTCATATATGCCAGAGCTATGTAATTTAAATGAATAAGAATGTACTATGAAATGTTTGATTCATGTTTTTTTAAGTTTATTTTTATTTTTATTTTTCTGTCACTAAAGCCATCAATCCTTAACACATTCTGTTATAATGCATATTAATTCCCCTGACAGTACTTTGTAAAAATCCAGGTCTTTTTAGCAATCTAAATAAATAGGCATATAATTCACACAGTATTGATTCCAGTGTCCTCTCGGAAAGAAAATCACAGCAAGAGAATCTGATGTGTTTTATAAATTCACCCTTTAGCCAGTCTATTTGTCTTTGTAAAGGATGGATGTGTTATTGAAAGCAAAGTTGTGCTTTAGCAGAAAGATTGCCAGAGTTGAATTTGGAAAATTCGAGTTTGATCCCTGGAATTGCCACTTAGTAGTTCAGACCATGGATCAAGCTCTTATCCTTTCTGAATTACAATTTCAACAACTACTTAGTGGAAGTTGACATGACGTATTTGATGTTCTGAATGAAATTCAACAAATAACTTTGGGGATACTATCTGACTCATAGTAGATGTGCAATTAGTGCTAGATGATTTGGCTTAAAAAAGACTCAGAAGGCTTAGATACTGATCACAAATATTTTTCCAAGTCTTTGTATAAAGTGTGGCACCTTCTGTGAATGTATGAGTTTGCTAGGGCTGCCATAACAAAATACCACAGTTTGGGTATTTTGGGTAGTTTAAAGAGAAAATTTCTCACAGCTTGAGGGTGCTGAAAATTTAAGATCAATGTGTTAACAAGTTTGGTTTAGCCTGAGGCCTTTCTTTTTGGCTAATCACCTCCTTTTTGCTGTGTCCTCATGTGCTTTTTCTCCATGTACACACATCTCTGATACGTCTCTTCTTCTTCTTCAGGACACTAGTCATACTGGATTAGAGTCCATAAATATGACCTCATTTAACCTCAATTACCTCTTTAAAGACTCTATTTCCAAATATAGTCACATTCTGAGGTACTGAAGATTAGGACTTAAGCATATGTATCTTAAGGTGAAAAAAAAATCAGCCCATAACAGTAGACTGTAATTTTATCTGTAAGACTAAGGTCCTCTTATTGTTATATTTGCTCTTGTTTTCACATAAGACTCAGAAAGCTTTTCTAGCTATGGAGGCCAGAAGAATGGTTCTAGTGCTTGGACAGTGTTTTAAGGAACCTAAGTAACGGGAAAACACAAGCTTTCAACTTCAGGTTCTTGAAATTAGGTGGTAGTTGAGGGATTCCATGCATTGTAATCAGTAAAAATAAAAAGAGCAAGGCTGACATTTGATGGATTCAAAAGGATGAATTGACACTTAGGAACATCTATGAATGGATTAAAGTCTAGTTGTGGAATTCACATTGAAGATACTGAGGAAGTGGATTGACTACCTCATAACAGCACCTTCATTCTGGAAGAGAAAAAAAATGTTTTCGTTGAAAAGTAAGAACAGAAGTTAATAAGTGTCAGGAATCAGAACAGGGTCCTTTTGCTTTCACTCTTCCTGGCTTTGATCTTCTTTGAATGATTTCTTCTCCCCCTGAATATAAGAATACCTTACAGCCACCCACATGCTGCCTGCCCCAAGACAGTGGAAATATAAACCTATGTGGGACCATTTTTAGGTACCAGACTACTTATTCTCTGAGTGAGTAGTTTTCAGGGAGCTTTGAGATTTGTAAGATCTGTTCAATAAGGCTGCTATATCCTGCCCATGGATTTGTAGTACCATTTATTTCAGAAGCAATTATTTGGCAACTGTTAAGACCTAGCTTTATACACTATACACAAGGAGAAATGTATTAATATGTTTCACAGAAAGAAATATGGGATCAGCCTCCTTGAAGTTAGCCAAAGACATTTTATCTGCAAGACCCTGTCAACAAGACAAACTCACATGTTCAAATCCTAGTGTGCTAGTCTCTAACACTCCTTGTCTCTACTCTTAGATAACAAAACATAAAATGAAATAACACAAAAATCAAAACAAAATAATTCTATTTTAATTATGTATTTTTATGGAAGTTTAAGCACAGCACATCTAATTGAGTGTGTGTGTGTATGTGTGTGTGTGTGTGTGTGTTAATTTCAGAAATAAGCTGGTTTAATACTTCTATTCACATTCCAACACATGTATATCCAAGCTGCCACAAAATGTATTGCATGTTTTCCAGCCAGTGGGTGTGAAATGTAGAACAAAATAATATTCATGTAATACACTTGTACCCATATGCACTGTGTATTCATTTGTTCATTCATTGATACACACACTAATTTATTCATTAACTTAAAAAGAGAAAAATCATTTGGTAGCAGGTACTATTCTAGGCACTGGGGATATAAATTGAAGCTGCAGCATTCCTGTCTTCAAGCAGATCACAATCTAGTGCTACTAAAAATACCCATAAAATCCTTATTAATTCCTGTAGATAAAAAATACAGTAGGGGCACCTGGGTGCCTCAGTCAGTTAAGCATCCAACTTCAGCTTAGGTCATGATTTCACAGTTTGTGAGTTCAAGCCCCATGCTGGGCTCTGTGCTGCCAGCTCAGAGCCTGGAGCCTGGTTTGGATTCTGTGTCTCCCTCTCTCCCTGCCCATCCTCTGCTCATGCTCTGTCTATCTCTCTCAAAAATAAATAAACATTAAAAAAAAGTTAAATACAATACAATTTTACTTTGAGGACTATAATTGCTTCAAATAATGTCTCGTTTGTTGGTGGAATCATGACCTAGCTTGAAGGGAGTTGACTGACTCTGCATATAGAAACAGAAGTGTCCCAGGGTAGACTAGGGACCATTTCTCAGTTACTATCCCAGCCCCTATCTCAGGCACCAAAGACTTAGTAAGTCCTTGAGCTAAATAAAAGAGTAGGAGGCTGATTTAATGATTTCTACTTTCATGGAAATGTGTTCCTATATTATTTTATGTAAATTAGGAAATGGTGCCCTTGCAGGGTGATACAGACTGATGGCTCAGTACACTATACTAGCCTGTGGCTGTGAGTTGCTTCTTCATGACGTTATAACACTTGAGCTCAGGGCCATTTGCTTGACTCATTTTTTGTGTCTCCCTCTTATGTCAAATACTGTCTTAGTTTACAAGGTAGAAAACATGATGAAGAACGCTAAACTTATCACGTAATATACTTGAGAGAGAGAAGCAAAAGATAATCAAACTTCTGTGTTAAGAAATCTTAGCTTTACATTTGCCTTCTCTTTTCATGAATTAGACCCCCTGTAGAATCATCCTAGGTCTCAAGTAATCTGAAAGTATGAAGGGTTCTGGGCAGGGCTAATAACTTCTACTTGTGCTCCCAGGGACAGTCAAAAGCAGACAACCCAGTGACAGCTTAGCTTACTCCTTTTTATATTGACTTGCCTTTGAATGCATTTTTAAAGAATATGATCTCACTAGAAGAGTAGATCCTTTGAATATTTTAGGTAACCACTACCTCACCATGTTCAAAATGCATTTCTAACAATGTAGAGGAACCTTTGTTATTTGATTTAATATAGGCAGTTTCCTCAATTGCCAACTTCATTGGAAATCCCGTAATAATTTCTGAAACTAGGTCACCAAGTCACTTATTTAGGAGCTCTGTGGTGGCCAGTAAGGGACAGCATCATGAACCAGATTTGACAACATTGAAGACCTGTCCCCCTCAGGTCCAACCGTTACAGGCAGAGGATGGGAAGAGGGGATAAAATCACATATAAGGCTATCTCTTCAGGGTTGTGGGGAGGTAATCAACTCTGGCAAGAGATACTATACTATTAAACTACATAGCTTCATTATAAGCTGTCAAGTATAGAAAAATATCATGGTATATATTGATTATAAAAGAAATCACAATGTATTACCAGTCATAAGCACAAGAAGCAAAATATGCAACTGTAGCATTTCATTTTTGACTATGATAAATTCTAAGTCACGAGGTGTCATAAAGTTTAAGCAATCAAATAGTTAACGTATTGACCTTTTTAAAAGAGATTTTTTGAAGATAATTTGACTATCCCACTGAAGCAGGGTCAACAACAACCAAAAAATGTGGAGCATCACTTGCCTTTCTTGTGTCCATGGCAGACATCTCTCATAGAGCTATTTTCCACTTTTCACTGACCCTGAACTTGGCCTCGCAATGCTTCCCCAGGCAGCCACTAGTTGCCAGTTAATTGGGGTTAACACTTAAGATGAAAACTATTAATCATTCCACTGGTTAACTGACTTCCTAAGAGCAGGCACTTTGTCCTACTTATCTCCATATGCCAATGCCAGCATATTATGTGCAAAAAGTGACACTCAGTATATAGTTGTGAATGGATAAGTACCCCAGGAATCACAAAAAGTTTCACTATCAGGTAATTCTTCAGAAAATATGCAAGTGACCAAAATTACGAGCAAAAATAAATTTAATGTCACTTGTAATTTTTAAAAAATGGACAGTAAATTTTTGGCTAGATTGGCAAACATTTCTTAAAAAGTAATATTCAATGCTGGTGATGGAGGAAATAAGTACTCAGATATATGACTGGTAAGAATGTAGCTAGTTATATATAGCTTTTCTGGAGGGAAACTATTTATTCAAAAATCATAAAAAATAGTAATACTTTCACCTAGAAATTCTTTCTGTAGAAATATATTTCATGAAAATATACATTTGTGCAATGATTTAGCTATAAGGAAGTTTATTGAAGTATGATACAAAAAGTTAAAATTCATGTAAATAACAGTCAAGGATTGGATAAATAACATTTGGCAGCATTTCTACATCTTATTATTGTATTATTTATAGCATTCACATATATACAGTGTACAGCTAATAATGTTATATGAAAGTGTACTTATCAGCATGGACCGATATTTAGTATATGGTATTATGAGAAAAAAAAAGTAAGGTTGCAAAATTTATGGTAAGTGGTCTTATTTTGTAAGTATATGTGTATATGTGCCTAAGCCCTAATAAAAGAGTTTAGAAATATTAACATTTACTACTTTTTGACAGATAGGATAATAGGATTGTTACTATTTGCCTGTATCTTTTTTTTTTTTGTCTAGTGATCATGAATTACTTAATTTTTTTAAAGTAATTTTTAATACTTAAAAATTGTTTTCTGGAGTTGTTCATATTTCTTTCTTAATATGTTCTCCTATAGTAAGCAGAACATTCAAAATCATTCCATTGATCATTTTTTTAGAAATAGCAATTTCAGCATCTAAACATTAGAAACCCTCCCTAAGGACTTCAGTGTGAGCTTTTCAGAGTCAGTCTTAAATCCAGCCTTCTTATCGACATGTTCTTTGCTCTTTTTTCCTTTTCTCATTTCTCCCCCCTCCCTAAATTCTTCTCCCTTTTCATTAAAGCACTGATAAGAAAAACATGACTCAACATGTGAGTCAAACATTCTTTGCTTAGGGTATCAGGGTTATTTTTTTCTGATTGATAATAAAGTATGTTTAATATAATATGTATTAATTAAAATAATACATACTTGTCCATTACTCAAAAATGGGAAATTACAGAATATTTTTAAAGGAGTTGAAAAAATGCCATGAATGTGATGTATTTACATCAAGTATTTTTATTTTTCTACTATAACTTCTTTTATGTAAAAACCATATTGTAGGTACAATTATGTTTTATTTTTCCAGTAGAACCACATCCTAAGTATTTTCTTAGAGTTCTCTTTTTTTCAAGAGTAGCTGCCATGCCAAACCAGCATCTTTCTTATTCGTTCTTTCATTTAGCGACACTCTTGAATGTCTACTATGTGCCCCCTAAGTGCAAGTGAACATTGGAAGAGAAGATAAGCATGATTCTGTCCTCATGATGGGGTCCAGCCAGATCCACAAGCTACTGTATTGCTTAGTCCACTGTAAAAATAAACAAGAGAAGCAGTAATTGAGAAGTGAAGCACAAGTGTTAACTAGAGTCACACAGTGAATTGCAACTGCCTACACTTAATGTGATTCCTAGCCATCATCTCCATCATTTCTTTCCCCAGTGTCCCCTAAGTACCTTTCCCCTCTCAGGAGAAACAAATGGATTAGCAAATTATGATTATTGTTTTCCACATCAGGTAAATCACCCTAAAGTATACAAGCTCTTTACCCAAAAAAATGAATTTACCAAGTTAAAACAAAAAGAACATGAAATGTCAAGTTCATCCTCCCCATCATACTTACTGAAGAAGAGAGAGGAATCTGCATTAGATATGTTTCAAATGAAGTAGTCAGGAATTGTTTTCTTTTTTTTTTAAGTTTATTTATTTATTTTGAGAGAGAGAGAGAGAGAGAGAGAGAGAGAGAGAGAGAGAGAGATTAGGGAAGGGGCAGAAAGAGAGGGAGAGAGAGATCCCAAGCAGGCTCCACACTGTCAACCCAGAGCCTGACATGGGGCTTCATCTCATGGACCGCAAAATCATGACCTGAGCCGAAATCAAGAGTAAGATGCTTAACCAACTAAGCCACTTAGCTACCCCATTCAGGAACTACTTTCAAAATCCTTAGTGACAGAGACAGAGCAGGAACTCACCATTCAGAGGGAGGCCCCTTAGTTTCTTGTATTCCTCAGTTGCTATATCTGGGAGATCTGGTTGGCCCACCCAGGGCAGAGATCAGAGTGACTGGTATAGTGGGGGCCCTCAGGAAGGTTCAGGACAGTAGATATTTGCATCTGATATTTTTAATAGTTTTTTTTCTCCTCTTTTAGCTTTCTTTATTGGAAAAGGCTGGATTTGGTGGTGTTCTTCTATATATTGATCCTTGTGATTTACCAAAGACTGCAAATCTTAGCTATGATACCTTCATGGTGTCACTGAACCCAGGAGGAGACCCTTCTACGCCTGGTTATCCAAGTGTGGGTAAGTGTATTGTTAATCTTTATTATCCTCTTAACTATTACAGGTTGTAATTTATGAGTACATACCACCTAAATTAATCAAGGAATGGCAAAGTTGGAAAATTCTTACCACCCATATTTAAAAAATGATTTTTTTATCTGCTCAAATTATAGGCTACCCTTTGTTGGAATAAAACTTTTGGAAGTCTGTAATAGATGTTTGGGTAAATTGCAGTATTGTGAACAAAGAGAAAACATATTTTATATTATTATTGATTGACTTAAAGATAAATTAATACTCTGTGGGACAGGCACTCCAAATAGTGGAAAACATAAAAATACCTAGAAGGATGAAATAGCTGCTGCTTTCGGATGTCTGTAATTACTTTCAGTACCGAGTCTAGGGTTACACATGGTCTTGAGTGAGTAGTGGAAATAATGTTGGAGAAGAATGGAGTTAATATGAACGACTTGTCTGGCTCCCTAAAGGAAGGGATCAGTCACTGGTGGCATAGAGATGGCCATCTTTGCATCAAATATCCTTCCCTTTCTCGATAAGTTGTGTTCATGTTATTGGGGAGGTCATGTGGTAGAGAGAAGACACCTGTGATTTTGGCAAGTGCTTCCTGCATCATTGAATTTCTGTCCAGTGTATCATTAACAAGTAGTCTGTTAATACAGACTTGGCCAAAGAAGAAGTTCTGTGAACCTTCTTCCAGGGTGATAGTAACCCATTAACCATGACGCTACTGTCAGTAATTAAAGTAACAAAAACTTCATGTAATAATTCATGTATTTTGCCAAAATTTCTCCCTGTTTTCCAGAAAACATCACAAAGAACATTCTAATTATCTTATTCAAGTCCAGTTATCCTCTCTCTACCTATATTAACTTCTCTGCTTAATCAATAACTCTCCAAGAAAGAAGTCTATCGAGTCAAATATGAGTTGTAATTTATAAATTGTGTTAGGTCTACTGGTGACTGCTTTGTCCTCCCACGTACACTTTAAATAATCTAGTTAAGAATTTTTCTTGAGACCTTATTGATCTGTGTTTTTACAGTCTATTGTCTCATTGTTAGAATTTTGAAATTAAAATTAGGAAATGTCCATCTACAATTTCTAGGCATCACCAAAAATGTCATTCCACCTCTCCCATTTGCAAATGCTCTGACTTCCCTGGGCTGTTACAGCTCAGCTTCAGGCGTGTACATGTGGAGGCTAACTCTTGGTGATGAATCAGTAGGCTGCCATGCTATCGCAAAGCTACTTTATGAATACTCCTTTTAAATTGGTAAATTGCTCAATTACCCCCATTTGCTCTTAACATTGTTTTTGGCCCCAGTCATTTCATAAATTAGAATCCGGTATTATCTAGCAAAATGTTGGCCAGATTCTCAAGCAATCTCAGAATGCTTTTTTCCCCCCTTCTTCTTTTCTCTTATTTTCTTTGAAATAATTTCAACTCACAAACAATTTTAAATAGAGTATTTAGAAAATCTGTGTAACTTAATGCCAGCTTTCTCTCGTATTAACATCTTACATAATATTATGCAGGTACCAAAGCCATAAAATTAGCATTGATACAGTGCTGTTAACTAATTATAGACTTTTTTTTTTCTGACCCAGTATCCTGTCTGGAATTCCATGCTACATTTCAGTTACCTTGTCTCCTTACTCCTCTCCAATCTGAAATAATCCCTCAGTATCTCTTTTATTACCCTGACCCTTTGAAGAATACTGGCAGTTTATTTTGTAGAATCTCTCAACTGAGTTTGTCCAATATTTTCTAATGATTAAATTGTGGTTATAGGTTTTTGGCAGGAATACTGCAGAAGAGATGGTGTGCCCTCCTCGGTGTATTATGTGAGGAGGTACATATTGCGGATATGCGTCATTTCCCATGCTATTAACTTTTATCCCTTGGTTATGAAAACTATGTGTTTCAAACTGGTGTTTGCCAGTTTTCTCTCCTGTATTGGTACCATTTTTCCCCGTTGTAATTCATGGATATCTTCTGGGAAGATACTATAAGGATACCTAAATATCCTCTTTTTTATTGTACTTTTCCTCATAAATAACAGCATTCATCAATGACTCTTGTTTGTTACAATTATTTCTGTGGTATTTGCTAAATCATGATTTTCTACTTCCATCATTCCTTTAGAATCCTTCTTACAGAAGCATTTTTATAATGTGAGTAGTCACACTTGCTGCCTACATTCTTAAACAAAGATGAAATAACTAACCATTTGGGGCAAAATTATAAGTCAGAATTCTTAGGCCCAATAACAAAATACAAATGCAATAAATAATATCACTCTATTCTTAATGTACTCACATGAAGAATTCCTTTACAAATATCATGCCAGTGTATATGTGTGGCCGGGGGAGGGTCTCTTTTTTTTTCTTTTACATATTAATCTCTATAAAACATAAAGAAAATGAAAAGATTCAACCCTTTTCTCTCTTTTCTCTGGTTGCTGAGAAGCTCTCATGAACTGTAGTGACCTATTCCACTGGCTTCTGATTCATTTATCCCTTCCTCCTGCAATTGTCTTAAGATCTCTGTATCTTGGGGTTTGGGTCACATTTTTAAAAAATGTAATGCAACCCTCCTCAATTTTGTGGGGAGGAAGAGAGGGAAGAGGAGAAGACAGGTTGTGAATTGTAAATAAAAACTACAAATAAATATTTGTTCAAAGTGAATAAAAGTATCTGACTTAATACCCTACAGTATAGTTAGGTAAATGATTATTAGAGGAAGTAATATAAAAGCACTTCTTTTTCCAGTTTTAGGAATTTTATTTTATTAACTAATCTAAGGATAATTAAGTTCTAAAGAAGGGTATGGAATAATAAAAATCCAAGTGTGTGGTTTTGTTTTTTAATATATGTATATATAATAAACAGAATAGCATAATGAACTTTCCATATGCCTCACCTGGCTTCCTTAACTATCTACATTTCTAGTTTTATGTTTTGTGTTGTCTGTACATCTCTCACATCCCACAGTGCCACTTGTTATTTTTACACAGAAAATTTACACAGATTGAAATGTACACATCTTAACTGACAAAAGGATATACCCATGTAATCTCTCTGCCTATTTAGCTATAGTACATTTTCATCACGTCTGAGAGTTCAGAGTCCTTCCCATCACCAGCCCTTGCTAAGCACCAGTCTCACATATATCATGGTACATTTTAGAACTTGGTACAAATAGAAACACACAGTAAGTATATCGTGTGCAAGTTCTTTTGCTCACAATAATGTCTTTGATGTTTATTCATTGTTGCATGTATCAGTAAGTCATTTTCTTTTATTATTGGGAAGCATACCACAATTTTTGTATTGATTCAAGTAGGTGTTTTTTATTATTTTTTAATGTTTATTTATTCTTGAGACAAATACAGAGCATGAGTGGGAGAGGGGCAGAAAAAGAGGGAGACACAGAACATGAAGCAGGCTCCAGGTTCTGAGCTGTCAGCAAAGAGCCCGAGCGAGGTGGGGTTTGAAATCATGAGCCGTTAAATCGTGAACTGAGCTGAAGTTGGATGCTTAACCAACTGAGCCACGCAGGTGCCCCAAGTAGGTATTTTTTAAGCAAGAATGCCAAGGCACTCTTCCATGATACATGATCCAAGTGGATTTACATAAGACACAGGAACTTCTGTAAGATAGGTTTTTTGCTCAGTAAGCCTCATTGCATATCCAGAAAGTTCTTGATTATTATGGAATCAGAACAAAGAGTAAAAAAGATTTTAAATAACCTTTCCTCCCATAACACTGAAAAAAAAGTCTCATTCTTTTAACAGAAATAAGCCCTTACCTTCATTTGGCATATTAACCACAATGAACCTTATTTTCTTCACATTAAAAGGAACCATACTAATATAATAAATACATAGATACATAGACAGAGATACAGATCTTACAAGATGGTTTGTAAGGAAATGCAGTATCTAAAACTTTGCCCCAGACTTAAATAGGAATTCTGAAAGAGGGGCCCAACTTTCTGTGTTCTAACAAACTCTTCAGGTGATGCAAATGAATTTTGAGACCCAATGAGTTAAAGAACTCTATGCTTCATCTGCCAAATCACATTTGGACCACTAGGACTACTGACCTAAACTTTGTGACCTCATATTACTGTTCTTTCAATATCTTATATTGCTGCCTTTCATTTCCCTGCCTCCATGCCAATCAGGACTGAGGAATATATGTGCTCTGGATCCTGGACCCAGTTTTTCTACTCCATTAGCTCTCAGTAAATATTGGTTGAGTGAGTAACTTGTTCCCTTAACATGACTACTTGTCTTTGATGATTCTGACCCTGGGCTGTACCCTGATTCTAATTAACCTAATTAAAACTAAAAAAAAAAAGTGTCTATAAGCATTGTACCTCTGACAGGTTTGTTTACAAAATACGTGGTTTTTTTTCTCCTTAAATGCTCCTGTCAATTCTTTCACACCTATTGTACCACTCAAAACAGCAGAAATTCTGCTTAAGATATTAGGATATTTAAAGTCTAATGTATTCTTGGGGCGCCTGGGTGGCGCAGTCGGTTAAGCGGCCGACTTCAGCCAGGTCACGATCTCGCAGTCTGTGAGTTCGAGCCCCGCATCAGGCTCTGGGCTGATGGCTCGGAGCCTGGAGCCTGCTTCCGATTCTGTGTCTCCCTCTCTCTCTGCCCCTCATGCTCTCTCTCTCTCTCTCTCTGTCCCAAAAATAAATAAAAAAAAAAAAAGTTGAAAAAAAATTAAAAAAAAATAAATAAAGTCTAATGTATTCTCTTAATTCCTTTGATAAATTATCAAATGTTTCAAAGATTAAGTGTCCAGAATAGCAGACTTCATCATACTGCTTCCACCAACTTGCTACAAGTATTTCAACTATAATAAACTATAGTCGAAGCATACCTCATTCCCTAGAACCATCTAATTTTAGAATTCTAAGAGACTTTAGGGCTCATATGGTTTTGAGTGACAAAAACTTATCATCACGTTAGCTGGGGGCTCATGGAAATGTGGAATAAGAACTAACATTTACAGTAACTGCTCATAATTATAACACCAGTGACCAGTTATAAACAAAGATATACTTAACTTTAATGTATTAATTGGTAAAGCTCGAAAAAAAGAGTGAACCAGAAAGCTAAGGGTGAGAATAAATATAGGGAGGTGAGAAATGGGTATCTTTAAGGATATATCATTTGGCCTATGTTGAAACGTGGAAAAGAAAATCCTTCCCCAATTTCTAAGCTTCAGATTGTCTGACAACCAGACCAAAAATACTATTAGTAGTTAAAAATTCTTTTCTTTCCATATTCTTTTTTTTTAAAAAAAATAATTTATCTTCTGAAACTTCTGCTGGATATAGAATTTATTTTTAGTACCATCTCCAAAAAACTGCCTGTCTAATCTATGGACAACTAGTTAATTGAAATCCAAATTTTCTTTTATCTTGACTTAGACTTAATTATCCTTATACCCTACTTTCTGAAATCCATCTTGATTTAAAGTTTTGTGTATATGTCCCTCCATTTGTTACAATCTTGTTTTTTCCCCTTTTTTTTCTTTGTTTCAAATTCTGGAGAGGAAGGGTTTTTTCAGTGGTTTTACTCTAGTGAAGTGTATCAAACGACACAGTTTATTTAATATTCCCAGTGTTACAATTCAGTGAATCTGTGTGTTGTTTACCTGCTGTCTGTTCAACATCACCTCTGCCAACCCAAACCATTCAAAGAATAAAGAATATCACTGTAATTTGTGACAAGTCTTCTCCAGGTGTTCTTGGTCCAGTTACCTGGACAAATGTCAGAAGACTGACTTCAGTTGGCACTAAATCAACTGAGACAGTGTTGAACTATTCCCTCACTAGAATAGCAGGAAATATAAATATGTGCCTAGTTGTCAAAACAAAGTGTTAGATATTCACAGCATGAAATGCCTTGTCATTTTGTTGGGAAAAAATAAATGTCTGTATTTTTATTATTTTACTCTAACTGGTGGTTCTTGTATGTGTCCTGAAGGCTTCAGATTTACGTGAAATATTGTCCAACTTGATTCTAAGAACTATTTAAAGAGTGGCTCATTGTTAAGCTGATTTTTTTCTTGGTGAGTTTAATTCGCACCATATTGAAAAGATAGATTGTTTAAATTCAAAGTGTTCCTTGCAAAAATTTAAATTTTGTTTGAAAAATAATTTTAGTTACATAGGTTTTCTTGATCTCAAACAGAGAAATTTATAACTGCTAGAATGTCTGAGATTACAGCCCCTTAGAGAATATTTTGAATGATTATGTTCATAGATAATATGTGTGTGCCACATAGTTTATTAGTCACTCAGGATGTTCTTTACTGATTATTGTGCTTGGAACTCTCTATTTTGAATTAAACACATACTCAGTGGAAATAATCCATTTGTTTAAGAATCAAAGTTCCCATAAAAATCTATGGGGATTCCAAGATGATAAAATCCACTGCTTGAAAAAATGATTTATCAGTGAACTTCCATCACAATTAGTATAAGAAGCTAATGGAAACAACAGAAAAAATTAGTTTTACATTTTTATAGGACTAGTTTGTATGCTTTATCTTATTAGATCTTTCAGCAGGACAGCTTTTATTGTCCCCACTTTCTAGATAAGTAAATTGATACTTAGAGAAACTGACCTTAATCAAAGTAACTAGATTAACATAACCAGACTTTAAATCCCAAGTGCAGAACTTCTAACCAAATGGGGATTCTACTAACATTATCTGGCATCAACCATAAAATTTAGGTAAATGAGATTTAATGAAAATCAGAGTTGCGTTTGGTGTGATATCTGGCAAATGATTCAAATTTAATGTTAAAAACAGCGCTTGGCTTCATGTGTTTGTTTTTTCCCTGCTTTTAACACTTGCTTAAGTGTAATGTTGCAAGTGAAACATAAAATACAATGCTAAATTTATAAAGCTTGCCTATGGGTTTAGACATCAACATGTTCAAATTGTTCAATATGACATCAGAACAAATTTAGATTGAATCATATGCAATTGCCACTATTCTTCCAGAGTAGAGTTTCTATTCTTATCTACAAAAATAACAATTATATATTATAAAATAAATAAATTGAATAATTAATAACCAAAGTATGTGAAGAAAAGCAACAACAAAAAGACCTTGTTTTATTTTCAATCACAAAATTATATAGATTATTTTAGTGGAATGTATTCAAACCTGTCATTTCCCCAACTTTATTAACCTTTTCCTTTAATAGCTTTAAACTGTGTAAAATACAACCATCTGATTATCTTTCTCAAAGATTGAAATTCATAATATCATAAGTACAACCCCTTTTTCAAAGTAGTAGGCAGTAGCTGAGCAGAAAATATCTGCCGAAATTGCATAAAAGAGCAAGAATACATCTGAGAAATAATAAATTATGCTGTACAGTACAATTAATTTTACTTTTCCCATCTACTTTTTATACTTTTTTATCTGCTATGGTCAGGAACTGTAAACTATAGTAACAGGAGGTTTTAGTGTTGCCAAACTTAAGCTATCTTAGAGAAAATATCATTAATAGAACTAATGTGAATCATAAAAATATCAGTGTAGTCTGTTTTGACTTTCACTATCAAATGATAAAGGCTATGTAAATATAATAGCAATCTTATTATTTCTAAACTATTCATTATGAAGAGTGAATTTTCAACATGTGGCAAATTATACTCCGGAAGTATCAGACAATTCTCATAGCCTTATATAGTAAGTCTCAGTGGTTTAAGAAGTTGATTTCCAGTGTGCTTGGGTGGCTGAGTACGTTGAGCATCTGACTCTTGGTTTCACCTCAGGTCATGATCTCATGGTTTCTTGGGTTTAAGCCCCACATCCAGTTTGCTCAAAATAAATAAATAAACTTAAAAAAAAAAAGGAAGTTGATTTCCAAATCAAAAATTATAGTGAACTCAAAAGTATTCTTTGTTGATGTCTTTCAGAAAACAGGGCATGATATGTGTTAATTATTTTTTCTTTTCTAGTTACTGGCCGAAAATAATCCATATTATGCCAAAGCAATCTGGAAACTAAAGTTAGTAATATAGTCACTACAGAAAAGCTTTCTATATCCATGTTAAATGTGACATTCTATTGCTTAATTCTCTAAGTAGGTCAAGGTAATTAAGATTTTCATTAACTCCTTTTTATTTTTTTTCCATTTTTCAGCTTTACTGAGGTATACTTGACAATTTCAGTATATTTAAGGAAAACCATATGATGAGTCAATACATATATAACTTGTGAAGGATTCCTACTGAGTTAATTAACACATTCCTCACCTATTATATTTACCTTCTTTTTATTCTTTTATTTTTTGGTAAGAACATATAATTTTTTACTTTCATGGCAAATTTCAACTATGTAATACAGTATCATTACCTATAATCGCCATGTTAAATATTAGATCTTCAGACATTATTTATTCTTCTTATAATGTCAGTTTTGTACCCTATTGCCAGGCTGTCCCAATTTCTCCCACTTAACAGACCCTGGCAACCATCATTCTACTTTGTTTCTATAAGTTTAACTTTTCTTTATTTCTCCTTCTTTTTTTCCTCTCTCTATCTTGTATGTATTTTTTTTTTCAGATTCCACATATAAATGATACCATGCAGTATTTGTCTTTCTTTGGCTAATTTTACTTAGCATAACGTCCTTCAGGTTCATCTAAGTTGTTTCAAATGTTAGGAGTTGTTTATTTTTTAAGGCTGAATAATAACCCTTGTGTATGTATGCCACAATTTCTTTGTTATTCATCTGTAGACTGACACATAGTTGGTTTTCATACTTTAGTGATTGCGACTAGTGCTACAATGAACATAGGAATATAGTTATCTTTTTGAGATAGTGATTCCATTGTCTTTCAATATATACACAGAATTAGGATTACTTGGTCATGTGGTAATACTATTTGTCTTTGTTGAGGAACTTCCATACTGTTTTCCATAGTTGCTGTATCAGATTATAGTCCCACCAACAGTATACAAGAGTTTCCTTCACTCTCCATCCTTACCAGCAATTGAATCTTTTGACTTTTTGATAATAGACATCCTAACAGGTGTAATTTTGATATGCAGATTTCCCTGGATGATTGGTGGTGTTGTACAACTTTTCATGCACCTACTGGACATTTGTATACTGTCTTTGGAAAAAAAAATGTCTATTCAAGTCCTTTGCCCACTTTTCAATTGGGGATTCTTTCTTTTCTTCTTCTTCTTTCTCCTTCTTTCTTCTTCTTCTTCTCCTCCCCCTCCTTGCCCTCCTTCCCTCCTCCTCCTCCTCTTCCTCCTCCTCCTCCCCCACTCCTCTTCCTTCCCCTCCTCTCCCTCCTCCTCCCCCACTCCTCTTCCTTCCCCTCCTCTCCCTCCTCCTCCTCCCCCTTCTTTTTCTTTTTCTGTTTCTTCTTCTTCTTCTTCTTCTTCTTCTTCTTCTTCTTCTTCTTCTTCTTCTTCTTCTTCTTCTTCCCTCTAATGAATTTTATGGCCTCCTTGTATATTTTGAATTTTTGGATAGTAACTCCTACATGATAAGTTATTTGCAAATCTTTTTCCCATTCCATTGGATGCCTTCTCATTTTGTTGATTGTTTCATTTGCTGTGCAAAGCTTTTTAGTTTGATATAGTCTCACTTGTTTTTTTTTTTTTCTTTTGCAAAATAAATAAATGCCTTTGCTTTTGGTATCAAATCCCCAAATATCACTGCTGATACCAATGTAAAGTGCTTACCACCTATGTTTTCTTATAGGAGATGTACGATGTTATGACTTATGTTCAAATCTTTAATCCACTTTGATTTTTGTGAGTGATGTAAGACAGGGGTCCAGTTTCATTCTTTTCCATATGGCTATCCAATTTAACCAACATTATTTATTAACAGACTATCCATTCCCCATTGTATATTCTTGGCTCCTTGTCCATTATTAGTTATCCATGTGTGGATGTGTTTATTTATAGGCTTTCTGTTTTTTTCTCTTGATCTGTATATCTGTTTTTTGCCAATACCATACTGTTTTGATTACTATAGCTCTGTAACATACTTTTGAATTGGAACACATGGTTCCTTCACCTTTGGTCTTCTTTTCAAGATTGTTTTGGCCATTTGGGATCTTTTGTGGTTCCATAAAAAGTTTAGGATTGTTTGTTCTATTTCTGTGAAAAATGCCATTAAATTTTTTATAAGGATTACATTGAATCTGTAGACCTCTTTTGGTATTATGGAAAATTTTTTAAACTTAAAAAAAATTTAGCATTTATTCATTTGTGAAAGAGAGACAGAAACAGAGTGTAAGCCGGAGAGGGGCAGAGAGAACAGGAGACACAGAACTTGAAGCAGGCTCCAGACTCTGAGCTGTCAATATAGCTGTGAGATCATGACCTGAGCAGAAATCAGACACTTTATGGACTGAGTCACCCAGGCATCCCTGTATTATGGAAATTTTAACAATATTAATTCTTCTAATCCAAGAACATGGGCTATCTTCACATTTATTTGTGTGTCTTTTTTTTCCAATTTCTTTCAAATCAGAGTCTTACAGTTTTCAGTGTACAGATATTTCACCCTGTTATATAAATTTATTCCTAAATATTTCATTCTTTTGATGCTATTGTAAATGGGATTATTTTCTTCATTTCCAGTAGTTCATTATTAGTGTGCAGAAACATAACTTATTTTTGTATATTCATTTTGTATTCTGATACATCACTAAATTTGTTTATTCTAACAGATTTTTGGTGGTGTCTTTAGGGTTTTGTCATTTATCATCACTTCTTTCTTTCTGATTTGTATGCATTTTATTTTTCTCTCTATCCTAATTGCTCTGGCCAGGACTTGTAGTACAATGTTGAATAACAGTAGTGATCTTGTTCCTGATTTTAGAGGAAAAGCTTTCAGTTTCAGCTTTTCACTATTAAGAATTGATTAGCTGTGGGCTTGTTGCAAATGGTCTTTATTAGTTTATAGTGCTTGCCCTCTATACCCATTTTGTTGGGAGTTTTCATCATGAAAGGATGTTGAATTTTATCAGATGTCGTCCCTGTATCTATTGAGATCATACTATTTTTATTCTTCATTCTGTTACTGTGGTGTATTACACTGGTATACATATGGTGAACATCCTTATATCCCAAGAATAAATCCCAGTTTATCATGGTGTATAATCCATTTAATCTACCATTGAATTCTGTTTGCTACTATTTTGTTGAGGATTTTTGCATCTATGTTCATTAGGGATATTGACATGTGATTTTCTTCTTTTGTGGTGTCCCTATCTGGCCTTGGTATCAGGTTAATGCTGATTTTATAAAATGAGTTTGAAAGTGTTCCTTCTTTTTTTTTTTTTTTGGAAGATTTTAAGAAGGATTGGTATTAACTCTTCTTTAAATTTTTGGTACAATTCACCAGCAAAGCCATATGGCCTTGGGCTTTTCTTTGTTGGGAGATTTTAGATTTAAAATCCTTACTAGTAATTTGTTAGTTCACATTTTCTATTTCTTCATGATTTATTTTGGTAGGTTATATGTTCTAGGAATCCATCCATCTGTTCTACATTATCCACTTTTTTCCTATAAAATTGTGCATAGTAGTCTCTTAGTCCCTATAGCAATACTTTTTTAATCTCATAAGTTAGTAGTAGCCAATAATATACTATCGAATTTCTTTAACGATCATTTGTTTCCTAAATGTTTTCAATCCTCCCCTTATAATTATTTTACTTAATGTGCCTATAAAATGCTAAATTGTTTATTTGTATATTAGATCTTTATATATATATATATATATTTACTTATGTATAAATATACAAATGTTTATGTATAATTGTATATAAATGTTTATTAATGTATAAATATATATAAGTGTTTATATATGGTACATATAAAAGAATGCTTATACATGGCATTTGATTTTTGTGTATTTTTCTTCTTTTGCAAAACCAGACATAGTAAAATGTTTAATTTCTTTATAGTTCACTTCAAATTCATTTTAAAGTAAATCTAAACTTCAAGTGGAAATACAGGTAAATAAAACAAGATTTGAAACTGTCAATATTCATATGTAAATAGCAAAGTGCAATGATTATGAGGCATAAGATTACATAATTTGCAATAGGGAAACTATGGAGGTGATAGAAGAATATGAATGAAATCTTGCTGATTTTCCTAAAAATAGGGATAGAAACCTATATAAATTTATTTCCTTAGTTATTTTTTCATTATTTTTACATTTTGATATAAGATTAAAAGTACTTGGTAGAATAGTATAAAGAACTTCTGTTCTCTGCGTGTATATATATGTGTGTGTGTATACCGTTCTTATCTTTAAAGGAAGGGTATGTAGTAAAAATATTGTGATCAAAAATTAGTTCTTCATCCTCACCCCCTCTTCAGTGTGGTGGTTATTTATTTAAAATGTCTCTAGATTTATTGGTTTCTATTTGTAGTTCACATTAATTGCTTATTCCCTCAGTCTTTAATGGCTTCTTTTAGTATCAAATATAACATGGTTCCAAGGTGCCTGGGTGGCTTAGTCAATTAAGCATGGACTCTTGATTTTGGCTCAGGTCATGATCTCATGGTTCATGGGTTGGAGCCCTGCATCCTGTTCTGCACTCATAGTATGGAGCCTGCTTTGGATCCTCTGTCTCCCTCTCTCTGCCCCTCCCCCACTCGCTTTTCCGTGCTCTCTCTCAAAAATAAATAAATGTTAAAATATATATATGTGTGTGTGTGTGTGTGTGTGTATACACATATATGTGTGTGTGTGTGTGTGTGTGTGTGTACCCTGAGTACACATATATATGTATAAAAAATGGTTCCAAAAGTCAAAATTATACAAAAATGGGTACTCAGGGAAGTTCCCCCCCCCCCACTTCAATTCTTCCATTTCACTTCACTCACTCCTTATTGGTCTTTCCTGTGTTTCTTTCTGTAAAAAATAAGCAGATAAATGCATGTTCTCTTATTTCCCCTTTGAGTTTACATAAAATGTAGCATTTCATTATTCTTTTTTTTTAATGTTTATTTTTGACAGAGAGAGAGAGACAGAGCATGAGCAGGGGATGGGCAGAGAGAGAGGGAGACACAGAATCCAAAGCAGGTTCCAGGCTCCGAGCAGTCAGCACAGAGCCTGACGCGGGGCTAGAATTCACTGTGAGATCATGACCTGAGCTGAAGTTGACGCTCAACCGACTGAGCCACCCAGGTGCCCAGCATTTCATTATTCTTAATTGTGCTTTTGTTTTCTTTTTTTTTCATGGAGCAATTCTAAAAATCTCTCCCTAAGTGTTCTTAGAGATTGCCGATAGTGGGGTTCTCCAGAAGCAGGTACTGAGAGACAGTGTGGTTGGCAGGATTTTTGTTTGAGATAAGTACCCGTGGGAAAAAGAAAACACCAGAAGGACTGGGCAGGGATAGAAGTGGTGCTGCAGGACAGTATAACCACCTGTGAGTGTATGGTCTATCAGAATCTCCAATAGTGGACTGAATGGCCAGGCCTTTGTGCCTCTTCTGCAATCAGTCTTTGGATGTGTGCCTCCCCGAGAAGGGCATGCCGTTGGTTGAAATGATTCTCTGGGACTAAAACAAACTTTGCACAGTGTAACAGCTGGTGGCACTATGCTGACAGTACTCAGAGAAGCAGGATTAAAAGTATCCTCTTAGGGCACCTGGGTGTCTCAGATGGTTAAGCATCTGACTCTTGATTTCAGATCAAGGCATTATCTCACGGTCCTGAGATCCAGCTCTGTGTCATGTGTGGAGCCTGCTTAAGATTCTCTCCCTCTACCCTTCTCCTGCTTGTGTGCTCTCTCTCTCTCACTCTCTCAAAAAAAAAATGCCTCCCATTGACAAAATGGAACATCCAGATAGGGCATCACAATGTCAACTATAGAAATTTGGCTTTAACTCCATTCTTGGTCATGATTTTCAAGGGCTAAAACTGTGCTGTCTAATATGGTAGCCTCTAGACATATGTGGCACTTTAATTTTAAATTAAATCAATTAAAATTAAATAAAATTAAAAATTCAGTCATACTAGTGACATTTCAAGTGCTCAGTAACCACAGGTGACTATTATAGAGCATTTCCATCATTAAGGAAAATTCTCCTGGATGAATGCTACAGCATAAATGCCTTAAAGCTGTGTGATTTTATACCAAATTTGGTGATTATCTACTGTTTTAGATTATCCATGAGATTTTGTACATAATCGTGGAGAATCAAAGATTGTTTGTCTTTTTTACCACTTGAATTATTTAAAATCTATTTACTAAGCAGACTCTAAGAACCACATGTTGGGTATGCTTCATGAATTATTTCATGGTTTAGTGTTGAACCAAAACATAGTTGAGTGCTCCGAAAGTAAACATTTTCCATTTCCCATATTCTCTGAAGAGTTTTTGAATTTTAAGTACGTAAAAATAAATCTTGTAATGCTACTTTAAAGTGTTATTGCATTTGCTTCAAACTGCTGGCATTGTAAATTTTAGTCCCATACAATTTCATTTGAGAGATGCATCCTGGATGAGAAAATGTGTTCTGCTTTTGTTTTGCTTATCACCAGCCACTCAGTTCTAAATTTTTCAGTGAGAATTGGAAAAATTAAATCTTGGGAATATTATGTTTTTTTGAGAGATAACCATTTCAGTGTTAGACATTTGAGGAATATAAATGTGGACTACTTTTGTAATCAGTTGAAAGCCAGACTTTGGTACTTTGTTTGCATTTAAAATTAACTCTGTTTGGTGGAAACAGTTCAGGTAATTAACTTCCTTTCCTTGACTCCTGAATAACACAAAGTGACACTACCTATATAGCCACAAAAATTGTGACTTACATGCATATACCCTATATGATTATTGAATACCCTCATTCCTTTCTATTGGGCAAGCCTAAAGCCTTTCTTGAAAGCCTTTCTTTTCTACTTTTCCTTCTCTAATTCCTCAGACTTTTGACTTCATAACATTTACAAACTTATACACAGTAAATCTATTAAGGAAATAGAGGATTAAACTAAGTGACATAGATTTCTTTACTGTAGAACTTTAAAACCTATTATTATCGTGATATGTTTTTCAAAACTCCAAAAGCATTGTAGCCTGGAAGATTTGCCAAACCTTTTGACCATGGAGTTCATTTTCAGAGGAGCACCTGGAAAGACTATTATTTAGTCAAACATACTGTGGGATTGCTGGCCTGCAGCACCTGCTCCTTCCCCTTTCTGCCACAAATCCTTCCCTAGTTTTATGCTCCTACCCAGAGATGTATGATTTGTATCTCAGCTTGTGCACATTTTATAGCTTAAGGTATAAGGTAAAGAGTAATACAGAAAGTAGAAAGAGTAGGGTGGATTAGGTCACATGGTGATGGCAAGGTTAACACCTGCGGGTGCACCTGCTTATGAGTCAGCAGGAAACAAAACACTCAGCAACAAAAAATAATCTGGTTGATTGTTTAACAATTAAAGTTGTAATTAGATTTATAATTGAATTTTTGGTGTAGTCTTGAGTCTAGAAAATCAGTGTATCCCAGCAAATCTTTTACTCAGCGTGATCTGTTCCGGTTCATTGCTGACCATATTCAAAAATCTGTTTTTTAAAACACAAATCTGAACAAAACTCTTAAACAGGCATCTTTAACTAGTCCCTCAGGTGATTTTTCTTATTTCAGTAATAGAATAGAAAATGCAATGTTATACTGAGAAAAATAGATAAAGTGACAATTTTTAAGATAATACAGATATACATATATTTAAGCAATAGGCCCAAAAAGATAATGTGCTTTAGGCAATTATTTCTAGAATACATCTCACTGAAATTTTCACCTGCTCCACAAACTTATTACTATCATATCTATCTGAAAATCTCAGTTGTTTCAATGTTCCAAAAAAGATTTGGAATCCATGATGAATATTAAACCGAGTAATCACAGGTTGGTTTGCTATTCAGTAACCTCGATCAGGGTGATGCCTTGTGGCATCACCTGGGATGGCTTTTGGTGCACTAGGGAAAGTTGACAAAACCAAGGAACTTTCTTTAGTCTGAGGGTAACTATGTAATACTCAGACAAATCAGGTCACTTGAGAATAAAAGGGGTTACTATGAATAGCTACTTAACATTATGGGTATTTACTGTGTGATACCACTATTTCCTAATAGTTTTGATGATGAAATCCGGGTGATTTTCAGTCAAAAGGTGTTATGAGCTAAATCTCCCTCTCCCCAACAAATTCATATGTTGAAATACTAACTTCCTATAACTCAGGCTGTATTTGGAGACAGGGTTGTTAAAGAGGTAATTAAGTTAAAACGAGAGCATTGGGATGGGGCACAATCCAATATGACTAATGTCTTTCTAAGAAGAGGAAATTAGGACATAGACACAGAGGAAAGACCACGGAAAGACACAGGGAGAAGATGGCCATCTGCAAGCCAAGAGGTGAGACCTCAGAAGAAGCTAATCCCACAAATACCTGGATCTCAGACTTCTAGCCTCCAGAATTGTGAGAAAATAAATTTCTATTGTGTAAGTCACCCAGTCTATGGTACTTTTTTATAGAAACCCAAGCAAAGTAATACAAGTGGAAATTATAAAAACCTCTTTTTTGCTTCATTGTCATAAAAAAAGTACAAAGGAAAAAGATATAATTTTAGCATGCTTCTATTTTCACAGTCTTCAAGAAGAAAAAAAAAGTGCCAAGTGTAACAACTATTCTGGTCATTCACTAGTCTCTGTTCCTGGTTAGGTCTAAGTACCTTTTTTGGCTTATGACTTGACAGTGGTATCACATGGACAATCCAGTATCATCAGGAAGGTCCTAGTACTCTAGCTCTGGCATCAGCTCTAACAAAAGAAGGATGAAGAATGTATTGCCTAATAGATTAATCCTAGTCCTTCACAGGAGAAACTGGAATTCCTAGCTTCTGCAGTAGTAAAACATATAAATGATTTTTTTTTATTTATTTAATGTTTTTAAGTAAGCTCCATGCCTCTGTGGAGCCCAACGTGAGGCCTGAACTCACAACCCTGAAATCAAGACCTGAACTGAGATCTAGAGTAAGATTGTCAACCGACTGAGTTACCCCGGTTTCCCTAAATGAGTTTTTAGATACACAAAGCTATGTGAGGAGTGTGATTCTGTGGTGCAAAAGAGTTCTTATAAGATAGGTGGAATAGTTTGTGTTCAGTTGACCCTAAGAAAAGACATGATTTTAAAAAGTCCCTGTGATGGGAAAGATTTGATCCATTTTTAAGGGTAGAGATGGTTAATATTCAATCTTAAATTATTGCTTTTCTGTGGTATGTCATCACAAGCCTTTTTAAAAAGCCTACAAAAGTTGGGGTGCCTGGGTGGCTCAGTCGGTCAAGCATCTGACTTCAGCTAGGTCATGATCTCACAGTTAGTGAGTTCGAACCCTGTGTCAGGCTCTGTGCTGCCAGCTCAGAGCCTGGAGCCTGTTTTGCATTATGTGTCTCCCTCTCTTTCTGCCCTTCACCCTGCTAATGCTGTCTCTCTCAAAAATAAATAAAACATTAAAAACAAAACTTTAAAAGCCTACAAAAGTAAGCAACTTTACATTTAGTTGCTGTGTGAAGGCACAGAGAAGGGGCAATAGTTGTAGGTGGGAAGTAGCTGAGAATTCTGGGCAATCTCAGGAATGGAGTCCTGTAGCAGGGTCCGGTTCCTATGAGGAAATTATGAAAAGTATTACAGGGTCTCAGTTTTATAGTAACAAAGTTTTTTGGCAGGTTATCTATTTAGGGGAGGCAGAGGAACAATTAAACACACACACACACACACACACACACACACACACACACACACACACACACACACACAAAACAGACACTGAATTCCTAGGCCAATATGAAGAGTTACAGGTCCCAGGAAAATCCCAGTCACTGAAATGTGGACAGGGATGCAAGACTCCTTTAGGTTCCCCTTAAATAAGTTCAGATTGGTCCTACACCTGCTCTGGGGCTGAGCCCTGGGGCACTGTCAGGTCAACTGAGGTGAAGAGGAAGGCATACTCAAGGAAGTGAGTGAGTCATTACCTCAACTGTGCTAGACGACGGCTGCACAGAGGGGAGGGAAGGCAGCACAGTAACGGCACTGATGTACAGAGTGGAAGCGTGGTAATTAGAAGTAAGACAGGAGGAGTTTGAAAGAGTCACCAAATACAGCCTGAAGTACAGCCTCTGGCAATATAGCAGAACCGGGAGTAGGGTGCAACTGAGCTGGCACATTGGACTGGCATGCAGTTCAAAGCCATTTTTGAGCAGACTTAAGGAGGATTACATTAAATCTCAGAGTCAGTGTAGTAAATAGTGGCCGTTACATCGCACATTGACTACAATCAGTAATCAAAAGTTAGAGAGCCTGTGTGCACTTAGGGGGTTGGATGATCCCACATTAGGTATCTTCTAGCTTGAAACTGTGAGGCTCGATTTGGGGGAGAATGATGTGAAAGAGTGCAAAGGGTCCTGCATTGTTATTCTTTTTTTCCCTTTTTAACGCCACTGCTGCATGTAAATAATGATTTACAATTTTAGATTCTAGCACTGAAAGGGAACTTGGAGATCACAAATGCACCATGTTCCATATAAAACTGAAGCGATAGAAGACTTGTTTCTTCAATTGCACAATTAAATACCTGATTCAATGAATGCTGCCTTGTATTTGTCTTTAATCCCTTACAATGTCTAGCTTGATCCTGTGGACATACTATACCTGAAGAAGAGATGAATGTCATTAATGAGAATGAGCACAAAATATAAGTAGTAATTATTACTTGAGGTGCTGACAGCTTCGAGATGTGTGTCCTCTTTCCAAAAAGCCATACATAAAAATGTACTTTAAATTACCTGTAATTCTAGAGGGCTCGTGGATCACCTAGAAAAAAGATATCTTTAGATAACCCCCTTATGGACTTACATAAACCAGGTTAAGAATTTCTTTCCTCAGATGTTCATTACCTATCTAGAGAGATTTTGTGTTTAGAGGTAATATAAAGAGAATATAATTAGGGGGACAAGATTTTCCTAGGGGAAAAAGGTTCAAAACTACTAAGAAAATGTGTTAAAATCTGAACACTGAGTAGTCAGCAAAGAGTTGTATCATTTTCTAGAAGAAAGGTAACTCCAACACATCACTATTTAAGTCTATAATTAAGTTACATGGAGAATTATTGTTAGCCTTTTGAGAGTTTCAAGTACAGAGCATATGATATTCACAGTCACCAATAATCTCTAATCATTTTATATTCTCTTCTCTAAATCAAGAACAAAACATAGGATAGGAATCATTTTGGTAAATGTAACTCAAAACTTCATATTGCCATTTAGTAGGTAATTCATTATAAGATATAAAAGGAATGCTGTACATTTTATAAATATGAAAATAACTATGATATAATTAGGACTGCTATTAAAACACATTTAAATGTAATGAGGTACATGTTGTTAAACTATGATTTTTGTCCTTAGGCCATGCTTTTCATTGTAAGAATGGCCAGGTGATTTGCATTGGAATTGTGAACAAGGCCAGAGATCAGTGAGCTTACAGCCTCTCTAAATTTTCCATTTACTGCTCCTGCTTGATGGAGGGGCCTCCAATGATTGGGGTAATGTCCACTGGCACTTCTGGATCCCACCTTATGTGAGAAATTCTTACTGGGATCTAGAATGGTCAGAGAACTCTTTGTGCTCTTAGTTCTACATGGAGAAGGCTGTTCTCAGCAGGGAGTTTTAGGAGTAGCTTTGTGGCAACATAGCCTCTTCAAGTAACCCTAGCATGTAGAAGCAGGTCCCTGTCACACTATTCAATATGCCTGTCAGCACCCTTTGGTATTGATGAAGTAAAGAAATATGCATGTTCATGGATTCTTCTTTCCCTCAAGGTATATTTATATACCCAAAGAGTACCCTCCTTCATTCAATCAATAAGCATTTCTCAAGTGACTGTTATAAGTGAAGCAAGCACAAGAAGGCAAAGAAAGAGCCTTCTTATTCAAGAAGGTAAAAATCCAGAAGGAACAGATATAATTACACATTCCTCAGCCTAAAAAGTCAGTTACAGAGGAGGTGTGACTTCCACTAAAGTTTTTTTTGTTTGTTTGTTTTTTTGTGTCTTTAATTATTGAGGTACAATTCATATACCATAAAATTCACCATTTTGAAGTGTACAATTCACAATTTTTTAGTGTATTCACAGAGTTTTCAAAAATCAGCACTATTTAATCCCAAAACATTTTCATCACACAAAAAAGAAAACCTATACCCATTAGTTGTCACTCTTGACTTACCTCTCCCTCCAATTCCTGGCAACCACTATCCATTTTCTGTCTCTATGGATTTCCCTACCCTGGATGTTTCACACAAATGGAATCATACAATATGAGGTCTTTTGCAATTGGCTTCTTTCAATTAGTATAATATTTTCAAAGTTAATCCATGTTGTATATCTGTATTTCACTTTTTTATGGCTGAATAATTTTCCACTTTATGGACATGCCACATGTCATCTATCCATTCATTAGTTGACAGACATTTGAGTTTTTTTCACTTTTTGGCTGTCACAAATTCTGCTACTATGAACATTGCTATACAAGTTTTTGTGTGAACATATGCTTTCAGTTCTCTTGTGTATATACCCAGTTCTGTTGAGTATATATTCCTCATATGTTGCTGGGTCATATGGTAGCTCTATGTTTAGGTTTTGGAAGAACTGCCAAGATGTTTCCTGTAGAAGATGTACTGTTTTTAAATTCTAACCAGATACATATGATGAGACCACTTTTTCTATACCCTTGCCTTCCCTTGTTATTTTTCTGTTTTTGTTTCTTAAAGTTACACTCACCCTAGTGGGTAGAAGCTGATAGCTCATTGTGGTTTTAATTTGCATTTTCCTAATGACTAAATATATTGAATGTCGTTTTATGTCATTATTGACCATTTATATATCTGCTTTGGAATAATGCCTGTTTCTATCCTTTGTCCACTTTTGTCGTTGTACTTTGGTATGAGTTCTGTATCAGTACTTATTTTCTAAATATGTTTTACTATATAGGTTGTTTTCACTATCTTGATAGTGTATTTTGATGCTTAAAAGTTTTTAATTTTGATGAAATTCAACTTATCTTTTCCCCCTTTTTGGCTGCTTGTGTTTTTGATACCATATCTAAGAAACTTTTGCCTAGTGTGAGGTTGCCAACCAAGTTCCAGATTTATACATATGTTTCCTTCTAAGAGTTTTATAGTTTTGCATTTAGGTCTTTAATTCATTTTAAGTTAATTTTTGGAAATGGTATGATATAGAGGTCCAAATGTACTCTTTTGCATGTAGGTATCCAGCTATTTCAGTACCATTTGTTGAAAAGAGTATCTTTCCCCAAGCATCCGTGTTGAAAATCAATTATGCATTGGTGTATAGATTTACTTCTGTATTCTTAGTTCTGTTCATATTTGTCTGTGCCTATCATTATGCCAATACCATACTGTCTTGATTATTGTAACCTTTTAGCAAGTTTTTATAGTTTGTAGGAAGTGTCAGTCCTTCAACTTTGTTCTTGTTTTGACTATTCAGAGTACTTTGCATTTAGCTTGGACTAAATTTTGAACAATGGTTTGGAGATGGTCAGTCACAGAAGAGATCAGATTTCTTGGATGAAATGCTTTTGGATAAAGAAGTGTTGGAGGGGAGAAAAAAGAAAGGAATATAACTGAAGTTTAAGCATGAGATGGGTTCCAGGTAACAACTGCACAATCAAAAGCACTGAGACAAAGAAGCAGGTACTTTGGGATCGAATGTGGCTGGATCAGAGAGAATAGGAAGTTGTGAGATATGAGGATGGAATGATAGGTGAGACCAGACTACAAAGCATTTGATCCTATAGGCAGTATTTTATCTTATACACAGTGGGGACTAAAGTTGACGGCAATTCTTTGCTGTTTCAGTGTTAAAAGATTTGCAAGAGGCTCCTGGGTGGTTCAGTTGGTTGAGTGCCCGACTTTGGCCCAGGTCATGATTTCGCAATTCTTGACTTGGAGTCCCACATCAGACTCTGTGCTGACAGGTCAGAGCCTGGAGCCTGCTTCAGGTTCTGTGCTTCCCTCTCTCTCTGTCCCTCCCCTGCTCACACTCTGTCTCTCTCTCAAAAATAAATAAACATTAAAAAATTAAAAAAAAAAAGATTTGCAAAACAATGGAGTTAGTTTTGGATATGAATATGGGTATGGATATGGATATGGATACACACACACATAGATACACACATTTTTAAAACTAACACAAAACGCTCTTCCTAATAATACTGAATTCTGTTTACACAAAGTAAATTTCAAAGGTTTTCTGGATACTTTATTTTTTTAAATTTTTTTTAAATATAATTTCTTGTCAAATTGGTTTCCATACAACACCCAGTGCTCATCCCAACAAGTGCCCTTCTCAATGCCCGTCACCCACTTTCCCCTCTCCCCCACTCCCCATCTACCCTTAATTTGTTTTCAGTCCTTAAGAGTCTCATGGTTTGGGGCACCTGGGTGGTTCAGTTGGTTTAGCATCTGACTTTGGCTCAGGTCATGATCTCATGGTTCATGGGTTCGAGCCCTGCATCAGGCTCTGTGCTGACAGCTTGGAGCATGATGCCTGCTTCCGATTCTGTGTCTCCCTGTCTCTCTGCCCCTCCCCTGCTCTCTCTCTCTCTCTCTCTCTCTCTCTCTCTCTCTCAAAAGTAAATAAATGTAAAATATATATATATATATATATATATATATATATATATATATATATATATATAAAAGAGTCTCTTATGGTTTGCCTCCCTTCCTCTCTGTAATGTTTCCCCCCTTCCCCTCCCCATGGTCTTCTGTTAAGTTTCTCTAGATCCACATATGAGTGAAAACATATGGCATCTGTCTTTCTCTGCCTGGATTATTTCACTTAGTATAATACCCTCCAGTTCCATCCAAGTTACTGCAAATGGTCAGATTTCATTCTTTCTCATTGCCAAGTAGTATTCCATTGTATATATAAGCCACATCTTCTTTATCCATTCGTCAGTTGATGGACATTCAGGCTTTTTCCATAATTTGGCTATTGTTGAAGGTGCTGCTGTAAACATTAGGGTACATGTGCCCCTATGCATCAGCACTCCTGTATCCCTTGGGTAAATTCCTAGCAGTGCTATTGCTGGGTCATAGGGTAGTTCTATTTTTAATTTTTGAGGAACCTCCATCCTATTTTCCAGAGTGGCTGCACCAGTTTGCATTCCCACCAACAGTGCAAGGGGATTCCCATATCTCCACATCCTCTCCAGCATCTATAGTCTCCTGATTTGTTCATTTTAGCCACTCTGACTGGTGTGAAGTGATACCTCATTGTAGTTTTTATTTGTATTTCCCTGATGATGAGTGACGTTGAGCATCTTTTCATGTGTCTGTTTGTCATCTGGATATCTTCTTTGGAAAAATGTCTACTCATGTCTTCTGCCCATTTCTTCACTGGGTCATTTGTTTTTTGGGTGTGGAGTTTGGTGAGTTCTTTGTAGATTTTAGATACTAGCCCTTTATCCGATATGTAATTTGCGAATATCTTTTCCCATTCCCCGAGATAGATATTTAAACCAAACTGCAATGGTGACTAATCTCTCAAATTATGTACATTGAGAGAGGCCAAAGAAATAACAATAATGAAAAGAAAAATTCTCTCCATTATTTTTTTTCTGTCTTCAAATATCCCTTTATGTTTGCTTGTTTTGTCTTTTGGTAAGTGATTAATCAAAACCTTACAACTAATATTCTCCTTAGAGATAGCTTTTCATCATGCCCAAAGCTTAATCACCCAGGGTGAGTAAAGCCATAGCTTATACTTTAATCCCTAATGGAAAAATCCAGTACAATATGCTACCAGTCAGGTACATGAGAGCTATAAGTGCAGTGAAATTTAGCACAAGATTTCTTTTAAATGCCCTAGATTGAAAAACAGGTTTATAATCTAAACTGCACAGTTTCTGTAATGTTCATGAAAAACTATGTGTGGTAGAATTGTGTCAATAATAAATAGTAACTGCTATTGATTCTCTCAGTTTTCTCATCACAAATAACTTCCTCAGCTATCAATACCCTGAGGTGTATAGAATCTCTCCATTGTAAAGATGAAGACATTGAGGTCGAATGAATTAAAACACTGCTTCCCTACAACTCCAAACCATTTCCATATTATTTTTCTTAATAAATTGTAGGTAGTCATTAATGTACTTTCCTATAAATCACAATAGCTTAAGTAACTTTCTAAAATGTGTTGATGGCCCAAGTTGACATCCAAGAAATGAAGAAAAAATTAAATTATGGCAGTTAAGCAAGAAAACTTAGACCAGTTTACACTAAGTTTTTGTGGCACTCTTTAGTTCACTGAGCTATCTTTTATGCATCTTGTGTGAATATTTTACATGTGTGCCTGGAGGCTGTGTGTGTTGGTTACATTTTTCTTTTCTCCTAATGATCACATAGAAAAGTGAGGGTCAGGGATATCAATAAAGAACTGCCAATAAAAATATGCATTGTAGCAAGGCAATGGTTAAAAGCTAAAATTTATTTTAGAAGTATTAAAAGTGAAAGAGTTCAGTAGAAGGTCAGGAAAGAGATAGGAAAACAAATGGAATGAGAAGATATAATGAATGGAAACACTATTTGACCTGTATTACCATCTGTAAAGGGGAAAGAGAAGATTACTGAATGAGTTTTGGTTAAAAACAAAATGCTCTTCCTTTCATGCTACAAGAGTCTAGAATTTATCTTAATTCTAAAATAACTCCATTTCTCTCTCATTAACCTTGTTCTGCAAAAACACCAGTTTATTACTTACAAACCATCTGTTATTTTCTTTGCTAAGATCACTCATGATCTTGAACTGCCATTTACAACTCCAGAAGAGTTCTATTGGTGCTGAGGAAAGAGTCCAAAGAGTTTGTGTGTTGGTATCTAGGTAGATCTCATTGTATTTGGCATTTTCCTTAGCAGGTGCATAAAAGTCAGCATTTCTCTATGATAGCGCTCTTTTGGTTTACTTCACCTGTTTCAACTTTGCAGCATGGCTAGAATTCAGTGGTGGAAAAGGCAGGAAGTCCTGCCTCATACATCTCACACACAATGTGATGTCTGTCAGCCAACTAAGCTTGTTCTGCCCAAAGTGACTCTCTAAATGGGATTATGAGAAACGTGTTTTCTGCCAAAAACTTTCCTTTCCTCCTTCTCTTTTGCTTTAATGGGTTATTTGAACCATGGACATATTTTGGATATGATTACAATCTTGGTAATATTTGTGTATTTTGGTTTGTCTTATTTGTTTGATCATTATGGATTATTGACATATGAGTCTATTTTAAAAATGAAAAAAAAACTTCTTCTGACTTATCCAGAAATATTAGAGAAGCACATAAGTATGGTATATTATTAATGGTGGTAGTATAAACAAAATAGATTTATAAATTACTTCAGGGATTGCTGCTTTCTTTCATAATCATTTTTGTCATTTAATATTCAAACAATTCTGCAAAGCAATCATTTATAAAGCACCTATTATGTACCAAACACTTTTATAAATGTTGCACAAGTATTTACTCTTTGTACCTCACAAACATATGTGAGGTAGGTGTTTTCATTATTATTTCTAATTTCCACCGACAGATGAAGAAACTGAAGTAAAAGAGATTCACCAGGTTTTCCCCAAATCACATAGGTAATAGTGGAGGAACTGAGATTGAATTCAAGTATCGTCACTGTTTTGCAAAAAACAATATAGAAGCTGAGGTTCATTAAGTACCTTTCTTAAAGTACCAGTTATTTCATATATTCTGTTCTTCGTACTACACTGAATCATGATTAATACTTTAAGTACTTACTATCATAGCCAACCCTGAGGAAGTATTCAGAGAATATTTGTTCAATTAAATAATATTGAAAAGAAGTGTGAAAGAGATAGTATTTTTAAATATTTTCTGATATATCCTACTTTTGAGGTCAATTTCTTTTCCAGTTCCCTTCCTACCACATTGGACACAGGAAACAAGAGTGTCAAATGCCACTTCTTGAAGAATGAACATATGGTCAGAGAAATTTCTTTAAGTCAGAAAAGACCTTTCTGGTCCTTCTAAGAAGGAAAGAGAGTGAAAGGAACACATTCTAGAATGATGTTTTTGGTCTTCCCGATCAGAAAGATCTGGATCAGACGGGCGTCTGGGTGGCTCAGTCAGTTAAGCTTCCGACTTTTGCTCAGGTCATGATCTCACAATTCATGGTTCTGAGCCCAATGTCAGGTTCTGTGCTGACAGCTCAGTGCCTGGAGCCTGCTTCAGATTCTGTGTCTCCCTCTCTCTCTGCTCCTCCACCTCTTGTGTTCTGTCTCTCTCTGTCTCAAAAATAAATAAATGTTAAAAAAATTAAAAGACGAAAGAAAGATCTGGATCAGAAAGAATTTACCTGGCAGATACCATTCCAACTTGATCTCATATGGTGATCACAGTGGAGGTGAAATGGCAGTGTGCTGTGTTTGGCAAAGAGAAGTCCCACTGTGGCACTGACAGATCTTCTTTAGCATTTATGCACCATGGAATGGAACAAATGGGAAATGGGAAATGTGAGATTTTCAATTCTGTTGATGTGGCTTGGGACACCATGTGAACCTATAGCACTCTAACAGAGAACCTTGGACGGGGAGTCTAAGCTGTGTGACCGAGAGCTAAGGAATTTACATATTAGAGCAGAGGTGAGATCAATTCTTAGGTAAATATGAGCTTCAAAGTAGAGTTGGGAAAGAGTTTATGTAAATTCTTGGCATCCAATGACTTCCATAGCACTTGCCAATAGGACTTTTAATAACGAGGGGCGCCTTGGTGGCTCAGTCGGCTGAGTGTCCGACTTCAGCTCAGGTCATGATCACACGGTCTGTGAGTTCAAGCCCCATGTCCCACTCTGTGCTGACAGCTCAGAGCCTGGAGTCTGCTTCGGATTCTGTGTCTCCCTGTCTCTCTCTGCGCCTCCCCTGCTCATGCTCTGTCTCTCCCTCTCTGTCAAAAATAAATAAACATTAAAAAAATTAAAAAAAAATAACCAGATGACGCAAGGGGAATTGCTGTGGAGGTTTGCAAAATGCTGGAAGACCCCAATGTGATCTGCATATGGATACCAGGCCCACTTTCCTACAAGGATAACAAAAAGGTTCTTATTGAACCAAACACCATCTTTGAAAATTTACCCTCCCCCAAATAACATAAAGGTAATGGATTGAAATTTCTGTACTTGGAAAATTTGTTCTTCCAATTGTCCAGGGATGAAGGAGATTCATCAAAATGTGTGTATCAGCTGCAGTAAAATGAAAACTTCAAGCTTCCCTTTTCTGCATATTTGAATATAATGTGTACATCTTTTATTAAGGATATAATTATATTACATTTTTCTGAATATATAAATATTTGTTATAAAGTTTACACAGTATATAAAAATATGAAGACAAAGGTTAAGGCCTTTGCAATTCTACCACATGAAATAATCTCCACTGTTACCTGAATGGCTCTCTTTCATGCATCTTTATAATATAATATATATAAATATGTGTCTATATAGATAGATAGATAGATAGGTAGATAGATAGATATGTATGTATGTATGTATTATTTTACCTAATGGGATAATATGTATTCCATATGCTGTTTTTTCTGTCCATCTCCCCCGACGCCAGAACCCTAAAACTCTTCACCATCACCACACCATAGAGATTTCTTTTATTTCATCTCAATCAAAATGCTTATTCACCTCACAAAAGATGCCTAGTGAAACTAGGGGTTTCCTGTAACCATTATAGTAGAATCAACATCTTATCTGCTAGGCATGTGAGTGTATAAAAAAATCTATCAAGATGGCTCAATGATTCCAAGACAGAATGACAGAAAGAAAATTGGCATTTTTCAGTTTCTGTGTGTTGTGGTTAAACTCACACATTGTGTGTGGGCTCTTAGGAACTTCAAGTCTGTCATTTCACTCGAGGCTCAGAGGGTTAAATGTCTTGTTCAAGTTAAAGAGCTTGTTAGAAGCAGAAAGCATGCTACCCTTATTTGAATACAAGAACCTAAACATATTTTATAAGTTGAGCAGCCACTTTGCAAAACAAAATAAAAACAGCAATAATAATAGTTACCATTTATTGAGCATCTATTCAATGTCAGAAACTGTGTTGGGCCTTTATACAAATTTAGTCTTTCAAGGCAAGTATTACTGTTAACTCAAGTATAACTGTTAACATTAAAAAAAAATAATGTTTTATTTGTTTTTGAGATAGAGAGCATAAGCGGGGAAGGAGCAGAGAGAGAGGGAGACAGAGGATCCAAAGAGGGCACTTCAATGACAGACTGACATCAGCAAGCCCGAGGCAGGGCTCGAGCCCATGAACCATGAACTCATGACCTGAGCCGAAGTCGGACACTCAACCGACTGAGCCTCCCAGGCACCCCTAACTGTTAACATTTTATAGATGAGGAAAATAAGGCACACAAAAGGCATGTCCTTTGCTCATGCCTTGCAGTTCCTGACTCCAGAGTCTGTGCTGCCACTGTTGTACTGGGCTGCCTTCCAACAACGTCAGCGCCTGGAACTAGGAGGCTGGTGACTCAGGGCTTGTTAAGCTACACTCAGCATTAATTTTCAGCTTTCAACTGATACTGCTGACATCTCTCCCTTTTGTCAAGTGATGAATTCAGCCAAAGAGACCTCAGATTGTCTAATCTCCTTCCATTTGGCTAGCCAGGAATCTACTAGCTGGTAATGCAAGTTTATGCTTTGTATTTTATAAACAGAATTGATGCTATGCAAATTGACTATTGACTATGCACTTAAGTGGAGTATTTAAAACGAAATACACTAGGTCTACCCCCTTAGGCTTTGTGTTATACTCAGAACACAGTGGAAGGAAATGGTGCTAAAACCCACCTCTTTTTATTTTATTTTATTTTATTTTATTTTATTTTATTTTATTGACAAGGATGTACCACACAACCGCACAGCTGTGTTCAGGAGGGGAAGGAGAGTAAGTCGGCACTGTAATCTGCACACGCATGCAATAGCAACAACAGCAACAATAATAAATATTTCAGTCCATGTGCTTGCTTGATCGAGGCTTTATGTCAGAATTTCATTAAAGAGGGAAAATAAACTTAGGTAATACACAGAACAAGCACAGCCAGACTTGACGGCTTTAAGACACCAGTGTAGATTTCAAAAGGCCAGTTCTATACACAAAATCCATTTCCTTACTCAGCAATGTTTCTAATATAAAGAAGGACGTTTACAGAGGATTATCATAGACCTTTGTATTAGCTTCCCAGGGCTGCCGTAACAAAGTGCCACAAACTGGGTGACTTAAAACAACATGAATTTATTCTCTCATGGTTTTGGAGTCCAGAAGTTGAAGATCAAGGTTATCAGTGGGGCCATGCTCCCTCTGAGTGCTCTAGGGGAGGATCCTCTGTTGCATTTGTCTAGCTTCTGCCAGTTGCCAGAAATCCTTGGTGTTGCTTTGCTTTCAACAGCATCACTTCATTTTTTGCCTCCATCTTTACATGGCTGTCTGCTTTTTGTGTGGGGCTGGGTTTAGACCCACCCTAATCTAGTATAAAACCTCAGGTTACATTTTAATTTTATTAGTAAAGACCATATTTCCAAATAAGGTCACATTGGAGGTTAAGACATGAACCTGTCCTATCTTTGTTAGGGAGACAGTTCAACTCATTACAGCCTTCATTTCTTTTTCATTTCTTTCTTTTTTTTTTTTTAATTTTTTTTCAACGTTTTTTACTTATTTTTGGGACAGAGAGAGACAGAGCATGAACGGGGGAGGGGCAGAGAGAGAGGGAGACACAGAATCGGAAACAGGCTCCAGGCTCTGAGCCATCAGCCCAGAGCCCGACGCGGGGCTCGAACTCACGGACCGCGAGATCGTGACCTGGCTGAAGTCGGACGCTTAACCGACTGCGCCACCCAGGCGCCCCTCTTTTTCATTTCTTATTAACTTTTTTGGCACTATTACAGAATACTTCTTTATAACGTTTGGAAAACACAAAAGCAAAAATAAGGCATCACTTTTAATCTTACCAAAGAGATACTTTTAATGTTGACATACATTTTTTTCTGCATATAAATACAGGGATACATATCAAGTTACAAAAGAGAGAAAGAGAGAGAGAAAGAGGGAAAGAGAGAGAGTCCTTTATACCAGACATGCTGTGCTCTGGTATAGAGATGACCAAAAGTAAACATGGCTCCCATCCTTAGTAGGAGTTAGAGAGAGAATCCCAATCACACAAATCAATCTGCTGGGCAAGGGCTGCGAAGCATTTGCCCATGCAGTCAGAGCCCATGGTGGGAGACCCAGGGAAGGAGTTGGTTCTGGATTTGAAGTATGGTTGGAAGTGAGTATGTGAATAAGGAATAGTGAGTCCTGCTGGGTGGGGAAAGAGCATGCACCAAGGCCCTGGGACAGGAGGTAGTATGATAAAAAGAGAAAGTAGCCACTGAGACTGGAATGCGCCAAAAGGGAAAAGAGGCATAAGCTGTGACCAAGAGGTAAGTGGCATATAAGCCATCTTAGGAACGAGTGCTGTTCTTACCCTAAGAGCTGTGGCAAGTCACTGAGGTCTTCTATGAGAGTTTGCTTTTCTAGAATACAGCTCTTTAGTTGAGAGAACAAACACCACTTGCTCTAACTTATTTTTGTTTTATTCTTTCTTTCTAAGTATGTTTATGATGTATGAGGGGATGTGAACCAAACAAAGTTTGGGGAGACAGAGGTTTATTATTTCATTGTTTGGGGCAGAAAGGACACAGAGCCCAAATCCTACTCTGTTTGCACCACAGTAGCAGCTTACCCCTTTGTTTTAAACTGTGTCAAGAATCTGTTGAGTCCTGAAATTAGGGTAGAGGACTGGGAAGTTCTTACCTACTCCTCAGCTTTTCTTTCAAATTAGGGACTGTTTAGCATGTTCAGTGGACCAAGTGGAAGAGGAACCCTGGGCTTAACTTCCTAGGCACATGAAGACATACTGAATTTTGTTTGTCATCTCTGTATCCTCCGTGCATGGCACAATGTCTGGCACATACACATAGTGGATGGATGGAAAGACATACTCTACTTTCAGAAAGACTTGTCATTATCATTAGTTTCTGGGCCTTTTTCCATATATGTGACTTCCCAGGAAGTAGTTAAGTCACCCTTAGTATTTTCTCATACTTTCTAGTTATAAATCCAATGCTTGATTGGAAAAAGGAAAAAAAAGTAGACTTATTAATTCTTAATGAACTCTTTAGTTTGGAGAAGAATATTCTCAGTAATACCTCTTTCCCTTAGTTTAATAGGCTGGTTTGCATTCTTATTTTTTTTCTTTTTCTTTACTACCGTCATTCACCATTTATTTTGCTTTCTCATTTATTAAAATCTTGGGCAAGAGGAATCAGTAAGTCAATAAAAATTATATTTCTGCTAACACATTATTATAAAGCAATGAAAATTAAGTCCCCATTTAATTAAACCCTACCTTGGGTGAGGGGAGCAGCTATCCATCTTTAAGGGGAAAATCCCAGATGAAGGTTGAACAGGGGGCTCTTTTCCTATTGGTTCATTCTAATTGGTTGCATGATGAGTTGAGAATTCACCTGAGCCCTTGAAACTCTGATGAGAAAACACGTTCTGAAGAATGTAGTCAGAGTGGTAATTCCTGAGGTGTCATTGGCAGAAAGTGGGATGAGAGATTCTAGAGTGGGACATTAATGCTGTCACATCTTCCTTCATGCATTGTACCTACATCATGGGTCTCTTTTTCTCCTGCTTAGGTTTCAGGTGACAACTGCTATTGAGAAATGGGAAAGGAGTGGGTGGGGAGGTGAAGTTGATAGCAGAGATTTCTCCTGGGGAGGAGCGCCTTTCCATTTGAAACATGTGCATGGGTGAACCAAGGATTATAGTAGATTATAGTAGACTGTTTCCTGTACTCTTTTATTCCTCTTGTTAACTAAATGGCTTCTGGAAAAAAGAACAAAAAACAAACAAAAACAAAAACAAAAAAACAAAACAAAAAAACAAATTTTCAAAACGAAGTTGCCTTTTATTGAAATTCTAAAATCCAGAAATAAAGTTAATCGTAAATTGTAAGTAAAATTACCTTGTTATGAATCCAATTCTTTCTTTTTTCTCAGAATGGATACTTTCACATACAAACAGTCTTGGAACACTTTTTATTATTATTATTAAAAACAGAAAGAGATGACCTTAGAATAACTAACTTAGCATATAAATAGTTTTCCTGAGGAGAAAAACAGCTTTGAAACAATAAAATGTGAATTACACATCATTTGGAGTGTGATTTGATATGTTCAGTAAATGTGCTACAAACCTGTAAATTGTACAGCTTGCCTTATGTAATGACTCCAGTGAACCTTACTTTTCAAGGCCAAGTAGGTGAAATGTAGTAAATGGTAAGTGTTGGATTCTATTTGTCAAACTCCATTCATTTTATTAATGTTATCTATGGTATCTTTCTGTTGTTTAAAAATAGTACCTTTTGTCAATGAAATAATAAATATTTATAACCATATAAACTAGTAGACAAGGTAATGTATATGCTCCTTTATATGGTGAAAAATCAGAAATACATATATATATATATGTATATATAATTGTAGGTTTATACATGAATTATTAAAAGTTTTTACATACACACATTTTATTGAGGTTTTTTTACATTTTTTAAAATTTTTATTTATTTTCGAGAGAGAGAGAGAGCCCGAGCAGGGGAGGGACAGACAAGAGAGGGAGACACAGAATCTGAAGCAATCTCCAGGCTCTGAGCTGTCAGCACAGAGCTCCACATGGGTCTCGAACCCACAAGCTGCAAGATCATGACCTGAGCCGAAGTCAGTCACTTAACTGACGGAGCCACCCAGGGGACCCAAAACATGTATCTTCCATCTATAAATACCGTTTAGCATACATAATTAGTACTATACATTAAAAATATTTTATAGAGCCCTTGGGTGGCTCAGTCAGTTAAGTGTCCAACTCCCGCTCAGGTCATGATCTCACAGTTTGTGAGTTTGAGCCCCATGGTGGGCTCTATGCTCACAGCCCAGAGCCTGGATCCTACTTCCGATTCTGTGTCTCCCCCTCTCTCTCTGCCTCTCCCCCTTGTGCTCTCTCTCTCTCAAAAATAAATAAATAAACATAAAAAATGTTTTATAACTCAAAATGTTTATCTTTTACTTTGGGCAACAGAAGCTGAATGTAAGGTATGAGGAAGGAAAAGATTCAAAACATGAACTCCCTTAGGTTTCCCCACATTACACTGGCTGAAGCACTGATGAATGCTCATATATGCAGAGATGGAGAAGTACAGTAAGAGTTGAGATATCTTCAGAGTATTAATGAATCTGTACAAGTTATTTAAACAGATAATCATATTTGGGGAATAACGGCAATATGCTAAATGGAGAGGAGGGGAGGGAAAATAACAATCTGGGTTTCTCTAGGAAATTCCTAGTCAGCCACTCAGAGGTGGTAAATGTGTTTACCTGAATCCAAAGATAATGTATCATAGGAATAAACAAGATTTTCCACTAACAACCCTCCATCAAGTTTATCAGAGCTAGCAGGGTTTGGTAGACACTCCACAGCAGTAGGATAGACCCCGTAGGCAAAATTTTGTTTGGAAGTCAAGACTCAGGATGCCATGCATGCACCAAGAGGGTATTAAGAGGTTTATTACTTATGTGAGTTTTTCTGCAGAAAGCAGGTAGCTTTCAAGGAAGTCTAAAATGGCTTGGCTTAGGGTGGGGCGGTGGGGGGGGGGGTGTTGGTTTGTTTGTTCTGTTGATTTAGGGATGGAGCCAGGCTCAGGTTTCTTGTACATAGTTTGAACTTCCAGCACCAAAGAGGAGAGAGCACCTGGGCTCTCATATCAGCTTGCCTTAAGTGGAACCATAGTGACTAGGGACAGGTAAGGCTTAAAAGCTGTCAGCAGCCAATCATAAAAAATGGAGTCAGATTCCTTATCATACAAAGGGTTCCTAACGTACAGACCACTGAGATCTTGTCTGACACCTTCACTATCCCCAAGATTATGATTACAGAAAATTTAGTCAAGACTTAAGATGGGTTTAAGGCATTACTTCAAGATCATTACCTAGTTAGTTGATGTATATCACATTTTCCAATAGTTAGTTGATGTATATAACATTTTCCAATATTTTTTCTGCCACTTATAGTATATAAAGTACTGTCATTTCACGATCTATCCATAGTGCCTCAGAGTCTAAAGAGAAGCAAATACAAAGAGGTCTCAATGAATGATACCTTAATGGGGTGCACTTTAACAAAGGAGTAAAACTCAAGATTTGTTTTTGACTAAGATGGAAGAGAGAAAATTGAGTACAGCTTGAAAGAAGAGGTATGAAGTCATGATAGAAAGAGTCAAAAGAGAATGTTTTATCTATGTCAAAGTTTTGCGAAATGTCATTTGTGTGTGTATATGTATGTCAGAAAACAAAAAGACAAAGAAGTTTTAGTTCAATAGGAGCTCTCACACATAACTCAGTGTTATGCCTGCCACTTATTCCTGGCATGCTTGGACTCAAGCAGGTATTTCATTATTTCTCTTTTCTTTCTTTCTTTCTTTCTTTCTTTCTTTCTTTCTTTCTTTCTTTCTTTCTTTCTTTCTTTCTTTCTTTCCTTTATTTCTTTTGTTCTTTCTTTCTTTTTTTTAAATCAATGAATTCAGAAAGATAGGGCATTCACACTAATTCAAAAGGATGGTGTTATGGAGTTTCTGTTATTTTTTTAAAGATACTGTGTGTTTGTGTGCGTGTATGTATTTTTGGTTTTTTACTATTATTCATTTGTAATATTGATGTATTTCATTTTCAGACTGTATTTGATTATATGCTTTTTCTTTTTAATTTTAGAAAGTTTGAATAAGAATTTATTCATTCAGTATGTAGTCACTTCATGTTTCGAGTATTCCATGATCCCCAAATTACTCCAAAGTCCTTAAAAACCTAAAGATAAAACAGCATGGTTTTATATATAAAAACCTTATCATACATTGCTGTTACTTTAAAGAATTTCAGGGATGAGAAGACAGCATGTTGATTCCAAGTGACTTACTCAAAGTCACAAGGCTTCTAACTAATGGAGCTGGTTTCTTGCTTTTCAGTCAATTGTTGTTCTATTATTTTCAGTGTCACAGAAACTTAAAATATTTCTAAGAAAATTTAGATTTTGTTGCTATACAAGCCGGCTTGAAGAAAAAAGATTTGAAATCGAGCAACCACTTATTTTGAAACCTCTTCTCTGATTCTCCTGAATCTAGTTTTCAAATACAGCAGGTTTTTCACTCAACATATTTTGTCAGACTGGTTAGTATATAAAAATAACTTCAGTGCGTATGAAAACTAACATTGCCCAAGATGTGCCTTCATGATAACCAAGAATCATGTGGAAATTCTGTCACTTGGAATTGCCCAGCAGGTGGAAAGTTGACATCATACATGTAAACCATTGGTTGTTTGCATATCCATACATTGCTTCTAGAATTAAAATTAGGGAAGTATTTTACTCATATCATTGTACACAACTATAGCCCTTTCTAGATCCATGTCCCCTCTTCATTTGACAGCCTTCATTTCCATTGGTCTGTTAAAAATCTAATAAATAAGTTATTTTTAAAGAAAACAACAGTAATGTATTATTTCAATAACACCTTCATATTGACTGATGCTTCGAGATAGGAAAGGGTCAGTGGTATAATCCAACCCAGTCTTAAATTAAAATCATGTAGAAATCCTTACTGTTTAACAAACTAAAGGATATTCTGAAATTTATGGTAGATTTTCCAAAGTACAGATAAAAAATTAAATGCATGAAACAAAATCAACTTATAAACATACAACAAAAGGTAGGAAGATAATAAAATCTTAATGTTAGTAATATTCAGGGAATAGAGAGAAGAAAATATTTCAGGATCTAGTTACATTAGAGAGTTGTTTACATCTAAAAAATGCTGACAGTTCCTATTCAGGAACGATTCTATCACATATGTATTTTTTCAGTATCTTAAGACTTGAGTTTTGTTTTTGTTTTGTTTTTGTTTGTATTTAAAGAGAGCAAACAAGGGAGGGGCAGAGAGAGAGGGAGACAGAATCCCAAGCTCTGCACAGCCATCACAGAGCCCCATGTGGGGCTCAAACCCACAAACCATGAGGTCATGACCTTAGCTGAAGTTGGATGCTTAACCTACTGAGCCACCCAGGCTCCTGGAGCATCCGACTCTTGATTTCAGCTCAGGTTATGATCTCATGGTTGTGGGATTGAGCTCCTCTTTGGGCTCTGCACTGAGCATGGAGCCTGCTTAGGATTGTCTCTCTGTCTCTGTCTCTCCTTGTCTCTCTCTCTCTCTCTCCCCTTCTGCCCCTCTCCCCAGCTCATGCTCTCTCTCTCTCTCAAAAACAAAAGAAAGCAAAAACAAACAGAAAATTGGTTTACCTTTTCTTTTTTCAATTGACTTGACTTACTTAAACTTTTCATATAATATTTTTGGGTATAATTGACTTTTAGGGCATCATAAAATATTAATTGTAAAATGAGATGCCAATTCAGGCCATCAACTAGCAGTGACATGAGGATGAATATTATAGTTATTATGAAAGATAAAGGAAAAATATATCATTATAATCACCATTAATGATTTTTCAGGTTGATTAAAATGTCAAGTGAGGCTGTATCTAAATTCTTAAGACTTCCAGCTTGGACTTAGAGAGCAAAGACTATAATCCTGCTTTGCTACTTACTATGACATTAGGAATCTTCTTTAAACACAGTAATCCTAGGTTTTCTCATCTGTAAAGTGGTAATAATAACAATAGCAACATCCACTCCAGAAGGTGCCTGGGAAGATTTAATGTAAAAAAGCTTTAGCACAACCTTTTATTAAAGCTTGTTGAACCCCAGT
Organism: Felis catus; assembly: GCF_018350175.1. Classification (NCBI taxonomy): domain Eukaryota; kingdom Metazoa; phylum Chordata; class Mammalia; order Carnivora; family Felidae; genus Felis; species Felis catus. The sequence continues at coordinate 90,924,133 of NC_058376.1, read as the reverse complement.
GTGGGTTCAGAATGTGTTAGCTTTTACTGTTATTACCAGTAATGAGATAGAGGACAATTAATCCTTTAATTTGGATGAAATACAGTAGTTACCAGAAGTCTTACCTAATGTGACAAGTGAAACTTGAACAACAATGTGATAAATGGGTAGGGAGATAATAAAAAGATTGTTTCCATGTTGCAATTATAAGCAGAAGTAAAGAGATCATGAGATTTTTGAGCATGGTAATAACAGCCTAACTGGAGTAGAATGAAAACTCCATATTTGGATAGCAAAAAAAGAAAAAAAGTTATAATTGGGTTATAAGGTCAATTTGATAGAGGACCTTGGAGACTACTGGAGAAGATCCTAAACAGTATTTACCAAATGATTTCTCATCTCTGCACTAAATTGGTGGGGGAGTTGTAGGCTGTAAAACACAGAGAAAAGAACAAAGTCCTTAAGACCCTTGATGTGACAGAAACCTTAGAAAAATGGCTACTAGAATTGTAAGAAGTGTCAATGACTTACATAGTCCTCTGCCCTAAAGTAAGAAAATATCATTTCATTCACATTGAAGATAGAAACATCAGGAGCCACGAAGAGGTTCTCCAGCAGTTATAATTGGTGTCATGGTGAGATACACTGAACAGCAGAGTGTGTGACGAAAGGAAGGTGAGGAGAGGGTAGGGTCATGGAGATGAATTTGAAGCCACAATAACAAAGGGACTTGTGGTGACACAAGATGAAGACCTGTGACAGGTGTAACTTCTCAGTCAGGTATGTTTTTGGAACCACTACACTTCATTTGTAACAGGGCCCCTGCCACTGACATGGTCTATTGACATGAGGAAGAGCTGTTCTTACTATCACTCCTATTGTCATTCGTCCTTTCTCAGGACCTAACGTGAAAGCATCAGGCCGCCCTGGGGAAAGGGAAGCACCCCAGGACCTCAGATCACTTGTGTTCCCTGCAGTCTCTCTGCTTACTGTGCTTTCAAACTGTGCTGCCTTCCCAGTCAATCATCTCTCTTTACTCTCAGTGAGTGATGGATTCTTCTCTTTTTAAAGTGAAAAATAATCCCTTATACATTTTTATATCCTCTCCACACTTTTTTTTTTATTCCACTTGGCTTGCTTTAATAGACATATTCCATCTGCATGGATTCCATTTTCTCTTACTCTTTGAAAAATGAGAAAAGTAACCTACACTAAGGAATTAGGTCACAAAGATCAATTGAGGGAAAGTGACAGGCTGTGCTGCTGTATTATTTAGGCTTGACTCATCTTAAATTGGTTACATTGATCATGGACAACTAAGAAATGATTGGAGAAAGGGATTTTTCATAGGAAAATCTGACTTAAATTTCTGCCAGCATTCTTCCTACATTTTTTTAAATCTCTGCTAAAGAGAAAGATCACTCCTAATCTTTATGTTGGAATTCCATTATAATAGATATGTTGGAAGTTATAATTAAAAAGAAAATTATTTTTTTAATTTATTTTGTGGGAGAGAGAGAGTGTGTGTGTATGAGAGGGGGAGGGGCAGAGAGAGATGGGGAGAGAGAGAATCCCAAGCAGGCCCCTCACTGCCAGCACAGAGCCCAATGCAGGACTTGAACCCACAAACCATGAGATCATGACCTGAGCTGAAACCAAGGGTCGGACACTTAACCAACTGAGTCAGCCAGGTGCCCCCAAAATTATTTCTTTCTTAAAAGAAAAAAATTGTCCCACAGGTTTTCCACTTTGCCTTATTGGATGTCATATTTTGATATGAATTCTAATGTTATTGGTCAGCAGACACCTTGCAAATATGGCATCACTCATGCTAACAACTTTATTGTACAGTATTTACAACAAACACCTAGATATGGAATGGCTCATAGTTCTAAGCCTAATTTGAGATTCTGGCAGAAGGAAAACAACGTAAATTATGATGCATTTTCTGTTATTTTTACATTAAAAAATGGATAACTTTGTGTTAAAAACTGCTATATCAATCAAGGTCTAATAGCAAGGGTGGGGAGTATCTACTAAGTATTTTAAGGAAAGGACTATAAAAACGGTTTAATAGAGGCCAGCACAGCTGCCAAGCCAAATAGGGTATGGTGAGGAAACCCAGAGATAAGCAATAACAGAAAGCTATTAGTGCCGGAAACAAGCTGACATGGAATCCTGGAAAATGCTGCCAGAGAGGCCAAGTCCTCCTACAACAACAGAGCAGAGCCTGGCAAAAGTGGGGAGTGTGTCTAAGTGCATACTGGCCCAGGGCCAGTGGAGGGGACTTGGATTGTGATACTATCAAAGGAAAAAGAGTTTTTATGTTTTTTTTTTAAATTTTATTTATTTTTTTGAGAGAGAGAGAGGGTGGAGGAGGGGCAGAGAGAGAGAGAGAGAGAGAGAGAGAGAGAGAGAGAGAGAGAGAGAGAGAGAATCCCAAGAAGGCTCTGTGCTGTCAACACAGAGCCCAACGTGGGGCTCAATCCCAGAACCGTAGATCATGACCTGAGTCAAAACCAACAGTTGGATGTTTAACCGACTGAACCACCCAGGGACCCCAAAGGTAAAGGAGTTTTAAGAATTGAGGGGCACCTGAGTGACTCAGTTGGTTAAGCATCCGACTTCAGCTCAGGTCGTGATCTCGCAGTCCATGAGTTTGAGCCCCATGTCAGGCTCTGTGCTCACAGCTCAGAGTCTGGAGACTGCTTCAGATTCTGTGTCTCCCTCTCTCTCTGCCCCTCCACTGCTCATGCTCTGTCTCAAAAATAAGTAAACATTTAAAAAATTAAGAATTGAAATGCATGCCATGGTGTGAAAACCACAAAATTCTCAAGTGAAGTAAATTTTAAAATAACTGGGTTCCATAAAGTACTTAGAACTAACCAATAGCAGAAATGGATTATGGGGCACCTCGGTGGCTCAGTTGGTTAAGCATCTGACTTCGGCTCAGGTCATGTTTTCAGGGTTCATGGGTTCGAGCTCCGTGTCGGGCTCTGTGCTGACAGCTCAGAGCCTGGAGCCTGCTTTGGATTCTGGATCTTGCTCTCTCCCTGCCCCTCCCTCGCTCATGCTGTCTCTCTCTCTCTCTCTCTCTCTCTCTCTCTCTCTCTCTCTCAAAAATAAAAATACAACATTAAAAAAATTATAAACAAATGGATTGTTGATTTGTCTATTGTAAGATTTCTTCTGGTGGACCTGGTCTCTATCTCCCTTTCTGGATATATACACACACATACAGATTTTGTTTATTTTTATTTTTTTTCTAGCTTTGATGTGCAATCATTTTCTTCTTTATCTAACTTTATTACCTTCACTCAGAATATCCAATTTATGTTTTTATTGTAATCATGTAGCATTTTGGATTTCCCATTATTTTTTTACAGAAATGATTAGATTACTGCCTTAGGGAATCTGATTAAATCACTGCATTAGGAGGTTAGTTCATTTTTATTATTTTGGAAATCAACAAGATGAAATGTCCTATTAAAACTAAAGAAGACAGCCCCACATAGGAGACTAAGAGCTTGAGCTACTGTGTTTTAACCTATGAAATTGATGGAATATTATTCCCTCTGATGTGAATTAAGCTATAACAGTATTTTAGAATTTTTCCAAACATGGGAGGTAAACTCAATTTTCTCTGTACTATATTCTGCTGTACTAATCCTGCATGGCTCCAATACAGTGAAGTAATAATTCATAGATAAGACAGAGTGATGGTCCAACAAACATACTTTTTATTGGGATAGCCAGTACCCTAATTCCCATACCTTTGAGGGAGAAGTGAGAACTTGAGCACAAAACAAAACATACTTATTCTCCAGAATTTGACACAATAATTTAAAAATTAATGCCAGAACCATGGCTTTGGGATGACTGGTTTTGGGAGTGGATAAGCCCTATCAGCTGTCAAGGTGCTATGAGGAATGCAAAAGTCTGTTAAAGTATTGTTAAAGTGACTGTAGCAGGATTCTCACACAGAGAGTGGTGACACTGAGCCTTTTCTCTCCAGGAAACAATTCTATTTGTGCCAACACTGGCTCAGAGGTTTTGTACCCAAAAAACAGCCCTGAATGCCATGTTTTGCAACCTTTACACATTTTCTACTTATTTGTCTCCCATATATGAGTAATGTATAGACATACAATCTGATTGGGTGGTCTCATGTTACAGGGTCCTGAGGGATGTCACGTAAGCACATAGCCAGGTTGCCTTTCCTTATCTTGACGTCTTTTCTCGCCACATTCCTTAGGGAGGGGACTCTACCAGATGACAAACCATAGATCAGTAAAATAACGATACCCAGGGTCTACTCTAGAGTTCTAAATGCTGTTTCAACACTTCTCATTGAAGGAACAATATTTTTTTTAACATATTGAAAATGCAGATTTAATTCCTCTCTAGCAGTACTTATTGCATGCAGTAAATGGATACCAGCAGTTATTGTATAATCTCCAAAGTAGCAATCTCCTATTATCAGTTAAACTCATTACCCTTAAATATTCAATTCTTGCCAATACACAATCATCATTTAAAATAATTAGTTAACAATTATCCAGCTTACTAAAATGACCTCCCCCCAAACTAATCACCTTGGGGAAGCATTACATGCTTTTTTTGCCAAGGGCCAATAGCCACTTGAATTAATGATTTTTCAAAGACTATCTCAGAAAAACGTGCCACAATTATACAGTTTAATTAAAACAGCAATGATAACAACAACAAACCATTCCATTGTGCTAAGTGTAACTTGGTAAAAAAATATTGAGTGATAATAACTAAAATTCAATGTATGGCTTCCATATACTGTAACTACCTAATGGAGATAGAAATAATGACACTTTTTAAAAAACATTTATTTATTTTTGAGAGACAGAGTGCGAGCGGCGGAAGGGCAGAAAGAGAGGGAGACACAGTATCCAAAGCAAGCTCCAGCACAGAGCCCAACGCAGGGCTCGAACTCATGAGCTGTGAGATCATGACCTGAGCAAAAGTCAGATGCCCAACCGATGGAGCCACCCAGGCACCCTAAAATAATGGCACTATTAATCCAATGTGATTAAATCAATAAATATTTATTTGTGCATGCTATGTTCCTTATGCTCAATATCCTAACCCTGAAAACTTCACCAATGCTTGATAGATGCATAACAATTTTCTATTCCTTATTGCATGATTACAGTGTAAGGATAGAACACCAGAATCTCTAAAGAATTAAACAGTGAATTATATGAAATACAGATATATCATTAAGTTAAATATTATATGGACTTGTCTTTTATTTAATTCTGTAATTGAATTAATAGGTATACATAGTTTAGCAGTATAAAACCTAGGAGCAGAAATAAAGGAAAAACAAAAGAAAAAAAAGGCAAAGAAAAGAAAAAGAGGAAGGGAGGGGGAAGGGAGAGAGAAAGAAAAAAAAGAAAACAGTAAGCAATTCTACTTCTTCAGAACTCCTTGGTCCACTCCCTAAAGGAAACCACTTCAAATTATTTTAACTGTGTCATTTGTTGTTAATTGTATAGTTGTCCCTTGAAACATGGGTTCAAACTACATGGGTCTACTTACAAGTGTCTTTTTTTTTTTTTTTTGATAAATACAATACAGTACTGTAAGTGCATTTTCTCTTCCTTATGATTTTTTTTCCCCCTAAAGTTTATTTATTTACTTATTTGGAGAACGTGCACAAGTGAGTGGGGGAGGGGAAGAAAGAGAGGGAGAGAGAGAATCCCAAGCAGGCTCTATGCTGTTAGCGTGGAGCCAGATCCGGGGGTTAAACTCACCAACTGTGAGACCATGACCTGAGATGAAACCAAGAGTTGGATGCTGAACCTACTGAGCCACCCTGGTGCCCCTCTTTATCATTTTCTTAATAACATTTTCTTTTCTCTAGCTTATGTTATTGAAAGAATGCAGTGTATAATACATATAACAATATAAAACGTGTTCATCAATTGTTTATATTATCAGAGGGCTTCTGGTCAACAGTAGGCTATTAGTAATTAGGTTTTTGAAGACTCGAAAGTTATATGCAGATTTTTGACTGCAGACAGTTGGTGCCCTTAACCCCCACATTGTTCAAGAGTCAAATGTTTTTCCAAATACTGTATTTATACCATCTTGTGAATGTTCAATTGATGTCTTTTTAAGAAAGAACATGATTGGATATCTTTTCATAACTAGCACTCAATGCACTCCATCTTTCATCTCCTATTTTGTCATTTATTTAATTTCTCAATTTTATCCATGTGCTCACTGATGGACAATTGTTTCTTATCTTGACTATTGTAAATAATGCTGCAAGGAACATGGGCTTCATATATCTTTTCGAGTTAGTTTTGTGGGTTTTTTGGTTTTTTGTGTGTGTATTTTTTAAATAAAAACTCAGATGTAGAATTGCTGTATCATATGGTAATCCTAGTTTTTTAATTTTTTTTTTATTTTTGAGGAACCTCCATACTGTTTTCCATAGTGGCAGCACCAATTTATGTTCCCACTAACAGTGTGTAAGCATTCTCTTTTCTCCACATCCTCACCAACAGTTATTATTTCTTGTCTTTTTAAGAGGTTTGCTATTTTTTTTAATGTTTATTTTATATTTGAGACAGAGAGAGACAGAGCATGAGCAGGGACACGCAGAGAGAGAGGGAGACAGAGAATCTGTAGCAGGCTCCAGGCTCTGAGCTGTCCGCACAGAGCCCGACGTGGGGCTTGAACCCACAAACAGTGAGATCATGACCTGAGCCGAAGTTAGGTCTGAGCCACCCAGGCTCCCCTCTTGTCTTTTTGATAATAGCCATTCTAACAGGTATGAGGTAATATCTCATGATTTATATTTGAATTTCTCTGATGATTGATGATGAATCATCTCTGATGATTAATGATGTTGAGCATTTTTTTCATGGACTTATTGGCCATTTGTATTTCTTCTTTGGAAAGATGTCTATTCATTCAGATACTCTGCCTATTTTTTTTAATGTTTATTTTTGAGAGAGAGAGTGTAAGTGGGAAGGGGCAGAGAGAAAGGGAGACTCAGAATCTGAAGCAGGTTCCAGGCTCTGAGCTGTCAGCACAGAGCCCGATGCGGGGCTTGAACTCACAGACTGCGAGATCACAACCTGAGCCGAAGTTGGGCACTCAACCGACTGAGCCACCCAGGTGTTCCACTCTGCCCATTTTTTAATCTTATTTATTTATTTATTTATTTATTTATTTATTTATTTATTTATTTATTTATTTGCTCCTGAGATGTATGAGTTGTTTATATATTTTGGATATTAACCTCTTATCAGATATGTGATTTGCAAATACTCTCTCTCATTCAATAGGTTAGTCTTGAAATAGGTCTTTGATTTTGCTGATAGTTTCCTTTGCTGTACAGAAGCATGTTAGTTTGAGGTGGCCCTACTCATTAATTTTTGCTTTTGTTGCTTTTGCTATTAGTGTCAAATTAAAAAAAAAATCCTTGCCAAGACTGATTTCAAAAAGCTTACTGCCTATATTTTCCTCTAGGAATTTTATGGTTTTAGGTGTTACATTAAAAATTTTAATACATTTTGCATTAATTTTTATGTATGGTATATGTCTCAAGTTTTAAATAAGTCAGTATTGGGGCTCCTGGATGGGTCAGTCAGTTAAGGTCCAACTTCAGCTCAGGTCATGATCTCATGGTTTATGGGTTCGAGCCCTGCATCAGCCTCTATGCTGACAGCTCAGAGCCTGGAGCTTGCATTGTATTATCTCCCTCTCTCTCTGTGACCCGCCCGCCTCAACTTGTGCTCTGTCTCTCTCAAAGATAAATACACATTAAAAAAACAAAACAAAAAAAATTGTAAGTAATTTAGTATTTAGTGTTTTGATTTTTATAACTATGTAAGCATTGTTAACAGTTTAACCATGCAGTAAAATCTAATTATGTTAACTTCTTGTATGACTCTTTAATTGCTTTGTTTCGCATTTTTAGTTTTTGAGATTTCTGTCACAAATTCCTTCCCAACTTTTTCAGCCCTACTGCGAGATCTTTAAATACATGCAGATATGTTAGATAATCTCTCAATTCCATTCCTTTATCCTAGAGACATCCTTCTGGAGTCACTGTTTTACTTTCTTCAGCTTTATCGTGCTCTTTTTATAAACAGCCTCATGATTCCCTTTGCTTCTCTTTTGCATTTTCGTAGATCTCATGTATTATTACTCCTTGTTTACTTCTTCATTTTGGAAGAAAATATTCTCTAGTAACTTCTGAGAAAGGAAGAGTAGGAAGTAAAAGTGTTGAGGCACTGTGTATTTGAAAATGTCTATTCAGCCACATATTTGCGTGGTATGTTGAGTAGGTGTAAAATTCTAAGTTAGAAATATTTTTTCTTCATAATTTTCTTGAACTTTTCAGTTTACAGTGTTACTATTCAAAGGTTCAATGCTATTACAATCCCTGATCCTTTTTATTGGATGGCCTATTTTGCCACTTCTTACCCCAGAAAAGTTTTAGGATCTTTTTTTTTTAATATATGATAATGTGCAATGGATCTTTTTCCCATCAATTGTTCCACACCTCTCAGTGGATATTTTCAATCTGGATACACATGTCTTTCAGTGTAGAGAAATGTTTTTAAATATCTATTTAATAAAACCCTTCCCCTAATTCCCTTTGCTCCAATTTTCTGACACTCCTTTGAGTATTTGACTACCCATATGACCTCTAAGTTTCTTTTCTTTCTTATTATTCATCTCTTTGTTTGGGTGGCTGGTTCTATACCTCAACTTTGTCTCATAGGTTTGTACTTAATTTTTGTTTATGTTGCCATGTCACTAATTTCTAGGAATGCTTTCTTGAACTCTGCTATATCTTTTCTTATATACACCATGTCTTTAAATGGATGTAGAATTTTTTTCCTATAATATAAATTATAACTGTGTTTTTACAACTCAAGTGTGTGCATGGCCACAGCAAAGAGGTGTTTACCAAGTGGGTTTTCTTCCCTTTATGAAATAAAATTTGGGGGCACCTGGGTGGCTCAGTCTGTTAAGTGTCCTACTCTTGATTCCAGCTCAGGTCATGATCTCACAGATCATGAGATTAAGCCCTGAATCAGGCTCTTCGCTGATAGTACAGAGCCTACTTGGGATTTTCTCTCCCTCTCTCTCTCTCTCTGCCCCTCCCCTGCTCATGTGCACATGCTCTCTCCTTCTCTCTCTCTCTCTCAAAATAAATAAATAAACATTAAAAAAAATTATCTCTTGGGACGCCTGGGTGGCTCAGTCAGTTGAACGTCCGACTTTGGCTCAGGTCATGATCTCATGGTCTGTGAGTTCGAGCCCCATGTTGGGCTCTGTGCTGACAGCTCAGAGCCTGGAGCCTGCTTCGGATTCTGTGTCTCCCTCTCTCTCTGCCCCTCCCCCGCTCATGCTCTGTCTCTCTCTCTTCTCTCTCTGTCAAAAATAAATAAACATTAAAAAAATTAAAATTATGTCTTTTTTTCTGTATCTCTCTTACTGCCTCTCTCCCGTTTCCTTGTCTTCTTAGAAAATGAAAGGGCTAACTCATCTTTCTCTCTCTCTCTGTCTCTCTTTTTATTAAGAACACATAAATAAGTCTTTGTCCCTATTCATAAAACCAAAAGATTAGTTTCATTTTAACATCACTGGTGGGGAAGATTACAAACCAAAGGAAGAGAATGTGATAGTGGAGGAAAGAAAGAAGAAACAAAGGGAAGTTGATGGGAGAAATGGAGCAGATTCTATATCTAAGAAAATGAATAGAAGTCTCCCAGTCATGTAATTTCCTTGGGTTGTAGATTTGGGAATGATGTCACCAACTATCTACTGTCTTTTAAATTCCTTTTTAGACTTTTCAATTTTATTTTTTATATTCCTCCTAAGCCCAGTAACACACAGACTGTAATGAAGGAAATTATTTTTGGAAGATAGTAGCTAAGACCCATGCTTGATGTTCCCAAAGAATGCCAACCCCCATCAGTGCCTTCTTTTTTTTTTTTTTAATGTTTATTTTATTGTTGAGAGAGAAAGACAGAACATGAGCAAGGGAGGGGTAGAAAGAGAGGGAGAAACAGAATCCAAAGCAGGTTTCAGGCTCTGAGCTGTCAGCACAGAGCCTGACATGGGACTCAAACTCATGAACCGTGAGATCATGACCTGAGCTGAAGTCAGACGTTTAACCAACTGAGGCACCCAGGTGCCCTTCAGTTCCTTCTTATCTAAATTAACGTAGTCCTAATCTCCATTTGTGAAGGCAAAGACAACCTTCTTTGAGCCAAGTATAAATGGTGGATGAGTGTAGTACCCTGTATTTGTAGCAAAATATAAATTTACATTTGTTTAATTATAATTAAAGTATATATGACAATAAAAATGAGTGTAGGGATACATTCAAAAGATATATCACAGGTCAGCTTGGAAAAAGACCTACTCAGAGAGGAGAGAAATCTAACTGACAATTTTAAACTTTTTGACTCATATTCCTTGTAACTCCATCTGCTAACATGGAGACAATACATTTCTATTGGAAAATCTGATATTGTCCATGCACTAAAATAATCTTTTTTTTTCTTAAACTGCTTAAGGCGAATTATGTGTTATATAGCACTACATTTCGTGATCTATTCCATTCACTACTAAGAAATTCATTTTGGGATAACTGATGGATGATACATTTGATTGCATATCATTACCACTGTTTTTAAGAAGAAAAATAAAGCAAGTGTATCTGAAAATCATGTATTGAACGTTGTCAGGAATTAATCTAGATTTTACTTGAGAACACATGGTAAATGGTGTATTTATTGGCTAGTGAAGTGACGAGTTACAGTGTTCATTTGTTTTTACATATTATATATCAAATTAATATTGACATGCATTCTTACAGATTATATGATTTCAATATGTTGTTTAATTTAGTTAAAACCCATTTAGAAAATATTGTTATCCCCATTTTACATAACAGGAAACTGATCCTGATTCACAGTTTTTGTAAACTGCCTTAAGCTATACCTCTATTAAAATGGCAAAGTTAGAACAGAAGTGTGTGGTTTTAAATCCTATTCTATTTTCATGAAGCTTAAATCATCTATGGCCTAGTTTTCACTTTGATAACTTTATATAAAACTAAATTTTGTGAACTTTCTTTATTCCATCAAATTGAAATTATATGTACTTTCTCATTCCAAAAAAAAAAAAAAACCAAAACAGGTTTAAAAGTATATATTCTTCTGGGGCGCCTGAGTGGCTCAGTCAGTTAAGCATCTGACTCTTGATTTCAGCTCAGGTCATGATACCAGGGTCGTGGGATTGAGCCCTGTATCAGGGTCCAAGCTGAGCATGGAGCCTGGTTAAGATTTTGTCTCTCCCTCTCTCTTTGCCCCACCCCTACTTGTGTATATGCTCTGTCTCTGTCTCTGTCTCTGTCTCTCTCTCTCTTAAAAATGAATAAATGAATTTAAAAAAAAAGAGAAAAGTATATGTTCTCCTCAGTGTGGTGAACATTTGAAATTGGACCATCAGAGATACAAAAGATAAAGATATACTTAACATCAAGAATGAGGCTTTGATGTATTATAAATGGAACTTATTATAATGTATAAAGTGTCCAATAAATTTGATAGCTGTAATAAAAAGTTTCATTTTGTGAACTTGATTCTTTTTTTTTATATGAAATTTATTGACAAATTGGTTTCCATACAACACCCAGTGCTCATCCCAAAAGGTGCCCTCCTCAATACCCATCACCCACCCTCCCCTCCCTCCCACCCCCCATCAACCCTCAGTTTGTTCTCAGTTTCTAACAGTCTCTTATGCTTTGGCTCTCTCCCACTCTAACCTCTTTTTTTTTTTTCCTTCACCTCCCCCATGGGTTCCTGTTAAGTTTCTCAGGATCCACATAAGAGTGAAACCATATGGTATCTGTCTTTCTCTGTATGGCTTATTTCACTTAGCATCACACTCTCCAGTTCCATCCACGTTGCTACAAAAGGCCATATTTCATTTTTTCTCATTGCCACGTAATATTCCATTGTGTATATAAACCACAATTTCTTTATCCATTCATCAGTTGATGGACATTTAGGCTCTTTCCATAATTTGGCTATCGTTGAGAGTGCTGCTATGAACATTGGGGTACAAGTGGCCCTATGCATCAGTACTCCTGTATCCCTTGGATAAATTCCTAGCAGTGCTATTGCTGGGTCATAGGGTAGGTCTATTTTTAATTTTCTGAGGAACCTGTGAACTTGATTCTTTACCCAGTTTTAGTTAAGTTATTTTTTCACTTTTTTTCAATTTTAAAAAATATTTTATTTATTTTTGAGAGAAAGACAGAGAGAGACAGAGTACAAGTAAGGGAGGGGCAGAGAGAGAGGGGGACAGAATCCAAAGCAGGCTGCAGGCTCTGAGCTGTCAGCACAGAGACTGACGCAGGGCTAGAACTCACGAACTGCTAGATCATGACCTGAGCCGAAGTCGGACACTTAACCTACTCAGCCATCCAGGCACCCCTGTCTTTACACTTTAGAAGGGCAATAGCCAGAAAAGATCTCTCTCTCTCTCTCTCTCTCTCTCTCTCTCTCTCTCTCTCTCTCTCTCTCTCATCTCTATCTCTATCATTTCTATCCCTATCTCTGACTCTATCTCTATCTCTATCTCTATCTCTATCTCTATCTCTATCTATCTCTATCTCTATCTCTCTCTATCTTTATCTCTATATTTTTTTAACCTGTGCTAGAACCAAGAGACTGGAACTGGTACACTGGAAATATTTTACCTGACAGGTGTGCTAAATGGAAGTCTCAAGTTTCACACATTTCTGAGGATTGAAGTGAAGAAGTCAGAGTTCATTATTATAGAATCATATCTACTTCCTTCAAAACCCTCCATCTGATTGTGTGCTAAAATTTAATAACTAACTGATCTTTCGCTTCCATGAGATTCTATTGAGATAACAACATTCTACCTCCTGGTCTCTGAAGGATGGTGTTCTGCAAATGTAAAGTTTCCCTTAACCTCCAAAACATAATTGGGTTAATCCAGCCTACCACAAGTGTGAAATTGAGGTGCTGCTTGCTAAGATTGAATGTAGTATTGTCACATGTCATCTGAGAGCTGCTTGTCTGATCATGTTGCCACTGCACAAAGTAAATCTGACTACAAAGGATAAAAGAATGATTATTCCAATATTCAGACATAGTTCATTGTCAACCCTGAACAAAATAGAAAAAAAAATGTTATTCTATCCATTTTCCTGGGAAGTCATTTATCTGGTACTATGTTAGTAGGAGAGCAAAGATAATGGGAGAAATCTTCCATTATTGTTACCTATGATTTTAAATATAAAATTTGAATAAAATGGGTTTTGGTTCTTTTTTTTCTTTCTAACGCACCCAATATAGGAAAATGAAATATTGGAAACTTACTTGATAAAGTGTATTTGTGAATCATAAATCTCTGTATAAAATTGAAATTATTAACTACTGCTGCTTCTAATCTTTTGTTTTAAGGATTAAAAAATGACTAGAATTTACAATTATTGACAATAAATCAAGGGTATGATCTAAAAATTGCTTTTTCTATGTGCTTGTTAAGAGCCAGATGACCAGCAGCTCTAGGTGTCACATGATAGTTTTAGATCTACTATGTGTGTGGTTTTGAGAGGTCCTCTGGACTCTACAGCTTTCCTAATAAATAAAATGGGGATACTGAACTTAATGATATCTAAATACCCTTCTGATTCCAACAGGCTATGGTCCTGTGACATCTCTACCCTATTGCAAAGAAATGTAAAGGTGTTGACACTGTACTTTTTTTTTTCTTGCATTATTTCAATGAAAGTGCAGTGAAAGCAAACTGACAAGTTCAGGCAGCTTTCAGAACATAAAGGAAAAATGCTGACAGCTTTTGAGAACCTCTTTACTTTCAACTGGAAGTAAGTATAGAACCCGTGCTCTCTGGCCCTGAATGTCATAATATTGCCATATTTAGAGTCACTAAAATGTCTGAAAAGACTGTTGATTAAAAATGTGAATCATTGAACCATATCTTCTGTTATAGGGTGAAGGCTGGTTTGAAAAGTGTGGAATTCAGTATGCCAAAAGAATGATTTGGCTTATTAACAAATTAACAGAATTTTAAATTATAATGTGTCTAGTCGTTTGCAGCAACTAACTTCTTACTTTTCTCTCTATTTAGCTTTATCTTAAAAATTCCTTTTTATTTGTAATGCTTCATAAAATGCTGAATTTAGAATTCTAAAAGGACTATCAACTAATATTATGGATAATATTTTTTACAAAACATTCTATGTGCTATATAAGTCCTTGGAAATGATTTGATAATTACTAAAATGGCTATCATTCATCTTTCAAAATCCGTAATACCTGGAAGTTCTATGTGACCTTTAGAAAACTACATCCACAAAAATGCTCCTTCTACTCTCCTAATAGTTTCTAGAAGAGATATTACCATACTGAGGCAAAATAGTTTTACTTCCTTAGGCCAAATTCCTGTCACAACAAGAAATAGGCGAATGCAATTAGTCTCAAAAAAGCTCAGCCATACTATCTTAGAGTTTAAAGGAATAACCCTTAGGAATTAGCTCACAGAATTTCTTATCCACTGCTTATAGGCAGACTTCATTTAGTATGGCTGACACTTTTACAGACTCTACTGTCTGTAGCGCAGACTGAACTGTCATAGCACAGTAAAAGTCACTACATTGTTAGAAAGCCCATTCGGTTGCTGTAAACTCCTCCATTAAATACTTCCTGATATTGACCAAATACCTATTTATCTGTAAGTCATTCACACTATTCTGAAGTAAAAGTAAATATATCTGTGCATCCCTCATAATCTACCTGTATCATTTAGGGGTTTTGTGTTTTTCCTGCCTATACAACAACAAAAGCATAACTGGTGGACTTGTCCAACTTGTTTTTCTCACAAAATGAGTAGTTGGGTAGAAGGCTTGGTGTAAATTCACCGTCTCAAAGATAATTATACCTAAAGTCTCTGCCTTTAACTTATGTTGGTGAGAGAGAAGCTCCCCTTCAGCACTCGGAACGAGGAGAGTGAGATCCAAGTCCATGAAGTTGGCCTCATCTTTTAAGGTCTTTTCTTAAAGTCTTGCCCCCACATTTTTGCTTATCTTTCATTGGCCTTAACTAAAACGGAGTTTGAGAAAAGAATTTTCATACCTGGGCACACTGCCATATCCAGTGAAATTGAGATTCTGTTAATAAGGGAGTAGGGGGAAATCAATGTAGCATCGAACAGTCTCTGCCACATTAACCTTCTATTTTAGGACAGCCACAAGATACCAAGTTTCCTCTGTCCCAGGCTAAAAGCAATTTTAGCCACCTTGAACTTCTCTCTGTGATCCTTCATTAAGAGCAGCATCATCTTAAAGTACCCTCTTAACATGCTATGCAGAACTGGACATGATATTACACTTGGTCATACTGCTAGGGTTGGCAATACTAACTGTCGACCTACGGTTACTTCATTTCTTTCTTTCTTTTTTTGAATGATGTATTTATTTTTGAGAGAGAAAAAATGGGGGAGGGCCAGAGAGAGGGGACAGAGGATCCAAAGTGTCCTTGGTGCTAACATCAGTGAGCCTGATGTGGGGCTCAAACTCACAAACTAAGAGGCCATGACCTGAGCCTAAGACAGATGCTTAACTGACTGAGCACCCAGGTGCCTGGTTACAGCATTTCTATTCAGACAATCCCACATGTAAGAAGTCTCTTATTTATTATTATTATTATTATTATTATTATTATTATTATTATTTATTATTATTATTATTATTATTTGGTGGTAGCTGTTTGGATTAAATTGAATGTGCAACCAACCAAAACCATCTGAAAATCTTCACATGGAATGAAGCATAGCTAGTGTTTCCCTATCCCATTGAATTTTTAATCAACTGTATTGAGATATAATTTATTTATGATATGTGATAAAATGCACCCATTTTACATGGAAAATGTGTTGAGCTTTGCCAAATGTAAACAACCGTTTAACCACCACCATGAACAAGATATAAAACGTTTTCATCGTTCCCTAAAGTTTTTTCATGCTCTTTTCTTGTCAATCCTACTACTATTTCTTTCAGGAAAATACTGATCAAAATTCCATTACTGTAGATTTATTTTGTCTGTTTTAGAACTTCATATCAATGGAATCCTATAATTGTGTGAGTCCGGCATTTTTGTGCAACATATTTTTAAAATTAATTTATGTTATTTATATCTGTAATTTGCTTCTGAATGTTGCTGAGTGTGTTCTATTGTTTGCAACATACCAGTCGGCTCATCCATTTTCTTGATGAGTAACATTTTGATTATTTCCAGGTTGAAGCTATTATGAATCAGCCTCATATGAAGGTTCATATATAAATCTTCTTGAGAACGTAGGGTTCGAACGTAGGGTTTTGGGGCGCCTGGGTGGCTCAGTCAGTTGAGCAGCCAGCTCTTGATTTCAGTTCAGGTCATGGTCTCAGGGTCGTGGATTGAGCCCCACTCAGCGTGGAGTCTGGTTGGGAACCTCTCTCTCTCCCTCTCTTTCTGCCCCTCCCTGCTCACACAGTCTCTCTCTCTCTCTCTCTCTCTCTCTCTCTCTCTCTCTCTCTCTCTCTCTCTCAAAATAAATAAATAACCATTAAAAAAATAAAGAAAACACAGGTTTTCATTTCTCTTGGCAAATACTTGGTAGTAGAGTTGCTGGGTCATACAGTAAGTAAGTCATACAGTACAATACAGTAAATTTGTAGTGTTTAACTTAGTAAGAAAATGCTAACCAGCTTTCCAAAGTACCATATTACACTCCCACTAGGAATGCATGTGAGTCCCCTTGTTCCACATTCTTAAAATATCTTTATTCTAACATTCTAGCATATGTATACTTGTTTCTCATCATAGCTTAAATTTGCATTTCCCCAATAATCAATGATTTTGAGCATCTTTTTATGTGTTTATTGGCACAATAAGTATAAAGCAATTTGTTTTCCTTGTGGATATTAAGTTGGCCAATAGAATTTGGTGAAGACTTTCTTTTCCTTATATACTCACCTTAAATTGATTTGGTTAAAAATTAATTGATCATATAAGGTTGAGTCTATTAACCAGATTCTGTTTTAGTGATCTGTTTGTCTATTGTTACAGCATTATAACTATATTGATTACACTGGCTTTGTAGTGTAATCACTGGACTTTTTTGTTCTTGTATTGTTTAATCCTGCTTTAGTATCAGGGTAGTTAGTAGTGGACTGATTCTAAATGCATTCCCTCTAGTCCATTATATGTAAGGTTTTTTTTTTCTTAATGTTTATTTATTCTTGCGAGAGAAGGGGACAGAGTGCAAATGGAGGAGGGGCAGAGAGAGAGGGAGACACAGAATCTAAAGCAGGCTCCAGGCTCTGAGCTGTCATCACAGAGACTGACACAGGACTCAAACTCATGACTGTGAGATCATGACCTGAGCCAAAGTCATACACTTAAACTACTGAGCCTCCCAGGTGCCCCTTTTATGAGTAAGATTTTGATAAAGATTGTAAATTAATTGTTTATTTTAAATGTTTGGTAGAATTCACCAGTAAAAACATATGGTCTTGGGCTCTTCTGTGCTGGGAGATTTTTTGATTCCTAATTCAACTTTCATTCTTATTACTGGTCTAAGAAAATTTCCTCTTTCTTGGATTCAAGATGCATGATTCAATCTTGGTAACTTTTCTGTTTTTAGGAATTATCTGTTTGTTTCTAAATTATCTGATTTGTTAGTATATAATTGTGGTAATCTGTTATCATCTATTGTGTTGTTTTCTCTGCCATTTCTCATTTTGGTTTTTGAGTCTTTTTTTCTTAGTTAATGTAGTTAAAGTATTACCAATTTTGTTTATTTTTTAAAAAAACCTGGTTATTACTTTCAAAAATAAAATAAACTTGCCAATTCTATAACATAACCAATTAGAATTTTGAGTAACATTGTGTTAAATGTATAAAATGATTTGAGAAGAATTGAAATATTAACAGTGTTGTGTCTGCCAAGTTATCAACCTGGTAAATCTCTTCATTTATTTACATCTTCTTTAATGCTTCTCAGCTATGTGAATTTGAAGCTCTGGTATCAATGTGTATACACATTTAGATTGTTAATGTCTTCTTGATAAGTTGTCCTCTTTATCATTTTAAAATGTCCTTTTTAGAATCCCTATTAATATTTCTTGTCTCAAAACTTATTTTGTCTGATATCACTACAGCTACTCCAGCTTTTCCCATCTCTTTATTTTAGCCAAATTGTCTTTATATTAAAAGTATGTTTGGGCCCTGGGTGGCTCAGTCGGTTAAGTGTCTGACTTCAGCTCAGGTCATGATCTCATGGTCCATGAGTTCAAGCCCCATGTTGGGCTCTGCACTGACAGCTCAGAACCTGGAGCTACTTCATATTCTGTGTCTTCCTCTCTCTCTCTTTGTCCCTCCCCTTCTCTCTCTCTCTCTCTCTCTCTCTCTCTCTCTCTCTCTCTCTCTCTCAAAAATAAATAAACATTAAAAAAATTTTTTTAAGTATATGTTATAGGGGCGCCTGGGTAGCTCACTCAGTTGGTAGCATCCAACTTCAGCTCAGCTCATGATCTCATGGTTCATGAGTTCAAGCCCTGTGTCAGGCTCTGTGCTGCCAGCTCAGAGCCAGGAGCCTGCTTTGGATTTCTTCTCCTCTCTTTGCCCCTTCCCTGATCACTCTTTCTCTCTCTCAAAATAAATAAAAATTAAAAAAAAATTTTTAAGTGTATGTTATATAATATGTAGTGGGTGCTTCTTCTTTATCCACTCTTTTATTTATATGCTGTTCCAATTCATATTTAAATATTGATGTTTAGTATATATTTACCATATTCCTATTTTCTATTTTATTATTCTTTGTCTCTTCCCCTCTTTTATATTATTTATTATATTTAGTGTCCATTTTACCTCCTGTATTAGTTTATTAGTTATACATTCTTTTTCTGCCTTTCTTCCCTCCACCATGATTGCTCTCTAGCTTACAATATGCATTTAACTATTTCAGTACGGTTAAGTAAAATTATGCCACCTTCATATATATTGTAAGAATTTTACAATATACTTCTATTTTCCTCTCTCATCCTTTCTGCTATTATATAATATTTACTTGTGCAGTTGCTATAGACCACACAATAAATTGTTGTTATTCTTATTTTATACAGAAGAAATTGTGAGAGAAAGTATTTATATATATATATATATATATATATGTATATATATATATATATATATATATATATATATATATATATACATACACATATTTATCCATTCTAGATCTCTTCATTTCTTTTTCTGTACTGTTTCAGTGTGGTAACTTTTTCCTTCGGCCTACGACTTTTTTTTTTTTTTTTTTTTTTACATTTCTTGTGCCACAAATCTCATAGTGACTCACTCTTTCCTTCTTTCTTTCTTTCTTTCTTTCTTTCTTTCTTTCTTTCTTTCTTTCTTTCTCTTTCTCTTTCTTTCTTTCTGTCTTTTTCCTTCTTTCTCTTTCTTTCTTTCTTTCTTTCTCTGTCTTTTTCCTTCTCTTTCTTTCTTTCTTTCTTTCTTTCTTTCTTTCTTTCTTTCTTTCTCTTTTTCCTTCACTTTCTTTCTTTCTTTTTTCTTTCTTTCTTTCTCTTTCTGTCTTTTTCCTTCTCTTTCTTTCTTTCTTTCTCTTTTTCCTTTTCTTTCTTTCTTTCTTTCTTTCTTTCTTTCTTTCTTTCTTTCTCTTTCTGTCTTTTTCCTTCTCTTTCTTTCTTTCTTTTTTCTTTCTTTCTTTCTCTCTTTCTTTTTCTCTCTTTCTATTCCTGTCTTTTTCCTTCTCTTTCTTTCTTTCTTTCTTTCTTTCTTTCTTTCTTTCTTTCTATTTTCTTTCTTCTTCTGAAAATTGTTCTATTTTACAGGAGTGCCTTTTTCCCTCTTAATTGTCTTTTATCACTTTAATGATGTTATGCTACTGACTTATGGCTCACATTGTTTCTGTTGAGTTCATTTTTAAGTTTATGTTCCTGTATGTGTAATGTATCTCAACTTCTCAGAGAGTTTTTAGGAGATTTTATTATCATTTGTTTTAAGCAATTTAATTATGAAATGCCTAAGTATACTATATTTGTGTTTATCCTACTTCGTGTTCCATAAGCTTTTTTTGGATTTGTGGACTTATTGTTCATTAAATCTGGTTATGTTTCTGCCATTTTTATTCAAATATTTTTCTCCTTTCCCACCTCAAAAATCTGGAACTCTAATTTACTTATATTAAATTGCTTGATATTGTCCCTCAAATCACTGTCTTTCTTCTTTTATTTTAGCCTTTCTTTTTTTACCCTTTTCAGTGTGGATTCTATTACTATGACTTTAAATTTAGTGATCTCTTCTGCAGTTTCTAATCTACTGTTAAACCCTCCCAGTAAGTTTTCCATTTTGAATATTGTGGTTTTTGGTTTAAGAGGTTTATTTGATCCCTCCCCCCCATTTCCCTACTCATTATGTCCATATTTTTCTTAAAAATCCTTCAATCTGTTTGTAAGTTTTTAAGTCTTTTACAAGTAATTTCTTTTTTTTTTTTTCATTTTGGAGCTTATTTCTATTGTCTTATCTTTCTTCTCGTTATGCGCCTTTTCATTCTTCTATCACCATGTGCCTCATCCACTGAACAAGGTGGCAAGTGTAATTTTGAAAACAAGTTCCATGTATTTGGATATTCATTTCCCCCTTTCTCTGCAATTGAAAAACTACAGCAGCAGAGCCCTTTCACTAGCTTGACATTTTTTAGCACCAGTGTTCAACAAGATATGAATTTACCTTACTGTTTTATCGTTTGGGTCTCATTTTTCACTTTTGTATGAGAAGATATCACGTGACAAAAATGTCTGATTTCTCGCTTGAAACCTCTTTATACAATATCTATACCATTCTTTCTACCTACCAACTGATTAGGCTTATGGGGAAAAAAAAGAACATTTAGATCCTTTCATAGTGAGTTAGTTCATCCTGTGCTTTAGAAATCAGTCCTTCTTTCTAGATATTCAGAAATCATATATTTAGTAATATAGCATAGACTTTTATGTAAGGCTTTAAATGTGTTGTGAAACTGCTGATGATATACTGTCTGTATTTATGCAGACTTGACTTAACGACATTTCTTTGCCTATCACATTTTTCATTTTACAGAATATTGCAACTCTTCTTCGGGAAACTGAATATAATGAATTTTAATATTATTAAGTTGTGAAATTTTAAGCAGTGTTGATTTCTAAATCTTTAACATATTTTTTAATGTTGGTATTTCTTATTTATGAGGAGACAGATGTTGAAGAATTAATAAAAGTTACTCTTTACCATATAAGGTATTAGTTGTGAAACTGTTATCTCATTTTTAACATTATGTAAAATGTTTAAAAAACAATAGATTTTATACTGAACAACTTGAAAATGTATTTTATTGCAGAATGGATAAACTTTGCCAGCATTTTATACCTTAGGTCAATTTAGTAAAATGTAATTTAGTATCTATTGTTACAAGCTTCCTATAATTATAAGGGAGAAATAAATTTTTTTCTTATGCATTTTTAAAGTAATTTTGGTGATTAAGTTCTTTTTCCAGGTGGTGATTTAAAACATTAATATGTTTATAGCTGTTTTCTATGCAAAATAATTATTTTAGTTCCATTTGACAATTCACATTTGTTTGGAGAAAGAAAAGCGGGCAGATGCAAGATATATTTCTCCCATATAAATTAAATTACTAACAAATTGATTTAGCATTTTATCTAAAAATATTTCCTGCATCTGAAAATTTCTCAAGTATATGATCTCTATACACAAGACACAAAAAGTCCAATTTTCAATAATTAGTTAAATTAGTATGTTTAAGTGCTCTATTTAATGGCAAATATATTTTAATTTTTTAGTAAGTTTGTTTATTGAATGTCTATAAGAATAACATTCTAGGGTAGTAAGTGATATATAGTATTTCGATTCTCTTAAATAAGACCTCACAAAAATGTAAATGATCCAGTTTATATGGTTAGAAATGATTATTACTTTTCTTTTGTCATAGAAGGTAATTGACTTGTAAACTTTAGTTTGAATACATTTAAAAGAAGAGTGTAAGTTTCTGTTTGCTCTCTGTCTCATTTGGAGCAACAGATGACTGCAGAAGTGGGGCAGTGAGAGCAGCAGCAGGTATTGGCCACAGCAGTCCAATTGTTGGAATTTTGATGCCACCTGTCAGGGTGATGAGATTGCTCTCTTTTGAAGGCTGTTCCTCAGTGCCCTAGTTTTCCTATTAACCCACTTACTACCACACTGCTCACTTGCCCTTCTCTTGGACTAACTGCTGTGTCTTGTCCTATCTTTGCTACAAAATCTTAAACACTTTCAGTGGAGGCTCTTAATTTAGGATATCAGTACCACAGGAGGGAAGCACCTTAGAGAACTGAAGTACTGTTATATTTGTCCTCCTTCCAGGATAAAAGCATGCTGTTTTGATAAGAGCTGAAAATGATTCAAGGAGAGAGTCCTAGATAAAAATAGATAGATAAATGAAGTCAAACGCAAATACATTTTTCCAAATGGTTCATGAAACAATATAACATTATTTCATACATTTTTTTTTTAATTGAAGAGTTTGAAGAGTAAACACATGCCGGGTGGTTAAAACAAAAATCCCCATGCTTGTGAAAAAAAATTATAGTAAGAATCTTTCTTTTTTTAATATGATTCTTTGAGAACAAAAGAGGAGTTCTCAAACCTTGTGTACATCAAACTCAGAATATATTAACATTTAATATAGACCTTTTCCACCTGTTCTTCCTTAAATGAAGAAGAGAATGGTAGCTCAACAATACAATGCCCCATGTTGGGAGGAAAATATCCTTCTTTGAGCAAAACACTCCATAATTGAGATTGATAGATTTAAAATGATATTTTAAGACCAGAAATCTGAGTTTAGTAGAGCCATAATTAATTTATTCTTAGACATCAGTATATAGCTTATTTAATGCAGTTTTTCACAGCAGATTTAAACTTTTCTTTTGGGATCAATTCCCCCTGTCTGAAAAACAGAGATTGGCAAACTATTGTCCACTGCTGATTTTTGAACATAACTTTTATTTAAATATGATCATGTACATTTATTTATTAGGGTCTACAGATATTTGTATGATATGACAAATGAGATGAGTAATCATTAACAGAGTCTGTATATCCCACCAAAATAATTACTATCTGGCCTTTACAGAAGTTTGTTGACTTCGGCTCTAAATCACAACCATATCCATTGAAACTCAAATTTATTATGGTCTAGAAAGACTGAGTATTGTAAAAGATTTATGTTCAATATTTTCTTATTTAGAAATTTTATAGACAAGTAGTGTAGTTAATTGAGTAGTATACTTAATTAATTTTAGTGGAAAATGTATGTTAAAAAAATTCTAAAGTCGAATGGGAACTACTTGAGAATCAGTCATATGTCAGGTTAATTAGGATCTGAAAATTCATTCAGGAAAATGATTAATTTTTAAAATATCATATATTCTAAACTCTTTGACCCCTCCTTCTCCCACCATAAGCCAATTTTTAATAGTTGTAAGACATTATCATTCATCAGAAGAATATGCTAAAATGCATCTTAAAAAATATGTATTTATAAAGTAGGAAGACATTTGGGTCAAGATAGCTCAACTAAATTAATAGAATTGTAGATGGTAGATTTAAAGGGGGCATATAGTTTATTTAATTCCTAACCTTAGTGGGAGATTACAGAAAAATAAACTTACTCAAGTATGCTACATAAGAGATGACTAATTATGAGTACCTTAAAGTTTAACAAAATGGATTTAATGGATTGTGTACATATGTTGGCTTTATTCTCTATATTGAGCGGCATCATTATGCCATGATAAATGCTGAAACAATTGTGGTTTTTCATATTGCATTAAATCGGTTAGTAGTATAATTAATTTTAATAGGATATTTATGAGTCCCTAACTACATACAGATTGCTTTAGAACTAAGCAGTGAATGCACCCTCTACATGTTTTGTTATTTCAGAGATGATATAAGTTTAATCATGCAGATAATCCAAGTAGATTTTTATTTTGCCTCTGGGATTTCACTTTCATTTTATTGGCTTGAATGCTTCTTATCACTATTTGTGAATAGGATTATTTGAATCTAGAATGATGTGCTTTAATATCGTGTAATGAAATAAATTTGGCAAGAGGGTTAACATCTGTGTATTGGTTAAAATTATGAGTCTGATGAACCTTGATGAGCATAAATTCAAAAAGACCAAGTATTCACCTTCCCTTAGCATTTTATTTTAAATGTAGCCACTCTTTTATGAACTGTCAGTTGATTTTAAAATAAAACACATATATGTTTATTTTACATTTATTCATGTATTAAAAAAATACTTATTGAAAACACACTATGTAATCTATTAGAATCTAATTCCAAAAGGCAGAGATCTTCCTTTGGGTACTGTTGTGTCCCTATGGCCTAGCATATGGTAGCTACTGAAAACTATATATTGAATGAATAAATGATTCAAAACACTGGAGATTCAGTAGCAAAACATGAAACAGTCCCAGTACTCAAACTGCTTAGAGATTAAAAGACATTTGTAGCACTGTGTAGAAAATACACAATAGGGGTAAATATAAGGACTATGAGATCACTTAGGAAGAAAATAACCCACATTTTAAAAGAGTGATCTGTGAAAGCTACCTTGCAGTCACTAATTTACTTTCTGATTTTATGGATTTCTCTATTCCAGGCATTTCACATAAAATATAAATACATAAATAGAGTAATATAATATGTCATCTTTTGTGACTGGTTTCTTTCATTTAGTGTATTTTCAAGGTTCATTCATTTACTGGCATGTATCAGTACTTCATTCCTTTTTGTGGTCAAATAATTCCCCATTATGTGGATATACTATATTTGGTTTATCCATTCATTAATTGGTAAACAGTTTTTTCCTACTTTTTGGCTGTTGTAAATGATGTTAATATAAACATTTATGTACAAGTTTGTGTGTGTGTGTGTGTGTGTGTGTGTGTGTGTGTGTGTGTGTGTATACATCCTTTTAATTCCCTTGGATATATAGCCAGGAGTGGAATTTCTAGATTATATTTTGTGTTTACACTTTTTAAAGAACTTCAAACTGTTTTCCAAAATGGCTGCACAATTTTACATCACCACCAACAATATATGACAATTCTGATTTTTCTACATAAACATTTTTTATTATCTGTCTTTTTTATTATAGCCTTCTAGAACTAATTTTTTTAAGTGGAAAATGGCTTTCAATTTCTGAACCCTTAAATATCAATAGCCCTGGAATAGGCTATAAGAAGTTGTGGTTAATTATGTAAATATTCTCCTCACCTTGGAGGAAGCCTTCTAAAGAGATAAACTTTTTTTTTTAAGTTTATAGGCTTTTTTAAATTAGAAAAACATACATTTGACAATAGCCTTTCAATATATATAGTTATCCAAAATTCACACCATTGAGTTGAGAAATAAATATTACAAGTAAATCATCTTAGAATTAAAAATTACATTATAAATTTAGTCAAAGGATCATATCAAATTAATATTTCATGTTTTAGATAAAATTTTATGTGCCATTAAATGTTTTATTTTTTACATTTTTACATGGATTTATTCCACCAGTAGTCTCCCTAAGTAGATTGACCCCTTTTTAAAGACAGTAGCTCTGTTTTAGATGTTTTTGAGAGGGTCTAACTAACAAATGAGCATGCCACCATTTCATGGATGCTGTCAGAAGACAGTCACACAAAGAACTCTATTACTTACTGCAATAGCAATAGCCAGCATATCAGCATTTTCTTGTGCCAGTTTCCCAAGTCCCAATTTGTTCAAGGTTATATGAAGAGAGACATGTGACATCAGCACACACAATACATTGTGTCACCCAAGAGGAATCTCAAGTTTGAGAGCAAGACACTGCTTTTATCTTCCATGGCTGTTTGCTATGCAACATCCTTGAAATGATAGCCCAGAGCAAAAGGAAGCCAGTGCATCTGCTTTTAAGATATATAGAAGTGTGAGAGAGCCATGGAGATTTGACCCTCAAGAGTTGTTTTTGACCATAAAGTGTCTTTCAAAATATCTTGCACCTAGCAAGTTATTGGTGAACATTTTTGACTTTTCTTTTTGCTTTGTTGAAGACGTCAACAGGAAGAATTTGTGAAAGAAATATTTATAGATTTCTATGATTAGGGCAAATGCTTTCCTTTTTATGATAATAGCAAATCTGCCATTTCTATAACTTCTCTGTGATCATTGCCAAAAGAAAACTAACTTACTCTCATAAAAGTAATGTGCAATGAATGTGCCACTTTCTTGAGTATGAGATTATCAACTAAAATCAATTACATGGAATCAAAGTAATTTTTAATAAATTGCAACAAATTGTACTTACATGAAGCTTCTTTCAACTAAATCCAGCCTGTAATTGTTTTCATCTCTTTTGTATTAGTTTAAAAATACTAAGGATATTTCCCAAAAGTAGTTGAACTGGAGGAGTGAAAAGAAACCATCAACACCGTTGTTCAGACTGCAATAATTCAGTCTGTGTTAACCACCTCCCCATTGATCTATAAATAGCTGATGGGAAACTATAATCCGTAGAGTGCTTATTTTCTTTTCTCTTTTACTGAACTCTTGTCAAACCATGTTTTTCGTCTCCCATACTTAGGTAATTGACTTTTTGTAACCTAAATCCCGGAAGCCATAAATATTTCTCCTTCTTTGTTTCATGTGTTTCAGCACATTGCCCTTAATAGTACTGTGCTACCTGTCTTTAGGATTCAATATATCATTCTTCTTTTATTCATAGTAATCTTTGAATATATCTGTTCTTCCAACTTTGATATATTTTTGTTCAGTGAGTTTCTAGCTGATATTTAACCATCTTATTCACAATAACTAAAATCCATATTTTTATTTTAATTTCCATGTATCTACCAAACAAATATATTTATTATTACTATTATTAAAGATGGAGAAGGAGAAGAAGAAGAAGCAAAGAATGAGAAAGAAAAGAGAAAGGAAGAGAGGAAGGAATTTATCTTGCCTGGTATTTACGAAACCAGTTTTGGCTTCTTTGATCCTTGTATGCTCCTCTAAATGCTTGCATATTACATATTTAAATATTTTTCTAGGATTTTTCTGAAGACAGCTAGTTTCCTCAGAATATATTTTCCTGAATGTGTTGATTTTGTTGTTTTGAAAATTCAAATATTTGGTTTAATTATTCCATTAATATCTACAGCCTCTCCCCTACCCCTCCACTGGGATAATTCCCCATAGATTAGTTCATTCCCTTTGAAAAAATCTTATATCTAATGAGCCATTTTCTCTTTTAGAGTTTTTTGTTGTTGTTGTTTAATTTTCCTTTAACATTAAGGAATCTAGTTTTGTAAAATCCATATAACGTCTAATGGGAAGACAATATCTTGAGTCTGCATTCATTACTCCCTCTCTCTCTGAGTTCTGGTCTAGAATTACCAAACTGGAGAAAAGGACACAGGTTGAAAGGAAGGCCTTTAAGATTCTCAGGACAAAAGTACTATCTGTTTATTCTGTGAGAGAGGAAGAAGATTCTAGATCCTAGACAGGTCTCTGCCTCTTGGGAGATCCTTAGGCAAAGAAGTTAGGTCGCTTTACTGCCTAAGGGGTTCCCTGTGCCAAGTATATCTCCTTGGCATTCCTAAGGGAATATCCTTCACCCACTTGTTTCCTGCAGCCCTGAGAAAAGCCCACAGGTACTTTTAACAGCACATACAGGGACCAGGAAAAACACTATTGGATTAAACTTCTTCTCTTCCATGTGCTTTGGAAAGATCTAAACTAAATGTCCATCAGGAGGAAAATTTCTGTGATAGCTATTCTACAGAATACCAACAGCTATTAAACGGAGTAAGAACTAATTTTTTCTTAACTTTGAAATATGTTCCTGATATAGTCTTTTTTTTTTCAAATTTTTTTTTCAACGTTTTTATTTATTTTTGGGACAGAGAGAGACAGAGCATGAACGGGGGAGGGGCAGAGAGAGAGGGAGACACAGAATCGGAAACAGGCTCCAGGCTCTGAGCCATCAGCCCAGAGCCTGATGCGGGGCTCGAACTCACAGACCGCGAGATCGTGACCTGGCTGAAGTTGGACGCCCAACCGACTGCGCCACCCAGGCGCCCCCCTGATATAGTCTTAAATCAATAATTGGATATCATGATAATTTTAAAAGTGAAATACACACACATGCACATATATACATATGTATATATACATGTGCGTACGTGTGTGTATATACATATGTGTATAAATAGACACACATCATAAGAAAATAATCAAGGAAGATTGGCCCAATATTTTATTTATTTACTTATTTTATTTTATTATTATTATTGTTATTTTATTTACATCCAGATTAGTTAGCTTGTAGTGCAATAATGATTTCAGGAGTAGATTCCAGTGATTCATCCCCTATGTATAACACCCAGTGCTCATTCCGACAAATGTCTTTTTTAATGCCCCATACCCATTTAGCCCATCCCTCCACCTACAGCCCCTCCAACAACCCTCAGTTTGTTCTATGTATTTAAGAGTCTCTTATGTTTTGTCCCCCTCCCTGTTTTTATGTTATTTTTGCTTCCCTTCCCTTATATTCATCTGTTTTGTATCTTAAATTCCACATATGAGTGAAGTCATATGATATTTTTCTTTTTCTGACTGACTTATTTTGTTTAGCATAATACCTTCTAGTTCCATCCACATTGTTGCAAATGACACGATTCCATTCTTTTTGATTGGCAAGTAATACTCCATCATATGTATATAGCACATCTTCTTCATCCATTCATCTGTTGATGGACATTTGGGCTCTTTCTGTACTTTGGCTATTGTCAATAGCACTGCTATAAACACCCAATATATTTTTTTAAAGTGGTCTCCTCTGGTGTGGGCAGTGGTATTCTTTTCCATTTAACATTACTTATATACTTATATACACTTTACATTAAAAATTCTGATTCATGTTTGTACCATTTTTTATATACTGGCATAAAGGACTCTGAATTCAATAAATGTTATTCTTTAATTCCTTACCAACTTGAGATCACTACTAACCACTTCTGTTCGGCTTTCTATATAATTCTTAATTTACTGTTAAATCTCTAAGATTTCATTCTGCTTTAGAAATCTGTTAAAGCCTTTTGACTTTAGCTTCATACAAACATATTCTTCCTACTGTTTTGTAGGAAACATTTTTCTCTTCCCTAGAGCCAGTGTTTGATATCCCAGAGTATGATCCTGATAAACTAAACCTGCTCTTTGACCTGACCTCTAAAGCCAGTTTGCCCTTCTCCTGTCCTCCTGTTTTCCAAAGGGTTAACTTCCTTTCCAGCCTAAGACTTAATACATTACAGAATTGCATTCCCAAGGTAAAACAGAAAAATATTATTCACAGTTATCTTATTTACACAAATGTAAGAGATGATAATTCATTCATTTGCTATTGTGACCCCTCACTCTGGATATTAGCAATGACCTCTTCATCACAAAACAAAATAGATTAATTCAAGCAAGAAAAAAAAGTCTCCACTTGAGTTATCTAGGTGAAGGTTTGAAGGTTTGAACTTTGTTCATATCAATGAGGTAATATTTCAATTTTCCACCTGACTTACAAAGCCAGAAAAAAAAGAAAAGAAAGAAGAATTGTAGATGCAGTGTGTGTAGTGTCTATTCCTCCTTAGATTTAAATATTTAAGTATTTATTGACTCTGCCAAGTGTGGTCTTTACCTGTAATTAGATTTTTTTAAATAAAATTACACTGAAACAAATCCAACCCAATATTATCTTGATTTTAATGTAAAAATACCTTATATAGCCTGATAAAATTTCAACTGACACACTATCTTTAATCTCAGTAATTTATATTTGTATAGTTTCTGTGCCATGCTTAAAATGTTGCTTACTCTAATTAGCTTATGGTCAACAGTATCTTTAATTAGAAATATTGGTAATCTGTCCCCTGTAGCATTTCATTTAGTGTGTTTATGGTTCCAGGATGATTATCCTAATGAACAGGGTGATAAAAATTACTGTTAAGCAGAAATGAAATAGAATACCCATCAGGGCAAAAAGGTTTAAAAAATTTTTTATCGTTGTTGTTTTCCTTAGGAGAATGATCTGTGCCTAGAATCCATTATTAAAACTATTGATAATTTGAGGAATGTATCTTTGAAATTTTATCAATGGCAAATATCTGATATTGTGATTTAGTTCCGTAAGTAAAGGTAGAGTCTAGGATAAAGGACACAGAGTTGTCCTAAAAACAGTATATCCAGTGAAAAACATCTCAAACAGCACCAATAATATTGCTGAAACTAATGTTGGTTTGAGTAATTTAGAAAGGTTATATGAAAAAGTCACTGGCAGTCTTGTGTGTCTATAATTATTATGAAATTGGTTATTAGAGATGGGGTTAGAAATCAGCCTTAGGTTCATTCGTGGCACTCTTGCCAATTGCATATGTTAAAATGAATGGTATTTATTTGCAATCTTTAAATTTTATTTAATGATGGTGGCATTTTCCTTAGGCTTCTTTGTTTACTAAAATAGTTGTAAGTGTTTCTTTTATAATTAATGCAACATAGATTTTTGCACTCTTGGCATTGACAAATGTGTATCTACTGAAAATTTAAGACTAGAGTGCAAAACCTGGCAATGTGTATGACTAATTCTTATATAGCACCAGAAAACATGTTCAAACTTAGGTAGGAGATATATTTCAGATATATTTCAGATATATATGTTTTTAGATGTAAAGTCGTGTATATTGGAAAAATACATCTGAAGGAAGGTCACTAGGAAGGAAGGTGGTGCCTCTAATATCAGGTAGATCAGTGGAATGCTTGTGGAAATTAAAATTGCCAGATTCTCAGTCCTCAATTCCTAGTGTCTTCATAATACTCTCCTTGATCAATTCAGATGTTGCATCAATTTTTTTGACCACGGTTTCCTTTCAAATTTGGTTAAAGTTTTGCAAAATCCCTCCAGGAAAGTGTACATAGACATAGATAAGTTCAGAAGGATGGTGGATATTGTGGAGCCACTTATAGATCCCTTAGGGATTTTACGGACACAAAGTTAAACAAGGCATAATTCTAAAATTAAATGTCACTCAGACATTCAACAAGGCTAGGTATCCTCAAATGTAAAATGGTAGTAATAATGTCTTTGTAAAGGTGTGAGTGTTCTACAGGGTAAATCATGTAAAGTGTTTGCAATATATATCCACACATAGTAAGCAAACAATACAGTGTAGATATTTAGAAATAAAATTTGATAGAATAATATCATTCCATTTTGTTGCCTAGGTTTTAGTACTATTAGCATTATAAATGGGGAATGTCTGTTCTTAAATACAAATTGCACTTTTAATATATTGGACAAATCTTCTTTTAGTATTTTAATATTACTCTTTTATTATATTTCCAGCTACAGTTAGTGTCTTGGTTTAAAAATTTTCTTGGGGTGCCTGGGTGACTTAGTCAGTTAAGGGTCCGGCTTCGGCTCAGGTCATGATCTCATGGCTCGTAGGTTTGAGCCCTGCATCAGGCTCTCTGCTGACAGCTCAGAGCCTGGAGCCTACTTCAGATTCTGTCTTCCTTTCTCTCTGCCCCTTCCCAGTTCATGCTTTCTCTCTCTCTCTCTCTCTCTCTCTCTCTCTCTCTCTCTCTCTCAAAAATGAAAAAAAATATTTTAAAAAATATAAAAATTCTTTTCCTTTACCTTAAGATAACTAAATTTGAAGAAGTTCCACATATTCAAAAGTGAAATAATCCTGGAATATATAATGATACTAAATTATAAGTCTGTTGGGACTATAGAAGTTGCTAGAGAACCAATTCATCAGTCTGCAAAAGAAGAAATAATTAACCATTTAACCTGACTTTCCTATAAAACCGTACCACAGGGAAATTTTCTCTTTATAAAATTATTCTAGCTAATACATGAAGAAGGAATGATAGAATTAAAAAAATCATCATTTTGTAACACCCCCCCATTGAAATACTGAATATAGGCAATAAGCCTAGATTTCTTTAATAAGAAAGACAGAGAAATGGAGAGAGAGAGAGAAAGAAAAGCAGGTATTATGTGCCTCAATGGAAGTATACAATATACCTATGAAGTGTTCTTGTGAAATATCTGAATCTACTTAGATTAGGACCCTAGATTGAACTATCAGTTTATAAGGGGATAAAAAAGGGTGATTACTTAAATTATACAGGATGGAAGAAGCAACATATATATTGTTAAAAACTCCACAAAACAAATGTCCAGATTCTTTAAAAAAATCACAAGGAAGAAATAGAGGGAGGGGGACTTCTAGGATAAAAGAGAAAAATAATCTATCAACCTAATCCAATGTGTGGACCTACCTGGTTTCCATAATTCTGATTCAATCAAATTAACAGTTATACCAAAAGAAAATAATATTAAGGGATTATCCTACATTTTTTCACAGTGGAATAATAGTATTGCATGTATATTTAGAAAAAGTCCATATTTTTTAAAGATACATAGTAAGATATTTACAGCTGAAGTAAAATATATCTGGAATTTGCTTCAAAATAATCCAGTTAAGTGGAGCGTAGATAAAAAAAAATAAATAAATAAAAACAGAATGGCCCCAAATCGGTGAGTTACTGAAGCTGGGTGATGGATACCTGACATTTTGTCATTCTGGTCTTTGTGTTTATACATTGAAAATTTTCATAATAAAAAATTTATAAAAATTAAATAACACTAAATTTTCCCATTTTAGGGTTAGTGAAGTTTCATATGGCATATTGAAGCTATGTGTTTATATCCATTAAGGTATAATTTATGTGCAAGGTATGATCTAGATATGGAATTGTTTTACTCTGTGAATCATACTGAAGCTGGTTTAGTGATTGTATTTTATTTTATTCATAATATTACATTAACCTGATTTATGGAGGAATTCTTTGTGTACTTTTTTCCCATTTAGTAATCTATAAATAACCATAAGTATCTCTCCACTTAAAGAAATTATATGGTGAATAAGTTTGCACAGTGATCACCTATATATTTGCTTATAGATACATATTATCTTATACCTCATTTTGGCTAAAATCAGAGGTGAATATAGTATATAAATGTGTATGATTATATATTCCTGCAAAAGAGAAAAACTAAGAGTAAGATAGGATACAAATAATATAGAATCTCAAAATGAGTTCTATTATTGAAGGCTCCCTTTACATTCCAAGGTAGATTAGACAAGAATCAAATTTACCAGCAAAATTGAGGTAATTTGAGTGATGTTTATGATAATGAGAAGTTATATATTTTTTCCCTTTTTCATTTTCTTTACCTTATGTTTTGAATAGAAATTGGTTCTTTGGGCCTTGATTTATACAAATGTGATCTATTTATACATATCAATGTTCTCTCTTAATATGCTTTTAAGTAAAATGAAATAGGGGCTTGGAGCTTGAAAGATTAATCAGGTTAACAAATGATCATTTAATGACCACATTCCACGTGTCCTCCTGATTGTGAATAGATGTGACTTGATGAGGGGTCCCCAGCTTGACACAGGTCTCTGTCCTTGACCATGGTCTGTTCAACATGAATTAGATGAGGCTTGAGAGTAGAAACTCATTGTGTTGTTTTATTTTGTTTTGTTTTGTTTTTCTTTTATACAAAGAAGGGAACAACGTATTCCCTGCTCCCATACTTATTTCTAATTTCCTCTGGAAAATAAATTTGATAGTAACAGTGAAGTTTCATTGTACAAACAAATTAGGAGGGATTGTGATGTAGCAGTGAGGATATGGATAATTCCTATGTAATCTGCAGTGCATGCATGTAAAAATGTATTTTGGTACAAAATGTAAGGCCAAAGTATATACCATACTCACGCTTATGTTAACTGAAGAACCAAAGGAACTGAAAAGTAATTTATAACGATGAAGTTAAATTATTCAAGGACACAAAACAAAGCAATTTCTCAAATTATGGTTAGTCTTCAAACTTTCCAGTATAGCATTTCAAGATGACTCCTCAAATAAATACAAAATCAATGCCATCAGTAAAATCTAGGAGAGTTTAGGACAGCACCAAAGACCTTTTTCCAACTCAGATTTAAAACAGGAAATCACCACTAGAATAAGTAAGAGAGTACAAAGGGGAATATTTACCATTATAGTAAAAAGAAAAATTCACTTAGTCGATCATAGGTAGAGGATTCCTTCACTAGAGACAAGCTCTCAGAGCATAAAAACAGTCACAGAGCACTTAGGAGAGAAAACAGATTCAATATTACTCAGCTATTACCAAAATAAATCGGTAAAGGGTAAGAATAATCCGATTAGTTATAAAGACCTTGAGACAAGAAGCAGCCATCCAAGTGACAATGGGATTATGTGGAAGAAGGACAATATGAACCACAGAGTAAAATTCTGACAGATCCGGAATTATTACTTTAGTCATAGTGGTAAAATTTATTACCAATTGGGTGTTGAGAAAGAACTGGAGAGTATTAATTAGTAGAATCCACTGCATGTTTTTACAGTTTATTACATGTAAGTAAGTATAGTGAAAGACTTCAAGGTAGAGGTATCTGGAGAAGTCACAATTCCAGACCCACAGAAACTGTGAGAAAATAAATGTTTATTGTTTAGGCTAAGCAGCAACAGATAATACTAAGGCAATGCCTTTCTTTGAAACGTCTCTTTATTCCCCATAAAATTTAATGCAGGACCTTGTCCATGACAACCAAGTAATCCCACATTTACTACAGTACCTGGATCATACTAGACTCTCAATAAATATTTGTCAGATCAAATCTATGAATAAAAACAATCAAAATCTACTGTATGCTAACACTGTACCAAGCATCTTCATGTGTTTCATCTTCATGTGTAAATACAAGGTATTTACCCTTGTAATCATCACAATAACCCTGTAAGGTAGGTTCAGTCATCATCCGCATTTTACAAAAGAGGAAACTGAGGTCTGGAGAGGTTAAGAAACTTGCCCAAGATGACTCACTTTCTTAGTGGCAGAGTGTGTAATTCAACCTAGGTAGTCTGACTCCAGAATACAGTGCTTTTAGCCATCACAACTTGCTGTTTTTATATCAATCGATGAATACTTGCTCAATGAAAGAATGAATTGCCTTATTTTATGCGACACTTAGACTGGTGTATTTAACACTAAAATGTTAGTGTCCTTTATTTCCCCTTGATATATATAGCAAACACTACTTAGGAACACTAAATCTGGGAACTCCAAACTACTTTTGTGACCAGGGATTTTCAATATATGTATATTTGATTATGTAAATAAATGCATAACAATATTATATACTATTAAATTAATATTTAATTCATATATCAGTGCTACTATACTACCATATTATGTAAAAATAAGCCCTAATTATCGATCTGTCCATCTATTTATGTATCTCTATAACCAGATACAATTTTTTTTCTACCTAGAATTCAGTAGATCATCTTGTATAGCCACTGACTTGCATTCACCCTTGAAGACTACTTAATAAAATGTAGTAACATTTATTTAAAGTGCTAACGTAGAGAATTTTATATTCTTACTTCTTCTGCCTTCATACACAAAGAATCAGAGATAGATTAAGTAATTTAAATAAAGAAAAGTATTCTAAATTTAGAAGACAAGTCTTGTATTCTTGTGAAACAAGATTTCCGGAATATGAATCTCTAGACCCTCCTCCCTTTCCTGCCTTCTCTCTCCAAAGAGCATGTACATCTTTTCAAATAAAATATGAAATATTTGATGTAATTCTTAAAAGTATGAAATTCAAATTTATTTCCCTAATAATTTTCTCAATTCTACTTGTCTAACATTGATCCTCCTCCCTTTCTCTTTGTAATACATAATAATCCAGTAGGGTTTCCTATTGTTTCTTTCCTAAAACTGTGCACCTGCACCATCGATCATGCCAAGAAGAGCAGGCACAACTTTGGAATAAAAACCAATAACATGCTATGAAAAAAGAGACAAGACAGCTTAGAAGATTGATTCTAAATTATAGAGCTGCTTACTGATCTGCAACCACCCAAATTATTTTGGCTTGACAGCTGGTTAGCGAACACAGGACAAACCACAGGCTTGCCTTCATGACCTAAATGAGGGCAATTTGTACAGTCTGTGGTGTAGTTACCACAGAAAGGACTTCAAATGAAAGTCTTTCAAACTAAAGCAATGAAGTAGTTCCATTTCCAGGTTTCTCCATCTTTAAAATGGGAATAAGGACATCTGAAATCTTAGATTTGTTCCAATGATAAGGTCAAATAAATTAGCATATTTAGAAGCTTTATTAATGGTTAGTATACAAATGCATTGTATTAATTATTATGAT
The DNA here is from genome assembly GCF_018350175.1 of Felis catus. Taxonomy (NCBI): domain Eukaryota; kingdom Metazoa; phylum Chordata; class Mammalia; order Carnivora; family Felidae; genus Felis; species Felis catus. The sequence goes on along the minus strand of NC_058376.1, from coordinate 90,887,631 downwards.
TATTATTGGAGTAGTACTGTTTAAAATTTTCCTGCTATAATTCTGCCTCTTTTCAATTTTTTAATAAATATAATTTGCGATTCACAAGACGTTTGCAAGAAAGTCAAAAAATGCACATCATTTACTTAGAGTTACCAGTTGTTAATTTGTCCCATTTATTTAACCACTTCATGCTCACTTTGTGTACTCTCTCAGGCACATGTTCTCTCTGAATTATTTGAGCATTAATGGTCTCGATAATCTTTCAGTAGTTGCAGACATCAGCATTTCATCCTACATATTTCAGTGAGTAGGAACAATGACATCACTATAGTGAAATAGTCAAGATCAGAAATTTAATAGTGATATAATACTCTTGTATGACCCACTGACAATTACCCAAATTTTGACAGTTGTCCTAAAAATGTGTTTTATAACTACCTCTCCATTCCAGCACTTTTTTTTAAAGAGAGAGAATGAGAGAGAGAGACAGAAAGACAGAGGCAAGGGAATCTGAAGTAGGCTCCCTCCCCATTGAGCACTGAGTGGAGCTCTATCCCATGTATCCCATGACCCTGGCTGGGATCATGACCTGAACAAAAATCAAGAATTGAAGCTCGACTGACTGAGTCACACAGGTGCCCCACGATTTTGACATATTTTATGAGTACAAGTTGGGCACCTGAGGGGTTCAGGGGGCTGAACATCCAACTTCAGCTCAGGTTGACCTCATGGTCTGTGGGTTTGAGCTCTGCATTAGGCTCACTGCTGTCAGCACAGAGCCTACTTCTGGTCCTGTCCCCCCTCTCTGCCCCTCCCTCACTCATTCTCTCTCTCTCTCTCTCTCTCTCTCTCTCTCTCTCTCTCTCTCTCTCCCTCCCTCAAAAATAAACAAAACATTTTTTTAATAAGAGTACAAACTGATTCTTCTATAGATTATCCCTCGATTGGTCCATCTGTACTGTGTCTTAATTTTTATATCTGCAGGGAAATTTATTAGAATAGAATTCTAAAGCTATTTTTGAAGATATTCAAGATGTGGATAATCAATATGCTCTTGCTATTCCTGAAGAAAAATAAAAGTAATGTATAATCTCTTGGATTTTCTAACATATCCTTTACACTTTGTTTCTTTTTGAAAGCTTCTATGATTTTTACAAAAGCAAAAAACAAAACAAACCCCTCCCACACACACATAAAAACAAACAAACAAAACAATGAGCTATGATCCTGTTTGAGATCCATTGTATTTTACACAATATATTAAGAAACAACCTAGATTTGTGCACGAGTCTGTAGATTGGCAGTTGTGTTGTCTTATGGTTTCTACAGTTTTGAGACCTAGATCGTACTGTACTTAATATTTTTCATCAAGCTCTAAAGAGATGTTCATTCCCTCAAAATACCTTACCGTAGGTAAGTGCAGCCAGATTTCTCAGTAGCTATCCTTTGGCAACTGAAATACAGTAATGGAAGAGAGGTTAATTACATTCAGGATGTATTTATTCCTTTAGGGATTCCCAGATCCAAATGATAGCCCCTGGTCTCTAGGACACTGTTCCATTGTTGTTAGTTAAAAATTCAAGATGACCACATACCTAGGCTGTAAATTCAGAAAAGATTAAGGAAGAACTCCAGATGCCACTTTCATTTAATCTTATTAAATATAAATTACTGATTTCTGCATAATCTTTGGTTACACAAAATAACAGCCACAGCTAAACCCATTTCTAAAAAAGGCCACTGTTTCCACATAGTGTAAGTTGCTGCAGTAATAACACCTGCCAGTCTCATACTAAACTTCTCTGTCTTATACTATATTTTATGGACAATGAAATGGCATCCTTGACCTTTAACTTCTAAGAAATATATGAACTGTTTCAGTTGTAATTTCCTCTTATTTTGCATATTACCAGGCATTGGAACAAAGCATGCCTGGCTTTACTTTTCACCTACCAAATAGCTAAAATCAATATTGCTCTATTCAGTAAACAATTCACTGTGCAAAGATAGGTAAATTTTGTTTGCTGATGAATAGCAATGGAATCTTGCAGTTAAATCATAAAGCAAAACCCATATATGTGACAAATATCTTTTCTTTCATGACCACCTTCCTAAGTAATCATATATAATATGAAAGATGAATATTTCTTAGAAAGATGAATATGTCTCATGACCTTATGCATATGGGATAAAACACCATGATGCTGTAAATTATGATCTTCATATAGCACAGTTTATTTTCAGTAAAGTTTTAGAAAATACTCCCAAGAGTAGGCTACTGTTGGATGCAGATTTGATCTATCAGTTAATCCAAAGTCATCTCTCTTTGGTCATTTATTCAGTCAACAAACTCTTATCTATTAGCTGTACTGCACAAGACATGACCCAAGGCACTGGAAAAATAAAGATGGATTAAGACATATTACTGCCTTCAGAGGCGTGACAGTTTAATTACGGAAGGTGTCATATCAGCAGACCATCAGAACACACTGTGATAAATGCACAGATTCCCTGATGGGGGAAGAAATAATAGCAAGTTTCATCCTTTTCCCCTCCCTGGTCTAAGTTAGAAAGCCTTCCTCTGTACTTCTATGTAAATATGTGTTTATTTCTGTCATGATGTTTACCACACTAAAGTTTGAACCCTTGGTAGCTGAGTGGCTTTGACCAAGAGGGACCACTAAGTCAGTTTCCTCTTCTTTTAAGTGGGGATAATTTATCTACTCATTATTGGCTGAAAAATAATCTGTGCTACTTACTGTTTTAGGTACATATTATATTTTTAATATTACATTACTCATATTGTTACTAAAAGGCATAATGTGGAGACTAAACAAAATAAATCCTATAAAGTATTTAGCTCAGTATCTAACACATATAAACTCTTAGTAAATGTTGGCAATATAATTATTATTGCATAATTTTGGTGACAACTATATCTTTTAGTGGTCTTCCATCTTTTGACAAACGTACTCTAAATATGTTTTTCAAATCTATGTACCTTTTTTCTATTATTTAAAAAAATTGTTTTAACATTTATTCATTTTTGAGAGACAGAGAATGAACATGAGCAGGAGAGGGGCAGAAAGAGGAGACAGAATCCCAAGCAGGCTCCAGGCCCTGAGCTGTCAGCACAGAGCCCTACACGGGACTCCAACCCACGAACCATGAGATCATGACCTGAGCTGAAGTCAGTTGCTTAACGGACTGAGCCACCCAGGTGCCCCCTTGTTTTCTGTTCTTTATCATAAAAACCTTAAGACCTTGAGGAAGCTCACATAAACAAAGAGGCCTATAATTTCCAGAGTCTAATCACATTTAGCGACTGAATTTCTGACTACTCCATTTTAGGACTAGGGTCTAGCCCATTATCTACCTACCTAATCTCTGGTAGGAGATTAATACATATTTTTCAAAGTCTTGATGTTATGAATTTCAGTCAGTTATGACTTTAGTCTCAAGGTCAGTGTCTTCAACTTAAAGGCTATTATCCAGTCATTGAACAAATGTGTTTTTTTTTTTTTAATTTTGATATATGCTTTTCTGTCACTGGAAGTGTCTCCTGAGAAGGAAGAAAAGCCACTAAATTCTGTGCCTCCCCAAAATTCAGTGAATGGAGTTCGCTTTTAACCCCCTGATAAAAATTAGGGAAAAGTGTCATTTTGAAGTTCACTCTTTTGGTCCCCAGGCAATAAAAATAACAACACCTGAAATAAATCTTTTTATGAATTTTTTTATGTTAAAAGTATTGGGTTGAAACAGTTGCTTTCTATACACCAAATTATACCTCATCATATAATTTGCAGGACTTCAATTTTTTTTTTTTAATTTTTTTTCAACGTTTTTATTTTTATTTTTGGGACAGAGAGAGACAGGGCATGAACGGGGGAGGGACAGAGAGAGAGGGAGACACAGAATCGGAAACAGGCTCCAGGCTCCGAGCCATCAGCCCAGAGCCTGACGCGGGGCTCGAACTCCCGGACCGCGAGATCGTGACCTGGCTGAAGTCAGACGCTTAACCGACTGCACCACCCAGGCGCCCCTGCAGGACTTCAATTTAAGAGACATTTCAGTGTCTAATTTCTTACTCTCTTAATGGATAAAGATGTGTTGCAGTCTTTGCTACAAAATGCCAAGATTCTGGGACCCCTGGGTGGCTCAATCAGTTAAACATCCGACTCTTAATTTTGGCCCAGGTCATGATCTAAGGGTCGTGGGATAGATCCCCACATCAGGCTTTGTGCTGAGCATGGAGCCTGCTTGGGATTCTCTCTTTCCCTCTCTCTCTCTTTCTCTGCACCTCCCCTGCTCACGTGCATGTGCAAGTGCGCACACACTCTCTCTCCTCTCTCAAAATAAACATTAAGTATATATATATATATATATATATATATATATATATATATATATACACACACACACACACACACACACACACACACACACATACACACACAAAATGCCAAGATTTTAATATGACCAATATTTGATGAGTAATCTTCAGTGTATTAAAAAATATACACATACCCACAAAAACAGGTAAATTCTGTGTCTTCTATTTGTTATTGAGAGATACATGACTAACTTTTTATTAGTTTCTTTTCTTCTGGATAATATTTCTTCAGGATCAATTTGCACTGAGACCTATAGTTATTAGACCAGGTAGATTGAAGCAAGCATGACCAAATAGATTTTTTTTTCTTTCACTAAATCTCAAGGCAACTGTTGCCATGCAATAGAGGAGGCTGAAATCCAGGCCTATGATTATATTTATTAACTACATTTGAGACAGTCTTACCTTTAATTTGTTTTTAATGTTTACTTACTTTTGAGAGAGAGAAAGAGAGAGAGAGACAGAGTGTGAGCTGGGGAGTGGCAGAGAGAGAGGGAGACACAGAATCTGAAGCAGGCTCCAGGCTCTGAACTGTCAGTACAGAGACCTGAGGCAGCACTCAAACTCACAGACTGCAAGACCTTGACCTGAGCCCAAGTTCGATGCTTAACTGACTGAGCCACCCAGGTGCCCCTAGACAGTCTTAACTTTAAATTGTGTGTGTGTATAAATATAAATATAAATATAAATATAAATATAAATATAAATATAAATATAAATAAATATAAATGTATAAATGTATGTATTTATTATAAAGCCTTGCCACCCAATGGCATTTTCATATTATTGTATCATTAATATAGTGATCACCACTTCATGGAGAAATTAGTTCAGCATTTTTATTATATTAGAGCCAAAACTGATTTGCAGTTCTTGCCTTCCTTACCTCTATGAGCCACAAAGTGTTGGTATGAGTGTGTTTATGTGCATATCAAGGATAAGAAATCATAGAGACCTATGATGAGACTGAGGAGCTATGATGGTCATGAGGTTTTACTTAGACATGGAGATACCATATTGGGCCTTTCAAAATTCAGAGAAAGTTCCCAACTGCATGAATTATCTATATTTTGAATTATTCTTCCAAACCTATTGACCCAAACAAGTTGTAAATATGTAAGGAAAATAAGTCTACTTTTGAATCCTTAGAATAAGCACCAAGATATAAGTTTGAGACACAAAGAGAAAGATTCTAGTCAAGTGACTATTTTGTATTATTTATTTTTTTAAGTTTATTTATTTATTTCATTAGAGAGAGAGCAAGGGAGGGGCAGAAGAGAGGGAGAGAGAGAATCCCAAGCATGCTCTGTGCTGAGCATAATCTCTGTGCTGAGCTACCCAGACACCCCATATTTATTCTTCATCAAGACAGTGGTAAGCTATATTTATTGATCATCCTAATTTCAATCCTCAGCTGGTGAGAAGCTTCTATACTTATTTCTCTCCTGCCACTTCTAAACTAAATTCTGTCTTTTGAAGAGGTAAGTGTAGGGGATGTAGGGCACAGCTATAGAAGGGGGATTTGTCTGAAACCTACAGTCAATCTTGAAGGCCACAATGGGGTCACAGCTTCTTGGGATGCATGTGTATTCCTGATCCTCTTGATTTCTGCTAGGGACATAAGTGCTGAACAGTAGTAATATCCAATCATAATTTTGTCACCTACTTGAAAGCAGGTTCAGTAGACAGGGCAAGTCCTTTCCTATTCTCTAACAGTGACATCAAATGTTAAGCAAGTATCATTCCTGGTTATAGACATCCTCATGAGAATTCTGTGGGCATCACATGTTGCTTTGTTGTAATATGTGCACTTCAATTTTCCGGGCAAAGTGCAGACATACTTCATGTGACTTATGTTAAGTATAAAGGGTAGCAATCACCATTTACTGTTTATAAGCTCACAACCCGTGAGAAAGGGGGAATGCATTGATTGTATGTTGAAAGTTAGAGGGCTTTCGTTCTTTATGGGGGGATTTGACTAGAGGGTTTCTGAAACCCTCAGGTTGTGATCCCTGCTATGTTAATAACAACAAGCTAACTATGTAGCCACAGACAAGTCAGCTTACCTCTTGGTCTTGTTTCTTAGTCACAGAAATGTTAAAGTGTTGAACTGGATGTTCTTGAAGGTATCCTTCTGCAAAACAAACAAAACAAAAATGATTTCGTGTCTTGTTAAATATTTTAGTCAGAAAGTTTGTTCAGTTGGATTGAAGGCAATATTTAACCAGTGAAGCTTGTTTAAGCAGTGACAGAGTCAGAGCTAAGGACCACTTCTCTGCAGCAGAAGCCTGTGTAAGTTAGACTTCCTGGAGACTGAGCAAGAGAAATACTGATTAATTAGAGACAAAAAAGGGAATAAAAAGACAGCGCTGGACCTGACCCTCAGAAGTACTGTGAAGATGTCTCGGCTACTTTCATTCTTAATTTTTGATGCTTTTGCTAACCTTTATTGTTTCTATCCATTCCATGCACTCACTGCCCCTGTCTTCTGCAGTCCTCAAATTTCCCTTCTTAGAGGATAGCGCTGAATAGTTCGCTTGTATTGTTTTTAAACTCTACCACCTGCTTCAAGACTAACTCACTTTTAAAGAGACTACTAAGAAAATTACAAGCAAGGCCTTTAGAGAAAGTTTTCTTAGGATGCATTTTCAATAACGGAACTGGTGGGTTGAAGTATGTGACCCTTAAAGGTATTGATACTACTATTAGGGCACCTAGGTGGCTCAGTCAGTTAAGTGTCTGACTCTTGATTTCGGGTTAGGTCATGAACTCACAGTTCATGAGATTGAGCCCTGCACTGGGCTCTGTGCTGATAATGCAGAGCCTGCTTGGGATTTTCTCTCTCTTGCCTTCTCTCTCTGCCCCTCCCCCACTCATGCTTTTTCTCTCTCTGAAAATAAATAAATAAACTTAAAAAAAGGGATTGATACTATTGTTAAATTAGCTTCCATGAAGTTTATACTCCTGTGGCAGAATGCCTACTTCTCTAGAATCCTACACCATTTTAAACATCTCTGAAGGTGTTTCATTTTGATATGCATTTCTTTGATGACTAGCAAGTTGGATTAAGTTTATTAGCTATTTATATTTCTTCTTCTATAAATAGACTGTTCATATCTTTGCCCATTTTCCAGTTGGTGTGTCCATCTTTTGTATTGTTGATCCGGCTCTTAGAGGAATGTCCCAACAAACAATTCAATGTTAAAACTGATACATGTCTAAAGTGAAGATATTCTATGCTGTCAATTCATATGTTCCAGATACCAAGCATGTTGGGAGCAAAGTTATTTTTATGTTGAAAGATAAAGGAACTAATTTTTCATATTTTTTAACAAATACAGCATCATTCCTGTCTCCACATGAAAAAGGACTGGATTGAGCACTAAATAAATACTTGAAAGGATACATATATGAACTTGGAAAAGAGAAAAAAAATCTGGTTAATCTGCATAATTCTCACAATATTCTTGGGCTATCATGGATACTTTGATATGTTTTTCCTACATCCCAGAGATGAGTGATTTTCAAGGTATTACTGTCAGTCTTTCTAGGATGAAGAGTTTATCAATATTGGCCTAGTGATCTCTCTTGTGTGGTAGTAACTTCTGTGCAGAGCTCATAGGTAAGGTGCAAGCATCCAGCTTCCTCTAGGATGGGGGTCTCTGCTCATCTATCTTCTCTTCTGAAGTGCTTCTTAATCTCTATTTAAAAGTGAAAGATAAATGGGAATAAAATAAGCTAGAGATTATTTGATCAATAAGAAGAGATAAAACAATAAAACCAGGAAACTACATTGAAAGCATGGAAGTGGACAAAATGACAACAAAAGATTAAGTAGGATTGTCATCTAAATTATTTATAACCAAACAATACAACAAATCTAGGATATAAAGCCTGCAGTTCAATTTCTAAAATACTTTTACAGAAATGGATGCAGAGAATATATTTGTGTTGCACAGTCAACCTCATGGTCTAAATCAGCTAATAATGCTATTTTCTCCTACTGAGACAGATGTCATTAATCAATCCAGCATTATTTCTGACTGGGCCTAAGCAAAGCCTTAGAATATCAACAAAATTCTCCAAGTAGCCATTATCAATCAAGCAGTTGGAATTTTAATGGAAAATTATTGCCATGCCATCCCACGTGCTTGAAGCATGTACCATTTAATCAATTTAGAGTTAAGCAATCTGCTTGTGTGCCACAAACTGATCCTTTTCCAAAAGTCAGCGTCTTCCTGACATGGCCTCCATGTCAGCTCTTGAGTGTCCCTTAAGAGAGAACTTCTCAACTGGAATACCAGGACACAGGAGTACGTCAAAATGGACACATATATAGGAATCACTGATCTTCCAGCATTGGGTGCGTCACTTGGAACCTAAGATTCCAGAAATCCACACTTGTAACCTCTGGCCATAGGCAACCACATCTGTTTACTCCAATGTGCTGATATCAAATTTTCTTATACATATTACAGAAAAACTGCAAAGTTTTACTTGAATTTTTGGACCAACCAATTCTGTCATAGCCAGAGGCATTTATTAGTGCTGAGGTTGTTCCTTTTTTAAAAAAAATCTTGCCTCAACATGTTAGAGCTACTTCTTTTAATGTTTTTCTTTGTAGATTTATATTTAAAAGTGGAATTTATATTTAAATATAGAATAAAAAAGATATACATATCCTATTCTGAGATTCAACTGGTTCTGCTTAGAATAGAAATACATTATGTGTGCACTTTACTAGCACATAGCTATTTCTTGGTGCAGCTCCTGGCATTCTAAGCCTTAGAGGTCCAGCAGAAAACCATGGGTATTTAAGGAACATCGTTCAACAATCTACTTTACTTTGGTGGAAGGAGATATTATAAAATGTAACTGAGATAAACTTCTCATGGAGTGATTTCTCTATTTCATTGAAATCAACTATGCTTCTCTCCTGTGATTTCTGGACAGTTATAATCATGATGTTAGATTGATTTGAATTAATATGTTGATGGAAAATATATTGTGTCTTCTTAATATATGTCAATTTTTCAGGTTGCAGTTAATTTTTAACCTATAGGTGTGTGTGTAATAGGAAGCACTTAATGAAAACCAGTTGTGAAACATAAAACCAAAGATAATTTACATATTAGATGCAAATAAAACTGCAAAGCCAATAAAAAGCAAATGAACAAAATCAGTTTAATATGACAGAGGATTACTTTTTAAGAAAGCAAATCATGCTCATATCATAAAAATGAGCTAATTTCTTTGAGCCAAGCAGACCTATCCTTCTTCCTGCCTCTTCTCTGAATCTTTTCAATCTTTTTTGAGAAACTGCTTTTGGGACAGATACACTTTCAATCTTTGAATGGCTCCCCACTGCTTACTAACATGACTCAAACTTCTCAAGTTGCTAAACAAGGTACTTTTATTTGAGTCCTGCTTACCTTTAGTCTCATCTGTATGATAATAGTCTATAATATGGACTTCCATATGATTCGTTCCAGCCATACTACACTAAATATCTGTAATCCTCAAAGATGTCACCTTTTCTCTTTTCAGTGCCTTTCCAACCTTCTGTTCCCACCATAACTTGGCTTTATTTGAGCTCATGGTCACTTCTTTAGGATTGGGTTTGAGGATCTTCCGGGAAACCCTTTGCTGTATGCTGCTCCCCGTCCTGCTCTAGCTCTAGGTAAATTGGTTCCTCCCAGCACCCTACACAGTCCTCTCTGATTAGACTTACCACATGTGCTATAAATGCTTGGTTTACTCTGTCTATAAACTTTCTGAGGGAAGGACAATGTCCTTTATGTATCCCTAGCACCCAGCAAAGAGCCTGAGCCTAGTAAATCCTTTATAAATAGTTTTGAAATGAACAAATGAAGAGCTCACACTCATATAAAATTAGCTCACATGCTTTTTTCTGGCTTATGCTTTAATTTTAGTTTAGATTTGTTTTTGCGTGTGTGTGTGGCAGGGGAGTGTCCTCATAACACTGAGTAGAGAAGCAGGATGGATAAAAGAAGATTTAGTGTAAATGAGTTACTTCCCTCAGGTGGTTTCTGTGAGAGTTTCTTGGCTTCTTTTTTCTTTTTCTTTTTTGTTTTGTTCTCACTAAGTCTTTTGTGTATACTTCCCAACTCTCTCCATCCTGTCTGACCTATGCTAGCCCTTTTACAGTCTTTCAATCTTTTTTTTTTGAAGCTATATGGTAGAGGCATCCAGAAATGTATTGCCCCTTGGAGCTAGATGATCTGTTTATTTTTGTAGACATCCAGGAGATGTTTTTACATGGTGTCACAAAATGTCAGGCCAGGCCAGTGTGTAAGTATCCAGTTAATCCAGGTGATATGTCAACGTACAAACAACAACAACAACAACAACAAGAAAACATTGAAACTTTTGGTACTAAAATGAATATCTCATCAGTATATGAATATTGTATTGATGACCAAATATAATTTTTCTGTATTCTCTATTTTACTAGTCAGTAGGTTTTCTCTAAAATTACAGAGAATCATTAACATAGTTAGGAGAAATAGAGAAATATTTGAGTTCTTTGGCAAAAGCAAATAAGAAATCTCTATTCAAATCACTAATGACAAGGGATTTTTAAAAAGTTTTTATTTAAATTCCAGTTAGTTAATATACAGTGTAACATTAGTTTCAGGTGTACAATACAGTGTTAACACTTCCATATATCACCCAGTGCCCATCCCCTCACCCACCTCCCCTCTGGTAACCATCAGTTTGTTCTCTATCCTTAAAAGTCTGTTTCTTGATTTACCTTTATCTCTCTTTTTCTCCCTGTTCATTTGTTTTGTTTCTTAAATTCCACATATGCGTGAAACCATTTGGCATTTGTCTTTTTGCGTGTGTTTTAACCTGTATTAACTTTTGTGGATAAGAGTAATTTCTAAAGAATTTGTCAGACATCATTGGCATATTTAAGAAAAACTGGCTGCCATAAATATTGTTATGTAGAATTCCCAAACTCAGAACTGAATCAGAATTGGAGACTGTTCTGTGAACTCACTAACTTTAAACTTCATTTATTCATTTATACAATAAATATTTATAAAGTGTCAAACATGTGTCCAGCATTCTTTTAGGTCCTGGGAACATCAGTAACAGGAGAAAAGCCTATTGTTTTACTAAGTACAGTCTTCCTCAGTCTTAATGGTAATATTTTTGTATGATCATGAATTTAATTATATATTTACAAATCATTTTGGGGAGTAGACAGTGTAAATTAAAATATTTTGAGATGGTTTCTGGGACCCAGTCTGAATGATATAAAACTGCAGTTCTTCACACAGGAAATTGCAAGCTACTCTCTGGAAATACCTGAACACAGAGTTGTGAAAACAATAGGCACTGGCTTGGGAGCAAGATTACCTATCTGGTGCCTGGTCCTCTTCTGCTCTACTAGAAACTGGTTGTAGGATTCTGGACTAGTGGCTGGATATCCCATTCTTCACTGAATAAAATTAGATTTCCCCTAAATGTGTTTGCTTTCCATGACTCACAGAATGTACTAATTTGCTAATGAAAAGTGCCCCTTAATCACTTAATCACTGTCACCTCATCTATATTCCTAAACTTGTAATGGCTACAACATACCAAGGAAGATCAGTTGCAAAAGCCATGTGAGTCTAAGCATTCCTGTAAACAAGGGCATAGTCAAGGAAAAGTAATTTAGAGGGTCACAGAGCGTATTTGTTGACTGTCAGTATACATAATCTGTTACTGGCTGTACATACAAGATAGCAACCAGATTTAAGTTTTTACCAAATGTCATGAAACCTTCAATGTACTAATAAGAGCAATAGAGAATATGAGCAAGGGAAATGAAGGTATAATGCAAAAATCTTTTGTCCCTGATTCTGCAAACTGCTGAGAGAAATCTCTGGTCACACTTCTAAAGGGAATTGCATTCCAAACTACACCTGAACCAAGCAGAAGATGGTCTCATCTATCAAGGACCATCAACACTTCACTACTGTCCATGTACTAGAATAAATTACTTCAACAACACACATTTCTGGGAACATCGTATTTACTGAGAAAAGCAATTAATCACTTAAATTTATATTTGAATGAAATGTGTTTCCAGGAAAATATTGTAATTTTATTGTGCCTTTTATATTTAACCACACAAATTAGATGACTTGAAATAAAAAATGGATTTTCAAAAAAAGCTATTACTTAAGATTGCAATCTATACAATCACCTAAAACCAACTTTATCCTGTGAGGCTTAATTTTATTGTAACTCAGGCATATATACATGCATACATTTTCATTCACTTTAAGCTTGTACAACATGTTTGTATTAGCAATATAACGTAGTATCTTTCAAGCTTTAAAATGCAACTTTAAGCACCTTTTAAAAGCAAAGTTAACTGGGAGATTTCTTGTTTGTGTGATCATTTCCTATGCTTTGATTTATAACTTTATTTTTATGACAAGTTATTTTTATGGATCTTTTGCCATTTAATATAACAAATAATTATTAAGGGATATTGTTCAAGGAAATATATAATTTTAAATTTTAAAAAGGGGGGAGACCATGCATGCTTTATTAAGTTCATTTTCAGTAAAACAGATAACAATAGTCTAAATCCTGATCATTAATAAGTATTCCAAAACTCTAAATCGGTGAGATGAATTTAAGTTTCACATAACATGACATTTTTGCAAATACTAAAATTTGCCATAAATTATTGTTATTCAAAAATTCTGTGGTCTTTCTTCATGATAATTTCCTATGCATAATTCAGTGTAGTAATATTGTCTTTCCATTTTGTATTTGTTAAAATGTACTAATCCTAACACCTTAATAATTTCTTTACACCCATTTTGTTGGAGAAATGATAACCAGCTGTGATAAGAACCTTCATCAGCATCTTCTACATGCTAGACTTTCAGGCCTTGTACTGAGTTCTTTGTGTGCATTGTCTCATTTAATCTGCCAATAATCCTTTGAGATAGTACTCTACTGTAATTGTATTTTAATATTTTCTTAGTGATGTTAAACATTAGTGTTATGGGGAATATTCTCTTATAGTTTATTCTTGTTACTAAAGACTATTTGCATATTTCTTTGTGTATTCATCTATATTTATTGAATATCTGTCTGGGCAGTGCTATAAGTGCTAGAGATTTGGTACTTGCTGAGGATATATTAATGAATAGAACAGGTAGGGTGTCTACCCTCACAGAGCTTATATTTTAAAGTTGTAGAACAGACACTAACCATATAAGCAAATAATATGGTAATTCCAGTTAATGATTGGTAACATGAAGAAAATAAAGCAAGGTAATGACTGGAGAAGGACAACAGGGAGTAAGGAGTGAAGAGTGAGGATACTTTGGACAAATGGTCGGGGATGGATTACCTAATGAAGTAGCATTTAGGCAGACACAGCAAGGGCATCTGAGTGGAAAGCATGGGAAAGACCTTAGGTAGGAATGAACTTGTTATTTTCAAGAAACAAACAAAATTGGCAATAGTGACTTAAGGTGAATGAGAAAAAGAATGGTGCAAAGTGATGTCAGAGAGTTGGGCAGGAAGCCAATCAGTCAGCAAATTGTAAATTTTAGCTTTAGAGTTTGGATTTGGTTTGTTAAGGACAAGTATGTGAAACTCGGGTTTAATTGCAACTGTGTGATCTCTATCCTTGTTTGGTTTACTTTCACTCCTGACTAGGGCACAACTTTTTACAACTCTGTAAAGTTAGACATTAACACAGTGGAAACTGATGAGATGAGGTGATTTTCTTCTCTATCCAGTAAAAACATGGGACCACCTTTGTAGCTGCTTAAGTGATTTCCATCGTCAATAGATCTGAACAGGGTGAAATTCCCTATTACTTTTTGTTTTAGCACAAATTATTACTATTAGTACCATTATTATTAAATATGTCTTAATTGTTGCTCCTATTGAAAATGATCTGTTTCTGTGTCAAGAACACATATAAATATTGGGCCTCTAATCTCTGTTTTCTATATATACACTGTTAAACCTTACCTTGCTTTGACCTCCTTGTCTTTTCTTTTTGAAGTTAATCTCCTAATGCATTTTGAGACTATTTCTCACTCTTTATTATCCTACCACCTCTTTCACATTTGGTGCATTCTTTTTCCTATTCTTTTGTTAAAGCTTCCTGTGTATTTTTTTTAATAAAAGTTACAGATTTTGTCTTCTTTTAAATGTGTCAAATAGTTATCTGAATTTTTTTTCTGATTTCTACGTTAAATCATTTTTCCTCTTCTTCACTTACAGTGAAACCAAGGTAGGTTGCGTGGTTGATCGCTGATGGATGCCTAGTTCATATCCATATTCTTACCATCTATATTCATATTGTGTAGCTGGGTTCATTTTAAAGAAAAATCTACTTATGTTCTTATCTGCCTGGTGTTTATACAATCTCATCCCAAGGAAAGCATTCCATGTTTTATATATATGTATTTCTACATTGCAAAACTCAATATGTACTGCTTTTATAATGTTTCCCTATATTTCCTCTATATTTACACAGGGAAACATACATTTTCATAATGCAGTATGACTTCCCTTCCTTTTCATTTACTCATTTTCTAGGAATTATATGCTCCAAATAAATATAGAGGAAGAGATATTTAATAAGAAGGAGAAAGTAAGAAAAACACCCTTCTTGCTCTAGTAGGTATTTGTCAGAGACATGGAATTGAGGGATGGTTTCTGGATAATATATTTTATTTCAAAATCTGAATGCATAAAGTTGGGTAACTTAGTTTATTTTCTTCCAGTAAACCCTAGTAAGCCTCCAACTGATTTCATGATTAAATTCCACTGACTTTGTCTTTATAGCCTAGTAATAGGCGGTCTGGTCAGTCGTACTTTTTAGTGTTGTAATGGGAATTAAAATAGGTATATTAGGAACTTCTTATTATAAGATGCTGTTTTTGCAGTGGTCTGCCAAGAATTTTAATTTACTTACTAGTGATATGATGATTAAGCATTATTTTAATAACATCTGATTTATGACTTTTTCCCCTCAACTCTGTATAGTCAGCTATGAAACTTAAAGGTATAAAACTAACATAAATATTTTAAATCTCATAACCAGGATAGCATTCTAACTGCTGTGGGGTGATCATTTCTTTGACACTTTTCTTTTAAATCATAAAAGATCCCGATAACACTTGGAACCCATTGTGATAGATTTCAAAAGATTAAAGAAACTGAGAATGTACACAATGTTCCAGAATGAATAAGGCAATGATGTCATTTGAACAGTTGTAGAGAATACCTTATGGTAAAATGAATTGGTCCAGTGTACTTTTTGAATATAAAATAAGATTATCTAACCAATGACCTTGTATTGTCTGTATCAAAATTCTAAAATGTGCTTCTATTTTTTTTCTCCTCATTTGAATAAATAACTATCAATGGAGACTTTATTTGAGTAGCACATAATCATGGTAGAATAAGTAGTCAAGTCAATTAAAAGAATTGGACAAACTGAGGTCAATGGATTGCTGAATTTTTACAGAAGCTTAGTAGATTTATTCGCAAACTAGAACAAGATTAATTTGTTTTACCTGATTTTGTTTACAGATATTTACAACAAATTAATATATCACTGTCAATCAAAACCTTTTCTCATTTACACTAAATTTCTTATTTTAAAATGTATATATCTAAGATTCTGTTTTCTTAAGTAACTTAGTTATACATGAAGATATTCTGACCACAATGAATTATAAATTGTTTTCTCTTCTGTGTATTCTGAATATCATCCTTAGATATTTAATTACAAATGCAAAATTTTATCAAACTCTATAGTTGTGGAGGTATCGACAGATACATTTCCAAAAGTCATTAGGAACTTCATTTGCTACTCTGTTACTTAAAGAAACAAGAAGGAAGGAGAGGAGGGAGGGGAAGGCACACAGGCAAGCAAGCCTGTGAATACCTATCTATTTGCAAAAGTTGTCTAAGGTTTCATTGATTTATAAATGTCTTCTATTTTTACTTCTAAAAATATTTGCTACCACTACTTTAATTTGCTTCAATAAGTTCTCAGGTGGAGTGAATCTCACCTAGAGATTATTGTCTCATCTTGCATGTAAAAAATTCTATATCTATGTTAAATTTAAATTCAAGTGGGATTTATTATAAGTGAATTATTTATAATGTATAAATATAAAACTGTAGAAAATCAAGTCATAATTTAGCTTTATTTAATCAAGTGAATATTTTTTTTCTTTTTTATTTCAACCTCTCTGTCCCAAGAAACTACCAAATTGTTTCAGATGGCTTATAAATTCATTAATTTACATAGTTCAACAGTTTTCACTTATAAAACAATAAATATGAATGAGCTATTGAATACATTTTAGCCAATTTACTTTGGAAGCAATTCTTTTTCTTGTTTTTAGACATACTTGAATAACTTGTAAACTTGCAGAAGGAATACTATGACATAATCAGATTATGCATTTGTTAACATACTCTTTGGGGGAATATGCAAATTATAAGAGTAACACCATAGCCTGCAACAGTTTAAAGATAAAAGTCCTCTTTCAAGGGAAAGATTCAGGGGATGGTTCTGAAATGTGAAGGGCCAGACCTTTTTTAAAGTAGAAAAAATAACCAACTAGAAACTAATGTAATTATATTAAGTGTTAAGCTTTGGGAAGAGATGGGGAAGGTAGCGTAAGTTAAATTCCATTTTTTTTATTATGTCAGGGTACCAATTTACATTATCTAAATATTTGATAAATCTAAAAGATAATTGTTAGAAACACTAAAAGGAGGAATGCTTCAATAGAGTGCCTCTGGGAGGCAGGCTTGAGGGACTACGGAGAAGGATCGGAGTTAATTACTTTTCCTCATAAATTAAAGTGTTCTTTTCATTTGTTGCCATGTGCATACATTATTTTGATACTAACAGGTTTTTTTTAAGTTTATTTATTTTGAGAGAGACAGAGTGAGCAGGGGTGGGGCAGAGGGAGAGGGAGAGAGAGAATCTAAAGCAGGCTCCGCACTGCCAATGCAGAGCCTGATGTAGGGCTCCAACTTACAAACCATAAGATCATGACCTGTGCAGAAACCAAGAGTCAGACACCCAACTGCCTGAGCCACCCAGGCACCCCAATAATAACATTTTTAAGTTTAGTATCTTTGGAAAATATCCTGTGTTTCATACAAAAGATCCTGGATGTCTGAGTTACAAGCCACCAGAAGGAAGCACACAGAAACCCTGCTTGTGGACCCAATTACTGCAAAAGAAAATTCAGGAGACTTCAGTCTTCTTTCCCTACATTTACTTAGTGCTTTATTCGAGAAATGTTTATGGAGTACGTATTCATGCTAGGCATTATGTTAAAGCACTGGGGAACATTGTGGACAACAGTACATGACATCTCTGCCTCATGGGGCTTGTAGTCTAGAGAAGATGGACAAATAATTTCACAAATAGAAGTAGATTTTTTTAGCATATTCACATGGTATAGTGTGCACATACAGCAGGTGGCTCCAACCTAGACTTGAATGGGGGAAGTGAAGTCTGGGAGAGCTTTCCTGAGATAGGGACAATAGGTCATCTGAGGCCTAAGTGGACTAACTTAGAGAATTTAGCAGGTGTTTCAGGTGCAGAATGAGTGGAATAGGTTACTACCCTATGGCTGGAACAAACATGGAAAATCAGCATACATTAAACAAATCTGTCTGCAAAAAGAGAGAATGTTCTATGATGGAACACGGGCAGAGAATAGTGGAACAGACTTTATGGGCATGTTTACGATTCTAGTCTTTAACATAATTGCAATGACAAGCCATTGAAATGTTATAAGGATCATACCTGTGTTTCATTTGAGATGCAGTGTTGAAGGCAAATTAGAAGGGCAGAAGAACAGATACAGTGAAGGTAGTGAAAGATCATGTCAATAGCACAGGAAAGTGATGCTGGTCCCCAAGACAAAGTGACAGCAGTAGAGATGGAAACAAATGAATGTAATTATCAGGTACATATTGCGAGGGGACAGCAGTGTTCTCTATTATATTGGACATAGGAGGTATGTTTTTGGCATGCATAAGCAGATGGATTGAAAGACATTATGCTAGAGGAACAGCTTTGAATTATGTTCTTCCTTCATTTGGTTTGGTGTAGTGTGATCCTTGCAGATATTCAGGAAGAGAGTCTGTTGGATATGCCAGTCTGGAATTCAGAGAAGAGTGTGGACTGGGGATAAAATTTTAAATTTCATGTATGTTGAAATTAAAGGACTGGATATGGGTGAGCTGTTTCAGGGAGAAAAACTGAAGTGAAATGCAAACGAACCTAAAACAGGTAACTGTGAGATTTTCAGCATGTGATAAAACTGTATAGGGAAGAAGCTGAATAAGCAAACCAGAAGGAGAAGTGCTCGTGATAAAAGAATGACTTATGAGGAGCACTTTCATTTGATGATGAAAAGGCGGGGGATGGGGGTGGGGGTAGGTAAGAATATGCCTATGTCTGAAAAGCAGCTACAAGCTATGATGACCAAAAACCTGGAACAAAAGTGGCTGAATTTTCTTTGTTAATAAGTTATTTTTAAAACAATGTAATATCACTGACTCATTGGTCAGTGATTCTGCTCAACAATAAGAGAACAAGTTGTCAAAGCCACTGGGAGATTAACTGTGCAGAGGCTATTAGAAATTGTGGGCAAGAAGTCAGAGGTTGATCTGCAAACCCCAAGTGCAGGAGAGATTAGAGTCAAATAATGAGTTAACATGGCCAGATTCTAAAAGACTAGATGAATTCTGTAAACATTGGTTTATGATAGCAAGCCTCTTCTACATGCCCAAGGCTCTGCTCTCCTCAAAGTCTTTCTGAATTCTGGTACTGATAAATGTTATTTGACTGTCTGAATTCAACACTTGCCTTATATTAAACCCAATTCAACTTCTACTTTAAAGTTGATATCCAAGTGTTAGAACACCCTTTACTAACTTATAGTCTTTTTTTCCCTTTTTATGCTGAAGATGACACAAGATGTGTGTGCGTGTGTGCTTCATATAATTTTGTTGTATTGGATTCTACATTGCACTAAATAAGCAAGACATTCAATGGATAAGTGGATGTTGGGCATTTTTAAATGGGTCTTTATTATAAGGAAGGCTGTTAATGTATGTTATAGGATAAAGGGGGGAAAATAAACCTTTAGTATTTGGATAGCTGTTTCAGAACAATTCAGCCAAGCAGAATGGTGTTCATTGTTTTTCTTGCTATCTATTGGTAATCTCTTAGATATTAATCATCCTTTCCAAGAAATGAGCTATTTTTAAATATCTCTTTGGTTGGCATTATCATTATTAAACTTAAAAAATGTGACGGAAATCTCCGCAGATAATGTTGTGAATATTCCTATTGATGAGTCAGTTTCGTCACTATATAAGGCTTAAATGAGTGCTTATCTCAAAAACAGAATAAAGAAGACCCAAGTTTTTAAAAAAACATTTTCACTTTTTTATTTTTCTTTTGTCAAATTGTTTATAAACTTTAACCATTCCTGAAATTTTCAAACTAATCATTTCAAGCAGTGTGGGACGTTTGGCTCACTACTTAATTCCTGGTATACCTAGTATTCAAATGACTAACTTAATTTAATTTAATTTTTTTAATGTTTATTTTTGAGAAAGAGAGAGATAGAGCATGAGTGGGAAGGGGCAGAAAGAGAGGGAGACACAGAGTCCAAAGCCGGCCCCAGGTTCTTCGAGTCCCAACACAGGGCTCGAACCCATGAACTGTGAGATCATGACCTGAGCTGAAGTCGGATGCTTAACCGACTGATCCACCTAGGTACCCCTCAAATGATTCATTTTAATTAAAAACCCGGAATATGTGGTATGTGCTAATTTTGAGGGTATGATCACTAACTGAAATATAACGCCTTTTATAAAATTACCCTGATGCAAAGGTAGTCTCCAATTATACTATCAGACAAGCTGTCCTAGAGGTCATGAACCAGAGAGGCTTGCAAACCAAATTAAATTGCTCAATCACGTGGCTCATTAAGTCAATTTAAAACACATAGGGAGAAGCAAGGGGCAAGAGATAAGATGGGTTAACATACCTAGGATAAGGAGCAGGCAGCTTGGAAAGACCCCAACGCCTGAATTCTGAATTCTCACAACCTGAATTCTAAGGTATGAAATGTTCATACTTCCTTTCTGCCACATCAACTTTCCCGAATAATTGTGTAATTACAAGGTCCAGAGTTGTGGTTTTGAGCAAGGGACCCATAGAGGGGGACATACTCTAGCCCAGTAACAGACATTTGTTTTATAGGAAAGACAGGGGAAAGTATGCCTGGTTAATAGCTATAGCTTGCCAACTAGCTTGCTGAATATAGGCTCTATTTGTGTGTGTTGAGCAGAGGACATGTGGAGCCAGAATCCTTTTCAGCAATGGCTGGTAGAATTAAGGCCTTAATGAACATTAAATGCTCATATATTTTTAGTATATGAGTATTTAGTGCACAGGAGCCTTATGTGTATTTAATACTTCTTAAATATTCCGTATCTCTTGGTCCCTCCATCTTTTTCTATCCATGTTTAACACACACATAACCTACTTATTAACTACTTATCTATATTTAACATACTGTGGAACATCTAACATCTAACATACATTTTGCTTATGTTTTCTGCACAAAAATTCAAACATCTTTTTTTTAATAAAATTGAATATTTTCAAAAGCAAAGCCTTTCCCAAAACTTAAAGCCAAATGTCTTCTCTCTATTATGACATGTCAGAAATTTTAGTGCAGGTTATAGTCAAAAGCACATTATTCAAAATATGACTTTGAAATGTGCTAAAGTAATGTTCCTTCAACTCTGAACTTCAGGTTGATAGTTGCAGATATATCAAAAGAGCAAACATTAAAGTAGTCTTGATTTTAGTGTAGACCCAAGTTCAAAATCAGTGAAGGTAAAGAGCCTACAGAGATACAAGGTTTTACATATATGTATATTTTTTAAGTTATGCAAGAAAATGCTTACTGTTCACTTAGCTAAGAAAATAAAGGTATGCAAAACCTTTAGAGATTGAATATTGATGAGTTCTCCTCTTGGGACACTGATTAGAGGAAATTTAGAATAAATGATAAACATTAAAACTGATCAAAAGGAAGCACTTTTAAGTAGAAAAGTTTCCTTATGGGATTATAACTGTAAGGTAAACTTTTCCTTATTGACTTTCTTCTTGGATTCTCCTCTCTATGTATCTGTAAACATAGTCCTATACACCCATGTTTATACACATATGTCGTTTTAATAAGATAAAATGAAAAATACCATGTAACATTGCTAACAGCAAAATAGCTCAACCACAATTTATACAGAAAATATAGAATGTGAGAAAATAATTAACATAATGGGGAATACTAATACTAAAACAAACTAAAAACTAAACAAGCACCCTCACAAAGCATTAACACATAATGTAATCCAGCCCTGAAAGCTTTTTAAAACTACCAAAATAATGCAACATGATACAAAGATAAAGAAAAAAACCTCAACACCAAATTCTGGTAAAGTTGTTTTAAAATGTGTACACCAAATCATTGTTATTGCTATAAGTAAATGAATGCGGCCCTCCTAGAATACTAGAAGTAAGGCAATACATAGCAAGAAACATAAAGATGTTTATGCCTTAGGATAACAATTCTAATCAGATGTATATTTCAAATAAATACATCAACACATGCAGAAATATTGTACACATTTATTTTTCCAATGGTTTTCTAAAATGGCATATGGATTAGAACAAAAATGTTAATACTTTAGCAATGCAGTAATACATACGATGGAGAATTGTGGTCAAAAACAAAATAGAAAATGGTGCAGGTGCAGTTGTTTTTTCTTTTGTAAGTATGCATATGTGGGATTTTTTCCTAAGCAATAGTTTTCACAATTAGGTGTAGCCAAATTAATTAATTTTGAAACATAATTTGCATCTGAACGCTGCATTTGGTTGTAGTTGAACCAGCAGTCGGTTACTGGAAACATCTTTGTGGAAAGTAGCATTGGACTTTATCGTAACAATTAATGATAAAGGTTGTATAATACAGGAGGTATCGTGATAGTTTCAAAATTACTGACATTAAGGGGAAGGAGGTCTTATTTACTTTTGAAAAAAGTGAGGTGTAACAAAATACTAGATTTTCTCAATGACGTTTGGGTTTCATAACTGTATACAGAGAGTTATAATATAAACTCAAGAAAAGAACAAAGCTATTGCCAGCATGAAAACGCTCTTAAGTTTCCTATCCATTCAATCAGTTCTTATACATAATTTTTTTTAAAATACTTTAAGGCCTTAGTTATGCAGAACAGAATGTATCAAATGAGTTGACTACAAAAAAAGTATGCAAGCTCTGTTTGTGACTCAAGGATACATGAACATATGTGGATGATAATGTGTGAGACAAAGAGCGATAGGAGGTTGAGTCACTTAAATTGCCACATTAAATGATTGTATAATATTATTTTTGAAACATAAAAAGATTTAAAAGTATAAATCTGAGGGATAAATCGATGTTAAGTTGGACTTTACAGAGTGCTAAGCAATTTTTTCAGGATGTGTTAAGTAATGAAAACCTTCATAAATTCAGTTACAGTTGGAATCTAGCTGAATAATGAATGTCAGTTAAGAAGTCCAGCTAGAAAACTAGCAGGAAAAATGCAGAGGAAAAGAGCAAAGTAGTCTAGCCAGCCACCAAAACTGTCCAAAATATAATGGTTTCTAAAATGTCCAATAGATAATACTAACTCCTTTTTATGAGACAAGGCAATGTAAACTAAGATGCATCTGCTTAGTTAATTACTTAGAAGCAGAAGAGAATAAATAATTATTGAAGTAATTCTGAGAGTGGACATAATTAGCACCATTAATCATCGGCCATAAATTATTTAATTCAATAGTCCTGGAAGAAAAATTAGTATTGTAGTCACTTTTGCATTTAAAACTCATCATCATAATGCTGTCAGCTGGAATATATGATGCCTTCGAATATATATATTTTTTTAAAAAACTGGTTTGGTTCAATTAATATTGTGAAGATACATTAAGTTCTACTGAGTAGGATAATGAGTTTAAGAAAGCCAATTCAGTAATTATCTCAGTTCTAGAATTTTTATTAGACATAAACCCATTAGCTCTCCACACCCCCACAGAAGCTCTAACTCATTGACACTATAATTAAAAAAAATTTAAATAGAGTGTTCAAATAAGGTAGAGGGAACATATGTAGAATGAGATTATAATATCAGTTTTTTATAACAGCACTTAGAGTTGTCTGAAAGAAAAAAGATTAAATGTTTAGTGTGTAATATGTATCTAGTTTTACCTGTTTTGAAAAATCCTGATGTATACTGATGGGAGCCTATAAATACTGTGACTGGACAAAACAACTGTGTATTCATAGCTAGAGTAGAGGAGAATACTTTTAACTTTTCCTGTCTACCCTCTTAGTGCTACTTAGGGCCTTGGAAACAGACTGACAAAAAATAGATTAACAAGAGAAAAAGGGAGATTTGGGGGGTGGGTGAAATAGGTGAAGAGAATTAAGAGTACACGTGATGAGCACTGAGGCATGTATAGAATTAGCAAGTCATATTGTACACCTGAAACTAATATAACACTAGATGAATTACACTTGAATTTAAAAAACAAATAAAACAATTTTTTAAAAAAGGACAAACCAAAAATTATTACCATGTGACTCATGCCTACACATAGGAGTGATGAGTAACTCAAAAGGGTGATTAGAATTTGGGATTATATAGCATCATAAAAGAACAATACATTTGTAGACAAGTGACGAAGGAAAAGGACTTTGGTTTCTAGGGGCAGCACAGTTTGGAATGGTAAATAGGGAACTAATGAAAGAAAAAGGCTAGCTAGTAAAGTGGGTTATGTAGATTTTTCTGGTGCCTTTTGGGACTGATAAAGATCTAGAGTTGTTTCTGGTGATTAACGTTTGCCCTCTTTGATACAGAGGTGAGGAGACACCTTTACAAATTTATGTCCTGCTTTTAGACAAATAGGGGCAGGGCAGAGAACTTTTCTCATATCTGCTTCTCAGTTGCACTCAATTCAAAATAATCCTTCTGCCAAAGTGGCATAATTTGGGGGGGGGTATGTTCTGCTACACTTCACCAGCTGGGGAAAAGAGTTTCGTGCCTTAAAGGCTCCTGAGACTTTTAATGTAGGTCCACTTAATAGATGATCCAGGAGCATCTGGGTGGCTCAGTCGGTTAAGCGTCGGACTTCAGCTCAGGTCACGATCTCACGGTTTGTGGGTTCGAGCCCCACGTCGGGCTCTGTGCTGACAGCTTGGAGCCTGGAGCCTGCTTCAGATTCTGTGTCTCCCCTCTCTCTGCCCCTCCCATGCTCATGCTCTGTTTCTGTCTCTCAATAATAAATAAACGTTAAAAAATTAAAAATAGATGACCCAGAATACTTGGAAAGCCTCAGAATCTTGATTTACATCAGGGATGGTGGGGAGTTTTGGTGAAAGGAACTAAAATAGATGGGAAGGGTAAGAGGGGAGATGAGCAAAGGGCACTAGAGTTCTGTCTGTACCGGTTGGGTTTGAGAAGAGTTTGGGGGATCAGGAGAGGTGGATAACTGAAGTGCATGAGACAAAAAAAAAGAGAAATAAATGAAGAGCATATTAAAGTGCATTTTTGAGATTAGTTATGAGATTAACCTTTCATATTTTGGAAAGATTTTAGGAACAATTGAATTTGTTTTTGTCTGCTGAACACCAGACTTCAAGTAGGTGGGCCTCCAGGAAAGAGCCAACAACCCTGCACTGGGTAATATGTAGACATTTTCTAATGGGAAGTGTCTAGTGAATTACTCAGCTAAATTAAAAAAAAAAGTTTCGAACTTTTTTCAGGTTACTGTCCAATGAATCGTTATTGGATTCAATGTTAAGTTCTCATACAAGTAATATGTGGTTGGATTACATTTCTAAAGTGTGCTGAATGTTGATATTCTTCCCTAATGTTCCTAAAAATGGGAATTTTATGAGATTGAATGCTAAATTCCATTTTTCTTCCTCTGAGCAATGCAGAGCCTAAAAAGAAGTAAGTGTAAAATCTGTAATGTTGCTTGGGTTGTTCACATTCTCATTACCCCTGGAAGATGGTGTGGCAACATTTATTTTGAATTTAGAAGTGATTGATACATAATAGCCTAGTTGGTGCTGGTGGATGAAAAACAGTGGGGTCTATGACAGTGATGTTCCAAGTGGAGAAGGCAGATAATGGAAGGAAGAGAAACACAGATCAGAGTACTCTATTTTTCCACTTGGTTTAATATTGCTTTGAAAAAGAGATTCTGCAATAGTTCAGCTTCAGGCACTGAAATTAAATTGTTATAGTTTTGTAGCTTGTGTTAAAAATCAAAGGCACTAGAATGTTTGCACTACTGAACCCAATGACAGGTAACTGAAAGTCTGTCATAGCTTACCTGTAGCAAATGGGCTAAACCTTAGCATCTCTAGTGATCACCATTTTGTTTTTGTTTTTGTTTTTTAATTTTGTTTTGAAGGTTCTGAAGTCACAGATACACAAGAGAGATTAAATAATTTACTCTAGTTCATACAGCTGTACATTGTCTGGGCTGGGATTCAGACCCAAACATTCCAGCCAGTTTCACAGAGAATTCTCATGACCCTTATACATGTTGCCTCTGGGGGAAAAAGAACTCACTGAGAGAGAGGCCAGCTCTGCCTAAGCAGTCTTCTTCTCAGTTCCATACGAAGAAAGTCCTTGAAATTCTTGTCTTGAAGGGGTTACATGAATTCAATTAGACTTATCCTGGAAATAAGTCAGTATGGCAGGTATTCCAATAATTCACTTATATGTCCTCTGGTTCATATTTCTCAATAAAATAAAGTAAAATATACAGAAAAGCCAAAAGGCAGGTTAAATTATGAAGTGATTCTCTAGGAATCAAGCTTTGGAAAGCTCCTGGAGAAAATTATCCAGCCATTTCCTTTTTCTAGTATAATGCAGAATCTTAACCAAATGTACCAGTCTTAGGTGACATTCATTTTGATTCAAGTAAATTCTTAAACATGCCTGATGAAGATTAGGAAACAAAATAATGCCAACATGTTCCAATTTTGTTCCTCTGTGCCTTCTTTGGGTGTTTTTTTAAGATTTTTTTTAACCTTTATTTATTTTTGAGAGAGACAAAGACAGAGTGAGAGCAGGGGAGGGGCAGAGAGTAAAGGAGACACAGAATCTGAAGCCGGCTCCAGGCTCTGAGCTGTCAGCACAGAGCCTGATGCGAAGCTCGAACTCACAGACTGTGAGATCA
Source organism: Felis catus (assembly GCF_018350175.1). Taxonomy (NCBI): domain Eukaryota; kingdom Metazoa; phylum Chordata; class Mammalia; order Carnivora; family Felidae; genus Felis; species Felis catus. Next base: position 90,860,893 of record NC_058376.1, on the reverse strand, counting down.
TGACCTGAGACGAAGTCAGACGCTTAACCAACAGAGCCACCCAGGTGCCCCGGGTGTTTTTGATCATTGGTCTGTTTTTTTTCCATGATGATTTGGATTTTTTTCCATTATAATCTGGTATTTTTAAGAATTTGCTACCAACTTTATAATGTATAGAAATATGAAAAGAAAAGAAATATGAAAAAAGTATTATAGGGCACAAAGGAAGGAAAATAAAACTCACCTCAGTGGTAAGAGACGAAGGAAGATTATAAGATACCTTACAGAGGAGGTAATATTTCCAATGTCCAATTAAAAAAAGATAAAGTAATAAAGCATGCAGTTATAGTAAACACTCTGAGACCCAATTATACACAACCACTATAAACCAGAAAAGATCCCTTTGAAAATTTATTTTTTTTAATTTATTTATTTATTTTGAGAGACAGAGAGAAAGAGAGTGTGAGCAGGAGAGTGGTAGAAAGAGGGAGAGAGAATTGCAAGCAGGCTCCACCCTGTCAGCCCAGAGCCTGATGCAGGGCTTGGTCCCATGAACCATGAGACCATGACCTGAGCCTTAATTGAGAGTCTGATGCTTAACAGACCCAGCCACCCAGGTGCCCCTAGATCTCTTTGAAAATTACAAAAAAAATCTTTTGAATGTTTCCTTCAGATGTAAGGAACGGATTAGATTAGATTTGCCAGGACTTGATTTCCTCATATACAAAATCCATACACTGGCCTAATAACCCAGTGAATGTCTTTCAACTAAGGCTACTCATCAGCACCACTCACGAAGCCTTATAAAGCTAGACATGGCAGCATTTAGATGATTTCCCATACCTTTACTATCATTAAAATAATAGCTATCTTCTTAAGTACTTGCATATATAGGGGAGGGGGAAAATGCCCTTCTTTTTTAGTTTCAGTTTCCAGAGTCTGTGAATCAAACTGATAAAAGACACATTGATGGGAGAAAAGGTTTACTTTGTATGCATGTGGGAATCTCACAGAAAAGGAGTAAAAACTCCAAAGATGAGGTTAAATATGGGGGCTTATATGCAATTTTAACGGAACAAAAATTGTGAAGTAATTAGAGGAATGGGGATATATTTGCATTTCTAACGGTGGTAAATCGTGGGAGGGTAAATAGGTGAAACCAATGCAAGAGAAGGGTGGTTTAGTGATATTTATTAAGCAGATTCAAGTTTGTTATTAAGAATCATCCTCTTCTTCCTGATAGGGGAAAGGGAGACTCCTTTGCAAGTGAAACTTTATGTTAATTTTACCAAGGGGTGTTTATATACTGCTTTTAGAAAGGAGCAGGCAAAGAGCTAATTGCCTTTAGCCCTAAACAATCCTTACGTCAAAATGGCCTATTTTGGTGTGGTATACTCTGATCCCCTTCTGATTTTTACCTCTTCTGCATGTTTTGGCCCTGTTACAACTCTGTGTAATGTGGCCCTATACATCTTCCACTTTTGCTGAGGTGAGAACTGCTTGGATGATACCCTTTGGGTTCCTGAACTTAAATTCCTGTATTCACAGAGGGTCACAGAATAGAAGCAAGAATTGTGAATGATTACAACCTTAATTTAAAGTTGTCGACTGTTTCAGAGTTGAGATATTCATCAAGACCAGGTAAGGTGGTAGGTGTACAGTTGGGGTCAACGTTTGTTTTAAATTTGGAGATTCTTTTTATTTATTTTTTTTTATTTTTTAATGTTTATTGATTTTTAAGAGACAGAAACAGGGCATGAGCGGGGGAGGGACAGAGAGAGAAGGAGACACTGAATCCTAAGTAGACTCCAGGCTCTGAGTTGTTAGCAGAGTCTGACACGGGGCTCGAACCCACGAAGCGCAAGATCACGACCTGAGCCAAAGTCAGACACACAACCGACTGAGCCACCCAGGCGCCCCTGCAGATTCTTTTGGAATATATAATCTATACATTTGAAATTTCAAAATTTATTTCTGTTAATAGCCAAAGTTAATAAACAAAAACTTTTGAAAGCATTTTTGAAAGCACAATTGTTTCAAAAGTTAGCATATACTCAAGTTCTAATACCCATATTGGAAAAGCATTGTAAAGTTAAACACCTCCTTTTTCTAAAGTTGAACATATTAAGTGCTTAGACAATATCATTTCTTAAAATTCCTCTAAGTTTTAATATTCCAATTTGTCTCTTTAAGGAAGGAATTAAAAAGCGAGGATCAGGGATTGGATTTGTTAACTGGCAATAAAACCAGTGAAAGATCTGGAAGTGATGAATATGTTCAGGACCTTAATTGTGGTGATAGTATCATAGGCTGATACATATGTCCAAACTCATTGAGGTGTATACATTAAATGTGTGCATTTTTTGTATATCAGTTATGCCTCAGCAAAACTAAAAAAAACAGTGAATGACCTTTGTGAAGGCATGAAATATTACCATTCATTTGTAATATTTTTGCTTGCCTGTTTTCATCCCACATATACAGGTGATTATTTTTTTATGCATAACAAATTAAGAGTAGAAATTTTCTGCTCAAACTTAAAGATTTTAAGTAATTATTTAAGCAATTAATTATTAGGTAATAAGAAAGTAATAGTATATTTAGGGACAAATATGGAATAGGTTTTGCCTTGTTTCATTTCAGCATTTATTATTCGTTTTCTTTGCATAATAAAATAAGTTATATTTCCAAGATTAAGAATATTTTCTTTTTTTAAAATGTTTTAATGTTTATTCATTTTTGAGAGATGGAAAGAGACAGAGCATGAGTGGGGGAGGGGCAGAGAGAGAGGGAGACACAGAATCCGAAGCAGGCTCCAGGCTGCTGTCAGCATAGAGCCTAATGCAGGACTCAAACCCACAGACCACAAGATCGTGACCTGAGCTTAAGTCAGACACCTAACTGAACTGAGTCACCTAGGTGCCCCAAGAATATTTTCTTAAATCATGTTGTAGATATTGTTACTCTTTGAATCCATATACAGTTCAGACACAGACAACACTTCCATGTAAGGCCCATTTCCTAGAGTAGATAAAGTGGTTACATATACTAAATACCACGTTATAGGGGCTTTACCTTGATAATAGCTCTCAAAGTAAAGTTCATAAAGCAATAGTGTAATAACCTGGGAATGTATTCAAAGTATAAATTCTCAGGCCCCACCCCATAACTACTGAACCAGAGCTCTGGACGTGGGGACTGGAAATTTATATTTTAATACACCTTCCAGGTAATTATGGGACACACTAAAGTTTAAGACCAGTGGTATACTTTATGTGGGACAGAGAATGGGCCAAGTCTGTTTCCTGGGGTTTATTATCCAATAGAATTTATTTGAAGTCTATGAGGTTTGAATGGGTATAGCAGAAACATTGATTTTTTTTTCCCAAATCATCTATCTTTTATATACTTCATTAGAATGTGAGGATATAACTTCAGTTTTCTCCTGGATTAACTCTTGGGGTCTTGTTTGATGTTATTTGAAAGAACTTTATGTGTTGAGAAAGAATACACAAAAATTCAAACAAATGAAAATCATAGAATTTGAAAGTAACTGGGATAGTCACACCCTTAAGTTACAATATGATTCACTCACTCATTCATTCATTTTCAACCAAATACATGTTAGGATTACAATAAATACTATGAAAAACCTAAAGCAGAGTAAGAGGGAAGAGAGAGACAGAGACAGAGACAGAGAGTGTGGTTATGGGTGTGTATGGGGGAGGTTTTATATGTATTTCTATTGCGTTATTGAGGATGACTTTGATAGAGAGGGAAACATGAGGGGAAAAAACTGAGGGAAATGAGTGAGTGACCCACAGATATTTGAAAGAAAGCATTTCTAGGCCTGAGATAACAAATGCAAACAGTCTGGGGCAGGAGCTTATCTGCTATGATAGAAGAATAGCAAAAGGTCAGGCAAGGCTGGAGGAAAGTGACGAAGTGGTAGGGAGTAAGGTCAGCATGAAGGAGGCTCCTCCTCATAGGTCATGGTGCAGACTGCAGATTTTATTGCATGTCATTTAACCTCTGTAGGACTCTGTAGAATGAAGGGTTTGTATAGATGAAAGGCAGCAAATCATGTTTTTGACCTTATGGCGTTATGAGTACAAAAGAAAAAATTCAAAAGGTTTTGCAATTAAGTCTTTAAGGAAGGAGAGATGGAAAAGGTTATTAGTTGAGGATCATACCTTAAAACTTGTTCCTGTCCCAGGAATCTATGCTACGTGCAATGAATAATTTTGAAACAGTTCCAGCATATCTGCATTAAACTACAGTAGTTTTTCCATTCTGTATATACCACTGCCCTTCAGTTAATTTACCTTTTAAAGTAGCAGAATAATCTTACATAGACTATTTCTTGTTGAGGAAATATAATTAAAAACAAAATCCTCTGGCAACCTAGAAATCCTCTCTACAAAGATAGAAAGAAAACTGTTTTATTACTGAATAAACATTAAGCCAGGATGCGATGTACATCACAGGCAATCTGCTAAAGAGATTGCAAAGGCAGAAATAAATTTTATGCTTTTATGTAGCTGAGCAGATACAACCCATTGCATACATTTGCTCAAGGTAAACAATATCTTGTCCTCAGGTAAGAGGACTTGACAGCACCATTTGTCACACATAGTTCATCTTAAATTCACCTACTGTTTGGGGTGGCCACCTGTGTTTGCTAATCACCTTTATACAGAGGAAAAATAGATTTCTCATATCTTTATGGCAAGAGGTAGGCTTGCAGCTTGGACCAGACACCAGCTGAAGTTAGCCTGCTATCCTCTCAGAGAAATTGGGTGTTATCTTCCTTGATGATTGCATTTCAAAGACAGTTCTAGGTCTTTGAGAAAAATACCCCAGGATTATAAAACTTGCAAGAGGCTTATGTAGCTTTAGAAAAGACTGAAATACCTTTCAAAGGAACAGGAAACTAATTCACCATTACAAGTTTTATAAAGGTAACTATTCTAAGAAAAAGAAGAGGGGAGTCTCCCTCCCTTTTTATAACAGGGATCTTTTTTTTTCTTATTTTAAGTTTGTTTTTGCTTTTATATTTTTAATTGCATAACAGTATAGAAAGGCCAAGCACTGGCACTTAAATACCTGAGTGTCTACTAATTATTCCCATCTTCCTTTACTTATGAGTTTAGGAGAATGCCTATAATTTTAAATAGACACTAAGGTGATTCTTTTGCAACCTAAAGTTTGGAGGGAATTATCAGTTTCCAGCTGATATGCAATGGTAGACTAACTACTATAGGAGTAGACTGAAATATAAGTGGATTCAAGAGATATTTAGGAGGTGGAATCTATTAAACTTGGGGATTGATTGGATGTAAAGTGTGAGGAAAAGTCATAGATCAAATGATGACACAGACATTTCTGGTTTGCATTGCTAAGAGCATAATGGAAGCACTCACTGATTTGGAAACAGTAGAAAAGAAGGGCAGGTGCAATAGGGGAGGAGTAGAGAATTAAGATGAGCTTCAAATAGGTGATGTGAAGGTGCTATAGGACATACAAATAAATGTACGTCTCTGAGGATGGTCTCTGTGACTTCTATCTACCCAAGATGATCTATATTTTAAATAGGCTATTGTGTAACCTTACCCCTCTATCGCTTCTCCTGATCCTTCAGTCACCTTGCTCCCAGCAAGTAGTAATGCTTCCTGGAGTTACATTATTGAATACAATTGTAAATGAAACAGTTGATTCATCATAGAAATACAATATATTCCTGTTAAACACAAGTATAAGTTTACCTAGAGCAAATATCTGCCATGAAGTTGTTTTTGTTTTTTTTTTCCTTATAATACACCTGAAATAAATGTGAAGATGAGTCCCATTGGTATTTAGGTGTTTATCAAGAAGAGTCAGTAAAGCAACCAAAGTGCTTATTTGGAGTATAAGGGATTGTAATTTAAGAGACACAGAATCCACAGAAACCCAAGTGTGCTGAAATTGAAAGTGAAGAGTGTAGGCTTATAAAGACAAAAACCACAAGGTGACATAACTTGTTTTGAAAGAATTGTGTTTGGTGTTGACTTAAAGCGACAATGTAAACTGATTATGGAATACAATATAATCTAGTTAGCTAACAGGTGTTATATTATTTCAGTTTCGGCGTAAAGTAGAAGGATGTGTCCAGGAAGTGGTCAAGTTGCAATTGACAAAAGTCAAAAGCTGGTGGTGTACCAAGAATTGAAACAGGAGAAGTACCAAGGTCCCTACTTCCTCAGTGTCCTTTCAGCTCTGTTTTGAATGGCTCTCTTAGCAATGTTTACTTTATTTTGAGTCTTCTTTCACACAAGGATGGTGACCCCCATGGTTGAAAGTGCAATGAAATTTTGAATAATGAGCAAATTAATAAATCTTGGTAACCACACTCATTCAATAATCTGTTTTGTGGCAAGTTTGCAGTTTGATCCTTCACTTGAGAGCGATGACAATGATTGAAACAGTTTGGTTAAAATTTCTGTTGGCGAATACCATCCACTCAGATGAAGAAATTGCAAACCCACTGTCAGAAACAATGTCTGATAATTCACATGATATCAACTGGCCCTCGGCCTTGACCGTTGCAGAGCAGTGGCATAAATGACTATTTACACATTCATTAGAAAAATATGCTACTTCATAATAGTTTAAAGCCAAATATAATCCACAGAGGTGCTTTGGTTGACTGTCAGTATGTTGGCATTGGTTTGGTCATTGTTGTTTTGACATAGAGTTTGAATGTGGTAGTGGCTCTTTGGGCTTGAGTTGCCATACCCCACCATTTCTGTTAGTTTTACAAAAGCCTGATTTACACATTTTGTTTTCAGTTAGCCCCACAAGCCTTTGAGTCTGTGATTCCCATTTCTATTTGTAGCTGTGATTTTAGGATGACACATCATAAGAATTCAGATAAAATCCTATATAACTGCATCATGTAACATCACACATTCTTATTTTGTTGAGTAATATCATTTTCTAGTATTCTTAGATAATTGTATTCCCACATTGAAAACAAAACAAAAACCTACAATCATCCATATAAATATGTAGAGATAGTCAAAATACTATATTGTGTTACAATATAAACACATTTAAGTCATCCTCTGACCAAACCCCTTATTTGGCACCCAAGGAAAAAACTCTTCTCTGTGGTGATAAATCCTGAGACAGATACAACTGACTGAAAAGTATTTGGGGTTTGGCAACCTCAGACTTTCATTTTATGGAATATGAAAGAACATAGGATCTGTCACAGAGAACTGAAATGATACTTCTGATACCAGCTGAAAAACACTGCAGATCAGCAGTGACTTATGTTTTGTTATTTTCATGCATTGATAAGGTTTGGTTCACTTAAAGACAGGTTTGTTGGTCATTTCCTTCTACTCGTGTTCAGTCTTTTTACATTTAGGTTCACTCCCCCCACATACACACACAGACTATAAATGAGTATGATTGCATATGTCTGCAAGAGTGCATGCAGATAGTCATGTTGCAATATTTATGGCAATTGCTGTTAGGGTAATTAATGTTTGAATCTACAGTTGCAATTACAAGATGAGACAATTGTAGCTGTGGGAGAACCATATTCCTACCTTCCTACCATAACCTTTCCCATATAAAGAGCTCAGTGTACAAAATTTTGAATATAATAAATGTGTATTTATCATCCTACCAACAAACAGCATTTATTTTTACTCAACTTCGTATCTTTATACCTATTTGCTGCTTTAAAAAAAAGAATTAGCTGATCAGCAGATGAATATTTTTAATGGTACCTGTGCAGTTGACAGGGTGTCAGGAAAAGTGTTACATTTATAGGAGATAGAAGTCTGTCCTTGGTTTTGTGATGAGTAAAAACAGAATGTGCTGACTAAGAGACCTGAGCAACCTCATGATGACAAGATGCCTTGTTCAGACCTGTGATGAGTTTTAGTAGGTAATTATTTTTGAAAGATTGCCAGACTGGTTTTGAACTCTGTCTGACATTTAAGGCCAGAAAACTTCACTTCTGGTAGTCTCGGGTTTATGGCAGAAGAAAAAGTGTGACTGGTTAGGTTATTTCTTGAATCTATGCTGCTTTCCAATTACTTTACTACTTTTAGAACTCAGAAAAGATCAAGCTGCTGAATCAACTTTGAACATGCTCTGAAACATTATTTTTAAAAATTAACAGTGATGAAACAATTAACATCTGAAAGAAATAGATGATTTCTAGAAGTTTTCTGGGATTGTTTTTCATATAACATATTGCTAAGATATTTGTGCCTCCAACACTTAAGCACCCTGAATACCTTATGTGTATGGAAATAGAAAATGAAAAAGTTCTAAACATTAATGAATTTCTTTTCTTACATTCTTTCTGAAACAATGATATACATATTAAATGATTTACTACCCTTTCTCCATATACTGTTGTAAGTGCTGATCTCAGGCAGATACATGTCATATATATATTAAAAATACATATTATATATTAAAAAATTACCTTTAGACAGGAAAATGATAAAACAGGCTGCCCAATCACCCAATGTACAGGGCAGCAAAGGTACAATTTCACAGCAGTGGCAGGTAAAAATTCACTTGGTATTCATAACTTGAAATGGTTTTGTTTCTGTCTTTGAATAGCTCATCATTCTGTATGATGTACATTTCATACCCTTAAAAATATTAGATCTCTTGTTTTTCAGAGTAAATGACCAAATTTCACTAGCATTTTCAATAGACATATTTTATAATGTTATCTGCTTTTATACTTCTCATCTCAGATAGAAAAACATTCAAGTAATTCAGTTTACTTTAATCTATACCCAAATACTGCTTAATGTTCCTCATGCTATTAGATTCATACTTTTGTATAGGATTGTATACATTCTTAGATTTGTAGAGTGGAAGTTGCAGAAACATGAATTGTACAATCTCTTTCATATTCAAATATTAACTGTTCACCTGTATTTTTATGGAGAGTTATTGTTCTGACCCAAGCTCAATCTTTTCTACATCCCCCCCACCCCGAAACCATGCATACAGTGAAGAGCATAAAGGACATTCATCTGAAGTGTAAAGATTACTAAATGTTTCATGTTTATAGCAGTGTAATCATCAGGAAAGTTTAGATCTAGAACATTCCCAGCTTTCCTCAAATCTACAACCCTATTTTTGCATCTTATACTTCTAAAAACTGCCTTCTTACTTGACATAGTCTCCATGGTGACATATAGCTTCACTTGTGTCACTAGTCTACCTTTAGCATATAGCTGGAATATGAGAGTTGCTCAACAAAAGTTGTTTTTTTTTATGAAAAAGAAAAACTCTCAGATGTGTACTACTAAAATGAAAAATTGCTTAACCACTGCAGTATAAAAGTTTGCATTTTCTCAAAGATCTCAGACTTCATTCCTTTTCAGAAGAGCAAAATTCCCAGTCACTAGACCAATTACTACTGCTTGTCATACAGCAAAACAGAGACTCTTCTCTTAGTTCAGAAATATACACTGGAACAGGAAATTATACTGGGTCAGGAAGGCAGAGAGATACCTGAGTTGACAGTTGGGGTTGGGAATGGGGTTGAGGAGTTCAGCCCATGTGGAGGGTGAGGAGAATTTGACCAGCACTCACCATCCAGAAGTTCCCTAGATTCCCTCTACTTCTCAACTCCTACCACTTTGCAATCCATCTTAGGGATTCTGCCTCCTAAGTAAGTTCTAAATTGTCTGCTTTTTTCCATCTCTACGGTTTCTGCCCTGGTCAAAGCCGACATTAATTCTCACCTGGAAGACTGTAGCTGCCTCTCAAATGATCTCACTGCTTCCTATCTTATAACTTCCAATCCATTCTGCAATATATTATAAATGAGCTTTTACAACCCCAAATCTAATCATGCTACACTCTTATATATAAAATGTTTAGTGCTGCTGTTGTTCTTTAAAATTTGTTGTTCTTTAAAAATGATAGTTCATGATAGTATACGTGTTTCCATATAATTTTTTCCACCATCAGCATGTTCTCAGATTTGTTTTGATTGCCTAAGGTGACATATTAAAATACAGAGTATGGATTTAAAGGGCTTAGCCAAATCAAATTTGTGATATTGGTTCCCTCTGGAGAGGGATGGAGAGAAAGGGCAATAGGGCAATAGGGCAATAGGGCTGGAATATAAAGTTAAGGAGGTAGTTAAGATGACATCTAGGCCTTACAAGTATGGATAAAAGTATTACATGTATTATCCTCTGGGAGGAACAGAGAGACCTCTGAAAATAAAGCCGAGATCTTTTTCATGCCCAAGATCTTATTCATGATTCTATGACCTTGTTTTACATCTTTCCAGTCATGCTTGACCCCTTTTGCTTTCCCAAATGCACTTTATTCCTTCTTACTTTCACATTATGTGGTTTCTCTTGTGTAGAAGGTTTGGGGAGGATAGAAAACATGGGCCCTATCCCATAGTACTAATGGTAGTGAAAATAGGTTAAGACACCTGGGAGGATAATATACCAGGAAGCATTAAAATTGAAAATTCCCATATCCTCTCACCTGGAATCTTTTTCTCCATAACAACCTTACAGAAACCTTCACATATGTAAAAGTGGATGTATGAACAAGAATATTCATGAAGGTTTGACTACAATAGCGAAACTTAGAATTGACCAAATAAATTATATAATATTAGAATTATACACTGTGCAGTATCCAAAAAGGATAAAATAGATCTCTGCAAACTTATATGAAAAAAGTCTTTAAGACATCTTTGTTAAGTGAAAAGAAATACCACCCTTATATACATATTACAATGTTTTGTAACTAAAGGACAATGAAATAATAATATACAATTATTTTTAAATTCTGTATATATGAAAGGAATATAAAGTTTAAGATATATAGGGTGGTGGTATGGGGGTGAAAGTGAGGCATGACCAAAATGGTTTTTAGCTTTATTTGTAATGTTCCTGTTTTTGTAGTAAGATTGCATTAATGTATGTTATTTAGATAATTAAAAAATAAAACTTCCAGAGTGTCTGAGTGGCTCAATCAGTTAAGTGTCTGACTTCAGTTCTGGTCATGATCTCACAGTTCATGAGTTCGAGCCCCGCATTGGGCTCTGTGCTGACAGCTCAGAGCCTGGAGCCTGCTTTAGATTCTGTGTCTCCCTCTCTCTTTACCCTCTCCTACTCATTCTCTCTCTTCCTCTCTCTCTCTCTCTCTCTCTCTCAAAAATAAATAAACATTAAAAAAAATAAAAAATTAAAAAGATAGAAGTCCCTACCACCCACAAAGAGAAATATAGTTTGTTATTTTATGATCTTTTCATTTTTAATATTATTATTTTATAATCTTTGGTCTTTGAATCATACTTTGAGAAACAGCAATCTAAATTACACTATTTTCTAGTAATTAATCTACAAATTTTAGAATAACTATTAATGTTATTTATTCTTTGAGTTATGTGTGTATACACATATATGTGTATATACATATGTGTGTATACATATGTGTGTATGTGGTAACATATGTGTGTTAATTTGGAACTTGAAAGCAATGAAGACTTTTTACAAATCTGTATGGTTTTATTTTGAAATATACTCTAATTGAAAGTATTAAGCCCGGAACTTAAACATTTCAATCTCACATTAAAGACAGTCTTTCATATTTTTGTTCTAATTCCTATTCATATTATTAAGTAAATTGTATGGAATTCTAGTTTGTCTTCTAGCCAGAATTAATATGATGAGTCTCACAGATGTTATCATCTTACTTATATTTTATTTATATCTTTGTTATCTAGAGGTAGACTAAAAAAATAACTGTAATTTTCTTTCTCTACCCATTATTATTTCCCTGCTGAGGTTTTCCCATCTCAGGATTACATACATTGTTAAACATATAAGATTAGCATAGAGGTGAATTCATGAAAATTTGTCATAACTATATTTAAAACGTCTATGCATTTTGGGGCACCTGGATGGCTCAGTCAGTTGGATGACCAACTTTGGTTCAGGTCATGATCTCACAGCTTGTGAGTTCGAGCCCCACGTTGGGCTCTGTGCTGACAGCTCAGGGCCTGAAGCTGCTTTATGTTCTCTGTGTCTCCCCCTCTTTCTGCCCTTCCCCTTCTCGTGCTCTGCCTCTCTCTCTGTCTCTCTCTCACACTCTCAAAAATAAATAAACATTTAAAAAAGGCTATGCACTATTTTGTCAATAACTAAAGCAGAAATTTAGAGTTTTGAATCTTTATATCATGATATGGTATTAGTGTGACATTAGTTAAATTTTTAGAATTTCTTATTGCTTATGGAGAACTATTAAATTTTAATACCAACACTGCTTCAGCCTAGGTTGTATAGATATAATATGTGATCTTATAAATCTAGCATGTCATTGGTATTTTATTAAAACATGAAATAATTTTGAAATTTCAGGTAGTTCCAACAAATCCTGAATGTATGCAGAAAGTAGCTGATGTCTTCTTTTGTACTGAAAAATGAATTTGACTTGAATATAGCATTCTAAAAATAGCCATCTTGCTTTCATGTGATTTATATTTTCTTTGAAACAACCTTGTAAGTGCATTGCTCTTTTTGTTCATTTTATACCAAAGGTACTAGGAGAAAGTAACCATAGAATATCCTATTATCATTTGATTTGTGTATCTCAGTATACTTCACAAATTGGGCATGAAGCACAAATGTTTGTTTTTTTTTTTCCATGGGAACCTCAAAAGAATGAAAAGAAGTGCTATCAGGACAATATGCACTATCAGAAGGAACAACAAGAAATCGCATTTTAGGGGGGTTTATTGGGCAGTATATGGATAGTATTTGTCACTGGAATAATGTGGCTCATTTATATTGTACCTATTCTTTGGAGCTCAAAGCGCTTTATGGGCACTCTCATTAATCCTGAAGCCTGAGCTACATATTTGGCAGCCTTTGTCCTCACTTTATGGCCTGGGAGACAGCAGTTTAAAGGATGTCATTGTGCAGGCATTTGCAAAGTGTTCCGAAAACAACCAGTGGGGTTAACTGTAATGTGAACTGGTGAGGAGGATTTTTTGCTTTATTTATGCATTATTTATTTATTTCATGTACTGTTATTTATAAAGTAGTAATTGTCCAATGAAGCCACCTGCTATATATAATTATTTAGAATATTCTGACTTCTCTTTGCCTCCAGGACACTTTTCCTGCTGAATCTGTCTGTGTCACTCATAGGACTTTCATTCTCCCACACACCCAGGATTGAAACTTTAATTGCTTTCTCTATCACCTCAGTGCCACTACTCCGTTCAGTGGGTTGCTAAGTGTTGACAATTCTACTTTTTCACGCTTTTTTACATGACTCTTTACTTTCTGCTTCTAGAGACATTCTAGTTTATGCAGGTATTACTTCTTGTTGAGAAACTGTTACAGCTTCTAACACTTTTGACACCAGACCCTTAATTTCAGAGTCTGAAAGAAGCAGACTCTGAGCCCACTTCTGTTGCTTGTCAGCTATGCGACTTTAAGCATTTCAAAGTTTCTGAGCTTCAGAGTCATTTTTGTAAAATAGAAATAACAATAACTAGGTTGAAAAATTGTATCACGTGTAAAGTGTTGAAATGCAATGAGGTAAGATATGCTAAATACAAGCTCTGTGTATGGAAAATGGGATCTATTTTTGTTGTTTTCATTGTATTTCCCTTTTTGCCTTTTTTTCCTGCATAACACTCTCAGATCAATATTTCTAAAATCCACTTCCATGGTACCAATTCTCTGCTCAAAACCCTATCAAAATCCCTAGGGCCTACCTAAAATTCTCCACACTTCTACATCCATCATATACAAGGCCTACCTCAACAAAGATTCTATAATTCTAGCCCTAATCTACAACATATATGGTAATCTCCAGTTAATATTGGCCACTGGCCATTCACTTTTCACACCTTTTCTTTCCCATTACAGCTTGTTTAATCATGTTGATTCTTTTGCCTGGAAGTATCGCCCTTATAAATATTTTCTTTACAGTTTGAAACTTACATGTTGTACTAAAAGTCTTGTCAAAGCCAGGATCATTTGACACTTTAGCTGCAGCTAAATAAAACAGTTCTAGTCATTGTTTTCAGTGCTCTATCCACTACTTTTAAAAGAACTCTTATTTTCCTGTAATGAGTCAAGAAAACTCACTTCATGGGCCGAACTCTGACATGCTGACCACCGATTAGTCATGGGACCCTGCTTTTCCATTGACCCATTCATTAGCAGTTTATTTTTTTGCTTCCACTGAATTCATCACTGTCTTTTTCAAGTATCAGTCACTTCCTCATTTCTGGCCCACCTACCCTCTTCAGGCCTGCTGAAGCCTCTTTGCCTTGCTGGTTCATTTCACATACCCTATTAAACACCAGGGGTTTCTTCCATTCCCTGAATAGTTCTAGTCATGAAACTGGACATTTTGGATCCTCTGTCCCTTCTCAGATCTGTTGGGCTCTCTGTTCCAATCCTAACCCAACTGCCACAAAAATGGAATTAAATAGAATTGCGGAGGGGTTCTGTGCTTGCTCTAGAACAACTTTTGGACATTTAACTTTAAGATCCAACCCATTTTCCACCTCTTCTAAGAAACATTCATAATGTCGACTAAGAATGACCAAAAATGTCCTTGATGTGTGGTGCAGGGTAGAATGTTACATCCTTGGACTTTAAGAATATTATATGAAGTAGCTAGAAAGGAAATTTAGGCCAAAGTGAATAATTTTGAATTTTGTTTGAGCTCCATTATCATAAAAAAGCTTTTAAAAGATGACTGTGCCCAGTGCTATTTGAAGTTCTACATATAAGAACTAACAAAGACACTGTTCCTGTCCTCACAGTACACCCTAGCTTATTAACTGGACCATTAGTACTATACTAAGCATAGCCGTGTCTCTCATTGTGTCATTACAGCCTTTTGTGTGACTTCAAAGAAGACTTAATTTTGGTGAAATAACCTTTCAGAACACTAAAAACATTACCTTAGTAAGAAAGTAGGCAAAGCATTATTTCAGTGCGGTTTTTTAATGTTAATTTGGGTCTCATTTCATAAAATACTTTCAGAAAATGTGCATACTAAACAAATTGCTAAATTACATTCGCCAAATTATAGGGCTTTTCAATAAGAAAATTCTCACATAAATTCAGAAGAAGAATTAATAATAGAATATTTTTGACTAGAGTTCTGTGTAGAGACAATTCTTTCTTTTTAAGTTTATTTATTTTTGAGAGACAGAGTGTGTGTGTGTGTGTGTGTGTGTGTGTGTGTGTGAGAGAGAGAGAGAGAGAGAGAGAGAGACAGAGAGACAGAGAGACAGAGAGCACACATCCAAGTGGCAAGTGGCAGAGGGGCAGAGAGAGAGAGAATCCCAAGCAGGCTCAATGCTGGGTTTGATGTGAGGCTCCACGAGGGGCTCGATGTGGCACTCAGTCCCACAAACTGTGAGATAATGACCTGAGCTGAAATCAAGAGTCAGTTGCTTAACCAACTGAGCCACTCAGATGCCCCTGTTTAGAAATAGTTCTTGATGATCAATCTGTGGCTTATTAAAAGAGGGCATTTTTTTTCCCATGGTGTATGTCTAAAATTTCTACTTTTTCTTTTTCCTTCCAGGTGTTTCTTCTCCCAGTATACACAAACACTACAGCAAAATACTAGAGTGATATTTTTCAAGCCATAATTCTATGTGTGATTGTTAGTAAAAATAATATTAGTGATGGTGTAAGAAAAATGATAAGCCATGTTGGAAATTTATCGGCATCTTTCATATTACCCATACCACATCTGAGGGACTTTTCTGTGATGATAATGAGATATTCACCTCAAACTTAGATGTAACCGTCTCAATGCAAAGAGCCTATTTAAGAAATATTTCTATTAAATTACTGTCAGGATTATAAAGTACCATATGACGTTTTGAAACACATTTTGGAGAGGAAACTGTTAACTTATTTAAATGATTGCTCATGAACAGGTTTAGAATCAAAACTTTAGAAATTAAAGTCCTTAGACATTACATATATTATGAGTTTAAGGCTGCAAAAGAGGTGAAAAATGTTCCCAAGTCACTTCCCATTTAGAGGCAGAGTAAGGACCAGATATTGGTCTCTGGACTGAAGGCCAGTATCCCTTTCTTGTGTTAGTGTTTCCATGTCAGAAATAGAAAATACACAAGAATATAAGAAGATCTGGGAAACACTGCATATGTGATAGCTCATTTAACCTAACATCTATATCAGGAGAACAAGGGTTAATTATTTACTACTTTTATTATCAAACCAAAAAAATAAATAAATCCAGAAATAAAGCATTGGTTTTCTGCCCGTTCATCTAATCAGTCTCATAAAATAATGTGTTCCCATTACAATCTGTTATGAAGAATTTTATTGTAAATTAATGATTGTGTACTTTCACAACAACCAACCACCAAACACATCCACATAGTTTATTTGCTATCTTTTGAAAAATGCAAACTACACTTTTCCTAAAACTAGAAGCTTTGCACATCATTCTGATGTTCACACCCTTCAAGTTTGAGATGAGAAACTTCTCAGGGGAATGCCTCTGAAGAGGACTGCTTTGCTTATATTATATGTAATGTGCAGATGGGCAGTTATCCAGTTATGAATCTAGACTACCCTCCTTGAAGTAAGGAACAAACTAGATATTTTATCTGTCTCTTCGTTTTTTTTTATGATATAGTTTATGGTTTATTTCCAAATTTTCATGTTCTTGGAATGCTTTGGGGAACGAAATAGTCTGAGTAGACAAATGGTGAATACAAAAGAGTATAAATATTTAGACTTTCAAGGAAAGGGAAATCAGTTCTCATATCATCAATCATCCCTCTGAAATAGAATTAAGAAAATATTTGTCAGTATCTGAATGTTACCACTGCCATTATACAAATATTTGTCAATATCTGAATGTTACCACTGCCATTGTACATCTAAATATTCACTTAAAAAAACAAATTTGCCAATACAAACTCAGTGAGGTAAAGCCCCATGCCAAAGGAACTCCCTTTTCTTGAGTAGAAAGGAGCAGACTACAAAAATGCTTTAAAGTGCATTGATGTCCACCATCTATTTGAAGCATAGGAATGGGCTTTGAAGTAATTTTTCATTGTGTTGTAAAGTCATCCAAAAATATAAGGTATTTATAAAAAATATATTCTCATAATTCTCTAAATGATAGTGAATTCAATTATAGGACACATCAGATTTCAACTAACAATTTAATTAAATATTATGCTTGTGTCCTGTATACTGGCCAGAGTGAAGTTCAGCACCTCACTTAACTGCACATTCATCAAGACTTTTATTACAATAATAAAAACTCTTCCTTACTTGAATGTCTGTGGCATAGCCACAACTACAAGGATGATACAAACATATTTATTTGAGGGGAGAGAATAATGATAATTTATATTTTAATGCCCTTTGCCCCAAATAATTTCACTTTACCAATACAGATCTAGAGTTTATATATCTAAGCATTAAGGAAAAATATCTTTAGTGATGAGAAAAGTAGTGAAGAAGTTGTCAGGTTCTGCTGAGCCTATCTCATTTTCATGATCAATAATTTTGAATAAACTAACTGGAAAGAGAGAGCCCAAATTAAATTAGCAAATATAAATATTAACAATATTAACAGATTTTTCTTATATACTATTTTTTAAAATAAAACTATACATAATCTGTATGCTCTTTTAATATCAGATTATATAGATTCTTTGCTTTATAAATGAGTATGTTACTTTCTATCCCCTTTATAACTTTTTACAACACATTAGCTAAGCATTAAAATATTGTGATAATTACTAGGGAATACGGCAAGATGCTTTAGCTTAAGAGAGGACCAATGAAATGAGGAGATGAGACCATCTGTGTCTTCAGTTTTAGGGTTTTGTGATTGCAAGTTTTATATCATGAGTCATGAGTTTTAGGTTTAGGATCAGACAAAACAAAATTATTCACTTGCACATTGGTCTGATCATTCATCCAAATGATGCTGCTTTTACTGTGCAGTGGGCTAAGCCATGGGAATATAACAGTGAATCAGCCCCCGAGAAACTTAAACTCCAGTCAGTGAGCAGAAAATAAAAAGAAAATTAGAACAGAAGAGTGTTTACTAAATATGTAAACGAGGATTTATATGGGGACGCATGCAAGGACCTTTAAGATTTGGGTACACTGGCATCAGCCAGCTTTCAGAACGACAGTTTATATTAGTTTGAGGGCAGGCAGGAAATATGATGTAAATTAAGGAAACAATACTTCATTTTAGTTATGAAAATGATCATTAGTACAAAACCCTATATGGTAAAAATATATACATGTGTATATGTGGGTGTGGGTGTATGTATGTATGTATACACAGAGACATGGAGAGCACAAAGGAGCCCCAAGGAAACTGCATAACAGAAAGCATTTTTAAGTGTTAACTGTTTCCTTTTTAATAATAACCTAAAGAACACAGTATTGAATTTCACCAGCTGGAGGGAAGATGGCGATATTCATAACCAGCAGGTTATGAGATACTGAAATAAGAAAAGATCAGCTGTATTTACAAGGACAACAAAATGACTAGCCAATTTAGTGCACTGGTCATTTCAGGGAAATAACTGTAAATTTACTGAGCTAAAATAAAAATGAAAAAAACATTTGCGCCAGTTATTTAATGGTCTGATTTCTGTCAAAGTGGCAGTTCTCTGGAGAAAGTCAAATCAAATATTCTAGGATAACATCCCTGATATCAACGTGTCTGTTTGCTATTTGGGCCTTTCTCTAAAAGTGCAGCACAAAATGCTTTTTTTTTTTTTAAATCTCTGCTTTTTAAGCTGATTGCTTGGTTCACTGGCAAGTAGGCAGTATTTACGTTTTAGGTTTGTCAGTCTTCCTACTATAATGAATTAGAATCGTTGAAAACCAAGGAAAAAAAGAAGTCAAATCAGTTAGCTATTGTAATATTTATTCATGGCTGAAATAAAGTGTTGTAAATGCAATTTTGATCTTGAATCACCAAATTTATCTTTGCGGAAAGGACAAAAACAAAAAGAAGTGTTCTCAGTCCAATTTACACTCGTTATTTAGGGATAGTATATGAGCAGCCTTGTTTCCCATTTTAAAGAGCCTCGGAGAAAACTGTTGGCTTGGGGTTTATTGATACAGTTGAAGGCTCCGTCACCTTTAATTTTGGGAAAGGTGAGCAAACCCACTCCATTATTTTTTTATCTTCTTTATCCTGCTTTTTATGTCTTCTTTGCTGTGAAAATTATGTAAATTGTGCCGTGAAACAATATGAAATGATTTAGACTAGTGGTTATCTAATGTGCATATGAATCACCTGGGTATCTTCTTAGACTGCACATTCAGATTCAGAAGGTCTGGGGTGGAGTTTAAGAGTCTGCATTTTTTTTAATTTTTAATGTTTATTTTTGAGAGAGAGAGAGAAAGAGCAAGCAGGGAAGGGGCAGAGGGAGAGGGAGACAGGATCCAAAGCAGGATCCAGGCTTCAGGCTGTCAGCACAGAGCCAATGCTGGGCTCAAACCCACAAATTGCGAGATCTCGACCTGTGCCAAAGTTGGATTCTCAACTGACTGAGCCACCCAGGTCCCCAAGACTCTGCATTTCTAATGGGTTCCTAGATCATGCCCATGCTGCTTGTCCAAGGACTACACACATTGGATGAAAAGAGTCTATAGGATCTCTGCTATACACACACACACACACACACACACACACACACACACACACATACACACACACACATATGTCATCATGTAGCTTGGATCTTATGTTTACACACACAGGTGCTGAGAGTTGAGTTATATTCCTCAACTTGGAAACTGTACTGTCCCCTCCAACGGCAGCACATTATCTTCACTGATCCACACAAACCTCTTCTTGCTTTATCTACCAGCATTTGTTTTTACCTTGTTTCACTTCTTGGTGCATTAATCTGAGGATCCCAGTGTCTAAGATTTCTAGTTTCTGAAGGTTTAGTTTTTTTAATACTCTTTGAGTAATTGGTACTTGCTCTTTTCACTTTTTCAATTGAGTTTAAAAGAATTCCATCTTGCCACACAAAAAAAGTGCGGGCAGATAACAGTGTTCACATTTTCTTTATATACACAACCAGATATGATTGAAGTGGGTATCAATAATTTGAAAAAGCATAATGCAAAACCTTAAATATGTTCAATTAGAAAACCTTTTCACTTATTTCTAACCTTATTTCTTGTAAGTTTCACCTACTGTGGTTCAGTCTCTTGGCTTCTGAGCTAATACACTCTTTCTGTTTCAGTAAGTCAGCATAATGAATGCCCTTTGGCATCATCTTGGTTGTTCAGGTATAGTAGAGGGGATGACAATATGAGCATTGTTTATATGTTACATTTCACAGACAGAGTCAGTAATGAAGTCAAACTGGGGGCTCGGTATATCCAGTTTCCTCTTTCTACTATATGCAGGTGCCACTGTGTTAGAGATTGGGCTATTAATGGCATGGATTGATTTGGATCATTACATAGACCACAAAGAGTACATAAAGTGAAGACAGAACTCACTATCCACTAAAATGTAAGTTAGTGTCAGTCTTTATAGAGCATAAACAATGAACAGGGCACAATATCCACGCTTTAATCTAAAAGTTGGAATGCTAAGAGGTAACGTAAACATCTTTTCCGTATGGTGCCCTTCGCACCAAGGCACACATTCTGCCTGATTTTCAACACATATCTAGTGGATTCTTATAGTTCATAAATGTGTTTTAAAATGTAAATGAATAAAAATGGTACATATATTTGGTTTTATTCAAAGCCTCTTAATAAGACAATAAAAGTCTTTTCTCAGCTCTTCAATAAATGAGTTAAAAAATAACATTGGTCTATAATTTAATCTTAGTATACTGTGAAGTCCTGTTTTTACTGTCTCCTCTCAGAAGTGAACTGTTTGTCAAATTTCCATTAAGCTGAAGGTAAAAAATTAATGAGCCACTTCATATATTTCAAAACTAATGCAAGTCTATTAGTCATGCAGGAAACAAATCAAAGATTTGAGTATGTTCAGTTAGGGTTTAAGGTGCACTCATATATTGTTTCATATTCCTGATAGAGCATTTTAAAGAAAAAAAGGAATGCAGTTACTGATTTTTCATTAACAGATAAATACATCTCAGATTGTTTTATTTATAACGGTAGTCTTTTTTTTTTACACTCAAAAGGTAATTTTAAAACAAGGTTAACCAGCAAATTGATGGGGATAGATGGGTTTTGAAAGTCTTTGTGATGTCTGCTGTGGGAGATTAGTTAGCTGGAGAAAAAGAACAAATGTATAGCAAACATAGTATTAATAGAATATAATGTAATTTATTCTTTGGTCGTACCCTTGTACCATTTTCTAGGCACTCAGAAAATCAGTGATAGTGATGTTGAAACTATTTTTTAAAGAACTGTTGATTGTGTTGTGTTCCTGGCATTGTGCTAGGCATTGC
The DNA here is from genome assembly GCF_018350175.1 of Felis catus. Taxonomy (NCBI): domain Eukaryota; kingdom Metazoa; phylum Chordata; class Mammalia; order Carnivora; family Felidae; genus Felis; species Felis catus. Next base: position 90,839,412 of record NC_058376.1, on the reverse strand, counting down.
ATGTCGTGCAATGATGTGGAATACTTGCTTTTGTCTTTAAGGATTTTAGAGTTTAAAGAGGAGAAACAAAGTGAAAAAGTGATAAGTATAAAAATGTAATGATAATGTTAATTAGAAATGACAAGCACTACCAAAAAAAAAAAAAAAAAGAAAGAAAAAGAAAAAAGGTGCAGAAAGTGTCACATATGGTCCAGGGAGACAGAGAAACCTTCTTGTAAAAAAGTAACTTTTGAGTTGAGTTTTAAAGGAAGTGTATACTTCAGACCTGTGTGATGCATTAGAAGGGTAAGCGATGTGGAAGGAACGGCTTCAGGTCATACATCACAGAACATGTCGGAACAGCTTAAGTGTTAGCATAAGATGTATCGAGAGGAATGATAGGAAATAATGTTCAAAATATAAAATCTGGGATTGTGAAGAGCCTTGAATGTCAAACTAAAGAGTTCAATAATTGATCTGGGGAGTGGTGAGATCATGTAGCATTTTAGGGAGTTTCATTTTGTAGTGGTGATATGTCAGCACCTAACATCCATGAAAACATCAAAATAACAGATTGCACGTTTCTCAGAAATATCATTTTATTGTCCTGTGTACACTAGAAATCCAGAAGGTAACGACTGAGGGAGAAAATATATGCTGAAGAAACAGAGTAAAATGGCTATATCAGGGCTTCCCAGCTGGTGTGCTGAGGGACACCATCTATGCCTTGAGATATTAAGCACTGTGACCTCAGGTGCAGCCTGGAACAAGAGAGACTAGAACTGGTCACCTGAAGCTGAGAGCAGCTTCCTTGGAGTATGAAAATCCCCTTCGGTTTTTGTCAGTGGGTTAAATGACTGCTAGCATCTGCGGGGCCTGGATCATGGGCATGCAACCTGCAGCGTTGCATAGGCCCCCACTCAGAAAGACCCACGCTTGATTTAATGCTCTGCTGTTGCCATCTTGACATTCTTCATGGTTTTTGATCAAGAAGTCCCACATTGTCATTTTACTGTGGGCCCTGCAAATTATACAGCCAGTCTTAGTACTAAGACATGAAAATGGCTAGGAAGCGATGATACACTATGGTCAAAATGCACTGTCATATATCCATGTAAAAGGGGTTACTGAATTATGCAACCAGCACTGTGCTTACATAACAAATCTGATCCGAAGCTTAAATCTTTATTTATTTATTTTTTCTCTTCAAAGCCATGTCTGCCATGGCTGCCATAGGCCTAAGCTAAATATCATTTTTTTTAGCCTTGTGGTTTTCCAGATGATAAATTAAGGGAGCACTTCTGTAACATATTTTCTCATTTATAATCTGCCTCCTGCAGCCTGGATACCAGTGTGGTTGAGCTCTGCACCCCCTGCAGTCCTATCAAATTAAATTCTGAGAAAACCTTTGGCAATCATTTTCCCTAATAAAAGTTCTGAAAAATAAAGCTCTGTGTTCACAGACATTCTGGCGACTTGATAGAGTCATTCCATTGTGTCTTTCTACCCTGAGTCAGTATAAATATATAAACTGAAGACATATCTTTTAGTTCTTAAGCACAGTTTAATTTATTCACTTCATTCTATTTACTCTGCGTACTTGTGTATTTTGCTTCTCCTTGTGTTACCATAATTTTCTCTCCTTATTTTTATTTAATTTTTGTTTTTCTCAAAGTTATAGATGACTGCATTCAAATAATTCTACCAAAGTTAGTTTACAAAAATATCATCTTCTCCTCTCCTTCCCTATGTTTTCTGCCCCACCTCTCTCCCAAAGGCAAATACTTAATTGCTTTCAGTATTTTTAGTTGTTCTCTGCATTTTATGTTTACCTCTCTGTGTCTCAAAAGCATGTTTATGAGTTGAATTAATTTTTCAGTTTTATCTATTGCCACTATGGAAGATAAAGATTTAGTTTGCTTTCACAAGTCTCCATGAGTCCTCACCCATGACTGTTGCCCTTTTATTTTTTTTCCAAAGAAATATCCAATTTTTTGTGTGTTAAATAGCCATTATTTATATCATTTTGACTATATAAATATTATTCACATTGTACTATGATTACATTTCCTTCCTGAACAACTTTTGCTCCCTTTGAAGCTAAAGATTGTCTAATTTTTACATTTCTTATCTTTCTGTGTACTTAGACGATCCTCACATGCTCTCTGATCTCTATTGTAAATATTCTCTCAGTACAGTGGCACACATGTGGTTTTTCCATTATTTTTGTCTTCCTGGAGACCTCTGTTCTTGAGCCTCCTGACCTCCTCACTCTTGTCCTCATGAGCTCACCAGCACATGTACCATTCTAAGATTGTCCTTGGATGACCACGCCTACTTAATGATGGCAAAGTTGAGTTGATTTGAAGTTCTGTATATGGATGGGCTTATTGACTGATGGGTTTTAACATAAGCTGTCTTTGGTGAGTTGTTTTATTGGTGGACTGGCAGATTTTCAGTATTTTCATATAGTCTCCAGTGACCTGGTCATATGGGACAATGGAGGTAAATGCATGTGCATAATCTGCCAGCATTAACTTGGATACATAATAGTATTTGGACTCATGTGCCTCAAATCATTTTTAATAAGTAGAGTAAAACTAAGGAATAAACAAATGAACTAAAATAAACATATGGTTCATATTTTGAATAATTATTACAAAAAACTTCTCTGTGTGTTTTTAATTTCTGTTTGCTAAGGATTCTGTTCCCTTCTCTTCTGAATCTAGATGGAAGCTTTAGGCAAAACCGATCAAACCTCACATCCCTGCTGGTGCAGCCCATTTCAGCATCTCTCGTTGCAAAACTGATCTCTTCACCAAACAGCAGAACCAAAAACAGTATCTGTAGCCCTCTAGAACTGCCAAACAATGGTAAGGTATTTAATGTATTTCTGTGTGTTTTGTAGTCTTTTTAAGGACTGTGATCATTTTTAATCTTTTAAATTGACATAATGTTTAGGATTATTCTTTTAAAAAAATTATTTTGATGACATGAGCATTTATTTCTCTTCTGTGGCTCTTTAAGGGACATTTGGGGAAAGTAATTTTGATAAAGACGGAGAGTTGATCAAACTGAGAGATTTAAAAAAAAAGGGAGAAGAAGAAAAAAGCCTTTTAAACTGCAGCAAAGAAAAGCAGCTTTACAAATAAAGTATTTCTTACATTCATGAAAATCTGCTTAACATGGCTTCCTCGCTTCAGCTCCAGCAGTCTCCTTGCCTGCCAAGATTCAGTGGATAGCAGTCAGCTATCTGAGGTCTGAAGTCTTTTAGTAGAAAGCATTAAATCCTAATTCCTGCAATTGACTAAAAAAATCCCTGTGTCTTTACGCATCATCGCCTGAGAGATGCTTCTTCTGCTGTGGTGCAGTTTGTCAGACCTTGTTGGAGCAGATCGGATAAAACTGAAGTAGTTAAGCTACCGGGGGGGGGGGGGGGGGGGGGAGGGAGGGGCGGGGTGCAAGCCACAGGCTGCATCTTATTTCTGCCTCCAGCCTCACAGTAAAGTTCTAAAGAAGAGAGGCTCTTTACATATTGTTAAATTTGTATCTAATTGTTCAAAAATTAAACTTGAGGACTCTGGTTTTGTGTCCAGACCTGCAGGCTCAACTACTCGTGTTTTATCTCATCTGCTTTTCTCTTGACAACAAAAGCATTAAAAAAAATCTTTTGAAGATGCCTAAAAAACAAAAACAAAAACAAAAACAAAAACAAAACAAAAGAACCTGAATACATTCAAGATTGCCCTCTGTTAGACACATGCATATAGTTTTTCAAAGTCCTATCGATTGAGTGCCTCCCAAACTGATTATTGATTGAGCAAGTAGGAAATACAGAAAACCAATGATAAGCCTGTGTCCTTAAAGCAGGAATTCAGAAGCCTTAGAGGAACTTTTTGTTTTGTTTTGCTCTTATTGTCTTTTATTCTGAGCCCTACAAATTTATCATGGGCTCTATTTGTTAAAATATGTAAAAGACACTATAATAATACTTTAGTTGTAAGGAGCACTTGGACTTGTAAAAGACCAGATATAAGGCCAGATTCAATCAATCAATTGATTAATTTAATAAAGATTCAGAGCCCCTAATGTGTTCCAGCCACCGTCCCTCCCCCCCCCCTTTTTTGGTGTCATTGTTGCATGAGTATCTCTGAAACCGAGTCACTTCATTTGGAAAGGATAGCCACCGAAAGTGATAAGAAGAGAAGATATCCTCTGAACTTAAATCCCATTTTCTCTCCAAGATATCCCAGTATCACTGTGCTTCAGTTGACTATACAGCATTTTGGAAGCTGGCAATGCATGATGGGAGTTCGAATTCTTGCTCCAGCTCTTAGGAACCATTGATGGAGGCATGTTATTCAGCCCAAATCTGCCCTCAATCTCCTTGGAAACAGGGTCACTGTGTGGGCACTGTGGAGATGCTTTCATGCGTATGTGTGTAAAGGATCAGGCAAGGTGGGTGGGAATGCAGTCACTGAATGCCTGCCACCATCCTGCCCTGAGTGAGCTGATAGTCCACATGCTGGCTCCATGACTGACTGCTTATCCATCAGCTCCCTGCTGGAAGCTATTTCTGCATCTACAGAAGGATATCTAACCTTCTAGTATCTCAAGTTGATCTGAGAATCAAATTATGATGTATGTCTCAGTATTTTTGCATAGTGTAAAGTGTTATGTTAGCAAGTGTCTTTCTTATCAAAGAATTGTATCAGTTTTCTCCATAATATGTTAAATACCTGTGTAATAATGGCATAGCTAAGCAAAATGGCACTCCATAGCTATAAAAGCTGACATACACACTGAACCCTGTTTACAACTCCCATTAAAAAGGCAGCAAGAGGGGCGCCTGGGTGGATCAGTCAGTTGATCATCCAGCTTTGGCTCAGGCGCTCTGGTCACCATCTTGGGTTTAGTAAGTTCGAGACCAGCATTTCTGGCTCACTGCTGGCAGTGTGGAGCCTGCTTCAGATCCTCTGTCCCTCTTTCTGCCCCTCCCCCGCTCACACGTCCTCTCTCTCTCTCAAAAAAAAAAAAAAAGGCAACAAGATAGGCCTACTTTCTAAGGAATTATGCCATGTCATGTTTTCTTCATGGATACAGTAGCTATTATTGTTTTTAGTAGCTATTATAGTTTTTTTAGAAAAATTCAGACAGAGATGTATATAAATCAAGATATTTCATGTTATAATGGGTACTTTCATTATCTTTTTAAATATACAAGTGATTACATTTAGATTTCCCAAATACTGATGGAAACTGAGTTGTTAAATTTAAATTAGTCCTAAATGTAGGATAACAACCCTTTACCCCCAATGTTTTAGATAATAATACTTATGAGACAGTCAAGATAATTAACATATAAGTTTTCTCATAAACATATAACTACATTAGTTGCTCATTAGGATATGTATAAGGATGGGACATGAAAAAGTTACAGAAGGAAGTGCTCTATTTGGGGGCAATAAGAACAAAACTTACAGTTTATAGATGAAAAATTAATTTAAAGCATATTATAATTATATCTTACTGTTGAATTTTCTTAGTCTTGAGCCTTACTGTAGGAAAATCTTCACCAACAAGTTAGGCAAGAGTACATTAAAAATATGTACACAAATCAACTGATTATTCATCTTACCCATTTAATCCTTTATATATACCAATTCTCTACAGTCCAGACAACATCTAGTGGAATTTGCCTGTCATATTTGCTTTCTTAGCATCCATTTGGCCCTCGCCCTGTTTGAACTGTTTCCAGCATTTCCCAGCAATATAGTTTGAATAGGTTTGACCACATCTCAAGCTCTAAAAATAGATCCTGATTAGTTCAAGTCTATTGGCATATCACATCAACCATACTATGATGGTTGATTCAAGGATGATCCTGGTCAAATAAGGCCAAAACCTAATATCTGGAATTTATTTGAGCAGTGACTCACTTTAACACCATAGCTGAACAAAAAAGCATGTAGCCCAGGGTTGGTAACCTTCTTGAGACCCTGGGAGATAGCCTACCTGAAAATGGAGCCAACACAAGGGAGGTACAAATGAATAACGGGGGGAGAAACAAAGAGAGAGAGAGAGAGAGAGAGAGAGAGAAAGGAAACTGTTTTCACAGAATTTGAACCCTAAAGCTTTGTCTGAAGGCAAATCTACTGAACTAGCCATATGTATGAGTCAATACATGCCCTCCCCAGTTGTTTTTTTCCAGTCAATCTATGTTGGGTTTTTAGTTTCTTGCAACAAAAAACTACCTAACTGAAACAGACCATAAACTTGAATTAAATAAAGGTATTAAAGATCTGCATTCATGACATAGGTTCAGCAAAGTAAAGTAGAAAGCAGGGTGTTTTATGGAAAATCCTGAGAGAATGAAGAATTGCTTGAAGAATAGAAGAACAGGAAGAAAGGTCTTGCGCGCGCGCACACACACACACACACACACACACACACACGTGGCTTCATTAGATAATTGCATATTGACTGTGTTTTATTTTTTGTGGTCTTACTTTTTATAAGCTTTACCCATTGATCTATCTAATACGTTTTCAGTCTTTATCCTTGAGAATCAACCAAAACATGGAAATTTGAATTTTCAGTTATCAGTCTGAACTTATGGTTAAAAACCATGAATACAGTGGAAAAAGGAGAGGAAAAAGTTTAAGATCCATTAACTTAATTTAGGGCAAAATAATTTTAATGAATTAAGTTAAAAGAAACATTTTAGTATATTTGATGAATCACTTTTGATGAATAGAAAAATTGCTATTTCTATGTTGCATAAAAATTAATGTTATCAACGATGACACATTTTTACCTAAGTAAATTTGGATCATCTCTTCAAATGGAGATATCTCTATATCTACATCTACCATTTCCCTGTTCACAATTTTATATATTCTTTGATGAAATGATTTTAATTAGAATAATATAGTGATAATGTCACATAATATGTACTTTTCAACTGTATTTTGAAGATTTATATTTCTAATTTGTTAACAGCTACTTAAAAGTATTCATTATTATTTCTTGAGCAGAGATTTAAAAAGATGTATTGAACATATTATCCAAAAATTGAGGTTATACTAAAATTTATTGGCAAATAGTAAATTTTAGCTTTTCAGTAAATATTCCTTAGCAAGAAAAGTTAGTGCAATTGAATTCAGTATTATTTTTTATTACATATGAGACTAATCAACCTGTTCAGAGTAGCCCTAAAGTTGCTACATGTGAGAAGATCCGGGAGTGCATTATGTTTTTCTGGTTAAAGAATGTTTTGGGGGCGCCTGGGTGGCTCAGTCAGTTGAGCGTCCAACTTCGGCTCAGGTCATGATCTCACGGTTCGTGGGTTCGAGCCCCGCATCAGGCTCTGTGCTGACAGCTCAGAGCCTGGAGCCTGTTTCGGATTCTGTGTCTCCCTCTCTCTCTGCCCCTCCCCCACTCGCACTCTGTCTCTCTCTGTCTCAAAAATAAATAAACATTAAAAAAATTAAAAAAAAAAGAATGTTTTGGTAGATACATCAAGTAGATAATGGAGTGGTATGGGAATGATACGATATGGCCCTTTTTGGTCCCTGCGAAAGAGAAATCCTCAGTAGGCCTAAAATAATAATAATAATAATAATAATAATAATAATAATAATAATACAAGAATTCAAAACTTGTTTAGAGAAGGGTAGACTTTAACAATTTCTGGCCATGAATCTGGAGGAACATATCCAAAAGAACATGGGGAAATTTTAATTTGTCTTGACAATTTCTATATGGTATGCATATAGATATAGTGGCCACTTTTATTCCAAAAATTCAGTGTGCTAGAGACCTTTTACAATCAGTGTCATGATAAATGTTAAGAGTCACCAAACTGTGCAATGGTGACACCCCAATTTTATGGTTCTTCAAGCAGCCAGTTGCACAGTGAACCAAGGAGTCTGAGCTAGAAGCTGATAACAGAGTAATCCGTAGAACTAAAGATCAGCCTTCATGAGCTGCCAGTCTGAAGTCCTCGGACAAAAGGAAAAAAAGCTTCAGAAATGACTTTGAAGGACTACTCATCAAGGGTCTTAAACAGAGTGAACATAGGTGGGAAACCTATTGTCCAAAGTCCACAGAAAGTACAGTCAATTCTCTGTTTCCTAGGGAGTGCAGGTTGGGTTTACCAAGGGTGACACAGATCTGTCATTCACCCAGAACTTCTCATGTTTCCAGCTTTCTGTCTTGACAGTTTTGATTTTTGGAAATGATTCAGCTTAGATTCAGTATAGAGTTGTGTTTGTTTGTTAAAAGATCTAAAGACAACATGAGAAGTATACTCTTAGGCAGAATTACTGTAACAAGTGTTCTCCAATTTCCAATGTTTCTCAGCAATTTTTAGCATTTCCTTTACTCTTATCACATCATTTCTCAAGTGGCTGTCACTTCTTTCAAGTTACAGAGACTTCAACTGAATTTGGCAGTTTAAATACACGATAAACTCCATTAGAGCATACCCTATCTTTATATTTTGCTGATCTTTTCACAATGGGCTGATTCCTCAGTGCCTTTCTGGTTCTATATCCTGCTGTTTCCTTCATGTATCCAATATTTATCCAAATATGTCTTCAAGTTTGAGTCTCCAAGTTGTAAAGCCTCAGTATCCTCTACAGCTCCATGCAGATAGCATACTTCTCAAGTTGGAAGTAGCAGTAGCTTCTCCTGACTCTCTCTGCCATGCTTTTAGGCACTTGGGCATTGTGATATGATAGTCTTCTGAGCTAGAGTAGAAGCAACCTTAATTTTTGTTAGAATGTGTTGTTTTTGCTTTATTTATATATGGTTCTTTAAGGTATCCTTTCTTACCCAGTGTTCTATGAGTATTTGGAAAGAGTGTGTACTGTGTAGTTGTCAAGTGTAGAGTTTTACATATTTCCACTTAAACCAGGTACCATAATCAGGTCGTTCAAATATTCTACATCTTATTATTAGTGTTAAAATCTCCCACTTTGTGTATAGATTTGTCTATTTTTATCTTGTAGTTGTCAGTTTTTGACTAATATATTTTAAGGTCATTTCTTAGATGTTTATAAATTCAAATACATCATCTCTTCCTGCTTAGTTGAAACACTTATCAGATGAAGTGATCTTCTTCATGTTTAAATGCTTGTCTTAAATTTGATTTGGCCTGATATTAATTTATCCTCACTACCCTTTTTTTTAGTTAGTGTCTTTATGCTATATCTTTTTTTACTATCCATCTTTTTATATATTTCTCTTTTACCATCTCTTCTTAATAAAAATTAATTTGGATTTTTTTAAGAAACTTTACTCCCAACATGGGGCTCAATCTCATGCCCCTGAGATCAAGATCTACCAATTGAGCCAGCCAGGCACCCCACAACTAATTTGTATTTTTAAATATAATTTGTTTATCTTTAGCTGAAACATCTAGTTCATTATATGTAATGTGAATATTAATGTATTTATGCTTATATATTTTTATCTTAATTTAGGCTTCTTGTTTACACCACATATTATGTTTTTCTTTTGTTTTATTTCTTTCTTTAGATTTAGATTATTTTTGTCTTTATATTTTTCCCTTTACTATTTTGGAAATTATAAATACTTTTTGTATTCTTGTAGAGTTACCCTAGAATTATAGCCTTTAAAGATTCCTTTTCCTGTTCTGTTCCATACCAGGTAACTTTCTTTGCTGTCTCTCGGATGGGAGTGGGGAATGCAATCATTTAGGAATCCTATTTATGGAGAAATAATCTCTTTTTGGAACTATTTTCTCTCCAAGTTGGGCAGGTCCAGGGCTTTTTCTTCTAATCTTTGCATCTCTTAAGGCCATCAAGATTAACATTCTCCAGGTTCTCTAAATTCCCTTGAGTTGAAAGCAGTTTTATTGTTTTACTTCTCTAGGTTCCCACCACATCTTAACTTTTGACCTAGTAATTCCTTAGTTTCTAGTTCTCTGATATTGTTAACAAGATTCATTTTGCATTTTATTTAGCACTGTAAATTATTTTCAATGAGAAAGTTGGTCTTAATATCCTAACCCACCTTATTACTATAATAGGAATTCTTCTCCTCCTCTCCATTTATTCATTCCCTGGCAACACATACGGATGACTCAGTGAATACAATGTATAAACCAGGTTGCCATCAGGAAATAATGACACACACACTAAAAATGTGCACTTCAAGGGAGTTTAGCCACGGGCCTATGCACAAGTGTGGCTAGGTAAAGGGAAATAGAAAAGGGATGATGAACCACCCCAAGGTTAGTAATTGATACTACTTGCAAACCTAAAGGCAGCAAGAAGGGAGAGTAGAACAAACAGGAAACGGCAGGTTCTCAAGAAGTAGGAGAGGCAGGCTGACAGGAGCTGAGGCTTTCAGTGGAGGAATTCACTCATTCTGCCTGTAAGTGACCAGTCAGGGAGGGTGATGGAATATAAATACTCTTAATCTTTCTCTTATCCAACCTGCTGATCACTTGTTGATGTCTTCTATTAGCTAAACCCAACCTGAAGCCAAGAATAGAGGAGTTAGGTAGATGTTCTCTGTAGAGGTCACCTTTTTTGGGCACAGAGCAAGGTGAAGGGTGAAAATAGATCTGGATGGAAATGTGGAAAATATGCAGTATAGTTGGTGTTGCAGATGATTAGTCTGATAACTGATTTGATAACTTATGATTTGTAGAATGGTTTGGTAGAAAGGTACAGAAAATCTATTAATCAATTTTCATGTGTATAAGGGATACGAAGAAGAAAAGTTATTTTTTCTGGAGTTCAGAGTCTTTAAAACATCTTCATATTTAGATAATTTTACTAATTAGAAATAATAATTTTAAACCTTAAATATTTTTTTTCAAATGTATGCAAGTTCATAAGAATACATGCACACATGGATGCATGTGTGTGTGTGTGTGTGTGTGTGTGTGTGTAAGGGGGAGAGAGAGAGAGAGAGAGAGACAGGAGACAGAGACAGAGACAGAGAGACAGAGAGACTCAGGGATAGCTATTAAGCTGAAAAGTATGTGGTGAAAGGGTGATGAAAAGTATGTGGTGAAAGTGAACAGTTTTCATTCAGTGTTTGTATGTGAGTCTCACATTTTTCAGAACCAAAATTTTACACTACTAAAACAGATTTTACTTTTCTCTGTAATTTAATTTCTGGGGCACCTGGGTGCCTCAGTCGGTTGAGCTTCTGACTGCAGCTCAGGTCATGATCTTGTGGTTCATGGGTTTGAGGCCCATTTTGGGCTCTGTGCTGACAGCTCAGACCCTGGAGTCTGCTTCGGATTCTGTGTCTCCTCCCTTTCTCTCTGCCCCTCCCCTGCTCATGCTCTGTCTCTCTCTCAAAAATAAATAAACATTAAAATAAATTAATTAAATTTCTATTATTATGAGAGCAGTTAATGTTTACTAAGAGTTAGAAAAGAAAGATGAGCAAAAATAGGAAAGCAAATCAGCACGTTCTATATTAGTCATGCTGGGCTTCCATAACAAGGTACCACAGACTGTAGTTTAAACAACAGACATTTATTTTTCTCACAGTTCTCAAGGCTGGGAACTCCAAGCTTATGGTGCCAGAAAATTTGGTTTCTGATAAGAGCTCTTTTCCTGGCTTGCAGACAGCTGCCTTCTCTCTGTGTCCTCACATGGCCTTTTCTCTGTGCACTCACAAAGAGTGAGAAACCTGTGGTGTTTTTGTTGTCTTTTCATAAAGACATTAGCCCTATCAGATTAAATTCCCACCCTTAAGACCTCATTTAACTTTAATTATCTCCTTATAGGCCATATCTCCAAATACAGCTAAACTGGGGATTAGGACTTCAGCATATGAATTTTGAAGAGAAACAGTTCAGTCCAGAACACACTCCTATCACCCAGTAATTATCACTAACAATGCTTCCTATAAATCCTTCTAGATTTATATACATGCATTTAGAGGTTTTGTTTTCTTTTTTGTTTGTTTTGTTTTTTTACCAAAAGGAGATCATACTATACATAATATTTTAAAATGTTTATCTAATTAAGGGTCTCCACTTTTTCATGACTGTAAACAGACTATATTATATTTCACCAATCATCCCAATCTTTTACAATGGCTTTATCAAAACCAAGATCCAATCCAGGCCTATAAGTTATTTCCCTTCTAATCTAGCATGATCCTCATTTTCTTCTGCTAACACTGGGATCTATAGGATCAAATCTGTTGTCGTGAATGTGCCCTACATTCTAGATTTGTGGGATGCTTCTTTGTGATTTTATTTAATTAGTTCCTCTGTCGGGAGGAGGCATTAACATGGTGGAGGAATAGGGGGTGCTAAACACATCTCATTCATCAAACACAGTTAGGTAGTTATCAAATCATTCTGAATACCCAATAAATCAATCAGAGGTCTGAGAGAACAAAAACTGCTAGTCTACAAGTAGAAAAGTAACAACCTTTTGGAAGATTCTTTAACAAGCAGACCAAAACACGCCCAGGATCTAGGTTTTGTTTGTTTGTTTGTTTATTCTCTTCTTTTTTTTATTTTTTTCTTTTTTTTCTGGACAAAATGTTGAGACAGAGAAATTCACCCCAAAAGAAAGAACAGGAAGTAGAATTCATGGCCAGGGATTTCACAATATGGATTTAAGTAAGATGTCTGGACTAGAATTTAAAACAGTGATTATAAGGATACTAGCTGGGCTTGAAAAAGCAAAGAAGACACTAGAGAATCCCTTGCAGCAGAGATAAAAGAACTAAAATCTAGTCAGGATGAAATTTAAAATGCTGTAATGAGATGCAAACCCAAATGGATGCCATAAGAATGATGATGAACAAAGCAGAGGGGTGAATCGATGATATATTATGGAAAATAATAAAGCTGAAAAGAAGAGGGAAAAAAAGATAATGGTTCACATAGGTAGACCTAAGGAACTCAATAACTTACTGAAATGTAATAACATTCTTAACATAGGAATCCCAGAGGATGAAGAGAGAGAAAAAGAGGCAGGTTTATTTGAATACTTCCCTAATCTGGGGAAGGAAAGAGACACCAAAATCCAAAAAGTACAGAGAACTCCCATTAAATTCAACAAAATCTAACCATTACCAAGGCATATCATAGTCAAATTCACAAAATACACAGACAAGGAAAGAATCCTGAAATCAGCAAGGGAAAAAACCTGCAAGGGAAGATAGATCAGATTTGTAATAGATCTGTCAACAGAAACTTGGGAGGCCAGAAAGGTGTGACTGGACATGTTCAAAGTGCTGAATGGGAAAATTATGCAGCCGAGAATTATCCATCAGGGCTGTCATTCAGAATAGAAGGAGAGGTAGAGTTTCCCAGACAAACAAAAACTAAAGGACTTGGTGACCATTAAACCAGCCCTGCAAAAAAATTTAAGGGGGACTCTTTGAGTGGAGAAAAGAAAAAAAGAAAAAAGACCAAAAGCAACAAAGACTGGAAAGAACCAGAGAGCATCATGAGAAACATGAACTCTATGAGTAACACAAAGGCACTAAATTTATCTCTTTCAATAATCACTATGAATGTACATGTACTAATGTTCCAATCAAAAGATGGGGTGCCTGGGTGGCTCAGTCGGTTGAGCGTCCGACTTTGGCTCAGGTCATGATCTCAAGGTTCATGGGTTCGAGCCCCGCATCGGGCTCTGTGCTGACAGCTCAGAGCCTGGAGCCTGCTTCTGATTCTGTCTCTCTCTGTCTCTGCCTCTCCCTTATGCTCTGTCTCTGTCTCTCAAAAATAAATAAATGTAAAAAAAAAAAGACATGTGGTATCAGAATGGATAAAAAAAACTAGATCCATCTATATGCTGCCTACAAAGAGACTCATTTTAGACCTAAAGACACCTGAAGATTGAAAGTGAGGGGATGGAGAACCATATACCATACACAAAAATAAATTCAGAATGGATAAAAGACCTAACATGAGACAGGAAACCATCAAAATACTAGAAGAGAACACAGGCAGCAAACTCTTTGACCTCAGCTGTAGCAACTTCTTACTACACATATTGGCAGAAGCAAGTGAAACAAAAGCAAAAATGAACTATTGGGACCTCATCAAGATAAGAAGCTTCTGCACAGCAAAGGAAACAACCAACAAAACTAAAAGGCAACCTATGGAATGGGAGAAGATATTTGCAAATGACATATCTGGTAAAGGGTTAGTATCCAAAATCTATAAAGAACCTAAGAAACTCAATACCCAATAAACAAATAACCCAATTAAGAAATGGACAGAAGACATGAATAGACACTTTTCCAAAGAAGACATCAGATAGCTAACAGACACATGAAAAGATGCTCAATATGATTCATCATCAGGGAAATACAAATCAAAACCACAATGAGATACCACCTCACCCCTGTCAGAATGGCTAAAATTAGCAACACAAGAAACAAAAGATGTTGGTGAGGATGTGGAGAAAGGGGAACCCCTTTGCACTATTGGCAGGAATGCAAACTGGTGCCGCCACTCTGGAGAACAATATGGAGGTTTCTCAAAAAACTAAAAATAGAGGGGCACCTGGGTGTCTCAGTTAGTTAAGACTCTTGATTTTGGCTCAGTTCGCAATCTCACAGTTCGTGAGTTCAAGCCCTGTATAGGGCTAAGCGCTGATAGTGTGGAGCCTGCCTGGGATTCTCTCTCTCTCTCCCTCTCTTCTGTCTCTATCTCTGTCACTCAAAATAAATTAATTAATTTTTAAAAATCCAACTTTTAATTTTGGCTCAGGTCATCATCCCAGGGTTGTGGGATCAAGCCCTGTGTCTGGCTCTGCACTAAGTGTGGTACCTACTTAGGATTTTCTCTCTCTCTCTCTGCCCCTGTCTGCTTCTCTCTCTCTCTCTCTCTCTCTCTCTCTCTCTCTCTCTCTCTCTCTCAAAATTAAAAAAAAAAAAGAAAAGACACTTGTTGTGATGATCACTGGGTGTTATATGTAAGTGATGAATCACTGAGTTGTACTCCTAAAATCAGTATTGCACTATGTTAATTAAGTAACATTTAAAGACAAATTTAAAAAACTAGTTCCTCTGTCCTTTTTATTTTCAATAAACTTGAAATTAATTATTAAGGTTTCTATTAGAAAACTCACTAGTGTAATTATTGGATAAAATTCTTTTTTTTAATTAAAAGTTTTTTAAATGTTTATTTATTTTTGAGAGACAGAATGCCAGCAGGAAAGGGGCAGAGAGAGAGACACACACAGAATCTCAAGCAGGCTCCAGGCTCTGAGCTGTCAACACAAGGCTGGAACTCAAGGACTGTGAGATCATGACCTGGGCTGAAATTGGATGCTTAACCAACTAAGCCTCCGAGCTGCCCCCGTGGATAACATTCTTAGAGGACATTTTTTTTTAAGTTTTATTTATTTATTTTTGAGAGAGAGACAGAGAGAGTGAGTGGGGGAGGGGCAGAGAGAGGGAGAGAGAGAGAATCCCAAGCAGGCTCTGTGCTGTCAGCACAGAGCCCGTCGCAGGGCTCGAACTCACACACTGTGAGATCATGACCTGAGCCGAAACCAAGAGTCGGACTCTTAACTGACTGAGCCATCCAGGCACCCCGACATTTTTTTTTAGCTGGTGTTATTGTCAATATCCAGAATATGGTTAGACATATCACATCAGGTGCGATGCAACATAGTGGACCTAGCTGGGTCTTAGAGTTAGAACTTGTATAAATTCTTGTGTAGAACTGTTGTGTGAAATGATGTTCCCTGAAGGATAGACTGAAATGGAGCTCCTGAGAAAATTATAATGTGACAAGAAGAACATAATATCTGGTGCAGGTCTGATGATATCAGTTTGTATCCATTGGTGTGGGCATTTCAATTATTTGCTGCCAGTGCATTCTGATTGGTCAGCATTTATGGCATATCAGTTGATAAGTATTTTGAATAAGACCCTTGATCTAGAGCATATGATGTCAATCAATATATTGTTTCAGAAAAACATTTGGCAATATGGAGATCTCACCTGGAAAAATGGAGCCCTCACATGGAAAAATAAAAGCTGTGATGGCTTAGAATCCAGAAGCAGTTTATGACCAGATATTTAGGGAAGCAGTTGCCATTTAGGAAAGACGCTAGCAGTTTATAAAGTCCCAATCATCAAAAGTGTGATTCTAGAGTATATTCCAGTCCCTAGGGTGAAGGGAAATTGAAAAATAAAGAAAACAGGGGCGCAGATGGTTCAGTAGGTTAAGCATCTAAATATGGCTCAAGTCATGATCTCACAGTTCATGGGTTCCAGGCACTCAAAGAGTTCTGTACTGACAGCTCAGAGCCTGGAGCCTGCTTCAGATTCTGTGTCCCCCTTTCTCTCTGCCCCTCTCCCTCTCGCACTCTGTCTCTGTCTCTCAAATAAATAAATAAATGTTTACAAAAATTAAAGGAAGGAAATAATTCACATCCTAGAAGTTCTTTTCTAGAGTCAGGTAGCTAAAAAGAGAGTCAGGTACATAGAATGAGAAAAATCGCTAAAATTAGGAATCCTGGGAAGAACTATGGTTAAGAAACCAATAAAAGCTTATTTATTGGAATTAGGACTCAGAGTTAGATGCAGTTTTTAGTCCTCAATTCTCTGCAAATGAGCTTGGGATTTGTAAGTAAGGGGCATGCTTACTCACAGTGCAGGTGGAGAAGAACTTAATTAACTGTGTTGAAAAAGACTCAGAACTGGTCGAGTCTTAGCAACAAAAACACGAGACAGAATTATTACTGGAAAATAATTTCTATAGCAGATATTTTTTTTTCTCTGCACATGATGAAATTAAGGACTAGAGAGAGGCAACTACTTTTATGTCTCAGCTCTGACACTCCTCACCCTATTTGAATACAAATGCTCTCTGAGTGGAACACATTTTTGTCATCCTGAAATCTTTTGAACTTCACACATCAAATTTAAAGCTGCCATCAAACTTTGAAGCATGAAAGACAGAAAACATTTGGCAAATGTGAGCTGGAAATGTTATCTTAAAGTAGCAATACATACATACTTACACACGCATTGACTTTTTAAATAATAAAGTGCACCTAAATGTTATCCAGGATATTTTCTAATTTCAAAAGTATTTTTCAATCTTGCAATAAATGCAAACTTACAGAAGAGTTTCACGAATGGTATAAACAATATTTTTTCCCTCAAATACCCAAGAAAAAGCCTCAGACATGCTGAACCATCACATCTGAATTCTCCCACAGTGGTATTCTCCTACACAAACAGCACAACCATCACAATCAGGAATGAAACATTGATACATTACTACCAGGCACTCCAAAAGCTCCATACAGATTTGCCAGTTTTTTGGGTAATGTCCTAAATATCAAATAGATCTAAACTAGGGTTATGTCTTGTGACTTATCAAGTTTCCCGTTTCCTTCGACCTGGAACAGTCTCAGTCATTGCTTGACTTTCATTGTTTTACCACCTTTGAAGCTTATATGCCAGTATCTGCAGAATGTTCCCCAAGTCTGGGTTTATCTGAAGTTTTCTCCTGAATAATTGAAGCCTCTGCACATTTGGCAGCGATATTACAGAGTGAAACTGTTTTTCCCGTTGCTGATATCAGTCTGTCCCATCATTGGTAACGCTAACTTTGATGATTTGATCAAGGAAGTGTCTGTGAGGACTCCTCATTGAAATTACTATTTTTTTTATTTTTCTCTTTACAATTAATATTCACTTGAAGTCATGCTTGTTTCCCAATTAGTCATTACAAAGATAATGCCAATGGTGGTGGTCTTCCAAGTTCATCATCCCTCTACTTTTATTAATTGACATTCTACTATAAAGAAGAGCTTTCTTTTTCCTATTTGTGTGTTTATTTATAGATATAGTATCAATAGTATCAACATTTTTATGTATATATATATATATAGTATTAAATACTATATATATATATAGTACCAATTTATATATGTAGTGTGTATATATATATAGTATCTATATATAAATGGATTTATATCCCTAATTTATTCAGTGGGTTATAATCCAGTACTGTGTTTATTTTGATGCTCAAATTGTCCCAGTTCAGCCCAAAATAGCACCTTCAACCTAGGCTTCTCTCTGTTGGCATATTCTCATTATTTTTTTTGAGAATTTCCTTAGTTTTTTTATACAGCAAAAATTTGATCTACCAAATCATTTTGTCCTTCCCAGCCCCAACACTGTTATCAGCCATTTCTCCAAAGAGTCCTAGTTCCTTTGAGTAGAGAATGTTATCTAGAAAACAAGATGTGGATTCTAGATGGGCACGTTGCTATTGGAGTGTTACTTTTCTTCAGTACCTCTTAGTAAACAAAACTAGGGAAATATACTTTAACATAAATATGTATGAATATATATGTTCAAATAGATTAGATCTAAATTTATTTTGTATCTGTGTATATATATCTAGAAAACCAAAAGGACATATCAAGACCTAGTTTTTTCTCCTTCCATGTTTGCAAATCAATTCATAGTGAGAAATCTGCTTCTCATTATCTTAAATATTACATGGGTTAATTAGCTCTGTTGTGTATAACCAACTGATGTCCTTACTATTTCCTTCATAAGAATGCCTTTCTCGGGGTGCCTGGATGGCTCAGTAAGTTGAGTGTCTTTCTCTTGATTTCCACTCAGGTCATGATCTCATGGTTCATGGGATTGGGCCCCACATCATCATCAGGTTCCGTGTTGACAGTGTGGGGCCTGCTTGGGATTCTGTCTTTCCCTCTCTCTCTCTGCCCTTCCTTTGTTCATGCATGCACTCTCTCAAAATAAAGAAATAAACACTAAAAAAAATAATGCCTTTCTCACTCCATAACGGCTCTGACAATCAAGCCAGGCACAGCCCCATATGGACTATTCACCCTATATCAAATGCTATGCCTGTCCTCCACTCCCAATGCAGTTAACTTCCTTACCCTTTTCAGCCCCTAACACTGTGTGTTGTTCAGTCCTTAAACGGGGATGCCCTTCTCAGTCTGCAGCATTGATTTCTCTTATTGCAGTATTCCCTCTGACAATTGCATTCCTCCCCATTTCCAGGTGCTCTCTCTCTCTTTCTCTCTCTCTCTCTCTCTCTCTCTCTCTCTCTCTCTCTCTCTCATACACACACACACACACACACACACACACACACACACACACACTGGGCCCTGACACCCCGTGATGGACCACCCCAACCCATTTAGATGCTTTCCTTAACTCACATGATCTTAAACCCCTTGCTCAGGGCCACAGTGCCATCATCTTCTACTGCCACTGTCAGAGGTGATAACCTTGGCCAACTTCACCTAATGGCCTTAGGACTGAATCATTCAGGAATAGAAAGGAAGTGAAGGAGAAAACAAGAAAATGTACTTAGTTTTTGAATATATAAACATTTAATTGTATAATATTATTGAGCAATATAGTTTTTTTAATTCTCTTATTTATTTTTTTTCATGTATCACTCTGTGGTTAATATCTATCCATGCTGGGGCGCCTGGGTGGCGCAGTCCGTTAAGGGTCCGACTTCAGCCAGGTCACGATCTCGCGGTCCGTGAGTTCGAGCCCCGCATCGGGCTCTGGGCTGATGGCTCAGAGCCTGGAGCCTGTTTCCGATTCTGTGTCTCCCTCTCTCTCTGCCCCTCCCCCCGTTCATGCTCTGTCTCTCTCTGTCCCAAAAATAAATAAACGTTGAAAAAAAATTTAAAAAAAAATCTATCCATGCTGTCCTAGGTACATTTACCACATTGCTTCTAGCTGCTATATGATATTGAAAAGAGTAGCTTTACTACACTTGATATATCCGTTACTCCAGGGATGGACACCTTAGTTGCCCTCACTTTCCTGTTACCAAACATTCTAGGTTCAAAGTTTCTCTTGCTATTTTTTAAAATTTCTTTAACAACATTAATTTATGGGCTTTTGGTATCATATTGTTTTTGAAAAGCTTGATATCAATCTGATTCTTTCTTTCTTATTTTGTGAGTTACCTGCTTTTCACTCTGGGAACTTTAAAATTTTTTTCTCTATGTCTTTCATGCTTTTACACTTTACTGTATAAAATATATAATGTGTTTTTCCTTTTTTTCTGGAAGAATATTTTTTCTTTAAATATTTTCTCTCTTCCATTTCTTCTTCTTCTTCTTCTTCTTCTTCTTCTTCTTCTTCTTCTTCTTCTTCTTTTTCTTCTTCTTCTTCTTCTTCTTCTTCTTCTTCTTCTTCTTCTTCTTCTTCTTCTTCTTCTTCTAGTGTCCTTTTTAGAACTCCTATTACTGTCCACCATGAATTTTAATTGTAATTTCATATTTTCTCTCTACCCTTTTCTGTTGTTTCTGGAAAATTGCTCAATCTGATATAGCTCTCAAATTCAATTTCAGTTATAGCTATCTATTACTTATTATCTCTACTCATCCTATCTATTGTCATATTTCTTTCAATTTTTCTATTTCCTTACCTGTTATGTCTTTTTTAAATGTTTTCTGGTTATTTCTTATTGCTAATGCATCACCTTATGTTTTGTGTTTAATTATAATACTTATTTTTAAATTCATGTATTGTGTGTTGCAGTATGTTTACTTTGGGTAGTGTATGTGTTCATTGTGTTAAGTTTCTTTTGTGTGGCTGTGGACCTCACAACCGGATATCTAGATATTTTAGGCTGGGGGTTTATGTTACTCTGGAGGTATTAGCTACCCTTCTTATGACTTATGGGAAGACAGAGCTCAAGTGAGACTCCAATGTATATCTTTTTGGGCTTCCATAATGAGAGTCAACATGTCTTCAGATAATATGGAACTATTCTAAATCTCTTTAATGTTCTGCCAGTTCCCCAGGCAGCCTCAGTTTTCAGGGATTTGGTGTTATAAAGCAGAGCAATAGGAGATGGTCTCCTTAGGTTGTAAGTCCCATCCCCCCTTGGGAGTTGGAGTAAAAGAATAAATGTCCAAGGGTTCAGATTTGTTCAAGCTCTTTAACAACAGTATTTCACCCCAGCAGACCCGGGGAGGCCTTCCTAACCCAAATTTTGTTTCATTTATTAATCTATCTTCTTAAATATTTTGCCTGTAAACACACACATTTTTACCTAAGTTCAGTCATTTTCTATATCTCTTGATATTCTATTGTTTTCATTATAGCATATCCATGATTCTACATATTATTTTCACATTTTAACAGGCACATTTTGTCACAATTTTCTAAGTCATCTCCTTATTTGGGATATTTATGCTGTTTTCTGTAATTGCTATTATAGATTATACTGGGAAGAGTTCAATTATTCTTATAAAATAAATTCCAACTTGCAAGAATGCTATTTTTATTGTTATGAAGAGTAATATTGCCTTACCAATGAGTTGTTTAAACTAGTAACACCAACAGCAGTAGATGCATCATAAGAGTTTATCCAAAATTTTGCTGACATTCATTGTTAAAATTGAAAGTGGGATCATGGTGCTGCTTCCGGTGAAGGGAAGCAGACTCTATGCATATTTGTTTTCAGACAGGGATATGGAATATTATAAAACAGTATGTATTAGGATCAGTATCATGTATGGGGATGCAAATAAATAGATGAAAAGGTGATTTTTGCTGTATTACATATCATTATTTTGGTCTGGCCCTTGCTCAGTGATACATAAGAAGGTCTTGCTCTTGGTTAGAAGGATCCAGTGCAAATACAGCATTCTTCTCAGAGCAAAAGATTGTCTTCACTTTCTCAGGCCACTGTGTTTCTTCTAAATAAGAATCGTAGACTTCAGGATGTGCAGAAGGCAGGATAAAATATTTAAAGATGGAAGATAAAAAGATAAAGATGGAATGAAAATCAGATAAACAAAAGAGTTTACGCTATGGTTGCCTAGTATTGGGAAGTTCTGATGAGTTAGAGTGGGAATACAGCATTCACACAAGGACAGAAGACGTGGTTATATGCCTATGGGGAGCAAGGGGTTTTAACTGGCATCCCTATATAAATGCAGCACTGTGGGATGGTAGTAGAAAGACTAGAAAGGAATTCACATACTGGTGGAGGAAAGCTTTCTTCATCTGAGCTCCGGATGAAAAAAAAGTCTGTTTTTGGAAATCAAAAACTCTAGCTCAGAATTTCCACTACTATTGTAGTACAGAAACTCCAAGCCAAGAAATTTGCATACAGATTGTCCTCGAGCCAGAGATGCCCCTGGGATGCCTGGCAAAAGCAAATGCAATGCTGGGAAAATATGTATTGGAGAAATACTAAGCAAAAGAAAGATAGAGTAATTATATTAATATCAGAGGGGAATGGGAAGGAAGACTTTAGAAAAAACTTGGGATAGAGAAGATGTAAAGAATATTGTTCTATGTATTCTGTATAGAAATCCAAAAGATACAGCAACTCCAAATGCATGAATGCATGAAACTAACTGGGCTAAAAATATACAAATAATAATTTGATAGTATTACCAGGATAATTAATAAATACAAATCATATGAGAAACTTTAAGATGTCTCAATCATTAACAGAAAATATATACAACAATTCTATAAGGCTATACCTACACAGTTTTCCAGTTTGATCTATTTGACATGTATAGGAAATGTTGCAGTCATTAACAAGAAAGGCCCATTTTTATATTGAACATTTTATTAAAATGTATATTCTGTATTTATCAGATGCAATACCCTAAGGGTCACAAAACAATTCTCACATAACATCAAAATACCAGTAGCATATAAAGCTTGCTTTCTGCCCACATTTAAGTTAGATATCAGTATTAAAACTGTAACACACACCTTGTATTTGGATATTTAAAAAATTATTTGAACTAATATGTATATTATGAAAAGAATGATAATAGAAATTTTAAAATTTAGAATGTAGGATAATAAGACTGTATCAAAATTAATTTACAACATCTATACAGAAAATCTGTAGCCTTAAAGGCATCCAGGTAGAATTGAACAAAGGTAATAGTAAGCATAGAACTTAATATTGAAGTTGAAAAAATATAAAATGAGGATCTACAAATCCCACAACTCGTTCTTTGAAAATACTAATATATTAGCTACTTCTAGCAAAAC
The DNA here is from genome assembly GCF_018350175.1 of Felis catus. Lineage (NCBI taxonomy): Eukaryota > Metazoa > Chordata > Mammalia > Carnivora > Felidae > Felis > Felis catus. The sequence goes on along the minus strand of NC_058376.1, from coordinate 90,816,402 downwards.
TGATAAAGGAAAAATAAGAAACAGAAGTGAGTTAATGACAGAAAAGAGGACAAAATAACAGATGTATGGCAGTGCTTTTTTTTGGAAGCACAAGAATAGAATGAACAACTAAATCCAAGTGAATTAGAAGAAATAAAAATGTTAAAAATCATAATGTATTTATAACCATTATTATTTATTTGAAAATATTAAGTGAAATGAAAATATACATTGAGAATGTACCCTCTTTCCCCATCCCGCACACAAAATATGAGGATCAGTGTATGTATGAATCCTAGCACTCCTTTGTAAAATGGAAAATCCTCATGCTACATATAAACTCTTAGAAAATCTAGAAAAAGAAGCAAATATCTCTAAATATTTGTGAGGTTGTATAATCCAGATATCAAAATCAGATAAGGACAAAAGGTATGTAAAATTGTCAACCAATAACTTATAAATATTTATTGAAATATCCTAAAAATATTAGTGACCAATTGCAGAAAACATATCATGACCAAGTAGAGCTTATTCCAGGAATATATGCATTTTTTAACATTGTAAAGTGAAAAGGCTTACAATTATCTCAAAAGATGATTTAACATCTGCTTGTGATAAAAATCTCTTAGCAAAGTAGGAAGAGAAGTGATATTTTTTCATCTGAAAGAGAATTTTTGAGGAAGGTATAGCAAACGTCTTTTTTTAATTTTTAATTTATATATATATATATATATATATATATATATGTATGTATTTATTTCTCAATTTAGTTAACATACAGTGTAGTCTTGGCCTCAAGAGTAGAATCCAATGATTCATAACTTACATATAACACCCAGTGCTCATCCCAACAAGTGCCCTCCTTAATGCCCATCACCCATTTTCCCCATCTCCCCCACCCCTCCACCCCCATCAACTCTAAGTTTGTTCTCTGTATTTAAGTCTCTTATGGTTTGCCTCCCTCTCTGTTTTTTCTTATTTTTCCTTCCCTTCCCCTATGATCATCTGTTAAGTTTCTCAAACTCCACATATGAGTAAAATCATGTGATGTCTGTCTTTCTTTGACTTATTTTGCTTAGCATAATATTCTCCAGTTCCATGCACACTTTTGCAAATGGCAAGCTTTCATTCTTTTTCATGGCTGAGTAGTATTCTGTTGTGGAGTTTTCTTAATCCATTCATCAGTTGATGGATATTTGGGCTCTTTCCAAAATTTGGCAATTGTTGATAGCACTGCTATAAACATTGGGGTACATGTGCCCCTTCGAATCAGCAATCTTATATCCTTTGGATAAATTCCTAGTAGTGCAATTGCTAGGTCATAGAGTAATTCTATTTTTAATTTTTTGAGAAACCTCCATACAGTTTTCTGGAGTTACTGCACCAGTTTGCATTCCTGCTAACAGTGCAAGAGGATTCCCCTTTCTCCACATCCTCACCAACATCTGCTATTTCCTTAGTTGTTAATTTTAGCCATTCTGACAGGGCTGGGGTGGTATCTCATTGTGATTTTGATGTGTATTTCCCTGATGATGAGTGATATTGAGCATCTTTTCATGTGTCTTTTAGCCATGTGGATGTTTTCTTTGGAAAAGTGTGTATTCATGTCTTCTGCCCATTCTTAATTGGGTTATTTGTTTTTTGGGTGTTGAGTTTGGTAAGTCCTTTATAGATTTTGGGTATTAACCCTTTATCACATATGTCATTTTCAAATATTGTCTTCCATTCCATAGGTTGCCTTTTAGTTTTCTTGATTATTGCCTTCACTGTGCAGAAGCTCCTTACCTTGATGAAGTCCCAATAGTTCATTTTTGCTTTTGTTTCCCTTGCTTCTGGCTATGGGTGTAGTAAGAAGTTGTTAAAGAAATAGATTGGAAAGATTTTTTAAAAACAAAAAGTAATGACTCTCTTATGTAAAGTTCACTTCTCTGGGCACATGTGAATGGCTCAATTCTTGATTTCAGGTCATAATCTCTTGTTCCTGAGATTGAGCCCTGTGTTGGACTCAGTGCTGACAGCACGGAGCCTGCTTGGGATTCTCTCTCTGCCTCTCTCTCTCTCTCTCTCTCTATCAAAATAAATAAACATTTAACATATAATAATAATAAAGTTTACTTAATTGGACTATTTGGAACAAATGTAGAACAGAGCATTAAAAACAAACATATGAGTCCAACTGTATGATGTTCTGGAAAAAAACAACAGTATGGAGAAATTTAAAAGATCAATGGTTGCCAGGGGTTCAATAAGGAGGGGGTAGAGGAAGGATGAAAAGGTAGAGCACAGGAAATTGTTAGGGCAGTCAAACTATTCTGTATGATACTGTAGTATTGGATACATGGCGTTATGCATTTTCAATACACATAGTATTTATGACACAAAGGGTGAACCCTAATGTAAACTATGAATTTTAGTTAATAATTATGTATTAATATTGGTCATCAAAGGTAACGAATATATCACACTAATGAAAGATGTTAATAATAGGGTCAGGGGAAAGACACTGGATATTTGGGAACTTTGTACTTTCTGATCGATTTTTCTGTAAATCTGAAACTGCTGTAGGAAACAAATTATATTAATTTAAAACAAACAAAAATGCATAGCACCTGAATTAAAACCACAATACTTGGGCTCTAAGCAGATTTCCTTTTCTCATATATGGGATGCTCAGGCATTCTCTCAGGGCATCTCTACTTTTGTTTTAGTTATACTATTAACAAATCCAGTATACTGATTTCCCATTTAAGTTGTTAGAAAGGGTACATTCAAGGAAGGAAGAAACTTATTTATTGTAACAATTTTCATCTAGCAGAAAAAAGTGATATTGGAAGGTCTGTCAGTATAGACCTGCCACTTTGCATTAGCTACTTTCTAATTGTCACCCCGCCCCCCAACAGAACCTCCTGGCTACCCTTGAACCTCTCTTAGAAACTCCCTTACCTCCAGACTTCTTGGGATCCATCAGATACAGATTAATATATGTTACCCCTAAAGGTCTTCAAAGACAGCTTTAGGACTGTGACTAATGTATCTCCTGATTGGTGTCTTTGCCTTACGTGTTGTCAAAATGTTTGAATATCAAGCATAGATGCAAGAACTCAAAAAAGGCAAAGCAATATGTGGCAATTTAGAATGGAGGTGAGAAACAAAACAACACAGATGAAAATGAAGACTGAAATATGTGGAAATATGTATAGCTTTAGAAATCTATTCTTTTAATTTCTGTAATACTTTAGTTTTCAATGGGATAATGATGAATCATACAGTAAAGGTTAAGTTATCTTCTACATGTTCTTTTTCTGAAGCTGGAAAAGTACGTAATTTTTTTTGGAAATATCTTTATCCAATACATATTTTTTTTAAAAATAGGAGTTTTCCACATCTCCCTGAGGTCTTCTGTGTGCTCTCATGTTGAACCTCACTGTAGCTCTGAATGTGAAGTTTAGAATTGTCTATTTATAGCTCTGAAGTTCTGTGAGGCCAGCAATTGTAACTTAGTCATCATTGTATAACTAGTACCTAAAATAAATTCTACACAAAATATGGAGAAGATATTTGTCAAAAAGTGTAACTTTTGTTATCTAGAAAAATCCAATTGTTTGTAATGATATTAGATTAATTTGACTTTTTAAGAAAAAATAACACATTATAGGAGAATAAATATCTTAAATTTTTTTTTCAGATCAGAGAATTGTCAGCATGCAAATTCAGACAGTTACCAAATTCAAAACAGTTACTAATGTTGTTGGATATTTAAAGGGCTTGACATCTCCAGGTAAGTAGGGCTAAGTATTTATATCTATATTTATAATCTATACTTTATATGAACCATCACAAGAAAATTCTCTATAACAATGTAATAGCATAATTAAATGACCTACTTTAGATGTAACTAGTTCACACACGCCACTATAAGAGTGAGTCAATATGAAATGAAGAAGTAGGTCTTCATTCTCTTTCTTATTCTCTTCAAAAATAAATCAAAGTAGGAAGTGTAAGGGGAAAAAACCCAAAATGAGAAAACAGAGTTTAGATTTATTAAATTGGCATGTGCCTCATGAAGAAAAGCTACAAAAAACCAATTGTTTTTTGGGTTATTTTGTTTTTTTATTGCTCTTCTCTGTAACACCACTAGAATTTTCACTTTTATCAAGAAAAGACTACTTTAGAAAGAAAATATTTTAGTTTTAATGATGTCTTTTTTAAAAAATAAAAGTTTTTATTACCAAAATATGATCTTTCAGTGTTATACTATATTTTCTATGAGCCTTGGTCCACTGACAGTTCTGCCTAATGTTTACATGGCTTTAGATCTTGAAGATGCTTATGAAAATGATCACCTGGTAAAATTTTAAATTATTTTCCGCCTGTCTTTGGGATGCTTATGGCATCTTCAGATGATGTTATGCAGGCTAAAAAAGTAAAACATACTGGTACATATATTAATTAAGAGATTAATATAGCAACACTTCCAAATACATTGTGAGGTTGAGCCACATGCTGCTATCTGATGTGCTTAGTATGCAGGGTAGAATGCAGTGGTCTATTTTAGCACACTTGTGTCACTTCTGTTGATTTGGTTGGGATATTTACTCAAGTTCTCCTTGGAGAATTATTTTTCGCCACGACTTTTGTCAAATTGACTCTATAATTGATAACCCAGAAAATTCTGAAATCAAGTTTTACGTACCCCCAAGTTTCCTGCCAGCCAACTTCTATAAAATTTATGGAAGATACGTATTTCCTCTGATTTCCTTACAGTAGCAATGGTGAACAACCTCTGATTTAATGTCTTTAAATACAATGTATAAATAGATTTGGAAATTGGTACTGTTGCATTTCAACTATTTCAACCAGTTTTCATCATCAGAATCTCTAACTGAAGCACCAGAAATATTTGTCATCATTGGTGCATTTGCTAGTTTTTATGGAAAAACCAAATTGTACAAAACTATATTAGCTTTAGGGTAAAATAGCTTTCCTAATTGAAATTCAATATAGAAAAAATCAATTTCTTAAAATCAATTTACTGGTAGTATTCTTCAGTGTATAATATGTAAAGCTTCTCAAATTTTGCTTATTTGAATCCTACACAAAAATATTAGCTGCTTATTCACATGATTTTCTTATTTAATGGTTCTGAAAATTAGAAACAATCATCAATTGGTATTAAGGCTTTTACACATGGTTTATCTAGAATACAGATAATCCCAAGCAGAACTTTCGCACATATCTTGGAGATGAGTAAATACATTTCCTGAGTTTCAACCTTTACAGCCACTGTATGTATACTATTACTTAAATTTTGATAAAACATTGGCAGATCAAATTTATTGCTGGTTCAAAAATCAGTATAGAAAACTAAAATAGCTTCACACAGTGATTTCCCATCAAATAGCTTTTTGCTGCCACGAAGTAAAGGGATAATTCATTTATTCCACACATAGGCAGTCCTTATGTGATAGGCCCTGTTAAAAGTGCCTTGCAAATAGTAACTCATTTAAAACTCAAAGCAACTAGGAGAGGCCAACAAGGCAGAGAAGTAGGGGGATCCATACTTCCTCCATCTCTCAAACAAAGATGGGTTGAAGCCAAAGGACTTTGAACCCCAAGAGTCTGGGAGGAAAAGAGTCTGAGTCTACTAGGGAGACACTGGGATGGTGGGCCATATGTGGGTGATTACAAACTGGGGCAGATAAAACGGGCTGTGTAGGCATGAAGGGGAGGGATCCCCTTCTGTGGAGAAACAAAGGGAGAGAAACAGCAACTGGGTAAGCATAGGACTGTATCTGGACAAGAGAAAAAACCTCAGATGGGGGCAGAGAGGGATCCCAATCTCTAACTGTGGGCTTTCTATGGACCAGGGCCGGGTGCCCTGTTCTCGCACCTGGGAGGAGGGAAACCAGCCCTGAACTCAGTAGCTAGGTCAGGGGCTCAGTCCACAGTAGGAGAAAGCGGTCCCATCCTTGGAGTACTGTGAGAGAGGACAAAACAAGCCAGGACCACATACCGGGTGGCATAGAGAGGTGCTTCCCCAGTGCCAGGGCTCACGGAGCAGGAGTTTAAATCCCAGCCAAGCTCCAGGGCATGGGAGTCGGTGGAACAAGACAGACTGCCTCGTCTGCACCCATAGCACACTGAGGATGGCTCCACAGGGTCTGTGGAGAAGAGACTGGGTAGGGGAGGGGGGTTGCCATTTCTCTCCCCACCACCACCGAGGTGGAGCCTCAGGGATTGATCTGCAGGGCCCACAGTGGAGGCAGGACTCACCTACACCAAACCATGCCCCTCCGTGCTGGGTGACTGCGTATCTACTGGGACAGGATAGATGCTGAGGAACCAGAGGACCCACTCCTCCAGACCAGTGCTGCTGCATTGCCTGGATTAATTCTCAGATAATTCTTGTTATTTTGATATATTCTTCCTTCATTTTCTCCTTCTTATCTCTTCCCTCCTCTAGGCTAGTTACTCTGGTTGTTGGTTTGTCTAAACAGACATATTTAATCCATTCTTTTGATACATGTTCTACACCTCCTTCTTTACTTCCCTTTCTCTGTCTCTGGAATAATCAAGCCATATAGTTTCTCTGTCTGGGTAACTTTATCTTAATTTCTTCTCCCCCTGCCCCCTTCCTTAATTTCCTTTCTCTCTCTCTGGATTAAGCCTTTTAGTCTTTCTGCCTGGTCAATGTTTATTGCTTCTTTTTCCCCACCCCTGTCATTTTTCTCTGTGTATGTGTTCTTCCATCAGCATCGCCTCCACCCTGTTCTTTACTTATAGTGGGTGTTTCTGGTTTTTTACTTTTGGATAGTTTTCTGTTTTTTTGTTTGTTTGTTTGTTTTTTGTTTGTTTGTGTGTTTGCATGTTTTTGTTTCCTGTTTGTTTTCCTTTCCAGGGCTACTTCAAGGAACAAATCAAAGCGCATTTGGTGGAGAGCCCAAAACATCACTAGGAAAATAACCAAAGTCACAACAACAGAAAGCAAGTAACACTCTCCCAAAAAAAAAAAAAAAAAAAAAAAAAAAAAAAAAACACCTCCTGAAGGGCCAGGCCCTGGGCAGTGTGTGATGCCCCTTTAATTTGGCAGTGCTTACAGATGGAGAGCACAAAACAAGCTTTTAAAACTCATAAGGCAGGGGCGCCTGGGCGGCTTAGTCGGTTAAGCGTCCGACTTCGGCTCAGGTCATGATCTTGCAGTTTGTGAGTTCAAGCCCCGCGTCGGGCTCTGTGCTGACAGCTCAGAGCCTGGAGCCTGCTTCAGATTCTGTGTTTCCTTCTCTCTCTGTCCCTCCCCTGCTCATGCTCTGTCTCTCTCTGTCTCAAAAATAAATAAAACATTAAAAAAAAAAACTCATAAGGGACAGAAAACTAGCCAAAATGACCAAACAGAAGAATTCTCCTCAAAAAAAATTCCAGGGAGAAGTGACAGCTAAAGAATTGATCAAAACAGATATAAGCAATATAACTGAACAAGAATTTACAATAATAGTCACAAGATTAATCACTGGTCTTGAAAAAAGCATAGAAGATAGCAGAGAATCTATTGCTGCAGAGATCAAGGAACTTAAAAAAAGTCATGATGAGTTTAAAAATGCTATAAATGAGGTGCAAAATAAAATGGAGGTGACCACAGCAAGGATTGAAGAGGCAGAGGGGAGAATAGGTTAATTAGAAGATAAAATTATGGAGAAAGAGGAAGCTGAGAAGAAAGAGATTAAAGAAATCCAGGATCACAAGAGGAGAATTAGAGAACTAAGTAATGCAATCAAATGGAACAATATCTGTATCATAGGAATTCCAGAAAAGGAGAGAGAAAGGGGCTGAAGGTGTATTTGAACAAATCATAGCTGAGAACTTCCCCAATCTGGGGACGGAAACAGACATTGAAATCCAAGAGGCACAGAGAACTCCCTTTAGACATAACTTGAATCAATCTTCTGCATGACATATCATAGGAAAACTAGCAAAATACCAGGATAAAGAGAGAATTCTGAAAGTAGTTAAGGATAAACGGGCTTTATCATACAAAGTAGACACATAAGGGTAGTTAGTAGCCGACCTATCTATTGAAACTTGGCAGGCGAGAAAGGAATGGCAGGAAATATTCGATGTGATGAACAGGAAAAATATGCAGCCAAGAATCCTTTACCCAGCAAGCCTGTCATTCAGAATAGAAGGAGAGATAAAAGTTTTCCCAAACAAACAAAAACTGAAGGAATTCATCACCACTAAACCAGCCCTACAAGAGATCCTAAGGGGGAACTCTGTGAGAGAAATGTTGCAAGGACCACAAAGGACCAGAGACATCACTACAACCATGAAACCTGCAGATAACACAATGGCTCTAAACCCATATCTTTCAATAATAACACTAAATATAAATAGACTATATACTCCAATCAAAAGACATAGGGTATCAGAATGGATAAAAAAAAAACAAGACACATCTATTTGCTGTCTACAAGAGACCCATTTTAGACCTGAGGACACCTTCAGATTGAAAGTGAGGGGATGGAGAACTATCTATCCTGCTACTGGAAGTCAAAGAAAGCTGGTGTATGAGCACCTGGGTGGCTCAGCTGGTTAAGCATCCGACTTCGGCTCAGGTCATGATCTCATAGTTCGTGGGTTCAAGCCCCACATCAGGCTCTGTGCTGACAGCTCAGAGCCTGGAACCTGCTTCAGATTCTGTGTCTCCCTCTCTCTCTGCCCTTCCTCTGCTCACACTCTCTCTCTATCTTTCAAAAATAAATAAACAATGAAAAAATTAAAAGAAAAAAAGAAAGCTGGTGTAGCCATACTTAGACAAACTAGGCTTTAAATTAAAGGCTGTCACAAGAGATGAAGAAGGGCGTTATATAATAATTACAGGGTCTATCCATCAGGAAGAGCTAACAACATAAATATCTATGCACCGAATTTGAGAGCACCCAAATATAGAAAACAATTAATCACAAACACAAGCAATCTTATTGGTATGAATGTGGTAATTGCAGGGGACTTTAATACTCCACTTAGAACAATGGACAGATAGATCATCTAGACACAGAATCAGTAAGAAACAATGTCCCTGAATGATACATTGGACCAGATGGCCTTGACAGATGTATTTAGAACTCTGCATCCTAAAGCAACAGAATATACTTTCTTCTCAAGTGCACATGGAACATTCTCCAAGATAGATCACGTATTGGGTCACAAAACAGCCCTTAATAAATACCAAAGAATTGAGATCATACCATGCACACTCTCAGACCACAATGCTATGGAACTTGAAATCAACCACAGGAAAAAGTCTGGAAAACCTTCAAAAGCATGGAGGTTAAAGAACATTGTACTAAAGAATGAATGGGTCAACCAGGCAATTAGAGAAGAAATTAAAAAATATATGGAAACAAATGAAAATGAAAACACAATGATCCAAACCCTTTGGGATGCAGCAAAGGCAGTCCTAAGAGAAAATACATTGCAATCCAGGCCTATCTCAAGAAACAAGAAAAATCCCAAATACAAAATCTAACAGCACACCTAAAGGAAATAGAAGCAGAACAGCAAAGACACCCCAAAACCAGCAGAAGAAGAGAAATAATAAAGATCAAAGCAGAAATAAGCAATATAGAATCCAAAAATAAAACAAAACAAAACAAAACAAAAAACAGTAGAACGGATAAATGAAACTAAGAGTTGGTTTTTTGAGAAAATAAACAAAATTGATAAACCTTAGCTAGGCTTCTCAAAAAGAAAAGAGAGAGGACCCAAATAGATAAAATCATGAATGAAAATGGATTTATTGCAACCAGTCCCTCAGAAACACAAGCAAATATCAGGGAATACTATGAAAAATTATATGCCAACAAACTGGACAACCTGGAAGAAATGGTCAAATTCCTAAACACCCACATACTACTAAAACTCAAACCGGAAGAAATAGAAAATTTGAACAGACCCATAACTAGTGAAGTAATTGAATCAGTTATCAAAAATCTCCCAACAAATAAAAGTCTTGGACTCTTCCCTAGGGAATTCTACCAGATATTTAAAGCAGAGTTAACACCTATCTGTCTCAAGCTGTTCCAAAAAATAGAAATGGAAGGAAAACTTCCAGACTCGTTCTATGAAGTATGAAGACAAACCAGACAGAGACCAACAAAAAAAGAGAACTACTGGCCAATATCTCTGATGAATATGGATGCAAAAATTCTCACCAAGATACTAGCAAATCGAATTCAACAGCATATAAAAAGAATTATTTACCATGATCAAGTGGGATTCATTCTTGGGCTGCAGGGCTGGTTCAATATTTGCAAATCAATCAATGTGATACATCACATTAATAAAAGAAAGGATAAGAACTATATGATCCTGTCAATCGATGCAGAAAAAGCATTTGACAAAATACAGCATCCTTTCTTAATAAAAATCCCCGAGAAAGTTGGGATAGAAGGAACATCCTTAAACTTCATAAAAGCCATTTATGAAAAGCCCACAGCTAATATCATCCTCATGCGGAAAAACTGAAAGCTTTTCCCCTGAGATCTGGAATACAACAGGGACGTCTACTCTCACCATTGTTGTTTAACATAGTGTTGGAAGTCCTAGCATCAGCAATCAGAAAACAAAATGAAATAAAAGGCATCAAAATTGGCAAAGAAGAAGTCAAACTTTCACTTTTCACAGACAACATAATACTCTACATGGAATACCTGACAGACTCCACCCAAAGGCTGCTAGGCTGATACATGAATTCAGCAAAGTCACAGGGTACAAAATCAACATACAGAAATCAGTTGTATTTTTATACAGCAATAATGAAGAACCAGAAGGAGAAATAAAGAATTGATCCATTAACAGTTGCACCAAGAACCATAAAATACCTGGGAATAAACCTAACCAAAGGTGTTAAAGATCTGTATGCTGAAAACTATAGAAAGCTTATGAAGGAAATTGAAGAAGACACATATAAATGGAAAAACATTCTGTGCTCATGGATTGAAAGAATAAATATTTTTAAAATGTCAATACTACCCAAAGCAATCTACATATTCAATGCAATCTCCATCAAAATTGCACCAGCATTCTTCTCAAAGCTAGAACAATCCTAAAATTTGTATGTAACCACAAAAGACCTCAAGTAGCCAAAGTAATATTAAAAAAGAAAACCAAAGCGGGAGGCATCACAATCCCAGACTTTAGCCTCTACTACAAAGCAGTAATAATAAAGACAGTATGGTATTGGTACAAAAACAGACACATAGACCAATGGAATAGAATAGAGACTCCAGAATTGGACCCACAAAAGTATGGCCAGCTAATCTTTGACAAAGCAGGAAAAAGTATCCAATGGAAAAAACACAGTCTCTTTAACAAATGGTGCTGGGAGAACTGGACAGCAACATGCAGAAGAATGAAATTAGAACACTTTCTTACACCATTCACAAAAAATAAACTCAAAATGGATTAAGGACCTGAATGTGAAACAGGAAACCATACCCTAAAGGAGAAAGCAGGCAAAAACCTCTTTGACCTCACCCACAGCAATTTCTTACTCAACGCATCTCCAAAGGCAAGGGAATTAAAAGCAAAAATGAACTATTGGGACCTCATCAAGATAAAAAGCTCCTGTACTGCAAAGGAAACAATCAACAAAACTAAAAGGCAACCAACGGAATGGGAAAAGATATTTGCAAATGACATATTAGATAAAGGGCCAGCATCCAAAATCTCTAAAGAACTCACTAAATTCCACACCCAGAAAACAAATAATCCAGTGAAGAAATGGATAACAATAATAATCCAGTGAAGAAATGGGCAGAAGACATCAATAGACAATTTTCCTAAGAAGACATTCAGATAGCCAAGGGACACATAAAACAGATGCTCAATGTGACTTCTCATCAGGGAAATACAAATCACAGCCACACTGAGATGCTATCTCACTTGGATGGCCAGTCCAAGTGGCTAAAATGAACAAATCAGGAGACTATTGATGCTGGAGAGGATGTGGAGAAATGGGAACCTCTTGCACTGTTGGTTGGAATGCAAACTGGTGCAGCCACTCTGGAAAACAGTGTGGAGGTTCCTCAAAAAATTAAAAATAGAACTAGCCTATGACCCAGCAATAGCACTGCTAGGAATTTACCCAAGGGATACAGGAGTGCTGATGCATAGGGGCTCATGTACTCCAATGTTTACAGCAGCACTTTCAACAATAGCCAAATTACGGAAAGAGCCTAAATGTCCATAAACTGATGAATGGATAAAAAAATATGATTTATATATACAATGGAATACTACTTGGCAATGAGAAAGAATGAAATCTGGCCTTTTGTAGCAATGTGAATGGAACTGGAGGGTATTATGCTGAGTGAAATAAGTCAGTCAGAGAAAAGACTGATACTATATGTTTTCACTCATATGTTCCAAGATGTAGATCTTGAGAAACTTAACAGGAAACCATGGAGGAGGGGAAGGGGGAAAAAAGTTACAGAGAGGAAGGGAGGCAAACCATATCAGACCTTTAAATACAGAGAACAAACTGAGGGTTGATGGATGGGGGAGAGGGGAAAGTGGGTGATGGGCATTGAGGAAGGTACTTGTTGGGATGAGCACTGGGTGTTATATGGAAGCCAATTTGATAATAAATTATATTTTAAAAAAATTAAAAAATAAAACTCAAAGGAACTGAATAATATATGTACCATTTGTATTTTGATTTTATACTGAAGAAATTAAGGGATAAAGAGCTTAGATAAGCTTCCCAAGGTCATATAACTAGCAAATTGAATAGACTGGATCCAAACCCAAGGAGGCTGCCTTCAAAGTCTGCACCATTGAGCTATGGGACATCTCTGAATAAAATAACACTCAGTGAAGAAACCTTTTACATGAAAGTATAGGACTATTTAGTGAAATAAATATAGTTCTATACCAATAACATTCAATGGTAACAAAATCAGAGGAAACTCTGGAGATATGCTTTTATTCTACCTTATTATTGGCAATAGTCTTTTTAACGTATATTGAGCAGGCCCCATCTATGTGTCATGCAGATCTTTTTCATGTTGTATCTAATGGATTTTGCATGATTATATGAAATATGTGAAAAGATAACTTTTACAGGTGTGCCTGAGTGGCTCAGTTGGCTGAGCGTCTGACTCTTGATTTCAACTCAGGTCATGATCCCAGTTTCATGGGATTTAAGCCCTCATCTGACTCCACACTGAGCATGCAGCCTGCTTAACATTCTGTCCCTTCCTCCCTCTGTCCTTTCCCCCCTTTTGTGCTCAGTCTCTCTCTAAAAAAGAAGAAAGGGAAGGAAGGGAAGGGAAGGGAAGGGAAGGGAAGGGAAGGGAAGGGAAGGGAAGGGAAGGGAAGGGAAGGGAAGGGAAGGGAAGGGAAGGGAAGGGAAGGGAAGGGGAGGAAACTTTTACAGTAGTTGGATGACTTTTGATGTTGATTTTTTTTTCTTCAGAGAGAGGAGATAAAACTATAAGTTGGAAGCTATAATTAATTTCCTAAATACTTCATTTGGATTTTTTCAAAATCCATATATGACTACCACATTATTTAATATTTATAGCTACTGATAAGCACTCCCTCATATGTATTAATAGTTCATTAATATTTACTGAGCATACACACATTGTTTACAGGGCACTTCCCACTATGATTCTGGAAAAATGTTAGATAAAGGTTTCATTGTGGCATATTTGTATACTTCATTAATTAAAATGCATGTTGTAAAGGACAGTAATATGGATCTAAGCTTTGGAATCATAATTGAGTTCAGCAGCTGCCTCTGCTTTGATATACACAGATGTGTGAATCAAGACAGTGGGTGAAAAATGTTAAAGTAGTCTTAATTATTAGAACAATTTTACATAATTGTTGCTCGGTTGTGCAATAGGATTATGTAAATAGTCATTAAATTTATTGTTAGGGTTTATATTTTGTGTTAACGGCCCTTGTTTTCTTCTGTTTCCAGATCGGTATATCATAGTTGGCAGCCGCCATCACACTGCATACAGTTATTATGGACAAGAATGGGCCAGCAGCACTGCCATAATCACAGCTTTTATCCGGGCCTTGATGTTAAGAGTTAAGAGAGGGTGGAGACCAGACCGCACAATTGTTTTCTGTTCATGGGGAGGAACAGCTTTTGGCAATATTGGCTCATATGAATGGGGAGAGGTAAATGTACATTAATTAATATGTTCTTCTGGCTCTCGTGCACTCACTCTTTTTGACTAAAGTTGACAAAATAAAGTTGTCAAAACCAAGGATAAGAATGTGCCTCTCAACCATCTGCTAATTTGTTGAGATCTCATTCTGTAAGAATGAGGGGGAATTAGATCACAGTGAATTATGTATGACCTGCAACTACCTTACTCTTGCTGCCTATAGACTATGATATACCCACAATTGTGTTTGTCTGGTTATTGTATTTCTCCTTAGACAGGTTGACAATTACTGGACAAGAAAAAGATCAAGTGATGCATGCAATTACTTTTTTTCTTTTTTACTTTCTAGCAATTATCTGGAATTAGGAAACAATCTGTTATGTTAAATGTCTACTACTCTAGCATTATATCTTAGCTCTACAATTTGTAGATTGGCCTCAAAATATTGGTTTCCTTTCTTCTTCCCCTTCTTCCTCCCTCCCTCTACTCAATCCTCCTATTCTTTTTTATTTTTAATGTTTATTTATTTTTGAGAGAGAGAGAGAGCAATTTGGGAAGGGACAGAGAGAGAGGGAGACACAGAATTCGAAGCAGGCTCCAGGCTCTGAGCTGTCAGCATGGAGCCCCAGGTGGGGCTCGAATTCACGAACCATGAGATCATGACCTGAGCTAAAGTTGGACATTTAACTGACTTAGCCACCTAGGTACCCCTCAATCTTCCTATTCTTATACCTCTATCTTTCTGTCTCTTCTGCATCTACCTACTAACCTATCTATCTATCTATCTAAACTACCTTAGGAAGCCTTTATTCAAATGAAATCTAGCATGCAGTGGATCATTGTTAGAATACCACTGGAATATTTAAGTTTCAAACCTTTTGATATGTCTCTGTTTCACAGATGCACTGTATTTTTAATGGGATATAACAACCAATAATTGGATTGATGCCATATTAAAAACAATGAAAGTATTAATAAACTCTCAGATATTCTATTTACTTTGTGATTTTTTTTTTAAAAAGAAGTTTAGTGGGAAAATGTAGGGGAAAAATCTATACAATTTTATCTAGGAAAATAAAACAATTTGATATTCTAATTTGTTTGCTGCCTGAGCTTTGGAGAAAAAAGAATCCTAAATATCTAAGGGCAAATTCTACTCTTATTTCATTTTTTTATTTAAGTACTCACAACAAAGATAAAATGTCTATTGACTATAAAGAAAATATCAAAAATATACAAAAGAAAATAGCAAGCATCTTTTTTAATTTGAAAAATAAGTCTTAAAAGTGGGAAAATTTTAGTGTAAAATTTATCAAGATATACACATTGCAAATTAAAATACTTTTCTATACTCAAATTAGTTGTGTGAATGTTTATTCCATATTCAAAAGAACTAATTCAAATGAACAAATTCCATTGATGAAAGAACCTTTTTAAATTGACAAATTTTTAGTAAGATGGCAAATGTAATAGCTAAACCAACCTCTCAAACTTCTATTCCAAATTACTTACTTTAAAGACATAATCAAGTTATGCAACTTGGGGAATATATTTGTGAATTGGGCTGATTTTAGTATTTAATGTTTTTTAATCATAAAGAAAACAATACTTTAGTTTTCTTGCAACAGTAAGGTGTGTTTTTAAAAAAGTATCTCCAAGATTCTTTTCAAATTCCAAAAATTTATTCCACTGTATCATACAGCCTTCTCCATATCTATCTAGTAACTTTCATAATAAATTTATGTTAATCCTAAATTAACATGTATATTCCTAAACTATGTTCTTTCTCAAATTAGGCTTGTCCAACAACAGACGTTCTAAACTTATATATCCTGAGCCCCTATGCATGGGGAAGTTTATTGCAAAAAGTCTTTGAATTTATTTGAGCATCAAGCATCATAGTTTGTAAGTTGAATCAATATTATGGCCTTACATTTACATGTATGTAAGCAATTATATTTTCAAATTAAGTAGATTTTTTGTGGTTAATAAAATATAAATTTATTTGTAAGCTTTACTGAATTCATTTTATCTTTTAATAATTTTGTATTTTCTCTATCAGTAGATACAACTAAAAAATCTATAATGTAGGAGTTCATAGGAAAAAGTATTTATGTCAAAAAAAAATCTATTACATTCAGTTAGAGTAGGGACCTCTGTTCTAACATATTTATGTGTGTATGCATGTTTGGCAACTAACTATTCGTTCAGTCATTTTCTTACTTTTTCCATGACTAGGTAGGCAAAGATATATGAGTAAAGAAAATGATGAATAGGAACATGGTGAATAACATATAGATTTGATTATTGGCTCATAGAGTATACTATATAAAATTACTCTGTCTCAGAAGATTATTACAATACTGTTCATAAAGCCATTTTGTAACTATCTGGCTGAGAAGGAATTTAAGAAACTATTAGCTTTTCCATTGTGTCTACTTTTACCAAACTACCCCTGAAAATGAAACTTTTTCTTTTAGACTAAAGTCAATGTATGCTCTAAATTGATTTCCTAGTGAAGCTGAGTAAGGAAAGCACCTGTTGACATGTCGTATTGCCCTATTTAATTTTGCTTGCACAGGAACATCTTGGAACCCATAGTTGTAATTAAAAAGGTTAGGTGATATTGGTCAATAGACTTAAAACTGGAATTTATAGTGATAGAGTTATTTTTATTTTTTTAATTGAATCAATACTAATCTTGATCCTTGAGGAAAATTATCATACTTTTTACTAAATAAATAGTACCATTGTTAAGTAAAATAGTACCATTTACTAAAGAAAAGTACCATTTCTTCTATTCAAGATGCTTCGTTTTTCACAGGCTACTGTGGATGTTACAGTCAAAAGTCAGACTTCAAATTCTTTCTGACATAACATGGATGGTCTTGGCAAAATTAATTTCTCCAAGACTTGATCCTCCAATGAGTATACTAGCATGAGGTTCTCATGAGTGTTAAATGGACTAACATATATATATATATATATATATATATATATATATATATATATATACATATACATATATATATGTATGTGTGTGTATATATATATATATGTATACATATATATGTATATGTATATATATATACATACATATATATATATATAGTGTCTATGTGGTAGTATGTAAATATGTAAAAAAAAAGTGCTGTTGTTCCACAGCACTTGTTGAACAATTTTTTAAGGGACATTTTTTTTTAAAAAGTATTATGTGTAAAGCAGAGTATTTAAGCTTAAGGTCATCATTCCTATTCATTTAAAATATTTACTAATTTTAGGTGTGCCTGAGTAGTTCAGTTAGTTAAGTGTCCAATCTTGCTTTTGGCGCAGGTCGTACATGATCTCACCGTTTATGAATTTGAGCCCTGTGTTGGGCTCTGCACTGACAGTGTGGAGCCTGCTTAGGACTCTCTCTCTCTCTCTCTCTCTCTCTCTCTCTCTCTCTCTCTCTCCCTCCCTCCCTCCCTCCCTCTCTCCTTCTGCCCCTCCTCCTCATTCTCTCTCTTTCTCTCCCTCTCTCCTCTTTCTCTCTGTCTCAAAAAAAATATTTATTTTAAATGAAATGTCTTTTCAGCTCTCTTGCAGAGGTATAGCTGAGTGTTCAACTTGAAATAGGGATATTATTGACTTGTTAGGTGCACATGCCCTTATAGTCTTCCATCTCATAGTGTTGGAGAAAGAAAAGTAAGTTCCTAAGACATGAAGTTGTTCAGTTTTTAAGTCATTTCCATAGAATTGTCACCATGATGATTAGTCATTAAATATTTGTGCAAGAAAGGAGGAAAATAATAGAAGACCTTAGTGACACCTTATTAATAGGCTTAGTGGTATTCAGTTTGGGGAATAGTTCAGCAGAGAAGTAGAAAAACTATTCTGCTGAAATCATTTTATGCTACTCATGTGCATAAAATGTATCAGGTTTTATTTCAGGTAATATGTGCAGGGACAAAGGTGTATTATGCCCCATTTTGCTCAGAATAAAGAGCCACTTATGTAAAAATTAGCTCATTGTCTCCAAGGAAAGGCCTAGTTTGATTAATCACTGAAGTAGTTTACCCATGAATTATTCTCTAATTCAATAACTATAAAATCAAGTTCTGTGTCTAGAGCAAACTTTCCAGTCTGTATTCTAAAGTTGAATCACATACGATGTTAACCATTTAAGAACATTTTCTTTTAAAATTTGACTTTTTTCAGGAACGTGCTTAAAAATATTTTGTCACGGGGAGCCTGGGTGGCTCAGTCAGTTGAGTGTCTGACCTTGACTCAGGTCATGATCTCACAGCTTGTGAGTTCGAGCCCTGCGTCGGGCTCTTTGCTGACAGCTCAGAGCCTGGAGCCTGCTTCGGATTCTGTGTCTCCCTCTCTCTCTGCCCCAACCCACTCACATTCTGTCTCTGTCTCTCTCAAAAATAAATAAACATTAAAAAAATATTTTGTCATATATGATATGTAACTCCTTACCCTCTTTATTTAAAATCCTTTTATGACCTTTGTACACTCTAATAGAATTTATTTTTTAAAAACAGTTGTGTACTATGGTGATTTTAAGTAGAAAGTATTTCTTATTCAACATATAAATGATAAATTAGAATCTGTTACTTTTATCATGATAAAGATTGTTTTGTTTGTTTGTTTCAGGATTTCAGGAAGGTTCTGCAGAGAAATGTTGTGGCTTACATTAGTCTCCATAGTCCCATAAGGGGTAACTCAAGTCTATATTCTGTAGCTTCACCATCTCTTCAGCAACTGGTGGTAGAGGTAAGATGAACTAGTTTTTAATAAAACGATCATACAAAATTGCCTATTCTCTATAATTTGGCATATCTTGATGTTTTCACTTTTTAATATGCATAAAACCATCTATGTTTTTATTATTTATTTATTTATTTACTTATTTATTTATTTTGAGCACGCGCGCGCGCGAGAGAGAGAGAGACAGAGAGAGAGAGAGAGAGACAGAGAGAGAGAGAGAGAGAGAGAGAGAGAGAGAGAGAGAATACTAAGCAGGCTCCACGTAGTCAGCACCAAGCCCTACATTGGGCTCGATCTCATGACCCATGAGATCATGACCTGAGCTGAAATCGGGAGTCCGACACTTAACCAACTGAGCCACCCAGGAGCCGCAAAACCATCTGTTTTAAGGAACTATCTATTACTAATTTTTTATCAATATTCCTTTAACCAATTTCTTATGTTCTGCAATTCTGCATCCTGCATTTGCTATGGTGATAGTTGTAGATAAAATTTTATAGTTACAGAGAACATATATAAAAATATAAATTTATTTCTTAAAAATTGAAATTCAGATTTCAAGTTCCCAATTCTATTGATCTTGACATTTTGTGGTAAATTTGGTTACTTTTAGATTTCTCCCCCCTCATTCATGTTTTGAGCAAATTTGGGACCTGCCCTATGTTTTCAACAATATCGTACTCTGCCTTTAAGCAGGATCTATGTCTAGTTCCTAGAATATAGTGATAACTAATTAAAGATATTTAGAAAATATTATTTTAAAAATACTATGGGAAAGGACAGCATTCATTTTCCTAAAATGTAACTTGAAAAATAATCATGTAGTTTGTGATAATGTCTCACTAGAGATATTTATTTATTTATTTTTAATTTTGTTACTTCTGGTCTGTTTCAAATAATTTTCCAGAACATCTTTCCTGTTTGTTAGTTGAGGTCATGCTTTTATTTTTCAATCTTTTTATAACTTATACTACAGATAAAATGATACATGTTATGCTTCAGAATGAAAGTAATCATGCCACCACTGGAGGGTGGTTTCCTCCCACCCCAAAAGGTTATTGGTGTATATTAGAAATGACCTTTTCAATGCCCACAGTTTCCAGTGAGTGTCATAGAAACTGAACTAGAAAAAAAGAGAGATAATGAACAGTGCTTTAGATTAGCCATAATGCTTGATTGAAATGTAATGCAAACTAACATTTTATGACTTTCATAAAGTATTTTCTAGTTTAATAGTTTTCATTGACATTTCCATATGTAGTATAATAAAGAGGACATTATGAAAGATGAAATGGATAAATCTGTACATTTGAGATCAGCCAAACCTCAGTTTGCATGCCCTAAATTATATCCAGTTCTGTAAGTGAATTCCTCATGCACTTTGTCCTGCTTTGCATTCTGACTCTCCTACCTGCCTGAAAAACCTCAAAAGAAAATCAGCAGATGTCTCTCTTGGAAAGTTAAGATATTTCTGTACAAGTGAGATATCAAGGAGGATAGCATTAGCTCAAGTATCTGGCAACTGGGGCAGGTTAGTTTAAAATTTGTCTTTTCCTTCTCATGTGTTACAATATTTATATTTTGAGAACCTTGGAAGATATGTAATCATTGAAATTCATAAGCAAATATAAATTAAAAACTGTTCAGGGCTATAAAATCTAGAGAAATATTTATCTATAGAAATTTCTGAGAATAAAATGCTATTTAAAATGTTTTTGCACCATCTTATAACAGAGAACTGTAAAATATTAGCATTTAAACCCGATTATCTAAAAGTACAGTAATGAATAGTGACATGGAAGATGTACCTTTTTATCTGTTTGGGGGAAGACAGTTTTTGTTCTATAGTTTAAAATATTTCTATACTGGGGCGCCTGGGTGGCGTAGTCGGTTAAGCGTCCGACTTCAGCCAGGTCACGATCTCGCAGTCCGTGAGTTCGAGCCCCGCGTAGGGCTCTGGGCTGATGGCTCAGAGCCTGGAGCCTGTTTCCGATTCTGTGTCTCCCTCTCTCTCTGCCCCTCCCCCGTTCATGCTCTGTCTCTCTCTGTCCCAAAAATAAATAAACGTTGAAAAAAAATTAAAAAAAAATTTCTATACTAATCCAAGAATTAGTATATAAATTCTAATGTATTCAAAGAAAAATCCCTTTCAGTTGAAAGAGAGTATATGTATGTTCTATAGGACAATTTAGAAAGGTAGGATTATCAGAGATTCAAAAAAACAAAAGCATATGCAATTTTTTTTTTCAACGTCTATTTATTTTTCTTGGGACAGAGACAGAGCATGAACGGGGAAGGGGCAGAGAGAGAGGGAGACACAGAATCGGAAACAGGCTCCAGACTCTGAGCCATCAGCCCAGAGCCTGACCCGGGGCTCGAACTCACGGACCGCGAGATCATGACCTGGCTGAAGTCGGACGCTTAACCGACTGCGCCACCCAGGCGCCCCAAAAGCATATGCAATTTTAAAAAATGGGAATTACTTAACTATCTATATTGAATTTTATTAACACAAAGCAAATATACAGGGTAATTTAAGATATATTTTACATAGAATAATTCAATGCCAGTATTTTTCATTAAAATATGTCAACACACTTACAAATATAAAGGGGAAGAGAACTGAAGGAAACAAAACCTCACAGTAATTTGTATAATTTAAAATAACGTAACACCAGTGGCATTTTAAAAAGAAAGATTTAAAACATTTCTTTCAAAAGAAAGGAACTGATTAACTGATTATAACATCAGAACATAAGTAACTTTACATACAAAGACAAAGATATTTTATGAATCTTCAGGACCTCTGTATTTCATCATTTTACTTAGATTCTGTTACCATATGCAAACACATGTTTCATATAAGGTAGTATAGACCAAACAACCAAGCAGAAACAAATTAAAAATGATTTTTCTACAAAGAACAATATTTTTTTTTATAAAGCATGCTAAATTGTGAATGACATAAGATTATACAGAATTTTAGGTACTGTTGTATAGCGATGTGCAGAATCAAAAAAAAAAAAACTTTCTAAGTCCATGTGACAGAAATAAGTATATCAGATATAGTCTTTAAAGTTTAATATACAGTACTACATTTATTTTAAAAGACTCTACAATTATAGGATAGTTTTTTTTACATTTATTTATTTTTGAAAGACAGCACTAGTGGGGGAGGGGCAGAGAGAGAGAGAGAGAGAGAGACAGACAGAGACAGAGACAGAGACAGAGAGACAGAATCCAAAGCAGGCTCCAGGCTCTGAGTTGTCAGCACAGAGCCTGACTCTGGGCTCAAACTCACAAACCATGAGATCATGACCTGAGCCAAAGTCGGACGCTCAACGAACTGAACCACCCAGGTGCCCGTATAATTATAGGATATTTTAATGGACTATCAGCTTGGTAAGAAAAAAAAAAAAAAGTGAAGTAGTTACCCTAAATCAAATACCTGTTCAAATTTCACTAATAATGTGTTATCCTGATCAAGGAAGATGACAGTTTCATTGTCCTTGGCCCATTAGATATTGATATGCTATTATTTTTGTTTAAGTTAGATTTACTGGATGAATTGAAATAATAATTTACATATAGTAACTAATGTTCTCCCTTCTTAAGTATCAGATTGATGAATTTTGACAAGTGTGTACAAGCAGGTAAACACCATGACAATCAAGATACACAGTATTTCCATCTCAAAAATTTCCCATCGTAGCCCTTTGTATTCAGTCTCCTCTCTTCTTCCCTAGTTCCTGGCAAAGACTGATCTGATTTTTGCCCAAATGTTTTTTTTTTCTTTCAGAATAGCATAAATAATGGAATCTTTCAGTATATAGTCCTTTCTGTGTGACTTCTTTTACTTAGCATAATGATTTTTAATTTTTTTTAATGTTTAATTTTGAGAAAGAGAAAGAGCATGAACAGTGGAGAGGCACAGAGAGAGAGACAGAGACAGAGAATCCAAAGCAGGCTCCTGTCAGTGCAAAGCCCCATGTGGGGCTTGAACCCATGAACTGTGAGATCATGTTAAAGTATGCCCATGTTGTTACATGAGTCAGTACTTTTACAACATCTCTGACAAGGAAAACAAGTCAATCATGTCTGGGATGAACGCAATGTACACTTGTAGCTCTTCCTCCACTTTGGTATTCTAACTTTGATTTTGAAATAAAGAGGACTAACATTAAGAAAAGAAGCCATTTCTCTGAAGTTAGTCTACTAAATTTGAACTAAATCATACTGAGTGGAGAGAATGCAATTTTTTGAGGATTCAGATAGGTTTGGTGAATCTGAATCTACTACCAGTGACTACAGCTTTTTCTTAGAACTCATGAAAGATTGATGTTAAAAAAAATTACCTAAAGAATAATGAAAAGCTGATGGTTACCAAAGCTAAATAATAGGAACATGAGATTTCATTGTACTGCCCTCTCTTCTTTTGTATTTATTTGGAAATTTTCATGATCACTTGAAAAAAAAAACTCAAAAAAACAGTTTTTCTAAATTGTAACACTGATAACTAATAAATTAGTTTGTCTTCTGAAAGGAGTAATAATCTACCAGTGAGCTACCCACTGAACAGTAAGTAAGAGGCAAAAACTAAGGCTTTATGTGGTTGGTTTTTTCCTGTTACTTTTGTTAGTATTTTGAACCAGCATTTCTGCTTTCTTTGTGCTACCAATATTTTCCCAAAAAATAATAATTAGTTCACTTAAAGCAGCTTGTAACTTTTGAAATTAAAAAATCTCCATTTGAAAAACTAAAAATTAAATATAAATATTTTTAAATCCCTATTTCAGAAGTGGCTATATATTTTCAAATTATAAATTACCTCACTATATCCTTTGCAAAAATATTAACTTCATAGTAATATTTTACTTATTTACATTTTACTATACAAAAATACAGGGAAATAACTTTTTTTTAATATGAAGTTTATTGTCAAATTGGTTTCCATACAACACCCAGTGCTCATCCTAACAGGTGCCCTCCTCAATGCCCATCACACACCCTCCACTCCCTCCCACCCCCCCCATCAACCCTCAGTTTGTTCTCAGTTTTTAAGAGTCTCTTATGGTTTGGGTCCCTCCCTCTCTAACTTTTTTTTTTCCTTCCCCTCCCCCATGGTCTTCTGTTAAGTTTCTCAGGATCCACATAAGAGTGAAAACATATGGTATCTGTCTTTCTCTGTATGGCTTATTTCACTTAGCACAACACTCTCCAGTTCCATCCATGTTGCTACAAAAGGCCATATTTCATTCTTTCTCATTGCCACATAGTACTTCATTGTGTATATAAACCACAATTTCTTTATCCATTCATCAGTTGATGGACATTTAGTCTTTTTCCATAATTTGGCTATTGTTAAAAGTGCTGCTATGAAACTTTTTTTAAACTTATAGTGGTAATGTGCATTATAGACACATTATAGACACATCATATCAAAAAAGTAAGTTAATTACATAAAACAACAAATTTTTGACAAAATCCATTAAAACATTTTATTTATTTTTTAATGTTTATTTGAGAGAGAGAGAGAGAGAGAGAGAGAGAAAGCTGGGAAGGGCCAGAGAGAGAGGGGGACAGAGATTTCAAAGTCAGGCACTTAACCAACTGAGCCATGCAGGCACCCCTCCAGTAAAACATTTTAAATGAACTAAGTCTTTTGTTGTGAATTCTTCCAGTCTGTGGCTTGACATTTCACTCTCTTCCTGTAGCAACATACCTTAATTATTAATCTTATACAAATCTTCTAAACAGCATTTGTTTTTCCAGAATCTGATATAAAGCATGGCGAACTTAATTTGGTATTGATGTTTAAAGAGCATTATAAACCTTTATTATCTACTCTCTCATTCACAAGCATTTGAGTGAGATAGATGATAGATAGATAGATAGATAGATGATAGATAGATAGATAGTAGATAGAGATACTTTTCATTCTACTGTGGATTATATAATATTGTATAGAGATGAATAGAGTCCCAATGCCTCCTAAATGAGTAGGGAATAAAAAGGGAATAAAAGATCTTTTAAGATCCATTTTTTAAGAAAAATCTTCTTTGAAAATAATTTCCATTGATTCCTTAAATGTTCAATAAAGGATATATAGGTCAATGTCCTCTTAGTTAATGAAACACAACTGTCTTCATGCAAATTTAGTTGTGAAATTAAAGATAAAATAAGATTACCCCCCAAATAATAATTTTAAATATTAGGATATGATACTAACATATATCTCTCTGTGTCCCTCTGACTCTCTCTCTGTCTCTCTCTGCCTCTCTCTGTCTCTCTCTGTCTCTCTCTGTCTCTCTCTCTCTCTCTGTCTATATATATATATATATATATATATATATATATATATATATATATATTGCTGTTTCACCTTTATTTTTTGAAATAATTTTTCATAGTTCACAGGAGGTATTGATTTTACCTTTAGAAAAATAGAATTTGATCATCCATATATTAGTCAGTGCTCTATAAATCTCAAGTAAATAGTGAAGAACTTTCTAAGAGGTTATTTTGGGGAAGCCTCAAGCATTTGTACATATGAAAGTAGTCAATCTCGCTATATTCTTCTTAAATGTCACTTTTGAAACACCTGTGAGACACTGGCAAACCTGATCAACACCAAACTATTGCATCAATGTTGTAAAACTGTCCACATGATGCACAATGTTGTTGTTATGTTTTTAGGCCATGAAAAAAGTAGCAAAGCTATTTTTCAGTTTTATAGTGTTTTTTTTTAAATTTTCATGTTTTATTTTTTAATACCAAGAACTGCCCACTAGAAAATATAGTACATATATCTCAATTCAACTGCATACATTAGAGCATTGAGCCCAGAACCAGACTACACTATTACTTCATTATGAATAGCACAGTCTGTTTCAGAGCTCTAAAATATGATAAATATTTTTATAAAGAACCCAACTGTATATGACGTTGTTGTAGGTATTGTAGGGAACAAAACTGCAGATGAAATGTCCCTGTTACTCTGGAGCTTATGACTTTACCACAAACCTAAGACATGCATAAGTAGCTAAAATATAGGGGTGAGTGTGATAGGGCTATACTGGAATTCACAGGAAAGATGCAAATGAAATCAGTTTAATTCAGAATCATGCATCATATAACAGTGGCAAAAAGATTGAATATACTCAGAATCTTGAGGAAATTTAGCGGTCTGTCTTGTCAAGGCCCAATATTTCGATCATGTAAACGAACTGCTCTTTTACTGAACTACCCAATGCTTCTTTTCAAATCACACAACTGATGTCCATTTCCATTTCCTTGCTCAAATCAAGTGTAACTTTGTTATGCTTCTGATTTTTTTCTCGTGTGGAGGGGTACTGGACTGCTACAGCTGTGTCTGCTGTGGTACTTGTACAGTTGCTACTAAGTGCCACAGGGCTGGTTTCCATTCTGCCTGATCATGTCACTGTTCTCTAAGGGGTCGAAGCAAGACCTAGGAGATATTTTAGTCCTAGATGGTAATTGGCTCAAATGCTTGAGTTTCCAGAAGTCTGATTTTCAAAAAAACAGTTATTAAATTATTTTTTTTTTCTCTTGGGAGCACCTGGGTGGCTCAGTCTGTTAGGCGTCTGTCTCTTGATTTCAGCTTAGGTCACAATCTCTATGGTTTGTGAATTTGAGCCCCCCATTGGGCTCTGCGTTGACAGCACAGAGCCTACTTGGGATTGTTTCTCTCTCTCTGCCCCTTCCCACTTGCAGTCTATCTGCAAAATAAATTAAATCTCTCAAAATAAATTAAAAAAAAACTTAAAGTTTGTTCTCTTGATTTTATTTTTACACACTGTGGAGTTAAAATAACTAGTCCTAGTATGCTATGGCTGCCCTAACAGAATACCACAGTGTGGGTTCCTGAAAGAACAGAAATGTGTTTTCTTAGAGTCCGCAGACTAGAAGTCCAGGTAAGATTCAGGCAGGGCAAATTTGTCCTGAGGCCTCTCTCCTTGTCTTGCAAAAACCAGCTTCTCACTGTGTCTTCACATGTTCTTCCCTGTGTATGTTCATCCCTGGGGTCTCTTCTACTTCTTATAAGGACACCAGTCCTACTGGATTAGGGCTCCCTCCTTATACTCTCATTTAACTTTAATGACCTTGAAGGCCCTACCTCCAAGTATGGTCACATTGTTGGCTAGCTTTCAACCCCTGAATTTTGGGAAGAGACAATGGAGTCCATAATACTGACCAAAATGCAAAGTGGTAGAGTACAGAAGGTATAGTGGTCGAATTAAAATAGCTGTCTTTTCTTTTTCCCTTTCTGTCTTGTTGATCATTTTAATACAGAGTACTGAAACAAAGCTTAATTTCTATTCTACTTGCCCATAAAATATAAAAGTAAAACTGACTGTGAAACGTTCTCTACTGGCTTGTCTTTCATGATACATGACGTAGTTTTTATTTGTCTATTTGTTTTTATCTTTGTTAGTTTTTATATTTTGTTTAGTCTTTAAGGAGAGAAATTCTCTGTGCTTTCTTGCTCACTATAAATTACAACTCTTTTCAGTGGATTCTACTTAATTCTACTTAATTTATCCTCCTTTTTGCTGCTTCTACTACCAGTAGCCAACTGAAGTGACCATAAAGACTAATAAACTGATTTAAAATCCTATCTTACACTAATTTACCACTTCAATAAAGTCTCACATTTAAAATTGTGATTCTATTGGCAGGTTAATCTATCTCCTAGTTTTACAATACTTTTCTTTGTGTTAAAACCAAGCAATCCATCCAGTTTATTACTGTTTTACAAGGTTTTCTGTTCAGTATATGCTAGCAATTTGTAAATCCCTTTTTATTTAAATCTAGATATCAAGGGAAGTCTTAGTCAGATACTGGCTAAAACCTTGAATTTCAGAAGGCAACTGATTTAAATATTTGGATGACATAGCCAAAGAACAGGGCAAACAATTAGAGATATTAACATATTAATAAATTGAGTGTGAACTCATCCATATAATCAAAATGAATGTCACATTCTTAAAATGGCTTTAGCTGAGTTAGTTTTAGTCTGTGACTTTTTAAAAATATTTATTTATTTATTCTGAGTAAGAGAGAGAATGCAAGCCAGGGAGGGACAAAAAGAGAAAGAGAGAAAATCTCAAAGAGATGAGGCTCAAACCCACAAACCTTAAGCTCATGACCTGGGAGTAAATCAAGAGCCATATGCTTACATGACTGAGCCACATAGGCATCCCTAATGTGTGATTTTTTTTAATGTTTATTTATTTGTTTTTGAGGGAGAGAAAGAGAGAGAGCATGAGGAGGGAAGGGGCTGTCGTGCAACTCAGTGTGATGCAAGAGGAAAGGGTTACTGAGTCCAAATGGCTTGGAACAATGAGAGCCCCAGAGGGACTGCACCAAGAAAAACTTTTAAGCAGGAGAAGACTGAGTGAAGCCCTGACTTGGGTAGTTCTCTTATATTTATTGGGGAGTGAACAATAGTATGTAAAAATGAAAACAGAAAAATAAGATAATAAATCATGTGAGACATACCATGACCCTAACTAACTACATGACTGCCTATGCATATACGTCATCTTGGAAGGAAAAAAACTTCAGCTAATTTTAGCATATGCTGTTTCCAGCATGTCTTGTTTTTCCCTTGGCTGAGCAGCTACTGGGTTCAGAATGTGCTGCCTTCAGCATGCACTGGTCTTGCCTTACTTTATCTCTTCTGTCCTCTGTATTCCCACAAGGGACAGAAAGGGAGCACGAGAGAGAGAGAATCCCAGGCTCTTTGCTGTCAGTGCAGAGCCTGATGCAGGACTCGAACTCACAAACCCTGGGATCTTGACCTGAGCTGAAATCAAGAGTTGGATGCTTAACCGACAGAGTTGCCCAGGCGCCCCAGTCTGACGTTTTGATTAGTATATTAGACACCAGACCTCTATAGGACTCAAAAGAATAACCATTTACTCAGAAGTATTAGTGAATCACCATTTTTGGCAGGTTAGATAAAACTGTTTCACCTATATGTATGTACCAGGAACATACAGCATCACCTATACAGCATCATTAATGAAGTATACTACACTTTACCATTTTAAAAACTGAAACTTATTCTGGTGAACTAGCTGTCCTTTATCTCCACTTGATCTTTAATCTCTTTTGGTTAGAAACCTAACTTAACTGACGTCATCGATTAAGTATCTATATAGCCATTACAATAGTAATGTTTTGCCCTTATGATATATGACATTTTATTTAAAATTTTTATGAGTAATTAAATTAAACAGAAATGGTTTCATGCTTAAAAAAATTTTTTCAAATATATCTACTGGGATGATTTTCGTTTCTATTGGCATGTGCTTACCAAAAGTAAGTTGTATAAATTATGATTCCTTTGCTTTTGTTTGTTATTTCTGTTTTTTTTTAAGTTTATTTATTTATTTTGAAAGAGAGCATGTAAGCAGGGGAGGGACAGAGAGAGAGAATCCGAAGCAAGCTCTTCACTGTTTAGCATGGAACCTGATGCTGGCCTTGAACTCAGGAACCATGAGATCATGGCCTGAGCTGAAATTAAGAATTGGATGCTTACCTGACTGAGCCACACAGCCACCTCTGTTATTTCTATTTTATTTTTTTTTTAATTTTTTTTCCAACGTTTATTTATTTTTGGGACAGAGAGAGACAGAGCATGAACGGGGGAGGGGCAGAGAGAGAGGGAGACACAGAATCGGAAACAGGCTCCAGGCTCTGAGCCTTCAGCCCAGAGCCTGACTTGGGGCTCGAACTCACGGACCGCGAGATCGTGACCTGGCTGATGTCGGACGCTTAACCGACTGTGCCACCCAGGCGCCCCTGTTATTTCTATTTTAAAGGAGCATGTTAACCAAGCAATTTTGTATTTGTGTTGATATTTTGTATTTGAATGGCCCACTTGGTTTTTTAACAAAATAATTTTCTCCTATATACCAACAATGAATTACCTGATGGAGAAATTTAAAATGCAATGCCATTTACAATAGCAATGAACACAATAAAATACTTAGGGATAAATTTAATCAAAGGAATGAAAAACATGTACACTGAAAACTGTAAAAAATTGATGAAAAAGGAGAAGACACAAATAAATGGAAAAAAGTTCATGTTCTTAAGTTAGAAGGATTGCTATTATTAAAATGGCCATGCTAACAAAGTGGTCTACAGGTTCAGTGCAGTTTAGATCAAAATTCCAATGATGGTACACCTGGGTGGCTCAGTAGGTTAAATGTCTGACTCATGATTTCAGCTCAGGTCATAATCTCATGGGTGGTGGGATCAAGCTCCACGTCAGGCTCTGTGCTAACACCTCAGAGACTGCTTGGGATTCTCTCTTCCTCTCTTTCTACTCCTCTCTCTCTCTGCCTCTATCACTCTCTCTCTCAAGTAAATAAATAAACATTAACAAAAATTCTGATGGCATTTTTCATAGAAATAGAAAAAAGTTATCCTAAAATTTGTGTGGATCCTCAAAAGACCTCAAAGAGCCAAAGTCATCCTGAGAAAGAAGAACAAGTCTGGAAGTATCATACTACCTGATTTCAAAGCTGTATTACAAAGCTATACTAATCAAAATAGAATGGTACTGGCATAAAAACAAGCACTAAGGCCAATGGAACAGAATAGAGTATACACATAAACCACGCATATATGGTCAACTAATTTTTGACAGAGTACAAGGAACATACAATGGGGAACGGACATTCTCTTTAATAAATGCTGTTGGGAAAATTGGATACCCAAATGCAAAACAATGAAACTGGACTAATGTGTGGCATGGTGACTATAGTGAATAATACAACATTATATACTTAAAAAAATTTTTAGAGTAGATTTTAAGCGTTCTAAACACGCACACACACACATACAATTACCTATGTTCACTCTGTGAGGTGATAGATGTGTTAATTATCTTGACCTGGATAATAATTTTACAACATATATGTATATGAAATCATTTTGTACATTTTAAATATATACAACTTAAATGATTTCAAAGAAAAAAATCTAAAATGAAAAATCTAAATAGGCTTTTGGTAAAAATAGCAAAGGAAATAAATGCTTTGGCTAAAAAAAAGAGTTACCTGAAACAGAAGGAAATTGATATAGTAAAAATAACCGAATGCTTGAACAAATAAACGTGATAATGAATCTTTCTTTAAACTCATATTGCCCAATGTGTGCTGTGAAAGGTATACTAAGTAGAACCTTCAGTACGTATCTTATGCATGACAGTGATCCAGAGGTAAATAGAACATGCAGTCTTTCCCAGACTTGTTTTTCTCTAGAACCTTTTTCCTATAGGCATCATGTGAAAATGGTCAGGGAAATGTTGCTTTAAACAAAACCCGTATGCACCTAAAAATTGATTTTTTTACAGAAGCTTAAATAAGTATTCACTCCCTTTACTTTGAAAATGGATTTGTTCACAGGGCAAGATCTACAATTCACATATACTTTTTCAGAAACATACCTCAATATACAATGCTGATAAGACTTGAAGGCACTGATTATTCCTTCCCTTTGATCTGGAATTTCACCTGCAAATTTATAGCCTTAAGCATCCTATAATTTGACACTAATCTCTCCACAGTCACTACTGTTAACTATATTTTCTAGTAGGAAAATTATAATTTTAAGACCAGGGTGATAAAATAAATTGAACAGCAGAAGAAATTAAGCTATTTTAACCCTGATATAACAATAGTCCTGAGGGCCATGATAACAATTTTCTGTATGTCTCCAAGGAGTAGAGAAATAATTTCAATTCAGCCTACGGAAGAATTCTCAAAAAGGATGAATTATCTAAAGGTGCTCAAACATTGTACAGGTGTCATGAAGAGGGCTTGAACATTTTTATGGGTGGTTGCTCCAGCCAGTCTTTATTTACGTAAGAATTCACTTGTGAATTCATCCTTTATTTATTTATGTTTATTTGTTTAGTCGCATAATGTATGTGACAGCCTGCATTTAGTTTCTGGGTTGTTAACTTTCATATTCATTGCTTATTTATCCATATTGAGCCTTTACAAATTCTGGCTCTAAATCTATGAAATATATATATTAATAGTTGGTGAATATAAGAGACCATGATAATTTTAAATCCAGTTTTGATATTTACAACTCTTTTTTAAATCAGTGTAACTGCATAAACATGGAAAGTAGACACACTCATTTGTGATAACCATTTCACCCTGAGTAGCCCCAAATCATTTATGTGTGACAGTCAATTGCTGATACAGAAAGAGTTAAAAGTGGCAGTAGCCCAGATGGAAAACTGAAATAGACATGAACCTAGAGAAGATTATAAAGAAAAGCTAGTTTAGAATCACAGCATCAAAACTAGTACCCTTTTCTACAGTACACTTTTCCAGGTAAGGCAATTCAGAATTGTTTAGTTTGAAAATTTCAGAAATTGAATAAAGGATACTAATTTATAAATTATGTGTTACATGAAACTCAGTCACCTTTGAAATAAAATGACATAATTTCTAGCTGTATATGGTGCATCATCCAAAATGTTAAGCAAGTTTCACTAATATTCAGTAAGTAATTATAAGTTAAGAATATAATAAGATATTGCAGGATCTCAAAATGAGGTGACAGGCTCAAGATCTTTGGTGAAGATCAACAAAGGTGATTGGCATTTTCACTTTATCCTAGAAATAGGAACTTGATAAAGAACTACATACATTACAAAGGATTTCCTGAAAACTAAGCTATCTCCTTTTATTAGTTTATTGTGCTCTTTGTAGAAAAATTATTAACATTACATGAGCAAAAATAAAAACAATAATCTATAATTTTGCTCAGAGAAAACCACAGAGAATATTTCCTTTGTGTAATGCGTGTAGATATATCATTACCAAAAGAAAACTGTACCTGCAATTTTTCCACTCAATGTATTATAAATAGTTTATATTTTAAAATATATATATTATAATATCTTTGGTACATAAGTGAATCAAGTGAAAGTAAGTATAGGGGGATTTATTGTCATATAAACTTTTCTGTAGGTTTGGAATTTTTTTCAAAATAATAAATTCAATTAATGAATGTATTTTATTTCATAGCTATATTACCATTTGTTAACCAACTCCTTTTTTAAGAACATTTATATACTGGGCAAAGGTGTTTGTTTGTTTGTTTGTTTGTTTTTAAAATATTTTTTATGTTTATTCATTTTTGAAAGACAGAGAGAGACAGAGCACAAGCAGGGGTGGGGTGGAGAGAGAGAGGGGGACACAGAATCTGAAGCAGGCTCCAGGCTCTGAGCTGTCAGCACAGAGCCTGACACAGGGCTCGAACTCACTAATAATGAGATCATGACCTGAGTTGAAGTCCAATTCTTAATGGAATGAGCCACCCAGGTGCCCTGGAGTGCCTCTTCTTATGTGCACTTTTTCACAACGTTGTTTTAACATTGTTTTTCTTATTATTTGCAAATATTCAAGCATAATAGTATATATGTTGCTATTTAATTTATATTTGTTTATGATTGGTTGTATGGGGAGAGGACTGTGTTGTTGGAAGTTTGGGAGAACAATAGTGCACATCATAGAGCAATTCCTAGGACAGTGACAGATATAACTATCCAATGTCCCATTTTCTTTTTTTTTTTTTTCAACGTTTATTTATTTCTGGGACAGAGAGAGACAGAGCATGAACGGGGGAGGGGCAGAGAGAGAGGGAGACACAGAATCGGAAACAGGCTCCAGGCTCTGAGCCATCAGCCCAGAGCCTGACGCGGGGCTCGAACTCACGGACCGCGAGATCATGATCTGGCTGAAGTCGGACGCTTAACCGACTGCGCCACCCAGGCGCCCCCAATGTCCCATTTTCTGATTGAATGGGGTCGTAGATTTGATGCATTATCCTTTCTTCGGATCTTTACTCAAAATCACCTGAGTGAGAAATTCCTGGCTCCAATATTTGAAATATGAAACATCATCCTGACATTTTATATCTCCTTTAGAGCTTTACTTTTTTTTCTCTTTAGCTTATCATGAACACTTTATATATATCTTAATTTTATTTATTATCACTTTTCCCAGTAGACTATAAACTCCTTGAGAGGAGAGAACTTGGATGGTTTTGTTCATTGCTATATTTCTATAGTACCTGGTGCATACAGACCAGTCAATAATATTTCATGAATGAGTAAATAAGTGGATATTTATTTTCTTACACATTCTATTTTTATTAAATAAAGCTTGCATATGGGATTTCTGCTTCCAATTGGGATATAAAAAGTTGCAGGGGACCGTTGATTATACCCTAACAATGAGAACAAGTGAGAAAGATGATAAAAATCACAGTTTTTACAAATCTTAGATAAAACTCTTTTAGAGATCTGAGGCTGGAAATAAACCCAATAAACTGAAATCCAGAAACTGGTAGGTCCTTTGTAGGAGAAAAGGGCTGCTTCAGCCATGGCAGAATGACAAATGAGGAGGGATCTAGGAAAGACATGGGTGAGGAAAAGTCAGCAGAACCAGTAGACTTTTGACAACTCTTGTGGGATGGCATGATGATTTAGAATTCTGGTAGCCTCCACTGTGCCCCTTAGACCTGCACTGAGCACATAAGGTAGGAACCAAAGGCTGGAGGCAGGGAAGAACAGCTGTGAGAAATACCTTCAGAACATACCAGATATTTGCCAGTCAAGACGAGCTGCTGAAACCTGGGTTAGGTTTGCTGAGAGAAATCCCTCTGAGGTGTTCCAGATCTTCACTGAGTACAAAGGAGAAGCTGCCAGTGGCTGGAGGCAAGGAAGGATATATAAGAAAAATTACTCTGAGGCACTCAGAATTTTACTGAGTACAAAACAGATTGTTGGAGGTGAGGAGGCAGGATAGGTAAACTGAGAGAAATGCATCCCAGGTACTCCAATCATCAGCATGTGAAAGGCAGTAGCTGTTGAAGTTTAGACCAGGGCAGTCAGGCAAAAAGAAATCTCAGAAGCTTTAAAAACCAGCCATAGGACTGGGAGTGAAGATTATTCCAAGCAGGCAAAACAAAACAAAACAACAGAAAACTGGCATTTACGCTGTAAAACAGAGAGATATCACTCATGGTTTGGACCACTGGCATCTGAACATAAAGATATCACTGGAGTCACATCAGGAATCAGACCTCAGCATGGAGTTCACAATAAATCACACTGTTAGCATAAACTACTGGATAGTTTATAACCTAGGACCTCAAGCATACAAAAGACTCAGGCAGAATATTCCAAGGGCTCAGAGCTCATCTCTCAGGAGTGAAATGTGCTGGGTTTGAGCAATCCAGGCCTGCTGAGTTAACCCTTAACTCCATCCTACACAGAAATGTTAAAATGATTCTTCATAGTGAAAGGAAATAATTTGCAGGGAGAAATTGAGCACCCAAAAGGCAAATATAAGGGACCCAAAAGGTAAATATAATCAGTATTTCATGGGCAAATGTAACATATTTTTTTTAAATCTTTAGATATATCTACTAGAATGGCTAAAATTAAAAAGACTGTCAACACCATATAGTGACAAATTTTTTGAGTAACTTGAATTCTCATACTTCATCGGTGATAATGTAAAATGGTGCCACCACTTGAAATAATGATTTGGCAATTTCTTACAGAGATAAACATATATCAACCATATTGCCCAGTAATCGCAAGTCCAAGTATTTATCCAAGAGGGGTACAAATGCGACTATATAAAGATATGCACAAGAATGTTTGTGACAGCTGTATACATAATAGTCCAAACTGGAAACAATCTAAATGTCTATCAGTAGAAGAACAGGTAAACAAATTATACTTTACTCACACAATGGAATGTACCTAGAAATAAAAAGGAGCAATTTGTTGACACACGTAACATGAAAAGTTATGATTTGCCATAGAAACCAGACACAACAGTACATATTGTATGATTCCATTCACTCAAAGTCCTAGAACCAATCTATGGTGAACAAAATCAGAATAGTATTTACCTTGAAGATCTGAGTGTCATTGTACATAAACTTTAATATGTATGTATTCAGGGTAAATCCTAAAAAAATCATCCACAAAAGGTCCCACCTCTTGCTTAGTGACGTGAAATTTCTAATATATTGAGGCTAAGCATAAAATACTGTTGGAAAAGAAAAGGTTACCCACTTCTTAGTAAGAAACAATTAGGGAAACTAAAATATACTTATCTAAGAGATATGTATTAGCCAACATCTAGAAAATCTCAGCATGAATGTTAAAATAACCATTAGATTCTAAGTCTGTTAAAATTACAGTAATTTTATATTCAGTGAATTCTTCAGTTTGCACAGGAGGCTCCTTAAATCTGAAGTTTTCAAGAGGCTGCTGTTCAGTATTAAATTTCCAATCATCAAATGTATCTCAGAAGATAAAATCATGAAAATTGTTAGCTTCAAATATGTATCCATAGACTGAAGACACAGTTTATTTAGCCAAAAGCTTTTTAAGTAACTCAGAAAATCTGTGCAGTTGGCAAAGAAGGCCATGGCCTACAGTATCGTCTTTTAATCTCTCAGTGTCTCAAGGAGCATTCAGTATAGAAATACATCTTTCAGCTCCCTTTGAGATAATCTTTCAGAGTGCTGTATCAACTTTCATGTGACATGTTTAGAAATTTCTCAAAAGATCTTTTCATCATGTTGAAAAAGATTCTTATGGACATACTGCTTCATTAAAAGTAGTTTATTTGTGTCAACATGTTCACTAACCTATTAGTTTTATTTGAAATTACTGATTTCTGGGGCACCTGGGTGGCTCAGTCAGTTGTATTCGACTCTTGATTTTGGCTCAGGTCATGATCTCATGGTTGGTGAGTTCGAGGCCCGTGTCAGCTCTGCAACTGACAGAGCAAAGCCTGCTTGGGATTCTTTCCCTCCCTCTCTCTCTGCCCTTCCCCTGTTCATTCTCTCTCTCTCTCTCTCTCTCTCTCTCTCTCTCTCTCTCTCAAAATAAATAAATAAACTTAAAAAAGAAGAAATTATTGACTTATTTTTTATTTACTTTTATTTTTATTATTATTAATATTATTTATTATTTTTTATTACTGACTCATCATTTACCTGGATGAGATTCTGAGGTTTGTCTTAAGGAATTTTATGAGGTAAACGTAAGAAGAGATTTAATATAACGTTTGAGATTGCCACTTGGTACTTTACTACTTGGTAGTTTGCTACTAGAAAATCTTCCAGCTTTTTCTAATTTCCTTAAGCATTTTATTAGGTGAAGGGAATTGAATTATATGTAAGCTTCTTCTCTGCTCATTCCAACAACAACTTTTGAACATGGACACACAATTTGTTGGAGTCTACTGCATTCAGGCATTGTTCCTTAAAATAAACATACCTGAACAAGAAATAAGAATTTTATAAACACACAAAATAAGTACTGGGGAAATAAGCTTTCCTAAGAAATGGTGCTAGCTGAGCAAAATCCATATGGATCAAGTTGTTGCAGTATGTATGTATTCTCAACCACACTATATCCTAATAATTGCTTCTTATCCTATTGAAGATTTGTACGGAAAATATTTGGAGAAATGCTGAAAAAAGATAGTCATTCTTCAGATAGCATTCACATAGCAACTCATGTACCAGGCATGAATCAAATTTTATTGAAGTTTACATTTGACTTTCTGGCCTTTTTCTTTCACTGTCCTCTTATTTTCCTCTAGTCCCTATAAACCTCATCTTTCTAGGCTTCTTTATTAATCCTTTTCTCATCCTTCTATTTCTTTATCTTCCTTTCAAGGAAGTTTAACGATGAAGGGCCTAATGTGTCCCCTAACCTATCATTTAAATTTTTTCCTCACTTTTATTTCTTATTTTATAACTGCGTTTGACCTCAATTCAGTCCTCTCTTCTTTTTAAAATCACCTCAAAGGAATGCATTTGTTCTTTCTAGACTAAGTCGCTGATGATCCTCACTTTAAACATAAGGGTCCTATATTAAGATCAATGGGCTACCAGTCTTGGGAGTGTGCATTTGGGTGTTTGGAAGTCACAGCATTGACTACTGAAAGCAGTGCAGACTTCTTTTGCTGAGAAGAATAGAAAGGAAAATTAGTATCATGGATGTGTCAGGTCCTGTACTGAGTACATGCTTATATATTATTAATTATTTCATCGTGTCCTCTAAATAATTCTACAAGCTTGAAATTTCAGATAGAGGAGGTACAATTTATTTAGTTTTGCAGCAAAGAATTGCTGGTAATGAAATTAGACTGGCAGACATGTAAATTACAGCCCAGCTTCTTTCACACTTTAGAGCAGCTAGTCCTGGAAAGAGAGCAAAACTATGGCCAACGGGGTCCTTTAGTCAAACAGATGTATTGAGGAGCAAGATAGTTTAGCAGAAGGACTATTTCCCAGCCAAGTGCTTTATTTGGCAAGGGTGAAATTAAAAGGAAAATACAATACAGAAAAATGTCCTTTAACTGTAAATAGTGTATACAAGTGCACAAAGAGTAAAATGTTTCCTATTATTTTAAAAGTTTATCTGTCAAGAAAACCCAGTTAGAAAACAAATTAATCATTGGTTTCATAAAATATACATATTTATGAAAACAGTTCAGTTTATTTGAATAGCATTGTAATAGTCAATACTTTCAAATCACAAAAATGTCTCTTAAAAGACATAATTATTTGCAAAACCATGCAAGTAGCATAAATCATGTTTACAAGGTATATTTTAATCATCTTATATAACTGCTGCCATCACAGTGAAATGCCACTGTACTGCTATTTTGCACTCTAATTTAAGGATCCTATATTCTCAATTACTGTTGCTATTTATTCTAAGAAAAATAAGAACATAAGTCAATTCACTTCTTTTAGTAAAGAAAGTAAATTATGTTTTGAGAATGTCAAAGTTATTCTTAAGATATTACAATACTGGTATAGTTATAACACATCCAATAAACACAAAAATATACAGTGATATAGATGATTTTCACAGGCTGTGTGTGTGTGTTTTTCACAGGCTGTGTGTGTGTGTGTGTGTTTGGTGTTGATTAGAAACAAAATTAATGAGGCCAAGGATTGATAAGAACTACAGTTAACAACTGAATTGTGAAAAGCAAATTACATTGTTTAAATTGCTAGCCTTAACCAGCAGCATAAATAATTTTTTCTTTGCTTTTTTGTCCTGTGGAGAGAGGAGGTAGAAAGGTTGGTTGTGTGACTCTTTTTAGGTAACAGCTTCTGACTGTTACTCTTATCAATGATGCTCTTTGCCTATGTAGACTAGCTCTAAGTTGAAATACAACTACCCATCGCCTTAATGATTCCTGGCTTTCTGTCTTAGCTAAGAATGGAGAGACAGAAGCAATGTAGAAATCATAATTTTGATGTCTAATATATGCGTAGAAAGAATTATTCCAGCTTGACAGTTTATTGGTGATATCTGGTCAGTTGCTTAATGTCTTCCAGCCTCAGTACGGTTTATTGTGTGAAACAGGGTTAAGAATAAAACTGTCAGCCTACTTCAAAAAACTTATTGTGGTAATAAAGAGAGACTGTGTCTGTTAAAAGGTAAACTGAGACACGGTAAAAACTTTCAGAGTTTATTTGAGCAAAAAGTTGATTTGAATTGGGCAGTGCCAAACTGAAGTAGAAAAAAATGCCCACACCATGGGTATGGGATGAGCACTAGATATTATATGTAAGTGATGAATTCCTGAATTCTACTCCTAAAACCAATATTGCACTAAATTTAAATAAAAATTGGAAAATAAGAAAAATAGTGAAAAAGTTCCATCAATGGGAGCTAGGGGCAAGACTTACAGAGAAGTGGAAGCAAAGCAGGGAAATTATTTGATTGGCTGTGGCTTAAGTGGTTGCATCCTTTGAGAAAGCTAGTTGGCTGCTCATGATTAGTTGTCTTTACATTTTGATTTCTTAACCTTGAGGCATTACAGGCTTAGGTTTTAGATTGCTCTGCAGTACGAAGGCATTAAAACCATCTCTGTCTAATGGGCTTTTGTTTAAATAATTTAACATGTCAAAAGCACTTTTAAAAATTGCAAAGCATGCAAATGTGTTTTTGTATAACAAGACCACATCAAATCAGACTCTGGTAAAATCAAAGGGTAATGGCATATTAGCTTTACCCTGCACCTCAGAATAGGGTGCCGGAACTTTAGCCTTCCCAGATGTCTTTCTTCTTGGAGGGCAGAGGCTAAGAAGATTCTCCGAGGCTCATGGAGCCTACATCCCCAGCATGCACCTCTTACTTTCTATTCCTCTTTATGCAGACTCACACATCAGTGACTTGGAGGACTTCTGCTACCCAAATGGCATTGCTCTTTATTCCTTCACCATTATTGGCTTCCTGAATGATAAATTTGGTGTGGCTTTCAAAGTTCATGGTATCCTTCTGATCTCTAGCTTCG
This sequence comes from Felis catus, assembly GCF_018350175.1. NCBI lineage: Eukaryota > Metazoa > Chordata > Mammalia > Carnivora > Felidae > Felis > Felis catus. The sequence continues at coordinate 90,776,069 of NC_058376.1, read as the reverse complement.
GCAGCTTTGAGACTGAGTATGGAGTTATACCCCCAGCCTTTGAGGCTATCATTATTAGATAGTTTCTCAAGAGGCCTTATTTACTCTCCATGATTCCTTAGACTGAAAACTCCTAGATGTGGCAAAAGTTGCCTTAGGGGCTGGTTTAGAAATAATGTGTCATAGAACAAGCGTAGACACAGCATGTCTGACCTGGGGCATCTAACTCTCTCCCAGCTGTTAAAGCCCCAAAACAGTGGAGTCATCCTGCATTCCTCTCCTTATCTCACACTCTCCATCTACTCCGGTAGGAAATCCTGTTGGTTTTCTACCATCAACATATAACCAGAATCCGGGCACATCTCACTGCATTCTCTGTCTCTATTTTTGTGCCACCTAAGATGATTTCTGTAGCCTCCTAATGCTCACCTTGCTTCCATCTCTAACTTCAGCCCCCAATCGGTTCTCAAAACATCAGCCACAGTTATTCATTAAAAACCTAACTTACTCCACACTGTGATCCACTTCTCATTTCATTCTGGGTAAAAGCCAAAGTGCTGATAGTGGTCTAAAAAAAAGCCTTGTGAGATCTGATCTCTGACCTAACTAGTCCCATCGTTTACTACTCTCCCTTTGCTCACTGCTGCAGTCATGGTCTTTCACAGTGAGAATTACCCTGTCTACCTAATTCAAATTTTCCACCCCAACCCTTCCAGATCACTACTGAGTTCCTTGTCTTGTACTATCATGGCACTTACAGCATTCTACATAATGCACTTATTTATTGTGTGATTGATCAGTGTTTTCCCCGTAAAATGTAAGGCACATGAGGATATGGAAGAATGGTTGTGTTTTGCTTACTGATGTTTTCCTGGGATTGAAAACAGTGCCTGGTACATAGTAAGTCCTCAAATAGTCATTTTACAAATGAATGAAGTGTAATTTTCTTTTTTTCCCCTTGTTTTTGGCCCGTCTGAGGTACTATTTAGAGAATTAAAAGCTGATTTTGTCTTTTCCTCCAAGTGCCTCTGTCCCAGATTTGATCATTTGTCCTCAGTGTATCCATAGAGCCTTTATATCAAGAGAATTCCTGGCAGCTCCCTTCTCTGACATACATAATAGCCTATGAAGTCCATAAAGATTAAGCTCCTTTCTGGAATCTACACTGCATCTCATTACTAATTTGCAGAATTAGTTACACAGCATCTTCTTAAATAAATTTTAATATTTCTATAAACCACCTACTCTAAAGATACATTTAATTAAAAAGTTCACTTGGGAGTTGTATGTCTGTAGCAGAAAATGTGTCTAATCTAGATATGGTGAATAGTTTCTTGGAGAGGTACAGAATGCCTGGCACTCCTAGAATTGTTAGAAATATATGTTTTGGCATTATTTCCTTTACCCTTTATCTAAATAGTCTATCAAATACCTCTGTAGTCTGAGAAGGATTGGCATCAACTTAAGTAAAAGTGTTAATAGGCCAAACCAAAGCAAACACTACTGAAATGGAAATGCCAAAAAGAAAAGTGACATGATAAAACTGACACTATTGAAATGGAAAGCGGTTAATGTTTAATAGCGCGAGTCCCTGAGATATCCACTTGTCAGAAAAACATTGCTCTTCACTGAAATACTTCAACTTTTGTTTAATTCTACATCAAAGATGTTTCTTTGAACCTTTGGCATAATTAATGATTTCTTTTGTTACTCTTTCAAATGAAATTGAACAAAGATTGCAGGCAGACATAGTATGAATTAGAAAACAAGCATGAATTAGTTTGGAGTCCAAGACCTTTCTTCACACCAGTGTTGAATCTGCCTATAATCTAGAATATGTAGACAATATGAAGACTGGCTGTCCATTATTTATAATGGCCAATCTTTATGGAATATGCTAAATATTACTTAGTAGTTTCTGCACTAGTTATTTCATTTGACTGATGTATGTGTGTGTGTACATGCACATATACACACATCCGCATTCATCTATGTGTAGATAATTCAAAAAATGATTATCCTTGAATATGAATCTAAAAAACTTCTCATAAAACCAGTAAGTTAATGAGTAATATTTCTCTCTCTCTCTCTCTCTCTCTCTCTCTCTCTCTCTCTCTCTCTCTTTCATGTGTTCTGATTTTACTTTCAAAGAGATCTTAGCCCAGAGAAACTGGGCCCCTGGTAAGATTAAATATTTACCTTTGAGACTGTGCTTAAGGCCATACTCTCCATGTCTTCTCCACAGAATTATATCTTTCTACTGCTAAAATATTGGAAATGAATACAGTAAAACAAATTTTATGACAATGTTTTTGTACTTAGACTGAATTCCCTGCCAAGACATCTCTTACTTGAATAGAGAGAGCTGGGAGACTCAATCACATAGAATAACACTGCAGTTGGCTCTAAGCAGGATATATAATGAAGGACCATCTGAATTGCTGGTAACAATAGCTCTTAGCTTAGGAATAAAATGATTAAGGGATTTCCTTGTGTATTTTCCCAAGGCTGTAGTGGATGGGAATTAAAAGCCCAGGGTACTCATCCTAGCACCTAGACGAAAAATCACAACTTAAAAATAATTTTTTTTAGGTTCATTTATTTACTTTGAGAGAGAACACAAGTGGAGGAGGGGCAGAAAGAGAGGGAGAGAGAGAGAATCCCAAGCAGGCTCTGCACTGACAGTGAGCCCATGAGAGTCTCAAATCCTCAAATTGCGAGATCATGACCTGAACCAAAATCAAGAATCAGATGCTTAACTGACTGAGCCATCCAGATGTCCCAAAAAATTACAACTTCTGTATTTATATTATCACTGAGGAGGGATGAAATTTGTATTTATTAAAGTGATTTGATTTTGTAAAAAAAATCTTTAAATTGAGTTTAACAATTCTAATAAAATTAAGATTGGCATAAAAAGATATTACACAAATATTTAGAAAAAATATATTAAGGGAATATTTTGACAAGTCACTGAGGTCATGCTATTACAAAAAGAAAAAAATTACCCCTCCTATCTCAAGGAAGAATAGGTTATAGTTAAAGAAAAAAACTATGTATACTCCGTTTCTTGGGCTAAGATTCTCTTTGAAAGTAAAATCAGAACACGTGAGGGAAAGAAAGAGAGAGAGAGAGAGACAGAGACAGAGAGAGAAATATTGCCCATTAACTTACTGGTTTTATGAGAAGTTTTTTCGATTCATATTCAAGGATAATCATTTTTTGAATTATCTACACATAGATACACATGGAAACTAAGTCACATATATTTGTTCACATAGACCAATTAAGTGAAAATAGTTAAACTGGCATATAATAGTCACAGACATCTATAGATATGGAGCCTGTGTTTATTATCCATATTCCAGAAGATTAGATAGGGGAAAAAATCAGAGATGAACAAGGAAGGCAGAAGTTACCTTAAGTAATTCTAATTTAAAGCACAAGTTCCTAAAATAGCTGTTAGTCTGTGAAATTTAAAAAGCTGGACAATACAGGATAGAACTTTTCATTTCTGGATCACTGATCTGGATCCAGCAGATGTCATGTCATCAGGGACCAAAAGTCATTACCATTGTGTCTTGTATGAAATGAGGTAATTCTCATAGTTGTTTTTTTTTTTCTAATAATAGAAATAGCTATGCATACTATGGCTTATTAGAAGTAATCTGGGTATGGAAATTGAAGAAAAATAATGAGGGTAGACAGAATAAACCAGTCAAACCAGTCTTCTATTCTTTTCCAACATCAAATAGAACATTTATTTTATAAATAGAACATTGTTCCTTATGAAACTATCATAAGACAATGTGATAGTCTCTAAATTATGTCATAGACAGTTGTCATTTTTGCCTTTTATCCATTCCTCCTCTTTTAGGGACTTAACACCCATCTTTGGCTAGTCTGACATCCCCTTCCATTCTCACCTGGATGCTGTGTGTGTGGGCTGGCCCTGACCCTCACCTGTAGAGGTGGGGCCTGGTTGATTTGATCCAGTGACCCTAACCTATTTCTGTGCCCACAGTAATGAGTTCATGGATGGACACATTATACAAACAGATCCAATGAGGCAGTGAGGAATGGATTGCCTTTGAGGAAACAGGAACTTTTTCTCTTTCCTGTGGAGCCCACTGGGGAAGACTACCTTTCTTTCCCTTAATAATGTGTGGTGACACTGTTACAGTCATTTTACTATCATAATAAAGAAGCAAGGAGTTATTAGTGTGGAGTCTGAGAGTAAGGACAGAGAGTGGCAGAGAAGTCAGAGAGAGGGGAATCAGATCCTCGATGATAATGTTTAAGTTGCTGGATCAATTCTTGCCTATTTTTAGACTTTCAGTTAAGAAAGTGATAAATTCCTTTCATTGTTTCAGTTGGATCTTTTTTTCCCACGTGAAACATAAATAATTTATATGGAGAATGCTATCAGAAACAGCATGGTAACTCTAATATACCTTAAATATGACAGTGAATGAACTGAAAACAATGTGATGGAGGTCAATGGGTATCCCTGCTTCCCCACCAAACAGGGAGGTAGGCAGTCCTTGTTATATCAAAGCTGAATAGGTGGATAAAGCATCACCTTGTATTTAGGGATTCAAACCAGGACTTCACAGATAAGATACTTGGTACAGAATATTTTCAGTATGTTGTTATGTGGTGACTATATCTTATAGCATTCAGAATGTTTATTTGACATAGGGACAGCATTACTCTGAAAGTACAACTGAACATAAAAATGAACAGACTTTTTGAAAGGACTTGAATTCTTTTTCAGCAACAGCATTTTGACCAATCTGTCCAAGATCTGAGAACATTTCATAGCTGTGACTGCCCAGTACTCCAGAAATGCCACAGTTCTTTCTCTTGTCCCTTCCCATTTACTCTGGAAGCTCCTGATAGTTTTCCAGTCTATTTCTTTTTACTGAAATTAACCAGAGTATATTTTTGTTACTTGTGGGCTAAGAAATATAATTAATTAAATGCATTTCACACATTAATTATTCACACATCAGCTTTCTTAATCTAAATTATTTTAAAAATATCTTTTAAATACCCCCTTATATATACGCAATTAAATTCATCCTTATTTTAAAAGAATTATTGGGGCGCCTGGGTGGCGCAGTCGGTTAAGCGTCCGACTTCAGCCAGGTCACGATCTCGCGGTCCGTGAGTTCGAGCCCCGCGTCAGGCTCTGGGCTGATGGCTCAGAGCCTGGAGCCTGTTTCCGGTTCTGTGTCTCCCTCTCTCTCTGCCCCTCCCCCGTTCATGCTCTGTCTCTCTCTGTCCCAAAAATAAAATAAAATAAAAAAATAAAATAAAAAAAATAAATAAAAGAATTATTAACTTCAAAAGTTATATAATTCTTATTGCTAATATATTATTTTCCCCAAACCATTTTTGTCTTATTAGTGTGATGTCATTTTTACCTCCAAACTAATTTACTTCCTGGTTTACTTGCAAAGCCTCCATATGACCTCCATTACAATTGGAAGGTGCTTGATTATCCATCCATTTCAACCCCCATTTAATGAAGAAGTTTAGAGAACTTGAGGCCTATGGTCTCACAGTTAATGATTGTCATTGACTTCTAGGATCAAAAACACTGTATTTCTACTTTCCTACATGGGTGAGGTTAAACACTTTTTGGAGAAAGAAACACTCCCTGGGATCAATTATTTTATTAGCAAAGGAAGAAATATTGGACAGGCAAGTGAACTTGCAACTCAGTTCGATAGAATATTATTTGTTATGTTGGAACCACAAAGTTAATAAATGCCAGTGTATTCATAGGAAAAAGAGTTAAATTTGTCTCTGAAAATGTTTCTTTAAAAGAGTAAGCTTATATCAGTGAATATATTCATTGAATACTTATCATCCACCAGGTAAATAAGTTGCAGTTTTGGCTTCAAAGTGGAGGAAATGGGTTGATTTCATTTTAATAAAAATGGAAATTCCAGAAAGGAGACTAAAAATCTCCTTTGATTCAAACTTTCATGTTTTTTTGTTTTTTTGTTTTTTTTTTTTTTTGTGAATAGAATAAGAGAGTATCGTGCCTGGTTAATAAAAATTTCTCCCTCCAATATGAAATTAGTGTTCTTCCTTGTATAAGGAAAAAAAGAATTAACATTCACCAGGTCGAATTCTATTCAGTGGAAATTTTGAAAAGATTAAAAAGAGGAATATTTTTCTCACTTGTTTTTTAACTCTCCTATTGTTATAGAAATCTATTACTTCTTTGCGGAAGGTACTGCTCCATGCTTTTCAGTGACTAATGTGACCACATATTTTGGTGACTCATTTGGAAAACTGGTCTTTCTTCTCAATTTTACCTGTTTTTTTTCCTCCCACTAATAATCTATATGGAGAAATATATAAGGCATGTTTTATCCTTTGAATATATCCATCCCTTAATATAGAGAAACACACAGAAGACCAGTTCTATGAAATAATACTTAGAGTAGGCTATACCTCATTATCCATTTCTTTCTTCAGACATATAAAAAAAGAAATTTCAAATATTTTGAACTAAGATTGCAAATTTATAATTCCTTATTGCTATTTAGAGATTATTTCGTAATCAACAGTTTAACAAAATAGTCGTTGACTTATAATGCTATATATCACAGTTTGAGAAACTGTACTCTTTTTAGCTTGGGTAGTTGGTTTGTAGTAAAAACTTATATACATACATATACAAACAAACATATATTACTATTATATATAAATATAATATATATTAATATATATAACTCGTTTCATATATAAACTCATTAATATATAATAACTCATTTTAGCTTAGGTAATCAGTTTATAAAAAGTTCTTTACATACATATACAAATAAACATATATTACTATTATATATATAATATATATAAATATTATATATAATAATTTATACATCCTGAGTGAGCAAAAAAGAAAAAACAGTTTATGCAAGATTCCTACATGGATTTTAAAAATAGTGGTCTGACTGTAGAGCAGGAACCAGAAAATTTTCTCTAAAGGGTCACATAGTAAATATTTTAGGCTTTGTGGGCCTTATAGCCTCTGTAACTCTATTGTATATTGCCAAGAAAGCATCCATAGACAATAATAAAAGAATAAACTTTATTTACAAAAATAGGTGGTAGGCTATTTGGCGTGCTGGCTGTAGTTTGCTGACTCCTGCTTTGTAACGTGAAGATTTTTTTTTCCCTGAAGGTATCAATTTATAAGAGCATAAATAATAACCAAAAATTAACACGAGGTTGTAGGCATTATTTTTAAATTTCTGGAATAGAAGCCTATTCTTAAATGTAAGAATTCCGTCTTGCCAATACATTTGATAAAGTATGGTCCTCTCCAACCAGGACTTGGGAGTGTCTAAAGAAACTGCTACCTGCTAGTGCTCAACACCAATTTCTGTCTGAAATACTAGTGATTATGTATACTACCATTGTCTACCTGCTAGAAAAACAGTTGAAAGGACACAGAAGATACAATTCTAAGTTATGGTTCATTAAAGAGGAAAAATAATCTATAATAAGCATGTAATGGTCTAGGAAGATGATTGGAGCAAAGCTATTCCATTGCCTTCTCAAAGGAGGATTTTTAAACTTGAAATAGAACAAATATAATCTCTTACACAATGAGAAGGTTACCTGAAAAAGGATAATTCATGTGGAACTCAGAATTTTTCTTGGTGAATGACAGAATTCTTCACATTAATTTCTTTAAACACTCTGAAACTGTTAAGGTATGCTTCAAATCCTGATCCAAAAGTTATCAAAGTATTTAATATCATCCCAGAAAATGGTGGTAGGAGACATTTCTGCATTGCATAAGAAATTGATAATTTCTGAAAGTGATTCTGCTTCTAAGATTTCAGACTTGTTGAAAATATCCTGCTATTAGCACACTCATACAATGAAGAAATATTACCAATTGCATGTCTCTGGCTCTTAACCTTCATAAGGTTGCAATAGTAAGAGATGCACACTTAAAACAAACCTGTATCCAAACAATGTGAACTTTTTTATATCAAAATTACTAACAGTAATTGAAAAGAAATGTTGGTACACTCTGTCACAATAGTGTTTTGTTTTTCCTATCAATGTTTTAGCTATTATATTCTTTGCCACATTAAAATTTTTTTTTAATTTTTTATTGTTTATTTATTTTTGAGAGCAAGACAGAGCACAAGTGGGAGAGGGGCAGACAGAGTGAGGGAGACAAAGAATCCGAAGCAGACCTAAGGCTCCAAGCTGTCAGCACAGAGCCCAACGCGCGGCTCAAACCCATGAACCATGAGATCATGACTTGAGCCGAAGCCAGACGCTTAACCAACCGAGCCACCCAGGTGCCCCTGCCACATTACAAATTTATTTTTTTTTTGTTTTCAAGGAGAAAACTTACCTATTCACAGAAGTGTGTCAAAGATCTGATTCTGTCTCCCCCTCCCTCTCTCTGACATATACACTCTAAATAAAAATGAGTTTTAATTAGAAAGATGATGCTTGAGTCAGCCCATGGTTACATTATTCCAATTTTATTACTTGGACTTGCCAAAAATGTGGGGACACAAAATTTTCTCCTCTGATTTGGGTGATATGTTTAGACAAAGGAATATTGAGGGAAATTATTGGCAATCTCATTATGTGACACTGACAATTTTATTTTTGATATAGAAAGAATATGACAAAATCAAACTATTGGAAAATATTTTAGTCTAAATGTAATAGAAGTAACCATAAAGGACACCATTAATTCATCTTGCTCTAGATAATGAGATGAAACTAAGAATAATAAAATTAAGCCTAATGATGGAGAAAATATTTCCCTATGCCCTTAGAAATAAAACCTTAATTAGCTGGAATTTTGGAGTATGAAGTGTTCTGGTAATTTAATTTTCTGAATAATTGAAAGTAAACACAAAATCCTTTAACACATACCCATTTTGTTGCAGAATTCCTAAAATGACTAAGTGTTATCTCTTGCCTTAGTAAGTATAAATTACTGAAAATAATTTAGTTTTATGGCCCTTGAAGGTCATTTCAGAAAATTATCTCTCCTTTCTCTAAACTCATTTTATTGGAAACTTTTATGTGGCATTGATCACAATCTGCCTTGTGATGTGTGTGGTATTTCTTCTGCCAGTCTATAAATGTCTTGAGGCTAGAGACCATGTCTTTTTCTTCATTTAGCCCCATAATAGGCAACACAATACCTCATATGTAATACATGCTCAATAAATATCGAATTGGATCATTATGAATTTCAATTATGACTTTGTGATATTATAGATTCAGAAATTGCCTCTTGCTTATCAGAACATGTCAGAAATAATAATGGTTAATTACAGACTCTGGCTAATCAAAATCTGATTTTGGATGTGCTTCATTAAGTCATGACCAAACCATAAGTTCTAAGGCAATTAAAATAACATGTCATAGATAATGTCCAGGAGCCAATAAAAGATATCATTTGTTAATCTGCCACCATGTACTACTCAAGAAGAAAGAAAAGTCTTTATTTGTTAGTTTGGTTATTTTACATAAGAAATACCTGTTAAAATATGCATTAGGAACTCAAACGTAGTGAAGAAAATAATTCTACCACCCAAACTATTAAAAGATAAGTGTCTAAATTGTTAGATTATTTATTAAGATTGCTATATCTCTTTGTATTTATATTAACATCTTCCTATATTATATAATACATTACCTTACAAAATATATCTTTTTAGTTTTAAATATTTAAACTTTTCACTAATACAGTTCATTATGATCATTTTTGATAAGTGAACTAGATCCCAGCCTATAGGTATATAATGTATTATTTAAGCAATTTTCTATTTCTGTATATTTTACTTATTTCTAATTTTCATTTTCATAAACATTCTCATGTATAAATCACTATAAATGTCATCTACCCCCCAGAGTAAAATTTTTATTAGAAGAATGGCTAGTAAAAGGTATGTAGCTACTTAAGACTTTTGATATATATTGTCTTCCTGAAAGACATAATAATTTATCATTTGCCCATAAAATTGTAAGAGTGTATGTTTCCCAAAACCTTTCATCAAATTCAGTAGTATCCTATTTGATCAATTGGTAGTATGCAATATCTCTTTGTTCTAAATGCCCCCTTTGATCATTAGTTAATTTGAAGTTCCTTCCACTTTCCTTGTATCTAGTTTGTATTTCATCTTTGGCAAACTTTGTTTCCCCATTTTGCTTTTAGTGTATTTGTCTTATATACTTGTATATAAAGCTTATTAAACTTTTATCTTGTTTGTATGTTACTGTTTTTCTTCATTTGAAGTACGTAAGTTTTAAATTTTTAGGTAGTTGAGTTTTCTAACTTTTTCCTTTATAAGATTCTAACCTTAGGATTAAGTTTTGTAAACCTTTTTCACTGTCTGATGTTTAAAATTCATTGCAGGGTGCCTGGGTGGCTCAGTTGGTTAAACATCTGACTCTTGATTTCAGCTCAAGTCATAATCTCACAGGTTTGTGGGATCCAGCCATGTGTCAGGCTCTGCGCTGAGAGTGTGGAGCCTGCTTTGGAGTCTCTCTCCCTCTCTCTTTTCCCCTCCTCCACTCTCACGCATGCGCTCTCTCTCACTGTCTCTCTCAAAAATAATAAATAAACATTAAATTAATAAAATAAAACTTATTCCAAATGTATATTTTTAGATATTTTATCATTTCATTTCTATGAAATTTGTTTTGCTGAATTATAGAATTCTTTCCCATTTGGCCATTATATTGATTAGCTGTAGACAAGGCACTCTAAGCTTACTGCAGTATAAAGATGCTTATAGAGCAAAATTCCCTGTGTGGTGGACCATGCCATCTACTGTGCCATACATGGGTTACCTGAGTAGCCAGAGAGAGCCTCCTATAGTCTAGTTTCCAGCTGTAGGCAACCACCAACATGTATGGTAGTGATCCAAATATCACTTCTTTAATGTGTGCCATAATATTGAAAATGATTATAAATCACCTTGACTGTACAACATAATCAAAATAATTTTTAAATGAATATACTACCAAAAAAAATCAGAAATGATGTCTTTGGTGTTTTCTGACCTCAGCAAGGTTACCCATGACTTAGAATAGGTTCATCACACAAGATTATATTTGGACCTATGATAAAGCTATGTAATAGTTACAAAAGTACAAGTATCAGACTTGTACTGCAACGTGTTTCCTGCAGACAGTATAATATGAATTTTTCAAAAGAATTTCCAGAGTAAAATTTTCACTTGAGCTTTGAAATGAGAAAATGCTGCCTCTTAATGTAGAATAATACTGTTTATCTCCTACAGTTGAACTCTACATCAAAAGTTTTTGCTTCCACAACTCCTTTTAGTTCAGCATGATTGGCCTCAATTGCTGCTCATTCTTTAGTATACGGAATAGTCAATCAGGCGGCTCTGAAATGTGCTAAAATGAAGCCCTTGAAGTTGAATTTGCAGCTTTGAGAAACAGGATACTTTTCATCTGCATTCTCACTTTTTACCATTGTCCTTAAAGTGTCTTAGAAAGAAAAGGAGACATTAAGATATATGTAGTATAAAATGCTGATCAGGTAAGATGGTAAATGTCATACCCACATAATGAACAATGATTGTGAATGTTTGATCGTTGTGCCAACATACCAGTACCTTCGGCAGGGAAGGAGTATTCTGAGGGAAGCCTAGGTACCGGCTGTATTACCATAATTCCAAGCATTCAAAGAATGGCCAAATTTAAACATGAATGTGAATTATAAAAGCACACATATGAATATCCACATGTGTTCATACATAGTCATTAATTATATATGTTCATCGTACTTAAATATCTGAGTGGATACATATACATATAAGTATATTGCTGTATTAAATGTTATTATACTACTTTTAAATAATGCCTTTAAAAGGAATTATGGTACGGTAAGAAGACCATCTAATCTCCTTTATTTTCATAATTAAAGATTAATTTTTCATCTACATGATTAGTATTTTGAACATGTGAATCTTTCTTTGAGTGTATATACGTTTATAAATGTGAATAAATGTTGTGTGCACTTAAATGATAACAGCAGGGCCATGGGACTATTGATGATTTATTTCCTATTTCAGTCTTTATTTTTTCAGTTTTAGGAGTAAAAACATTAATTTTATAATCAGAAAACACAATGAAGCTATTTTCATTTTAATAAAATTTTTTTTAAAAAAAAGATCTGTTCTTTCTAGCAGCCTCACATTTGTGTTATTTGGATTCAATTTCCTTTAAAAACAAGACCAAAGTATTCAGAAATCTAACAAAACAGAGATTGTCTAATGTTATCAGAATGTAATCCACCCTTAGAGAAACATACTGGGTGAACCATTCATCTAGGAGACATTTTGACCATTTTCTGCTCAAGATCATCAAGCTCTCAGTTCTCACATTACACCAGCTCACAAGAAACCAAAGCAGCTTAATCATTTAAATTTGCCCTGTATAGTATTTATTTTATTTTATTTTATTTTATTTTATTTTATTTTATTTTATTTTATTTTATTTTATTTTATCTTATTTTTTTATTTATTATTTAAAAAATCAATTTAAACATCATGCACATGAAAGCTGCATAACTTAACCAAGAGAGAACACAGGACACTTAACTTTGGTCTCTGTAGCATTTCCCTTAGAAAACATTATATCTGTGTCTTACCACAGTGACTAATATATGTAATAGTCACCAGTATATCAAATGCAATTGTTTTTCAGTCTACTAGTACAGATATTGTCATTATGTTGCTTTGCATCTTTTATTGGAAGCTCCATGACAAATTATTGTCAAAAATTGCAGATTATTTGTGATGCAGACAAATAATAAATAGATAAATAGATACACACACGGAGTGAAAATTGTACAATCTACTGAGTTTTCCTCATTTTCCTAGGGGCTAGGAAGCCCAGATGTAAATTTTTAGAGTAAGTATGATTAGCAAGATGGATTTCTTGGTATTATTTCTTCCATTCTCATTTTACATAACAAAACACTTTTTAAAAAGTTTTGTCCAAAGTATTATATACTTCTTATAGACAAACTTACAAAAAATAAAAATTATTTATAATTCCATTACTTTGGAAATTATCTTGTTTAGTTCAAATACGTATATAAATGTATATTTTGCTTTTCATAAATCTTTTACATACTATACATAGTGTTTAATAACCTGATTTTTCACTTAATATATTAAATATTTCCCCATGCTATTAATTTGCATTCTGTAACTGGTAATAAATGCATATTTTAGAGTATTTACACCATTTTAATTCTTTCTATTACTTTGGGCAATAAACATCCTTATGTATGTGTCTTTCTTTATCTATCAGCTGATTTCTATCATTAGAATGGTAGAGTAACTCTGCCTTTTCAGTTTTAGGCATTTAATACATTGTAAGCTTTTAAAATAAGTCTGTAGCTTCAGAAGATTCAGGTAATTATAAATTCCTTCTTTGACTCTGGTTCCTAGTGAGACTTACTGAATTCCAACAGCTCTGTGATCACTCACAGGCCAGAGGTGAATGGAAGGTGAATGGAAGGTAAGTTTCATTTCTAGGTACCAGCTTGACGCAGAATTCAACATAGGTTTAGTATATTCCAACTCCAAGAATACTTTTTTCACCATAGAAAGAACACATAGGAAGAATGTTCCAAATTGATATTACTGAGAGCAGAGAAATGGGACTAAGCTCACTCAGCCGTACCCACCACATGACAATCTTGAATGACTAGAATCCCTCCTTAAGTACCATGGACCTATCATCTACTGGCCTTTGTTGTCAGGTATCACAGGCCTTCCTTCCATACATCTGTGGTTTCTTCTCACCTTAGATTTTTGAGGTCATTAAGTGTAATAGATTCCTTTTTGTTGTTCTGCCTCTTCCATGGCAGGAGGCTTTTCATGTGCCACAAATATTATTGCTGGAAATGTATAGCTTACTTGCCCAAAGACTTTATTTTGTCAGGATTTGCAATATTTTATCTCCTGAAGTCTTCTGTCGTCCTACTTCAATCTGGAACAATTCCTGACGGAGCCTGCTGCATAGTCTCATCTTGAGATTTTTTATTGCTGCTCTTCTGTAATAGATCCTCTGTACAAGCAGTATCATATCTTTTTAAATCTTAGTTTATTTCTATATCTTGCTGGAACACAACTAAGAGTAGCTTCGAAAGAAACAAAGTGTATATGATAAATTTAATGAATTCCTGAATGTCTAAACATTTTTTTTATTTTGTTTCTTCCTGTAATTACTAGATTTTGTATACAATCTAGCTTGAAAATTATATTCAGTTAAAATTTTGAAGATTTTTTTTCATTTGGATTTTAGTGGTGCTGTTTAGAATACAAGGTCATTCAGATTGTTTTTCTATTAACTGTATTTTTTTTCTTTTGATATCTTGTAGCATGTTTGCCCCTGGTGGTTTTATTATTGTTTGCTTGTTTGTATTTGGTTTTTGAGAGAGAGAGCTAATGGGGAGAAGGGACAGAGGGAGAGAGAGAGAGAGAGAATCTTAAGTGCCATGACTGAGCATGGAGCCTGATGTGGGGCTTGATCCCAAGACCCTGGGATCATGAGCTGAAATCAAGAGTCAGGCACTCAACTGATGAAGCCACCCAGGCACCACATCCCTGGTCTTCTTATAAGTATTGCTTCATGAGGATTACTTCTGCAAATATTGGATGAGACAACTGCAATGCCCTTTTAGGCATGTCCTTCATTTCTGGTAAATTTCTGAGTAAATTTTGAATCTTTTTTTCTATTTCCTTTGTTCTTTTTATCTGAAATCCCTCCTGGTTGACTCTGAGAGACCTGGGATGTTTCTCTCATTCCCATTTTTTTTTCGTATTTACCATCTCTATGTCATTTATTTTAAAAAAAATCTAATTTCTGGGAGATAACCTCTCTTTAAGAACTTCTTTTGAAATTTTTTATGTTCATTTCTTCTGATTGTTTCTTTTTCATAGTGTACTCTCCTGTCTCTCTCTCTCTCTGTCTCTCTTCTCTCTTTTAAATCAGAGACAGTATCTTTTTAGTTGTTGTTCTTTGATCTGTCTAAAGATATTGATTAGCTTTTTTGATGTCTTCTGGTCCATATAGTATTGGTGTTTTCTACAGTTCCTATTTTTTTTTTCTGTTTATGTCAATCTTTCTTTATAGTGTTTCAATTTTTCCTCATGTGTCTG
The DNA here is from genome assembly GCF_018350175.1 of Felis catus. Taxonomy (NCBI): domain Eukaryota; kingdom Metazoa; phylum Chordata; class Mammalia; order Carnivora; family Felidae; genus Felis; species Felis catus. The sequence goes on along the minus strand of NC_058376.1, from coordinate 90,760,875 downwards.
GAAAGTTTTATCGTTAAAATTTAAGACAGAGACTCACCCTATCCTGTACTGTGCCTGGTATCTACGAGTGCCAAGCCCTTATGTGTGTTCCATTCATCTAGAGAGCAAACATCTAGCCTTCTGAAAGATGGGAACCTAAATGTTGACATTTTCAGCATGGGAGGAGACTAAGACTAGCCTGAGCAGAGACACTCCATGTACAGATTTTCAACGTATTTCTATTTTCCAGAGCATGCCTCAGTCTCAACTTGTGCTGTACTAGAATTCACTTCCTGAGTGTATCTGTGTTTCTGTTTGGTTAATTCAATCTCTTTGCATGTATCCTCTCTAAACACACTTTGTTGTCATTTTGTTTTCTCAGTTAAATTATTGACTACTTATTTTTCTATTTTTTTATATCTTCTGTTAACGTCTTCTTTTGTTTTCTCTGTGTCTTTTAAAATCCTTAATAGTTTTTATTATTTCTTTTTCATCTTAGTTGTGTCTCAGGAAGGATGAGACAAAATGTGTTTAGCCTGCCATATTTTTGAAGAAAATGGTTTTATGTTACTTTTAGTCACCAAAATTTGTCAGTGTACTGAATTGATATTACTGGCAATTGATATTGTAATTGATATTAGATGATATTAGATATAGTACATATTATATCTCCCAATTATGTGTTTAACTTATGACTCATCAACTTCTCTCTGTAAATGATTTAACCTAATCCATTCCTCCCTTTATTCAAGTGACATCTGTTGTGATGGAGCAAAACATGTTTGACACCAATTTCCACCCATAGGAAGCTTATGTCATAGTCATTAATATGAGAAAATGCAAATAAATAATAGATGAATTTTTAAAAATAAAACCAAGATGCAATCTGATTAAATGCCAAAATAAATAGATGATAGCAAACTAGATCACACCAGAAACCATGACTTGTCTGAGTCTACAGATTAAAGGTCTTTTGAATTTATAGCTGATTGAGGTTCTGGCAAATTTAAGACTTGTCTTATAAATTACTAATACTTGTGATATTATATCTTCTAATTTGTATCATTTTCTTATATTACAAAGTTATAGCAAACATTTATTATATTTTCCTATTTTTGATATTTTCTCTATCCATGTATTTTTCTACATAATCATGTACATGAAATTATTATCTTACTATTATAATTAACGTAATCTCCTTTCAAATTGGATATATGCCAATTTCATCTTTGAATTTCCCACTCCACACTGCCTTTAGGGGAATAGCTAACAATATTTATTGAACACTTAGTATGTGCCAAATACGTGACTAAGTACTTTTTATGAACTATATAAATTAATCCTTCCTTCAACTCTGTCAGGAAAATTCTATTATAACTTTGCTTTATAGATGAGAAATGTAAAACTCAAAATTTAAGTAACCAGCTCAAGATCACACACCCTATACAAATAGAGGACAAGCCAGATAGTTTGTTTTGAGAGTCCTATTCTTAATTAATATATTAAATACTTCCTTGCACAAAGCAGGCACAAAATAAATATCTGGTGGACAGATGAATGAAATTCTTACTAATGTAGTTTTTATCCTTAGGTATTTTGTACGTTTTCAGAATTTACTTTCTACAAAATTTGTAATAGTTTGATGCTTACTAAGGGTTAAAAATCTTCCACAATCTATTCTTCATTCATATTGATTTGCAGTCATTTGTATAAAATTCCGTTTCATATCATCTTTGGAGGTTTGTTTATTTGTTTGCAAATTATAGATGCTTGTGAAATAGTTTCAGGATAGACAGTGGCCATTAAATTATATGGTTAGAGAAAATGACTGATAATGGATAGTTTATTTAAATGCCTATTCTAAATTCCCAAGTCTAGTATGTTTTCTTTTTTTTGCCTTTAAGTGGATTTTTTGGAAATAGCTATTTATTATATTATAAAGATGATGCTCAAAATACTATTTTAATTACAAAGTATAATCTTATATTTTAAAATGCATTTGCAATATAAATAAGTATTACAACCATAGTATATCCTAGAATCAGACAGTCTGAGTATAAGGCACATTTAGTACTAAGTATAGTGCCTCTCACACAGAAAGCATTCAATTAATGTATGCACATGATATTAGTGTGAATATGATATTTATAAAGTGGTAGGAGGGACGTACTTTTCAAACAATTGACCTTTTTAGCATTTATTTGAGATAGGAAATTTTATCATAAGCTGGCAATCTATCGTAGTCTGCACAATTTACACATTATTGGATTCTTTTGAAATTTTTGACATATCATGTGCAAATCATTTGCTAGATGCTAGGGACTTGGAAGTATTAAGAACATGAAAATTTGTATACTCCTTTCTATTTTAACTCTGCTAGAATTATAGTGATAAACACAGGCTAAAAGCATGCTAAAATAGAGAGAAAAAAAAAAACAGTCTTAACCATGGCTTTGTTTCCCTGACTTTATGTCAGGATCCTAAAAAGGATCTCTAGTTTCTGGAATTCTTTATTCTAGAGGGGAGAAAATAGATTGAGTGTTCAATAATTTGAAATCAATTTCTGATTATTGCTATTAACGGGCTACATATACTTAAGTGTAATTTTTCAGACATTCAATGTCTTCACCTTTAAAATGAGAAATTATGGCTGGGTGGTTTTTAAAAACATTTCTGATTGGGCCAAAATGAACAAATCAGGAGACTATAGATGCTGGAGAGGATGTGGGGAAACGGGAAACCTCTTGCACTGTTGGTGGGAATGCAAACTGGTGCAGCCACTCTGGAAAACAGTGTGGAGGTTCCTCAAAAAATTAAAAAATAGACCTACCCTATGACCCAGCAGTAGCACTGCTAGGAATTTACCCAAGGGATACAGGAGTGCAGATGCATATGGGCACTTGTACCCCAATGTTTATAGCAGCACTCTCAACAATAGCCAAATTATGGAAAGAGTCTAAATGTCCATCAACTGATGAATGGATAAAGAAATTGTGGTTTATATACACAATGGCAATGAGAAAGAATGAAATATGGCCCTTTGTAGCAACGTGGATGGAAATGGAGAGTGTGATGCTAAGTGAAATAAGCCATACAGAGAAAGACAGATACCATATGTTTTCACTCTTATGTGGATCCTGAGAAACTTAACAGAAACCCATGGGGGAGGGGAAGGAGAAAAAAAGAGGTTAGAGTGGGAGAGAACCAAAGCATAAGAGACTCTTAAAAACTGAGAACAAACTGAGGGTTGATGGGGGGTGGGAGGGAGGGGAGGGTGGGTGATGGGTATTGAAGAGGGCATCTTTTGGGATGAGCACTGGGTGTTGTATGGAAACCAATTTGACAATAAATTTCATATATTGAAAAAAATTAAAATAAAAAAAACATTTCTGATTTAAAATACTAGCTCATAAACATAACCTCTAGTAGAACTATCCCTGTTTCCTTATTTTTGTCTTAGTCCAAATAATGTTCATAAGCTCTTCAATTTCTTCTCACTAATGATTAGCAACTCTAAATATATTCTCCAGTAGTATATACTATAACATTATTTTAGATCATCAGAAGAACATCTACATTATAGATATCAAGGAGCTAAAACTTTCACTTGTTTTTTTTACATAAATATTTTATCATTTATATCAAGTTAGTCTGGCTGAAATTAGATACCATTAAAAAAGGAAAAAGAAAATTAACCCACTTTTTCTTCACATCTAAATTTCATGAGGGTCGTGGTTTGAGAGAATAAAATATGTTCCCTGGAACATTATGATATATGTGAAAATAGTTATTTACGAATTCTATAAAGTGTAGCAAAATTGATGGGTTGGCTTTCAAGTATAAATAAATGCAAGCTTGCTAGCTTCTTTTTTCCCCTTTTCTTTCTTTCTTGTTTAACTTTATAATATTGAGGTTTATCCACATCTTCAGGACTTGATTTTTTTAAGGTAAAAAAAGGTAAAGCTGTGATCTGAGAAACTTACGATGCATTAAATTCAATTCTCTTTGATTTTTTTGAATATTCTATGGATCTTATAGTGAACTGATAACAATGAATTTCTTCTACTTGCTATTAATTGGAATAGCAGAGAATTTATACTGAAGGTATCACATTCAAACATTTTAAAATGGCACTTCTTCCCTGAGATAAATGAATATACATAATATCAAAGTCAGTTTTTTAATGACTAGTTTAGCATGTCACTAGTGTCAAAATTTTAGTTCTGAAACTGAGAATCTGAATATCAGAGCTTCATTATCCCACTGGAAATAAGATTTAGGACTTTTAAATAACATAGTAGTTAAAAAATATGGTATCTTGCCTTCTTCACTTTTCTTAGTAACTTCTCTTTTACTCTGTCCTACATCAAAGTAGAAATTTGTCTTTTCATGAAATAAGATCTTATCTCGGTTTTATAAGTACATCCATTTCATTGGTTCAGAAGCATGACTTTCTACCTAAACTATCATAGTCTGTCACCTATATATGTGATTTTGCTATATATGATAGGTTGACACTTGGAGCACTCTTTAAAATGTAATTTTCTAATATATAATCTTCAATAATGTATATATTGATTGATTATATGGAGAGAAAAGTATATATCAGGTTAATTTAAATATAAGTATTTTGTAATCTCCTTAGAATTATTGGAGGTTATTCTCTAAGAAATACCAGAGTTAGAAAATACCTTCCTAATTCATTCTCAGTTAACTACTAATAAGTTTGTCTGGATTAACTTTAATCAGTTTTTCTAGTATCTTTTTGCACTGTATAGAGGTGAGTTAAAATAATTCTAAAAATCTACTTGAATTTATGTCATAACTATAGAACTTTACATATTTGTATGTGAAAACATATTAAGAATCTTAAAAACTACTTTGAGTGTCATTTTAAGTGAAGATACTAAATTTACAATGTCATAAGATAAAGGGAAAAAAAGACTGAGATATAGTTATAAGAAGCATTTCTGGTCTTAGGAATAAAGATACTGGGTACCTGGATAACTTGGTTGATTAAGCATCTGACTCTTGATCTCAGGGTTGTGAGTTCAAGCCCTGTATTGGGCTCAGCACTGGGTGTGAAGCCTTCTTAAAAAATAAGAAGAAGAAAGAAAGCTATCAATATATAAATATAAGTTTTCAAGAGGTTTTCCCCTATGCTATAAACATCATAGGAAAGAAAGGTAAGCATCACCCCTAACAGAATACTTGATAAAGTGAAACAAGAATGTTTAATGTGATTTCCCGCGTTTTGCTTTTACAATATTTTTCTTCGTGGGAAAATTGCTTAGATCCAGTCTATATCAACTCCTCCTGATGGCTTTGGAATAGGATGTAGTATGTATGTATGGCTTTTTCATCTGAAAATAAACTCAGTCTCAGATCAATATTATATTTCTTCTTTTTTTTAATGTTTATTTTTGAGAGACAAAGAGAGAAAGCACGAGTGGGGAAGGTGCAGAGACAGAGGGAGACACAGAATCCGAAGCAGGCTCCAGGCTCTGAGCTGTCAGCACAGAGCCTGATGCAGGGCTTGAACTCAGGAATCACGAGATCATGACCTGAGTGGAAGTCAGGCACCCCTGATCAGTATTATATTTCATGTGTGGTAGAGTGAAAAGAGCCTTGGACTTGCAACAAGAAAATTAGGTTTGACTTCCAGCTTCATCATTATTGACTATCATTTTTGACAAATTGCTTAGTCTCATGAAAGTCTGTTTCTTTATAAAAGCCTTTTTATAATATGTATATTACATGTTTATTACACAGATTTGACTAGACAAGGTATCAGGGAAACCTGTCACAAATAATTAGAACATACCAGGCCTCAGAAATTTTAATTTCCTTTCACTTTTCACTGTTGAATTTGAATGCCAGTGATGAAACTTTTATTTTTGGAACTTGACCATATTCTGTTTACAGGGATTTCACTAATTCCCTTACAAAGGCTTGTGTTCTAATTCTTAAATGATTCTCAGTCACTGACATGAACTCAACCTCTGTATTGAAATACAGTGAAATAACAACACAATACTATTCTTTTTTGTCTGTTCATATTAAGACATTTTAAGTGCCTGTTATGAACTTCATATATAAGGACTCTAAGAAACCTTGCTCTTTCACTTTTTCTCTCTCTAGGTATGTGGTATAACAAGAAAGTTTTTACATTTAAATAAATCCTAGAAGCGATAAAAATGTTCTGAAACTAGGTAGTGGAGATGGTTGTGTAACATTGTAAATGTATGAAATGCCACAGAAGTGTAATATTAAAATAGTTCAAATGTGTATTTTATGTTATGTGAACTTTACCACAATAAAAAGAAAATCAGCCAATCAAATCAAAACAATTTTCATAAATATGGCCAAGTCATTCCAGAGATGTGGTGCCAATTTGTATCCCTAAAAGTGATATATGAGTGTAAATTAAGAAAGTTTGTGTTTTTTTTGAGAGAGAGAGAAAAAGTGCACGTGAGCGAACGGCAGAGAAAGAAGGAGGGAGAGAGAATCCCAGGAGGTGCAGAGAGAGGAGAAAGAGTGCAGAGCCTGGAGCTGGGCTCGAGCTCCCCCTGAAGTGGGGCTCCAGCTCAGGAACTATGAGATCATGACCAGAGCCAAAGCCAGATGCTTAACCAACTGAGTCACCCAGCACCCTGAGAAAGTTTTGGTAGGAAGGCAAATGATCAAATATAATAGTCTTAATCTCTTGGCCAAGCACTCTTTATAAATGGGAAGTAAAAGATTATTGAAAGTGTATTTTTATATTTTACAATTTTGCCTATGACTGGTCCAGGTTATTACTTTACTAATAATACTGTTTTACTTGGTGATATATGGAACAATCTTGGAGTGTATTTGTAGTACAGTGTGAAATGCAAAGTTGAGGGTTTATCTTATCTGGATATTTATACATCATTTTACTTTCCCATCTTTACATGACTGTTGTGAATAGATACACTTAAGGGCTGGGCTTTCTTTTTTTTAATTTAATTCAGTTTATTTTTTATTGAAGTATAATTGATATATAATATTAGTTTTAGGAGTACAACATAATGATTTGGCAATTATATACATTACGAAATGCCACTATGGTGTGTTGTTTTCATCTGTCATCATACAAAGTTATTACAATATTATTGACTATATTTCCTATGCTGTACATTTCATCCCCATTATTCATTTTTGAAACTGGAGGTTTGTGCTTTTAATCTTCTTCACCTCTTTTTCCTATCCCTCCACCACCTTCTCCTCTGGCAGCCACTAGTTTGTTCTCTATATCTATGAGTATGTTTCTGTCTTGTTTTGTTGTTATTTGCTTGTTATTATTGTTGTTTTAAGATTTCATATACAAGTGAAATCATATGGTGTTTGTCTTTCTCTGTCTGACTTATTTCACTTATTATAATACCTTCTGGCCCATCCATGTTCATTGAAAATGGCAAGAGCTTATCCTTTTTGATGGCTAACATTCCATTGTGTGTATATACCACATCTTTACCCATCTATCTATGGATGGACACCTATGTTGCTTCTATATCTTGGCTATTGCAAATAATGCTGCAGTAAACATAACTGTGCACATATCTTTTACAATTAGTGTTTTTGTTTTCTTCTGATAAATACCCAAAAGTGGAATTCTAGAGTATACGGTACCTCTATTTTTAGTTAGTTTTTTGTTTTGTTTTGTGTTTTTGTTTTTGTTTTTGTTTTGAGAAACCTCCATACTGTTTTCTAGAGTGGCTGTGCCAGTTTACATTCACACTAACAGTGCACAAGGGTTCCTTTCTTCCCATATTCTCACCAACACTTGTTATTTCTTGTTTTTGTTTTGTTTTTGATAGTAGCTATTCTGACTGGTGTGAGAGGATATCTTATTGTGGTTTTGATTTGAATTTCCCTACTGATTAGTGATGCTGAGTATCTATTCATGTGTCTGTTGGCCATCTGTATGCATTCTTTGGAAAAATGTATATTCATTTTTAATCAGATTTTTTATGTTTTCTTTTTGTGTTGAGTTGTGTGAGATCTTTATATATTTTAGATATTAACCCCTTATTGGATATATCCTTTGCAAATATAGTCTCTCATTTAAGATTGCCTTTTCATTTTGTTGGTGGTTTCCTTCACTGTGCAAAAGCTTTTTACTTTGATGTAGTCCCATTTTTTTTTTCTTTTTCTTTTTCTTTTTGCTTTGTTTCCCTTGCCTGGGGAGACATAGCCAGAAAAATACTGCTAAGGCTAATGTTCAAGAGATTACTGCCTATGTTTTCTTTTAGGCTTTTATGGTTTCAGGTCTTACATTTAGGTCTTTAATTTATTTTGAGTTTATCTTTGTGTATGGTATAAGAGTGTAGTTCAATTTCATTCTTTGGTATGTAGCTGTTGGTTTTTCCCAACACCCTTCATAGAAGAGGCTGTCTTTTCCCGATTATATATTCCTGCCTTCTTTGTCATAGATTATTGACCCTGTAAGTGTAGGTTTGTTCCTGGGCTCAATTCTGTTCCATTTCTTTACAAAATTGTATGAAATCATCTTTCCAACTTGTTTATATTTTCAGAGCATTATTTTTAAAGTGGTTTCCACCAATAAAGTAAAAATCTTTGAGTCGTTTTTTATGGGCTGAACTGGTTCCCCCTATAAAATTCATACATTAAAGTTCTAACCCACAGTACCTCAGATGTGACTGTATGCGGAGATAGGATCTTTAAGGAAGTAATTGCGTTAAAATGAGGTCATTAGTTTGGCAGCTTCAGCAAACTAATACAGTCATAGGAAAATACATCTTAGAGGCTTTCTGTAAATTTTATCACTATTCGGTTTACTTACAGACTTTCTTTTCAGTGATCATACAACTTAAATTCACCTCCTAAGTATTTTAGGTCACTTGCTAATTTCCAGTAAACTTTTTCAAATAGAGGGACTACTCAGAATAGTTATATTTACTTCATATTTCACTATAGAGTTAATTCAGATTATCATTAGGTATTTGAGCTTTGATTCATTAGTGAACAATTCATACTTCAGTTTGTGATAGATTCATTAATATTCAAAAGGCCTTAGCACAAAGACAGGAATATTTAGTAATGTTTATACTTTGCTTAATTTCCAATTTATTTTAGCATGTTCTAATTATTAATATGCTACTACTACAAGTAAAATATGCATGTAGCTAATGAGATTTCGCCAAACATTTAAACTTTAATTACAAACTTAAAAAATGAAATGCCTTAACAATTCTACCATAAGAGTCTCTTAATGCTTTAATCATCCTAAAAATTAAGCAAATAAAAATATAATCATTACGATCTGTTCACTACTCTTCTCTCAAAATTGGATACAAAATGCTAAATCTATGGACTTAAATTTGTTTCTAAACTCTGTTCTTGTTTCTATTCTTAACTTTTTTCCATCTTTATTGATGTCTAATTGACAAGTAAATTGTAAGACATTTAAAGTGTACAATGAGACACATATACAATGAAAGTATTCCCACTATTGAGATAATTAGCACATCTATCACCTCACATACTTTTTCCCCTTTTTGAGCAAATTTCAGTTATACATCCAGTATTATCAGCTATAGTCACCAATTTATATGTTAGATCCTCATCTCTTGTTCAATTTATAACTGGAAGTTTGTACCCTTTTACAAATCTCCCTATTTCCCCTCACCCCTTAACCCCCAACAACCACCATTCTACTCTCTATTTCTATGAGTTAAATTTATTTTATTTCTTCTTTAAATCTACCTGATAATTATTTTGCATCTAACTAGAGAGTTAGGGATACAGATTCAGAATTGTGCAATTTATATAAGTCCGTTATTGAAATCCTGAGATGGGAGCCTTAAGTGCACATTCTTATTGGGCTATTTCCAGATGATCTGGCAGAACCCAGTAATTATTTAATTTTACCCTTCATCATTTACTGTCTAAACTATTGCCTCTCATCTATCAGGTACATTGTGATTATGACATTAGTCATTTTCTCAAACTGATGCTTGATTTGATTTTCTTATGCTCATAGTAAGTTGGCTATATCTTTTGTTTAATACAAGCAAGCAGATAACGCCAAATTTTCAGCTTCTGGTATGTGTGGGTTCTGATCTGGTTTACTTAAATCTAAAGTCTTTAGCCTATTTGGCTCAGTAATATTGTAACATCTCTTTCTCATAGTTCAATTAGAGCTTCAATATTGACATATTCCTGTTTATTTTTACTAGCAATTAGTCACTTGTATACATATACATTATAGCCATATATAGTAACACAAAAATAAATATTGAATGTCTACAACATGCAATGCCCTGTGTTAGGTATTATGGGATACTGCAAAGATAATTCTTCTTCCACTTCTTATAATCATTATTCTTTAGAAAGAAGGTAATGGATATACATAAATAACTCTAATGCAAGGCAGAGAAAAAATATGTGCCATTAGAGAAGTCTAGATAAATCAGAATGAATTTTTTAAAGGAGGAGTTACATTAATATCTGGCAAGAGGGATTTAGCACAATTATTCAAGAAGACAGCATTTGAATAAGGTATGGAAGAATAGATAGTATTCTCTCTCTGTCTATACACACACACACACACACACACACACACACACACACACACACACTGGAGAGAAATAATTTTCTAGGTCAACAATAGACACCAAGGCACAGAAGTATAAACATGGACTCAGATCTTCTTGAGGAGCAAAAAGCATTGTTTGAAGAAAGCAGACTACTTTCATTCATTCATTCATTCATTCATTCAGTAAACTTTTAATTGGGGCCTCCTATGAATCAGAATGTGTTAGGTACAAGGAATACAAAAAATAAAAAAAAACAGCAAAGAAAAAAGAATGAAAAAAAGTATAAAATCCCTTTCCTTGAGCACTTGACCATTTTACTTTTTAAATTAATAATTATTATGTTTCAAGTGCTTCATTAATATTATTTTAGTTTTTATAGCACTATAAGGTACATACTATTATCTCCATTTAAATATCGAGAAACTGATGCATAAAGAAGTTAAAAAACTTGATCAATTTATATAGTTTGAAAGTGGCAGATCCAGGATTTGAACGTGGGTATCTGGCTCGATAATGTGCTTTTAAGCACTGCATTCTGCCATGTGATATAGGGTATTGGGAGAGAGGTCTCTATAGATAGACAGTGAATGGCCTTGAATAACAAGCTGAGAAGTCTGACAAAATCAAAACTGTAATTTGAAAAGATCGTCCTGGCAGCAGTGAATAAGATTGATTGAAACGGTGAAGTTCTACAGCAAGTGGGTGGCTGTTCTTTACTCTAGATGACAGATGATGAACATTTGAGTTAGAGTAGCTGAGATAAAACACAGAAGAGAATTTTATAGGGATAGCATTAATAGGAATTGCATAGGAAAACAAGAGTCAAAAAAAATGGCAGTGGCATCAGTCAAGAGTCTGTAGATTACAAGTGACAGGAAGCCAACTCAAGCTTGTTTAAACAGAAATGAGAATTTATTGGTTTATGTATTTGAGTAAAGAAGTTCTGTTTTTAACAGTTTCTCAGATCTCTTTCTCTTACTGGCTTCATCTTTAGGAAGGTTCCATATTTGTGGTGGTAAACATGGATTCTGGCCTCTAGAATCACATTATCCTAGAAGCTAGAAAGTCTTCATCAAAAGGGACCATGTTTATATATGTTCCAGCCAGAAAGCAGGGTATGATTCTCAATGGCTCAGTTTAAGTCAGATGCCCACCACAGGAGCTAGAGTTTGGATCAGCCCATTTTGAATCCTTCAGAGTGAGAGACAGTTTGGGAAGTTTTGGGAAGATGGGTTTCCCAAAAGAAGAAGATACAAGAAAAAAATAAGTATTCATTCCACCAACGTTTGAGCTAGTGACTTAGAGTGTGATAGAGACCTTTATCAGAAATAAGTCATATGGGGAAAAGGTCAATAGCAAGCTTGAGAATAAAAAGAATAATTTAGGTACGTGTTGAGTTTAAATAATGGCAAAGCATTTGGATAGAAATAACTAGTGAAGAGTTTGAAACGTGAAATTTGAGTTTAGAAGAAAGGTGAATGCCAAATATAAAATATTAGGAGTCAAATGAGTAGAGAAATGGCTAATGGAACTGTGAACTTTAATGAGATTAAGAAAAATGATCATCATAGATACAAAAGGAGATCCCGAATCAAATGCTATTGAGACCAAGAGATAAGCATTTCAAGAAGATAGAATGGTCATCATAATCAAAAGCCCACAACTGATCAAGGAAAGGCTAATAAAAAGCCATTTGGTCTAGATAAACAGCAAAGCAGTGGTGATCTTAAAGAGAAGAAATTTAGATAAAATAAAAGTGCATTGTAAGGAATTAAAGAATTAATGGGAGAGAATAGGGTGGCCTTAAATTTCTAGCCAGTCTACTAAATAGCTAGTTATGTGACCATAGAAAAGAAGCTTGAAATCTCTAAGGTTCTGATTGTTCATGTTAAAAAAATTTTTTTTAATGTTTATTTTTGAGAGAGAGAGCGTGAGCAGGGGAGGGGCAGAGAGAGAGAGAGAGAGAGACAGAGGATCCAAAGCAGGCTCCAGACTCTGAGCTGTCAGCACAGAGCCAGACACGAGTCTCAAACTCACAAACCATGAGATCAGGACCTGAGCCAAAGTAGGACACTAAACCAACAGAGCCACCCAGGCACCACTATTGTTCATGTTTAAAGAAGAGATCATAAATAGTAATTGTATCTAGTTTATAGTTTTTACTTGAGATTATGTTCAAAAAGTACTTGCCAGAGTGCCTAAGAAATTAGGCACTCCAGCCCCAACTATCACTGACTAATATTGCATGAGAGACTCCAAGTGAAACTTGCCCAGTATGACTCAATCAACCAGCAAAACCGTGAGTGGTAATAAATTGTTTTAAAACACTATGGTTTGTAAAGGGGAAAAAAAGGAAAATAAAGCACTATGGTTTGTTTCAGAGCAAAATAAAGAGAACAGACATCACTTGTGGGAATGACAGCATCTAGGGATGATGTTGTTGAATCATTTTTGTTGTGTTTTGGTTTGATTTAAGTAGAAAGTAGCCCTGAGATTTGCATAGGCTGAGGATTTGTATTCTAAAGAGAGAAACTAAAGCTCTAAGAAAGAGATCAGATAGTGAATGTAGTAAAGACCTGGAAGAAACAATAGAAAATGTATTCAGGGGTCTAGGGGGAGAAGTCTACCTTGGCAAACAGGATGAACACCTTTACCTCTGACAAGGGGTAAATGTGAAGAGGTAAAGCAACGTTTGAGGTGCAGAGTAAACAATATATGAAAAATATCTATGTAATAACAGATTGTCTTCTTTATTGTAGATTTAACTCCCAGAGACTTGCATCATGGAACTTTTTAAAGTGTAAAGTGTAAAATTGCTGCCTCCTCCTTCTGTGTTCTGATGATTGGAATCACACCAAGACCAATCAGGGGGCACAGAAACTGAAAAGTCTTAAACAGGCCACAGCAGGATTTGGGGTTATTTACCACCAGGCTCTCTTTTGACCCAAGAATTCTGGCAACTGCTATCATTACCTTCTTCTTTTACCTCAGGGCACACAAAAAATTATAAGCTATGCACTTAAAGTTTCCTCTAACACAGATATTTTATTGCTTTTCACTCAGGTGAAATGGGGAAAAAGTAGGTATGGTGTGGTACTTTGGGAAATCTGTCGATTTATCTTCTGCAGTACATGCCTTGTAAACACTCCTAACTTAATGCACTGCACATGCATCATCCTTGAATGTTTAGTTTTATTGCTGCAGAAGTAATTTCTGAAGGTCATTGTATAATGGATGAAAACTTGAAGGTTCATGCAATTTATGTTCATTTTAGATAATATTGTACAACATTTAGAAACTATCAACTTTCATTCTCTAAATGTTTGATCTAATAATTTTAAAGATAAAATATGTTATCAGCCTTTGGGAGCATATACTTTGGCTGTGAAAAATCATACTCAAATACGGATTGAAAAATGTAAACTCTTCTACTGACTTTTCCTTAACAGATTTTTATTCATCTCAGTCACACTTCACTAGACTTAAGATAGGGAGAGAAAAAAAAAAAGCAGAACACTTCCAGGAGTATAAAAGTTATAAGAAAGAATTAACCAAATTTAAAAATGCAACACTGTTTTTAAAGAATATATAGAGACTTGTTAAGGATAATCTCTTGGGCTACTTCACAGGTGTGTGTTAAGGTATAGCCACCATGCATAGACATTTTGGCCTCAAAAAAATGTTCTTGGTTATTTATGAGTTTGGGTTTGTAGTTATAAACCTCCATATTCTTTTAGGTTTATTTATTTATTTTTGAGAGCAAGAGAGAGTGCAAGCAGAGTAGGAGCAGAGAGAGAGGGAGTGAGAGAATCCAGGGCAGGCTCCATGCTGTCAGTGCAGATCCCAAACTCACGAACCATGAAATCATGACCTGAGCCAAAATTGGACGCTCAACCTACTGAGCTACCCAGGTGCCCCATAAAGTTCCTTATTCTTTTCACCCCACTTGAGGTGATATTTTCTTTTTCTTTTTAAAAAAATTTTTAACGTTTATTTTTGAGAGAGAGAGAGAGAGCACAAGGGTGGGGGGGGAGGGGCAGAGAGAGGGAGCCACAGAATCTGAAGCAGGCTCCAGGCTCTGAGCTGTCAGCACAGAGCCCGCCGCAGGGCTCAAATCCACGAACTGTGAGATCATGACCTGAGCTGAAGTCTGACGCTTAACCGACTAGCCACGCAGGCACCCCAAGGTGATGTTTTCTGTTGCCACTCCCTCCCCCACTGGGACTTCACAATCCCCTCTTCTCCTATATCTTCAGTCATTCTCTCTTCCCTATATCTTTCAGGTCTGTAAGCACATTTTTCTCACTACCTGAAAATAAACACACAAAAGTCAAACAGATCTTTAAGTGCTGCCTCTCTCTGTGCATACTGCCCTCTCTTCATCCTCTCTTATCCTCCTGACACCTGAAGGAATTGTTCTACTAATAATGTCCATTTGTACATCTTTGATCCACTCCTCCTTTCCCAGTGATCTAATTTGTACTTTCACTACAGCATGGAAATCACATCTGCTTTGAAATTGTCAGCAGGGACATCTTGGCTCTATAAAGGCCAATGGGGGACATTCAGGAATCTCTTTTCAACTCTTAACCTTATCGACTGTTCTGAGTCTCTCTTATTTGGATTATAATGTATTTTTAATGAATTCTCTTCCTACTTCATCAATCATACCCATATTTATGACTTAAATGTTTCCACACTTGTGCACAGGTACAAATATACAGTTTCAACCTCTTTGTTTTTTGTTTTTTGTTTTCTTCACACCCCACCTAGGTGATCTCGTTAACTCCTGTGGTATCAACCTCCACAGACATGCTGGAGAGCACCTGAACTTGCCTCTTTAGTGCCCATTTGCCCATATGAATATTCCCAGGAACCTCAGTTCCAATAGAATATCCATTTCTCTTTTATTACTCCTCAAATTTTATTCTCCTTCTCTATATATTCTCACATTAACTGGATCATACATTCACTTCACCCAATAGCTAGAAATCTAGTTGTTATTATAATAGATTGAGACTTATTGCCAATATTCAACTGTTTCACATATGAAACTAACAATTTCATATGGCTTAATTTCTTTCTTTCTTTCTTTCTTTCTTTCTTTCTTTCTTTCTTTCTTTCTTTCTTTCTTTCTTTCTTTCTTTCTAGAGAGTGAGAGCATGAGTACATGCACATGAGGGAGGGCCAGAAGGAGAGGGAGAGAGAGAATCTTAAGCAACCTCCACACTCAGCATGGACCTCAACATGACGCTCAATCTCACGACCATGAGATCATGACCATAAAGTCATGACTTGAGCTGATATCAAGAGTTGGATGCTTAACCAACTGAGCCACCTAGGCACCCTTTCTTTTCCTCTTCTTTAACTGAGTTCCATTATTTTTATTTCAGAGTGCCTCTAAATCCCTTTATTCTTTTCTATTTTAAACGTCCATTGCCACAATTCCAGGACCTCTTAGTTGCTTATATAAATTGTTGCAAAAGTATCTTAATACACCCTTTTGAGTATCTTACATTTGGAGAGTTTTTTTTAAATACTGACATTAGATTGTTTGTAAAAAGAGAGAACAGTGAGCAGAGCACCTATTGTTTTCTATTCTTATAGTGTAATATTTCTCCTCAATATTATGGCATTCATGTGCTAGTTCTAGAAAACTACTACAGTTTTATCATTAGCCATCTTCCAGCTCACCCACCTGACCAGGTCTTATCCATTCATCCTACAGTTGAATTTGCATGGGGGGGGGGGGCTTGCTAGCTAGAAACAGGCTTCACTCTTTTATGCCAATATAAATGTGTGTCTCACCCTTCCCCTTTTGAGGATATTCCTCTCATCCTAAAAATGTCATTTATTATAAGAAACATCCTTACTACTCATCCCTTTAGCATCGAAGAAAATTAGTTGCTTCTTTCCTGTGTATATTATAGAGAGCTCTATTATAATAATCATCATGTTGAATTAATTACATCTTTATTTGAACTTCATTCTATGGTGTTAGGTTTTTTGAGGACATAGACTAGATATTTAAATAATGAATGAATGAATTGGAATGTGAGTTTTCCTCTGTACCTCAGTCTTATTCATTCCCATATACATGGGACATGTCAGTCAACTCTATCACGACTAGTCTCTCAGTGATGACAGTGAGTAAATTTAAAAGTCTCCTAATAAGAATGTCACTACCTGCTAGCTCAGTTGTGTTGACCATTTGGAAATAATGAAAAAAAAAATAACATGTTTTTTTTAATTTTTAATCTTTATAACATGTTTTTTAATTTTCAAAGGGTTATCCTAAATATTAACTCACTTACTTTTACAACAACCTTATAAAACAGGCGCTGTTGCAGGGAGGCACTCAGAGGTTAAAGGACTTTAACAAGAGAAAAACAGCCAGAAAGTGACATAACTGAGAAATCACATAAGATTCTATACAAAGGCCTGCTATTTGTACTGTGAATTCAGGCTACTTGGGTTTAAATCCCAGTTTTCCTACTTAGTAGTCCTGGGCCTCCTTTCTTCATTCCTGAAATCAGGATAATATTGTAAACGACCTGTGAGAGTCCTTATGAAGGGTAAGTGAGTTTAATATATCTACAGCTCTGAGCAGAGTGCCTGCCATTTAGTCAGTATTCTACATCTTTTAGTTGTTATTATTGTGCTGTAGATGCTCTCTGGTGAAGAAGGACTAGATGAGTCCTTCCATCATAGCTGGAATCTCTCTCTCTTTCTTTCTTTTGCACTTCCCAGACCTCTCTGGATAATTAATTTAAGAGGTCACATTCCAAAGAGCGTGTGAGGTGGGAAGTATCACAGAAGATAATAAAATAAAGAAAGTCATGTGGACACATGATTAGAAGGCCAATCACTCCTATCTTGGTGGTTTCCAGATGACCTCACCCAAATTAATCATAATCTAGTCTCGTTAAACTCATAGGAGAAACTAAGATGTGCTGTTATGGACTGAATTGTGTCCCCCCCCCCCCAAATTCATATGTTGAAGCCCTAGACCCTGGAACCTCAGAATATGACTGTATTTGAAAATAGGGCTTTCAAATAAGTGATCACATTAAAATAAAGCCATTACTGTAGGCCCAAAGCCAATCAGACTGGTGTTGTTTTAAGAGGAAATTTGGACATACAAAGAGACATGAGAGATGCCTATGCACAGAAGAAAGGCTGTGTGAAGAAGCAGCAAGACCTTAGCCATCTACAAGCCCAGGAGAAAGGCCTCAGAAGTAACCAAACTTGCTGACACCTTGATCTTATTTTCCCAGTCTCCAGAACGGTGAGAAAATACATTTCTGTTGTTTAAGCGACACAATCTGTAGTTTGGTTACAGCAGCCTTTGTAAACTAATACAGGGGCTCTTGCTCATTGTGGTCCTGCAGTTTAATCAGGTAGAAACTGAGACTTCAAGACACTTTTAGGGACTAGTTTCAGCTCCCACAGATTCTGCCAAACCATCAATGTGTCTAATTCTACCTCAGAGACTGAGTTTGTGCTTCTGTGTCGAGTTAATTCAAATACAGTAGGAAATTACAAATGTCAGGAACCTTTGCAAGGAGCCAGTTCTTGTTACAATCATGTTTTAACCCAGGGTATGTTCAATTTTGTCTGGATTAAAAACCAATCAGTGGGTTCCCATCTACTAATTGGCTTAAGAAACAGTTTCCTTAAACTTTGGGGAAATTTTCATGAGCAATTATGCCCTTTATTAAATGTTAATGATTCTAGATCAAGTCTTTGGAAGCTATAACAGGGTCAATGATATCAACGAATTATAAAAGAATAACTGAACTTTTAGATAATTTAAATTATTAAGACATTGCATTGATAGAGCATTGTTAACTTCTCCAAAGCCCTTTCATCTCTTCTCTTTAAGATTTTATGAGGAAAAGTCAATCCCATGAAATCTAAGATAGAAGCCACCTTTTTAGTACTTTAAGGAAAGAAAGAAATGAAAGCTTCAGATAACAAATCTGCTTTTCTACCATTATTTTTATCACATGAAAGACAGAAGACAAAGCAAGAATTGATGTTGGTGTCAATGTGATGAAAAATGCTCTTGAGTGGGGGCTGAAGTACTGTACAATTTTCTTTAGAGGACCAGTAGTCTTCCAAATGAGATATTATCTGTTGTCACTTCTGTGAAAAAATATAACACCTGCCTCTGCATGTTTCTTCTACTTTGAACAGTTTTCTTGGGTGAGACCTGAAAGGTTGCCCAGCAGAAGCAAACAATTTGCCTTTGTTTTCTTGGATCAGCATCCCATGAACTCAAATTCTTTCAAATTCAAAGCTGAAATACTACTGTCTGGTTTGCAGAGTTCGTCTATTGTTCAGACTTCCCTGTTTGCATTGCAGAGTGAAAGAACATATTCAGGAGCAACTTTACAAGAAGCTACTCTAAAATATACATGTAGCTATTACTTATTGAACACTGTTCTGAGCCCAATGCTTTGTCCTAGTTTCTGTGTGCTTATTATTTCAGTTTTTCTGGAAGTTGGAAGCTAATCTCAAAGTACACAATTCACTCACTAATTCAATAAAGGTTATTCATGGAATCTGTTTATTATATGTGCCAGACACGATCTTAGAAATAAAAAGAAGAACAAGGTAAAAGCCCTAAAAGAAACCACAAACTAGGCCTGAACTGTTCAACAGTGTAGCCACTAGTCACAAGTGGATTCTTAAATTGAAATTGAAATTAATGAAAATAAAGTAAAATGAAGACTTCAGTGTTTCAGTTGTACTAGCCACTTTTTGAGTGCTTAATCGCGTTTTGTGACCCTTCTACCCTACCAGACAGTTAAAAGAACATTTTCATCATTGCCAAAAGTTCTGGTCTGGAGATTAGCATATGGAAATAATGTGCATATTTGGATAAAGCATAGTTTCATGTTCACAATGGAAAATTCTGTGGAGCAATCCAATCTATTTTAGCCATGGTGGGGGAAAGTATTTGATGAATGTATGTAAAAACAGGCATCTTTCATTATTAGTGCTCTTTCCAACAAGGAAAATCTGATTTACGGTGACTCTTTAAACATGTCAATGCCATAGTAAAATAGACAGCAGAGTGTGGCATCCTGGATCCCCAAGGCTTTGGAGGGATGGACATTAATGGTCAACAAGCTACAGAATTACATGAAGTGTTACTACGGTTTTTCCAAAGGTTAAGCAATCCTGTCACGGTTAGCAGAGAAATCTATAAAAGGTGCTTATATGCAGATGTGGCATTCTAGAGGGTGAGAGGACCAAAATCACAAATTTGGGGGACGAAAGTAGTCATAAGAGCAAGATGAGAGCAATGAATGATTCACAGGACAATCCAGATGGATTTCATTGAACAGATCCTTGCTTCCTCTTATAAATATATTGATTATGAGAATTTACAAGTGACTCCAATATCATTCTTTTTCAGAAATTAGATGTGTGACTTTGGGGTGTAATGAGGTCATGGTTAAGATTAATGTGGTAACTGCAATCTGTTAATTGAAACTTTCTATGACACTATTGGAATTCAACTAATTTCTTAATAAACAGCTATAGTTATTTGCTTCCCATGTTTTTCTGATTGTACAGCTATGAATTCAATACTTGAGGATTTAAATTGTAAGTTCTATTGCTCAGAAAATGACTGAACATTATCACTAATGTTGGAAAATGTACAGATTTATTAGTATTCATAAGCTATTAACTATAACAATGAACGGGAAAATGGTTAACATCACTCTAAAAATATAAGGGTTTTCATCATATTTTCCATCCTTTTTCTCTTCTGTATGAGCACAGAAGGCCATTCAGGGGACATTGTCTATGGATATTTCAGCATTAAACACTGAGGTGGTATTCTGGCAAGTCTCATGAGGCTATCAAATTTTGATTTTGCTCCTTAACCTAGTTGTTTCTGTGAGAATCCCTTCTGGTAGAAGCGTGCTCAGAGTACAGGTGGGGAATGAGGAATGGAGCCCAGTTCAGGGTGGATTTCAGTTATAGGCAGTTAGGGGTATGTTATCTGTGTGAAACCACTTTTGGTAAAGGAGAAAATGAATGGAAAAAAATGGTCACAAAAGCAGAGTCTCTGGCCATTATTGAGAGGCAAGATTACAAATAAATGAAAGAAGGAAAATCAGGTAAAAATGAAAGGTAGAAGTAGTACTGAAAGCAGTGAAAAAAGTTGTATTCTATTCATGTGGATAGATAACAGCTAGAATTTTGATATTTTCCAAACAGGTTTCTCCTAAGTATCTGGTTTCTATAAAGCAGTGTTTGCTTCTATACTGAGGATAAGTATCTGAATTACCTGTGGAGCCATAATACATTATATGTGTATTTTTATATTATATGTAAGTGTGTGTATATATATATATGTATATATACACATATATATACATATACATATATATATACACACGTATATACACGTATATGTATATATATATATAATGTATGTATGCCTAAGCCTTACCTCCAAGAGATTCTGATCCAGTAGCTTATATCCTGTTTAGGTCTACAGAGGTGTCTATTTTTAAAAGCACGGACTTCTTTACCTAACTGTTGCAAAGCTATCAAGGGATTCAGTCTTTATCATAGTATTTGACCTATTTTCTTTTCTTCAGATCATGTGAGTTTACTTTTTCTCTTTGTGGTTTGCAGAAAGCAAAAGTAGCATTGCCAACAACTTGTCACATAAGAAAATAGACTATAAATCAAAGTTAAAAAACTTTCTCACAGCAGGAATAGCTAGTATCAAAAAAAGACTTGTTTCTGTGGGGATCTCAACAGATAGTCTTGTTGATGAATCCCTCACTTCTTGCCTTTTCCCCCACACCCATTGAGAGGCTAGCATCCTGCCTTTGGAATACATCCAAAAAAGACAATTCAGAGGTTGGTGCTTTGCTGGTGAATAGAATCCTTTGGTTCTTGATCCTGGCAATTCTTTATTTAAATTAGCTCAATATTATTTGTGAAACTGGAAGGGGAAGTGTTCTATTACACATGTTGTTGGTTGCAAACGACAAAAGAAAATTCTGGCTGATTTAAGCAAAAGTGAGCATACTAGATTATATATAACTACCCAAAGAGCCTGTTGGAAGACTGGAGGACCCATTTCTAAAATGGGCATAAGTCAGAGGACCTGGGCATCAGATAAGCAGGCTAGATCAAATCCACCTGAAGCAAATAGGGTGCTCTTCTGTCACTGGTTCTTGTACTCCTAGATCTACAATAGCTTCTCATTGCTGCTGTGCTTTCCCAACTGTCCCTGCATTTTTGCTGTCTCCCTCAAGTCACATAGTCCTAGGTGGGACCCTCTGATGACTAAGCCCCAGTCATATGCCTGTGCCATCAATACAAAAGCAAGAAGCATCTCATCTTATCAGAAATCATGGGAGGAGGTGAAGCGCTGAGGATCATCTTCCGCTTCAAAATTATTTTAAAATAAGACAGTCAATTAGATGAAGTGTAGCCTAAAGGGACAAATGTTTATTACAGAGCCCTTAGTAATGCCACCTGGTCACTTATTATTTGGCTAAATTGAGCATGTGATACATTTGTTCTTTTGATCGTTAGAAAGCCATTTTAAAGCAGTGTAGAATATCTGGCATTTGCTGAGGTGACTTGGAACATTAATTGTTGTTACTAACATACATAAGAGTTGAGTATAAAGAAACACTAGCAAACAGACAGGTCTCTAGGGCAACCATATATCCCTGTAGTTTATCTTTGTTTCGTTGTTGACCCACCTCTCTAGAGTCTGAGACCAAGGCTGTTTCCTGGTTATGTAGGCAAGGAGAAGGTACTATCTTAGGAGTACAGAAGAGCTGACCTTAAGCTTTTGTGTAAACGTATGGATACATGTGAGATTAGTGTCTGTGATAAGCTATGCAAACTGCTGCACGGTACCAGCCGGCTTCAAATACACACTCTTTGTTGAGAACTTCTAATCTAAAGGTCTGGGATTGGATGATCAAATAAATCCTCTTCCTAAAATTGTAGCCATGAACTTGAAATTCTCAAATAATGAAAGAAAATTATTAGTTGACAAATTATTCCCCAATTATTGTTTTCAATACTGGTTGGGGGAAAGAAAAAGACCTTGAAGATTGTCTTTGTATTTTGAAAATACACAAAGCTGAACTCTGGATGGCTCTAAGTTATGATCACTTTATTTCTCTCTGTATTATGAAATTTTACTCAATTTTCATATTTTAAAATACTATGACAAGAAAACTCATTTTTTTTCTTTTTTCTTCTTTCTTTCTTTCTTTCTTTCTTTCTTTCTTCTTTCTTTCTTTCTTTCTTTCTTTCTTTCTTTCTTTCTTTCTTTCTTTCTTTCTTTCTTTTCCTTCCCTTCCCTTCCCTTCCCTTTTCTTTTCTTTTCTTTTCTTTTTGTTTCTTTTCTTTTCTTTTCTTTTTGTTTCGTTTCGTTTCATTTCTTTTCCTTTCCTTTTCCTTTCCTTCCCTTCCCTTCCCTTCCCTTCCCTTCCCTTCCCTTCCCTTCCCTTCCCTTCCCTTCTCTTCTCTTCTCTTCTCTTTTCTTTTCTTTTCTTTTCTTTTCTTTCTTTTCTTTCTTACCAGCCCTCCTCTCCATTCTGGAAGTCTGCTTGTTATTATCCCTGGTGTTAACTCTAAGTTGGTTTAAGTAATTTTTTACCATCTCTGTAAGTTTACTATACAAATACTAGTCTTCCTCACATTGTATGCATCAGTTTTGGAGATAATAAAAATGTTTGGCAAATATAAATATAAATATAAACATAAACATAAACATAAATATATATATTACAAATATATATATAATGATACAAATGCTTGGAATATATATATATAGTGATGCTATACATATATATATATTACAAATAGCAAAATGTTTGGCTAATATACATACACACATACACACACCCACGCACAGACATATGTACACACAAAAATACAAATGTTTGGCAAATATATATATGTATATGTATATGTATATGTATACGTATATTGTGACACTGTACCCAAAACAATCTCATATTTTTTATGTTTCTTCTAAAATTTCCACTGTCTCGATCCATAGTCTTAATAAGATGTGTAATGGCTCATATCCACTAACACAATCTATCAGCAAGTGGACAGATGGACTACGATGGCTTTTACAGTATGCAACAGGATGACACTCAACTGTGATGTTAAATTTTTCATAATTTCATGCATTAGTTATCTCTAATCAGTCCTAGTGTGTAACAAGGCTAAAAGGAGAAGATGCAAAATAACTTTCTTCTTTCTTTATTCCTGTCAATTTATAAAATTTGTCCTGAGTTATTTCTGATAATATTACACAAACAAATTAAAATTAAAATTAAAATGTTGGTACATATCAATGCTTCATATAAACACCTTTAATTACTACTTTTCTATTCATGTTATTTCCTCTAAATTTAAATTTGAAGATCATATATATAAATTTGAAAATATATATAAGGCATTCAATAAACATTCATTGAATGTGTAAATAGGCATAATAACAAGGTATCTATGAAAATGCATATAATCAAATCCGTATGTTGACCATGATGATGAACTCTAATGGGAAAAAAAAGAAAAAAAAATGTAAGTGGTTAACAAGCCAAATAAAATTGAATCCACTGAATTTCTCTTAGCCAAAAATGAAAGATGAAGAATATTACTGGAATTCTTTGAAAGGAAAACTAGTGTATAAACTTTAAAATACTAGAAATACAAAATATTAAAATTCAATGCTTTGGGTTTTTAGTAAGATTATCCACAACACACTTACAGTTTTTCTATTATCTCTGAATCTTTACTTATGATCATTTTACTAGGGTATGTAACTAAAAACACCAAATTCCAAATCAATCTGTTTCTATACTTTTTAAATGATTCTGCAAAGATTTAGTTATGGAAAGAGTTTAGATTAATAGATAAGGTGTGTTTGGAGAATTATCTGTGGATTTTCATTATCTTTACCAATCCTAGTTCACATCATAATTGATCATCATCAGAGGAGACATGTTAATAATAGCATATGTGGAAAAGCATTTATGTTTTTATTTGGCAGCAAGCTAAATATGAATCAACGGTATTATACGACTGTTAAAAGTCCAAATTTTCCTTAAAGTGTATTAATAAGCTTTAGAGAAAGGAAGGGGGGTGGTAGTCACTTCACTTTCACTCCATTTGTTATATCATCCCTGGAAAATATGCATGAGTTCTGAAAAGTGTAATTTAAAAGGGCTGTATGACCAGAAAAAAGTGAGAAAGATAGCATTTAAAGTTGCATTATATGAAATATAATTGAAATAATTAAGCTCATAGAAGGGAAAGAATCAAGGTAGATGAAATGACTGCCTTCACATATGGCCAAGAGAGTAGATATATTATTGTAGTTTAAGAAGGCGGAACAAGGACCAACAGGGGACATTAGAAGAGAGTGTTTGTTGATTGCCGAGAAGAGTGACGAATCCTCTGTCTTTTAAAGCTATCCAGAAAAAGAAAGGCCTACTTTAAAAAAGGGTCGACTATCAGAGCTGGAATGAGAATCAAGGGTCAGAATCTAAGATTTCATGATCAGTTGACAATTTTGCAGAAAGGTGGTTGTCCCATCACATAAAAGTTTAATACCACCTCCTATGACTTCTAGATTAAGCAGATTCAGAATACTTCCAACAAATACAATCTAAACATCAGTTTCATAATATTGACAATGCAAAAACCTGAAAATATATATTAAAATCTAATACAAATAGAGAGATGCATGGAAGTATGATAAAATATTTATAGTATCCTTGTCTCACAGGATTATAAATTTTTGCCTTTTTATATTTTCCTGAACTGCTTTTTAAAGTCAATATGAGTTCTTATAATCCAATGAAATAACAATGCTATTTTAACTGAAGTCAAAAATGAAATGTCATCGTTTCTTCAGAAGAAATTCTGTGGCCAATAATCATTAGAATATTTTTAAAATTCTTAAAATAAGTGGATTTTGTTGTTCAAAACCTACATAATTTATTAGTTATAATTTTACTTTTTTATTCTATAAGTGAGTCTATTTTTGGTACTAAATGTTTAAGCATCTATAGAAGGTGCAGTAGGTTAAATTGTGTTCCACCGAAGAATATATTCAAGCCTTAATTTTTGGTAATGGTAAATGTGAGTGACCTGATTTGGAATTAGGGTCTTTGCAGATGTAACCAAGTTATGATGAAGTCATAGTGTATTAGGCTGTGTCCTAATCAATGACTGATGTCCTTGTAAAGAGAGGGAATTTTGGCACAGTAATGCACAGGGAGAAGGCCATGTAAAGACATGGGGGAAGGTGAAGTGATGTGTCTACAAGCCAAGGAATACCAAGGATCACAGGCATCCATCAGAAGCCAATAAGAGGCATGGAAGGATCCTAGCCAAGAACCTTTGAGAGAATTCTTAGGACTTCTTGCCTCTAGAATTTGACACAACTTTCTGTTGTTATAAGCCACATAATTTGTTATATTTTGTTATAGCCACCCTAGGAAATGACCACCAAGGGAAATAGTTGGCAGTATATTTTTATTAAATAGAAAAATCCTCAGAAGAGTATTAGTAATAAAAATAATAAACATTTTCCTACTTTCTAACACTAGGTCATTATTTAATAATGTCTTTTTATATTTCCCTTCAGAATGTGTTATCAAGAGTACATTGAACTTTCATACTGACTTTAAAATAATAAAACTATCATTAAATAATTAAATGTTTTAAGCTATAACCTCAAGAACTTGGAGATAATATATATCAATATCTTTGCTGTCCTTTCTTTTAAAGCACTATTAACATTTGAATTTATATTATTTATTTTATTTTTATGTTTAGGTACTGTTGCTCACTATAACTTTAGCTCATGGGCAGCAGTGATTTTGGTTGTTTTAACCATGGCTGGCATGTAGTAAATACTCAGAAACATTTGTTGAACATTCACTATGTAGTGACAGTTGCAGACATCAGCAGCTATAGGCTTAGTGACAGAGCAGGAGAAAATGTTTCCTCAACTGCCTGGGCTGACTTATTAGGGCTTATGAGATCATATACTATATCTTAAATAATCATTGGAGCAAGGAGATAGGATATTCTGAAATGGCATTGCTTGGGGCATTGTGCTTTTCTCTAAAACCACAAGGTAGATCGACACACTTAAATCTCAAAGATGGGACAAGTCTTCAAATAAAATGGTACAAGTTTGTTTGTCATGTTGAAACAACAACTTTAGGTACAATAGCTTTCAGTAAATAATTTTTCTTATGTCTGATTTCACCTCTGATGCTATCTTTCCAATACACATTTGGAACATAATTTCTTACTTAAGTATTTAAAATATTTAAAATAGGGGCGCCTGGGTGGCTCAGTCGGTTAAGCATCCGGCTTCAGCTCAGGTCATGATCTCACAGTCTGTGAGTTTGAGCCCCGCATCGGGCTCTGTGCTGACAGCTCGGAGCCTGGAGCCTGCTTCAGATTCTGTGTCTCCCTCTCTCTGTGCCCCTCCCCTGCTCATGCTCTGTCTCTCTCTGTCTCAAAAATAAATAAAAACAGGGGCGCCTGGGTGGCACAGTCGGTTAAGCGTCCGACTTCAGCCAGGTCACGATCTCGCGGTCCGTGAGTTCGAGCCCCGCGTCAGGCTCTGGGCTGATGGCTCGGAGCCTGGAGCCTGTTTCCGATTCTGTGTCTCCCTCTCTCTCTGCCCCTCCCCCGTTCATGCTCTGTCTCTCTCTGTCCCAAAAATAAATAAAAACGTTGAAAAAAAAATTAAATAAATAATAAATAAATAATTAAAACATTTAAAAAAATAAAAGATAATAAATAAAATATTTAAAATATACCTTATTTTCTTCAACACAAAAGCAGTAATCCAAGGTATTTTGATTTTGATTATGGAAATCATTTTTGGACTACTTTGGCTAAAGCAGTGTTTTCAAACTAATTTCAGTTATTTTTATGAAAAATCCTTTAAAATTTCTCCATATATCCCTTAAAACCACCCAATTGTATATAAGGGTCAGTTGCAAGAAATAAACATTCATAAAACTTTGGATGAAAGACATGTAATTCATCATTCCTTTAAATGAGAGGTGCTTACCCTAAGTAGAGCAGAGGGTCCATGTGCTGTGAAAGTTACATGTACATTTTTGTCATTGTACATACAGGTCCATTCCTTGTTAAAGAATCCATAGCTTTGGATCGGTTCTTAAAGGGATCTGTGTTTCTTTCCCAGTGTGTGAATTAGTGTTAGTGCTTCTCAAATGGGAGTGATTTGGCAACTTTTTTGGTTGTTACACCTGGAGGATGGGGAGTTATCACTGCCATCTAACAGACAAGAGGCAAGAGATGCTTTAAACCTTCTGCATTGTACATTGCAGCCCTCTCAACAAAAAACTATTGTGCCTAAAATGTCATTAGTACCATTGCTGAGAAACCTTGCTCTAGATAATCTAATATTCTGAACCTCTCTACCCAAGATTAAGACCTAAAAAAAGTGTAAATAATTTAAACTGCATTCTTTTAGACTCTCCAGTTTATTAAACTTGTTGTGTGGCATGCTGCTGTCACCCAATTTCATGGCATATTATAAAACTCTACCCCTGGAAAGTGATTTTATTTGTTGTAGTGCTGTGAATCATGCATTCTGTAATGGCTTTGTTTTACCTACCTGCAAATTTCCTTTCAGGTCTCAGTTCTAAGATCAGCTATGGTTTGTCTTCAGGGGATAATTTGAAGTGGAATCGACCTTGTTTCTTTCTTGTTCTCGTTATTAGGGAGATATAAATGTAATTAAAGACTATCTTCTAGCATACCATTTGGATAGTGATTATGGCTTCACTTTAATTTTCTAATATCTAATTTTCCTAGGGTTTTACTTACTAGCTTGTAATGTTTGTGTGTTTGTTTTTGGTGTGTGTGGTTGTTGCTGTTTTTGCTTATCATAGTTACATTTTTGCACAATATACATTTTTCCTTTGGGATGAGGTAAAGCATAAATAAATAAAAGCCTGTGACCCATAGGACTTCACACTAAAATTTACAAGAAATAGTGCATGATTTCTCTTCTCTATATAGTTTATACCACTTAGTTCTTTAACATCAGTGCCACGTCCTATTGCCATTTCTATTTAAATAATGTGCTATAAACATTCTGATACTATTTTTGTTTCTTCTGTGGTAACACGCATTAGTTTTTTCCTTTTATTCAAAACTTTCTAGGGACACCTAGGTAGCTCAGTCAGTTAAGCATCCAACTTCAGCTCAGGTCATGATCTCACCTTTCATGGGTTCAAGCCCCACATCCAGCTCTGTGCTCACAGCTCAGAGCCTGGAGCCTGCGTTGGATTCTGTGTCTCCCTCTCTCTCTGCGCCTCCCCCACTCATGATCTGTCTCTCAAAAATAAATAAACGTTTAAAAAAACTTTTTATCATCTGTTGTGCTGAAAGGCACTGAAATTATCAATAAGGTAAATTTTTTTGTTTATAAGGAACTTACATGTTAAAAAGAGAGATAGCTATGTAAATCAGTAATGACAGAAATATACTAATTCTTATCATAGAAATATGCTCTAAGTAGAAGGTGGCTAAAAGGTGGCATGACCAAATCCAGTACATGCTGATTAACATAAAAGAGAACATGTAGCTGAATATTTTTTTCATTTAAAAAGTATTTAAGATAGAAAATGATAGACAATATGGATGACTCGATAGTGATAGGGATAATATATACATAGAGTCACTGAACTTCCAATGCCTTTTAAAATTTATTCTGGTTGATTTTGATAAATTATCCAGTCTATTACAACTTTTTAACATTCCTGGTTCTAGGTGATGTAATTTCTCCACTTAAAAAGGAAACTCATCTAGGTGATTTTAATAAATGTAAGCAGGCCAAGGCTCAGAATTAGCCTAGGTCGAACCACGATTTTAGTATTCCCTTCTTCCCTTTCCCTGCACTACCTCTCATTTCTCCACCCACCTACCAATTCACTAGACTCCATTCTCTGAATCTAGCCTGCTGTAGACACATCAATTTGAATGTGAATTCAAGCAAGGTTCCATAACTCATTAATAAGTAAATACACATTGAACAATCAAAACATTAAAAACTAAAAGGTTTGTTAGACTTCATCAAATCTGGTGTTTCTCAAACATTATTCCTCAGTGTTTATAAAAAGGGAATTATTGGTCAAATGCATTTGAGAAAGGCCAAATTTGTCAAAATTAAGTGAGTTTTATTTTGTTCTGTTTTTCATTGATGGACTTCTCTGGGCCTTCATTGTGCTAATGAGCATTCCTCAAGGTGTGCGGTAAGTATTTTCCAATCACACTTAAATATAGAACACCTAATTGAAAATATGTAATCCATAAAAGTCTCTACTTATACTATGGTGTTTTTAAAAATATTATTATCAGGTACTCTTATGACTATAACTTGGTTGTTATTAATCATCATTACTTTTCTAAAAAATTACATTTTAGCATTAGTCTTTCTCTATAGGGATATCAAAGACCCAGGTCCAGCTGCGAATAGAGAAAGTATTGCAAGAACCCTAGTAGGTTTTAATATTTATTAAGTCTGTGTGATAGAGAACAAGAGTGCCCAGAGCCTTTAAAAAGAATAATCTGTGATTCACAGCTAGTATCTTTAAAATGTAAAATATCAGCCTTTATTAAAATGAGGACACTCTTGTCAAATGCTAATCTTGGAACTACTTAACTGATATTTTTGCAACAGCAACTAGTGTTAGAACAGAGAAAAATCATAAAAGTGATTCATGAAATTTTTAGTAAGTCTCAGTTTATCAAAAAAGTACACACACACACACACGCACACACGCACTCTTATTCTTTTGCAGTTGGTGCAGCTGTGCTTTATATTATCTTTAGATATGTGTTTACAAGTGGGTAGGGGCACCTGGTGGCTCAGTTAAGTGACTTCAGCTCAGGTCATGGTTCATGAGTTTGAGCCCTGCATTGGTCTCTGTGCTAACAGCTCAAAGTCTAGAGCCTACTTTGGATTCTATGTCTCCCTCTCTCTCTGCTCTCCCCTGCTCACACTCTGTCTTTTTCTCTCAAAAATAAATAAACACTTAAAAAATTAGAAGATGGCTAGAATTGACCCTAATTTTACAGTTAAATAATGGAAAAGTGGAATTGACAGTCATTACTTCTTCTTGTTCTTTAAGCAATTAGGCATCCCAAAAAGAGTTGAAAAATTTGCACCGATTAAATCATTTAGGCTTTTGCCTAAAATTAGAACTGTAATTAAAATGAAATGAAATTCATTTGTTAATTTTTTTCTTTCTAAAACATCTATAGGCCAAAGTGTGTTTATATATTTAATGTTATTTCAGACTATCTAAGTGGGCAAATGAATGCATAAAATATATAATGTATCAAAATGGGAAGTTTGATGAGGAACTAGCCAGAGAGGGGGGGATCATTCCTTGGCTAGGCACAGGTCTAATGAAATAGAAACTCCAAATAGCTGTCTCCAAAGTTAAAAAAAAAAAAGGAAAAAGGACCTAAAAACAAAACCAAAAATAATATTGCTATTGTTTTATCTTAATTGGCTTTGGGAGCCCACCTGTAGAAGTGAGGAATCTTTTTCTAAGGAAAACATACATATTACTTTCACTCTTAAGTAGTGTTTGGGTGAATCCACTTTCAGAAACTAAACCATTTATCCAAGAGCAACTTTGCTTTTGTATTATCATAGCAAATAGAGTCACACTTTCCAGAATTAGTGTCATAAGAGAACATTTCCAAAGATTTGTGATTATTTTTCCCCAAGATTTTTCACTTCCTTTGGGCTGTTTCCTTTTCTTTGAAATAATTAGCAGTAAAAACCTTAAAATAAGAGTCTGAGGGCTTGTCATGGGGGTGGTCCAATAGGGGGGATCCCAAGACATCTGCTGCAAGAAGAAAAAAGGACTTACATACAGCTAATCTGGGTGAGAGGAACTCTGGGTTTGGCTCAGTGTTTGCTGAAGCCAAGTGGAATCATGGTTAAACTTTGCTGTTAACATTCACTGGCACACTACATAGATCTGTTTTTAGTTCAGCTTATTTTCCTATCTAGGTAGCTGATGAGGGCACCAACCTCAGTGTTGTAGGTATAGATGGATAATTACCTGGGTGTAATCTAGGTTAATGGTAGGTGGGTAATGCCTTCTTGAATGCTAGATAGCAAAACTTTCTTATAATATAATAGTATTGCTCAACTAACCAAGATATACTTGAGAAATTAAATAATAGATAAAGAATATTGGATTAGCTGGTCTCTAATCCCCTTCAACCTCCATCTAAAGGTCTGATCCCACCAATAACATGATGATCCAGGATAGTACACAAATAATACTCTAATGAGTGATTTAGTCAAGTAGTTCTAAATCACTTAGTTAGAGGAGGTATTTTAATATCTCCCTGCTGCAGTACATGGTATATACTGAATTCAATAATATTTTAGAAACAAATCTAAATAGTATAAATCTCAAAAGCATTTTATAATATTCTGCATGTAACATATTATGTTTCTGTAACTTCCTACATGTAGCATATATACATTTATATTACATTACATATACTTTATACACACATTTGAAAAATAGTACTACACGTTATAAATTATTCTACAGGCAAGTCTTTGTGCTTTAGGGGTTCTATATTCTAGGAGTAGTTATAAAACTCTCATGGTCTCCCTTAGGTTTACAATCTGGTTGATTCTCAAGGCACCTGGGTGGCTCAGCTGGTTGAGCGACCAAGTCGGGTTCAGCTCAGGTCATGATCCCAAAGTCGTGAGATCTAGCACCCCATCAGGCTCTGCGCTAAATATGGAGCCTGCTTAGGATTCTCTCTTTCCCTCTATCCCTCTCTGTCATTCTCTCTCTCTCTAAAATAAAAAAAAAAATGAATAAAAATAAATAATCCTATATTTTAAAAAAAGAAAGAAAGGAGAATGTTGAGACCCAGCACAACATACAAGAGATGCAGTGGTCTCATTGTAAGACTTCAGAAATGGATGTGATTGTAGGGAGGCCAGTGTGCACAAGCAAACTTCATCAAACTGCATCTGAAGGCAGAGGAGAGAGAGACTTCTAAACACTAAAATTCTCAGACCAGAAGTGGCCTCTAGAACCCAACCAGGGAGAGATTCTGATAGGGCTTTTCCCTTGGAATCATAGTCCTCCCACATATACCTTCTTCATCTGGTGGTCAAATGATTTTGCTGAGCTAAAGTTTCTGTAATTTGTAATCTGAAAGCATCAGTATTTTTTTAAACAAAATTATCTTTTAATATTCTGTATAGATTTTTCAAAGAGCAGTATGCATCCATTTATTTCTGTAAGTTCTGATTTTCAAGGGACGAGGCCTCCTTGAGTAGAATTATTGATCTAGTTCCCTCTTTCTAGAAATGAGGAAATTTAGGCCCTGAGATTTAATTATTTTCCCAACGACCGAGACCACATAACTAGCACCCCAAGGAGAGTTTATAGGAGAAGCAAGAACACAACAACCCCAAAATTCAAGGTATATTTATTAGGGAGAATTTAAAAGAATTTTCAGAATTTCCACATGGGGGTTCACTACCAAAGTTCCATTGAAGTTGATGGCAAGATGCCTAGTATGAGTATATTTAAGTAGATGACTTAACATGTCAATTTTCTATCAAAGTTAAGATCTTCACAAAGTAGGTTATTTTAAGGTTGATTATATTGATTTTCTCTGTTGTTCAGAATGCCCTTGGTTTTGTTTTCATCATAAACACATAGCCAGAAATTCTTGTTACAAGAAAGTAATTATATTTTTTGTAAACTCTTTTCTTCTCACTTTTTATTTTTAATCCTGTCTCCATTTTCTCTTTCACTGTTTTTTTTTTGTTTGTTTTTGTTTTTTAATTTCTTCTCCAGTTTTTATAGGGCTGCATCCTTGCCTCTGATACAACAATCACTAGCAGTAAAAAAAAGAAACATCCGGGTTCCTTCAGTCAAATATGTTTTTATGATACATATCTGAGGATTATGAGATGCAAGCAGAAATCAGCCTTTCTTCCAAAATAAGCTCTGTGGAAACACCAAA
Organism: Felis catus; assembly: GCF_018350175.1. Classification (NCBI taxonomy): domain Eukaryota; kingdom Metazoa; phylum Chordata; class Mammalia; order Carnivora; family Felidae; genus Felis; species Felis catus. The sequence continues at coordinate 90,727,210 of NC_058376.1, read as the reverse complement.
TCTGTAGTCTCTTTTATTGCTTTAAGATATCTATATAAATTTATATTTTCATATAAGTTTATATATTTATGTGTGTATATTTATAATATTTGTCAATGGAATTAATAAGTTCACATGTATTATTTATTTACCTTAGGAGAGCCTGACTGTCTCAGTTGGTAGAGCATTCAACTCTTGATCTTAGGGTTGTGAATTCAAGCCCTTGCTGGGCATGGAGGGTACTTAGAAAAAAAAAAAGGATAATTATCTTAGAATTCAGAATTAAGTGAATTAGAACAAATAAATTCCAGGTAAAAGTTATATCTGTAAATCATACTTCTGGCATATATAGTAATAGAAAATCTAGTGCTCATTTTTTCTTCTCAAATCCTTAAATTTATATCCCGTATGAAAAAAAAAATCTTTAGCATTGAAATTTCAATATATCATCCTGAAAAGCAATGCAAATGACTGTATATTTCCTGCTATAGGGTAGGGTTTAATTTTTAGATGTTTCTGAAACATTTCAAGTGCAAGAAAACTCTATGAAAATTTTTTATTTAAGTAGGTTTTGTTTGAGCCAAATGATACTGGTGACTAAAAGAAGAAAAGCTCACAGTCAGTTCTACATGTGTCCTCTCTGGATGACTTCAGCTAAACCCAGGGCTAGGTTCCCCCACTTTATCATTGGTGACCCTCCCAATTTATATCACCAGCTTTGATGTCTCCTTTCCTTTGATGTTCCAAAGCTGTAGTTCCAACTGCATGCTGCACATCACCACCTGGATATTCCACAAGGTTGTCAAATTCAACATGCTCCCAAATGACTTCATTGCCTTTTGTCTCTCTATTCCCTTCCTTCTCTCCCATATTGGGAAGGATGCTTTCATTTGTAACTAACAAAAAACTCAGTTCAACTGGCTGTTTAAACAATGAAGGAGATATATTGGCTCAGATGTAGTTAGGACTATAGACCTGGTAGAAAGCTGATTTGGCTGTGTTTCTTTAGGATTTTTTGGCTCTATGGTTCTCTGAGAGTCAGCTGTGTTCCCAAATTGGCTTCTTTGAAAGTTACACAATAGTTTCAGTAGTTCTAGGCTTTATTTCTTCATTCACACTGTTCAAAAAGAGAGAAAGCAGCTCTTCAGTGAGCTATTGCAACAGAACAAAAGGCATTTCTCAGAAGCCCTGAGGGTAAAAAACCCTCCTAGTAAAGGCAGGCTGGCTGGCTTTAGCTCCATTTTCCTAACCTGTCACATGGCAAGTTCTGAGACCAGTCAGGACCCACACCTAGAACCCTGAGTGAGAAATCCCAGCCAATCATATGACTACTACGTAATGAAGTATAATAAATCAAATGTTGGAAAGATAACCACAATGGCTGCTATTCCATAGAGTTCCCCTAAAATATATTCTGTTTGAATATTTGTTTGCTTAGAAAAACAGAAACCTTGAATTTGCATAAATGATTGTTAAAAAGGATAGAGAAAAATTTCAAGGAATTCAGTTTTAGGAAATACAGCCTGACATCAGAAACTTGACAGTTTATCAACTCTCTGTCTCTCTCTTGCTTTCTGTTGTCTCATCTCAACTCTGCATTTTTGTTTTATTCAACTGCTACTCCACAGGAGAGTTGCCTTTCTGGCAACTTCTTTAACAGAGAATACATAGTCAAAAAAGGCTGCAAGCCCCTAGTATAAGGCCTTACATGTCTTGTGCCTATAACTATGACTAGCCACATTTTCTATGTCTCAATCTCAAATTTCTAGAATGAAGAAAGTGATCAGCCAGTCCATTTCCAGTGGGTGTACGTACATTAGTTGTGGGAAATGATGGAATGTCACCTGATGTGTAAGCATTCCCCTTCAGAGGTGAAAAAAGGATATGAATAGGAGGGAAATGACATATTTGTGTATTATAGGAGTATATATTTTAATTTTTGGAATATGGAACCACCTGTTTTTCAAGCTGGAAATCTGGGAATCATTTATTCATTTATTCATCTTAATCCTTATGGCTTTACCTCTTCTTGAGGCAGATGGTATAATAGCTACTATTAACTGTACTAGATCTTAAGCAATGTGTATATATATCTCACTACATTCTCTCAACAAAGTCATCAGAAATGCACTATTATGTCCATTTTTAGGAGCACAAATTGGGCCCATCGAGGTTTAATAGAGCTGACAGATGGCAAACCTGATGTTGTATCCCAGATCAGTCTGATTCCAAAGCCCCAACTTGTTCCACTGTTCATATCACCTGTACAGAGCCTTTGAAACCAGGCAGATCTGAGTTTGAATTTTGGCTCTGCTACTTACTGGTCATGTATTCATTATTGACCCTTGTGAACCTCAGTTTCAATTTTCATGAAAATCTGAGGATGACAGGTTGCTCTTGAGAATGCTTAAAATAAAAATCAAAAGCCATGTATCTGGCAAATAATAGGCTATCAACAAATATTAGTTACTTCCTATTCTGTTTGATTAATGGAATAACATTTGGGGGAAAATATGTTGGAATTGAAAGGGTAGATAAACATAGATTTCAATTGGGTAATTGCGACGTAGCAGCTCTTTGACCATAAGCAAGTTACCTAACTTATATGAGACTCAATTTTCTCACTTCTAAAAACAAAGCAATACTAATTTTACTTAAGATGGTTGTGAGGATTAAATTGGGTTATATATGGAAAGTGTTTGCCCAGACTAATTTTAGTGGAGAGCTGGGAATGAGGTATTTGCTTATAGTAAATACATGGTACAAACTTACTATTTAAATATTGAATGAATAGACTTGAAAGATGGACACTTTTTAAGGGTTATGCTGAGGGGCCTCAGTGTAGCATATTTTAAAAATAAATGTTTGCTTTTTTACTCATTTTATTTTGTTAAATATAAGAATACATTTTCTTTATTGGGCTATTCTGATAATCCAGACACTAGGTTAGGGGATTTGCATTTGTATCTTTGTAAAAATATTGCAAAAATAAACACTACTACTATCTTTTTACAGATATAGAAACCAAGACTCCAAGAGAATATGTAACTTGTTTAAGGATATAAAGTTTAGTAGCAAAGTAATACTTCTTTGAACGTTGCTGCTTCTCAAATTATATTTTATATATTAAAATGGATCAGTAATACTTTTGGTAATATAGAGAAAGCAGCCTATGAATCTGTAAATTTATTATATCACTATACCTTGTACTATTAGAGTAGAGATTTTATTTTGTTTTGTTTTATTCATTTTGTGTGTGTAGGGGGGACGGCATGGTTTGATTTTAGGAAGGACATATTTTCATCTCTGCCCACAGTAAGTATAGGACAATTTGATAGTGAATTGTTATAGTGACTTTACAACCATGCTTCAGTGTTCAAGTATACAAATGACAATATTAATTATCGATCATAAAATAGCAGCATTCAAAATGGCATACTACATCAAAAATTTGAATTAGAACTAACTTAAGATATAAAGAACCAGTAAAAGAAACATACTTTAGAAAACCCTGTGCTGTTAGCTCCCCAAAGAGGAAATTTAAAAGCTGTGTTCAGGATCTTACTAGCTGATCTTGCCATATTTGTTTAAAAAAAGACATATCATCAATTATGAGGTTAGGAGAGACCATGAAAGGTTAGCTTCCTGCTTACTGATATCTAAACATATTTGAATAAATATGTTCAGGATATATAGAATTGGAGGGAAAATACTAGTGAGAAAGTTAAATATTTGAAAGAGGAAATATCTGATTGGTCTGTTTGGTGGGCTCCATTTGGTAGATTGATGCTTTTTGGATATATAAATGTATAGAAAAAATATTTTTGACAAATTTAAACTGGAAAGGATGATCTTGCTGAAACTTCGAGCCATAAATTGGAGTTTTCAGATATCCATTTGGTTACGAAACTTTAAAAAGCTAGAGCAGAATGTTATTTTTGCCATTATATTTTATTAAATTATCTTGGGAAGTGGAACATAGAATAAGTAATGTCTGTGACAATAATCTGGGGAATTTCTATAGAGGTAATACTGTGTTAATTTTTACAGAGAGAATATTCAGATTAGGTGCTCATTGATTATATTTATTTAATATAATTAGTAGGTTGATAAACTCCTCTGACACACAAAATGCAAGCTGCACAGGATAGAGCAAAGGCTGGTTCCAGCTTGCTTCCCAAACAACCATTAACTGAAGCCTTAAATTTTAAGATATATTGAAATTTATAGATATAACAGTATATTGAAATTTATAGATATAACAGCATATGGATAGATATAAATGAATCAATTTTCTTTCATTTCTCTCATAATTTTCGAATAATTCTCTAGTCAGAAATTTTGGCTTGAGAAATTCAAGCTCTACCTTATGTATTTTTTTCATTTTTAACTTTTCAATATTTTATATCTGAAAAGATCTTCATTTCATTAACAAATATTTATTGAGCACTTTTTAACATAATAGGCACTTTTCTGGGTACCAGAGCTAATGTGGTGAACAAGAAGGTCTAGGTTTTAGCTTCAAAGGAGCTTATATTCCTCTATTCATGGAGACAATTAAACTATATTGACTGTTGACTTCATAGTCCAAGGACAAAATAATATTTGGGTTATATAGATTCATAACAGATAGTGACAAGAGGAGGCAGAAAAATGAGTAGTTTGTTATTTCTACTAAGGATAACCATTTTCTAGTTGGAATAGATAAAGATTCATAATTATTCTGCATTCCAGGAAACCAACAGAATTTGGAAGATCAATGAAACTTTCAGAACTTCACACCCAATATGGGAACCATTTCATGGTTGCAGTTAAAGATATATCCAGGGGCGCCTGGGTGGCTCAGTCGGTTAAGCGCCTGACTTCAGCTCAGGTCACGATCTCACGGGTCTGTGAGTTCGAGCCCCACGTGGGGCTCTGGGCTGATGGCTCAGAGCCTGGAGGCTACTTCCGGTTCTGTCTCCCTCTCTCTCTGCCCCTCCCCCGTTCATGCTCTGTCTCTCTCCGTCTCAAAAATAAATAAACGTTTAAAAAATTTTTTTAAATAAAAAATAAAAAAAAAATAAAGATATATCCAAATGGGACTTCAAGGGGCCACAGAAAGTGTTCTGTTCTGAGTCTAGAGCCTTGAGTTACGATTAGTGAGGAGGTCTTGATAGGATCTTTGTGAACCTCCAGCGTCATCAACTAGTAACTCTTCAAAATAGCACCAGAAAAAAAAGAAAAAAAGACTTTTGGTCAAGCAAAACTACGTTTGTTTGATGTCTACACTAAGGTTGACAAGCACTATCTTGACAGAGTCATGATAGGGTTCAGAATGGGAAATTGGGTAAGGATATTTATAGAGTAATAGGACCAGAGTGGGTGATTTTAAGGCAGGTCTTGCAAAATGGGAAACTGATTGTCATTGTGAAGAATTTTTGACCAAATTACTTTGAATTGGAGGGCACAATGAAGTGAGGATCTTAAAACAAAATGATAACTAAGCTGTTTACGATTCACTCATATCTTCAATGAGCAGGCATTTCCACAAGTAAACAGCGAAATTATTTTGCATACTCTCAAAAGAAAAACATGCAGTTCACTATGGAATTATGTAGCACAGGGACAGGAAAGTAAGGTTGATTCCAGAATTATTTAACACAAGGATAGGAACATATGCCTATTCTCTGTAATGTTTAATAGAGGAATAGAAAATTACTTGGGTTTCAGACAACAAAGAGATGTGTTAATGTAATGTCAGTTACATTACATAGGTGCTATGAAAACAATAATAAAGTAGTCCAGGAGAATAGAGAGGAAGGAGTATTATTTTAGTATCGTCAAGCCAGGCCTTTTTTAGGAAAGAAGTATTTGAGCAGAAACTTGAATGAAGTGAGCAGATGGTCCTTGTGGATAAGTCTTGGGGAAGAGAAAACAAAGTGCAAAGGCCCTGAAGTGGGAACATGTTGGGGAAGATCAAGGAGACCAGGGAGCCTGCAGCAGAGTGTCTAAATGTCGAGAGTAGTAAATGATGAGGTCAGAGAACATAGGGCACAGATCATGTAGGGCCTTGTAGGCCATGGGAGAGAGTTTGGGTTTTATTCTAAGTGGATGAGAAGTCATTGTAGGGTTTTAAGTGGTTGATTGGCATGGTTTGGCATAACGTTTTTAAAAATCACTCCTGCTCAGAAAAATAGTACGTTCTGGAAGGAGTGGCAACAAGGAGGCCAGATAGGAGACCAGTAGGAACAGGAGAAACAGTGTTTATTTGAACTCGGGAGGAGCTTCTGGGCTGGTGAGACACGTTTTGAAAGTGGAGTTGGCAGGCTTTACTGATAAATGGGATATGAAATGTGGAAGAAAGAGGAGGCCAAGGTTTTTTTGTGTTTATTTGGACTGAGCAAAAAGATGAATGAATGATAGTACCATTTACTCATTTACTAAACAAGGGCAGCTGTTGAAGATATGAACAGAAATAATACAAGCTTCTACCCTCAAGTGGCTGATGTTTTGGTAAGGCAGATAAAACACAACTGTAGTAACTATAATACAGAATCTAGAGTTTAAGTGAAGGGGGCAACAGTGGAGTGACAGCTGGTAGACTAAATTCTAAGGCACTGAGATCCAATGAGCGTAGCTTCTGGCAAGATGGAGAAGGGGAGGTTTCACAGATGTCAGTGGAATATTTGAATGGTAGGGTGAGTGATTATTTTAGGTACCTACTAAGGAAAGTGCACAGTGCTAGACACTGATGATTCAGATATAAATCATCCTGGTTATGGCCTTTAAGGCCCAAACCCCATTATGATGTAGAATATGGTACAATGTGATGAGAAGTCTAACTGAAGAATAAATGTGCAGAGAAAGGTGTGATTCGTGTTTTCTGAGGGGATGGTATTTTATTAAAGGGCAAATGGGTGACTCATAGGTGGAAATTAACAGAAGTAAATGCTCATAGGGTGATTCTAATGCCTTAATGTTTGTTACTCCCAGCACAGCCCAGAAAAGGGAAAGCCTGCATTGTGTTCCCAAAGATTGCTAGCTATCTGGATTGTTTTGCAATCTAGCAAAATCAAGATCTCCTTCTGAATTGATATATCATTGTTTTTTTTTAATTTTATTATATTTTATTTATACAAAAATTTATACAATATATACTTATACAGTTTAAAATGGCTTTTTAATACTCTATACATGACATGTGGGGAGCTTATTTTAGTTTCCCTTGCATCTTGTCTTTCTCTTTTGTCATGTAGTTCTATGATGTGATTCTTAAGACCATTTCCGTTACTGTTTAGTGATACTCATGCCACTGCTTCTGTTAAGATTTGAAAAGTCAAAATAGGAAACTTAAGTAATGTTGGATGGCGATTCTGTTTATACATCTAACTATTGTGTTATTTTCCTTTAACTGACATTACAATTTATTCATACCTGATTTGTGCACTATGAATGTCAAATCTGTTCTTAACATTATTTTTAGTGGTGTAAATGATAGATTTATGCTATTCCTATGAATCTAATTATGCATTTGTACTTACATAATTTAATATGTGCTCACAAATTTTTCTAATTTGTCATCATAGTATGAATTCTAATATCTCCAGTGGCAATACAGTTTTTCCGAGAGAATCAGAGAATATGAATTTGAAATCCTGAATCTACCACTAGCCGTAAGATACATAATATTCAGTTCTTCATTTTTCTTATTGTAAACTAATGTTCATAATTAGAGCTAATAATCTGTTCATATATTCATTGACTATGTTAAGTATAAGCAATAGAGAGACAGTCTTCAAAGAACTTCAATCTTTAAGGCTTGGTAGTTTGGGAATTATAACACTCAATGGAGATAATAAACATGAGAGAACCTTGAAAAATGGGAGGTACTAAATAAGCTATTACTTATATTTTTTAATAATTTTGAAAGCTAACTGGTTCTTTAACATTTTTGAGCCCTTAAATAATTGGAATATAATTTAAAGAAATTTATTCATTACTATTACCCTGTCAATAATCCTTTTCTCCCATAGCATTTCTTCAAAGGTACCATAATTTCTCTAAGAAACATTGTAGAATGCAATGAGATATTTGTGAAGCTCTGATTCTATTTGAAATTCTGAATCACATATTTCTTTGACACAAATGTGGATTTTTTTTTCATGAAAAGAGTTATGTATAAGGAATTTAATTTTACTTTTGTTAATAAGTTACAACAGCTATTATTTTGGGGGCAAAATTTTTATTGATATGCACTGAAAATATTGTTATTATTCATTTTAATCCTAAAATTAAACCTAGGAAGTACTATTACTAATGCTATTTAGTGATTAAGTCAGGCATACATAGATACTTTAAGTAATCCTTCCAAGATCACAAAGTTGGCAAGCAACAGAGGCATTTTTAACTGGATAAGTCATTGAAGAACACCCCCAAATGATCTAACACAATGTGTACTTTAAACCCTTTTGCCTTGGGGCACTTGGGTGGCTCAGTCGGTTAAGCATCCAACTTTGGCTCAGGTCAGGATCTTACCGCTGGGGGTTTGAGCCCTGTGATGGGCTTTGTGTGTTGGGCTCTGTGTGTTGGGCTCTGTGGGTTCTAGCCCATGTTAGGCTCTGTGTTGACAGCTCAGAGCCTGGAGCCTGCTTCGGATTCTGTGTCTCCCTCTCTCTCTGCCCCTCCCCAGCTTGTTCTCTCCGTTTCTGTCTCTGTCTCTCTCTCTCTCAAAGATAAGTAAACATTAAAAAAAAAAAAATTAAAAGCTTTTGCCAAAGTTAAATACATAATGGTCCTTCATTGGAAAATAACATTATATACATTTCTTATGGTAAATGAGATCAGGACAGTTTCATCATGTTTCTAGTAGCTATTCAAGTTTTAGTTATGTTGTTTGTAATGAAAATTTCATTTTACACTTTGGGGTTTTCTGAGGTAAATGATTATATTAGCTTTTATGTAATTACTTGGCAAAAATTAGAGGATAGCTTTCTTTTTGATGGAATATAGCTATCTTTTATTTCCATTCTAGATAATATTTATTTTACACAGCTAATATGTCTAATTTGAAACTTTTATGGTTGAACACATTTGATTTTTATTAAGTCTTTGACAAATGATTACTGCAGCTCTCTATTTCATATAAATATATCCCAGCATTTCCTAACCTCCCTCTTCCATAGGAGTATAGATTGCTGTTTTGATTTGTCTTCTCTTCCTCCCAAATGGGGAGGCTTATTATTCCAGTTGGATTCATGAGCAATAAAGGTATAAATTGAGGAAGTAATCAGTTTTACTGTTAGCCACAGCACCCTGCTTCTTGTTACATTTTCCACAGTTTTGGGGTCTAGAGCAGTGATTTTCAACTGGAAGAGACATATGAGTTTTAAGGGTTTAATTTTAAGGTATAAGGGGGTGGGCGTTTTTTAAGTCTATACTGTTAATTTTCTTTCCCTCTAGAGATCCTGAAATGCTTTTCCTCTGCTTGCAATAGTGAGTCCTTGTTACTAATAAATATATGGAAGTCTAAAAATTAGTTGAAAACCATTAGTCTAGACCCAAGGTACTTTTGTATTTGTGATTGCAGAAAATCCAGTCAGACAGCTTGCTCTAAGTTGTTTCTGTAAGACCAGTTTCTCACTTTGATAGAGTAGTGCCAAATAATTAAGGAACTCTGGAGATTACTATTTCATTTTGATCTAGGCCCAAAAATGGGCCTGGTCTCTTGTTCATATTTCATTTTAGAGACTGAGCCATACTCTGAACCATGGAGATAAGACCTCCTTTTAAGCAATTTAAGCAAATTTTTAAGAACAAATCCATTTTTTCATTTAAATGTTAATAATAGCAATAATAATGGAACTACCAAGCTTATAATAAAACATTTTATAGTGCTAAAAACATTTTGTGCATTATATAACTTTGGATATTTCCCATTAAATTGCACTTTATTTTGATATTATTATTTAAATGTAGTATCACCTGTATGGTTTTAAATTCTAAGTCTTCTTTTGCTTCCATCATATTGTGAGCTTTTGTTGAAGGGGAGGTCAACAGAAAATCATTAACATTTTGGTCAGAAAACATTTTATCAACATGATATTTTTAAATATATGGGAAACTCTGGAAAACATAATAGAACTTTTAGTGTAACTTTAGTCTAAGGTAACTGGTTTAACTGCACTGGACACTTGAGAAATAGAAAAGGAAGAAGAGCATCATTTTCCCATCTTAAAATACCTGATAGTACATGGATTCTAAGGCAAAGTATTAGCTTCAGTAGGTATTACCAAACATGAAAGCAAATACTATATACATTTATTGCTTATAGCTCCTGTAAAAGACAAGGAATGTAGCTAAGGTTTGTGTTTTTTTTGTTTTTGTTTTTAACTGATGAAGACATTTTTAAAGCTATTGATTGATACTTTAATTCCTTATTATAGAAAAGACGTGATTATTGGCCCTATACTGGGGGCAGTTTAGAAAGGATCTTAGCAATGTTCTTTATTTGCCTGGACAGAATAAGTTGTTCTGACCTCAAACATGTTTGGGATAAACAATGAGGGGCAGAGAAGTAGGAATCGCCAGTTGTGCAGCGGTTATTAATTCGGTATTTCTGGAGTGAGAACTTCCTATAAGGCAGCAAATAAAGAAACCTTCCTGTTGGGAAGGAATCTCTCGCTCTATATCATTCTAGGGAAGCTCATACATTTCTAAAACATTTGATAGGTGCCTCCTTCTTTGGAAGAAGCAAAGGCACCCGATCAGTTGAATGCTAACCAACCTTAAAACAGAGGAAAGATAATATTAAAGAATGACAGGCCACCCTAAACTCGATTTTTCTGTGAAATTTTCCTTTGGGAAAATTAGGAATTGTACCTGAGGAAACAGTTTCGATACAGAATCAATTTTGAGATTGTGCGTGTGTGTGCCAGTGTGTCCTTGCCACCGAGTTAATGCTGTATTTGGTGAGGTGGTGGTGAATTTGGCTTAGCTGCAGGCAAAACTTGAAAGTTTAATGATCTGAACCAGAGAGCCCCAAAAAAAGTAACAATGATGAGACCCCTCAGCTAGGGAGGAGACGCACACTTCAGGAGTGAATTGTACTTGAAACAGAGTCAGTGAGGTTCCAGCAACATAGGCTTTGCCCATAACGTAGAATGGGGAAGACTGGGCTTAAGCAGAAATAATAACAACAGAAATATAGTATCTCTGCCATCTCCTGGTCAGATGCTTTGTTTTTGGTTAAATGGAGATATAAAGGAACTATTTAGTGACAACTTTTGGCATTACATTTTCCTTAACTATTTCTAGTCTTTAAATCTTCCCTCACAATTAAATTATGGGTCTCATAAAAATTAGAAAGTATCATCCTTCTTAAAGTGTGAATTATTCTCTGCTGTACTGCTTTATATATGGCAAACCTATATGGGAGGAAGTTCTACGTATTCCCTAGTATAACTATTCTGTTTTGTGGTAATCATGGAGTGTTTATGGCCATATATCATTACACTGGAGATTTATGTTATATCATTTATTGGCCTGAAACTATGTTGTATATAAACTGTGCAAATTTATAAAACGGTGTAAAAAATGTGTATATACAATATATATGTTAGGAGTAATCACTATTTATGACCAAAATTATAAGAGAAAAGCAAGCATAAGAATGTTAAGAAAATGTTTGTTAGGCTAAAATATGAAGTTCATTGGAAATGCAGTGCAGTAAAGTGTTGCTATTCCTTTATTTGAAGTTTCTAAAAGAACAATATACTCACTAATACATGATTTCTTCACATTTGCTCGTTTCTCCTCTTCCAAAAGGCCTCTAGTGAAAAAGAAAATAGAGTATTAAATTTTACATGCAAATTTTCAGTAGTTTGCAAATGACTAGGGGCAATTCTGCCTATTAAACTACTTTATTCCCACTACTGGTATTTTAAAATGTTGAACATTCAGTTTATGTTGAAATATACAGCTATACTTTCATATTACTGAGATTTACCATATTATGTGCTTGTCAAAATCTTCATGTTTCTTTTTTATAAGTTGTTAAAGAAATGTTCTATTAATATGTGTGCTCTTGCTACACAGTCTTATAATGCTATGCTAGCAGCTGAATATTTAATACAAGTATAACAAGATGTGAAACATGCATTATACAATATATTAAAATTTCCTCTTTGCTTATGTTGCATTTTTATACCATTTTATTGATTTAGAGACATACACTGATGAACATAATGACTTGTAACATTTTTTACAGGTGGGGATTCAAGTGTGTACCTATGGCTTGTCAGAAATTCCTGGAATTAATCACTTAATTCAGTGGGGGGATAAAGTTCAATATAATCTCACTTACTTTTAAGTGGGTGCACTTTAAGAGATACTACTGGGATAAATGTATTATTATATATTTTATCAATATTTAAAAATTTTGAGCGTTATAACAAACACCACCAAGTTAAATCTACCTTTTAAAGATTTAGGCTTTCCTTTTACTTTACTTTCTTGCCTTTCAAAGCACTCAATAGACAAAAGAAGTTATAGGCATCTTGTTAAATATCCATATTTATATCTGAATAATTATCTTCCATTTTTGCTGATAGCTCAGTTTGTATTTGGTAAGCATATCAAGGCCTTAGGATGTAAACAGAAATGACTTGGGCCTCATGTCTAAACCATGATATGTTCTTTAATGTAGCAGATGCTGATTAAATATGCTTATAAGCTAAGAACAGTCTATAAATTCTAGATGTTTCCTGACAAATTGCATACTAGTTGAAGCTTTTCAAGCTTCTAAAAGGAAGAAAAAATTATACCACCTGAGAATTTGAGGACTTGGAATTTCCTATTGGTCCTGTATTATCTTGGGCTGTAGCCAAATGATTGATAGGAGAATCATTTAGGGTTTGGAGAGTCTAAAAGAGCAAGTCACAAGGGATAAGAATATCTTAAAGTTTCCAAAAAAGCTGTTTCCCAAATGTCTTGGAATTATTTTTATTGTCTCTATTGAGTCCAAATTCCTCTATCTGTCCTTGAGTTAAGTTGTGTCTTCTCCATAAAATCTTCCCAGACAGCTATATCCCACATGAGTCTTTTCTTTCTGTATATAGCTCTTGTACTTATACATTGAACTGAATAGTTTATTTCTTAATTATATGTTGTTTTGGGTTTTTGTAAATGTTTGGCATTGTGAAATTTTATTTGCTTTGAAAAGCACAACCTTAAAATGTGATTCATTTCCTTGAAAATACTTGATGTTTCAATTACAGAAGCTATTCCCAAGTAATAATGGTAGCTGGGTATTGGAGCCTCAAAATTAGGCTCATTATGTCATCATTTAAAGGTTTATACAAAATACTCTTTAAATACCACTAATTTTTCTTTTAAAGGGTATTTCCGTTTAAAAAAGATTTATCAGTATGGATAGATTTATTTGTAAGGGAGTAAAATAAAACACTTTCCCTCTACTTGCCTAGGTTGTCTGACTGGAGCCCTACAAATTAGACTGAACAAAAGATAGATTAATAAAAAGAAAACAATTTATTAATGTGTGCATTGCCTGAGAGAACTCATTGATGAATAACTGAAAGGGGTGGTTAGCACTTGAGCTTAAATAGCATCTTTACAAAGGACAGTACATTTGTAGAAAAGAGAGTAGACAAAGGAAAAGTTTTAGGCTTTTAGGGGCAGCAAACTAGGAAGGTAAATATGGGGGGAGGGGAATAATGGAAGGTAAACTTTTATAGAGTTTGTTATATGGATTCCTCTGGGGCCATCTGTCTCTAGGCTGATGGGAGACATCATCCTGCCTAGTAGAGAGGAAGAGGGCAAAGAGATTTCCCTGTGTCTGCTTTCTCTCAGTTGCCTTCAGCTCAAAATAGTTCTTCTGTCAAAGTAGCATATTTTGAAGTGACATATTCTTGACCTCCTCACATTCCTTTAAGAAATATTTATCATAAAAAAAAAAGAAAAGAAATATTTATCATGACGCCTGGGTGGCTCTGTCCATTGAGCCTTCAATTCTTGATTTCGGGTCAGGTCATGATCTCATGGTTCATGAGTTCAAGCCCCTCACTGGGTTCTGTGCTGACAGTGCAGAGCCTACTTGGGATTCTCTGTCTCCTCTCTGCCCCTTCCCTGCTTGTGCTAGCACTGTCTCTTTCTCTCTCTCAAAAATAAATAAACTTAAAAAATAAAAGAAATATTTATCAGCCATCTTCTATGTACTAGTGACAGTATGTAAGATCTGGCTTTTATGGGTGTGCATTCTAGTTGAGTAGCCTGATGACACACAAATGAAGAACTGAACGGGAAATTGTCAGATGATAGTGAGTACCATGCAGAAAATTAAAGCAAGAGGACATGCTAGGGAGTGATTGCTTCATATTGGATAATCAAGCAAGCCGTCTAGGAAAAGAGGACATTTAAACTAAGACCCAAAGGAACTGGCCCAGCAAAGACTAGGGGACCTGTATTCCAAATGGAATGAAGTAGTCCTAAGTGTGCGTGATGTTAATGGATGAGGGAAGAGTGTGGATTTAAACAAGTGAGGAAGTAGCCAGGGGCCAGGTCCCAGGATGGGCTTTGCAAGCCAGAGACAGTGTTTGGATTTTATTTTGAATACAATAGGAAGCTCTTAGAGAGTTTAAACTAGGAGGGAGGATCTTGCTCTTAGGTTTTACATTTTTAAAGATTATTCTAGCAGTATTCTTTCAAAAGCATTTTCATGCTACTAACCTTTAATATCATTATGTTTAATGGCTATGAGATTTAATTTAAGCATTTATGATTTGGGTAATTATGTTATTTTTACTATTCCTTACTTATATAATTCATCCAAAAGTATAACATATTGTAATTTAAACAATGGCATGGTAAATATTTTTATGTAAATAGTTTTCCCATTCTGTTAGATTGGTCACATTGGATAGATTCTCAGAAATAGTGTCACTGGATCAAAGAATACCTTTTTCAAGCATTGTAATATGTCCTCCTGAATGACTTTCTAAAAGACGAGTGCCAATTACTTTCACTGATGATATAGAAGAATATAATTTATTCAGGGCTTATCAACCTTTGAAATCATTTTAAAAATCCCGTTATTTACTAAGCAAAACCCCCAAATGGTTACATATATTACATATTTAACTTAAGAGAAAATTCTAAAAGAAATTAAGTAGCAAATACCTGTATATAAAATATCATTTAGCTTAAATGTATGCAATTTGTCTGCTATCAATTGTTATTTACTTTTCTAAATCTGTTATCCTTGTCTAATCAGAACACACCATGATCTTGGAAAACAGCCTGAAACTTGGTGTATCTCTAAGAAAGCCTTTTGTAGATTTTCCTCAGAGCCTCAGGAGCAATACAATTTGGCATAAAGCTAGTTACTTTAGAAATAGGAGCTCTTAAATATTTTCTAATTCTAGCTCCTGTGGGCCAAGAGTCTATTTACTGATGAATCCTAAACTTTTTTTTTTGGGGGGGGGGCAGCAAGGAAGGGATAAGCAGGAGGTTGTGTGTGTTTCTTTCTTTTTTTTTCTTTTTTGCTTATGTGTGTTTCTTTAAGCGATTGTTCCATGTCAGAGCAAGGAAATAATAATTACTGTTTGACCTCATGTATTTGAAACAGAAACCCAAGCTTAATTGATAAAGCAATCACGTCAATAATGTATCTGTCCACCACAGTGCTCAGTTATCCAGAAAGAATCTTGTACCTAGCAGTATCTATTGTTGAAAACTCCTACGTGCCTTTCAGATAGTAGTCGGTGCATAGTATTGCATTATTTGCTAACCTTTTAGCTGTCGCCAAAGATTTCTTAGCAATAAACTCTATTCAATTCTACTAAATTCATGTGATCTTCCAAAAGTAGTTTTTAAACCAATATACTGTACCCTTTAAAGCACAATATTTTCTACAAATTATCTGAGCACTTCATAGGGGTAAGCACTTCCTACCCAACTGTATCGCAAAATCCTTGAAAATACAAAGAATGCATTTTGTTAATAATTTGTATTTTATAGAACATGTGACACTTAGTAGGTATTCAGCAAATAGTTGTTGATTGTGCAATGGTTATAAAATATTAGAAATGTATGCACATACACATACGCATGCACACACATACATATTAAGACAGAAGAAGAAATCTGTGATTACTTATTGGCATGCATATTGTTGACAACCCTGAGAGATTAGAACTAATCATTTCTAATATCATTTGAAGGAGGGTCACTCCCTTGCCTTACTTATTAGTATTATGCTAGGATTGTCATTTCTGAGTTGCAGGGTAATTAATGAAACATTTTACCTACTCTTGAATGTTTGAGATTTGAACTGAATTGATTATCCAAAAAAAAAAAAATCCTCTTTATTCTCTTTTTAAATTTATTTTAAATTGTGAGCAGTCATCTTTAAAGATAGTTGTCTTGAGGTGACCAAGGCAGAGAGCAATGGACTCCAGAGCTCAGAGCACAGGCTCAAATTAGCCAGCCACCTTGGCATTTATTAATGGGATCAGTACAGTACAGCATAAGTGTATGTAGTGATAACAGCTCTCCTTGCTTCCTCCTTGATAAATATTTACCAAAAAATAAATAAATAAACCTAACCAGGGGTGAAGACTGGAAGCAACAAATGGGAAAAAAATCTTTTGACAAGCCATGAAGAAGGGGAATAAAAAATTTAAAAAAAAAAACCTGGAGCAGGAGTCAAATTCTACTGTAGTCTCAGTTACTTATTATTTATAGGATCACTGGCAATTATTTACCTGTCTCTGTCTCAATGTCCTCATCTTTCAGATGATTGTAACATCCTAATTACTTCAAAGTGCTATGAAAATATAGAAGAATATATAGGTCAATATTCTATATAAAGTACTGAAATAATAAGATAATAGACTTGTAGAAAACTAGCTTTCAGAACCAATAGAATAAAAATAGGAAAAGGTATATTTTTGATTCCAAATGATAGAAATTGTACTGTAGGTAGAATGCTATCATTGACTTCTTTATGAAATTATTTCATTTAGTCGGTTTAAATTTGCCATCAATTCACTGAATGGCAAACATATAAAAAACAAAAAAAAATTAGGTAGACAGTCTCTGGACTCTGGGGAATAAAGCTATTATTTCTGAAGGACATCTCATTTCTCTGAACTTTGAGAACTAACAAAATTTTTCCTATATTAAAAAATATTTATAATAATAGTAATTCTTTTTAATTCTCTAAGCTCTTACCTCATATTTATTACCTCTGTACTTGTTCCTTGAGCCCCACCCCTGACATACTGAATCAGAAGTCTGGGAATGGGGCCCAGAAATCTGTTTTAACAAACCCTCTGGGTTATCTCTTACATGCTGAAGTCTGAGAAGCACTGGATTACATGTGTAAGGGGCAGCAAAAGAAGGTGAAAAGTAAATAATGACTATAAAGATTTTATGTGAGCAACTGGATGAATGCTGGAACCATGTTTGGTGAAAAGAAATACTGGAGAAAGAGAAATCAATACTTTATTCTTTGTTTTATTTTTACTTTAAAATTGTATAATATATATAATAAAACATTTACTGTCTTAACTTTAAAAGAATTTTTTTTTACGTTTTTTTTTTTTTTTAATTTTTATTTTTGGGACAGAGAGAGACAGAGCATGAACGGGGGAGGGGCAGAGAGAGAGGGAGACACAGAATCGGAAACAGGCTCCAGGCTCCAAGCCATCAGCCCAGAGCCTGACGTGGGGCTCGAACTCCCGGACCGCGAGATCGTGACCTGGCTGAAGTCGGACGCTTAACCGACTGCGCCACCCAGGCACCCCAAAAGAATTTTTTTAATGTGTATTCATTTTCTTTGAGAGAGAGAGACAGAGACAGAGACAGAGCATGAGTGGGGCAGAGGCAGAGAGGGAGGGAGACACAGAATCTGAAGCAGGCTCCAGGCTCTGAGTTGTTGGCACAGAGCCCAACACGAGGCTCAAACTCATGAACTGCGAGATCATGACCTGGCCGAAGTCAGACAGTTAACCTACATAGCCACCCAGATGCCCATCTTAACTTTTTTTAGAAGATTTTATTTTCAAGTAATCTCTACACCCAACATGGGTCTTAAACTTGCAACCCCAAGATCAAGTGTCCCATGCTCTACCCACTGAGCCAGCCTGGCTTCCTGATCTTAACTTTTAAAAAATTATTTATTAAAAAGTATAATGGACCTATTTTTAATCATAGAGTTCAGTAGTGTTGATATATTCACATTGTTGTGAACATAAAAGTTCTCCAGAACTTTTTCATCTTGCAGAACTGAAACTCTATACCCATTAAACATCTCCCCAGATTTCCCTCCCCTTAGTCCCTTGCAAACACCATTCTACTTTCTGTGTCTCTGAATTTGACTACTCTAGATACTTCATTGTATTAATCTGGTTGGGCTGCTATAAAAAAATACCATAGACTGAGTGGCTTAAACAATAGACGTTTACTTGTCACAGTTTTGGAGGCTGGGAAGACTAGGATCAAGGTGCTTACTCCTGGTGAGAGCGCTTTTTCGGTCTTCCAGACAGCGACCTTCTTGCTGTGTCCTCACATGGTGGAGAAAGGACTCTGGTGTCTCTTCCTTTTCTCCTAAGGCCACCAGAGCTGATTAGTGTCTAACCCTTATGACCTCATTTAATTAACCTTTATCACTTCCTCACAGGCCCCATCTCGAAATACAGTCACTTTGGGGGTTAGGGCTTCAACACAGGGATTTGGGGGGCAGGGGATACATTTCAGTCAATAGCACTCATATAATGAGAATAATACAATACTTCTCATTTTGTAACTAGCTTATTTTGTTTAGTATAATGTAAAATCTAATCTCTGAAGAGTTAAATTTGAAGTAACTATTTCACATTCAGGTGAGATGTCAACGTGGCAGATGGCAAAAGGACATGCTAAATGTTGTTTATGTCCTTTTTGTGTCTATCTGCAAAATGTCAAGTCCAACACAAAGTCTCATATCAAAGTGCCTTCATTTCTAAGTGTTTTGAGTTCCAGATGTAGGAGGTAGTGAGGAGAAAGCTGACTTCTTTAGAATCCCAGCATTGCAGTTAAAGAGTCAAGAATATTGGACCTGGAAACAGAAACTATGGACCAAATTTTGGCCTTCTCACCTCCTAAATAACCAGAGATGATTTGCTTAAATTTCTCTTAGCAATGGTGGCTTTAAGACCGCTTAGGGATAATTATTTCCTCCATAAAATATTGTTATAAAGATAAAATATTATGTATGAAACCTGGCACATAGTAGATATGGAATACATATTTATTCAATGTGAAATACATAGTATGTATTGTTTTAAATGTTAGACCATTTTTAATCTGTTTTGCTTGTTACATTTTGTTGTTAATTATATTATTTTAAGTATATTTTTCTTGTGTTTTCCCATCACAGATTAGAAAATAATGATTTTATTAAGGAAAAAATTAATTTAAGAAAAATAAAATAACTTATTAAAAATTCCTAGGTACTGGATGAAAAAATATGAACTGATACCATATCATTTTTCAGGTATAGATAATCATCTTTTATGCAGCCTTACCCCAATTTTTTTTTAAAAAAAGCCTCTTCTATGTGGAAAGCCAAAAGGGGAATTCATCTTACAATATTTAATATCTGTATAATATTTTTTAAAATATTATCTTTTAATGAATTTAGTAAGAGTACTTAAATAAAGAAAATACAATTCTGTCACATGAACTCTTTTATAAAATCCAAAGAGATTAATTTGAGAAGAAGAAGAACAAAAAGTGTGAAAAGAATGTCCTTTAGAACCAAAGTTTATCAAAGTTCATTAGGAAAAAGTGCATTGGATAATCATGAAAAGATTTAGCTTTCTAAATATGAGCATTCCATGTCTTAGAAGGCAGGAGAAAATAATTTTAAGCATATTTGGTAGAAAGACATTGCCAAAAATATAGGTGTATGTGTGTGTGTGTGTGTGTGTGTGTGTGTGTGTGTGTGGTCTGTTGGTTACTTTAGTAGTAAAGGTAATTCATTATAATAACAGTTAAGTGCTAGGTACATCTGATGGAAGACTAGGTGCTGAGTGCTTTGCATGCATTATTTAATTTACTTCTCTCAAACTCCTCATATTGTACACATAGTCTCTTTTTTACATTAGAGAAATTCAAGGCTTCATGAAGTTAAGTAACTGCTTAAAGTCATACTGCTGAAAAGAGACATCAATGCTTTTCAAGGGAGAATGCAAAATTGTCTATCTCATCTGCAGTCTATTTGTGGGTCATGCTTTGATTATTCTTTAGTATAATTTATCTCAAGCACCTGCTTATCACAATGTGCTCTGTGATGTCAGTATATACTTACTGACTTCCTCCAGGTATCTTATAGGATACATGGTTTTCTTGAAAGCAGATTTTGTCCTGGAGGGAATTAAGAGAGAGAGCTTTCAAGTACAGTTATGACTCATGGAATTACTTGAAGTCAACTTCAAGCTTCTAGAGATCTTTAGAATTCTGAATCCAGTCATTTTCAGGTCTAAACCTAGCTCAAGCCAGATGATGTTTGTGACGCTCTTTGCCTCTTCTCTCCCTTACCATCCCTTCCCATTGGAAAATGTTGATACAATTGGACTGATTTCATTTTTACAAACTCTTATTGTACCCATTTTATTGTGCCGATCAATATGGGGTCAATAGAAAGGTGGACAAAATAAATTCTTTGACCTCAAAAGACATGTAGGAGAGGCAGAAAAAAATGCAAAGGAGAATTGAGTTAAATCAAGTGGTGTAAATATATGACTAATTGGTACAGTAGGACCAAAATAATGGTCCTAGGTCTGGTACGAAGAAACCTGACCTGTGGGATTGGCATTGGGGTTGAGTCATTGGTAGTGCTTGGATATCCTATGCACAGTGCTCCTTGAGTAGAATAGTGGCTACAAAGCCCCTATGAACTCACTCTAGCAAAGCTATCCCTAGGCCAGCAGTTATTTTAGCCCCAGGCTTTCAGGTTATGCGATGATGCTGTCATCTGTCAGAGTTAGGCATAGTACTGCTGATGGTGTTATTTCCTCTGCCCGATTTCTCACTCTCAGCACTTAACTTGCTTGAAATGGTAATGTGTGATGGTATGCCATCCACATCCTTTTGCCCTCCTGGCTTGCCAAGTCTGCATTTTTCAGCTTTTTCTCCCTGTGCCCTCCTAAAATTAAATGAATTACCTCTAAAAAACCTGAGAGCACCCACCTGATTTACAACTGCCCTGTACCCCTGGTCACAGAGAGGACAGCAAACTTTCTCCTGCTATCTACTGAGTGATGCTAAATATATGCAAAGTAACTCCAATTGTTTCCTTGATTCCGGGTTTACTTTTTTTGAAATGTCTGGATTTTTTTTGAAGGGAAGTGACTAAACTGTTTCATCTATAGTAGCGTTTGTTTAAATATTTCATTAAAAATATTTGCAGCCGGACACAGTTAATGTTGAATTGAAAACCAGTTAGGTTTTTCAGTTAATTTTTTTAATGCCTGGCAGCTGGAATACATCACTGAAATGCTGACACCGTATTATTTAAAATAGCATTGCCTGTAAGGCCAGGAGAAGCTATTTAAGACAAACCTCAAGAAGGCTGGTGAAATAATAGCTGAAGTTATGTTATGTCAGCCAATTCCTCAGCATGGAACAGCATTGTGAAGCCAGAGTTGTTATCTTTCACTGAGACATAAAATCTATATCTTGATCCTTTTGGTCATTAAAGGTCCTATAGGAATTGCACCCAGGGGGAGTGTTCTTTCATCCAATACATTGGCCAAAGGTCAGTTTGGAAGGTTCCACTGTACCTTTCCAATATGCTCACAGTTTCATTTAGATATAATCAGAGTACAGTTTTTGGAAGGGCCCTGGGTTTGTCATTCTGTATATAGTTTCCATTTCATGAAGAAATAGGTTTAGCTGTTGGAGTGACCAACAGTAAGCCTGTCAGAGATGTGCCAAAGTGGTGAAGGGATCCATGGAATCTATGTGGTACATTTTTCTAAAGTCATCATTTTCCTAAACTGTAAGGTAATTTTAATTGAGTTGATTAGTCAGCAGCCTACCAGCTCTTTCTGTACAAACCAAGGAACCCCTTTTGTATTTCCTTAGTTAATGGGAGAAGAAGAGGATTATAAGACCAGAGGTAGGGGTAGATAGGGGAGAGGGCAACAATGTTACAATCCAGTTAGAAATCCCTAGAGGATAACAAAACTTTTTATTTTATATTATTTAGTTTTTAGATGTTTATTTATTTTCAGAGAGAGAGAGAGAGAGAGAGAGAGAGCGAGCACATGTGCATGCTCAGGGGAGGGGTAGAGAGAGAGGGAGAGAAAGGATCCCAAGCAGCCTCCACATGTGGGGCTTGATCTCATGAACCATGAGATCATGACCTAAGCTAAAATCAAGAGTCAGACATTTAACTGACTGAGTCACCCAGGCACCCCAACCAAAACTTTTTAAATCTGCATCTGGAATACATAATACTTGTTTTACCCATCTCACAGGACTGAATTATGATCTAATAAGGTGTTTATTTCTAAATGGTAAGTCCTCATTTAAATGTCTCCTTGTAGAAAGTGAGGTGGCCCATATTTAGCATGTTTTGATAGTAACTTGACACTTGCCTAGAAATACAATACCTGTAAACCATGTAGATAAGAATGATCCTCAAGGAAATCAAGATTATAAAATGAATGAAAGTTTATTTTCAGTTTTCCCGACCATTTTAGGCTGTCTGTTCTCTTCCAGTATCCTCCTGGTTACTGGGTGCCTACTTTATTGACCCCTACCCCAGCAGGGGACTCATGTTATTGTATCCATTCCCAAATCCTCCTTAAAGAGAACTTGTTCTTCCCTAATAAGTGGCAGTTACTTTTATCTGTCCCCTCCCCAATGGTGTAGGCATTTCTGATGGTTCCAAGTGGACCTTCTTATATTAAATGGTTGTTGATGATATAATTCTAAGTACCTCGATTTTCCTACTTAGACATTTTGTAAAATGTTAACATTTCTGAAACTGGGAGATATCTGTTACATGGCTTGTCTCTCTCTTACTATCCAACAGAAGCTATTTTTAAATTGATTACCTTACAATCAGGGGATCTTGGAATTGGAAACATAGAGTATATAGTTCAGAGGAGATTTCAAAAATTTAACATTTATTTTTGGCAGATGATTCAATCACAGATTTAAAATTCAAAAGTAATAAATAAGTAGACAATGAAAAGTCTTCCTCCTAAGCCTGTTCTTCCCACAAGTACCTCTCCCCAGAGGCAAACACCATCTGTATTAGAGCATATGTAGTTTTTTAAACACAAATGACAACATATAGATTCTTACTACACATTATTTTTTTTCATGTAGAAATTGTATTTTAGAGATTGTTTATCTCCAATGCATGAGTGGCTTCATTGTTCTTCTTAAAAACTGAATATTATTCCATTGTATGGATGTGATATAATTTATTTAACCTTCATAGAATTTGTAACAATTGTTTTTTCGTTGGCAATATATGAGACACCAAATTTCCCATGTCCCTTACAACTCAGTCCATAATCAAACTTGACAAAACTTTTTTTGTTTGTAAAGTGAAAAGAAAAGACACTTCATATGTACTTTATGCATAAAAGGCATTTCTAATTATTTTTTTTCTGTGAAATGCTGGTTCATATTCATTGACTATTTTTTTATTAGCTTTTCAGGCTTTTTGCTTTAGGTATTACAGAAACTAGCCATTTGTCTAGGGAATTAGTTGTAACTATTTTTTCTCTGGATTTTCAATTATCTTTGTTTATGGTAATTTTTGTCATGCAGGAAATGCATATGTTTATGTTGTTGGTGTAATTAATGATTTTTGTCTTCCTGGTATGTGACATACTCAAAAATGTCTTTCCCACTCTGGGATTATTAAAATTTTTCTTCCACTGTTTCCTCCATGCTTTTATGAGTTAGATTTTACCCTTAAAAGATGGATTCATCATGGGGCACCTGGGTGGCTCAGTCAGCTAAGCATCTGACTTCAGCTCAGGTCATGATCTCATGGTCTGTGAGTTCAAGCTCCACATCAGGCTCTGTGCTGACAGCTCAGAGTCTGGAACCTGCTTCAGTGTCTATGTTTCCCTCTCTCTCTGCCCCTCCCCCACTTTCTCTTTCTCTTTCTCTTTCTCTCTCTCTCTCTCTCTCTCTCTCTCTCTCTCTCTCTCTCTCAAAAATAAATAAACATTTAAAAAACAATTTTTTAAAGATGGATTCATCCGGAATATATTGTGGTACAAGATACCATAGGGTGGCTATTATTTTATTATTTTAGTGGAGATCTTTATTTAAGCCTAACAGTTTGAGAGAAATGTAATTTTTAAGGTTTTAAAATAACATACCTATTTTTTATTGTTACACAAAACCTTACGTGGAGAATTAAAAAAAGAAAGAAAGAAAGAAAAAGAAATAGATCTTTTGTTATCATGTGCACATTAATCAGGAATTTTAAGTTAACCAATTAACCAGGGAAGAGGAAGGCAAAATAGAGTAGACTCAGGGTTTAAGGAGGAGACCTAAGTTAGAAGTTAGAATAAAAACAAGGGCAAATGTCTTTATTCTTTATTTTCACTGTACCAGAGTGCTCTCTAAAGCATTCATTTCTGAATATATATATATATATATATATACATGTATATATATATATATATATATATACATGTATATATATATTTTTTTATAAAATTTTTTTTTAACGTTTATTTATTTTGGGGACAGAGAGAGACAGAGCATGAACGGGGGAGGGGCAGAGAGAGAGGGAGACACAGAATCGGAAGCAGGCTCCAGGCTCTGAGCCATCAGCCCAGAGCCTGACGCGGGGCTCGAACTCACGGACCGCGAGATCGTGACCTGGCTGAAGTCAGACGCTTAACCGACTGCGCCACCCAGGCGCCCCTGAATAAATATATTTTTAATATGATTTGAAGTATTTCAAATATAAAGTAACATTTCTCCATATTTGGTAACAGGATTAAAGGTTATAAGGAAATTTAGCTTGATCTGCCATTTTCTTCTGCCTTTGTTTCCCACATCACTATGGAGGGGTGATGGAGACTTAGGTCCTGCGGGACTATGATCTCTGTCAGTTAGCCATTTGTTGTTGTTGTTTTTTTTTCTTTCCTTTGTTCTTGGGCAAACAGGAGTGCCCAAGGAATACCATACATATCCCACCTGGCAGGGAGGGGGGCAGTGTTTGTGGCCTGTCAGCTTGCCTTATGCTCCCTCATCATATACTAGAGGATTGCATTCTGCACCATATAAAGCTGAAAATACTTTGTTAACACTCAGTAAGTAGGTGATTAAACCTTCCCCCAAAGCTTGAGATACTGGAGATTTTGAAAATCCCATTTTATGGGTTGAAAATTTCTTTTTAAAAATCAAGTTAAAAAGCTGGTTTTCTCCTCAGACTCCATTTAATCTTTAATAAATGCATTACAAGATATTTACTGATTAAAAAAATATGTACCATTTGGAAGTATATTTTATATATAAGAAACTCATTATCAGATGCTAGTGTGAAGGATAACCAAAATAAGTTTCCAGTTTAAAATATTAAAGAGAGTCAGTAAGCATAACTTCCTGTTGCCTCTCAAAGATTACTAAAGGAGATCTGCAATGCATTATGAGGAACTGGGTATAGATAGTAACTTGAGGCACTGGCATAAAAATACAACCAAAATAAGTGAGGAACTCCTGACATACACACAGAGTAACTAAATAAACATTGAAGAAATGCCACAGATACACAGATAGTTGGTTACAACACATCCAGTGATTATGATGTGATTTAAAAAAAAAAAAAAATCCTTGCAATCCCAGAATGAACAAATTTAAGATTCAGATGGTCCCGTGCATTAATGTGGTCTGTATGCTAGGTATATCAGCATGGTAGAGAGGAAAGAGTGTTGCATATGGAGTGAAAAGATCTGGAATCAAATTCTAATTCTGTTGATTTGGAGCCTTGATTTTCTAATTTGTTAAATGAAGTTGTTTTGCTAGGAGAGCTCCCCATTGTGGCTGCTTTGATAGGCTGATCAATCCTATACAGACCCATTCTCAGAAACAATGTTTTAAAATGCTTAAATTAAAATACACAGGATTATAAAGGAAACTAAGTCAAACTGCAGTTATCTAAGTATTAAAACACACAAATTTGCGGGACACCTGGGTGGCGCAGTCGGTTAAGTGTCCGACTTCAGCCAGGTCACGATTTCGTGGTCTGTGAGTTCGAGCCCCGCGTCTGGCTCTGGGCTGATGGCTTGGAGCCTGGAGCCTGTTTCCGATTCTGTGTCTCCCTCTCTCTCTGCCCCTCCCCCGTTCATGCTCTGTCTCTCTCTGTCCCAAAAATAAAATAAAAAACGTTGAAAAAAAATTTAAAACACACAAATTTGCATTTTACTAATATGTAAGCTTTTTATTTTTTATTTATTTTTATTTTTTAACATTTATTTATTTTTGAGACAGAGAGAGAGAGCATGAACAGGGGAGGGTCAGACAAAGAGGGAGACACAGAATTTTAAACAGGCTCCAGGTTCTGAGCTGTCAGCACAGAGCCCGACATGGGGCTCGAACCCACAAACTGTGAGATCATGACCTGAGCCAAAGTCGGATGCTTAACCCACTGAGCCACCCAGGCGCCCCTATGTAAGCTTTTTTAAATTAACACATTAAACACCAACATTTAAACAAATGTTTTGTAAACTCCCATCTTTTCAAATAGTAATGAGTTTTTCACAATTGAAATAGTAACTGGTTTCATTTGATTGCAAGTCAGGTACTGCTGATATATCCGGTTTAAGACCTACTTCACATTTGAATGAGATGTTAAATTTCAGTTAGAAATGAATGGAAATAAAGATGCTACTTTTTCCCCTCCCTTGGTCCACCAAATTCATAGATCACCTAAACTCTTTCTGTGGACCTCAGAAGAATAACCCTGGTGCTTTCTGTGGGCTTTCATATTATTGGTTCTCTCTAGTTTCA
This sequence comes from Felis catus, assembly GCF_018350175.1. Classification (NCBI taxonomy): domain Eukaryota; kingdom Metazoa; phylum Chordata; class Mammalia; order Carnivora; family Felidae; genus Felis; species Felis catus. Next base: position 90,700,195 of record NC_058376.1, on the reverse strand, counting down.
AAAGGCAGTAATCTCTCTGTGATTCCTTAACTATTTACATGTTCACATTGCATGGAATCATGTTTATGAGTTCTAAAATAAAAATGTAACACAATTTTATGAACTACCTCCAGTTAACCAAAGGAACAAAACACCCAGCACTGCTCACTGAGGTGGTTTAAAGTGTTGGGGTTCAGAGCCAATGACCAAGAAAGAATTCTTGAGATGTTTTCAGTGCAAAAAGGTGTTTTTTGTTTTTGTTTTTTAATAGCAAGAGGACAGGACCCTTGGGCAGAAATAACTGCACTGGGATTGGGAGTTGGGGGAGGTAAAGACAAGGGGAATTTCCGAAAAGATTTTCCTATGCTAAAGAAGACTCATAGGATCCTGGAAGCCTGGCTATTGTCAAGCTAAGGTTGTTTTTCCCCCTAGCAAAGCATTAAAAATAAGACAGGAGTTCCCTGAGGGATGTCCTACTCTGTATGTCTTAAGTATTTGTCAATGGGCTGCAGGTTATAAGGAAATACAATTTTGTCTACATTTCCTTTTGCCTTTGTTCTCCACATCATCATCACCACTATTAAAGTTTAAATTTTTACTAGTTCTGATGAAAATTTCTTAAACGGAAAGGTGATCTACATTAGTCACAGTTCTCCAGAAAAACAGAACCAATAGAGTATACAAAAAAGAATTATTACAAGGAATTGGCTCACAGGATTATGAAGACTGAGAAGTTCTAAGATCTGCGGTTGGCAAGCTAGAGACCTAGAGAGCCGACTGTGTGAGTTCCAGCCCCAAACCAGCAAGCTTGACCCTCAAGAAGATCTGATGTGTTTCCGTTGAGTCTAAAGAAAGGAAAAGACCCTTTTCCTTTTGTGCCTAAATGGGGTGTCTCTCCATTGCATGGGGGCCCTCAAATGTGGAATGGCAATGGGGTGGAAGCTTTTGATATAGGAGGTAAAAGAATTCACTGAATGAATTCAACTCACTGAAAGAATTCACCAGATGCAGAACAAAGGAGATAGAAGTTTATTGAATACTGGGAAGAGAGCCAAGAGCAGGACAGCAGAGGCTGTCTGCCCCAAGGCTGTGGGTGAGGGCTGCTTTTAAGGAGGGAAAGCGAGGAGGTATTATTATGGAAACTGGTCTGGATCACCTGGCAGAAGAAACTTGGAAGGAAGGAGCTTTATTTTACACCGGTGGAGTCAGAGGAGATCATTCTCCAGAGATCTGAACTCCAGAATGCAGGTGGGAAGGGTGATTTATAGCATCATTTTCCACATTTGTGGCAGCTTTCACAGGTGCAGCAAACAGGGCAGGAAGAACCCGGAAGAGGAGTCTCTAAGCTAGGAACTAGAGCTTGTTTTAGTCCCATCCGCCATCTTATGGTGCAGAACTTTACTTATTTTCCCAACAGTAATAATTTGGCACCTGGGGCAAGCAGGGTGGGAACAAGAATCTGGAAGGGAAGTCTTCAGGCCAGGACTGAAATTTCCTTATTGATCCTGTTGGCCATCATATAACAGATTTTTCCCTAACAGTATGGCTAGGTATGGAATATTCCCTCTTTTGGTGCCTATAACTGTGCTTAGTTATAAATAGTCCATTGATTAGTTAGGGACTATGGCTATTTCGAAATGGGTCATCTATATTCAACCAGGTGGTCCTGTGGACCCTTTCCACATTCCATTGCTCAAGCCTGTTTGCCTGAAAGTGGCCTCCACACCTATGTCGCAGCTCAAGTCAAGTTCCTTGAGCTTTTTGTTCTATTCAAGCCTTAAACTGAGTGAATTAAGGCCCACCCACCTTAGGGAGAGCAATCTGCTTTAGACAGTCTACAGATTTCAAATGTAAATCTTATCTACTGAAAACACCCTCACAGATACACCCAGAATAATGTTTGACCAAATATCTGAGTATCTAGTGGCTCAATCAGATTGACACATAAAATTAACCATCTCGGTGCCTATATTGAGAAATCACTTTTTAAAATACCATAGCATCATTATCACAACTAGAACATTATGAAACTGTGAAATTCAGGAAAACCAGGGAGATAAATTGTTTCTACACAACTGAAGTTACAAAATGATACTGAAATGAAAAGAAAGTGATTTAATTTTATTACAATATATAGAATGTTGTACTTTTATTTTGAATGTTACACTTTTCTTGCTATTTGAATAAGTAATCACCTTTGATTTCCTACAAATGCAGAGTGAATACTATGTGTGCAGGGGAAAGCAGAGTATGGGAGAAATACAATGTTCAAATTATTAAACAGATTTTTAAATACTTTAGAATCTTGTCAATGTGCCTTGGTATCACTACAATTAAGGTAAATGTCGGCTTAATTTCTTTATATTTCACTTACATGATCATTTACTATAAGGTTTTGCCTTTCAGCCTAAAAGTACACTTGCAAAGAGCACACGGCTTTTAGGATTGAGATGGTGATTTCATTTCAGGTCTTCAATAGACTTGTGGTAGGAAATTAAACAAGTGACACAACCACAGTCATTGCCTGAACTTGCTTATTTTATGAACTGTAATAAAAATGCTTGTTATCAAACATTAAGTATGGAGCGTTTTGAACTCCTTGGATGAAATACTTAATTTGAATTTACTCAGCCTTGTAAATAAATTTAAAAGATTAATTGACCTGCACAAATTTGTTACCAACCTTCTCTCTCCCATGGTGACTAACTTCTAGTAAAATGAAGGAAATTAACATTTCTTTCAATATCCCCCTCAGATATTAGTGTTCACAGGAGTTGAGCAGATCAGTACCTCTTTCTTACCCAGTATAGACCCACCACAATCCAATAAAGTGTTGTGTGGGAAAACAGCTTACATTAGGGTAGAATACAGTTTTAGGATCACGGAAGGTCTATGAATTTGGCCTAGATTTAAAGTAATGAATAACACAAAGATTTCGAGAACAGGGTTTCTGTGCCAGGAATGTTCTCCTTAAGGGAAATCCCTAGATGAAATGACTTGGGGGGAAAAAATCCAGTCTGAAAATTGGGTTCTTTTTTGTCCTATTTTACTCTGAAAGTAGCTACGAACAAAAGCACTAAAGAACAAAATAAACAGAGGTTTGAGGGTACAGCGCTTCCTTCCCTCATCACTGGTTAAATCACAGGAGAATAGGCAATACAGGAGGAGGCAGTGAGCGAGAGAGACAGAGAAACAAAGAGAGGAGAAATAGTATGAGCTGGTGAGATAAGTCCTCTCCAGAACTTTGCAGGAAAACTGTGGGCTTAGTAGGTCACGAACAGATCCCAGAAAGACTCCTCAGAGAACTGTGTTGTTGCTGATTCTCTAGTTTTGGATTGGCTTTCTTGAATCTTTTACCCTTCGTTTGTGCTTAACCCCGACAGGAGACTCAAATAGCCAAGAACTTCCAACTGTAGGTTCCAGGCATTTGGGCCTAACAATGCTACTGTTCTGTACTCTAAGTCGACATTTAGCATCATCAATGTGGTTTAGTAGATCTCAACCTTCAAAACATAATTTAAAAACAGTTATAAATAGGGGCACCTGGGTGGTTCAGTGAGTTGGGCATCCAACCCTGGCTCAAGTCACGATCTCATGGTTTGTGAGTTTGAGCCCCATATCGGGCTCACTGCTGTCAGCGCAGACCCCACTTCAGATCTTCTGTCCCCTTCTCTCTGCCCCACCCCCACTCTTGCTCTCTCAAGAATAAACAAAACATTTTAAAAAATTCAAATAATGCTCATTCTGTCGCCATCTTAATTGATTTACAAAAAGAATTTTTACAAATGACAGAGGTGGTAATACAAACCTTTAGGGAAAAGATAGATTTATTAGTAAATGGATGAAGTAAAGCAAGCCAGAGCAGGGAAAAGAATGTGGAAGTATTTTAATGGATGTAATCCTGAAGGCTGGATGTTGCCTTTTTGAGTTGGCTGAAAAATAGAGAACATATGAATGATGATGTAGCTAGAAGGAATCACAGAAATGGAATGTTATGAAAATATGAGCTAAGCAGTGGGATTAGCCATGGCAAGAACACAGAGACTTGAGTATCCGTAATGGCTTCAAAAAGAATGTCCTGGGCTGGTGAAAGGCCGATGTAAAACAAGAATTGTGCTTTGTGAAACTTGTAGGGCAAACGAATGAAAGTAATATCAAATATTACATTTACATTTCACATTTATTTTTTTTTTAATTTCATTTTTTCAGGGACACATATTATGGAATTTAGGATTGTTGGGTTTTGATCCATGACAATCTTCTATTGAGAAAAAAATATATTTCTAAGGAAAATTTCCTCACAGATTTCTCAGGAAATATCAGTGTGGCTGATACTTGGAGTGCATATTAAGAATTCGGCATGCAAAGATAAATTAAAGCCAAACCTATGTTTCCACTGATGTTGAGTAGGATGTAAGTTCCAAAAAGACACGTAAATAAGGGGAACCATGTAAGTAAAGGGAAAGGAGACTCCTTGTAAAAATTATTTTTAATTTTGTTGGCTAAGCAGCTGGGAAAAGACTAGATTCTAGCAAGTCCTTATTAAAAACATAAGAGTGTAACAAATATAAATGCATGTGGCCACCATTCTGTGAATTTGAATGAGTGAAGCAGGCTGAGCATGAGACACCAGTGATGAGAAACTGGTAACTGTCTTGTCTGCCCAAGACATTCAAAATTCAATTAGGAACAAAAACATTGACTAAACAAATACCTTCAAAGGTCCAGTTCTCAAAAGCTGAATCTGTCAAAAATACTTGGAATTTGTACATGACATAAAGTAGTTCCTTTGCCTTTTATAATCCAGTACTTAAGGGTCACTCTTTTTTGGGAATATGAAAACTCTACCTAAACTGTCCCAAGTTGATCTAAAACTTTCAGGAACTTTTGCCCCAGGAGTGTATCAGGAAATGAAAGAGAATGAGCTCTCTTTTCAGAAAATCAGGCTTTCAAAAGACACAATTTGGTGGGGTTCACTATAAAAATTTTTAGTTTTTTTTCATTACTCAAGGTATTTATAAATAACATTAAAATGGAAGCTTGTCTTGTTTATAAATGCTCACTCACACAGGCTTTCCATTTTAAGTGATTTTAACTTTGTTGCAAAGATCTTTCTATTAGGTCCTCAAAGAAAATTGGATAGGTTTTGAAACATTATTATATGTTTGGAAAATCTAGCCCTGTAGTTGAAAAAAGTTGTAACAATTCATGTTCTAAATATTAAACTACACATTTCTAAATTTTTGATCAGTTATATACATAAAGTATTTTTGAAATTATATCATACCAAAGAAACATGGCGGGGGGGGGGGGAGTATGGTTGAAGAGTCAATGTCTTTTTTTTTAATGTTTATTTGATTTTGAGAGAGAAAGAGAGCACAAACCAGAGGGGCAGAGAGAGAGGGGGACAGAACATCCAAAGCAGGCTCCCCACTGAACAACAGAGAACCCATTGCAGGGCTTGAACCCATGAACAGTGAGATCATGACCTAAGCTGAAGTCAGATGCTCAATCGGCTGAGCCACCCAGGCACCCCAAAGTGCCAATGTCTTGATTCAATGACAAACATATATTGAATACATTATGCTGGACATTAGATGTGATGTTCTCATTTCTGTTGTTTTACTTTTATCATAATTACTGCTGAGGAGATTGGCATTTTTTCATAAAATTTTCATACTTGAGACTTAAGGAAATATGCTTTTAAGAATAAACGGAGGGGCACCTGGGTGACTCAGCTGGTTGAGCATCCAACTCTTGGTTTTGGCTCAGGTCATGAACTCACAATTCATGGGTCCAAGTGCCTCACTGGGCTCTGTGCTGGTGGCAGGGAGCCTGTTTGGGATTCTGTCTCTCTTCCTCTCTCTTTGCCCCTTCCGTGCTCATTCTCTCTCTCTCTCTCTCTCTCTCTCTCTCTCTCTCTCTCTCTCTCTCTCTCTCTCTCAAAATAAATAAATAAAAAATTTTAAACAAAGAATAAATGGAGAAAATTTCTTCTGTGGTTTTCAAAAATCATTCTAAGAAGAATGGAATTATAACCTGCAAAGCCTTCCTTTAAGTTTATTGGAAAACTTGAAAAAAAAAAAGTCTAAACTTTTTAGGGGCTCAACATCATTTTAAAATATTTCAAATTAAAGAGTCATTACAGTTCTTAATAATCTATGATAAAAATATTTTTGAAGCACCAACAGCAAGCAGAGTTTGATTTGAGCCAGCACTAGTCACAGTTTGGTGAGCATCAGAACCATAGGGAAGTGTTACCAGGTAGGCTCCTGGGCTGCATCCTCAAAGGTTCCCATTCCCATTCTGGAGGACAAGAGGGGAGCCTAAGCATTTTTATTTCCAGCAGGTTCCTGGATGACATTGATGCAGCCAATGTATTGACCACATTTTGAGTAGCACTGATTTTGGGGTATCCCAAGAAGCACAATGTATGCTAACAATTTAAATTATGTTTTTCAGAAAAATAATTTCAACTGTTCCAGAAGAGCTAAGTGTCAAGAAACCAATGTCAGTTCTGTACAGATAGAAGGCGATGCTGATTATTTCATCAACCATCTTGGAATTCCCACCGTGCAGTTTGCCTATGAGGACATCACAGCATTAGAGGTGATTGTTCCTAAAATAATACACACACACACACACACACACACACACACACACACACACACACATAGCAGTTATGCAGAATTTGATTTTATCCTGGCTGTTTGCTTTCTTACCAAATAGGTCACTATAGGGAGCTGCTTCATTTAAAGAGTTATTCTTGTTGTTCAGAGGGTTTGTAACAGTATTTGAAAACATCAGCTCTTTTCAGTAGTGTTGAATTCAATTTAAAAAGATTTATACTGTCACTCACATTTTCACAGTGTGCTTTGCAACCAGAAATTTGCAGTAGTTGGATTAACATCAAAACATAATTGTAATCTTCAGTATTCACAGAAACAGATGACATGTGCAATAGATTCTCCTCTCCTTGCCCAAGGGAAAATGTGTTTCACGTGCTGTATATTAATGTGAGTCTTGTGGATTAGCTGCCCAAAGTTTGTCAATAGTTTGCATGCCCAAAAAGATACTACTTTTTTGTGAGGATAGGAGGATTTTTCCCCAAGATTATCACAGAGGCCTGATTTATCTTAACTAAGTCTATGTTCATCCATCTGTTGGCCTTCAAACCTTTTGATCTGTCTCATAATTATGTCACAGGAAACTTGTTCTCTGCAAAACCAAACCTGTTGAGATATTTTGCCTTTCACAAGTTGTACATGCTTTATTGGGAGCTATTTGAAACATGGGGTGGCCTGTTGGAGGTGATTATTAAATTGACAAAACTGTGGCTGAAAAATAGATTAAAGCCTGCTTTGTTCTTCAACTGTAGATGCTCCTGAAAAGTTGTGTTTGAATTGCATTTTTATAGGCTCAACTTCAGACACATAATATCTTGATTTCTGCTAGCTTCAGGGATATTTAGCTGTATGTTTCTCTGTAGCTCATCTCCCACGCTCATCCCTTAGTTCCTCTGTAAACAGCTAATGGTCACTAACAACTTAAACTCACGGAGGGAAAAACTCTGGGTGAATCCTATTGTAATGGGATGAATTCTTGGATAATGGAAAAGTTATTATAATTTATCTTTTTTTAAATTGTATTTTCATCCACTATTGTTGGGTAAAAATGGGATACATGTGTAGAGGTATCTTATCTTTTACCAAGCCTACTATAAACACTTAAATGTAATCAATGTATTAAGGCGTTAACTCATTTTTAATTTTCCTGCTTACTATCTTTTATATTTTTTAATGTTTATTTTTGAGAGAGAGTGTGTGCACGTGACCAAGTGGGGGGCAGAAAGAGAGAGGGAGACAGAGGATCCAAAGTGGGCTCTGTGCTGACAGCAGAGAGCCCAATTTGGGGCTCAAACTCACGAACTGTAAGATCATTAGCTGAACCGAAGTTGGGTGCTTAACTGACTGAGCCACCCAGGCACCTCTCCTGCTTGCTATCTTTTAATATCTCTTCATCATCCTCCCATCTCAGCTCATCCAGCTCATGCCATGTTAACATGTTGAATGATAGCTTTTTTTCCATACATATCTAATTCATCCTGGTTGAATTTTAAGCCAAGAATTTAGGCAGATAGAATAGGATAGCCTTAGGAATGGGTCTATACTTAACTCTTGACTCTGAAACTTACTGGACAAATGAGTTAAACTCTTTCAGAATTATTTTACATTACAGATAAGGAACCTTGGTATACCTAATGAATCTACTTCATAGAGCCCTGGTAAGGATTAAATGAGACTGCATGTAATGGACTTAGCTAATATTGAGCATATAATAAGTTCTCCATCAACCATAGCTATTGTGACAGGTATGGTTATCTAACTGTAGGTTCAACCTATTAGTGGAAGAATTTCTGTACTTTTTAGACAAGAACACATTTAGTGGAAAGGGGGAGTTTGTTAATTATTAGGGAAAACAAACTTCTAAGGCTGAAGCGATGGGATCTAATGAGGATCAGTTAGAGAATCTGAGGTGTCAGTAGAGAGATTTGGAAACAGGTCACAGTGAAGTTCTAAGAAGGCACTGTTATCACAGTGAAACTCCTGTGGCTAAAGTCTATCTACTAGAACTGGCTTAGTTTGAAAAAGCTCATCAGTTTTTCAAATGATACCCCAAATGTTTAACTCCCATCAGCAAAATTATTTTTTATTATATTTGTCTCTAAAAAAGCAATTAAAGAGAATCTCCTATGCTTTTTAACAAATGACCTTGTTTATAATGCTTTAGTGTGGAAAAAAATTTTAATGGATTTGTCCCTTGCAAAATATAAATGCTTCAGATGAGATAATTTTGTGTAGTGAATTCTTACAAGAACAAATAATAACATTTGCTTTCTGTGTTAACCTATAATAAATATCTGTATACACTGACAGGAATCATAAACATTGACAGGCTTTATCCATGATATAAAGAATATTTATTCCATGTCAATTATGAAAGCAGGTGAGGAAATCAGAGCTTTTTCATGAATTTACTATTAGATATAAAAATATAATGTATGTATATTTGTACATGTAATATATAATGTGTATCATATATAAAATAACATCTACAACTTACTGAGTATTTGATGTGCTAAGTATTTTTATCTCATCTTACCTAATATTTATAATATCTTAATGAGTCAGCTTTTATTATTAACACTTATTTTGCTGAGAATGAAATGAAGCTTAAAATCAAGTAGCTTATCCAAGGTCATAAAACTAATCAATAGCGAAGATAGTAGTTGACTTTAGATCTGTTTAACGTAAGCCTGTATTCTCAGCTATTACACTGAAGTTTGCAAATTGGAAGCCCAAGGCCAAAATCCAGTTCACAGATATATTTTGTTTGCCCTGAGCTTTACTAAAAAATTGCCTCTCCCATGAAAACAATTGACTAACTTGTGCCATTACTCACCAGCTTCCCATGTTCTTTTTTAAGGAGTCTGCCATGTTGTTTGTCCTAGAGTGCAGTTAAGAAGAATATTTCTTTAACGCCTGTTGCTATCACAAATTGGGAAATGAAACAATCAACCTAAAAAGCCACATGTTTCACCAGACTTATGTTGCCTACATTACCTTCCTAGCCCCTGTAGGAACTGAGTTTGTTATCACTGCACTCATTTTGAGTGAAAGAGCCAAAGTGGATAATTCTGCAGTCCTTTTCACTTTATAAATTGTATGTGTTCTAAATGAGCTAAGTTTATGATTATACTCCTGTTTTTGTAGAAATTATCTTTAAATTTTATTTGGGTGATTATAATGCTAACGTTAGTATCTCTGCCATATTTTTTAATCCAGCAGATTGATTATAGATCTATTATGGTCAGTTTTAACAAGCTAATAATGATAATAGGAAAAAAAAAAACTATAGGAAAACAAAGTAGTGCCACAGACACCACTTTTAATGGACACATGGGATATTATTCTAAAATTCTTTTTTGATGTAACATGACATTTTATAACATCAGTCCCCAATATTTCATGTTTCCATATTCCCACCAGTACCTTTCCCCTGTAGTGTCTCTGGGTGCTTATAGATTGCATAGATTGCTGCAAGAACATTTCATCTTTAGTTTTTCTTGAGGTCTATAGACTAATTTTCCAATAATTAAATTTCACAAATGCAAAGCAATGTATGGATTTTCCAAATGCTAGAATTATTCCTTCTCATAAAATATTGCCCTGTTAATTGAAATGTCTCTAGTTGTAAGTTTCATTTAAATAAGGTTTTCAATTTGTAAACATTGTTGCACCTGTTAGAAGAAGCATTCTGCACAGATTAAAAACAATGCAGAGACTGCTGAAAAGGAAATGAAAAGACAGATGCTTTCTGATTAAGAGTGCAATATTTATGACAGGCTGGTGGTCCGATGCACATTTCTTCTGTCACTTAACAGCTGTTTCACATAATTTTTGTTCCAGATCAGTATATTTACTCTCCATAGGGCATGTCAGAGGGTCTGGCTTTCTTAGTATATCAGAAGATCAATCCATGCCCTAGCAAGCTTTCTACCACAAATTGAAACTCTGGTTCCTCACTCTGCTTAACCTTATATTTTTTGCTCTTCTGCTTGAAACATTCTATTTTAAACCCAATTTACCTCTATAATGGAGCATTTAACATTTAAATGATAATGAGATAAAGAGGTATTATAGCTTTTATATAGCAGAGTTTTTTGCATAATTGTTTCAATATCATTTAGTAACCCAGCAACTGAAAGCCAAGTAGCATAGGTGTTTTGAAACTCTTATTCTTTTTAGGGTAGATGGCTTTGATATCAATTTTGATTCTTAAACTGATATACAGCAGCAGGAGTGTGTGTGTGTGTGTGTGTGTGTGTGTGTGTGTGTGTGTGTGAACTTTAACATTAAGGTAACTTTACCACATAAAAATAATTCGTTCAGATAAAATACAGGTGCAATACTACAATATACATGTACACATTCTGGAACAAAGTAACTCATGGTTTATATCTTGATTCTTCATGTTTTATTCTACTAAGTAGAAGAATCATCTATTTTACTTAAATTAGTGATAATTCTTTCATTACATTTTCTGTTAGGAACTTAGTCTTTGACACTGTTACATTAACAGATTATATAACAGTTCAAAAAGCTCTTGATTTAAGGAACCAAATACTTGTGTGTAGCTATGCATATGTTGCACTGATGTTTTGCAGTATCTGATAGAATCTGTTTCATCGCTATGAAACTTATGTCACTCAGAAATGAGATTTTACCTTTCTACTTTCTACTTCAAAATGCCAGTGAGAAAGGGGATGCAAAGGGGTGCTTTAGAGTTCTCTCTAGTTCATTACTTTTCTTTATAATTTATTTTAGGAAAAGTACTTTCAGTGTCAATCAAAGCATATGGTATTATATTCAGATCAGACTTGATTCATTTAGGGCAGAGGTTCTTAAACATTTTGTTCTAAAAACCCATTTACCCTCTAAAAGTATTGAAAACTCTAAAGAAAAGAGCTCTGGTTTATGTGGCTAATGTGTGAAAATGTTTACTACATTAGGAATTAAAACTGAGAAAATGTATATTTAGTTAAAAATAAATAATAAACTTGTTATGAATTAATATAAATTATTTTTGAGGGGCGCCTGGGTGGCTCAATCGGTTAAGTGTCAAACTTCGGCTCAGGTCAGGATCTCGCGGTTTGTGAGTTCGAGCCCCACGTCGGGCTCTGTGCTAACAGCTCAGAGCTTGGAGCCTGCTTCGGATTCTGTGTCTCCTCCTCTCTCTGCCCCTCCCCTGCTCATGCTCTGCCTCTCTCTATCTCTCAATAATAAACGTTAATTTTTTTTAAATATATAAATTATTTTTGAGAAAGAGAATTATATTTCCCAAGATAAGAAAATATAAATTAGAAGAGTGGCATTATTTTACATTTTTGCAAATGTCTTTATTGTGTCTTAACATGGGGTAGCCGGATTCTCATATGTGTCTCTATATTTAATCTGTTGTTATATGTTGTTTTGGTTGAAATGTACAAAGAAAATCTGGTCTGATAGTTTCTTCACATAATGGCATGTTTTTCTTTGATGCTACACTGGGACGTGACAGGGATTAGTGTTCTAAAGGTTAGTTTCAATGTGGAATCTGAAACCATATTGATGACCTTTTTGTAACCTGTACACTTATGAATATAGAGAGAAAATGAGAGTGTGAAGGCATGTAATGTCATTATTATTATGAAAATAATGTCGATCTCAGGGATCTTTGAGAGTCTCTGACCACACATGGAGAAATGCTCATCTGGGGAAATGGCCTTGGTTAAACTAGCCTACTTCACCGTTTATATCCGACAAGGTGTTCAACATTTCTCTTTTTCAAGAATTTGAACTGTAATTCTATATAAACCTGCGTGTGTATTTTCCTGGCATCTTTGGGTATTGCTATCCCATTCACCTGACAAACAGCATGAAGAAGGGAATATAACACTCTCATAAACTGTGACTCTACAAAGAATTCCACTTCTGAGAAGCCTTCCTTTAGAAGAGAAGGTTAAACCCCAATCAACAAATCAACAGTTATAGAGCAGACTTGAAAAGCTTTGATTGTACAGTATATGAAATGCCTGTCACAGAGGGAGTGCTATTAAAGTGGCTATATGTTTCCAGGAGCCTGAGGAGTAAACACAAGAAATTGAAATATGAGACAGATATTGAAAAAACAAAGAATGAAGAAACTCTTAAGACTCAAATGGATAATTCAAAAGATCATACTTCAAATTGCCTAATATTTAGAAATGGCTGCAAGGAGGACAGATTTCCCCTAACAGTTGTCCTTGCTTGGAATACTAAGTAAGAACATTTATTCCAAATGCCTATCACCATTAGATCAAAATATGTTGTATATGGACTGTGTTTTAGCTCTAATGCTATTTCAGAGGTTGTCTTGTGATCATCCCTGCTATGAGGAAACTTGTTTCATAGTAAAGTTTTCGATAATTTCTGTCATAATACTTACAGGTGAGTTCAATGACAGACTATGTCTTAAGTTTCGCATCATTTAAATTAAGAACATAGGGTGACTTTCATGTGATTTATTCAGATATTTGTTAATTTGAACTCATTAATTTATTTGGCCAACAGTTATTAAGTATTTGCTGTAATCCAGTGCTATGTTAGAAGTTCAAAGATGAATAAAATCTGCTCTCTTTCTCTTAAAGAGGTCACAGTCTAGGTTAGGACTCAGACATATAAATAATCAAGTGAAGAAAGGGCAGGAGAAGTTCTCTTAACTGACTTCCACTTAATCAATTTGTGGACTTCATTGACAATTCCACTCCTTTAAAACACAAAGATCAATACCCCAAGCCTCCTTGAAGCTCATCATAGTAGATCCTTTCTGAATTTTTGCACACTTGTGTTTTCTCAGGTTATGTGGTATGGTTGTCTGGAGTCAGCTGTATTGTCAGATCTATATATGCTCTTGGTGTTTGTTATAAATAATAAGGTATTTTAATTGCAACATAAACTTGTGAATCATGAATATGAAAAAAAAATTACTTCTAAGAAACCTATAGTGATAACACCCTGAAGGGTGAATTGCTACTAAAAAACTGATATGTGGTATACCAAACAACTCTTAGAGATTTGGAGAAATTGTAGTAATCTAGATGCATTTTGCATTCAGTTTCCTTCACAAACATCTCTAATAATTCCACTTTAAATAAAAAGCAACTTGACATGTAGAGAACTTCTAGGACAAGAAAGAAACAACAGAGCTTTATTCAACAGGTCAGTGTTTAGAGCAAATATCTTGTTTTTTCATCAAAATACTGGCCAATAAACATGCACTCACTCATACTCTAAATGCACTCATGCACGCACTCATATACTCTAAATTAGTATATATTACTTTACAGATGTATTTTTATTTTTACTGATTATTTAATTGAACTAGCTTCTAAATAACCTGCCAATCAGTGGGACAAACCATATTGATTAAGATGGCTTATACTATACGGTGAAGTGATAGAGGAAAGGTTGTATCAAGGAAAATTATATTTAACACATATAACATTTGTGGTAGACATTGTTTTAAGTCCTTTAAACATGTTAGTTCATTTAAATTAACTTGTGTACTTATAACTAGTACTTATGAGGAAGGTACTAGTACTACTACTTTCATCAAAGTTGAAACCAGGCACAAAGTGATCAAGTAACTTGGCTAACATCACACATCTACTAAGTGGTAGAATAAGGTTCAAACCAACACTGTAGTACCAGGTATCTTGGCTTTTCCCCCTAGCCTTAAACTGTTTCTCAAGGTTTTCTACATTAAATGAACTAGTTCTAACATGCTTTCCACCTCGCACTGTATTCATAGTGCAATGTGAAACCATGGTATTTCTTATTTCTTCTCCTTTCCTATACAAATGTTCTAAACATTTCAGATTTGACAATTCTTTTTTTTAATGTTTATTTATTTTTGAAGGAGAGAGAGACAGAGCATGAGCAGAGGAGGGAGAGAGAGCAAGGGAGACAGAGACTCTGAAGCAGACTGCAAGCTCTGAGCTGTCATCACAGAGCCTGATATGGGGCTCGAATCCACGAGCTGTAAGATCATGGCCTGAGCCGAAGTTGGACACTTAACCAACTGAGCCACCCAGGCACCCTTCAGCTTTGACAATTCTTAAAGTTAAGCAATAGCTAGAAGTGGGTAATATTTCTGTACTGAATTTAAAATAAGCCCATAACTTATATATTATGACAAAACTGATATGAAGGTTTTGTTGTGGTAATATATACAGTCCCATCCAAAAAATAGTTTATAATTTTATTTCAAAGTTAATTCTGGAATATGAGGACAAGCATAAGTTTGTCTCTTCTAATTTCAAAGGTAATGACATATTTCTTCAAGTGGAATATTATGACATCTGAAACCATTTTGGAGATTATGACATCTGAAACCATTTAGAGTCACTTAGATGCATTTTTAAAATGAATAATTAAAAATGTTAATAGCAATTTTGGTACCCGTATGCTCTAACTATAAACTCCAGAAGGAAACAGCGTATTTAGAGCTCATGAGGCTGTGGATGATGACTATGGCCATGATTGAATTTCCTTGTCCATTCCCTAACCTTCACAACTCCATACAATTTTATTTGCATCTGGAATTGTAGATTTTTAACATCTGTTTCACAGTTTATAGTGTTTCAGACAGAAGCTTACAGTTTTTTTTTATTAAGCAAATGTTTCTATAGAAACTACAAAGAAAGACACAACAGTGGCCTTTGAAGTCTCATCAATGTTAAAAAGAAATGGATCGAAGCCAAGGCCACTTGGCTTTTAAGGATCACTATTGCTTCCTCATGAAAGTTCTGTTGTTTATATCAATCTCAAGAGAGCTACAGTTGTCTTCTGTCTTTCATGATGCTCTCTCCCTGTGATTTTAAGTGAATGGAGAGGATTCTGAAGGAGAGCAAAGTATTTATCAGTATTTTGATTTCTATAGTCTCTTGTCAATAGCTTTAGTGTTGAAATTATTTTGACCCATTTTTCTCTTTATTAGTGAAGAATGTTTTAAGTCTAAATAGTGTAGTGTATATGTAGTACAGATAAGTGGGTAAAAGTGGGAAAAAATAAACTAACTTTATGCACAAGGTCATTTTTAGTTCCTTAAATTAGTATTTTGTCACTTTACTTTTATTCATTGATAATTGTTATCAGAGAAAATGTTATACATACTCCATGTTTAGAGACAATTTATTCTTTTAGTTTAATTTTGAAAAGTTTTAAAATGTTTTATTTACTTTTGAGAGAGAGAGAGAGAGCACAAGCAGGGGAGGGACAGAGTGAGAGAGAAAGAGAATCCAAAGCAAGCTCTGGGCTCTAGCTGTCAGTGCAGAGTCTGATGTGGCCTGGAACCCACAAACTGTGAGATAATGACCTGAGCCAAAGTTGGATGTTTAACCAACTGAGCCACCCAGGTTCCCCCAGAGACAATTTCTAATTTATCACTTAAGTATACATATATAAAAGTTGAATTAAAAAGAAATTTCATATTAATATTGCTGAGACCTGTTGTTAGAAATAATAAAATCAGATAAGGACATGGCAAAATATTGTGGTTAAATGCAAGGCACTTCTTTTCTGTACTGGCCACAGGTCCAGGTTAGGTATGGAAGCTCCATTGCCTGTCACTGGTTGCAGACTCCCACCAGTTGTGATTTTGGACAATCCAAGTGGTCAGGGGAAGATCAGAGGCATCTTTAGTGAGAAGATGGTCATATGAATGGTGAGTCCACAGATGTGCCTCACCCAGAGTTTCTCTGATGGACTGACTGAAAAACAAAACAAAACAAAACAAAACAAAACAAAACAAAACAAAACACTCATAGATTCATTGACTTTTAGAGCAACAGTGATCATTGAACCCAATTAGCTTAATTTATTCCTCTGTAGCAAAAAGAAATAGAAACTTAGATTCAGCGACTCAAACAAACAAAAAATTAAGTCCATACTTAGTTATTCCTGCTCCCAGCCCAATGCTTCTATCTATAGCTGTCCTCTGCTATGCTATATGTTCTATTCTTTTTCACTTCTTTCCTCAATTTTCTTCTCTCCCCCCTTTCCAGCCTGGCTTCTTTCACCATTTCCTGCACATAAGGTTATACTCTTCATATCCTTTTCTTCTTTTTCACTCTTTGACTTTTCTGGATGGTTTTTTGCTCCCATTCTCTTTTCTCCCATTCTATTTTCCATTTTTTGTCTTTTTTTGAAATTTAGTCTATTTAAAGTGGCTTGATGTGTTTAATTTGATCAAATGTGAAGCTATAGCCCAGTTTTCCCCCCAACATTTTGGTGTATAAGGCAATGGTACAAATGGGGGCTGTTATATGGTATGGCTAAATGGTTTAAATAAATGATTTGAATGTTATAAATCAAACTAAAAATGTTAAATAACAGATACTTTTTCCTCCTGATCTGACCAACACCTGTTTAAAATTATTGGAAAGGCAGGGTTGAATTTAATGTTTGCAGACTCATGAGAATCCTATGCCACAAGGTGGTGACAGAAGAAGAATTGGCCCTCAGCTTCTAACCCTTGATCCTTGACCCACCCTTCTTTTTCTGCCCACCCTTGACTCTGTCCCATACCATAAGGGGCCTTGTATAGATGTGTGGACACCCAGTCTGCACTTTGAAGCATAGTCCCTAGCACTGACATGGCTGCTTCTCACCCACTTCCTGGGCCTAGGTTTGTATACTGGAGGCACAATCTTCTCTGAAGATTGTAGACCTGGAAAAGAAGCCTGTCCAGTTGCTGAAAACAGATATAAGGCTCTTTGAGAAGGGAATTCTGAGATTCTAGAGTTCAAGGTAACTAGAACTTAATCTAGAAAGGGAGTCCTGGACTCTGAGGAGGCACATCTGTCTGTGTTGATTTAAGATCAAAAGACCTTGGAAACAAAAAGTGACTAAACTCTAGGTATTGAACATTAGGTATGGCAAACTGTAGATGATCCTGGTGTATGAGAGTAAATATTCTTGAATAAACCTGTTCCAATGCTTGCAGTATGTTATCTAAGATTTGTCATTAAGAAAACTGGAGACCTGAACCAATCAGTATAGGATCATTGGTAGTATCAGCTGCTTGTAGATATAACCTGGGTTCTAAAAGGTGTGGCTATCTAATGGTTGTGACAACGAAGCTATGAGGTACTGAATATAACAAATCACTTCCAGGATATAGTTGAATATGTGTTCCAAAATTTTAAGCTTAATGGAGTATAAAAAGAAGTAAGAACTTGTCAAAATGAAAAATAGTCAGTTAAACAGATAGTGTCTGGGATGTATGTTACAAAGCAAGAGTTTGTTTTAGTAAACTTTCTTTTATTTTATATATTTTTTAAAGTTTATTATTTATTTTTGAAAGAGGGGGAGAGTGCATAAGTGAGGGAGGGACAGAGAGAGAGAGAGAATCCCAAGGAGTTTCCGTGCTGTTACTCAGGGCCCAATGTGGGGCTGTAACCCACAAACCCAGATCATCACCTGAGCTGAAGTCCAGGGTCCAATGCTTAACTGACTGACCCACCCAGACACCCCTATTTTAGTAAACTTTCTAAGCAAAGAAACGCATGATGGAACTTTGAACAAACTCTGGGAAGTCTTCAAGTGCTATCTTCTCTGTCATCTACTCCATTTTGAGGATTATGATCATGTACTACTATAAAAAGTTAATAAAGTCATGTGTTTTATGAGCCCAAATGGTTTGTATATACATACCAAAATATTTTGAGCAAAGAACATGTTTGGATATTTTTTGACAGAAGAACAGTAGAATTTCTGTATTTGAATCTTAATGAGACAAATGTAAATTCCAACCTAAAACACAAGTCAGAAAACTAGAAAAAAAAGAGGGAACATTGGTTAAGAATTTAGTCAGAATTAATTTAGTTTTTCTATATTCTGCTGGTAGCCATAGTCTTTTTGAATATATCTTGAAAAGAGAGCCCTGCTATGTAGCATAATGTAAATAAAATACTGTGCTAGAAAGCAAGATACTACTCTTTGCTTGAAATGCAGTTATTGGTAATTTTATATTCATTAAATAAGTTTATGAATGAATGGGCGGATATAGTTTTTAAATTAATATTTTGATCAAAGCTACTATGTGCTTACAAACCTTCCCTCCCTCTTTCTTTCCTAACTTCTTTAATCAAATTTTAATCATGTTATGTATATATGGTTGCTATTCATTTATTGAAGATAATATTAATATAGTTTTCATATTGTTTTAAAACATAATTCATAGGATAATTGCATATTTGATGTCGCTATTCACCTATTGTTCGATGTTTGCCTACATAGTTTTGTTATTATAGGTGATATTTTATGGAACCTCTTAGGCTTGATATTTGTTCCTCTCTCCATTCCTCTGAAACAAATTCCTAGGTATAAAGTTTGGGTCAAAGTATGAATATTTTAAGCTCTTCAACATATTGAAAAAAGGACTTCCTGAATGATGGTATATTTTAAAATCTTTATGGTGAAGCATTAGGTGGTTCTTTAATCTCAGTCTTGCCAACAGTGTCTGTTAAAAATAAAAAGAAATATTTACCAATCTGATAGGTGAAGTGGGTATCCTGTTCTTTTAATTGATTTTCTCTTATATTAACTTACTCAATATTAATTTACTAACTTATTAAAATATTTTATAAAGATATATAATGTGGAGTCTGTATTTGGAAATGAATATGTCAGCATAGATCAAGATAAATATCTTTCCAGATATAAAAATAGAAATAATATGTCTAAGATATTAACTGAAGGATCCACCCTAAGAAATTATAAATTTGTAATTAATTTAATAATCAGTACCAGGATGACATTCATAAAAGAGTTTATATTCAGGTTTATCAAGGCATGTAACCTGAAGGCTGAACTTCAGGAAGCTTTAAAGTATTTGAAGTGTTGAAACTGGAAAATAGAAAATGTGTGACAACCAGCTTGACAGGTGTCAGAGATTGCCTTATGAAAGTTCTAGTGTATTGTTCAAAACTACTGCAAGGAAGGAGTATATAGAATTCCTTCTACAAGGTCGTAGCAGTTCTTAAGAGGATAGGACAGAGGGGACAATGAAAAGAACTGGAATTAATAGTGTACATAAATCAGCTTTTAATGATTCCAAGGTCATAATTTTAAAATTATAAATACTCGCTTTACTACTGAACAAAGGTAGATATGTGTGTTTAGGGGAGTGCAGGTTGTTAAGAGACCCAGGGCATGATTAATGTCTCTGTAGAGTGGGCATGCCACCCTTTCAAAATAGCTGGGGCTGCTACTACACTATGATTAACCTGTAAGGCAACAGAAAAATAGACTTGTACCACATTGTACTCTATCATTCCCTGATGTCATTTTTCAGGAGATGCCATGGGGAAAAATGACATTTCATAATGGGTGGGTGGGTGAATGGGGGTTAGGGTGGAAGTAGAAAGTATATATTCCTGAATCTTAATGTATTCATGTCTCTGTTTTATCTGTTTTATTATTGCATTCTATCTGTGTTTCATATATAATAAGAAGCATTATTCTAAAAATGAAGAATGGAACTTAGCTTATTTTAAACAGAAAATTTAACTCAGCTGCTAAAAGAAATAGCAGACTCATAGGCCTAGAGGTCACCTAAAAACATTTGTTGGACTTCTTTATGTTTGTAAAAAATAGTCTAGAGAAAGAAAATAATGGCAAGGAACAAATATATTATAGTAACAGGAAAGAAATTTAATCTTTATCTTCCTTAAAAATATTAATCATCACCATCAATTAAGTTTAATTGAGCACAAACTATGTGTAGAACAGTATGCTCTGTATTAAGAACAATACAGGTATGATATAATCCATGGTGCTCAAGGGATTTATAATCTCTTTAGAGCATCCGGGCATGAGCATACACAAATAAACGGCAATAAAAGAAGCCGAGGCTTAGTGCCAAGTGATTTCTATAGACATAAGGTGTCTGAGCCACAGCAAACAGAGGGATTCATTTCAAATTTTAATTATTCTTATTTTCTTACAATTTAAATATACATTTATAAGTTTTTGAACACTGCCATAGATTCTTGAATACTTCCTGAAATATGGATACATCCACCACAAAGAACGTAAATCTCGAGTACCATGGGGGAAAAATAAAACTGAGACTGTACCTGTCAGATGATAAATCAGAGATAGAAATTTCAGCCGAGAGCAGAAGGTCTTACAAGTCTACAAACTCCTGTGCCTCTCTGGAGGTCAAAGTGACAAGTAGCATCATGATGATTTCTTCCATGGTAGTATTTAGAGTCCAATTCTGGAATCATCCATTGAATGACTACTGGTAGAGTTCATTTATGAAGATATCTATGTACAATTATGTACTTTGAACTCAGAATCTAGACATCTGATAACATCATTTATCCAGAACATGGCCATAAGCTCATCCACCCAAACTTTAATTTTTGAAATTATTGTTGACTGTTTTCTTCTTCATACCCCAGTCAATTCTTCTAATGCCTATTTTTGCCAGTCATTTTACTGCTGAGTTCAACTTATTTTTTCTTGCAATACATCTCATTGCTATCATTGAATTTCTAGCAGTTGCTGCCTAATTCAGGCCATTCATTATTCCCTCACATCTGGAATTTGGCCTCCTACTTTGGTAGCCTTTTCAGCCACCACTTCATCCTGCAAACTTCTAACCTCTGAAAAGAGTGCTTTGATTATGCCCCTCTTCCCTTTCCCTTCCCTGGCTTAGCAACCTTCCACATTTTCCAGCAAACAATTTTTTTTAAGTTTTATTTATTTAATTTTAGAGAGACAGAGACAGCGTGAGCAGGAAGTGGGCAGAGAGATAGAGATAGAGAGAGAATCCCAAGCAGGCTCTGCACTCTAAGTGCAGATCCTGACACAGGGTTTGAACTCACAAAACTACAAGATCATGACCTGAACCAAAACCAAGAGTCAGACGCTGAACCGACTGAGCCACCTAGGTGCCTCTTCCAACAAACAATTTTTAATGGTCTTATAAATAATATAATGTTTCCCTTCAACACAGCTATTGTTTTTGTTATTTTCATGACATCTAACAGGGCAGTGCCTTGAATTTAATTGTATTCTCTTTTTCTCCTAATAGTGGGTGATTCAACAACAAAAATTTATCTTCTTATATTCCTAGAGCCTAGAAGTCACGATTGAGCTGTCAGTAGGCAGAGTTGGTTCCCTCTGGGGGCTGTAAAGAAGAATGTGTTCCGCTTCTCTCTTCTAGCTTCCAGTGATTTTCTGGAAAGCTTTAGCATTCTTCGGCTTCTTAGCTCCATAATTCCAATATTCATATGGCATCCTACCTGTCTCTGTCTCTGTGTCCAGATTTCCCCTTTATTTTTTAAAATTTGTTAATTAATTTATTTATTTATGATAGAGAGTGAAAGAATGAGTGAGCGGGGAGAAGCAAAGGGAATGGGAGAGAGAATCCTAAGCAGGCTCCATGCTCAGCGCAGAGTTTAACATGGGCTTGAGCCCATGACTGTGAGATCATGACTTGAGCCAAAACTAAGAGTCACATGCTTAGCTGACTGAGTCACCCAGGTGCCCCAAGATTTCCCCTTTTAATATGGACACAGTCATATTGGATTAGGAGTTACGCTAATGACCTTCTCTTAACATAATAATCTGCAAAGACCCTGTCTCCTAATAAGCTCACGTTTCAAAGGTATTGGGGTTTAAGACTTCAACATCTTTAGGAGACACAACCAAATCCAAAACAAACAGCAATATATTAGTAATAATGTGGACTGCAGAGGATTGTGGGGTTTTTTGTTTTGTTTTTTAGGAAATCGATTCTTACTTGACTATGTTGCTATTCTTCTATTCCTCAAGTGTTCATTTGAACTTGCAAACTACATAAAATGTTTAACTTTTCCATTCCTTCAATTCCCCCTTTAAATATCTTTTCATATAGATTTGGAACACTTTCTGTTAAATTTCATTCCTGCTCTTTTAAAATAACTTTAGCAGTTTGGGTCAGGAGGCCCTGACAAAGTACTTAAGTATTTGCAAGTGACACACTGTACATTTGTTTATGTTCCAGTTAGCTGGGTTCATTGGTCTGCATGATTATCTAATCACATTACTATACAATATTGCAAAGTGGAAGTCTGAATAAGCTTCCCATGATTGGTCATCATAGAAAATAGAATCTTGATTTGCTATGGTTCCAGATGGTGGTTTGCTTATAATAGTTTAGATTTAATCATAATCATTATAAACTAAACGATGCTAAATTATACTATCTTAGAGAGAATTTCCATGTTGTTTGCAACCATGGGCTCTTGCAGAAGGCGTGTCCTTATCCATTGTAGAGATAGGAATAGACTATTATTACTAGGACATTCTTTAAATATTGCCATTCCCTTTACCATAAAGAATTAATCCTTAAAATTAGTGCTTCCCAGTTATGAATGTTATTTAGTTGAGATTCATCTTTTGAGCACATCTAAGCAGAATACTTTTTTGATGTTGAGAAACCTGCTCTCCAGTAATATGACAGGTATGTCGAGATTATTGCTAACATTATCAATTTATTTTGAGAAAATATTTTAGCGTACATTGGTATAAAATGTCCCTCATTTTTTAAATTATTTATTGGCAGATATAACTTCAGTATGCAATATTTTATGCTAGCTGTCCAGAACCTCACTCTGTATAGCTTACAGAACATTTATTTTTACCACCTAAGTCATAAAAGTTGTTTTCCATATCTTCAGTCAAACTTAACTACAGGCAAGAAGAAGTGAAGAAATTACCTGTCACATTATTCACAGGCCAGACCAAGATACTGTAAATACCATGGCCCACTAAGCTAATTTAGAAGAAAAAATGGAAAGAGGTTTTTAAAAGATGGCATTTATATGTAATATATGTAGAAGAGTTTAGGGTTTTGACAGTTTGAGATTGTATCCTCTTTAGAGAGAATGCATAATGACTTTTATTTCTCTTGAAATATGCATAACTTCTTGAAGGTAACTTTCAACTCTCATTAGCACTTTTCAAAGCAAGTTTCCCATCTTTATGAAAGTAAAGGGTACAACATACCTGAACTTTGAATAGAGTGAATGTTTACTTATCAACAATTCAATAATTTTCCCTCTTGGGTGGATCTTTCACTCCATTAATTTGTGGGAGAAAAGGTCTACTATGGACATACAAGTTTTGGTTTAACTGTTCTATTATTAAGTCTTTTAGCTAATCAGCATTACGAGAATATATCTAATTCTAGCAAAAGTATGGAATGCTGTTAAGATCTGTTTGTGGAAATGAGTTTGTGGGTAAGAGTGTGGCTCTTATTGATTGCCCATCCTTGTTTCTTACTGACTTGTAACCTTTTACAAGTTAATTTCTTTAAACTATAATCTCTTCATCTATAAAGTGAGAGTTCCTAATGATACCTTCATCATGATTACATTGAGTATTATATCACAGTTTCTCAACCTCAATACTATGACATTGTGCCAGATAATTCCTTGTTGTGGAGCGCTGTCCTGTGTTTTGAAGGATGTTTAGCAACATCTCTGGCTCTGTTTACTAGATGCCAGTATAGCTCTCCTCACCTGAGTTGTGACAACCAGAAATGTCTCCAGGTATCACTGAAAGCCCCAAGGGAGTCCAAATTCCCCCAGTTGAGGATCACTGGATTACACGATTGTCAATATCTACATTTATAGAGAAAGAGCTTTGCACAGTTTCTGGCATATAAATGCTCAGTAAACTTTAGCTATGATTACCATGTAACTGACAGTCTTTTATTATATCTTCTCTGAAGAGTCATACTCTTTAAAAACATGAACACTATCTCTGTTCTCTCTACATATGTACATGTGTATATAAATATGTCTGAATATATATGTGTATACCTATACGTGTACATGTATTTTACATATTTTCTATTATTCAAAGTAACAAGGTACATAACAAAATTGCTAATATCTACAGATAATCATCGAGCCTCATTAGTTTCATTGTCTTGGCCACTAAAGATCAGAACTTTGCAAAAGAGATGCACTTAAATTTATCTCTCTCCTATATGACCATGTAAGAATATAGACATAGAATATAGACATAGGAAATGGCATACAGTGGAGTCAAAAGGTTGTAATCTATTATACAACATTATCAGGATTATGACCAATGAAGATTTTTTTCCTCTAAGCCCACAGTTGAGTCCAAAAATAGACCCCCATTTTTTTCAATGCTGCTGATCCCTAAAAGCTTAAAATGGGAAGCATTAAAAGTTTAAAATAAGAAGCAGTGTATGAAAATGTAAAAACTGGTTTAGGTAATTCCATTTTCCTAATGTTAATAATAACAGTTCCTTGATTTGTTTAGTTTTCTATATATTTTAAGACCTTTTCCTTGTCTCCCATGATTACCTCATATATGCTCTTTAAGTAGAGATTATTCTGACCTTCTTATACACATGGAGACTGAGATAGAGGTCATACTGCAATTAATTGATAAATATGGGGCAAATAATATTTCTCAAAGGATATAAGTTTTCCCCACCCCACAAGTCTTCAGATGTTTAAGCATGACTTCTATTGCTGTAGCCACGTGCCATTCTGAGAAACTTGCATGATGTTTTCATTTGTGAGCCTTTTCCATTCATCTACCTTTCTTTTTCACTATTTCAAGTTACCTAATCCTTCACAGTGCACTCCAGGGTTATTCCCTCTAACAGACTTTGGTAATGCTTTTAGTACATTACTCTACATGAATTGTACTCTTAAATATTCCCCTGGACACTCATTTAGTTGAGTTTTGTACTAAGAGCACACTGACATTGTTAAGGTTAATGACTCAGTGTTTTACAAGTTGAAACACATTTGAGGTTAAATGGATTGTTTGGATCGTTTTATTCAACATTGTGAAGGCCCTGAGTGCGGGTGTTACTTACTGCCTTGGAGGAACATCTTTGTTATACCCTTAATGGTGTGATATCGATGGTGATAATGTATTAGCAAGACTAGCACTACTCTAAAAGTGCTTCTGAAATCTGGGCTATAAAAATTACTGCTAATGAATTTACACTGGCATATAGGTACTATATGATAACAAACATTTATAAAGAATTTTATATATTGCACGGCATGCTCATCCCGTCACATAGGAATCATTAATTCCACTGTGCCTATGACAGTGTTAATGATTAGAGTTTCCTCTCTTGGCCAAAGCTATACAATTACTAAATGGCAATAATAATAATAATGAATAACATTTAAAGTTTGGCTACTATGTACTAGACATTATGTTAAATGTTTTGTTATGTATAAATCCAATTATTCCTTAAGAAGTTTAAGTAGCTTTTATGACCATGTAAATATTAAGGAGGAATCTGAAGCCAGGTAGTCTGATTTCAGAGTTCATTCCCTTAACTTCCCCTTATACTTCCTCCCTATACATCATTCATAGAACTGGACCTTGGGTCAAGCCTTCCCAGCTTCCTTTTCTGCCTCCAGGTTTCTCATTTGTCTGCCTCTCTCATTCCAAGATTTTATGTTGATTGATGATTATATGCTAGTTTCTCAGAATCTGTATATCTCCAGGGCTTAGTGCACCCGCTAAGTCATTCAACACATGCCTGGTGAATTAGTTTATTATGCTTAATTTGTATATTTGCAGGAGCCTTTGAAAATATCTGTGCTTATGCCAACTAAATGACTTAGTTATGGGCATATACAGCATGTTAGCCAGTACTAGAAGAGCATGCAGACCTTTAGGGACATCTGAAATTTCACAATGTAAGTAACTGTCTTATCTTAAAACATGTAAGGCTGCCCTTGTCTAGTAATCTGATTCTGATAAGTTATTCTTAAAATGTTATGTTATCATAAGAAACCCCGAAGCTTCCAAAGATTAAAAACAAATGACAAAGTAAGAAAAAGCATAATATCTACAAAGGGATGAGAATAAAACTGGCATCAGATTTCTCATCAGCAAGTTAGAATAGTATCAGAAAATGGGGGAATGCCTTTAGGGTTTTTAGAGAAAGTTATTTCAAACCTAGAATTCTAAACCCAAAATGTCGATGAATCAATTGTGCAAACAGAATCAGGACCTATTATCTGGGCTCACAGAGCTTAACTGTGCGGTATGTATTCTTAGAAAAGTTTTTTAAGATGCTATTCAACAAAATGAGAAAACCAGGAGAATGTACGTCATGGAATACAGCAAACAATGACTCTGATTCAAAAGAAGAGTGAATGGAAGAAATAAGAGTGAAGCTATCCACAAAAACAAATGGTCCAATAAGAAGCAGAGGGACAGAGCATCTGGAAGGGCACAGAGATCAAAGCAAGTGTTTCCTAGAAATACTAGGAAAACCCAAAATTCATATGAGAGTTGTAATTTAAATATGATACTTCCAATTTAAAATCGAGTGTGAAATCAGTGGAGTTTAAGAATAGGATGGATTTCAAACAATAGATAGAGCAAGTAGTAAGCTGGAAGATATTTGGAATATTTGAAGACAGAAAATGTTTCCTCATTCAGTAAGGAGAGAAAAAACCTGCAACAATCAGAAATTTGGGTTGGGGGTGGGGGGAGGGATCAAAACCAAAACCAAAGCTAAAGCATGACCAAAATATGAAGTTGATTTGTGTCTCTTGATTTTGGTCAATAAGTAAGAAAGGAAAATCTTTATGAATAATATTTTTGAGTGGAATGGGTTGAGTGGGTTATATGTTTTACTGGCCAGAAATGTATGTAATTTTGACAAATTTTGACAGCCTACTTGCCTCAGCAGTGAATAACAGTTACATAATCAAAATGTTATATATATTGTTTATTGGTTTTCAACTTTTAAAATAAAGCTATATATAATTAGTAATATAATAGAATGTAAATAATAGGAATCTTGTCAATATAAAAGTAACAAATGTGGCATTTTTAGAAATTAAAGAAGTATGGAGACACTAATATCTTAATCTTACATGGGGAGAAATTGAGATACAATTAATAGTCGTTGGAACTAAAAATAGAGATTTAATTATTTTAAAATTTTAAAGATATGCAGGAACTAAGCATAGTGTTGGGGTAAAGGATATTAATTTGGTGGCTGTTTATGAACTGCATCTATCTTTAATACATGATGTTAATACAAAATTTAAATTTATAAATTAATAACAAGTAGTATTAGTAAATGATTCAGGAAAATGGATAAAACAGAGAAAGTGAAAACAGGATACATAAAAACAGAAGCTCATATGGGTAGTAAATAAAACTATTTACTACTCTGATGGTGTACAAGTAAATAAAGCATCAGGACTACAAAGGAGTAAGGGACGGAGGGCAGGAGGGAGGAAGAAGAGAAGGAAGTTAATTCAGTAATTGAGAAAGGAGAAATGATCCTGTCAAGAGGCAAAGCAGGAATTAGAAACCAGATAATAATGAACTCATTTCACATTGGGCACATTTCAAATGGACATATTTCTAGAAAAGCTAGTATTTTATATTTGTCTGATTCATGTATACTTTATCTTGTCACTGATTGAGCAAAATTAGGAGTTGAGAAATTTCTGTGAATACTATCAATGCAAGACAAAAAGAAAATCTAGAAATGTATTCTTTGAATATACTCTCTTTCCTGTTGATGAGGTAGAACATACATAATTTTGCCCACTAACAATGTTTCTTTAGTAGTTTAGGCTTCACTTGACGAATACTACTCATCACTATATATACAAATCAAAATTATTGCAGAAATAGTTTAAGATTGTTGTCTTCATTTAATATCATGTGAATAATTGAAAGTAACGTTTTAGATTAAACGCTATTATCTAATTGTTTTATGGATGAAAATCTTAGATCCTTATCAGCTGTGAGAGCAGGATGAAATCATATTCTTTAGTTCCTAATATTTGATTTCAACAAAAATGAATACCAGGTATATCATATGCAATTTAAAACTTTGAAAACTTAAATCAAGCTAGACATAATCTCAACGATTCACACCAATATTTCTAATTATTTTAAGGAATTATTTATAAGATTCTCAGTTATATATCCTTGGCAAGAAAAAATAGTTTAGAGAAATCTAAAATAATTAATTATATAGATCCCAAGTCTCAAGAAATTTAGTTTTAAATGTACATATATATATGTATACATATATATATATGTAATCTATATATATATACATATATATATATACATATATACATATATATATACATATATACATATATACATATATATATATATACATATATATATGTAATCTTAAATTCTAAAAGAATCACATCTCATTGCATAGCAGATGTTTCCTCTTTTAAAGGTAAAAACTATCACAGAGAAGTATTAGATGGGCTCTTGGAGAGATTTGGAAAGCCTTAATATGGTAGCTTTTGGAAATTTAAAATGAATTAATATTTTTCTGAACATCCCTTACCAGTGTCTGTACTTAATTTGCCTTTTGTTCCACAAGTGCATTTGAGTCTTAACCAAACTTGAGCCAACTAACCAGACCATGTGCCATTGTATTACACTCTGTAACAAATGGACCTCGTTTCATTTCAAAGGATTTGAACTTGAAATCACTCCCAACAGTTATAAAAGCAAATGTCTTTCCTCCTGTCAGCCATTGCCTAATTTAAACTTCCCATCTGCAATTCTAATTATGATACAGAAAAATCTGTGTCTAACAAAGAGTTGTTTTTTTCCCCCTCTCAAGAAGGAGAAATTTAGTCATATGGCTGAAATGAAGGACAGCATTTTCATTTCACATCTTAACAATGCCTTCTAATAATTTTTTATTGACTTTTAGGTACCTGATTTTACTTTGAAAGCACATTTTAGTTTTCTTATAAAAGTTTATGTAACCATTTATGTATGTTTTAAAATAATAAAAACTGAAATAATTAATAACATATTATTTAATGTCAAAAGTGTAAAATATATACATTCAGAAATTATTTCTAAAGTCTTACTTCTGTACCTGGACAAAAGTATACTTTTCTCTAATGCTGTCTTATACACACAGTAAAAAAAAATAATAATATTTATCATTTTTTTAGCTCTGTGGTGTTGGACACAATATGAGAAGTCCCACTTGATTTTGAAAGAGTGACTGAATACAATGCAAGTGTCAAGGGCACAGAATATCTGGTGATTTGGGGCATGTTATAAGTTCACAGCAAAATACTGACATGAAGCGTGTCAAAATCTGACATTTTTGGGGTGTTTTTTTACTGTTAAAATACCTTGAATAGATTGAACACAGTGAATGAATCATGCTCTCGTCCATGGAGAAATTTATTGTTCAAGGTAGAAATTGAAGTTATTTGATAAAATGGCTAGGTATATACTACACAGTAGCTGGGTCATGGGTAAACAGAGGGTTTAATTTCTTAACACATAAATTCAGTATCTTCCAGAAATACCAAACACCAAAACTAAAAATCAGATCATTGACTTTCATTGTGGTTTTATAATATCTTTAGCTATAAAACAGACATTCAGTGAAGGTATATAGCCATAACTATATTGTCGATATGTACCAAAAGTAATTACAGAATAATAAGTTTTGCTTTAACAAAATTAAACCCTCCATTCCTTGGAACTTGGGTGTGTATGTATACACACACACACACACACACACACACACACACACACACACATAAAGACACACATTAATGTTAATGTGTACTCATGTTGACCTGAACTTTATTAATATGTATTTTATCAATTCTAATAGTCTATGAGCATCTCTTCAGAAAATATAGATTTGGAATACTTCTTATGTATACATGGTAACTATTGACAAGAAGAGAGTAGATGGAAAAATAAAAGGCAAAGTAGAGGAGCATTATCTAGTTTAAAATGTATACATATATTTATATCTATTTCTATATGAATCCCTTATGGAGCCATAGTCACTTAGCATTAATTGCTTAATGAGTAATCATTATATATGATTGATCAATGATTAACTTAACCATTAACTGATTTGAAATTTTGAATATAGGCATAATATAGGCAATTGTGGCATATTCTGAACTTATAAACACAGTAAGTATGTATGTCTAGATCTACATCACAAGGGGGACAAAAGTAAACATTTAATTCTTACAGGGAAGACTGGGCAGGATAATTGATCTGGGCTTTACAAGATCAGTAGATAGTTATTATGCAGAAGAGTAGCTGAATTACAGGGCTTGAATGAAAATCCATGCTGTGATTCAGAAAGTATGTTTCACTCCAGGCTATGTATGGCCAAACTGGGAAGGGCCCCCAATTCCATATGCAGAATCTAGGACTCAAGTCTTTTCTTTTTTTTTTAACATTTTATGTGGAAACAATTTCAAACTTACAGAAAAGTTTCAAGAATAAGAATAGAATAATACAAATAACAATACAAAATCTTACATACTTTTTACTCAGAATTACCTATGGTTAATACTTTTCCCTATTTGTCAATTATTTATTTCTTTTTCTGGATAGATGGAGCAATAGGTAAATATTAAGATATAGATATAGATCGAACTGGATATCTTTGTGTGTACATCATGTACATAATATATTTATAATCTAAAATATTTCAGAGTAGGTAATATACATTATGTCCTTTTGCCTTAAATATGTCATTGCACATTTCCCCAAAACAGAAATATTCTTAATAGCTCAATACAGTATCAACTTCAGTAATTTAACACTAATAAAATTCTAATAAAATTAATTAATAAAATTTTATCTAACCTACTCTTCACATTCTAGGTTTTTTTTTTAATTGGCCAAGTAGTATCCTTTATAGCTTTTATTTTTCTCCAGTACAAGAACTAGTCTATGCTCATGTGTTGGCATTTTGTCATTCTGCTTTTCAGTTTCATTAATCTGGAACATTTACATAGCCTTTCTTTGTCTTTTTTTTTAACATTTAAAAACTTTTTTATATTGGTAAAATAAATACAACATAAAATTTACCATCTTAGCCATTTTTAAGTGTACAGCTGAATGATATTAAATGCATTCATATTGTGTGACTGACCATCACCACCATCCATCTCCCTAACTTTTTCACCTCTTAAAACTGAAACTCTATACTCATTGAACAATGATTCCCCATTCTTCTTTCTCTTCCCTTGTGCCTGGCAACTACCATTCTACTTTCTATCTCTATGATTTTGACTACTCTAGGAACCTCATGTAAGTGGAATTATACAGTATTTGTCTTTTTGCATTTGGCTTATTTCACTTAGCATAATGTCCTCAAAGTTTATCCATGTTGTTGCATGTATCAGACTTCCCTGCCTCATTAATAATATTCTACTGGATGTATAAATTGCATTTTTCTTTTTCATTCATCCATCTGTGGACACTTGGATTGTTTCTATGTTTTAACTATAGTGAATAATGCTGCTATGAACATGAGGGAGGTCCTACTTTTGGGGCTCTTGGGTGACTCAGTTGGTTAAGTGTATGACTTCAGCTCAGGTCCTGATCTCAAAGCTTGTGAGTTCAAGCCCCGCATTGGACTCTGTGCTGACAGCTCAGAGCCTGGAGCCTGCTTCGGATTCTGTGTCTCCCTCTCTCTCTGCCCCTCCCCCGCTCGTGCTGTCTTTCTCAAAAATAAACATTAAAAAAAATTAAGATCCCACTTTCAGTTCCCTTGGATATATACCTAGAATTGCAATTGTTGGATCATAATGGTAATTCTATTTTTAATTTTTAGGGAACCTCTACACTGTCTTCCACAGCTGTACATTTTACATTTGTACAAACAGTAAGCAAGGGTTCACTTTCTCCACACTGCACAATGTTCACTTTCTCCACATCCTCACCAATGCTTGTTACTTTTTTTATTTTGATAGTAACCATACTAATGGGTATGAGGTGTAGCTTATTGTAAATTCTTTATCTTTTATGTCATTGAGATTTTTGAAATATTCAGTTTTCCTTTCTTTCCACCTACTGTTTTAAGTAAAATGTTCCTCATTTTTGATTTGTCTGCTATTTCCTTATGATTAGGTTTAGGTTATATATTCCTGGATAAAGCATTACCTACATGATATTTGGGGTTTGATTCTTTATATGATGAGGGAAAATGAAAAGATAAGCCTGGAAACATCCTCATCAGATCTCTGTTTTATTTAAAAAAATTTTTTTTAACATTTATTTATTTTTGAGAGAGAGAGACGGAGCATGAACAGGGGAGGGTCAGAGGAAGAGGGAGACACAGAATCTGAAACAGGCTCCAGGCTCTGAGCTGCCAGCACAGAGCCCGACGCGGGGCTCAAACCCACGGACTGGAGCTCATGACCTGAGCCGAAGTCGGACGCTTAACCGACTGAGCCACCCAGGTGCCCCTCAGATCTCTGTTTTAGAAAGGTGACTCCAGTTGTGAAATAGAAGATAGATAAGAATCACTGACACCAACTAGAGAGCTACTGCAATGGTCCAGATGAGACAGAAAGAAAGTAGACTAAAGTAGTGTTAACAGGATACGGTGTCAACATTGGTTAGCATGAACCATATAGTTTTCTGGAAAATCCATGACTTAGGCAAGCTCACAAGTTCTGCTTATGTCTACTGAGTTGGAACTAAGTAAAGGATCCCAAACTCATGGAATTATTTCTTCTTCTAGGTATTCTGTTAAGAAGAAACTCCTTCCCTTTTGTGCTATCTATTTTCTACCCTTTAATCAGAATCAGCAGAGTTGTGATGTCAGTTATCTACTGGTGACTTCATTGCCACCTGATCCTTTGCTATTTGCTTCTTCCCCATTCAGTGAAGACCCTTTAATGTCTTCCCTTGTGAGTTCTGCTCAGGTATCTGGCGTGACTCACTTCTGCTGCCCTATAGAAAGTCCATGAGAACAATTTATTATTATTATTATTATTATTATTATTATTATTATTATTTGCAAGAAAGAGAGCACAAGTGAGCAAGGGCAGAGAGAGGGAGAGAGAGAAGTGGGGCTCACCCAAAACAGGGTTCTTACTCACCCAGAGTGGGGCTCGAGTTCACCTGATACGGGATTCGAACTCATGAGCCATGAGGTCATGACCCGAGCCGAAGTCAGATGCTTAATGATTGAGCCACCCATGCGCCCTCTGAAAACAATTTTTAAGTTAATGCATTTGCTCAAATCCTCATCTGTTTTCTAAGCCTTCATTTCTAGCTGTGAATAGGAAAGGTATTCTTCCTATTAAAGGGAAATTGAGTGCATCAATAAGAAGTAGAGACATTTTTTTTGAGGAAATCACATTATGTGTGTATATTTAATGCAGGCCAAAGGCTTTGTTATGGTAACTGGATTGGCCAAAGAAAAGGTGATGCTGATTTGGTGGGGAAGACAAAAGGCTGGCTCATTTGCTTTCTTTTCTGTTCTTAGCCTAGGTCTGATCTCTGCTTTAGCCAGTCTTCTTAGTCTAACCCTCACTTGTTCCTCAGCCTGAAAACACCTAAGCTGTGTACTGCTAGTGTTTCACCTAAGCATTTTAAACGACATTTAATTATGATTTTACAGCATAGCCTTCTATTTTTGATGCTGTGGAACAATAAATGGCAGCCTATATTATCTCTATGTTTTATAATAAATTATTGAATTATGAAACAAATCACTGGTGTATTTCCTCAGGGTGAATAGGCAGTATTCTCTTCACAGAGTGTTGCCCTGTAGCTCAGCATCTCTTGGTGAGAGAGAGCCCAAAGGAAAATTTTTCCTCACAAGGCTGGCAGGAAATAGTGCTTAAACCCAGGATCACATTCTCCAAGCCCGGGGCTTACCATCTGATCCTCTCAGCAAGTTTTATCAACTGTTCCTTACGTTGCCATTATATTTTACGTATCCTGAAGGGACAGAGGGAAAGGGCTGAGGAGAAACAGAACCAAAAAAAGCAAAACAAAAAGCAAAATAAAACAAAACACAAAAAGCTTTGAGTTCCAAAGGGTGTTGAGCTATTTCTTAAGTGCCAAAGCATTTAAACCTGACAAAAAATTACCCAGAATATGAATGAATATTTCATGCCCCAGCACCTTGGTTAGAAACAGGTACTATAACAGAATTGGGTGAGGTTTGCTTGCTAGAAAAGCAAAGCCACTGTAAAGAGAACTCCTAATGTTTGGAGAACAAGGGAGTGTTGGCCTTTTCTGATGGCCAAACAAGGTCAGTCACTGGAAAATGTCTTTTTGCTTACATGAGAACAACTTTGCTGCTGAGGATGTCAGAAAAGGACTGAGAGAGAAAGGGAATGACAAAAGGGGGAGACCTTTTTTTTGTCACATTCATGACAAAGATATTTCACTTCAGTGCAAATTCAGCTAAAATATTCAGAATATTTGAGGAATGACATTTCAGAACACCTTACCCCTGAAACCACTGGATGTTCACTACAGGTTCATCCTGGTAAAGCAAGACATAGCATCACCACAGGGCTGGCCTCTATTGTTTTTGAATCCCAGGCCTGCATTTGCATATGTGAATGGACTACGTTGAATTTGTTCTTCATCCTTATTACAATTTGGCTCTCCTTGAGACAAATAGAATAGCATAGGGGAAACCTCACATACTTCTGTTCCTTTCTCCTGGTTTGGTTTCTGTAGCTGAAGTGTCAGAAAAGAGCAACGCATTTTCAGGTCACTACTCGCTTTCTCTGTAAACAAGTGGGTGGTCAGGGATGCTTAAATTTCAGCAGCATGTCTGGTTGTCTATGGTGATTTTGCCGGGTCAGTGCATATCCTTAACATAAAATTTAACAAGCAATTGAGTTGTTTATGTTGTTTTTTTTTCTTTTTTTTTGAAATGTCTTTCATCCCACACCAAATGGAGAGAAAAGAGAAGAAGATCACAAAAGCTATTGAATTGCAGCTCACTCAACGAATATAAAAAGAAATTGCAGGGAGGAGAGGAAGCAGGTGTATTGTGAAGTTGGACTTTTTTTCATGAGCAGGAGGAAAATTCTGGCTTTAAGCCAGATGTTTTTCAGATGAGAGTTCCACAGAAACTTAAGCTGTGTGTGTGTGTGTGTGTGTGTGTGTGTGTGTGTGTGTTTTCAATTCAAGTGTTTTTATTTTAAAAAATAATGCATGCACACTGTTGGAAAAAAAATGGAGAGCAAATAAGAGTACAAAGGGGAAAAGTCATCAGTTATCCCAAATCCATCATTAAATTTTATGTTTTTCTCAGGTGTTTTCTTGATATTTTCCATGGATGATAGTAGTAAGTATTTAATTTATAATTATACTTTTGTCCTCCACTCTATTAAATTAAAGTGTTGCTACTGAAATTTTTCCACTCATAATTTGAGATAGAATCACATTTGTGTGCTCCTGGATAGATTCACATATACATACCAAATAAAACTTCATCTTTATTTTGCTCTCAAAGACAATGGAACCTATAGAAAAAAAGGAAGAATAGGGGTTCAACATATCATCTACTAGGTTTTATTATCTATTACTTCGAAGCCTAAGAAAAAGTTGTTTAAAATGTTATAAAGTCAGGTAGCAGTTACCATGTAGTTCAAATTTGTCATAAACTAGCATCTATCTTTTTAATATTTGTCTATTAATTTTTTCATTTAACTTTTTAAAAATATTTTATTTATATTTGAGAGAGAGACAGAGAGAGAGACAGACAGAGCACGAGTAGGGGAGAGGCAGAGAGAGAGACACACACACACACACACACACACACACACACACACACGGAATCCAAAGCAGGCTCCAGGTTCTGAGCTGTCAGCACAGAGCCCAAGACGCGGAGCTCAAACTCACAAACCGTAAGATCATGACCTGAGCGGAAGTCGCCACTTAACCCACTGAGCCACCCAGGCTCCCATCTATTTATTTTTGAGAGAGAGAGTGTGAATGGGAGAGCAGAGAGGGAGAGAGACAATCCCAAGCAGGCTATGCACTGTCAGTGCAGATAGAGTCGGATGCTTAACCAACTAAGCCACCCAGGCGCACCTAAACTAGCATCTATTAAAAACCTGTGACAATGCCTTTCATTGCAATCATACCTCTGAAAGAGAGAACAGGTTGATTCCCAATAAAAAGAATTTTGTTAAAAGTTATCTTTTAAGGTCAATGCTGTGATTTGAATTTAATTGTTCTGGGTGGGGCCCAGGCATCAGTGAGTTTAAATAGTTCTCTGGGTAATAATAATGTGCAGTCAGGATTGGGAAACAATGGTTAGAGTCTGAAGAGCAGGTTTTATGTAAGAGGGAAATGTACAGAATCTAAAATCTGAGAGACATTTAGAATGTAAAGGAAGGTAGATGTCCTACGTTAATAGGAAACTGAGGTACAATAATGTTAAAGATTTTGCCTAAAGGTTAGCCACGTTATGGCAAAGACTGGATGAGAATCCTATCTTACTTCCCATTTCTACAAGAATGTGCAGCCTCGTTCTTGCATGTCATACCCAATAGATACTAGGTTTTGTTGTTGTTGTTGTTGGTTTTATTTTTTCATTTGGTGGAAGATAATGCCTTGCAACTTCAAATTGTGGGCTATGGCTAGTTTATTATTTTTTTTATTAAAATCTTTTTCCTTCTTAATCTCTTAAATAAGGTATATTATTACCATTTTCTCCCTCAACCCACAATTTCCATACTTACGTTTTCAAATTCCAGAATATATAATTTATTACAAGGAGTTCATCTTCCAATGAGTCCCTTGCCCAACGCTTTATTTACTGAAAGGGAAATACATTTTATAACGAGACAAAAAGCCCGCAGTGCAGACGCAAGAAGTATTTTTGTTCTGCTTTTCTTTTTCTTCCCCAGTGTTTCTTTCTCCTTCATGCTTCCACAGATTTTGGCATACCCCTTGAATGCAAAATGAGACAATCCTTTAAACATTTCTGTAGCACTTGTGGAGGTGTGCGAATTTGTCTTTTAGATAAGTCTCTTAAACATAAGTTGCTTTAATAATATTATAGGTTTTATAATGTATTGAACTTATGGAAATAATAATCTAATAATCTTTATTTTTCTATCTCAAGTTTACTGAATGTCTGTTCTATGTAGACTATAAATTACTTCAGATACTATCAATCTGCCATGATGCTTAACTTAGACTTTGTTGATATCATTTATTTTTATTATTTCTGAAATAGTAACAAAGCAAATTAAACTCTGATATGCATCACTATCCTTTGACATCACCATAATATATACACACAAAAAAATAATCCTTTTGACCCAAGGCCCAGTGTGGCTTAGTGTTTTTAATAGTGATGATTGAGTTTTTGGTTTCCCTTTTGGTAAACAGTACTTATTTTCAAGTTTACTAACTAGGATGAAAATGAAAATTCAGAAAGGAAATATTTCCAATAATAAATTTATTAGCCCACATGGGCATTGAACCCGGACTTTGGTCATTGTTGAAATCTCTCAGAGGTAGCTAATAGGAAAAAAAAATAAGTCATATGTAGTTTGGAACATTGTGAACAGTGAAATGTGTAAAAAAAAAGTGGAGGGGGAGATTTCAAGGATTTTCATATATTTAAAGACCTCTATTTAAAAGTTAGAATAATTCCAGTAAGGGGGGGAATGGGAAAGATTCTCAGTGAAGAATTTTCAGGTATGTAGATATGACATTAATTTTATTAAAGAAATGGAGTGCATTCATATACTTTTCTTTTTTATCTATGTATTTTAATCACATAGGTATATGAGTATTTGTTACTGCATGTGAAGGAATACTGTTACTATAAATACATTACTAGAGTTCATGTTTCTATGTCAGCCTTTTAAAAGATATCTTTAAAATGTGTGAACTTAACAATGAACAGAAATCTAGATGCTGTACAGCATAGCTGAGAGAAAATTCACTTGCATGTTCTTCATTCCCCCTTTGTTCTTTCTATTGCAAAGCACTAGCCATCATTGTGTTATGAATAATGGCAGTTTTGATGGGCATTTTAGGAAAGTCACCTGATGATATGAAATGACAGCATGGTGACTGGAACAAGAACCGACTGTAATCAGCTCTCTTCTTTATGCCAATTTCTTCAGATATAGAAAGAAGGGTTCACCTAGTTTCAAATACCTTTTCCAGTCTTGAAGTACCAATTCTAAATTTAAGATAGGGAGCTGAAAAATAATTTCTAAAAGTTGTTAATAAATGTATATTTGTTGAGATTTTACTATTATTCATTTCACCATGTCAGTGACTTAAATATACATCAAATATCACATTTAATTTGAAATCAGAACAGCATAGAAGGTCGTCCGTTGAAAGAATATATTTTTTTCAGCTTACTTTCTTAGTAAATTGGGAAGTGAGAGCTGTCCCACAAACAGTACACAGTCCTGGCATGTTGTAAAATTATATGGATAAAGACTGAAATAATCATTGTTGAACTGGATTCCATGTTTTGATCATTACTGAATGTAACTATACAAACAAAATTCTGTTACTGCAGTCAGGCTAACATAGGAAAAGAGTTTTGTTATGTAGAAAGTGATCTATGATGACTTTGCTGTAAATGGATTTTAACTTCACGTTCTGTTGGTCATAGCTTGCATTATTGAATTGTAATCATAAGAACACTTTGAAAAATTTTAAATCAAATATGGCTTCTTTTATGGTTGTAATGGCTTTGTTTAATAAGTATCTTTTCCAGCATACACTCATAAAAAGTGTAAAAAATAATACTTATTTTTCAGTTTATAACTACACTGTGACTAAGACATAATTCATAAAAGTGGTAAATATATATGGTTATGAGTTGCTGTTACATTTTCTAAAGTGAGTTTATAAACACAAACTGTTTTGAAAAAGATCTGTGATACCTGTGATAAATCACAGAATACTAGAACTGAGATGCCACTGAAATAATCTGATCGAACTGCCTCGCTCCATGTTTAAAACCTTGAAGATGTCTCTTGATTGTCTTTAAAATAAAGTCCAAATTCTTTGGCATTACGTAAAGATCCCCAATGACCTTCCATAGACTCACATCCTAGCCACACTGCCCAACTCAAATATTTTAGCTAATTCACACCAAACTCTGAAGAGTATCCAGTTAAGAAGCAAGGAATTCTTCATCTGTCTGCATTTGAGCATGTTTTTCACTTTGTTTGAAATATGCTTCACGCTTTCTTCCTGACTATATTTTTATCTTCAAGGTTAAACTTAGAAAGTACTTCTCCCAGGATGCTCTCCTTAAACCTTCAATCCACTATTTGGGATTAGCATCTTGTGCATGGCTCCATTTTATCGTTTTCTTTATTTTAAATAAAGTTTATTTCTTCATAAATGCATAAGCAAGCATGCACATATTTATATAGCATATATACATATACATGTAAATCTAATGTTACTTATATGCACATATATGTGTGCATATACTTCTCTCTAAATTGTGTGCTTACGTAAATTTTATTTCTCCTCTTTGTCTCTCCAAACACAAACATGCACACACACGTATTTATACATGTATATTTTTATACCTTTGTGTGTCTTCTCTTGTATGTTTGTTTCTCAATGCCAATGACTGCATTTTATTCTTCTTTGTACATGTATGACTAATAGCCCATAAGTCAATGAACATTTGTTTAACTGTTATAGACGAGGAAAGAAAGGATGATAATATTTAAGTCATTTTCCCCTGGCCACATAGGTGGCCATGATAATTTAGTCGGAACATCTTAAGCCCTTGCCTTCTTTATTACTGATCTTACAATCAGTTAGTAGTAGTAGTTATTTTGAATACTTAATCTCCAAAGTATCTTATAAAAATTCTCTAAAATATTCTGGACATTTTTGAGTAATAAAAAGTACACATTTTACTTTTTTGAGTGGAATTTTTGATCATGCATGATTCTGATAAATATTCAAAGATAGTAATATCAAAACAACATGTATTAAGTATCTAAAGTCATATTAAGCCCTGAATACAGAGGTTAATAACACACTAATATAATAAATAATAATAAAATAATAATTTTT
The DNA here is from genome assembly GCF_018350175.1 of Felis catus. Taxonomy (NCBI): domain Eukaryota; kingdom Metazoa; phylum Chordata; class Mammalia; order Carnivora; family Felidae; genus Felis; species Felis catus. The sequence goes on along the minus strand of NC_058376.1, from coordinate 90,659,711 downwards.
TTTTACATTTTAATTTTTGAGAGACAGAGAGAGACAGAGCACAAGCAGGGGAGGGACAGAGAGAGAGGGAGACACAGAATCTGAAGCAGGCTCCAGGCACTGAGCTGTCAGTACAGAGCCCAACGCAGGGCTCAAACCCAGGAACGGTGAGATCATGACCTGAGCTGAAGTTGGACGCTTAACTGACTGAGCCACCCCGGTGCCCCAATAATAATAATAATAATAATAATAATAATAATAATAATAAATGTTAGCATTTTTGGAGCAGCTATGTGCAAGCTACCATTTTAAGGGTTTTGTTTATTGCCTTATTTCATTTAGTAATACTGACTAAAAATATATAATTATTCTTAATATAGGTATTTTAAAAATATATGTTATTTATAAGAATATAATAGTAACAATACACAATACTCTGTGTACATTATGTCAAGATTCAATTATATACATAAGAAATAGTGTCTGAGAGCTAAAATGCCTGTTTGAAGTTAGAATATTAAGCAGCAGAGACAGAATTCAAACCCAGTTCCAAAATTCCTACTTAAGATAGTGTACCATACTGCCTGTATTAAAAGATTGGTGAGAATTAGTGCTACCTTCAGATTTGGTTACTCTATCAAATCACAATGAAATAACTTAATAATTGTAGAGTATGGTATGGTTCTTTGATTAAAACTTTTCCCAAAGACAAATAATAATCTAAAGTGAAGTAAAATTTGACATTTGAAATTTGAACATTTCCTAAAAATACTTTATAAACGTAAAATTTGTTAAATGATGAATATATATGTATATAACCTGAGAGAGAATGGAGTCATTTATAAAATGTTGGTCGTGAATTAAAAGAAAAAAACAGGTTTTCTTTCTTTCTCTCTCTCTCTTTTTTTTCCAATTTGAATCTCCCTTCAGTTGATTCATAATCAATTAATTACCATCAAGTGACCTGAGGGCAGCAGGAAATTGGGTCCAAATTGAACAGCAAAAGGAGGCAATTTGTTTTAAGTCTGGAAGTCTAATGTTCAATCAAAGTTTAATCAGAAGTGACCCATTGTTTGAAAGATAGAACATCAATGTCTTTTTAATTTCACTATCTTTAAAGGAGGACTGGATAAAATAGAGGTAACTGATTATTCTCAAATGAAAATTAAAGAAAGATGCTATCAGAAATCAAAAGCATATTTTCTTTCTTTATATTTTAATTCATAAAGGAAATAGTCTGTTCTGTGTTGGGGGTTGGATAATTTTTCGAAGTCAAACTTCAAACTTTGTGGTCTTTAGAGACTTTTACCAAGAGACAAATGTAGTATACATGTTTTATCCATTAAGGGCTACAATGGCTCTTTTCTTTCAGGCCTATTTATTCAATTAAATGGGATTTTTTTGCTTTAGTGAATTGCAGAATTAATTCTGTGTTTTTATTGATTTCAAAATGAATAAATGGAATGAATGATTAAAATGAATGCATTTAGCTAAAGGAAAACATTGCACCAAACTAAAGATATTCCAGAAATAATTTTCAGTCCTGAAATTAAATCTACCTATACTCTCTGGGACACATAGGGAAATAAGGACTTTCATTTAGCCTTTAGTAAGTAGTAACAGGAGTAGAAATATGTAATTTTTCCAGGGATATCTGACTGTATTAATGTGAAGTCATTCATATGTTGTTAAATGAAATGCCAATGGGATGGGATACAAGGGAAATGGGGGAAGGTTGGGATGGATTTAAACAACTAATCGTTTCTCTTCAGAGATTATGCTCCTCTGATTTCTCTCCAAGTTTACCTACATTGGGCTTAGTATTTGAGAAAGAAAGAAAGAAAGAAAGAAAGAAAGAAAGAAAGAAAGAAAGAAAGAAAGAAAGAAAGAAAGAAAGAAAGAAAGAAGGAAAGAAAGAAAGAAAGAAAGAAGAAAATATTTTAAAATAGTAAGAGTAATATAATGAATGGCAAAATTTCAGATAGGCTAATATTCCAGGTTTAATTTCCCTGGGTGTTTTCACTCAGATTATGGAACATGAGATCATGACTGTATAGGTAATCTCTTCCTATTTCTAGCAAAAGGACTTTGAAGGACTGGAACACCTCTCCCAGGATTTGAATAATGTATTTGTTTCTTCTTAACCTGATGTTTAGATTCTTTTGCCCTTAACTTTAAGACCTTTAAATCCCTCATTTCTTTCACAGTTGATTAAATACAGCCCTGAGAAAAGCACTGACTGACTGTTCAACAGAAAGCTTTTCAGAAGGCTAACAGGCTCTGACCTCAAAGAAATGCTGTTGTTAAATTGACTTGAGACCTTTCCAGAGAGACCAGGTCTTACTATAAAGACCATATTAAAGTTTGGATTTCTCATTATTGAGAAAACTTCTTTCCCTCCAAGATCTGAGAATAAGGTGTTTTTTTTTTTTCCTTTTTTCTACCTTGCAACAAATTATTTGTGTAAATCCTGCTGCATTCTCATGAGACATAGAATATTAATCTTGTTACAATGCCACTGGGTGGGGTACCCTACCCTCCTGTGTAGCCAGGATGCACTGCTGGAGCTGAACCAGCCCTAACTGAAATGTGTTAAAAGTGTTTGTAAGTAGCTGCTGCCCTGGGGGTCCATGTGTGCCTTTCCCTTCTCCGTAGGGACTCCTCCTGGAACCTTTCCCAGAACTCCAGGTGATGTGAAATAATTTATAATCACCTATTAGTGCATCTGATATTTAAGAGAATATCTATCTCCCAAAAGAAAGGTAGTTAAAGAAAAAAAACATTCAGCTAAACATGCAATGACTTGAGTTTATGGTATTGCCTCCTTAACTTCACAGTTATTTAAACTTCATATGAAAATGGAGATAACATCTCTATTGCCTAATTCAGTCAGTATAAGGATCCAAAATATCTGGGGGAGTTTTAGTTTCATATAGTCTGTTTTAAAAACTGAAATACAATAGAAGAGTGTGTGGATCTAAAATTACTGAAGAAGAGATGAACTCCCCAGGCAAATAGAGGTTCTGGGCCAGCAAAGATTTTAAATCACAACATTATGCACAGTTGTGTATTTTATTCATATATGAAATGTATATGAAGTGAACAGGGATTTCATTTTTTCTCACCTGTAAAGACTCTAAGGAATGTTTGTTAATACTATACCGTATTATAAACATAGACAGTATATTTTAACATTTATTTATTTGTGAGAGACAGAAAGAGACAGAGCACGACGGGGGGAGGGGTAGAGAGAGGGAGTCACAGAATCTGAAGCAGGCTCCAGGCTCTGAGCTGTCAGCACAGAGCAGGACGCGGGGCTCAAACCAACGAACCGTGGGATCATGACCTGAGCGGAAGTCCGATGCTTAAACGACTGAGCCACCCAGGTGCCCCAGAGTAATTACATAGACAGTATATTTTATAATGAATGGTTAAGAACACAGGTACTGCCTGGGTTCACTTCCCAGTTTTACCGCTTGAGCAAGATATTTAAACTCACTGTGCCTCAGTTTCTTCATCTACAAAGTGGAGTAATCATAAACTAGTATGTGCTATGTTATGAGAATTAATTGAGGGTTGTTTTGCAGTATGCCTTATTAGTATCATATATTTTTCTATTATTCATTATACATAAAATATTTTTAGTGCATATTATAGAACATAAGGATTGACATGATCTCTAATTTAGGGTATAACTATCTGTAGACATTTTCTTTACCTTGGGGAAAATCTGCATATAAATACAAATCTTTTTCTTGCAAGTGGTTCTAAAGGAGAGTATAAGATCCTGACATCCCTCCCTAATACTTTACTCACATAGAGTGTCCATGCCAGAATCTCTGAAATAGTCAAGATATTTAATGTTTATTTAAAAGTGGTACTTGGGGGGCGCCTGGGTGGCGCAGTCGGTTAAGCGTCCGACTTCAGCCAGGTCACGATCTCGCGGTCCGTGAGTTCGAGCCCCGCGTCAGGCTCTGGGCTGATGGCTCAGAGCCTGGAGCCTGTTTCTGATTCTGTGTCTCCCTCTCTCTCTGCCCCTCCCCCGTTCATGCTCTGTCTCTCTCTGTCCCAAAAATAAATAAACGTTGAAAAAAAAGATTAAAAAAAAAATAAAAATGGTACTTGGCTTAAAAATATTTAGGAACTCTGGCTTAAATTATAAGATGTATTTCAGGTAAGTAGTTTATTTTTATTGTTTTACATTCATGAAGATGCCTACTAACCTTCTTAGGCTGTATATTATTGAAGTAGTGGAATTGTACAGTTTGATAGAGTGACGTAGGTGTAAATGCATGTATAAGGCCCAACTGACCGAAGCTGAAATTTCAGTTCTCACACAAGGTACGCAACCATGAAAATTTTGAATAAATTCATTGAAGATACTTCTATCTCTAAATCTGATATGATGAAAAAAACCTAAAGGATTTAATCAATACTTCTTAGATTTTACCTTTTTTTTTGGTGATACATGAAATGAATCATAAAATAAAAATACTGAGACTGACATACTTTAAATTTACCAATTAAGTACATTAAGACAAAACAAATAAAAAACAACTGCCATCTACTTTCAATTTATTTCCTGAAAGGAAAAATGTTTTAATATCAGATGATAGTTGAAAGAACAAAATTTTAGAAAAAAAATTAACATAGGTCTTTAATTAGCATATATTTAATTTTATGAAAAAAAGAACTCTGCAACATTATTTAATTTTGTATAGACTGGACTACAACACTACTGTATGAACTGGTATTTAATGGCCACTGCATTAATGAGAGTGAATGAGTCCTATGTTTAGGTTAAAATCCTGCCGATGAGTAAATGTATTTCCTTAGCAAATTTCTTCATCCTTCATCTTAAACCTCAATTTCCTTCCTCAGCAAACTGGGACAATAATACCTTTCTGACAGAGTTGCTACTTAGATAAACAGTTCTAGGCATTATTCTAAATGTTGTACATATATTAATTCATTTAATCCTTATGGTTTTACGAGTAGATTTTGTTACAATTAATTTTGCAGATGAGAAAGCTGAGGCACAGAGAATTTAGGTAACTTGCCATATATCAAGTATTCAGTAAATACTGTTGAGCATTCAATACTATTTATTAGTTTTATGTATTTATTATATGTTTATTATACTATATAAGGATTCTTTATCATTTATTTACTATAGACAAATATTAAATATTATGTATTTTTATATAAACAGCACATATTTCTATATAATATAAATACATTCATATATTTTATTCAAAATATATAAAACACATAAATACGGGTATTTTAAAATTGGTTATTGTATTTATTTAATGCATATACATTTACTATATTTATGTTAATAAGAATATTGTTAGTACTGCTCCTCTTGTCATTAAAGCATGTATTTTGTCAGATGTTATTCTTTTATTTATAACAGCAGCACAGTTATGGAAGTATTAATAAGCACTACTCATTTATTTTACTATATAGAAGAATTAATGTTTATTAAGAAAGTTTAATAGTTTGGTGGCATCTTTTTACCTAATCTTAATTATTTACCATCAATTTATTAGCTAAAGGAATTTATTAGGAAATGCCTTAATTTGTAAAATGTTGTGCTAAGAACATATTTTTATTGTTTTTGTTGTTGTTGTTGTTGTTGCTATAACTTAGCTTTCCCTGACTCCTGATCTGTCTAGAAAGTGTGATATAAAACAAAACAAAGAATAACCACAGACTATTTAATGATGCATGGTGTGTATAAGACAGGCACACATTCGATGATTAAGAGGTGAAAGAGGGAAAGATATATAAAGGAAATTAGCTGAATGAAAGTCTAAAATATGAAGATTGGATCCTATAAAAGTATCTTGTTGGCATTTAAGAACTTTAAGACCAAAAATTCCTCATGAATTCATTTATATGATATGCATCTATAAGACCTATTACAATTATTATCCCCTTCTTAAAAGTACTTTATAGGAAAATGCAAAATGTTTAAAGAATGTGCACACAACAGACACATACACACACACAGAGGCAACTTTTAGTATTTGCTTTCCAAAAACTGTTTTGCAATTTTTGGAAAATTATTTAACCATTTGAATTTTACATGTTTTACTCATGTATCTGGGTTAAATTAAGATTTCTAATGTCTCATTTAAGTCTAAAATTAGGATGCTGTATCAATATGAATAGAACTATAAAGGCACCTTGAATATTTTCAATATTTTCAATAAAGCCAATGCTATGGACTTTCCTAGAACTTGAAAAAATAATTGAATTGAAAAAACATGAATGAATTCAGAAAGTAATGTCCTAATATTGTTCCACATTTGACCCTTGGATTGTTACACTTCCGTTTAAACTCCACATTATCTGAGGTCTGTTGTACTTTGAATAGTAATGAGAATGTTATGTTTCAAAATTATGACTGTAATTACCTTTTTTTCTCAGCCCAGCACATTATGAATGTCAGTGCCATTCAAAGCCTGCAAGTGTTTTAATTTCACATATTAAATTTAAGTATTGATGTGTATATTCTCTTATTGCAGAAAGGAGAATATTGCAATGAGGGAAGTGCACATGAGACTTCTTAGGTTCAACTTTATTTAGTCTAAGCAGGGAGTCTTTGATTATACCCTTTAATGGTACATAGTGTTTATGCTGTTTATGTTGAATAGATTAAGTCTTAGAGGAAATTGTAACAAGAGGTGGTAGAAGTCATCCTTTTTCTCTTAAATTCAAACAACTAAAATCTTTGGCTAAGGAGAATTTTGGCAGTAAAGAGTAGGCATGGCATAGGAATGAAAGTGTGGTTTATGGAGTCAGAAAAACCTGGGCCGGAATCCAGGCTGTACCGCTTACTTATGGTATCACCTTGGGCTAATGTGGGGAACTCATTGGTTCTCAATTCCCCATTTGTAAAGAGAGGATCATAATAATTCCCACCTTAAAGATATGTATGTGTGTTTAATATTATTCTATTCATCCAGGTCATGTTCATTAAGTGCCAACTACATAGAAAATGCACGTGCAGAATGTTTTTGTTTAGATCAACACCCATTAAACCTACATGAATTAAATATTTTAAATAATTATTTCTTTTTTTAAGTTTATTTGTTTGTTTACTTATTAATTTGAGAGAGCAGGGGAGAGGCAGAGAGAGGGAGAATCCCAAGCAGGTTGCTGAGCCTGATGACATGGCGCTTGATCTCACAACCCTGAGATCATGACCTGAGCTGAAATTGAATAGATGCTTAACTGACTGAGCCACCAAGGTGCTCCTTAAATGGTTATTTCTAAAAAGAAACATACAAAGGGTGTATTTGGTATGGTAGTGCATTAAAGTTTAGTCAACTCAGTCTAGTCCAGAAATGAATTAAATATGACTTTTGAGTGTTTTCTTTACCTCTGTATATGTACTAACACCGTCTTCTATCATATTTATATCCTAGCCTCATTTCAACACCTTTCTCTCCAATGGCTCCTCTATCCTGTTTTCTGGGTAATTTTACTGAGCGTTTAATTCCTTCCATTCCAGACTATGATCTATTTATTTCCCTAAAATTTTCCTGTCTTTTAAAATCTCTTCTTGTCTTCTGGATGCTTTCTCTCACAATATGCCCACAAAATATGTCCACATCAATCCTGTCTAAAACACAACAAATAAAACTTTTCCTTGATTCTTTCACTCTCTTTATGTAATGATAATATTTTTTTAACTTTTCAACCTAACCTGAATTTCTGGAAAGAATAATAGTTATTCTATATGAAATAGAATTTCATAGCTAGTGTTTCACTTCTCACATTTATTCCTCAACTGATTGTGTTGTCTCCTGTGCTCACTAATCCACAGAAACCCCTCTGACAAAAGACACCAGGAATCTTTGAAATCTACTTTTAAAGAATTTTTTTTTCAACGTTTATTTATTTTTCAGACAGAGAGAGACACAGCATGAACGGGGGAGGGGCAGAGAGAGAGGGAGACACAGAATCAGAAACAGGCTCCAGGCTCTGAGCCATCAGCCCAGAGCCTGACGTGGGGCTCGAACTCACGGACCGCGAGATCGTGACCTGGCTGAAGTCAGACGCTTAACCGACTGTGCCACCCAGGCGCCCCTGAAATCTACTTTTAATGAAATCTACTTTTAATGGATGCTTTTCATCTTACTATATTTCTTTACTTCCTTTGAAGCATTGATTATTCATTCCAGACATCCTCTACCTTTTTGACTTCCATAAAATCAAACTCATATGCTGCTGTTTACTTTCTCTGATTATTCTATCGATAATATTTTCATGGGTTTTGTTTTTTACTTTTTCTTAAATATCAGTGCTATTCAGAGATCTCACTATCACTCAAAGATCTGTATTACATTCAATATACTTCAAAGACTACATATGGTCCTCTTTACATTTTGATTACTATGTGCATGCTTAAATTAATTTTATTTGAGTTTAGAATTTGGTCTTGAACCAAACAGGTCATGAATAATATAGTCACTCGTCTTCTGGGATAACTTAATATGAATATCTCACAAATACCTTACTTCAAATGTTTAAAATTTAATTTTTCTGTCCTAAAGCTTCATATGTTTCTATATTTTCTAAAGTAATGAAATTTGTATCCACTCATTTAATCAAATCTAGAAATACTTGCAATCTTGATTCCTTTTTAAGATATTTACATGCAATTAATTACCAAGCACTTTATCTTAAACATTTACCAAACTCATCCCTTCCTCTCTGTTTTTACTACCACTGTCCTGGGTTAGTCTCTCACATTTTCCCACTGTAGTACTACAATAGCATTCTGTGTAAACTCCCTGTTTCCCATCATATCCTTTTAAAATGTATCCCCCATATATGTGTCTATGTGGGCCATCCTCAACATACACTTGAAAATATCACTTGATCTGTCCAAAACCCTCCAAGAAATTACTGTCACTTATGGAAGTGGCACTATTACACTTAATAGTTGTAAATTTTAAAAGAGAAATTTCACATTGAGTTCAATATGCAAACACCTACTTATAGTGTATTAAATTTCAAAACTCTAACTTTTGATTACATAAAAAAGCAATTCTTGATAAATGTAATAAAAAGCAAGCACAACCCACTTGTAATATAGTCCTTTCCTCCTTCCTGAGCATATTTATATGCTTTATTTCTTTGCTTACTTCTGACGTGAACTCTCTGAGATGAGGACTAGCATGTTTACGTTTTTCAACCTTATGGATTGATGCTACTAAGATGGAGAGATTAATGACTTACACAAAAAGTCCAGCATTTTTTTACTATTTTAATAAGAAAGGGAGTCCATGTCTTAAAAAGCTTACAGTATAGTAAAGGAAAACAGAAATATAACAAAGCACAATGTAATACATGATGAGTAAAAGTAACGTAAAATGACATGGAAACACTGACAAGGGAACGAGGAACTCTGATGGGTTGGTGAGGATCAAGGGAAACAATTGCAGAAAGAAGCCTGGTAACCAGATGAAAGAAGAACATTTCAAGCAGATGAAGAAATAGTCTAAGTATAGGAATAGAGATAGTAAAAGTGAGAGTGGGTTTAGTTTGGTGAATAGCCTTCTGTGATATAAGCAGAAGCTATACAGAAATGGTGCAAATTAGTTTATGGGAAAGAAATAATTGTTTAAAGGTGAAAGAAAAAAATGATAGGCTAGGGCCTGTTTGTGAAATATCATTCTAATGAATTTAAGCTTTGGGGGTGCCTGGGTGGCTCAGTCAGTCAGTTAAACCTCCAACTTCACCTCAGGTCATGATCTCCTGGTCCATGAGTTTGAGCCCCTCATGGGCTCAGTGCTGACAGCTCAGAACCTGGAACCTTCTTCAAATTCTGCATCTCCCTCTCTCTGCCCCTCTCCCACTCATGCTGTGTCACTCTCTCCCTGTCAAAAATAAACATTAAAAAAAATTTAAACTTTGGTCTATAGTCAGTAAAGACCATAGTTTGGGTAAAAGTAATAAATAACTAGACTATAGCAATGGATAGAAACTTGTAAAAAATTGTCTAAATACAATTGTAAAAATTGTCTAAATAAATAAGATAATTGGCTAATGCAGTTATGTGGTACAAAGGGTGAGAGACATTGGAGCCACAAAGGCATAAAATTTCAAAATATGTACATAAGTATAGGCAAAATATAGATACGATGCTATCATCCAAGATAAGAAATGAAGGCAACAATTGGTGAAATACATGATCATGATTTGGAACATAAGTTGATATATCCAAAGGATCTCATGAAGAAACAAAAATAATGAACTAAAAATAAAAAATCAAGTCTAGAGATAAAGATTTGGAAACTGTCATTTTGAAGATGGTAGTTGAAGCCAGAAAAGTAGATAAAACCACTAGGGAGCCTGTGGAAAAGAGAATACTGAGAGGAGACCACTTAGAAATGACAGTAGCATTCAAAATGGAAAAGGAAATCCAGTTCACATAGAAAGTAATATACAAGTGGAAAACCAGCAGGGTCGAATCAGTGACTTTAGACAAAAGAGTTGAAAGAAGGAAGGTATCCTGAATATGGTGAAATGTTACAGAAAGGACAAGTAAGTTAGTACTGAGGAGACCAATGGGATTTTACACCATATCCTAGATAGACTTTTCATCTCAATATCCCTTCTTATGTAATATTTTTATTATGATCTTCATGTGGAGGACATACAGTGTTAAGTTTTTCATATATCTGATTTACTTCTTTATTTTAATCTATCAATAATTGTTCTAAGCAAAAGTGCTTTCTAAGTAGTTAATGGTGCTCAACTTCCCACTCTTCGTCTACAAATGGGAGCCATTATTAAACAGCAATCATTCATAGTTAAGGTAATAGTAGGAGAAAACCTTCATAAAGCATATATCCTTCTTTTAATCTTTTCATATAAATATATATAAATACCTATATAAGAAATATAATTATATATATGTATTTATGTATATATGTATATATACACACATATATGTAAAGAATGGTAGTATCTCAATCTTTTCAAAGACAATGATATTTGATGTATTATGTGTCCAAATCCCATTAGATTAAACTTAATGAAATTTAAGGATCATGTCCTTCATTTAGTAGAGTAAATGGCATATAGAAGGGTCACATGAATGTTTTTTTAAATACATAAATTTGGCACTAGAAACAAAGAATGGTATAGCAAAAGATACGTGAAGGAATAAGAGAAAAAGGGATTACACTGGAGGATAAGACTCATATGGATAATTTAAATTAACATGTACTGCTACTAAATAATTGAAAGTTCAATAAAAACCTAATTAATTGTAACTCTCTCTTTCTCTTCTATGGGATCATTCAGTCTGAGGCTGGCTGATATTTTACCTTTGCACTATTTATGAAGCTTTGTTTTGCTGTGTAAACTAATAACATAAAATTATTTCAAGTTTTTTTAAAACTACTCACGAAGCAAACTTTTTAAGGACTCCATGCTTAAATTATTAAATGAAAATGAATGACACAAATTATTCATGTCATTCTTTTAATAAAGTTAATTCAAAGATATCTCTCTTCAAAAAAATAAACATGTCTAAATGCAAACTATGTACTGTTTGTCATGGGATTATAGAGGGTTCTTTTGATTTCCTTTAGTCCTTTAGCATTCTACTGTAATTACCACATCATACCACGCTTATCAGTATCATTATGATATTTATTACTATTAGCTTCATCATCAGTGCCACTAATATAATATCGCCTATGTGGAAGACTTTGGACAGTTCACATCTCTGTGAAGTATATGTTATTTAAGTCTTTTAGATGTGGTAACTAATGCTTTGGAGATTAAGATGCTTAAAAGGACATAATTATTAAGTGGCAAAGCCAACATTTAATGTAGATCTGTGTTGACTGCCCAAAATGCTTCAAAAAAATAAGTTTATTAAACCTATTGCGGTGAGAAAGAAAAGCATCTTAGGGTGCCTAGGTAGCTCAGTAGGTAAAGTGTCCAACTTCAGCTCAGGTCATGATCTCACTGCTCGTGAGTTCAAGCCTCACATCAGGCTCTGTGCTGACAGCTCAGAGTTTGGAGTTTGTTTCAGATTCGGTCACCGTCTCTCTGCCCCTCCTCTGCTCACTTTCTCTCTCCCTCTCTCTCTCTCAAGTATAAAATTAAAACATAAAAAAATTTTAAAAAAGAAAGAATAGCATCTTGACTAAGTGTATTAGTTTCCTAGAGCTGCCATAACAATCACCACAGATTGAGTATGTATACATTATTCAAGGTGGTATCAGAGTTGGTTCCTTCTGAGGCCTGTGACAAAAAAAATCTGTCTCAAGCCTCTTGCTCAGCTTCTGGTGGTTTTCTGGAAGTCTTTCGAGTTCTTTGGCTTGTAGAATCATCACTCCAATCTCCATCTTCTTGTTCACATGGTTTTCTCCCTGTGTGCACATCTATTTCCAGATATTCTCTTTTTATAAGGACACTAGTCATATTGTATTAGGGACCCATTCTACTCCAGTATGACCTCATTCTAAATTAGCTGGTTACATCTGTGATGACCTATTTCCAAATAATATCAGATTCTGAAATACTGAAGTTTAGAACTTCAATTTATGAATTATTCAACCTGTAACACTGATTATTAGTAGACTCTCAAAATGGAGAGATTAGGGAAGTACATTTATGATATTTTAGATTGAGTTGTGTGGTTTTATGATAAGTCTTCAAAAGTGGAGTACTGATTGAGGCTGGGTTCACTTTCTGACAAATTAGTTTCAGATTGTAGGGCAAAATGAGGAGAGGAATATAAAACAATTTTTTATAAGTAATTTGTTTGTCTAGATACATAAGACACTTGGTTGATTCATGGTTTTATTATCCAAAAGTGGATATATACTAGAGAAAACAGCTAAATTACTTTTTTTGATCACAGTCTTGTTCAAAATAGGAGGTGAAGAGTATGCCTGATTATAGGGAATTGCTAGTATGTTGGTTTTAGTTGTCATCTACATGACTTCAGAGTCCATCAACTACATCATCCTAACTTTCTTTCCCATCATTGATATATCCCAAAGTAGTCTGTTCTGCTGTTGGATTGCTCTAATAAATAGCTTTTTGAAAAAGTTCTAATATAATTCAGTTTAAATTTGTTACCCTTTTGTAGTCATTGATGGTTAGATTGGGTTGAATCTTCCTTCTCCATGATAGCCTTCAGAAAGATTATCAATCATTCAATAGTCTACATACATACATATATCCTTCCCCTACTCTTCTAAACAAATCCTAGTTACTTCAGGTTTTCAAGTAAAAGCTATATTTATATAGTAAATAGCATCATATCATGGGATAATAATAAGGTTGATAACTACAAGATCATTATTTTAGATAGTGTCTTAGCCCTTTCAGATGGCTTCAATGAAGTATCACAGACTGAGTGGCATGATAAGCAACTGAAACTTATTTTTCACAGTTCTGGAGGCAGGAAGTCCAAGATCAGGATGCCAACGTGGTTGAATGAGGAGTCTCTTCCAGGTTGCAAACTTCTTGTTCTATCCTCACATGAAGGAAGGGGATAGGGAGTTATGTGGAACCTCTTTTGTAAGGGCACTAATCCCAATTACAAGGATGAAGCCCTCATAAACTAATCACCTCCCCAATGCCCCACCTTCTAATATGAATACTTTAGAGATTAGGATTTCAATATAGGAATTTTAGTTTAGCATAAGTATTTAGACCATAGTAGATTTCAACATTTTCAGTATCCTGTGTCTTCTTACATCCTGAAATATGTCTACATGTGGAAGTACAAAATGACTGGTTTAAGTTTTCCTGATTAATTTCAACCATCTTAACACTAAGGTTCTGATAACAACCAGCATGCTATTATTTTATTGGCAGCATGTAAAGCCATGAAACCAATCTAAGCAAAATATCTTACTATTGCTCTGAAGTGAGTTTTGCAATATTTAAAATATCATGCACACTTTTGCCTGAGCTTTTATAGATGGTAAACATGTTTATCAATAACATTCCATTCTAACAGCCTTAAAACATAAAAATAATACATAAAGCAGAGAAGGAAATTCAGATATGGGTTTTGTCATCAAGGTGTCTTACTCTACATATAAGTCTGCATTTGAAAAAAAGTGGGGGTTCTGCAACGAACTATCTCTTCTGAATTAAAAAAAAGTTTTTTGTAAATACAGCTAAGAGTTATAGAATTCTACTCATTTTAATTTATAAGTATTCTGCAATTAGTTAATTAGATCGGTAGAATGAAGGCCAACAATCAACAGAAACCTTAAAGCAATTTAGAGTCCTTTTGAATCTTTAAAGAAAATCCAATAAGCACTTGAAAAACAAAATCAATGAAGAGTCTTAAATGTTTCTTTTCTGATTTTCCACAGGGTCCAAGTTTTCTCTCTGAGGCCCTTTTCCTTAAACGTGCAACAAAAATTGAAGAAATGGATCCTTTTTTCCACCTTCATGAAACCATTACCAAGGTAGGAGATACATGCATTCATGAGTAAGTTTTGTTCTTTTTTGTTGATAGATGGAGGAAAGGAAAATAACCAATCAAGAGAAAATTTATACTTTCATTTATAAAATGTATTTGAAAGAAATTTAAGTACCTCCTCTTATTTTACTAAGGAGTAAGAATGATAAAGGTCTCAGGCAAAATCATAGAAACCAATAACATGATTTGTAATGAAAACCAATCTTTAATAAAACAATTAGGTTTTTTTTCTTAATCTGAAAGTAGATTTGTGGTATAATCTCAAGTATACCCCTTGATTAAGGGCAGTATAAAATGCATCTTTGATTTTCTGCATCTTCAAAGTTTTGTGTCAATACTTAAGATACTTGGTTGTTTGTGGTGGTACTTTGTCGTTGCATTAAAAAAATAAAGACTGCATTTATAATCAATGTTTTTACACTATGATGGTCATACCTATATTTTTGCTTAAAACTCTTATCTGTGAGTTTATAATATGGAGAAAATTAAATTGTACAGTATGGAGTAAATGAAGTTAATATTCTGGCATTACCTGACATCATATGAATTTTTACTTTTACCAACTATTTGTTTAATGTGTCATAACTTCTTTTGGGGGGCTGGAATTTATAGAGAATTTTTGCATTTCAACATTTCAAAAAAGAATCCATATTTATATATGCTTAGTTGAAAGATTGAATCATTCTTAAATCCTCTTAGTGAAATTTTACAAGGCTATTTTTCTCCTCTTCATAAACAGAGATGTGATATAATGAACAAACTCAATGAGTGGCAATAGAATGAACTCGGAATACAGACTATATTCTAGATCTATCATAGCTTTCTTTCTTTCTTTTTTTTTTTTTTTAAGCTGTGCATTTGTTTTTTCTGAACTTTTGAAATAAGAGGAGTTTGGAGCACATTTTACTTAAAATGCTCCCAAGCTCAAAATATCTGAATCTTAACTACATTTATAATTCTTTGCTTTGCAATTTATTCCTGAGTCTTAATTTAGTTTTGAATGTATCCATCCTTTGATACCCATTTTTATTTGGATGTAGCAACATGGAAATAGCCCCTAAATAATAGGTCCTTGGTATTTAAGATCTTAACTATATACTTAATACTTATAGGGATGATAGACTGATAGATAAAAAATGATATCTATAGCTATCTATTTAATTAGTGTATATTTGTATGTGTTTAGATGAGAGTATGTACATGTGTGTGTATTTATTCAAGAATTCTGGATATTTAGAGTCTACGTTTATTTACTTATTTTTAAGAGAAGCATTAGAGGATTTTAGGGCAATGGAATAGTAATATTTTCTCCTTTTTTTGAGAATTTAATTGGATTTTTGTGAAATGGATAATTTTGAGTCCATATTGATATCAGATATATAACAAGAGGTGTAAACTCACACTGATTCTTGCTGCATGATGTCTTGGCCACAGTGCAGTTCCTAGCAGCATATTGGGAAGCAGGGATGGGTCAAGAAGGGAGTAGGAGAACATAGAACATAGCCTGAATATATATATATATATACATATATATATATATATATTATATACTGACTATATATATATATATATATATATATAGTCACTACATACTGACATACTATCTATCTATCCATATACTGACTATATATATATATGTATGTATATATATATAAACATACATATATATACATACATACACACATATATATACATACATATATATATACATACATATACATATATATATATATACATACATATATATATATAGTATGTAGTGTGAAACACAGGAAATCAGACACCCTTTGAGAGAATACACAAATTTGTGCACAGACATTACCACAGGATCCATATTTATTTTCAAATATGTTTCATATGTAGGCAGATATTTAACCCATTAAATGGATTTTAGAAAGAATTCTTTATCTATGAAGAAAGAAAACACGCCTAAGTATACAAGCAAGTGTCCTGTGACATTTTTTATAAAGAAATTTTTATCTAATGTTGATACTGTCTCCCCAGTCATCATGTTTACCTATGGTAGCCACTCATGTTGCAGATCTAGGCCAAGGGAAGAAATTGTGCTTCAGAAGTTCAATCTTAGTTTACCAACAGGAAAACCTGGGAACCATAAAATGAAGTAGTTTATAGATACTTTATTTTAAGGTCAAATTTTTGTTGATCAATAACAAAATAAAAATATAAATATAGTAGGGTTGATCAGAGCACATGAGTAGGAGATGTGGAACAGAGGTTTTACTACCATGGTTACCAACTTATTATTTTATTTAGTAAAACTGCATTTTATTTTCTACATAAAAAATGAGTACACTCATAACAGCTTTCCTCACTAGGATTCTGTGAGATTAAAAGATGATGCATACATTTTCTGAAAATGCAATATGGATATAATTGAGTATAATTATTAATACATTAAAAAGTACTAGTGCTGATACCTTCAAAGTAGACTCTTACCTGCTTTTTCTGAATTTAGTTTTTCCTTTAAGGAAAAAAAATAAGTTAGATATGAAAGCATACAATTTAATTAATTAAGTTCTGAGAATACACTAGTAAGTTAGTGTACAAATAGAATATAAAATTTAATTAGGAAAGATTGAGGTCTGTAGAATATTTTGTTTCAATAAGAATAATAGTGGTATTAATGTGATATTACAGAAATAGCAATGGACATTGAATAAAAATACCCAGCTAGGTATAAATTCTGTCACTCTGAATTATGAAAAAAATGATGTGAAATAGGAAAAACACTTTGTAAAATGATAAAACATAGTTACTGATATTATATCAATTTTAAAACATTTTTAAGAAATCCATCATAATTAAAATATTGAAGATACTATATTCCTATTTCTCCCCATAAAAATTTTAATTGGATACACAGCACTATAACAAAATTACATATTTATTTTTTCTAATAAATAAATGTAATAATATACATCTAAGACAAATATTCATGTAATGCAATCTATTATCTTTTCTGAGTGAGTAACTGCAGTCTAGACCTTTGTTATAGATCACAAATATGATTTCTATAAAATTAAATTACAATTTTTAAGTATTAAAAAGTTAATAATCTATCATTGGTGTTTTTCGGATTTAAAAAATGAAAATAAAAAATGGCACTAATATGTGCGGTAGGAGCTGTGAGTCCTAGTATGTAGTTTCCCAATGTTGTCCTGTAGTTCTTTATAAAGCTGTTTTTTTTTTTTTACAAAGTTTGACTTTATCTTGGCATTTGTCTTTTTGATATAAAGCATGGAACCTAAGAAAGTAATGAATGAGGCTCAATATTGATGCTAAAAGGTATAATTCATCATTGCCTCAATGACAGGTGATGCAGGATAAAGTCAAAGGACAATGCATACTGCACTGATGTTGAAGATGTTTTCTTATCTTCTATAATTATCTTTAAAAATAGCGTTTGTTTTTTTAATTATCACGGAAGCCAAACTAATTTCTCTAAGACTACACATGAATGAAATACCAATATAAATTTTAGCTGCTTAATCCTTTAATAAGTGAATAAAAATCTCCATGGATTTATGTTTTGAAATAGGCTTATTTCTCCTTCTGTACCTAGGAATTTTGTAGTCATGTTTCTAAATCTTCAACATTTAGCTCATAAATTGTTATTAGTTATCTAAGTATTCTTGTAGCCTATTATAAGCCAAGGATGAAGCAAAATACTTGAAAAAATTAATACATAGGAGCAGGTACAGGGAGTAAACAAGTAAGCAAATCATTTAATATAACACACTAAAAAAGGTGATAGTAATATGACCAAGTTACGATAAGAAAGAAGATTGGAGTTTATACTTCTGACTAGGAGACTTGAAGAACTTATCAGAAAGGTGACATTTGAAGAATTTAAGAAATATTAACTTTATTTATCTTAATGTCAATGAGCTCCCTTTGAGAGTTCTTTAAAGAGCAGGTTGTCAGTGGTAGTATGTGAGAAATGATGGTTTGTATTTTGAATAAAAGAAGACAGATTTAAGAGACATTTTTAGGTTTGAATAACAAGATATATGATTTACTGGATATGGGAAATGAAGCAGAGTGAAGAGTAAAGGAAACTTTGAATAGCTCCATCTTAGGCAAAGTTGATATTATTGAATTGACCAAATTAAAAGTTGGCTTGAAGAAAGTGATAGAGTTTGCCATTGGACATGTGGAATTTTGGATATTTAGGGCATCTAGACAAATATGTCATGGAAGCAGTTGGATACATGAGGTTGGGGCTCAGAAAGAAATGGAATCCAATATGCATTAGCTGATGCAATAACCACTTGTCACATGTGGATTTAAATTAAAAATAAATTAAATAAAACTAGAATTTAGTTTCCTTGATATCATTAACCACAATTCACGTGGTTAGTGACCACATATGGCTAATTATTACTGCATGGGATCACACAGATTATAGAATATTTTCATCATTGCCAATGGTGCAGATGATGTTACCCTACAATATTCATGCAGAGCAACAAGAATTACAAGGAAAGGACAAAACACCCAAGGTAGAATGGTTTATGGAATCCACAGGACAAGATATATTCTAAGAAGGAGGAACAGTTCAAGAGCATATTCTCCATAACCTCACACCATTAAGATGGCTACCATTAAAAACAAAACAAAATAAAAAATACCAAGTAATGACAAGGATGGGGAGAAATTGAAATTCTTGTACACTGTTCGTGAGAATATAAAATGGTGCAACTATTGCAGAAAACTGTATGGCAGTTCCTCAAAAAATTGAAAATAGAATTATCATTTTGATCCACCAATTCCATTTCTGGATATATATCCCATAGAATTGAAAGTGAAGTCTTGAAAACGGATTTCTGCACCTATATTGATAAAAACATTATTCACAATAGCGAAAATGTGGAAACATCCCAAGTGTCATAGATGGATAAATAAATAAGCGAAATGGCATGTATATATACAATGGAATATTGTTCAGCCTTAAAAAGGAAGGAAATTATGATATAGGCTACTTGAGGACATCATGCTAAGTAAATAAACATAAGTGTCACAAAATGACAAATACCATGTGTATATTGTTCTTAAAGTAATCAAAACCAAGGAGAAAGAAAATAGAATGGTGGTTGCTAGGGGCTGAGGTTGGGGTAGGAATGGGGAGTTTTTATTTAATGGGTATAGAGTTTCAGTTTACATGCTGCAAGAGTTATAGAGATGGGTATTGGTCATACATTATGAATGTATTTCGTACCACTGAACTACACACTTAAAAATGGTTGATGGTGAATTCTATTTTATGTGTATTTTACCACAAATTTAAAAAATTCAGAAATAAAAGTGTATTCATCCAATGTACTGGTCATTGGACGACCATTCTGAACTGATGATTTTGGAATTTTAAAATTCTTTTGCTCTTCATTTAAGCCTGATCCTTAGTTTTTTGCTATTATCCATAAAGAGTTCACATGACTTGTTAACCATTTCTTTGATTTACTTTTAATTGATGTAACATCCTGTATTCATTTTATGTCTTTTTAAATATATTTTATTAGCATTTTATTCTTAAATAATATACACTCAATAAATGATGACTGATAACTATATTTTTAAACAAAACAAAACAGGGGCACCTGGGTGGTTCAGTCAGTTAAGTGTCCAACTCTTGGTATTGGCTCAGGTCATGATCTGATGGTTGGTATGTTCAAGCCCCACATTGGGCTCCAGGCTAAGAGTGTGGAGCCTGCTTGGGATTCTCTGTCTGCCCTCTCCCCACTCGCTAAAAAATACATTAAAAAACAACAACAAATCAAAAATAAACAAAGCAAAACACTTTAGCTATGCTGAGAAGGAAAGGACATTTAAAATCAAGTGTCAGTATATACCATTTGGGGAAGCAGAAGAAAGCTGCTATCACATTATTAGATTAATAGTATTTTTCCTCTGGAACCCCAAATGTGCTCTCTCTCTCTCCATCCATATAGAATATTTTATTATATATTTTTTATATTTTTATTATATATGTTATAATATTTTTTAAGCAAATATTTTTAATCAAGTTAATAGTAAGTAGTAAAAGTGCAATTGCGGGAAGAACCCATACTTTACATGTTTAAATTATTTTCCATTGTCTTCACTTGTAAGGTATTGAAGGTAGAACCCACTCTTGAATCTTCTTTCTAGTAATAGAATAAGGTACACATTGTTCTGGAGTGCCACTCCCACTGTACTTATGGTTTATCCAAATGAATTTACAAGCAGTAGGCGGTTTTGTTGTTGGAGGGTCATTGGTCATAGTGTGAAGCCAATGATGCCATTTGAGGGCACCATGCTTCCATCCATATCCCAAACAAAAAATGTGTTTTTGCCACTCAGTTTCAGTAGGATATATAACCCATTTTTGACGGCCAAAAAAACTGCTTGTTGTCTTTATAGCATTGGTTTCCATATTTGTCTTCCCCCACTAATGTACCAAGCCTCATATCATTTGCCCTGAAGAAAATTCGTAGATAGCTGTTCTGCATTCGTAGATAGCTGACCTCCTGCAGCCTGTGTTTCAGGACCTACAAGAACTCTATCTTGTCCCTCTATATTATATTTTTAAAGCTCTGAGTATAAAAAGTAAATCCAGGAAAACAAAAAGTACTTTATACTTGTGGTTCCATAGAAACTAGCAAATGACCTAATTTTGCTTGTGAGTTTCCTCAAGAAATTTATTAGTCATTTCATTGTTTTTCCCACCTAATTTAAGAAAAAAATATTTCTTTATCTTTAATTATTACAGGATATGCAATATTAATATGTTTTTAATATAGGGGTTTTAAAAATATTGTTCTTAAATGTATATACATATCTTCCTTTTCTTATATAATGTCAAAATAGAGATCTTTTATAAAATTATTTGGATATTGCAATATTCCAAAAAGAAAATAGTAGGGATAATATAGTATTTATTCCCATTATTTATGTGGAGAAGGTGTCACAGAGAGATTAAAATTGATGAATAAGGCAGTACTTGTATAAAGCCCGGAAGTCAAGGCTAGTAATTCTTATATAGTTTGTATTCTAACAATGTAGTTATATTTGCCCTTACTTATACTATAAATTTTAACTCAATTTTGTAGTGATATGAGTAAAGGCTGATAGTGGTGTCTTCAATGATGAAAAACATTTAAATAATTTTAATTTTTAACCATTTCAGTTAATATTAGTTACATTTAGAAATGATTAACCAGGATCACTTTGATTAATGGAGTTATATTCTGATCATTTATTTTAAACACATGATTTGTGAAATATGAATCTGCAATTATTTTAAATGTCATTATTGAATTATGGCTGCACCAGGTGTTATGATACTAATATTCTTAAAGCATGGTAGCTGAAAACAAGCCACTAAAACAATCTATTCATTTTGTAACTATAGAATAGAAAGGCAGACTAAAATACAGAATGATTTTATTTCTCTTTAGCTGTCATCCTAAGCTATAGCTTAAAAATTATAGCTTAGTAGCATTGTGTAAAGTAAGAGAAAAAGGAAGAGACCAAATATCTTTTATTCAGTTTCCTGAATTCCAAAGTCATGCTGTATTCATGAGCTAATAGAATTTCTGGTAGAGATCTTTACATGCTTAAAAACCTGGCTATGATTTCTAATCTAAATGAGCAAATCTGAGTGTCTTCCAAGTATCTTTAATATTAATATACTTTTTGGATAAAATATGAGAATATTGTATTGTACTTAACAAAATAAATGCAATGATATTCTTTAATCTTGTTTGTACATTTGAGGTTATTCTGAAGCTATGGATTTAAAGCTCCTGTTTTTATTTTTAAAAATACTTTGAAATTTTTTTCCTGCTATATCAAATTATTGTTACTAGATGCAAGAGGTCTCCATAGGGATCTACACTATGTTTCATGACATGAGCTAAGCCAGAAAATATCCCAAATATGTATTTTCAATACAGAAATTGTATGTTGTAATAAAGACTGTTGGTTGGAGCTACTCAAGGGAGATGATGGGATATTAAAACCAACCTCCTATGCTTTGAAAAGGAAATATTATAGGTGTATATTTTCTTCATAAATGTATAATTAAACTCAATATCTTCATTTACTGAAATTGGAAATGGTGCTGACTATATTTTCTCTTGCCTAGAGAGGTTTGGTTTATTGTTTTTCATTATATAGCACAAATATTATAGTTTCTAAAGGCATGCCTTAAACTATCAGTTTCTCTTTTTTGTTTTTGCTTTTATTACTCAAAAGCAAATTACTACACAATACAAACCTGTCAAAATTTGACTCCCTTTTAAAGGGAGGTTAATCATCAAAGTAGATATTTTGTTACATCATATTGAAAGATAGGCATATTACTGCATATACTTATTACTGCATATTAAGATAAGTAGAGCTGCTGTTACTCTCTAACCATACTTTTTTCTGTCATATGTACGTAAAGACTGATTTTAACATGTATTTATTATGGAGTATAAGTATGCTAGTGATATAAATCAGGATAGGAAGGTCTATGATCACCTATAAATAATATGACAAACTTTAAAGACACAGTCAGCCTACTTCATAAAGTTTTCATATTTGGGGGCACCTGGGTGGCTCAGTTAGTTGAGCATCTGACTTCGGCTCAGGTCATGATCTCACAGTTTGCAGGTTTGAGCCCTGCATCGTGCTCTGTGCTGACAGCTCAGAGCCTGAAGCCTGCTTTGGATTCTGTGTCTCCCTGTCTCTGACCCTCCCCTGCTCATGCTCTGTCTGTCTCTGTCTCTCAACAATAAATAAATGTTAAAGAAAAAAAAGAGAAAGTTTTCATATCTAATTCAGGTAATGGTAGCCTCATCCCATAAAGTAACATTTTTAAAAAATTTTGTATGAGCTAAATATATCCTTCTTATTTCTGGTATCTGTCAATAAGTTGAAAGTGAATTTTAATGTTAATTTATTCATTTGCCCCTCACGAATGAAACAAGAGATTCTTTGTTGTTTCATAACATTTTCAGATAATATCATCCTTGAAATGATGTAGAAGTACAGAGACAAGGGGCAGAGTAGTCAATGGATAACAGATTAACTCTGGATAGGCAGGTCAAATGTCCTTCCAAACACTGCTGTAAATAAAGCCTCTGTATAATGAAAAGATTTAAATACTCCAGGGAATAACCACTTGTTAAAAAAATCAAATGTAGCACAACAAACCAGAAGTATCTGGGCAGTCTTTTGGAGTCTATTACAATGGACTTTGGTCATAATGCTTACATGACTGTAATAAAAGATCCCCTTACACACAGATCACACACATATGCACTCATTATGTGATATGATACAGATTTTCAGTGCCAGTCACCCTCACTGTTTCCCACTTGTCTTCTCTTCCAGGGAAGTCTGAATGTCATCCTGTTTGTTTTTTTGTTGGTTGGTTTTTGAGTTTATTTTTTGTTTTGAGAGAAAGAGAGATAACTGAAAGGGCAGAGAGACAAGGAGAGAGAATCTCAAGCAGGCTTCACAATGTCAGTGCAGAGCCTGATGAGGGGCTCAAAATCACGAATTATAAGATCATGATCTGAGCCAAAACCAAGAGTTGGATGCTTAACTGACTGAGCCACCCAGGCACCCCTGTTTGTTTGTTTGTTTGTTTGTTTGTTTGTTTGTTTGTTTAAATAATCTTTGGACCTGTATATTCTGCTAATGATGAGACACAGAAAATATTTAAAAATTGCAGAGTTTTTTTTTTTTGGCACTTAGTAGTCACCATTTGAATTATGCAATGTCTTTCAGAGTTCATAGTAATTGGTGTTTTAGGATAGAATGAAGTAGTCCATTACATTTTTATGATACCAAATTGATTTTAGGAAATGAGTGAGACTTAAATTTGTATAATTCAAACAAATTTTTATTTGAAAGGCAAACAAAATTTTTGTTTGTAATAGAAAAACCATTTATTTAAAATTAATTATGATTTATTTACTAATATGTCTATTTAATTTTTAAAATTAAGGTTTAGGAATTAGTTATATTTATAATTACAGTGTTCTTGACCATTTGCAGAGGCTCAAATAGTAATATTTCTGCTCTCTAAAATAAAACAATAATGAAAAATCAGCATTATGATCCCTAGTGGTCAAGAAAAATAATTATGATCCTTATAGTTACTGACTTTTAAGAAAACTAGGAAGAATATAATCCCATTTTAGAGATATTTCCTTCAAAAGTTAAAAAAAGTACATATCAGGATGGTTTTGTTTGCCATTAATAAGGACCTGCATGCAAACTTGTTCAATAAGAATAAAATCATTCTATTTTTCTCATCCAACTGAAAGTTCTAGAAAAGGCATGCTTCAGGAGTAGCTCAAACATAACCCTTGATCCACTTATCTATTATCCTCTTGGTTGTACCCTTTTCTCTGTTGAGCTTTCCACAAGTAGGAGAAAAATGCGACCAGCAGTTCCTGGAATCATAGCTATACGTAATTCTGTCAAAGCAAGAGAGGATCTCTTTTCTGGTGAATTTCTCAGAAGAGTGAAGATGCTGATTTCTAGAAAGCCACAGCCAAATGGAGCCTCTTCTTATTACTCAGAACTGGTGTCATGCTTATTTTGAATTATTTCTTGTGACCACAGAAATAACAGTGCTGATTGGGTTAGGCCTAGTTGACATACACTAATCACTATGGAAAAGAAATTGAAGTTTTTAATTTTTTTTTTCAACGTTTATTTGCTTTTGGGACAGAGAGAGACAGAGCATGAACGGGGGAGGGGCAGAGATAGAGGGAGACACAGAATCGGAAGCAGGCTCCAGGCTCTGAGCCATCAGCCCAGAGCCTGACGCGGGGCTCGAACTCACAGACTGCGAGATCGTGACCTGGCTGAAGTCGGACGCTTAACTGACTGCGCCACCCAGGCGCCCCGAAGTTGAAGTTTTTAAAACCCTGGTTTGGAAGAATGAGAGTAAGGAAGATCAGGTGATTAGGGTTCATCGTATCTTCTTTAATTAATAATCTTGGCTAATTCAGACTAGTGAAAACCCAGTTGGAGGAGGGTATGAAGACATATGGATATGTCAGAATGAAAACAATAACTGACTGGGAACACAGGACCAAGTAGTAAATGTATGAACAAGAGACTGATGAGAGTCTTAGAAAGTAGAATTATTTCAGAGTAGAAAAACTAATTTTTATATTAGATGACTTGGGGAAATAATTTATTGTTTTTTTTTTTTTAAATAAAACGGGCTTTATTGAATCTCTCTAAGTGGTATATTTTATTTCAGTCAACTATTTGAAAAGAGAGTTGCAGTATTTGTTCAGAAGAATGAAGGTATATTTGACTTTGAGGAATAAGTAGTAAAGATCTATGTTAGCTGGGTTTTAAGTTTTAGAATAGTAATACAATTTTGATTGGTAATGAAGGAAAGCTGATTTGCCTCTTCCTCATCCACATTGGTAGGTATAAATGTAGTTTGTTTATTTTTATTACTGTAAAACTTTTTATTGCATAAATACCAAAGTTTATCTACTGCTCCACTTTTGATGTGTATTTGGCTTGTTTCCAGCAACAATTAAGAATATTTTTGTACAAGTCTCCTTGTATATGAATTTCTCTAAGATATATACTGAGAAATGGAATTACTGGGTTATAGGGTATGAATATATTTAAACCTAAAGGTAATGCTAAGTCACCAGGATAATTGACTGCAAGTCCCCCAAAGACCACCAGAAGAGTTTACTGATTAAGCAAAAGTTATTATACTGACCTCACAAAGAGAGGACAATACTGACTGAATCGTAGTAGTATTTTAGGAGGGAGTATCCTGCAGGAAATATTTATAGAAGATTTGAGTGTCTGGACTTAAGTTTTAAGGTGAGTGTTTTAGTTCAGAGAAATAACTGTTAATGGGAAAAATTAATGACAATAGGAGTTGGTGTACGTGATAAAGGGAAGACTGATAAATGAGCTATTTTTCCAAGTGAGCAAATTATTGCCCAGGGAAGTGAGGTGTTTGCAAAGAAGAGTAAGTTATTCATCTGGATATATTGGTTTGTAGAAATTTCTTGATACAAACAGTGAAGTTATTTATTAGTTTAAAGCTTTATTATCATAAGCTAATTTTTTCTGGTATAAGTGGTTATGCTGACACATAGTTTTCAGTGCTGATAGTTAAGCTAAGTGGACTCATGTAGTCTTGATTCTTGGAGCCATGTGTGACAATTCTCTTTAATCCTATGTCAAACTTGATAGTTTTTTCATTTTTGCTAATCTGATATGTGCAAATACTGTCTAATTGTAGTTTAAATTATGTGCCTTTCTCTGATTGCTAATGAAATCAAATGGTTTCACATATTGGCAGTTTGGGTTTTCTAGATGTTTGTTTGTATGTATGTATGTATTCTAAGTGCCTCTTAAAATCATTGCCAAGTTAAAAAAAATATTGGATAGTTCATCTTTTTTAGTGACTCATAGGAGATTTGTTTATTCTGGCCATGAACTTGTTATAAGTTACATGTGTTGGAAATATCTTCTCCCAGGTTTTGACTTTTATTTCCACTCTTTTTATTGTATCTTTTACTGAGCAGTTATTCATTTCAGTGTAATGCAGTTTAGTAATTTCTTTCTTTATGTTTAGTGTTTTCAGAGTTTTAAGAAATTCTTCCATGTCCTGAGATAATACTTTTATAATTTTTCCTTTAACATTTACATATTTAATCTACCATGATAATGATTATGATGATGATGATGATAATGATGATTGTGATGATTTAGTTAGGGGTGTAATTTCTAATTTTCTGCCTAATTTAGTGATAATTCCATCCTTCCCTGATGATAAATAATTAAACTAACATATATAAACTTTCCGTGTATGTAAAGATTAGTTTCTGGTCTCTCAATTCTATTCTTCAGTCTATTTGTCCGTTAGTGTACAAACACAACACTGTTTTAGCATTATGTCTTTATCTTCTTTTTTTCCCCCCACTGGGTGGTAGCCTTATGTCTTTAAAACAGGATGTCCTATTTGGTAGTTCATGGTTCCTACTTAATTCTTCTGTGAGAATATCTTGACTGTTCTTGCCCTCTTTTTCTTCCATATAAATGTGAAAATTAACTTGTTTGATTCTACAAAAAACTTATAGGAATACCAATTGGAAATGAAGGCACTATACACTTTTTAAATAAGTATTTCTTGATCGAAAATGATTGATTGTTCTCAAAAGTTTATTCTATTACTATCATCAAAGGTAGTAACGGCAATGGCAAGGTAAATAACTGAGTGTCCTAGTTTACAGCTCTATAGTGGTAAAAGTATCCTTAAAAGTCATCCTTTGAATAACTCACTTTATATGTAATTAACTGCTATCCATAGAAGTGAAGATCAATATTACAGCATGTATGTAGCTGACATAGGACTCAGGCTACGCTCCGATCTCATTCATTCTTATAAAACATATTTACTCAACATCTCTATGTGTTCAGGGATATAACAATGAACAATGCAAGAAAGTGTACTTGCCTTGTATTTCACTGTATCATACTACTTTACTTGCACAAACTCAAAAAAGCCATCAGTAAAATCTTTATTAAACACATTCTAGTGGCTGGACACTGTTTTAGTGGTAAAGTATATAGCAATAAACAAAAAAGGAATGATTATCATCCTCAAGGTCCAAGAGTGTATGGCAGACAGATATCATAAAAGTATAGGTATCAATACAAACTATATTAAGGTTCTGAGACAAAGTATAAAGTACTGTTAGAATTTATATAAGGGCTGTGGGGAACACTGACTTAGTCTGGAGTATCTGGGAAAATTTTCCTGAAAGAGTAATTTCAGAGTTTGAAAAAGAAAAAGAGTCAAGTAGAGAAATCTGCATTACTAACATATCTGATATGTGGGAGCCCAGCTTACCCTAGGAAATGAAAAGAGACTATACCACTGGAAACCAGAGAATAAAAGCAATGATGACATAAATAGGTTAGTTGATAAAATAAGACCTCATGATGTATCTTATTGTTTATAAAAGAAAGGAAATTCCCAATATAATATAAGAAGCATTCCAAGACCAATAAAATGGGAAATTTAAAGACAAATACTTACATTTTTTACAACAGGTAATGATGGTTGATTCTGTTGATTTTCACTTGGCGGTAAATAGCATTCTGAGTAGTATCTGGTTCAATGGTCTGACAATAATTAAATAAAGAAAATAGGACAAGGATGTGGGGAAATGGGATCCACTGTAAAATAATTAATAGTTCAATATGTAGAACCTTAAACTACAAGTCTAGTTTAAAATTAATTTATGTGGGGGCGCCTGGGTGGCTCAGTCAGTTGAGCGTCTGACTTCAGCTCAGGTCACCATCTCACGGTTCGTGAGTTCGAGCCCCACGTCAGGCTGTGTGCAGACAGCTCGGGGCCTGGAGCCTGTTTCAGATTCTGTGTCTCCCTCTCTCTCTGCTCCTCCCCTGCTCACACTCTGTCTCTCTCTCAAAAATAAATAAAGATTAAAAAAAATAAAATTAATTTATGTGTAATTATAAATTATCTGTTTAAATCTTCATCTTTTTCCTTTTTCAACTTTGTTTTAGTTCATTATAAATTTTTTATATTTCAAATCTCTAAAATGATACTTTTTGCCATATACTGAACTTGGACATTTATAGACTTTAAAAATATGTTGGTATATTTAAAAGTAAATGACTTCATTTCTAAATACTTTAGAATTGATATTTTAAAAATAAAACCATAGGGGCATCTTGGTGGCTCAGTCAGTTGAGTGTCCAACTTCAGCTCAGGTCATGATTTCAGGGTTTGTGAGTTTGAGCACCATGTCAGGCTCTGTGCTAACAGCTCAATACCTGGAGCCTGCCTCAGATTCTGTCTCTCCCTGTCTCTCTGCCCCTCCCCCACTCATGCTCGCTCTCTCTCTCTCTCTCTCTCTCTCTCTCTCTCTTTCTCTCTCTTTCTCTCTCTCTCTCTTTCAAAAATAAACATTATAAAATGAATAAATAAAAAAATAAAAATGTATTCCTAAATACTCAAAATAATTTCACATTTAACAGAATTACTAATAATCCCGTATTAGCTAATATCTATTTCTTATTCAAACTTTCCTAATTGTTTTCTTTACACCCTACCTAGTTTGTCTAAACCTGGAATCAATTTGGGACTACACACTGCATTTGGTTAAGCATCTTTATGTAGACAAGTTATTGTGGGTTTTGTTGGTTTGTTTTTCCCCCACAACACTAATCTGGTGAAGAGAATAGGCCAATTGTCCTGTCAATAGTTTTATCTTCTCTTTTAGCATATTCCTCTATCCCCTGAATATTCTGTGAACTGGAAGCTAAATTTCAGGGCCTGATCAAAGGCTATTAAACTTTTCTGACTAGAGTACAACATGGATGATATATACATCATATTGCATTCCTTCAAAGACACTTCTTACCTAGTTGAAATATTGTCAGTAAAACTAAGATTGATCATTTGATGGAGGTAATGACATTCTGATCTCTTCATTGTGCAGTTATGCTTTCTCTTGGTACCAGAAAATTATATCCATGGTGTTAGTTTAGTACACTCAAGTATTCAATTCCCTATTATAAAATAGTCAGAAAAGATGAGGTTACACTCTAGTAACAAAGATTCCAAAATCTTGTGGCTGAAAATATCAAAAAAAAATATTCCTTATTCATTCAAAGCCTGCAACTTTTCACTGTATCATTACCCAGAATTACATATGCATATCAATACACTCTTATAATCACCAAGGCAGGTAAAGAGTGACATGGACAAATATGGAATGACTTTTAAATGTTTCTGCCCATAAGTAACACATGTAGCTTCCATTCATATATCATTAACTAAAGCAAGTTACATGACTGTGCCTAACTTCAAGGAGACTGGGAAAGGTATGACTACCAGGCATCCTAACAGAGAAGAAACAGAAATGGTGGTTATCAGCACAAATCACATCCATTAACCATTTACCTAGTAGTTTTAATGATAATTGATGATTCTTGCCTGATTCACTAGTTTTACTAAAGATTGTAGGATGATAATTTTCTAATTTTAAGTTTTGTTCTGCATTTATTAGCAGATATTCTTTTTTTTATTTTTTTTCAACGTTTATTTATTTTTGGGACAGAGAGAGACAGAGCATGAACGGGGGAGGAGCAGAGAGAGGGGGAGACAGAATCGGAAACAGGCTCCAGGCTCTGAGCCATCAGCCCAGAGCCTGACGCAGGGCTCGAACTCACGGACCGCGAGATCATGACCTGGCTGAAGTCGGACGCTTAACCGACTGTGCCACCCAGGCGCCCCTATTAGCAGATATTCTTAAATAAAGGAAAACTATTTGGTTAACAGTGAAAAATAGTTTCTATTAAAAGTCAGATTACATGTTTAATTTTCTCTAATGATAATTTTCATGGAGTTGGTGTAATAGCTGCCTCAAATGGTAATAATAAATGTTTTTGGTGTTTTCCTTTTGCAGTATTTTTATTTATTAAATCAATTTTTATACAATCAATGATCTCTATCAATTAAAATCATTTGTGTTAGATGCTCAGATTGTCACAACTTTTGTAAGAAAGAACTCCTTCAAGTTTCATCCTAAGATTTTCTGACATGGCCACATCAATCTTTGACAGTTTCCTTGCTTTTTGGCATAAGATTTTTGAGACTTGCTTTTTACTATCCCTGCCCAAGATTTATAATCAGCCATTTCTCCAACAATCTTTAGTTTCCTTTAATGGAGAATGGTAGAAGGGGGTAATATCTGGCCACTGAAGGTGCTCATGATGATGGGGTGATATTACTTTTAGAATTTAAATTGGGAGAATTAGAAAATAATATACCTTAAAAATTATATAGTCAGCTTGATTTAATCATCACATTTAACTTTTTTTATATCTTTTTTTACACTCAAAATTGTGAATTCATGGCAACATTATTATAATTACTTCTAAAACTTTTTTACTTCTAAAATTCTTAATCATGAAAGCCTACATTTACATTCTAAAAATAGGCTCTATAGCACAGTAATAACTTCAGATAGTCTTGTGAAAGATGGAAAGAGAATCTAGAGTCAATTAGTTTTCTGAAAAGTCTGCATATCATATACACATTATTAGTCACAAAGCATATTATTAAACCAGAGACTGAAATGCTGCCATTTAGGGTACCTTGTTGACTCAGTTAGTTAAATGTTCCACTCTTGATTTCGGCTCATGTCATGATTTCATGGTTATGAGATCAAGCCCTGTGTAGAGCTCAGGGCTGGGCATGCACCCTGCTTGGGATTCTTTCTCTCCCTCTCTCCTTCTGCCTCTCCCCTGCTCATGTACTCTCTCTCTCTCTCTCTCTCTGTCTCTCTCTCTCTCTCTCTCTCTTAAATAAGTAAAAAAAAAAGTACCTAAAAGCTGTAACTTAAAAATGCCCACTAAGTCAGAGAAAGACAGATATCATATGTTTTCACTCATACGTGGAACTTGAGAAACTTAACAGAAGATCATAGGGAAAGAAAAGGGGAAAAATAGTTTCAAACAGAGAGGCAAACCATAAGAGGCTCTTAAATACAAAGAACAAACTGAAGTTTGATGGAGGGGGTTGGAACAGGAGAGAGGGGAAAATGGGTGATGGGCATTGAGAAGGACACTTGTTTGGATGAGCACTGGGTGTTGTACATAAACGATGAATCATAGGAATCTACCCCTGAAGCCAAGAGCACACTGTATAGGCTGTATATTAGCTAACTTGACAGTAAATTATATTTTTAAAAAAATGCCTGCTAAAAAAAAAGGAGAGGGGACACCTGAGTGGCTCAGTCAGTTGAGCATCTGACTCTTGATTTCAGCTCAGGTCATGATCACAGGGTTGTGGGTTTGAGCTCTGTGCTGAGCATGGACACTGCTCAGGATTCTCTCCCACTCTCTCTCCCTCTGCCTCTTTCCCACACTTGTGTTCTATCTCTCTTTCCAAAAAAACAAAAACAAATGCCTGCTTAAATTTGTTTAGACCAGTATTTTCAAAATAGAAGTAGTTTTTCATGGCTAATATTTTGGGAAATACTAGTGTAAAGTAAGTTTTAAGGATAAGGGCTGTTGTTCACAATTCAGTCTATACACAGAGTTAAGATGTCTCAAATGTCTTAGAAACACATTAAAAAATGAAATCCTTCTACCTTAGTGGCTTCCAGAAACTGTTTCTATTCCAGAAAATAAAAACAACAAAAATTCTATTCGATTGAATAAGCTAATATAAAATAAAGCTTTCTGAATTCTGCAGTGAAAGGACATTATAAGTAGATGTTAATATCATTTTCTATGTCTTTGAATAGATTTTCTTTAAAAAACACAGCTGAAAGTAAATTATTTGTAATTTTATCTATAGGAAAATTCTTGCAGTGTAATAAAATTTTAATCTATAGTTACAGATTAATCATATATGAAATACTAGTTTCCTGTATGCCAGTTGATGTGTGATTCTGTTCTCTTATTAAAGAGATATTCTGAAGGGTGTAAATATAGTTGTATATATAAACACACACCTTCATATACAATGAAACTTATACTTCCACTTAGAATTTCCACAAAGGAAATATGATATACATTTGTATCACACATTTTAAATATTAACCATAAAAAGCTATAATAATTACATTATACATATTTTTATATTCTATAAAAGTTTATAAAAATGCTAATTATTTACTTCTGTAAAATTTTCATTAAAAATCTTCAGGGATGCCTGGATAGCTCAGTCAGTTAGGCATCCGACTCTTGAGTTTGGCTTAGGTCATCTCATGGTTCGTGGGTTTGAGCCCCAAATCAGGTTCTATGCTGATGGCACAGAGCTTGCTTGAGACTCTGTCTCCCTCTCTCTCTGCCCCTCACCTGCTCTCTCTCTCTGTCTCTCAACAATAAATAAAAAACATTAAAAATTTTAAAAAAACATCTTCAAAATTTGGGGTGCCTAGGTGTCAGTCAGTTGAGTGTCTGACTCTTGATTTCAGCTCAGGTCATGACCCCAGGGTCGTGGGATCAAGCCCTGCACCAGGCTCTGCATTGAGCATTGAATCTGTTTGGTTTTATCTCTCCCTCTGCCCCTCTGCCCGACTACGCTGTCTCTCATTCTAAAAAAAAATCCTCAAAATGTATGTTGATGTGTTTTTTACTTTAAGGCAATTGACATGTAAGATTTTTTAGAATATGAATATGTATTTTGCATACAAATTATTGGAAATTCAAAATGCAAACCCACATATATGTTATCATTAAATGTGATATGGCATGTGTACTCTGAAAATTTTTTCTCAATATCTGACATGTATGACATAAGGGGAAGGAAATACCTTTCTTTAGAGTATCATTTAAACTCTCATATAATAAACTTTATGGATAAATACAGAAAGTTTATTAATTTCATTTGTTGCTTGAGTTCTTCATTAAGATGTAGATGTCTATAACTTTCTTTTGGACCATAACTATTATATTCAGATTATTTTCCCACTATTTTGTCTTAATGTCAATTAAATTCATTTTGCATCTTTGATTACAGAATTTCATGTTAAAATTTTCAAAAGATTCTCTTAGAAAGAAGAAAGGTTTGTGAGGATTAAGATCTGACAGGAACTTTTGGTTGGTATGTTTGCTATGAAAGAAGTAACATAGAAGAAATCACAGTTCACTGGGAAGCACAGTGGTTCTAAGTAATGTTTGTGAAGTGCTTTGCACCTGGAGCCCTGTATAGATTTAAGAACTATCTAAGTAAGGTGAGCCTTAGCAGCACTTAGATTACTGTACACAGAGGACTTCTTTGACAGTTACTGTGGAGTCATGGCAGAAAGAATGTCTCTAGGCAGCTGCTCTCATTTCTTGTGCTTATTACAGCACTGTATTTATTTTCTTTGAATATCCCTTAGAGCAATCAGAAACAAAGCAATTAGTTTACAATGTTGATTTGGTCTAGAACTGGTGTACCCACAGTAGAGTTTTGTTACAACATTCAGCACAAGGTGGTGAACACTAAAGCCATGTTTTATCTTTCCACTCTTTCTCATATTGGGTTGTCATACCCCATTTCACATGACTGGAGATTTAGCATATTTGCTTTAGATACTTTACTGAGAGATCAGAATTAAAGCATGGGCACAAAATAACTACACACATTTCTAGTAGGTTCCATTTATCTTTCCTTCATTGTGCTATGACTAGAAAATGGTGACAGTTTCTCTCATTTCAATATTTTCCTAGTTATTCTCATTTCTAAGAAATGGGCAAAAAAAAAGCAGATAGCAGGATTCTTTCAGGAGGAATTATTAGATAAATAAATTGGATAGTGTATTTAGAAGTTCATGGCATGAGTGTGCTTGATATGTAAAAACTATTTTTACAAACTGGATATTATCAGAATCTAAATTACACAGCTGAGTGAGTTTGGAGCCATAGTACACTTCATGGCAAGAGTGCAAATTCAGATTATTTTATTTTCCTTACTTTCTTCTGTACTTTAATTATTATTGAATTATTAAAAAAATACCTTGCTTTTGAATATGTGCCAATGTCACATTCATTTTAGACTTTTATACTGTGCCACCAAGTGCTTTCAAAGTATTTACTTCAACTGACTACTCTTTTAATTTTACTCCTGAATATCTAGTCCAATCCATATGTACTCCAGAGAACTTTCCTTAGATCCAAACACTTTTTATTTCAAAAACATCATTACTAAGTCTCACTGTATCTCATGAAAGCAGTACAGCTTAAAAAAACACATTATTTTCTCTTTATGAATTCCAATTCCTAAAATAATAAAGTTAAGCTTTATTTTTCCAATAATAAAAATCAAATACTTTGCCCAGGGTCACTTGTCTTCTCTCTTCATATATTCAGTTGTCCCTTTTGGAAATTAGTTACAACTATTTAATTCAGGAATAAAAAACATTAAGTGTTTTTAATGCTAATGAATACATCTGTCCTGCCAAAGTCAGTTGCTATTGGCTACAGAGCTAATTCTTTTGGCAGAAGCTTGAGTCTTATTGTTTGCATATAATTAGTTAGTTGGATGCCTGTGAGAACAAGATAATTTCAAAAAAAAAAAATCTGCAAATGGGCCACAACTGTAGATATGGCATCAGCAATTTATTTTAGCCTTTTAACTCACTATATTCTGTCCTCCAACTTCAGTATCATCATCTCTTCAATCCAAGACTTCATGTTATTCTTTATAATTAAAATCTATGAAATGAATAAAAGAAAGAAAACATATGACATATTCTAGTTACTCATATTTCAGAGGAAGTTCCATAATCCAAACCTCCACTGGTTTTTTGAGAGATCTACAGTGAAGAAATATTCTTCCCTGAAACTTCCATATCTTGCAAGCTCTCAACTGTCCTTTTAGTGGCCCTGAATAAATTGCTGGTATATATATTAGTCTGCTCAGGCTTTCATTTATATGTGGAATGTCAAAAATGAAACAAATAATAAAACCAAAAGCAGAAACACTTATAAATACAGAGAACAAACGATGGTTATCAGAGAGTAGGGGGTTTGGGGGATATGGGCATAACGGGTGAAGGGGAGTGGGACATACAGGCTTCCAGTTATGGAATGTGTGAGTCACAGGGATGAAAGATACAGCACAGGGAATATAGTCAACGGCATTGTAATAGCATTGTATGGTGACAGATGGTGCACTTGTGATGAGCATAGCATAACATATAGATTTGTGAAATCACTATACTGTAACCTGAAACTAACGTAACATTGTATGCCAACTATGCCTCAGCAAATATATATGCCAAAATTGAGAAAAAGATTACTTAAATATTAACAATGTTTATCTCTGAATGTGAGACTACTTGCAAAATATTTTTTTTCCTTTTCCACATTCTCTTAAAATGATCATTTGCTGCTTTTATAACACCAAATAAATAATACATTGTATTTTTTTTAAAAAACTCCACAAACTGGGTGGCTTAAACCACAGATATTTTCTTATAGTTTTGGAGGCTGAGAAGTCCAAAGATCAAGATTAGTTTCTGGCTAGAGCTCTTCCCTTGGATGACATAAGGCTCCCTCTTTACCGTGTGCTCACATAGACTTTCCTATGTACATGCACAGAGAGAAAGGAAGCAAGTGAGCTCTCTTGTGTCTCTTCCTCCTCTTTTATCTTGAGATATAATTGGTATAACATAGTATTAGTTTCAGGTATACAATGTAGTGATTTGATATTTGCATATATGGTAAAACCTTGGTTTGTGATCATAATTCATTCTCGAAACATGCTTGTAATCCAAAGCACTTGTATCTCAAAATGAATTTAAGAACCATTGGCTCAGTTGTGAACATGTGGTGTTTGGCATCACATACTAGTTGTTTTGCAATACACTGCTCATTTATCAGTTAACATTTATTAGAAATGTTTGCTAGTCTTGTGGTACTCTCAATTCAAGGTTTTACTATATTGCAAAGTGATCACCACAGGTTACCTCATTAACGTCCACCACTATGCATAGTTACCAAGTTTTTTCCTTGTGTTGAGAACTTTCAAGATCTATTGTCCTAACTATTTTCAAGTAAGTAATTCAATGTTATTAACTATAGTCAACATGCTGTACATTATATCCCCATGGTTTAATTCATTTTATAACTAAAAATGTGTACATTTTGACTCCTTTCTCTCATTTCACTCACTGTCCACTCCCTACTTCAAGCAACCATCAGTCTGTTCTCTATATTCATGAGCTCGTGTGTGTATGAATGTGTATATGTTTGTTTTTTGTTGTTTTTTTTTGTTTTAGATTCCACATATAAGTGAGATCATACAGTTTTTATGTTTTTCTGTCTGACTTATTTCACTTAGCATAATGCCCTCAAGGTCCATCCATGGTATTGCAAAGGGAAAGAGTTCATTTTTTTTAATTGTTGAAATGTTCCACTGTATGTGTATATTTAGCACATCTTCTTTATCCATTCATCCACTGATAATGTAGGTTGATTCGATTTCATGGTTATGGTAATTAATGCTACTGTGCACATGGGGATGCAAAAGTCTTTTTCAATTAGTGTTTTCATTTTGGGGGGATAAATATCCAGAAATGTACCATTAGTAGTTCTATTTTTAATTTTTTGAGGAAATACCATACTAGTTTCAACAGTGGCTGCACTAATTTATATTCCCACTAACAGTGCACAAAAGTTCCCTTTTTTACACGTCATTGCCAACACGTGTTATTTCTTGTCTTTTTGGTAACAGCCATTCTAACAGGTGTGAGGTGATATCTCATTGTGGTTTTGATTTGCATTTCCTCAATGATTAGTGATCTTAAGCACCTTTTTATGTACCTGTTGTCCATTTGAATGTCCTTGGGAAAATGTTTATTCATATCCATTGCCCATTTTTAATTGGATTGTTGGTTTGTTTTTGTTTTTGTTTTTGCTATTGAGTTGTATGAGTTCTTCATATATTTTGAGTATTAACTTCTTATCAGATACATGATTTGCAAATATTTCCCCCCATTCAGTAGGTTGCCTTTTCATTTTGTTGATGGTCTGATGTCTTTTCTTATAAGAACATTAATTCTGGGGCACCTGGGCGGCTGAGTGTGTTAAATGTCTGATTCTTGGTTTCAGCTCTGGTCGTGGTCTCACAGTTTGTGAATTCGAGCCCCGTATCAGACTCTGTGCTGATGGTGTGGAGCCTGCTTAGGATTCTCTCTCCCTCTCTCTCTGTCCCTTCCTGGCCCTCTCTTTCTCCCTCTCAAAATAAGTAAATAAATATAAAAAAATTAATAAAAAAACCACTAATTCTAATTATGGCCATGAGTTGATGACTTCATTAACCTGAACTACTTCTTTAGAGGCCCCATAATCAAATGCTGGCTGTGAGGTTAAAGTTTCAACATATGAACTGAGGAGAAACATGACCATTCAGTCTTTAATGGTGTGTTTACCACCTAATTCTAGCAATTCGAAGGAGGTCTACTATTCCTATCAGCACATGAGGTTTAAATATTTAAGTCCAAGGATAAAAATTAAAGTTTCTCAATGTAAAATGATACAGCTACTTTGAAAAGGAGTTTGGTAATTTCTTAAAAATTTCTTAAACATAAGTTTACTTTATGACCCATTAATTCCACTACTAAAAAATGAAAACTATACCTACATAAGTATATGAACATAAATGATTATAGCAACATTATTCAGAATAGCTCCACACTATAAGCAACTAAAATTTCCATCAATTTGGAAAATGGATAAATAAAATGTGGTATATCCATACACATAAATACTGTTCAGTATAAAAAGAATGAAATGCTGATATATGCTTCAACATGGATGAACCTCAAAACCCTCATATGCAAAAGGCTACATATTGCATGATTGTATTTATAGGAAATGTTCAGAAAATACAAATTTATAGAGAAATAAGTTAGTGGTTGCCTAAGGTGATGGGTAGGAACAGTACTGATTGCAAATGAGACTCCAAGGCATTAAGAGGGGATTATAGAAATACAAAGCAGGATTATGGAGATAGATTCACAACCCTATAAATTTACTTAAAATCATGGATTTGTATATTGCAGTGGGTGAATTTTATGCTATGCAAATTACACCTCGATAAAGCTGTTAAAAAATTAAGGTCCTGTTATATAAAATACATGTCTCTGTATCACTTCAGTACACTCAAGTCAAATTCTTGCTAGTTTTCAATAAGATAGCTTCCTATTACCCCCTGAAATGAGCTTTGATTTCTATCTCTAACTGCTTTCACAGAAGAATTTCCATCTCTAAATATTACTTTACTCTAGAGGACTTAAATTTCTTAGTGTTTCTTTATATGAAATATTTTTCTCTTCTCTTATCAAATATCTTTAACATCCAGGTCACCTGACAGTTACACTATAACATGGAACATTTATAAGAAAATGGGTACTACAACATGGTATAGATCAAAATTCATGGGCTATTGGAATAAGACAATCCTGGCTTTACTTCATGTTAGCTGAGTGACCCTATCTAGGTTACTTAACTTCTCTGAGTTAATTTCCTCATCTCTAAAATATGCATGGTATTGACAGGATTGTTGAGAATACAAATGAAAAATTAGTGGTAGAGGTTTTTACTGCAATGTCTGTGGCATTGCTTATATAGCCTCTGAGTATTAGATATGTTCTCTTTCATTCCTGGAAAATGTTTCTTTAATATATTTTTCAATTTATACATGTCACTAATTTAAAATTACACTTAGTTTAATAGGATCTGTCTCCATTATTGAAGAAAATTATTGAATCAGTGAGAAAGTATGGTGACACAAGAAAACATGTTATTTTGAGTATAATGAGCTCATCAAAATAACTTTCAAGGGCATTGTAAGAAGGCAGCTCATGTCAAATATTTGTTGTATGATTTAAGTTTTTTTATTCAATGTTATGGGTTTGAACAAACCTATAACATTTAATGATTAATGATGTAATCTACTAACATGAACCTTTGTGAGAAGTGAGGTGGGTTTCACTCCTAATTCATTTTAGAGAGGTTCTTATCACAGCTAATCCAGAGGAAAAGAAAGTCCAGGGGAATCCTATTATTTAAAGATAGAACAGCAGCAGTCACTTGAGATTTATAGAAACATCACAGCAGAAGTACGGATCTAAATGTTAAGAGTTTGTATAAGTCTTTCACTACAACTCACTAGACTATTTTCAAATATGAATATGTTTTAATCCCTTCAGTAGTGGGAGACTAAGCTTGCCATGATGCATATTTTTTAAATGTTTCCAGTCCATTTCTTAGCATTCCGCTAAAGCTCTATAATATGTTCAAGTTCTAGTTTATCACAGTCTTAACTTTGTATCAATATTAAATATGAATCCTTCAGCAAGTTAAGGTTCATATGATTGCATAACAAATGTCTGCAATATATTTCTTATTCAACAGATTTTAAATGCCTTGTGCAAAGCAAAGCAAGAAAACAAAAATAAAAGAGAAGCTTGCTCTTGAGAAGTAAAACTTTTTTCTGAGTTTTGACAGTCATGCTTTCTCATGACACAAAAGCCTTATTACTATCAAAGTTCATGGTTTATGAACAGAAACCATGTGATGAAACACTGTACCTCAAATTTCAATGTACTAGCTGTGTGTCTTTTTTTATTCTAACAATCTAATAAAACAAAAATAGTTATATAACTGCTCTTGTGCCTAAGAGCATTTTGAAAGAGTTAATTAATTTTAATGAGTTCCCACTATCATTAACAGGAAAGCCTAGATTCTTTAATATTCCTTTTTTCAAACATCAACATGGCCTTTAATTATTTATGTGGGGAGGCAGTAAGGAAAAAGCCAAGTCCAGGATGGATGAAATGTTTAAAACATTGTTCTTTATTTTTCAAATGAGCTTAAATTGAGGAAGATGTTTAAAATTTGTTGACAGCAATGTAACCCCAGCACACCCAGACACAAACCCCATATGGGAGTTTTGGACTTCACAGATGAAACAAACTGCTAAAATGTGCCATAAAAATAATATATTACTGCTCATATTTTTTAATGTTTGAAATGAAAAAAAAATTATCTCCAGACCATGGCTCTATATGTGATTGGAAAGATATGATATGTATGAGATATATATGTATATATATATACACACATAGAGATATATATGTGTATATATATATATATACACACACACACACATATATAGAGATATATATGTATATATATATATACACATATAGAGAGATATATATGTGTATATATATATATACATACACACATATATATGACTTTTTATGGTGTTATGCACTTAAAAATATGAGTATTTTTTATTCCTGGAATATGTGTCAGCAGTAGATACATGAAAAATATTTTTGCCATGGAATTTTAGAGTTGTGATCTTAGCTCAAGGGGACATGGAGAATTATAGTCTTGTATCAAGTATCATAATCATTAGTATCAAAACTTGTGAGGAAGCTGATAGTCAAACTCATGCCATTCTCGCTACTGGGAAACAGAAGAAAAAGTCAAAGAAGGGAATAAAAAGGTATTTGATTGAAAGAAAGCCATCATTTTAATTTATGATCCTAGTTGTCAGTATTTCATTGGATCATGCATCCCTAAATGTCTTAGTTAACTGGAGTTAGCCAAATAGTGCTAAACTATTATAATATTTTTGTGTGTTTCTTGCTAAATAGCGAAGAACACGTATGCTATTATAGTCTTGGATTGCATGGTATGTTCTTTGTGATTACTGAAAGTGTTTTTGAAAATCACTGGAAAATCACTTCTAAAAATCATGGAAACATTCATCGACAAGAGATTTCTTCTCACTCCAACAATATGTAACAATACTTCAGATTTTAGTATTATGAAACAAAGGGCACTGCAGTTTTTTTTTGTTTTTGTTTTTGTTTGTTTGTTTTTAAGGAGGTCCTTTTAAAGCACTTCACAGTGTAAGATCAGGTTTCCATATTGCTTTAGACTACCATTATTTTCCTATTTTCTATTTTCAAGTTTTAGCTTATGCCTGCTATAGATGCTGGAATTTACTGTTGGTTCCCTGTGGAAGGAAAATTAATATGAAAAGGAAAGCAAATAATGTGTTTTGTGCACCTTAAATGGCTTGCTACTGGTATTTTTATGTCTGTTGAAAGGGGCTTTAGAAATTGTCCATTCCAAACCCCTAATTTTACTTATGAGGTGGCTGAGATACAGACTTTGAAATGGCTTGTCTAAAGTCATTTGGCTAAAGTCTCAAAGCTAGTTAATACTATAGCTGAGTTTCAACTCCCAAAATACAGTCTAGCATATTATTAACTATCCAATATGCTAAACCTTTTCAGCCTAAATATCAGATAAGAGAGTTTTCTTTAGAGATAGGTAGTAACCATCTGAGAGTTTGACTATCATCTCTTTTCTTTCCTACTAAAATTATGAACCAGGGACAGGCATGGTCTCATTTTTCAAGAAAATATGAGTGGAAGTTCAAAGATATTTACCTCAGAATGCCAGTATTTTTTTTTCCTGGTCAGAGCCAGGCCCTGTTTTGCTTCCTCATTCTAAGTTCCGCCAGAATTCCAGGATTCTGAATACTTGATAAAGAACATTGTCTTTATGAATGCACTATTCATATAATTATTTAAGTGCATTAAAAAAATGGAATCCTAAATAAGTACCTTGAGATTTAATCACTAAATTGTATAGAAAGATCAACTGCAGATCTTCAAATATAACATAAATATCAGAGGGGCACCTGGGTTGCTCAGTCAGTTAAGTGTCCAATTCTTGATTTCTGTTCAGGTCATGATCTCAAAGTCTTGGGATTGAGTCCTGCATCGGGCTCTGTGCTGAGATTCTTTATCTCTCCCTATGCACCTCTCCCCTACTCATGCGCTCTCTCTCTAAAATAAAAATAAAAATAAATTTATAACATAAATATCAGAGAAATAAAAGGTAAAAAGAGCATTCTATTTTTGTCATAGAATTTCTAGGATCACAGAATTTTTATTTCACTGTTGTTTAATATTC
Organism: Felis catus; assembly: GCF_018350175.1. Classification (NCBI taxonomy): domain Eukaryota; kingdom Metazoa; phylum Chordata; class Mammalia; order Carnivora; family Felidae; genus Felis; species Felis catus. The sequence goes on along the minus strand of NC_058376.1, from coordinate 90,616,717 downwards.
ACCTGAAGACCAGGAGAGTATAGATTTATGGGTTTATGTATATTTTGTACTCATTCCTGAAAGACAAAAGTTGAGATTTTTAGAGGAAAGTGACTGATCATAAACCTTTCAGTATTCTAGATTTTGAAATCTTTCTTTGCAGTTGGACTGCAAGATTGAATGAAATTAGACTTTTATCATGTCACCATAACCTCGGAGATATATATGTTTTATGTCTGCATCCCACACTTGGCTGCAGTTGCTAGAGATTATGTAATTGGAATGCAGGGGTCACTGTGGGTTACATAATGCAAATGACCCACAACATGGTCTCTTCAGATTTTCACAGGACTTCCTCAAATGTAGCTAATTATTCTGTAGGAAAAAATATCTGACTTGAGGGAAAATAATGTGATAAGCTTACTTAATGGTCATCGAGACTGATATATTGTCTTTCAGATTGAAAGTGTGGTGCTCCTTTGCTTTGCTTTTTCTTTCTTTTATTCACCTAGAGATTGGAGTTAGCTGGTATTGAGGAATATGAGAAGATTTAGTAGATTAAGAGGTAAGATATGCAACTGGGTAGAAATTGAATGTGAAAGTGTTGCTTCTCCTTTGCACAACAAGGAACAAAGCCAATCAGAAGTTCTCAGAACTCAGAAATGCTTTGAGTCATTTTGTAATTCATATAGATTTATATCATTTCTAGTATGCAGAAATTAAAAAAACAGACACTAGAAAATGTATGGATGGATCCAAGCAATGTTGGTTTTGGAAGTTCACTGTAATTTGGTTTAAGCATTATTTTTTTTTAAGTAAAGTTGTAAGGCACCTGGGTGGCTCAGTTGGTTGAGCCTCCAAGTTTGGCTCAGGTCATCTTGCAATCATGAGTTCAAGCCTCACATCAGGCTCTGTGCTGATAGCTCAGAGCCTGGACTGCTTTGGATTCTGCATCTCCTTCTATCTGCCCTTCCCCTGCTCTCTCTGTCTCTCTGTCTCTGTCTCTGTCTCTGTCTCTCTCTCTCTCTCTCTCACTAAGATAAATAAATCTTAAAAATTTTTAAATAAAGTTTCACATTTGCTTTTATTTAACTTCAAAATTGTTAAAACAGTACTCTCAGAGTATCCCACAAATAATTAGTTTTCATAGGGTTTATTGTTTTCCTTATTCTACTTAATCAAAGATACTAGGTCCACATATGCAATACACACACACACACACACACACACACACACACACACACACACATTTACATTTGCTATATTCTAGATTTACAAAGCCAAGGCTGGAGACTGGGGATGTTAAGGCTTTGGAACACAGGTGTGATTTTTTTTCCCTAAAGTTTATTTATTTTGAGAGAGAGAGAGAGAGTGAGAGAGAGAGAGAAATGGGCAGAAAGAGAGGAAGAGAGAGAATCCCAACCAGTCTCTGTACTCACAGCACAATATCATGAACTGTGACTAGATATGCAGGGCTTGATATCATGACCTGTGAGATCATGACCTGAGCCAAAATCAAAAGCCAGCTACTTAACAGACAGAGCCACCCAGGCACCCCCTCCCCACCGCCACACACCCACCCTTTTTAAGTTTATTTATTTATTTTGAGACTAAGAGAGAGAAAGAAGAAAGTACACATAAATGTGATTTTTAATCCTAAGTCCACTATTTAGTAATTGTGTCACTTTGAGTAATTTATACTGTTAAAATCTTTGCTGTTTTATCTATAAATTGGTGAGAAATATAGCATCTACCAAATTGTTGAGATGATCATATACCTCACACATAGCAAATAATGTTAGTTAATATTGTACGTTTGTTGATAAAGCCTTTAATATCTTTATCCCCCAAAGTTTGTGAATAAAGGAGCCAAATGGAAATATTAATATTTCCAAGTGATTAGAGCAATATTTTTCTTAATAGGTTATCAGATTCATCACAGCATTTTAAGGAAAATTGAAAATTGTTTTGATTTTTAGAAGCAGACCACCTCATCTTTTGCTTGTTATGAAAATATTCTCAATAAAGTGTTCATTGTTTCTTGATAATTATCAGCATGTAGTCCATTTTATAGTCCTCAAATTTCCCTGACTTCTCACTGATTGCTTTTCTAGTTATTGGAATGTTGGATCACTATAGAGCAAATATTATAGACATTAGTAGGTCTCACTGATCAATTCCGTATTTTATAATTTAACAAAAAAGCAAACATTAAACTTTGCACAAAGGAATTGATTAAATTCAGTACTCAATTTAAAGTATTCAGCTAATAAAGTCTTTCTTGGAAGCTTAAGACTTTCTTAAAAATAAATTAGATGAAATTCATTATTTTATAAAATTTAATTTGATCTTGAGATTGCTATATCCCCCCCCCACCACCACCAAACTAGCTACCCAAAAAGAAACTAGATTTCTATATGTAGCATTTGGATTCTTTGTCTTTTAGTGCTCTGTTAGCATGTTTCCAAGGAAACCAAATTCGATTTTCAGCTGAGTACTGCCAGAGACAAATTTGAGCTGTGCATAGGGATCATGATGATGCACAATGTTAATCTTGTAATAACTGAAAAAGAAAAAAAATCACCATTATACTATATAAAGACCCCTTTAAAACTTTCCAAAAAAGGTGTGCTTTCACTTTGGGGTGCTTTACATGACAGAAACAGCTATTTTATTCTTATCACCTTATCATTGCGACAAATAATGCCAAATAATATCATAGGTTTCTATAACCTTTGTGATAGAAGTTCTTTGTAGGAGGATCATAATAAAAAAGAATTTTTATTTTGCTTATCTATCTATCTATCTATCCATCCATCCAGGTGATGGAATATGAATTACCAGGCATGGTAATGGGTGTATATCTCCTGCTAATCTTTGTGTAATGCTGGGATCAACTTTCTTCATGCTTTAAGATAAATGCCTATTCTCAGAGCACTATTTACTGCATATAAGTTACACTTTTTTTACATGTTTATTTATTTTTAAGAGAGAGAGACAGAGACAGAGACAGAGACAGGGCAGATCACAAGTTGAGGAAGGGCAGAGAGAGAGGGAGACACGGAATCTGAAGAAGGCTCCAGGTTCTTTGCTATCAGCACAGAGCCCGATGCAGGACTCGAATTCATGAACCATGAGATCACGACCTGAGCCGAAGTTGGTCACTTAACAGACTGAGCCACCCAGACACCCCTCAGATACTCTTATAATTTATTTTATGTGTTTAAAGTGTTTATTTATTCATGGGGCATTGGCGTGGCTCAATGGTTTGAGAGTCCATCTCTTGATTTTGCTCAGGTCATGATCTCATGGTTCATGAGATAGAGCCCCACGAAGGACTCCATGCTGACAATACAGAGCCTGCTTGGGATTCTCTCTTTCCCTCTCTCGCTGCCACTCCTCCTCCACTCTCACAATAAAACATTTAACATTTTAAAATGTTAAAAGAAAATAAATATTTATTTTGAGAGAGAGAGAGAGAGAGAGAGAGAGTGAGAGAGAGAGAGAGAGAGAGAGAGAGAGAGTGTGTGTGTGTGTGTGTGTGTGTGTGTGTGTGTGTGTGTGCACGCACTAGTAGGGGAGGGGAAGAGAGAGAGGGGGAGAAAGAGAATCCCAAGCAGGCTTTGTGCTGTCAACACAGAGCCCAGTGTGGGACTAGATCCCAGCAACCATGAGATCATGATCTGAGCAGAAATGTCTCTTAACCAGCTGAGTCACCCAGGTGTCCCTGGATGCTCCTATAATTTAAAAGTATTATTCTTTGATGGAGCGCCTGGATGGCTCAGTAGGTTGAGCTTCCGACTTGGGCTCAGGTCATGATTTCACAGTCTGTCAGTTGGAGCTGGGTGTCATGCTCTGTGCTAACAGCTCAGAGCCTGGAGCCTGCTTTGGATTCTGTGTCTCTCTCTCTCTCTCTGCCCCTTCCCTGCTTAAAGTCACTCTCTCTCTCAAGAACCTAAGTAAACATTAAATTTAAAAAAATAAAAGTATTACTCTTTGCTAAACTTTTATGCTAATTAAAAATTGTTCTATTTGTCATGAAAAAGAATAATGTAGCATTAAAGTAAAAGTATTCTAATTTGAGGTTTTATGAAGGTTCTAATGCAGTAGAAATCATGATGTAATTAAAATGAGGTCCAGCTCTTCAGATTACAATTAGCGGAAGATTTAGAATTTTTGTTTTCCATTTACTGAGATAAATTTCATATAAAAACATTAATATGATTTACAAATATAACATATAATTATATATATCTTTAAATCTGAATTATTAAAATTTGGAGAAGTGGTATTCATAATATTAAAGAATACCCAATTTTTAGAAAAATGTAAAAAAAAATTTACTAGAGTATCAGATCTAAAGAATATATGTAAATAAGGGAAGTGATATTTGCACAATGTATTTTTGTGGGATAGTGAGCTTCCTTTTAGGATGATATTTTTCACCACCGTTTAGGAAAAAGGTCTATCTGGGAGAAACATAATGGGCGATGTGGAAGTGCAAGTTTTGTTGAGCAGTAACAATGTGGATAGCTAAAGCAATTATTGAAGAATTCCAAGCATTTTTCCACTGTTAATTGTTATGGAATTTTCTGGTACTTTCTCATTTCCTCTCCTAAACACTCATGCTCATAAGTAATTATGTCTTTGTGCATCTGCAAATTCACTAGTCTGAAATAGCCTTTTCTAAAGGAGGAATACGAGAACCTTTTAGGCTTTAGGGAGTACACTGGTATCAGAAGTTAGTTTGGTAAAACACAAAATCATTGGGAATCATCTGGCTTCCTTCTGAAATTTGCTTTTTTCTTGAATAGAGAGGTATTTTTTGTATTGCATGTCTAATACTCTGTATCTTGAAACCTAGATCAATTCATGCTTTCATTAAGGAGTAGAAACACTCCAGGACTATTTTGTAAAAGGGAAGCTTCATTACTTCATTAGGGAAGATATTTTTATCTGTTTTTTTTTAAATCTCCAATTGTAATGCACAGTGTCTCTTATGTAATAGTGCCTGACTTCTTAAGTGCATAGCTGGTACATCTATTGAAAGAAATCTGAAAAAAAAATATATATATATATGTATGTATATATATATATACATATATATATATATATTTTTAAAGGTCTCTTTAACAGAGATAATAAATCAATTTTTAAAAAAATATAAAACCAAAAATAATAACAAAGCAGTTCTTAATTTGAATAAGTGGTAAAAACTTAATGAATTGAAATTATAAGCCTTTTACCTGCTCTGTACCACTAAAAACACCCTAAATTATTGTCATGTTCACTTTCATTTGCATTAAGTAAAACTAATTTTCGATGGAAATGAAAAAAATATAATTACTTACACTTGACTAAGTGGTTTGAATTTTTTTCCCTATCAAAGCTGACCAAAGGTTTTACCTCATTATATTTTCAGCTTAAGGTGATGGTTCTTTTACTAATTTCCTATGACACAGTGGATTTCTCCCTCTTCATTTTGACGGTCTCCTAACTTGTATTTTCATCACCTGGGTAATGCAACTGACAAGTGTGTATATGAACACTGACACATCTCATCGATATATATTGTAGTCAAGGAGAGTAATTTGCCCAAAGATCATAGCCTGCCCAGCAATTTATCTCACACCTGCCCAGACAGACACAACAGTCTAGCTCATCCATCAAAGTTCATGATGTAAGCTCAGTGGAATTTGAAACTTACAATAAGAAAATGAAATTGGTGTAATCAAGATTATATGCAAGGTGACATAAAGCATAGAGTTATATCCTGTTTTTAGGGTAGGCTTAGAAAATTAGTTTTAAAATATTAATGATAAAATCTTAAATATATTAATATTTAATTCAAGTAGATCTTGATTAATTGATCTATTTATTTCCATGGTAGCCATGTTTAGATTTCCTACACATTTAGTACAGGGTACATTTTTGACAAATGGACATGGCACGGGATGGTAAATATCCTAGGTTCTAGTTTTTCAAGTGTTCCCTTTTATGTAAAAATTTGTGGACTTAAGTCTATGCTGGCAAAAAGGGGAAGACAGTCTGAAGGGAGATTATATGGACTAACTTATTTGGGTCAGATGCTTCAAATTCCAATATTTCAGAGGGTGAAATTAGCAACAAAGATCCAATTTGTCACACAGTTTAATAGTGCAATAGATCTCATCTGTGAACTGGAACACTACTGTCTGCGTGGGTTTGGAGATTAGGAAAGGGAGAAAATGGCTGAAATCCCACGATGGAGTTGTGTTCTGTTGCTGTGAGATTATTTTGATTCTTACAGAATTATTTTTACTGATGCTGGCACAGAGAGGGAAGGTCACAAAGATCCAGTATCATAACTTTTGGGTAAATAGTGTCAGAGTTAGTAGCCAGAGCACTCACTTGAAAGTTGGGAAATATTCAGCTTGGTTTTCACTTGTCTTCAAGATTCACTGGTGTCTTTAGGTGCTCACATAACCTCAGACATCTGTTTTTTTTTCAATTACAAAAGGATGAAGTTAGGTTTGAGGGTGTATTTTTCCTTCTACCTGTCAGTCTAACATGAGGAGACACTCAATATCTATTTCAGTTGTGGAATGTATTGGTTTTATACTCTTGAAATCTACCATGGTCTCTATGCAAAGATGATTCATTTTAATACAGCTCAGTTATCCTTTGACTAATTGTTGGCACTTACTGTGTACAGGACTGTCCAGCCTGCAGTGTGGAAAGTATACTCGTCATCTCATAGCACTGCCAGGTTACAGTAATTGCCTTGTTTTAATACTACCCTCTCCTTCAACTGGTAAGAATTACTGTACCTTTTTCTTCAGATGAAGTATTTCATTAGGCAATATGTGACCTCTGGATGGAGCTTATTATTCTAATTACCCAGAGAGATGGATGAAACTGATTACCTTAGTCCTTTCAGTGCCTCTATTCTTTACAATGAACTTTTGTTGCTGCTAGAGTTACTAACATGCCATAATATCCCTCAAGTTTGGCTTATGTAGCTATCAGAGAGAGAACCATTGTGGCATTTGATAAGTTTTATGCCATGGCCACAAATCTTTTTTATGACCTATTGTTTGCTCTATTATGATAACCTTAAGAATAGCATTGTAATTTTACTTTAGTATGGCAGATTGCTTTAACTGCATTTTCTGATATTTTCATTTTTCAAGCACAAAAATGAGACTGTCTGAAAACTGCAGCCGTACTACTTGTGAATGAGTTTTGGTCTTGTTTAAGTGACCATAGAATAAATAACAGCAATCATACAGTACAAGGATACATTAATGAGAGGAAAGAAAATGATGTTTCAAGCCACTCCTGTAATTTTTTATTGTTTGTTTCTGTATGCAAAACTTAATAAGATTTCTGTTTCTTTCTCACCATTGCTGTCTCCATTGCAGCAACTGGTTTCTCCTCATCAGGTTGTGCTTTGGTAGCATTGTCAGTAGTGTTTGTACCTAAAGATATTTCTTTTCTTTTGACAAAACTACCAAATCGCCAAATTTCCATTTAGTATAATAAATAGCTAAAGGACAAGAAAGATTTGCATGCAGTAAAAAAACAAAACAAAACAAAACAAAACAAAACAAACAAACAAACAAAAAAACTAGCCCTGCATTTTTGTGCTTTGATAGTCTTTTCAGATGCAAATTTTGTGAAAGTTTATTATTAACAGCTATTATTATTATTATTATTATTATTATTATTATTATTATCATCATCATTATTATTTGTTAAGTATGTACTATGTGCCAGGCACTGTACCATCTATTTTATATTAATTATTTTTGGGGGGGTGTCATCTCCATTTAAACAATGGGCAAGAGAGGCTTAAAAATTCTACTTTGGGGGACTTAAGCAAAGTATTAGAGAACAGATAATTTTATTGTAGTTCATCGAAAGTTATTAAAACAAAGCATATCTTATTGCCATATATTCCCTCATGAACTTCTAACTTCCCAGGGCAATTATGTAAGAGAAAAAAGTGTAGCCTAAACTAAGTATGGGTTATTTTAGTTTTTTTATTCATTGCTAGTTATGAATTTCATGTAAATTATAGGCATATATTGACTTATGACTTACAATCGCGTGGCAATCTGGAGTATATGACATCTGGAGAGGCATGTGCTTTATAGCCCCAGTGGTCACTTATGACATAAATTGTATGTTAATGCAAAACCTGCTGTGGCCTCTTATGATGGGATCACCTCCAGAGATTTCACCACATTCTTTAGAATGTCCCCCAGTGATACACATCTTTATTCACTGAGGATGAGAACATTTTTTCCAACTGGCCAAAGCTAATCAAATGAAATTATAACTGTAATCCTCAATGCTATACTTGGCATACAAAATATTCAGTAAATTTGAGTCTTGTTACTATTGTTAATATTTTAAGGCCGTGTCTGTTAACTACATAGAATGACCATATTGGGAAATAATGTTTGCAGCACTGGGAGAAATGAGATTCATTTTTTATTTGGCTTTGGAATGACTCTAAAACCAACTTCAAGGAAGAAAATCCAGATTTTTTTGATTAGTGGCAGTGTGAGTAAATGCAAAATTTTTCAAGTGATACAATGAAGGACACCAGTTTTTTTGAATACTTAGGCTTAATATTTTATATAAAACACAATATTCAGTGCTTGATAATTCTGCAATCCAATCATAGAAAAACAAAACAGTAATATAAAACACATAGAATGTACTGTTTACTTGGCACTGTGCACTTTGCATATTTCCTTTCCTCACAACAGTTTCATGAAGTAAGCTCTATTATTATCATCCCCATTTTACAAATGAAAGAAGAAAGGAGATAGCTGAAAGGTAACTTGACCAGGATAGCAGAGCCAGCAAGTTATAAAGCTAGGACTTGAACCCAGGCAATCTGGCTATAGAACCTATGCTCATAATCAAAACTAGGAACAACCAAGAACAAGCATTTTAAAGTACAAAAAGGAACTCATTGGCTAACTTCTAAAGATTATGAAGTAAAGTTTAAAACTAATATTAGGGGTGTCTCGGTGGCTCAGTTGGTTAAGCATCTGTTCGGCTCAGGACATGATCTTTCAGTCTCTGGGTTAGAGCCCTGCGTCTGGCTCTGTGCTGACAGCTGAGAGCCTGGAGCCTGCTTTGGATTCCATGTCTCCCTCTCTCTCTCTGTCCCTTCCCTGTTCGCACTGTGTCTCTCTTTTTCTCAAAAATAAATAAACATTAAAAAATTTTTAAGAATAAATATTAAATTGACTAAAAGTTGTATTTATGTTTTAGTAAAAGCTACTGACACAATTCCATTAGATTTTATATTCATAAACTATATTTGTTTTCCACTTACAGGAATTTTAATAGCCCTGCAAGACATGTGAGTTGTGTTTAAATGGAAACATAGAGAAATATTTGGTTATTCTTGACTCACTGCAGTTCAAAATATCCAGGAAAAACTGTTCAGCATTTTGGAAAACTATGTTTCTTTATAAACACTATTATTTTAAGGTAAAACATACATGAAGAATGTTATAAGTAAAAAATGTTATTTGTCTCATTACCAAAAAATACACTCAGAAGACATTAGTGTTCAGATCACTGGAGGTATTGAATGCAGTTAGAGAACAGCTGTGAATATTCCTAGAACATATGTAGACTAGCTTGTTTTGTTCTAGTGAGCAAAGAGTGGCCGTTTTGAGTTGTTAAAAAAAAAAAAAAGGAAAGAAAAGTGTAACTTTAGATAAACGAAGGTGTTTTATATGTGTCTCCCTCAGAAAACATTATTTTAGTTTTGTTTTTAAAAAATGAGTCAGTCGGGGCGTCTGGGTGGCTCGGTCGGTTGAGCGTCTGACTTTGGCTCAGGTCATGATCTCGCGGTCCGTGAGTTCGAGCCCCGTGTCGGGCTCTGTGCTGACAGCTCAGAGCCTGGAGCCTGTTTCAGATTGTGTCTCCCTCTCTCTCTGCCCCTCCCCTGTTCATGCTCTGTCTCTCTCTGTCTCAAAAATAAATAAACGTTAAAAAAAATTTAAAAAAAAATGAGTCAATTGATAATGGTCACCTGTGATTTAGGACTTGTGAATTTGTATGTTGTTACTGAGGAAGTGGAAAAAAAGAATTTGAGCATTTTTTTCCTTACTTATGTCTATGATAAGTTTCTATAAAATGTTAATTCTATTTTTTAGGAATTAAAACACACTGTGAACTATTGTGCTGATTGTATCTGGAATTCGGATACAGGAGTAAGCTTCTAAATTATTTGAAAAAAGTACATGCCTTCCCAGCAATAGTATTTATGTGTATGAATTAAACCTTGTATTTTTCACTTTTAGTAACTAGCATCTGCTATGTTCCCTCTTAATGATAATTTCAGATCTACTGGAGTTTGTTGTTGAAGTAATTGTTAACATTATTTACCTGTTGTTATATGTTGAGATAATGAAGGAAATATCACTTACATATATTTAGATTCCATTATGAGTGAATCTTAGCTGTTTGGGTTTGGTTTCTTGTTTGTCCAAAGGAATTAATCACTAGAAACCTTACATGAGCCAATCCCTGGAGATTTGTGTCTCAATTTTATAAACCGTTTCAGGGAGGACTCTAAAATGTTAGCAGCTTGCTAGGAATAAATAGCTACATTCCTCTACAACTACTTAGGATAAAAGCGAATTTCTTGTTGTAAAAAGTCAAATTACATATGCTAAATTACTTCTTAAAATTATTTTTAAAGAGAAAAATATTTGTGTCTCCAAAATTCAAACTACTTTAAGCTCTCATCCAAAATGGGTTTGATTTTACTATTTTTGAAAATACATTTCTCTCATTTTTTTTCCAAAATGAATCATTAAAAAGATCAATGATTGTTTAATGAGCTTAAACTCTTTCAATTCGTTTCTGTTATGATATTGTTATAATGCAAAAATTTATTCTTAGATAATTTCTCATGAAATTACTTTTTTTATTTCTAAGGCAATGTCTAACAATGCTAAGCTTTTACTCTATGATTTCTTTTATTAAAATGTTAACAAAAGAGATTATTTTTTTTCAACAGCTGAAACACTGCTATGTCAGGATTTAAACATAACTTTAATTATCGAAGCCTGGTGGAGCGGGAAGTTGCTAAGGGAGAGAAATACTGATGAATTAGAACTTGAACTAGAGACAAGAATTACTAATTTTTTAGAAATTGTGCAGGCTTCTTAATGGTGCTTGGTTGCACACATTTCCATCTTAACCCCATCCAGGATCATTGATTTATGACTAAATCATAAGTGCCAGATAATGTGTAGTGTGCATAAATCCTGATTCTGGTATTAGGTTGCTTTTCTAATGCAGAGATATCTTTCTAAGAATGAAAAGTTGATTCTCTTACCCTGTGGTATCTCTGGTGAAAAAAAGAAAATCTGTTAGTGCATTTCATAAAAACCCTGCTGAACAAGACTGCTTATTCTTAGCACCTGGGCAAAGGAAATAGGGTGGAATTTTTTTTTCCCCTTCAGAAAAAGACAGGGAAAGTATTGCATAACATCTTATGGAGCTCATTACAAATTTGAACTTCAAAAGACTAAACCAGCAGTAGAAGAAAGAACCAGTTAGGATTCATAAGTCAGAACTTTGAACTAAAACAAGAAAGTAGGACTTATAAATTCAGTGAAAATGGCTGGGGACCAAAAGCACTGATTTATAAATATGTCATTTTTATCCTTAAGATGCACAGGAAAGATTTTTTAAATCTCTGAAAAAATTAAAAAATATTTTAAATTTAGGATTTATTGGCATGATTTGTGACTCTCCTAGACTTTAAAAATCTGCTGATGGTCTTATAAAATATAACAAAATGTTTGAAAATTTATTTGAAGTATATTACATAAGCCTTTTGAGGTATCTGAGCTATTTTGTTTATAGATTGTTTTCTTAAAATTATGAGATTTAAAATGGAGAATCATCATCCTTATATCCCCTTAGTTATATGTTACACTGATGTATTATGAGGATTGTTAATGAGTTTTGTGGGAATATGTTTAATTCTTCATGTTGAGCGTGAATCTGGTCTTAGAAGGTTGTTTCCCTTTTAATACTAACTCTTTATTGTTTACTCTCTGTCCAGCTGACTCACTTCTGTCATCACCTAACTTTGTTTTAGCCACACTGAATTTAGCAAGCAGACAACACATATTATGTTTCCTAAAAATGAAACTTTTACATGAAACTTTTACACAGGTTTTTCAATTTACAGCAATTTCATGTTACAAAACCACCTTATTTTGAATTGGAAGTTACTTTGCCTGCAGAGTGAAGGGGAAATCAAAGCATCGCCTTCACACTAAGTGGATCTGGATAACTACATAGTATTATTCATGGGAAAACAATGTTGCTGCTCTTTTCTTGGTCATGAGGAGCTATTTTATAAGTTCTGCTAAGGGCTTTGAATTGTTACATCCACATGCCAATGTAAACATAGTCTTTGAAGTAGAGTTGAATCCCAAATTTCAACTGGTTTTAAATACTAATGACTTTAGTTTTTAAGTTTGTGTGTGTGTGTGTGTGCGCGCGCGTGTGTATACGTTTGTAAAATCAGTAAAATAATGTGGACTTAATTTGCAATTTTCAAACAAGATTTAAAATTCTAAAGTTACCAAGAGTATATGCTGAACAGTCTCCTTATATCCATGTACCTAATCATCAGTTCCTCCTCTCATGGAAAACAGTATTGCCCATGCCATCTGTCAATTAATAGAGAGAAATATAAAGATTAAAATATTAAAAAGTTAACTCAAATTCCACCCTTTCATAAACATTGTTAATAGTTTATGAACATGATTTTAATAATTTCTCAATGAAAATATACAGTTGGAAAATAGAAGTGTTTTAATGAAGTAATTATTTACATGTTATATTAAGAAAAGAGCAATATTTAACTATGCTTCACTATGAGATATATTAGTTTCTAAAAGCGCCCTAATACGGGAAAAAGAGAAAAAGAGATCCTGAAAAGATCTGAGAGCCTGAATTCATCCTTTGTTACTGTGTCAGTTTAAGATGACATCTATTAAATAACTACTTGCAGGATGTTGGAAATAGCATACATCCTACATCTCCCATTAAGCCCCAAACCTTGAGCACTAATATTCATTTATTTTTTGTTACTTATATTTCAAGGGTACATTTTGTTGTGTGTCAGTAATTTCCAACTGTTTACTGGTCCATTTTTTTCTTCTAGAAATGTTTACACTGTCTTTTTATTTTTTTAGGTTTTCAATGCTTAATACTGTTTTGTTACATTTGCTTCATTTCTGAATGTTTTTTAAGTAATATCTTATTTGGCTGGATAATTATCTTATATTTTAACAGTCATTTTAGTTTTTATATTTAAAAATGCAGATCAAAGGGGCACCTGGGTGGCTCAGTTGGTTAAATGTCTGACCTTGGCTCAAGTCATGATCTCATGGTTCATGAGTTTGAGCCCTACATTGGGCTCTGTGCTGACAGCTCAGAGCCTGGAGCCTGCTTCAGATTCTGTGTCTCCCTCTCTCTCTGCCCCTCCCCCACTTGTGATCTGTCCTGTCTCTGTCTCTGTGTCTGTCTCTCTCTCGAAAATAAATAAACATTAAAAAAAATTAATGCAGATCATTTAAGCAAAGTTTTATAGGACATCATGTATATATATATATATATATATATATATATATATATATATATATATAAAACAATTTTCACTCAATTCTGTCTTCAAATATTTTTTATTGGCATGTTGTATTTCAAAACACTATACATTTATTTTTGGGACAGCACTACCCATATTTCCTAGCACAAACAAACAAACAAACAAACAAACAATAAATAAAATAGTGTTTCTCTCAGGGATGTAGATATAAAATCCAAGTTAAATAGCAAAAGGTGAACTATAATGCTGCTACACTGCAGTCATTTCTGCTTTTTAAAATAACTATTTTTTGTGATAACATCCAACTGAAAGAACAATTATGAAAAATAGACATCAACATACACTCTGGAAACCTTCTTGACAATATCCTATTGCCACTAAAATCCAATCACAGATACAGCCACAGTTAGCTGCACTTGCCTGCTGATTCATACCATGTGCATCTTTGGAAAATTAATTCTATATTGCTAAGTGTTGTCATAACCATCCTGGTAAATCCCTGTTGAATTACCGGTCCCAAAGCTAGTCTGTATACTGACAGACACAAAGTGACTTTGAAAGCACTGATGTAATTGGAACCACTGTCAACACCATTTTAGTTTCTGCCCACCCTGCAATCTCTTAAGCAGACTAGAGTGACCGCTGATATAATTTCCCCTGTATCTAAAAGTATTAGGGGCGCCTGGGTGGCGCAGTCGGTTAAGCATCCGACTTCTGCCAGGTCACGATCTCGCGGTCTGTGAGTTCGAGCCCTGCGTCAGGCTCTGGGCTGATGGCTCGGAGCCTGGAGCCTGTTTCCGATTCTGTGTCTCCCTCTCTCTCTGCCCTTCCCCCATTCATGCTCTGTCTCTCTCTGTCCCAAAAATAAATAAACGTTGAAAAAAAAATTTAAAAGTATTAAACCTATCCCTTTTGTGTAAATAATGGGCCTGATGGTCATCCTTCATGCTGTTTCTACCCCCGGAATGACATATTCCTGTAGAGAGCTCCCAAATAGAAAACAACATTGTACGTTTCCTATGAAGTCAAAATCACCATAGTACTGTTTTTTGTTTGTTTGTTTGTTTTTTGGTGTAACAATGAAAGCCATTTTAAAGAACGAAACTGTCCAAAAGAGTAAGGCTATACTGAAATGGAATATTTCCATATTTCCAGATAGGGCCTCTTCCCTACTTCCTCCAAATTCAGGTGCATCAGACTCTATATCCTGACCATAACTGGAGCCCTCCAAGCAGGCAAACATGATGTCAATGCTTGTGGCTGGTGAGGACAAAGCTGGAGAAAATCTGGTGTCATGACTCCCTGGAGGTGGCTGAAGTGACAGTGAAGCCTTGAGAGATAGGTGATTGATGATATCTAGAGGAGAGCTATTTGCCTAGAGACCAGTGGAAATAAATGGGGCTATTTTATTTTTAAAAAAAACAGTAAGTACTTTATCTTTAAATTTTTGTGTGCTTGGAGGAACCTGTCTGTTACCTTTAAAGTTGAAGGATCATGAACTCTTTTTATAACCATAATTATTATTAAATCATTAAATTTATCAAACATTTGTGTATGGATTTCTAGTGACTGATAAATGGTATAATGGTGTGTGTGTGTGTGTGTGTGTGTGTGTGTGTGTGCACGCACGCATATGTAGAAGATTCACCTCCAACAGGGTCATGTGGATAGGGGGTACATCTTAGAGATTCAGCTCATTGAAATAGTTTATCCTTCTTTTCCCCATCTTTACTACCCACTCTGGATATTCCCTCAGCTAATTTTGTGGGAACGTTAGTCCATTGAACCTGCGAACTTATTTTACAAGTAATCAATAAAGTATTTTGAAAATTCACAAGTATTTGAGATGCCTTGCATGTATATTTTAAATAGCAACAAGGCTGTGTCTAGGCAAAGTGAAGGGGTAAGTTAATGAATTTAATTATTATAGATGGCCAATATGAATAGTTCAAGCAAACATTATCTCTTCCTCAGCAGGATATTTTTCTGCTCGAATCACTTTCATAATTGCCTCAGGTATCCACTTTACCTGAGTAGGCGGCCTTCAGCTGTCTCTATATAGTTAGAGTTAAATTAGACTTGACTGAAAGGTTCGGCCTCTCAGGGGTATTTTTAGAGAATTTGGAGGATTCAAAGGGTTAAGACAACCTGCTCCCTGGGCCACTAAACAACAAGATGACAGCATTGTTATAGTTTCAAGTAAGGCATCTCTTCATCTAAGTGTGTTTGTTTTTGTTGTTGTTGTTTTAATTTTGATCTCCTAAAAATGTATTTTTTAATTATTGGAAACAATAAGAAAGAGCATCTTTTAGCAGGGAACAAAATGTGCAGCTTAAACTTGATATTTGACAGAATAGAAATGAGTTCAAGGGGAAAATAGTGGCTTATTGGCCTCTTCTATCCCCTGACCCCAATAACATGGCCTGTGTACTTACAACCTTGTGGTATCATTTAACAGCGGAAAAACAACAGGACCTGTAGAAGGTGGCCTTCTGAGCCAGCTCTAAGAGAGTTTTGTACTCAATGTCTGCTCTTATGGCTATCGGTTGTTGTTACTAGAGGATTGCACCTGGCAAAATACAATTGTTTTTAGAAAAGGAAGTGAGATTTGAGGTATAGGCTAATTGCTGATAACTGAATGATTCTAAAGGAAGAAAGAAAATTATGACAGTAAAATGTGATTTCTGTGATCTAAAGTCTGCTTTCATTCTTCTGTACAGTTTTATTGAGAATGAACTCGAAACATCATCCTAGAGTGTGGAATTGCTTGTGAATTGTAGCATAGCAGAATATAAATATCTGTATGCCACCGCATCACTGCTTGCTTTAACTCGGGGTTCCTTTTAGCAATCTTAATTGGAATACCATAGTCCTGAGTCAAACCAATCAATATGAAATCTATTTTACCCATGATAAGCAAATGACTGGCTCCATTAACATCAGCAACTGTTGTGCCTGAAAAGAGAAGGAGGGCAAAATCTGCTAGTGATTTTCTTACCATGAAAATTGCCTATGCCATGCATTTCAGACTCTTATTTGAGCAAAGATTTCTCAGTGAAGAGTATAACAAATAAGCAGACATAGAATTTGGAACTTGGGCTCAGATGACTCGAGATATTATTGTATAGAATCAAGCTGGTATGAGGGAGAAGGTGAGAAAAAAAAAGGATGACTTCACACACATTTTCACCTGCTTGAAAAAGGAAAAGAAAATGGTGAGGTAAAAATGATTCTCCTTACCTTTGGATGAAATTATCATCACTGGTACCAAATCTTTGAGAGCTTTGAGGAGCTCAAAAGTGCCCTGAGGTTTATGGCAATTGCTTCGAGATGTTACAGGTTCGAAGGTATTTAACCCTAACATCCCATTTCAGGAAAGCCTTGCTCTTTTGATAGTCTAGTACTTTAAAATGCCTTTCACTGTTGCACTAAAAAATGTATGACAGTGATTTTGACTGTGTAGGAAATGTCCAATATTATTTTCTGTTTGGAATCTCTCTACAGGAATGTGCTGTGCTTTCCATTTATTTGTTTATCTGATCTAGACACTGTGCTAGGGATTGAAGACTCAAAAATGGTCTTTCCTTGGAAGTCATGGTCTGGTGCCAGTGACAGATGGGTATATACATATTAAAACTCAGAAATGTAAATGCTAATGTAAGTGACAAATCACTACATTGTACTCCTGAAATCATTATTATACTATATATTTATTAACTAACTTGGATTTAAATAAAATTTAAAAATTAAAATAAAAGAAATGTAAATGCGAATAGAGGTTTATATTATGTTAAAGGAGAACAATTTGTTTATTAATTTACTCCGTTTCTCAAAATAATTTTTTTCTCGGTTCTAAGCTTGTGCCAGGCATACTGTTATATGCTTTACCTGTTTGATTCTATTTAACCCTCACAATACTTTTATGAGGTAGATATAACTATTATCCTCACATTACAAATAAGAAAGCTGAGGTTAAAATGGCTACATTTCTGAGCCAAGACCACACAGGTAATGAATGTCTAAGCCTAGATTCACATCCAGGACTGCTGGATTCCAGAACCAAGTTCTTACTCACTAGCTTAAATTTCTTCACTGTGCAAGAACCATGTCATGTAATATGCAAGTGTCAGTGAGCACTCAATTATGAATGTCCTTTATGATCCTTATCTAAATTTACTTTTCATTCTGAACTTGTATCATCTACATTTTATATTTATTAGCATGTTCTATCACAATAGGTTTGGGAATTGTTGATTTATAATATTTTTAAAATGGATACTAAATATTTATAAAATAAGTATGTATAATTTACAGTATGGCTCATATCTTTTCTGGCTCATAGAAATCTCCTTACTTATCTTCTTCAGAGCATTTCTAATTTTAATGGAATAATTTGTTTAGTTCAAACTACTTTCTTAATATTAGAATTATACTTTCTAAATATTAGAATTTTAATGATAGTTTTAATGCTATAATAAGCTGACAACATATTTTCTTGCCCAAAGCTTGTATGAGTTTTTATTATAAAATTTTAAGGTCATGCATATGCATTTGTGTGCTTCCATAGATCATTCAAAAAGAAGTGTTAGAAAAATACTCAATACTTCCATTCACAATGGCTCTGTTTTAATTCTTTGATTCCTTTATCCGAACACACAGCAATAGATAAAAGATGAAAATAGAAACTAAAAAGTCATACCAACACAGATGTTAGCAATGAGAAACTGATCTTCCATACAGTGTAAATGTCTGAACATACAGCTATCAAAAGGGATCAAAACCTGACTCAGTGCTTAAAGACAGGGGCTGTTGTGGAGTTCTGCTTCGAGTGAAATTAGGTTTAGAAAGTCAAACCCTGTTACCAATCTTCATGTGTAGCTGTAGCTTTACATAAGTTGTAAGCCTAAAGAATTTAGTAACTGAATAAAATTATGTATTGGTTAGAGGTCAAATCTTTCTAGGATTGACTCTTCCAATGTAGTAGTCCCCCTTATATGTGGTTTTACTTTCCATGGTTTCAGTTACCCACAGTCAACTACAGTCTAGAAGCAGATGATCCTCCTTCTGACCTATCATCAGAAGGTCAGTGGTAGCCTAATGCTACCTCACGTTGCCTACATAATTCACCACAGCCCATCTCATCACATAAGCATTTTATCATCACACATCATCGCAAAAAGAAGGCTAAGCACAGTACAAGATATTTTGAGAAAGGTAACACATTCTCATAGCTTTTATTACAGTATACTGTTATAAGTGTTCTATTATTAGTGTTGTTAATCAATTATTGTCCCTAATTTATAAACTAAACTCTGTCATAGATATGTATGTATAGGGGGAAAAACATAGTATATGTAGGTTTCAGTTTTTGAATCTATTGGGGGTTTGGGATTATATTCCCTGAACATAAGGGGGAACTAAGTATCTTCATAAGGGCATAAGTGCCAAAATGCCATTGTACCTTCAGATCAGGTTTATATAGCACTAGCCATAATACCACCAGACAAAGAAGAATCATCACAGGGAAAGAAAAATAAAACAAAAACCTTTCAATTAAATTAACTTCAATCTAGAAACCTGAATTGCAAATGAGAAGAAGTATAATTCTTAATTCCACAATTTCTGGTTATGAGACAGATAGTGAAAACATTTAGAATATTGATTCTCTGTATTACATAAAATGGTTATGTAACTTTATGATACAGTTTATTCTAAATTCAAAAAATAAGTGGATTAAAAGTAGGTAAATAGGAAAAGAAAAGGAAGTACTTATAAACGTGGGATAAAAATATAGTCATTGAAATTTTAAAAGTACAATAGATTTTGTATATGACTAGACACCATTGCAGAAAGAATTCATGAATTGGAGGTCAGCACTGAGGAATTAATCCAGAATATAGCACTGAGAGATGAAAACAGTAAATGTAATAGAACAGTTTTAGTAGATTGCGGGATAGATTATAATACTCCAATATTTACACAAAATATATTACAGAAAAGAATGCAGACAATGGCAGAAACAATATTTTCAAATATAACACAAAAATAATTTTAAAGTGACATTTTACAAATGAATGCATAGTCACTTAAAGATTTTTTTTATATTAGCAGTTAATATTTTCAATTGTTTTTTTCATCTCTGTAGACATATTTATATATCTGTCTATGAACTAGAAGGGGAGAAATTAGAAATGTATTGATTCATAGTCTTATAATTTTCAACTACTTGTTATAACTCTTATTCTTAAAATCCTAGAATAAAATTTCTTTATTATTTCTTGAGAGAAAAACCCATAATTTATTTAGATATTACTGTATGAGCTGAATAGGTAATGTACTTGGGGAAACTTATAACAAAATCAAAAGGAGATTTCAAAGTAAACCAGTATAGAAGTTAACAAGCTGAGTGTAATGCCCTTGTGTTTGCTGGAATACAGCTCAATGGAATGTTGATAGGAAGCCCAGAGAATTATGAGAGGTTAGTCAGTATCCAGAAAGCACAATTGAAAGGATAAGGTATAAAAAATGGCTATGTCTACATAGCCAAATATTTTCAAAGGAACTTAATCTAGTAATCTCTCAACAATTCATATTGAATGCTTATTTATCAAGAAAGAAGATTAATATCTATATGTTATAGATACAGATGCAGTTAAATATAGACTTAAATTTATATCTAGCTGCACATATATATATATATATATTAATAAGGTAGATATTATTGGAAGGATGCCCAGTGTTAGACAACAACAAAAAATAAAACAGTGACCAAAGTTGCTGCAATTCAATTCTATGATGTTTACTATGATAAGTTCTCTTCAATATTTCCCATAGATATTGTATTATTTAATCTCATTCTATGGCATTTAAAGTATAATTATTCCCATTTTCACATGAAGAAAAAATATCAAATCTGGTAGTTTGAGTAACTTGTGTAAGTTGCAAAGTTATTAAGTGAGAGCCAGAATTTGAACCTACATAAATTCTACATAAGTTATTTGTTCTAAATGAGAAAAAATGTTCTTTAATAAAGTTGTCATAACCTCCTAAATAGTGGCAAATTGGTATCTTTAAATGATGAATCTGACTCTGAAAACAATAACCAGTAATATGGAATAAATACATTATAATTTGGTAAATAAAGCAGATGATGAAGTTGGGTATTGCAGATTATTTTTTTTAATTTTTTAATGTTTATTTTTGAGCGAGAGAGACAGAACATGAGCCAGGAAGGGACAGAGACAGAAGGAGACACAGAATCCAAAGCAGGCTCCAGACTCTGAGCTGTCAGCACAGAGCCTGACATGGGGCTCGAACCCATGAACCCTGCAATCATGGTCTGAGCTGAAATCAGAAGCTCAACCTACTGAGCCACCCAGGCGCCCTGCAAATTAAACTTTTTAAGTAAGATGTAATTATAAATTAATAAAAATAACTTTCTCATTTATAGATTATGAAAACATTTTCAATGTAGTATGTTCCAGAAATATTTTGACCAATACCATTATTTCCAAGGATAAATTGTTCTTTGAAAGATGATAATGATATGATTGTAAAATTTCTAGAGATTTACAAAGGAAAAAATAGTCCTATTAATCTATGGCCACTGATCATAGATTGTTCTAAGTTATAGTTCTTTTCCGGTTTGTTCCATTTACTGTGAGGATGTATTAATGATGGCATGTTGATGATGATGATGATGTAATGATCAATACATGGAACATAATGAGCTATAATCTCACTATTCCATACATGTTTTAATACTTTTGATTGATAACATCTTTGAGGTAGATATATTACTGTGGCCCAGAAAAATCAAATGTACTATTGCTAATATCCATTAAATAGCTTACTAAATATTAAATATGAATATCGGAATTTCTGAGGACAACATGTAGTAGTACATAGTAGCCCTACCTACTCTAACAATCTTTGAGGCAGAAGGATCAGAGGTAATTGCTCACTGGTTCTAGGATATGGGCCTAGCAAGTAGAGTCAGAACATTGGGTCTTCGCTTGTTTCCATGCCGTACACTGCCTTAGTATTTCCATGCCCTACACTGCCTTAGTATTTATTATATATAAATCTAAAGGTTAACAAGATTCTCAAAGCACAAATTAATATTCCTCATGTTTAGGAATCCTACAGTTAAGGGACGCCTGGGTGGCTTAGTCAGCTGAGCATCAGACTCTTGATTTTGGCTTAAGCCATGATCTCCCATTTTGTGGAATTGAGCCCCACGTTGGGCTCTGCATTCATGGGATCGAGCCCCACCTTGGGCTTTGCTCTGACAGTGCAGAGCCTGCTTGGTATTCTCTCTCTCCCTGTCTCTCTACCCCTCCCCTGCTTGTTCTCTCTCATTCTCAACATAAATAAATAAATAAATAAATAAATAAATAAATAAATAAATAAATAATAAAACGAATGAATGAATTAATTTTTTTTTAAAATGGAATCCTAAAGTTAAGATCCTATATGAAAGTTCTGTCAAGTAAAATGAAATAACTTTATTATGATGAAGACTTTGTGGGTTTCCTAGGATGACAAATTAATCAGCACTTCTTGTTGATGCTGTTAAAGTAACTTAAATAATATTTTTTCTCAGTATCTATTTTCTCAACATGTATTACATTTTCTGTGAGGAATTAGGCATCGTTTTGAGAGTTGAAGTATATTTTTGTGTTGGAAAAATAAAAACAATTTCACTGAGTAATGTTTTAGATTCTTATGTTAACATTCTCTATAGTTTAGCTAAAATGGGAGGGACAGAGCTGAACTAGATATTGGAGTAGCCAATTAAAGCAACAAGCTATAAATGAAAGACTTAAGCCTTTAAGCACTTACTATGATGTTACAAGCAAGATTTTAAAACCATGGAGAAGACTGACTCCCCCATTCCACTTTCCCCCATGGAAGGGTACACTGAACAAGGGTCAGGAGGATCAGCGGGGATGTGGGGGTTGTCTTAGTGTTGAGGAAGCCCTGAACAAAAGACTTGGGCTGTTTTTATGGATCTTGGGGTTAAGAAGAGGCCAGGGAGGAAAGGCTGGGAACGGAAAACACTGGGCACTCAGAGTGAGGAAAAGTGTCTTCAAGTTTCCTTTTTTCTCATCCCCATCTCTCTCTCACCCCTGCATTGTTGCCCCAAAATGGAGGCCTCAAGCAGAGCTCCTAAGAGGACCTGTGCCCAAAGCCTCATAAAGAGACCTAGAAATAAAGACAACTGGGCTAAGAATGTAAAAATCTAAAGAGCATGAGTGAAAAGGAGGCCTGAGTCCCCTTCATGGAATCCCTTCAGGATGGCAGTGAGCTGGCTCTACACCAAGTCTCATGTGGAGAGGGCAACTTCCCCTGTGAGGCCTGACAGAAAAAGCCTTACCAATTGCTTATGCTCAGGCCTAAAAAATTGCATGAAGGTTTTTAACCAGGAACCAGACTCCTTACATATGACTTCAAATATATATGATTGGTCAAACCATATCTATCACACCGTTGTCTGGTAAAGGCAGAATTATTCTTTCTAGCCACTGAAAACTTTCACAATGAATCCTGCTGCAACTTAATGCAATTTTTCAGATAAATTGATTTAAATGTTTCATTTTTTCTTTTTTTTTAATTTTTAATGCTTTTTTTATTTATTTTGAGAGAGAGAGAGAGGGAAGGAGGGAGGGATGGGAAGAGGAAAAGGGAGAGAGAGAATCCCAAGCAGGCTCCCCACTGTCAGAGAGCCCAAGGTGGGGCTCCATCCCATGAACACAGAGCCTGGTACAGGGCTCCATCCCACAAACTGCAAGATCATGACCTGAGCTAAAATCAAGAGTCTGATGCCTGACCAACTGAGTCACCAAGGAGCCCCTCCTTCTTTCTTGATAAGGAAAATTGTACTCATCTCTGATATTTAGGGAATGGTCATTGTGACATATGTATTCTTTACTCTGGTCTTTACTCCACAAGCTTCAGGCTAAGTCTCCTGTGACTTTGAAATGCCCTATTACCCAATGGGCATTATTAACCACATTCTGAAGAGTATTTATACCCTCCTCTCCTATCATCTCTACCTTCCTTTTCTCTCTCCAATTCTAAATTCCTTCTTTGGAATTATTACCAACTGAACTTAACTGCATTATTAAACAACTATATTGAAATGCCCTTCAAAAAACCTTGGGGCTTTAGTAATACCTCCTATACTGATAATTATGCTGAAGAAGAATTTTAGTATATACACAAAATGTACAGAGACTATAGATACAGCAACTATGTAAATATACATAGAAGGTTTAATTCAATGGTCCTTCATAGCACCTGGGAGAATTTTTATTATAGAATTCCTTCTATGACTTGTGACTCACTCATATTTGGCCAATTAAAAATGTGGCTGTAAATATAAAAACTAAAACACAGTCAGGGCAGTAGTATCATGCCCTTAGAGAGATTAGGAAGTGGAGGAAAAATATCCAGGGTCTTCAAACTATATTCTAACATCTATTAAGAGTTGAAGAAGAAAAATTAACTTATAAAAGGGTCAGAAGACATGTACTATGATTTCATAACCTTATTATCATGTATCAAATTTCAGAAACATTTCTTAGTTATACCAAATATGCTAACTAAAAATAACTCCAAATTGCCATTGTTGCTGCTTTTGTGTTTTGTTTCAATCTCAAACATTCAAATTATGTTGCTCCTAGATTGTGACAGAACTCAGGACACAGGATGCAAGAACTCTGAATCATAAAATCAGAAAGGCAGTGAATATTTATTTATTTATTTGTTTATTTTAATGTTTACTTATTTTTGAGAGAGAGTGTGAGCAAGGGAGGGGCAGAGAGAGAGAGGGAGACACTGAATCCGAAGCAGGCTTCAGGCTCAGAGCTGTCAGCACAGAGCCCAATGCGGGGCTCAAACCCATGAACTGCAAGATCATGACCTGAGGCTAAGTTGGACATGTAACTGACAGAGCCACCCAGGCACCCTAGAAAGGCAGTAAACATTTAGAGAACTGAACATGGGGTGGGGAGAATCAGTTAATATGCACATTCTCTGAAACTTCAGAAAAATGAACTTTTAAAATCTCTTTGGAATTATAGAGGAGATTAAGAAAATTTTCAAAGAGTTGAGAAATGATAAATGAAAATTAATTACATAAACAATTTAAGGTGTATAAAAGCATCATTCAGGGGCACCTGGGTGGCTCAGTCAGTTAAGCATCCAACCTCAGCTCAGGTCACAATCTTACAGTTTGTGAGTTCCAGCCCCATATAGTGCTCTCTGTTGTCAGCACAGAGCCTGCTTTGGATCTTCTGTTCCCCCTCTCTCTGCTCCTCCCCCACTCATGCTCTCTTTCTCTCTCACACACACACAAAAAAGCATCATCCATAGCATTTTATTGAACAAGCTGCCTTTATTATTTTACTTTAGTGTAAAAATAGTGATGAGGAGTTTTTTTATGGATTTTCTCATTACCACAGCCCTCAAACTCTCTTGTCTCTATCAGGTCTTAAATACCTCCACTGTCATTTCTCCTATGTTAGTAATTTTTCAAAATCCTAACTCTTATATTTGGAAAGGCCTATTATTGATCCACAAGTTGCCTGTGAAATATGCCTTTATACTTGTGTTTGGATCACTTTGTAATAATTGCATGTATTGAGTTATGGCTATTAATTACACATTTTATATACATTATTTATTCAGTCTTTAAAACAATTCTGTAATAAATACTATCCACAAACAAATCAGGAAATTGAGGGTCAGAAGATTTAAGGTACTTGCCCATATTTTGCACATAGATTATGTCACAGGACTGGTACTGAAGCCAAAATGACTTCAAAACTCATACCACTGTGATAACAATTCCCCTTTCTCAACTACAATTCAGAATAAATAGGTAAGCAGTGCGAAGGGGGTAAATATACATACTCTGGATTCAAATCATGCAGTTTGTTTGGAAAGTATCTACCTTATGAAAATCTTTCAATGAGTGAATCCCAAGAATTTATTTGCTTTTAGTGTTGTTTCTTTTATAGTGTGGGGATTTTAACACGGCCTTTCTTCATACCCGTTGTTGCAGATAAGGATGATAGATCTTGAGGGGAAATGATCTAAAAATTCTGAGGCAAACACCAAACGGAGAGGCTGGATATTTCAACTTGTTGAAAATGTGAAATGGAAAAAAAAAAGAAAAGAAAACACACGTGAGGTCCTGAGATGGCTAACACTTTTATAGCTACATAATTTTGCGTACCCTAACTCATAATACGAACGGGCAGAGATACAGACTCATAAAATAAGCATTATTTTTTATCTGAATGTTAGCAGTACCTTACAGAGCGAAGTCTGTACACTTAGAGAAATGTCTGTATTTCTTTTTCTGCTCCAACGAAGAATGCAGTTTTCATGGGGAGATTTTCAATTTAGCTTACTGGGCCACACTTCAGACTTACTCCAGTGTCTTGGAAATATTTCTCTTTCTCTCTTAATTTCCATGTTTTTCTACAAATGCTACCAGATTTAGAAATCTTTACTTGTCTAGAGAAAAGAATACTGTAGAGTAGAAAAAAGACTTGCTGATTTTGCTATTTAAAGTGTAGGACCTAGCACTGGGTTAAGATACTATTTTATCATTGAATAAATTATTACTTGTGTGTGTCTAAGAATATGGCAAGTTTTAAATTTGGAATTCTCTTCGACTTAACATTTTAATTATTGGTTATTAATTATTTAATTATCACAATAGTTTTTAATATCAAGCAAAAAGAACCAGTCTATATCGTCTTCCTTTTTCAGTATTTTTTGGCTAATTTCCTTTCATTTTTTAATTTGCAAGTCAGCATATCTAGTCAAATAAAAGGAAAAACAGAAAAATCTTTTGTTAGCTTTACTGGTATCATGTGAAATCTGTTTTTACTTAACATTGAAAGGATGCCTTTGTATGCTAATCTTTTCCCCACCAACAACATGGTATATCTTCCATTGTGTTCAAGTCTTCTGTGTATCTTTTCATACTATTTCAAAATTTTCTTCATCTAGATATTGTACATTCTTATTAAATTTATCCCTAGGTATTTATTTCCTTTTTTTAGTCACTGTTTTCATTATATGTTATGATTAGTTGTTATCTATATATATATGTGTGTATGTATATGTGTATAATTTCCATCTCTAAAATGTGTCATATCTTATGAAACTATTAATTTGGTAACTATAGGTGTTAACTGAAATTCTTATCTTCTTTAATATTTGCAATTGATATTAAGTTTTCTAAGTTTAAAAACATAATATCTATTTTCCTTTTGCTTGTCAATTTTTATATCACTAACTTACCTTTTTCCTAAGTGTAGGCTAATGCCTACAGGAAATATAAAAATAATAGTGCAATACTAAACACTTTTACCTATTCCTGGTTTTATTGTGAATACCTCTAGTGTATCCTACATGATAGTATGTAGCATATTATAGCTAATACGCTGCTTAGGATTTTTACAATAACATTCATAAATTAGAGTGGCTTGCATTTTAATAGCATCAATTTTTAAAGGTTTAAGGTCCATTTTAACTGACATCATAAGAGTGATTAAGAAGTTTTTCCTTTTTATGTATACTCTCAAACAGTTTGTCATTACTGAAAATTTCTATTTAAAAGGCAAAGCTTGTACATTTCAAGGCAAACCCCTCACCTTTAGGAATTAACTTTTGCTACTACTTAAAAAAAAATCATTTGATTGTAGTTGACACACACTGTTACATGAATTTCAGGTGTACAACATAGTGATCCAAGTTCTTTAGGCTCACCACAAGTGTGGCTACCATCTGTCATCATACAATGCTATTATAATATCACTGACTATAAGGCCTATGCTGTACTTTGATTCCCATGACATTAATTCCATAACTGGAAGCCTATTCTATAACCTCTTACTCTCCTTCACCCATTTTGCCCATCCCCCCTAACCAGGCAACCTTCAGTTTGTTCTCTGTATCTATGTGTCTGATTCTGCTTTTTGTTTGTTTTTCATTTTCTTTTTTCTTTTCTTTTTTTTTTTTTGATTCCACATATGAGTGAAATCATATCATATTTGCCTTTTTCAGTCTTATTTGATGTAGCATAATACCATCTAGATCCATCCACTGTTGAGGTCTTTTACTCTTCTTCCTACTTCTCATTTTTTTTTTTTTTTTTGCCTGATCTCAGGTTTGGAAGCCCTTTTAAGAAATGTTAGAATCTGAAATCTTATGTTTCTAGGATTTTTCTTTAAGATGTTTATAGCTTTTTGTTTTTTGCTTGTTTGGTTTTCCTTATGGTTGCATTTCACTTATTTCCAGAACTTACTAATTGTGACTTAATTTGCTATATTCATATAGGATTTCCTTTGTTTTCATATTTGTTAAGTCTCTTAAAACTGTAAGTCATTCTGACTCAAATCTTAAATGACACAGAACTTCTACCTGGAAGAGAAAGTTTACTAGAATAAAAGCTAACTACCTTTGTCCATAAGGTGATAAAGTAATGGGATTCTAGAGTGGACATTATGGTCATCTCTCATAAATTAATTGTAGCCTGCACCCGTTGTGTGACAATTCTGAGGTTTCCATGAGACTCATTTCACAATTTATTTTAGCTACACATCTAATTGGTCTAAACTAGTGCTTATCCTGGTCATAGTGATTTTTATTTTCATAGAAAGTAGATTTTTATTTGCAGTTAGGAATCCAATGTGGGGGAGAGAAAAAAACTTTCCTTCTTTCTGGATTGGTATTGGACGTTTTCAGCCAACCTGCAGTCATGAGAAAAACTCAGGCTTAGGATGAAGCTGATAAATTGGAGAGAAAATGGAGACATGGTGGGGGCAGGAGGGGGGCAAGTCTTCGGCAAGTCCATCATTGAACTATGAGAGCAAAATAAATCTGAAATTACCTTTATTTCTGAGTTTTTTGTTAATATGCGCTAATAAATCTTGTTTAAATCAGTTTTTGGGGAGAATACAAACTTGGGGAGCAGTCCAAAAGATCCCTCTCACTTTTAACACCAATTACAAGTTTGGGGCTCCCAAGATTCCCCCATCTCTAATACTAATTACATGCTTGGGGGTCCCCATCAATCTCATGTTTAGTAATTCAGTAGAAGACTCACTGAACTCACTGAATGTTGTATTACTCACAGTTAGTTTATCACAGTGAAAAGATGTAGATTAAAATCAGCCAAGTGGGTTCTCTTGGGTGGCTCAGTGGTTAAGTGACCTACTCTTGATCTCAGCTCAGGTCATGATCTCTCAGTTTGTGAGATTAAGCCCCTTGTCAGAATCTGCACTAGCAGTGTGGAGTCTGCTGTCTGCTTGGAATTCTCTCTCTCTCTCTCTCTCTCTCTCTCTCTCTCTCTCTCTCCCTCCCTCCCTCAAAATAAAAAGTAAAACATTTAAAAAAATAAAATAAAATCAGCCAAGGGAATAGAGCCATGGAGCAGAGTCCAGGACATTTCCAAGTGTGGAGCTTCCATTGTCCTCTTCCCCTGGAATCATGGAGAGTGTTACTTTTCACAGCAATAATATGTGAGGATATTCATAGAATATCTTATTGCTAGCCAAGGAAGCTCACTTGAGCCTACATGTCCAGAGATTTTATTGAGGCTCCATCGTGTAGACATAGTTAGCTAAGGTGGTTAAGCTGGTCCCATAGACTTAAAACTCCATGCTAACTTACCTTGTTAGATCATCTGGTATGACCCAAGATACAAAGACAAACAAAGACACTTCTATAAGGCACACTCCAGGAATTTAGATATTGCCAACCAGAACTTGTGGGGAAATGCTCGACCTCCCTTTAGGTAAAATTAAATTCTTCACTACATCATGGCCAAGGGTGGGGTTCCATTCCTTGAAACATGTTATACTCAACACACAGCCTTACTGAAGTATATTTTAGAGAACAGGACTGATAAGATGCATTGCCATGTTTAACTTTCATGGTAGATAGTTCCATTTAAAATGGAAATATTAAGATCTGATATAAAAAAAACCCAAAGATTCTCTGCAAAGCGGAAGGATTTTTTACAAAAACGTTTGAAACATTTCCTTTTTTAAATTATTTTTAAAAATAATTTTATTTTTCATCTAAATTTTTTTCATCTAAATAATTAGATGAAATAATTAGATGAAATAATTTTCATCTAAATTTCTCTAGTTTCTTAACACATTATTCTCCATTTCACTGGTGATCTTAATAGATATTTGTGTTTTAAGAAGAAAAGATAATTTAAAGAAGACTTGCTATTGCTTCGTAGGATTCAGTGTAGAGGTTCGTGGATAAATTCTTGATATTGAAAGACAGGCAAACCTTAAAGGGATAGGAAATGGAACTAATTCTGGAAGAAATATCCACTTATTCAAAAATAAATATATAAATGATTTATTTATGTTGCGTTAGACTGGAATTCAAAAACAAAAGCAAAGAAAAACAATCACTCCAGCTCCCCCAAATAAAACAGCTCCTTAGAGTCTTGTGTTTATGAAAATAGGATTCAGAAAATCTGTTATAGCTTGGATTAGCAACACATTTTGAAATCAAGTTAACAGATTAACAGGTCCTTAGAAGCATAGTCACTGAAATAATTTTTATTGCCCCCTTGGGGTTTACATATTTAACACCAAATCGAGAAATTAACACAAAAGGAAAAGCCTATGTATGCATTTATTCCCTACCTTATACCAGAAGTAATAAAAGTGAGATATAAAAATATACACAATGTAAAAAATGAGATTAAAATTAGGGGAAAATGGGCATGGAAAATTAAACAATGGGAAAGTATTAGAAATATTAAATCAAAGCCAGATGTTAGATTAGTAGATACAATGCCTGCATATTCCCCAATAAGAATTGTCGAGTCAGTACTGAATAGGAAAAAATACTAGAGGAATATGAATGGTTATTGGCAATTAATTCTTGGCATTTGATTCTATTTTTAATACTTTATCTTTTGTGATGAACTGCCAAAATGAAAGATATTCAATTATTTACAATCTGTTGATTTAGATATCTATTTCCAATTAAATTACAAATCCACAGAGGTAAATGAAATTTTATATTGAAATATACACAATATTATATACAAAACATATTTATAACTATGTTTTGAATAAAGAAACTAAGGTAAATATGAAAATGAAAGATGGGTAACTTTATGTAATCTTCTTTTTTACCTTTTACCTCTCTGCATTTTTAAAATTTACTTTAGTGTGTATAACATATTCAAAAGTAAACTGTAAAACTAAGCCTATTGTCTAACTAAAATGTATAGTAAATGTAGCAGTCACTATTATAATTTTGAGTAAAACATGTTAAATTAATAGGATACTGATTTATTTTCTTAAGCTCATGAAATGATATGTTTTATTAATTGCACTAGATAAGTATATTACAATATATATGTAATATATTACCATTTCTCTCTGTATCTTTGTTTTAAGGTTTATTCATTTATTTTGAGAGAGAGAGAGAGAGAGAGAGAGAGATTGATTGAACACTAGCAGGGGAGGGGCAGAGCAAGGGAAAGAGAGAATCCGAAGCACTAACAGTGCAGAGCCGAGGCGGGGCTTAAACTCACTAACTGTGAGATCATGACCTGAGCCAAAATCAGGAGTCAGATGCTTAAACAACTGAGCCACCCAGGCACCCCTCTGTATCTTTTTATAAAACTGAATCTTCTGCCCATGACATAAACTTCTTCAAACATTCCAACTATTTTGGTAGGCTATAATATCAATGATTTATTATGTGTGTTATAACAACCAGTATTTTAATCAGGTAATTCTGCTTTTAGAGAAAATATCTGATGCCACAAAGACAAATACATGCAGTGCAAAGACATTACTACTGAGAAATATATTTTATATAGGGTTTTGTCACAATTACAAAAACTATAAGAAATATATTTGGGAGAAATGAAATTCAACTAAGTCTGCCATGAATAAATAACAATCCCTTTAGCTTCAGTTCATATTCCATGAGTTTTCACTTGTTCCAGCAGACACAGCAAACATGACCCAATATAAAGTTACAAGTTAATCCACTTGCACAGTTTATCTAATTCCTTTTTTAAAAAAATATCAGTTCTTTTTTTAATAGTGAAACTATGTTATTTCTAGTAATTAAAGCATATCTAAGAAGTCAGAAAATAAATCAAAAAGTGAATAAAACAGTACATAGAAAGCATGTTCTTGAGAGCAATGGTGAACCTTGGCATAAACATACTGACTGAACAGTGGTAGAGGAATCCAGTATACAGACCATAATGTTTCATCATTGTTGTTGCCTAGGAAGAATGAATTTTAGTGGGCATTCACAGTCAGTGAATTGTTTAGGAACTTCAATACTATTCACTTTGTCTCAATGTGTCTATTTTATATGCTATTGTGGTTTCTTGGAGCTTAGGAAGGAATTAATATTGAAGAGAGATGGGAAAAAAACTTTTAAGACACCTCTGTGGCATGGCCATATGAAAAACAAAAAGTAAAATCCTGACTTCAGGGATTCCTTTTGGTATCATCTTTGAGTTCTTTGTCCTTTGTCAGTATTTAATAAAAAGAATATGTCCCCTTTAAATACTCCATTTCACCTATCAGATTTTTAAAAATCTGATAAATACAGAGGTTCAGGTAATAAATGATTTCATCCAATGACACATCTTTCCCAGTAGTGTGGCAGTAAAGCTTTTGGAGACTTTCATCAATGTAATTGGTAAACATAAAATTAGATTCAATACTCTGCTGTTAATGAGCAGTTTCAACTTCATTGCTGTTAGACTTTCTGGGGCTTGGGGTGTTTGCATTGCCTAATTTGATGTGTTTGTGGTGAGATCCGAATAGATGCCCCCAAAAAAATCCAATCTGGTATAATTGAGCTTTTTTGTACAATACACACTTGCAATTTTATCTAGAGTGATTTTTCTCAATTATACATAAAGCATGGTTTCCAACAAGATCCCTTCAGGTTTTCAATAGGGACTTTTTTATTTTCCCACTCCTTCCATCAAAATACTCTCAAATTGTAGACTCCACATTGTAATTTTGTTGTTGAAGTTTACTTTCCAACATCTGTTGTAGTGATTTTCATAGTGATGTTTAAAAGAATACTTGTTGAAAAATGCACCGCATTCTTAGCGTAGTAGCATATGCCAAGTGTTAGCAGGCATAGCTATCACCCCTTTTAATCGGTGCAGGTGCAATTAGTGCTATTTGTTCCTTTAGTATCAAAGCTACTGTAATGAACACATACCATCTTTTTAGCGACAGTACTGAAAACAAATGGATAAAATATTTTTTAATGTTCCCTTAGTATGGCATAATACTTCCAAAAATAGATTTAAACACACAGGAGATATTTTTAGAGTTCCCTTACAGGAATAAACAGCTATATATCTTTCAAACTTGCAATAATCAAACTTAACAATATCTGGTACTCCATACTCCATTGATGCTGATATGTTGTATTAGTAATAATTAGCTCAGTGGTCCCTATTGAAATTAAAATGGTAATATAATGTCACACTTTAAAGAAAATCAAAGATAGATGAAGGTAATCACTGGCCATTTCACTAACTCTGCACAATAGAAAATAAATGACACTACAGTTGTTATTCTCTGATCTTTATATTTGTAAAGTCTGAAGTCTGCCTCTGGAAGTAGAATATAGTGGAAGTTTTTCTAGTTTGGTCATTAAGATTTTTTTTAATGTTTATTTTTTGAGAGACAGAGAGAGAGAGTGTGAGCTGGGGAGGGACAGAGAATGAGGAAGACACAGAATCTGAAGCAGGCTCCAGGCTGTGAGCTGTCAGTACAGAGCCCGATGTGGGGCTCGAACCCATGAACCTTGAGATCATGAGGTGATCTGAAGCCAGTCGCTTAACTGACTGAGCCACTCAAGTGCCCCTAGTTTGGTCATTTTTTATAGCAAAAGTAACAAGTATTCAGATTCATCTCCAAATTTTCAGAAAACCAGTCTGATCCATAGTGTTCCCAGGGAACATTTCTTATCCCAAAACATTTATTTAATAGGTTTGACTGAGCATCTAGCAGATAGAAAGCACTTTGTCAGATGCTGTGCAGATAAAAGTGAGCCAGACAGGTTGGCAAAGTTAGTATCCTTGAAGGGAGCGGAGGCACACACACAAAACCTACAATATAATGAGGAATGAGTCATGGTTATGAAAAATTATGTAAATAAATAAAAGGGACTCCAGGGAAGGAAGTCTTTTTTTGTTATTTTGTTTTTCCTCCCAGCTTGGAGGATCATTTGGAAGTAACGATTAGCAAGGGCTTGAAAGAAAAGATTTAGAGAACAATTGAGGTAATTGTCACTCCAGGTAGAGGACACAATGAAAAAAAGCCAGATGTGAATACATGGGATGGGTTTGTGGGAGACAAAAATGGGTGGTTTCACTAGCCTGTAAGGAGCATAAAGAGGGAAAAATAGGGGATGATATTAAAATTGAAAAGGTGTGTTGGCGAGGGCCAGATTACAGCTTGAGATAGTCTTTAAACGAGGTAGCCTCCTCACTAATGGATCCTACCCTGTCCAGAAGCGCTTTGGATGTGTCAGTCAATCTGAAGCCAGAATCAGCCAGGACGCCTCAGTCTTTAGATCACACACAGAGGCTCAAACTAGGACTCAGTAGTTTGTAGCTGTGCCTGCTCTCTTGGGCTTGTTCATTTGGAATGCAGGGGCAGTAGAATGCTAATAGGTAGGATTCCTCCCTTGCCTTAGAGGAGCAGATAGAGAATTTTCTTTTCATACTATGGCTTATGGAGACGGTTTGCAAGACATTGTGTTGTAGTTGAACAACTATACACAATGCACTAACGTTAAAGCTGTGCAACACACTGCCTGTGAACGTGTGTTATTTTGTTTCTCAGATGTAGAAACTGAGTTAGAATTGTGGGATGACTCTGGAATTGGAAGTAAGATTTGAGTCTAAAGCTAATCTGCCCACCGTTCTAATCTCATAATTCTGTAAATCATAACATCTTAAGGCCAACTACTCAACTGAAGTAAAAAAAGATGACAGCAAATCTCACTGATGAATAAGCCAAGGCAGTACAAGCAAAATTTGATGACAATAGAATGGAGGAAAACTGATTCTGAAGACTGGTTACCCAGAATGAGGAATAAGATTTTTACATAGTTTAAGAATTAAGTAGAGTCAGCATTTCTAATATTATATAGTATAGAAAAATTCCTTAAAAATTAAAATATAAGGACTTTTGAAGTATTTTGTGACATGTTCCATGAATTACAGTTGTTTAAGATAGAAACATTATACCCATTTACCCACATGAATATGAGAACCTCTACTTAATAATCTTGAGAACAGAGAATTTGGTCAAATGATATTTGGTCTCAAAGATCATAAAGCATGAGATTTCCATTAATTCAAATATTATTTCAAATACATATTTACAGTTCTGCAGCAAGGTAGAAATCAAAATGCTAGGGAGAGTACTAAGCACACATAAAATGATCTGACAGCTGTTCAGATATGTATAATAACACATGAAGCCCAAACTTTCAACCGTTAGACTCTAAAGTTTGAAATTCCGGGAGCTCCATAGTGTTCTATAGAGAACTACTGTATAAGGTCTCCCCCAAAGCACAATTTTTCTTTAAATTTTCAATTTTTGTTTATATTTTTTCAATTATGTGATTAAAAAACAGGATTAGTTCAAGAAAGGAATATTGCAGTCAACTGTCCAGGCTCCAGCTGTGCAAATTTGCCAGAAAGATCTGATTTGAATCCATGAGAAACAAAATTCAAAAAATTAGAGTATGCACCAAAACAACATTGAAGACACTAAGTGTTAACATAAAGCACTGCGTTAAGTTTTGGTGTTTTTTCTATTACCTATAGAGATGACAGGCAATAAGGAAGCAAGAGTAAAGAAGCCGTTTCTCTAGTAGTTCTCTGACCTGGTCAGTAACATACATGAAGCATATTCAGTAGCTCTTAATCTTTTTAAAAAGGTGTTTAATGTTTGTTTATTTTTGATAGAGAGAGAGTGTGAGTCGGGAAAGGGCAGAGAAAGAGGAATCACACAATCTGCATCAGGCTCCAGGCTCTGAGCTATCAGCACAGAGCCTGACCCAGGGCTCCAA
This sequence comes from Felis catus, assembly GCF_018350175.1. NCBI lineage: Eukaryota > Metazoa > Chordata > Mammalia > Carnivora > Felidae > Felis > Felis catus. The sequence goes on along the minus strand of NC_058376.1, from coordinate 90,580,947 downwards.
TTCAAGAACTGCGAGATCATGACCTGAGCAGAATTCAGTTGCCCAACTGACTGAGCCATCCAGGTGCCCCTTAATCTTTATTTAGGAACAACATAGAACGTTAGCTCTACATTTAAGAATATATCTAGAGTCTTCCATTGAGATTCTGTAAGGTTCTCCTGCCCCACTAGCCTTCTATCTTCCATGTCCACTTGAAAAGCTAGAAATTCACTTCTCCTATAATTATCTGCTAGGAGATTTGGTCTCCTAAGCTTTGGTCTAACACAAATAAATTCTATTCAACAAGTATTTATTACACATCCACTCTTTGCCCTTTCTGGAGCTACGCGCACACACACACACACACACACACACACACACACACACAAATCAGTATATTTATTGAGTGCCACTGAATGACAGAAACATATTTTTATATGCTATAATGCATATCATAGGATTTTTTCTTAGCATAGTCATTATTGTAATAGGTTCTTTAAAATAATTGATAAATGCCAAATCCTTTAATTCTTAGTTTCAAGACATTTTAAACAATGTTGGACTTGTAATGTCAGAGAACAGGAGATTCAAAGACTTGGCACAATGTCTGAGGGCATTTTCTATTGTCCAATTAGAATATCAGAGATAGTAAACTTTTATGATTTCCAAGTTGTATTTTGGGATTTTGATTTTAGACATAAAATTTATCATATCAGGTTTCTGCCTTCAAAAAGATTTGTTTTCCTTTATTTGTAATCAGTTATGTACTACATTGCTGTCTTGAGAGAAGAAGTGATGGTGTCTGTAAAGGCTTTGCTTTATTATAAATATCACCTATTAGTTATGTTTATTCAAACCTAAGTTGTGTGTAAAAATAAGCCTGGCTTTTAAAAAAAAGCTAAATAAGTTTTCCCCAGCTTCAACTGAGGCAGTTGATTAGAACACATTGAGAAATATCACTACTGTCTTCAGTCAGGTAGGATATGAGTTCAGAAAAGGCTCAAGAAACTTCCATGAATGAGATTTAAGATACTAAAATCTTATAAATTCAGAGGAAAAGTCCACTGAAGAAAATTTAACCAGAAGACAGAAATTTTCCTTTAGGAAAAGAGTTATTCAAAGCTGTTCTAATAAAGGTAATGAACTGTTCCAAAACTCATGGAAGAATCAGATAAATATTAAAGATCTTAGGGTTAGGGTTGCTCTTAGGTTAGGTTGCTCTTTGAAAAGAATGTGAGATTGGCATTATATATGACATTTTAAAAGTCAGAACTTTTACCACCTACAGTTGCTTACAGGAGACTATAAGAAAGTATGAAAAGAAAGCATGGAATCATAGGTTTTTAAAACAACCTTAAAAATCTCATCAACTTTCCTAACTCTTTAGACCAAGAAATTATTACAAATGGTATAAAATAATCTCTCATCTGTGTCAGCATCCTTTCTAAACTCACTCTTGTTTGTGTTTGTTCTTAATCCAATTGTGGTGGATTAAAATTCTTTCATCTTTTTATAAGAAATGCATATTTATCTTGAGAAAGTATGTAAAAGCAATGCCTTAGCTATTGCGCCTTCAGTTACGGTGTTAGCTATATTGTTTAACAAGCAGTAATGTGTTGCTTGGTGACAATAGAAAGGCAAAAAAGGAACATGAGACAAGAGACTTTGTGAGGGCTTTCGGGTGCTTGCTCCAGGCTAAGCAATATTGGTTGTGAATTGCTACCATGGTGGAAATCAATGAAGACAACCCAAATGAAAATAAGCAAAGGCTATTTATTCAGAACTTGCTACAGCAAGGGAGCCACCCACCATCACTTGCCTTTGGCAGAGGCTCAAAGGCAGAGAAGTAGGAAAGTGTGGAAAGCTTCAGGTATGCCCTGATTGGAAGCCATAGGCATAGGGATGCTGGAGGTGTGCTAGCTAGAAGTGGGCATCCTGTATATGTTAGTCAACCATATGTGACTTTTTCTGGGAGTTCTCATGTTGGAAATGGGGGCAATAACTCATGTTGGAAGTGGGGGCTGTTTGGGGCTGTTTGCTACAGAAGTTGTAGTTTGTGGCAGGTTGTGGACCAATGTTCTATTGTTCATATATACATATATATATATATATATATATATATATATATATATATATATATGGTCTTGTCATTGTATATTCAGTCTCTGATGGTCCATGTGCACATGTAATAAGCAGATGATTTCACCTATGTGTTTATCAGAAATATCATGCATTCCATGGAAAAATTTCACTTGTAAACATAGGAAAAAGGGTACCAACTGACTAATTGACTATGATTCTGCCATGCTAGACATATGGGGCAGAATGAAGTTGCAATGTAACTGTAAGTCACAAGGGGTAATGTTAATATCATGACTGTGTTTGTAGAAAAAGAAAAAAAATATTCTGAAGCCCAGTGTTTCTTGTGAATAGTGTCTCTGTTTGCATTTCATACTTTCAGAAATGTGGTTAACATGATGGGATTATTGTAATTTCATGACTTCCACATTTAGGTAATATTAGCTACACATTCAATTTTTCCATCTCTTTGTTTCAATTTTATTATATGCTTCTATTTTTAAAACTAGATGAATACCACACTAATTTATCCAAATTTCAATTTCCTGAATAATGGACTTTAGCTGCCATGAGAGCTAATGTATTCAGCTAAATTTATTAGACCCTCCAAATCTCCAATATTTATTTACAGTTTCCTCTGAGGTTCTTTTCCTTGAGAAAATAAATTATGAATATGTCAAACATGCTAGTTCTAACATTTAACAAGATAATAAATGGTCTTATAAAACTGCACTAGAGAAAAGAAATGCAAAGCTAATCTTGTAATTCTGTTCTAACAGTAGTTTATAGTGGTCTGGAGTCAAAGTTTTGGGGTTTCTTCTCTGTGGGTCACAAAGCACAAAGGACACCATTATTCAAAAATGACAATCTGCCCATATACCTTTAAAAAGGAATTCTCACTGAAGAATTTGGAAGATTGAGTTACTTTAAGGGTTTCCTTCAAAGTAAATTCTCTTAAAAGTGTTGATTTTACTTTTGTTACCAATTAACTCAATAAAAATATCTTTAGAGAGGAACTGCTATGTCTAAGGTGTACTAGACTTTATGGAAAACAGGGAAAAAAAGAGCCTAAAACAGTCATTGCTCACAAAAATACAGAATAGCAGAGTACTTGAAAAAAAGAAAAAAAATAGTGCTATATTAAAAATGTCAAATAAATGTGACCTTTGCATCTCACTTACAGCTTATTGTAAGATACATAATAGAATTTGCCCTCCAGCCCATGAAAGATCATGATAGTAGTTTTCAAAATGTTTCTAATGTTAAAATCCAAAGCTGCTAAGAACTAAACTTTTCTCAGTGGTCAAAGTGTGAATTTAAGAAAAGCAGCAACTTCATTTCTATTTCAAGTATCTAACGAACCAGCCCTACATGCTAAATACATATTATGAATAAAATGGTCAACAAAAAATTCCTTAGAAGATAGTCTTTGGTATGGGCCAGAAGAGATCCTTAGATAGTATATTTAAACCTGAAGAGGAACACAGTGGAGAAAAGAAAACAAAATATAAGTGGATGTGAGGTGTTTCTCCTAACTAGAAGAGGATGGGAATTCTACAGAATATCTTGTGTAATATATTTGCTGTGTTTTATCTCCTGTATAAATCTTTTTAATTAAATTTATTCCCGGGACACCTTGGTGGCTCACTCGGTTAAGCATCAGACTCTTGATTTTGGCTCAGGTTATGATCTCACAGTTTGTGGGGTGGAGCCCCGCATCAGGTTCTGCACTGCCAGCTTGGAGCCTGCTTAGGATTCTGTCTCTTCCTCTCCCTCTCTCTCTTCCCCTCCCCCCTCATGTGCATGCACTCTCTCTCAAAATAAATAAATAAACTTAAGAAAATAAAAATAAATAAATAATATAGTCCCACAATTGGCATGTCTTTTGAAAATTTAGAAAAATATTCCATTGGAGATCTAATCTAGGGTTAGGATAATACTCTGTCAAACATGCTGGAAGTCACAGCATTCCTCTTATATATAGCTCTAAATATATAGCATTCTTAAACTCTTATTTCCCCAGCTCATGAATAGATTTTTGATGTAAAAGGACATTTCTTTTTTTTTTAATATTTATTTATTATTGAGAGACAAAGAGTGGGGGAGGGACAGGGAGAGAGGGGGGACAGAGAATCCAAAGCAGTCTCTGCACTGTTTAGTGCAGAGCCCCACCCAGTCATGAGGTCATGACCGGAGCCAAAGTTGGACACTTCGTGTACTGAGACACCCAGGCACACCAAAAGGAAATTTCTTTTGCAAGTGAATCATTAAAGTTCCTGTATACCCAAGTAATTATCAAATACTTCAGGAGGTCCATCAAACTGTCTAAAAATTCCCCCAGGGTGCTATAAAGTCTGACAGCTTTGTTATCTTTTACTAGTCTAAGGAGAAACTGGACAGTTCCCAACACATGTACTGTAATTAATGTTTTCTTTAAGTACCTTCCTTTCCTTATTATTTAACCTGAGTTGTTAACTGAGAGCTAAATACATCAACCTGTTAATGTTTTCTTTCCTTTTCATACCTCTACTTGGTGTGATGTACATTTTATTTTTATATTATTTTTCTTAAAATGTGCTCATTCATAGGGAGTATTATGACATGGGTTGGTCTAAATACTTAGTTGATTCTTGAGTTTCCTTTACAAGTTCAGGACACGAACGTGATTCTGATCCTATTAAAACTGAACAATAAAACTAAATCATTTTGGATTCTTGGTTTAAGAAAGAAAATGATTTTGATGAGTACTGGCTATATGAAAAAAAACTGCCTTTATTCTCTTGCTTTTCTAAATGTATTTTCTGCAGGGCTGTCTAAGTGTCCCGCTCCAGTTTTAGCCCCTAATCATGTGGTTGATTTCAAGCAAATCACTTCCGGGTCGTAAGTTGTATGCCAAGAGTGTTACATCATAACAAGGGATCCATTTTTAAAAATGCTTTCCGGGCACTCATGCTTACTATACACATATATTCTTTCACTGTTTCTACACAGTTATCTTATGAAGTAGGTGAAATTATACCCATTTTATAGATGTGGAAACTGAGGTCTAGAGCAAGTAAATAATTACCCTAGGTCACAGAGGTAGTGAGTTAAGAATGAGAAAAATGGGAATTTGTCCTTGACATCTGTCTCCAAAGCCCATTTTCCTAAACAGTATGATTTGTGTCCCCTCTTCCCCCCGCAATATGAAATCTGGAAATCAGGCTACATGAGATTCTCAAACAAACAAACAAGGATTTCACAGAGGTGAGTTAGAATAGATCAGTAGTCTCAAGGGTCTCAAAGGGTCTGAGAACCAGCAAGATCAGCATCACCAGGGAACTGTTTAGAGATGCAAATAATCCAATTCAATTCCAGACTGAATCTAAGACACTAGGTGTGAGGCCAGCAATTTGTGCTTTAACAAGACCTCTGGGGGATTCCACTGGTATGGAGTGTAAGAGCACTGACTTCAAACCAAATTATCTGTGCTTGAATTATGACTCTAATATGTGTTATATTAGCTGTGTGACTTAGTAAGATATTCTACCTCTGCCCTTCTCTCTCTCCTTCTACAAAATGGAGATAGAATCATTTTGACTCATAGAGTTGTGAGGATTGAAATAATATAATGGAAAAGACTTAACACAGCACTTACAGTAAACTAAATACTCCTTAAATATTAGCTATTATTATTTAAAAGTGGGGCTGTAAACTGTGGGAGGAAGGGTTTCCTCTGTTCTCTGTCGTTAGGTGCAAACATTTGAAAGGTCCTGAAAGATATAATCTGTAAAGTTCGTTCCTAATTCTATGAATTCTAATAACAGCGATTTCTATGCCATGCTTATAATGGTACTACTGAGTAAACTTCTTTTCCTGGAGACATTTAACTTACCTTTATGACATATGAATAGGCTTAAAATAATATTTTTCACAGATAATCTTTTACCAGTACAATTAAAAAAGAATATGTACCAGGCAGGTATGTAAAGTTGTTTTTTTTTTCATTGCTCTCTAAATTGCTTTACTCTGTCCTGCCTCTGTTCTTCCTTCATCTAAATCCCAAATGTGTCCTAACTTCTCAGAGACTATACAAAACCTCCTCAGGCAAGCATTTCCTTTGCACTGATCTATACATTAGTTTCACCAAGATTTTAGAATTGGGATATTTTAATGACTTTAAATATTACTAAGCATGCTTACATTCCTCCCTGTCTTATTGGAACAGAGATTTGTGTGCTAATACTCTGCTAGATAATGAATGAGCTCTAGAATCGGGTCCTGAAAGCTGGACCACATGGGTAACTAATAAGTCTATTTAGCCATGCTGAAACATGTGAGAATATTAGGCATAAATGGCTGTGGGAGTGAACAAAGAAGGAACAACTCTACCTGAGAGAGTTAGTGCTAAAATCTGGCCTATATATGAAAGATGGATCAAAGCCTGGGATGGAAACATGTTTCACAGACAGGAAGCCAATTTTTCAGAAGCATTTGCTTACAAACCTGAGTAACCTGGAGAACTGTGTCTGGTGTAGCTGAGAAAAGGAGCAGCAGGAGAAATGCTGGAAAGGCGGAAAGGGTGGGAATCATGGAAGGATGTCACGTCAGGCTGCCAGACCTGGAGGGCTGATTTTGTCCTAATTTTTCAGAAGATAAAAATGAGCAGCCCAAGTGTCCATGGATAGATAAATAGATAAAGCAGAAGAGAGGTGTGTGTGTGTGTGTGTGTGTGTGTGTGTGTGTATACATTCCATACATAATGGAATATTCTATATGTGTGTGTGCATACATATATATACGTATACATTTATAATGGAATATTATTCAGGCATAAAAACGAATGAAATCTTGTCACTTGGAACAATGTGGATGGAGCTAGAGAATATAACGCTAAGTGGAATAGCTCAGTCAGAGAAAGGCAACTCCCATATGACCTCACTCATATGTAGAATTTAAGAAATAAATGAGCAAAGGGGGAAAAAAGAGATAAACCAAAAAATGGACTCTTAACTATAGAGAACAAACTGATGGTTACCAGAGGGGAGAGGAGGATGGGTGAAATAGGTGATGGGGATTAAGGAGTACACTTGTCATGATGAAAACAATTTAGAAAAAATTTAAAAATTAGAAAAACTAAACAAGGCCCATTGAGCATAAATGACGTGGAAAATAAACAGCAGCACCCAAACTGAAGACCAGATCTTCTCCCAGCTCCTACCCTGCACTCTTTCTACTGCATTATATACTTAGAATTTCATTAATCAATTTTTTTTCTTAATCAAAGCATTATATTGCTCATTTACATGCAAGACATTATATATTGGTGTCTGATCCAATATATATTGAAAGGAACTCTTTGACAGAGTACATTTTACTCATGACCCAATATTTGATTTTCTCATGAAATATTGTCTTGAGTATATCTTAGCGCTTTTCCCACCCTAGGCAACTGGAAATGAGGAGAAAAGGAAGAAAGGAAATAAACTGATTAATTATCTACTGTGATTCAGGGACGATGCTAGATTTTTTGTATGTTATATGATTTGAATGCTCACAAGAGTTCTTTAAGTTAGGTATTATTATATACTTTTTATTAATGAAGACTCTGAAGTTGAGGTATAAGAAACTTGTCCGAGGTCATGCAGCCAGTGAAGTGGCAAGCTAAGTTTAGATTCTTGGTCTGTTTGGCCCAAGCCAAAATCATCCCATCTACTTATCCAGCTCTATTCCTCCTGAATGTATTCAACATTAAGGTCAAAACAAAGCCAATCAGTGATCTAAAAACACCGATGCCTCCATCAGGTTTTAAGATAATGTTATTAAGAAAAGACATACTTAGGCAAAGAGAGTATCAGGGCATTTTCAATTCAATCATATAAATAACCTTGCATTTTGAATAGTTTTTGGATTCCAAATTTACAGAAAGAATGAGAGGTCAAGGGAACATATGGGTGACAAAATAAGTCATGAGGCAGCATGAAGAAATAATGAGTGAACAGGAAGAAATACAATGCATAACAAATGGGATATAAAATCTCTGGTTTTCAGGAGCTTCATTTGCCTGCTCTAATTATACTTGCTTTGTGAGTGTACCCAACACCCATTACTCCATATTTCCCAAAGGATCAGTGTTCCCAATGATCAGATTTTTCCCAGAATCTCAAATAGCTAAACATTTAAAAATTACCATTGTTGACCAAGCTAAACTTCTAGCCCGCATTTATACTTCATCAGAGTAATTAATAAATTCAGGCTTCTAGGCTGGAATCCATTATGTTAGAGACTATTCAACATTGAAGGAAGAGGGCTTCAATACCTGTTAGAGTCTAGTTCAGGTTTCTTCACAAATCTTGAATACTCAGGTTAACTCTTCAGTGTTTAGCTATTTTTCTTCAGGACCCTGAACATGGAGGAGTATCTGTGATAGATATTATTTATACAAAGGTGGAAAGTTAGGGAAGTTAAAAAAACTGAGCCCCATTTTTAGACAATCATATACAATTTTCTATATTTGTAAGTGGTTTATCTTGATGAAGGCAAAAAAAAAACTGAATACTTGACTCTGATGTAATGTATTAGTGGAATAATAACAAAGAAACTTGTCATCATAATTTTGTTATTAGCCCGAAAATTTGCTGGTAGATAAACTATAAATCACTTAGACTAGGAAGTCATTTGTGACTATTTTTATCATTAAAATCATCACTAAAAATTATAAGTACATTTATTGAATGTTTACAGACATTTTCTAGACCAAGGCCAGAGAGTAAATATTTTGGCTTTGTAAACCACGTAGTATCTATTGCAACTACTAAACTCTGCTGGCACAGAGGCAGACAATATATAAGTGAATGGATGTGACTGTGCTCCAGTGAAAGGTTATATACAGAGAATTAAGAATGTCATATGATTATTATATATTATGAAATAGTGCTCTTCTTTGGTTTTTTTTTTTTTTTTTAGCTATTTAAAAGCCATTCTTAGTCATGGTCCTTATAAAAACAGGTAGTAAGCTATATTTAACTGTGGGTCATAGTTTGCCCATCCCTGTTCTAGACATTTACTTTTTTCATCTCACTCTGTGTCATTTATCTTGAGTAAGATTTATTATCGTATTGCATAGATGATGAAACTAAGTATCAGAAATATTTAAACAACTTGAACACCACAGAGCAAGTGACTGGCAAACATTGACAATTTCCTTGGCCTCTCTGACTCTTACTTTCTTCATATGTAAACTGGGGAGAAGTACCCACATTCATAGTGGCTTTACAGGGATTAAATAAAATAATGTATTTATTCAATCACTATTTAATTCTTCCTAGTTGCAGACACTTCACTGAAATGCTAAAGTTCAGGGGATATACAGTGTACAAAGCAGATCTTGCCCTTGTCCATATGAATCTTACAATTACATTTATAAGATATACAGTAAATTAAAAACTATAATAAGCATGATGGATGCTTTGAGGGAAAAAATGTAAGCTTAAAGAAAAACATAGCACAGTTTTCAGGAAAAGTCTTCTTGAAAATAATAGTGTCAAAGGGTACCATGAAATAATTTACTAAAGTGAAGAAGTGGAGGAAAAATGTATTCCAGGCAAGGGCAAGGTTATAGATAGATACTGAAGATGAGAGATAGTGTATTAAGACAATAAAAGAAGTTCAATGTTGACTAGGAGTAGACATCAAGACGTAAAGAGTTCAAGAGATAATGCTAGAGGAGTAAGAAGACATAAAAAGGCACATTAAAAGTTTAGACATTATCCTAAGAACAAAGGAAAGTCCTGAAGAGTTTAAAGCAATACAGAAATAATATTAAACTTCATTTTGAAAAGGTCATTCTACTGCCATATGAAGCATGGATTTGTGACAAGATAGGGTTTAGGGAGACCAGTTCAAAAGTAGAGGCTATTGTCCAGATTAATGATTGTGGCTTGATTTAGACTAATGGCAGAAGAAATTAAGAGAAATGGCCAGGTTCAAGAAATACTAATTAATTGGACTTATTTAAAAGTATTTATTTCATGTCTACTTATACCATTTACTCTTTGATGTTCTGGGGAGATAACAATAAACAAAACAGGCCAACATCTGTGCCTTATTGTAAGAATGATGGACAATAGAGTCAAAAGTTATTTCCAGGCTTTTTGTTTTAACAACTGTGTAGATGGTGGTAACATGAAGCGAGATAAGAAAAAATAAAAGGACAAACAGATTTGGTGTGTATTGATTAAAAACTCTTACTAAAAATTTTTATAGCCCTTCCTTAGGGCATTTTCTCCTCTAAGGCTCTTTAGGACCAGAACCAAAAATAAAGAGACAGTGGGTTTATGGCTCTCTAAAAGAGCTTTATTATTCTTTCAGCTTTCTTCTGCCCAGAGAATTAAAAAAAAATTGGAAGGGAAGGAATATATGACTGGAGTTGTAGAACAGGAGCAGACATATCTAATAAGAGGAGATATCAGAGGAAAACTATTAATGTACAATGCCTCTTTCCTCATCCCCCCCAAATAAAGTAGCATTTTCTCTAAAGTAGCAACTGTTATACTTTAAAATGTCTTATTTGGAGCTTTTATACAATGTTGTATTTGTAATCAAGTACAACATTGACAAAAGCTTGGGTTCTTGCTGTGACTCTCTTCATCCAAGGTGGTAGGATCAAAATCACTACCAGTCCTAGAAGAACCACTGGAACTTCTTTTTTCTATACTCTGAGATCCCTTGAACATGGTTAGTACTACAGATAATTCTCCTCAGAATGATATTTTACCCATCAATATATTTACATTCCTGAATATGTTTAGCTAATGATTATTTTGCCATCAAAGCAAGTAGTTTCCAGAAATGAATATATTATGTGTGCACATGCGCACACGTGTGTGTGTGTGTGTGTGTGTGTGTGTGTGTAGTTGAACTAACACAAGTAGCTTTGCATTTTATGCTCTTTACATACAATAAACCATATTCATAAATTGTATTTTTAGATATTCCAGAGCTGGAGGTTGAGTCATTGTATGGTATCCTAGTTAGGTGAACTGAGAACTTTAGCAAATGGAGATATTCCTTCAATAAAAGTTATACGGTAAAATGATAAGTTAGTTCCTGACATGTTGGTTAAAGTGCCTATGACGTCTACAGTGGATATATCCGCTAGGCAGTTATATATACTCATCTGAACCTCAAGAACAAGCTTTGAGTTGAAGATAATAGACTTGGCAATTATTTTCTTTGTATATGATTTGAAGTATGATAGTAAATGAAATTACCTAGTGAAATTGTCTGGAGAATATTAACATTTGAAAGAAGTAACAAAAAGATCTCAGCAAAAAGAATTGAGGAAGATAATTTAAGAAGTAAAAGGTAAGTCTAAAGTTAGCAGCCACAGAAGCCAAGAAAAATCTGTTTCAAGGTGGTATATTGTACCAAAAGCTCCCTAAAGAGCCATAGGATTTATCAAAGCAAAGTCAATAGTGACCTTGACGAAAATGGTGCAAACAGTAAGGTTGGAAGTCTGCTACAGTGAGGAAAGGAGTAAGTGTGAAGTGAGGAAATAAAGGTTGTAAGTATAATAGCTTTCAAGAATTTTGGCATACTAGGAATAGGTGAAGGACGAATAAATTATTGCTTGTTTTTTCTTTCTCCCTTAAGTTGAGACAGACCTGAACATGTCTGAATAGTAATAGAAAAGATCCAGTAGAAAGAGATGTTGAAGATCCAGACAGAGGTGAAAAAATGACAGAAATCACTGGTAAAGCAGAAGTGGAAGGAATATAGGAAATAGATAGAAGGTTTATTTTCAGAATGATACCCTTTGCTTATGTTAAATAATAGTGAAATAGGAAAATATGAATTCATGGTAGATATACTTATAGGCAAGGTGTTAGGGAGTTGAGATATTTCCTTCTAAATATTTTTATTACAAAGTAGGTAAAAGTGAGGAAGAATGAAGTAGGGTGGTCGAGGTAATATTATTTATTTAATATTTAGTATTTGGATAATCATTTTGGAAACGATGATAGTATGATGCTGAGCAGGAGAAAAGGCCAGATAGACACTGGTGATCAAGAATAACTGGTGACATTAGGGGTGCCTGGGTGGCTCAGTCAATTAAGTGTCTGACTTTCGCTTGGGTAATGATCTCATGGTTCCTGGGTTCGAGCCCCATATCAGGCTCTCTGCTGACAGCTCAGAGCCTGGAGCCTGCTACAGATTCTGTGTCTCCGTCTCTCTCTGTCCTTCCCTGGCTTGTGCTCTGTCTCTCTCTCTCTGTCTCTCAAAAATAAACTTTAAAAAATATTAAAAGAAAGAATTATTGATATTAAAACTGCTTATTTCTAAGATAATGAAGTCCCTAGCACAGCTGTGTGACAAATTTTATGTTATCTATAAATATTTCTGTGACATGAGCAAGTGGTTTCTATTATATATATATATATATATATATATATATATATATATATATATATATAATATATGTGTATATGTTTATAAACATATATGTATACATACGCATATACATAAAATAGTGAAATACAAACATATATATTCTTCTGTACCTTCACCATTCTTTTGAAGTATACATATGTTCTTTGTATAATTGTACTCTCTAAAAGACTTGATAAATATGGAGTGATCAGGGAAAATTATCCCATGATTTTGTTTTGTTGTTCAAGAATGAATATAGCTCAGAATTATTCTTGATGTTTCTATGGATATGTGCCTACACAATATTCCACCCTAATGTGAAATTTTTATGTTTACCTCTAATATATTAAGATATTAGTCAAGTGATTACCATTGTAGGTGGTAATGAATTATTTTCAAATTTCTCTTTGCTCAGTGCTAAAAAGAAAATATTGACTATGTGATGCATAGAATAAAAAAATTACATAAAAAAGTGATGTGAAGACCAGAATCACTTTAAAATAACTACCAAGGGAAAATGATATCTAAGATTATATGCATTACTTTAATTAAGGGTGCTTGAAAATACATATGGCTTCCTTTGAATAATAAGCATCCACAGATGAGGTATGATTAGAAAATGCAATCTCTTTTACAGGTTCAATTAAATCAACTTCATTTCAATAATGGTGAGTGATTAGACAAATGCTATCAGAATCATACTTTGAGTCATCATTCAAAGAATCTTTTTTTTTCAGTTCTGCAATGTGGTTTACTAGATAATGATTACAGGGCTTAAAATTAATGAAAGAAGTTTAAGAGTGATTAAATTATATGTCTTAATCAGGCTATGATTTAATGTTACTGGTGGATTTAAAGAATTTTCATTTATTCACAAAAGACAACCATCTCTGCCAGTCAGTCTTATAATTAGTGAGAAATGAGCTCAGAAGTTAGCATGTATCCCATATAGACAGAAGAACTTATCCAAATCATCCATAACCTATTGGCCCTAATTTTTTCCCTTTCTCATAAAATTTATTTTTAGTTTATGGCATTCAACTGGGTAATACTTCAGTGAGATTATTGTTTCTCCTGTATTCTGTTGCAGACAAAACCAGGATGATTAGAGTTATGAGAAGTATTACAGAATAAAATGTTTCATTCGTATTTGCCATCAGGAAGGCAAGGCTTTTAGTATTAAAAAATAAGGGTTAGCACTTATTTTTAAATCTATTTCAAATGCAATTTCAATATGCACTTATCTCTAGGAAGCTAAGATACAGTATTCAACATTACCCTAGTGTCTTTCATTATACAGAAATAAACATTCACAGAAGTTTACTTTTTTAAGGTTATATTATATGTATGTATTTTTTTCAGGAGAAGTGATTGTCATATTGATGAAGCATACAGAATATTGCAATAAGGCATGATTTGAATACCTAGGGAAATGCTGCTTTTTGGGGGCTAAGAATACATATAAAATGCATTACGCCTAGATCAGAAGTTATAGTTAAAAAATAAAAGCAATATTTATAGGTCATTTTCAAATCATTTATGTTATAAATACGTAAAAGCTAGTTAAAAGTTTTGACTTAAATTTTTCCTTTCTCCATGTTGATTGACAGTTCATTTGAGATCAGTAAGTTATATTTTTGCCATTAATATGCAAAGCAATAGTGAAATACACCTTTTGTCTCATGTAATCTACATAAAAACAATACATAAAACATGAAATTATAGTCCCTGTCTCTTTCTCGCTGGGATGAAGTCAAAGTTTAAAAGCAGGAAATCACAGGGAAGGTGGGAAATAAAATGTAAAAAGGTGGTAAACCAAGAACTTATTCTTTGCTCTCCTACAGGTGACCCAAGAGTCAATATGCGTTTTGAACTATGTGAGAGCCTACTAACTTTAATAAAGGAAAAAGTACCATTGGTCTTTAGTCCCAGCAGGAAAGCGTCAGGTCAAAGATGCTAATTATTTTTCTAGTACAGTTTTATAGATACTATAGATATCTGTATTAGTGTCTGCTATACTTACTTTATAAAATCACTGACATTTCTTAATCATGTTATAAGATACAAATCTTTTAAGTTTGACACACATTTGCTGAAAAGTCATTATGTTAACTACAATGCTGATTTCTGAGAGAACAGCATAGAAAACAATGGTCTTTAATAAAGTTACATTATTAAAGTTACTGGGCTCTCACACAGTTCAAAACCTATATTGACTCATGGGTCACCTATATGAAAGCAGAAAAGGAGTCCTTTCTTTATCATCAATTTGTAATTGTAAAAGTAGAAAAATATATACTATAGCTATTATTATCTATCTTTAACATTTTATTTTATTTTTTCCTTTTATGGAAACATTTTTATGCAACATTTATTTTTAATTTAATTTAATTTAATTCAATTAATTTAAATTTTGTTTTATTTTTTAATTTAAACTTAAATTAAAAATAAAAATAAATTAAAAAATGAATGAATGAATGAATGAATGAATGAATAAATAAATAAATAAATATTTTTAACCTCTGGCAAAAAAACATATTACATCTCCCCAAAATGCTAAAATAATATTATGTACAAAGATAAGCATTGTGTAAATTGTTTCATTTAACTTTTTAAAAAAAGACATATATATTCTAGTCATCCATGACCATGTTGGAACTTGAATAGAGGTCATGCAATTTGTTGAAAGTTATCTAACATGGCATAGCTGATGATTAACATAGCTGGTCTGCCTGGTACAACCATTTATCATATGTCCATGTGCTTTTTCATATTCACAGGCCATTTTTAGTTAGTTGGGGGTATTGGGACTAGTTCTAACTGATGTGCTATGGAGTACAGCAGTTGTGAGCCACAGCACTTAAGCTCAGTGAATGATCCTCCACTAGTTCACCTCAGCTGTCACAAGAAACAGTGTTTCCTATGGTGGATTCCAATGTACCCTCAAGTCCCAAATGATCATGGTGGGTAGAAACCCCAGTGACCAATGTTATGTTAAACTACTGAGATTTTTAGCATTAATTTATTACTGCAACATAACCTAGTCCATAACTCTAGCTCATGAGGTAATTAATAAAGTCCCTGAATCTGTTATCTTAATCTAAATGCTCTAGTAGTTGCTGTTATTTAATAGGAAAGCAATTCAAACACAGTGTGTGATTTTATTCCTCCTACAGTCTGAAATTAGGAGTCAAACATTGGTTTCATTTTCATATGCAAAGTCTGAATTGTTAGATTTCCTGTAAGGAAGTAATCATAAAGTTACGATTCATAGATAAGTAATCACAATGTTATTGTAAATTGGTAAAATGCTTGGTAGTTAAAGGCTACAACAATTTCGAGTGAGACAGCTTTGCAAGTTTTGACTTGCCCACCCAACACTTATTTTTCATCAACAGTTTTAAACTCAATTCATTGTTTTTGTTTAGAAGAAAAGAATGAAATATTCATGGTAGTTTGTGATATGATTCATGCATTTTTATTATTTAGAAATAGCTAACTCCATTAATTCTGCAAAATGTCTTCTACTGTCCTGAAATGCAAACAGTATGATTGTGTGTATATGGAATTGGCTGCTAATATATATTTAACATAGTTCCATGGCTTCTAATATAAGGATTTTTTTGAGGAAGAGTTTAACATTTTAGAAATGAAGTATTTATGGTGTTATTTAATAATTAATAAAGGAATTTCTAAACAAGTTTGACATTCTGTTCAAATCAGGCTTTAAAAGAATCAGTATTTTCTCTTTCCTAAATTATCTATTCACATTAAAAGTAAGTACAAATATTTAAGAAAAGTTATATTTTTCCCAATATTCTTTATACCATTGTCAATAGCTATAATGCTTTAAGCATAAATAAGTCATTTGTTTTGCATTATATAAGTTACTCTTGCATCAACCCTCATATAGTAAGTGAACCAAGGCCTGGAGAAGCAGTTTTGCAGGTACATAACAGACTCTGTCACTATGACAGAGTCGAGGTTAAAATCCATTTTCACTGCCTGCTACCCCAGTGTTCATTTTACTCTATTGTGTGGACTCTCTTTAGGTGATGTTTAAAATGCCTAATGCCATAGTAGGGTCATCAAAACCTCACATTCGTTCCTTGAGCTACCTCTAACTGGTAAATATATATAATGTAAGTGCCAAAATTATCACTGTAATATACTTTGAGTTTTATTTTGCATAGACATCACAAATACTCTTACTAGATGCTTTTATGTAGTTTCCCAAAGCCTTTGCAATCTGGTAATAATCGATCAAGGAATGTTGAGGAGTTCAAACATTCAATAAATGAGCATATGACAGACACTCAAATATTTAAAAATATAGATGTGACTAGCTTTACAAATTATTTTTTCAAGAGATTTAGGGGCACCTGGGTGACTTAGTTAAGTGTCCAACTTCAGCTCAGGTCACGATCTCACAGATAGTGAGTTCGAGCCCCGCGTCAGGCTCTGGGCTGATGGCTCAGCGCCTGGAGCCTGTTTCCGATTCTGTGTCTCCCTCTCTCTCTGCCCCTCCCCCGTTCATGCTCTGTCTCTCTCTGTCCCAAAAAAATAAATAAACGTTAAAATAAATAAATAAATAAATAAATAAATAAACAAACAAACAAACAAACATTTAAAAATATGTTCATTTAACACCTATTATGAAGAATGACCTGTGGTAGGTACTGAGTATTAAGTACACAGCTAGCTGACTTCAAAGAACTTATATTTAATAAATGGTGAGCTAAGATAGTGGAGTAGAAAAAATAATAGAGGGTGACAAGAAAACAAACAAGTAAATATAAACATATACTAATAAAAGCTCTATGAAAGTAATAAACATAGAGCTCTAAGGGAGAAAAATGCCAAGGAGGTAGAAAGGATCCTACTTCCCTGAAGTCCACATGGAAGCTTGACAAAGAAGCTTAGAATTCAGCTGTGATTAAAGGATGCAAAGGAGTCAGCTCTGAAAAGAATCGTAAGTAGAGCCCTGCCATTGGTGGGAAAAGTATATGGAAATTCTTAAAGGCGGGAAAGACCTTAGAATGTCCTGGAAAGTAAAAGTGAGAGGGAGAGTGGCTCAAAGTGAGCCTGAAGCCTACAGTTTCTTAGGCCTCTAGGATGCTGGCTGTTTGGGAGTGCCATGGGAAGCCAGGTTTTAATAGAGAAAGAGGGGATGAAAAAGAGAACAAAGATGGCCTTCAAAAAAGAGAAAAAGGACTAAGATGGGCTTCAAAAAAGAGAAAAAGGAAGCAAAGAGAGAGTTCATTGTCTAGAAAACACAATAGGAAGTAATAGAACAAATGCAAATATATCTGTATTATAGTAAGTATAAATAGGCTAAATCAGTTGAAGGACAATTTGTCAGGCTGGATTTTTGAATTTTAAGAAGTGCAGTATGTCTCTAGGTGGATCCTGAGAAACTTAACAGAAACCCATGGGGGAGGGGAAGGAAAAAAAATAAAAGGAGGTTAGAGTGGGAGAGAGCCAAAGCATAAGACACTCTTAAAAACTGAGAACAAACTGAGGGTTGATGGGGGGTGGGAGGGAGGTGAGGGTGGGTGATGAACAAAAAAAAAAGTGCAGCATGTACTAATTTCAAGTAATACAAAATCTTATGAGAACAAAAACCTGAAAGAAAAGAAATAAAGAAGGTATATCAGACAACTACTAAACAAAGAAAACCAATGTAGATCATCAACATTAGACAAAATAGACATTAAGGCAAAGCTCAGATTTAGAGGGTTATCTACCTAGGGGATAATACCATAAGGTTAAAAGGAATAATTAATCAGGAAGATATAGCAATTTTGGATATGGGCACCAACCAACACACATATACAAAATAAAAATTGGGGAAATAAAATAAAACTTTACGAATGAATCAATACATCCACAATCATAATATAGAATTTTAATACAGTTTTTCAGAATGTGATAGATCAAAAATGACCTGACGACATGGAAAAACTGAGGATAAATTAGAATAGGACAAGAAGTAGGATGGGAGGTAGGGTAACTAGATAGGAGAACATACCTGGAAGATAGATGTGGGTCCCTGAAGAATACTGAGTTACTTCCAGAGGAATTGGGAGACAATAGAACTGGGAGACTATTTAAATGCCTTGTAATGGATATGCCATGATAACACACAGGCCAAATTTCATGTCCACTACCATTTGTGTACTTTTAGTGTATATGGTGTGTTTACCAAATTTCCCATCTTATATTTTACTCTCTCTTTCTCTGTCTCTCTGTCTCTGTCTCTGTCTCTGTCTCTGTCTCTCTCTCTCTCTCTCTCTCTCTCTCTCTCACACACACACACACACGCACACACACACATACACACATGCACAATTTGCATTCTATTTCTAGCATTTTACTATGTAAAATCCAATACATTAAGAGTTGTAAGATCTTAATCCCAGTTTAGTTTTGCCTCAAAACAGCTGTGTGATATTAGGCAAATCATTTCAATTTTCAGCCCCTATTTCCTTATCTGCAAATTGAGGTGATAAGATCAGACAGCCAAGATTTCTTTCATCATTTGCTGCTCCATGAATTTATGTAAAATGTTTGACCTTTGGGGATTAGTTTTGTTACTTATAAATGTATATATAAATTATGTATTTCACAAGGGTATATTGCCCAGCAATTAATTTTTTCCATTAAGAAATGAGAAAAAATAAAACTCTTGTTTATTACATGAATGGCAAATACAGATCTGAGATAATAAAACCCAGGCACTTTTTAATCTGCCTAAATATATGAGATAGTTCATTACAGCATGACCCAGTTTGTATCCCCAATCTTCTAAATAAGTTGAATGGGGGGGTACTGGATACCCTGTCCCCTTTAAAAATGATATATTGTTAGTAACTTATCATATATGAAATGGAAAATAAAACAGGTACAATAAGTGTAGCCTTTTCTGATCCTGTTTTCCAATAAGTAATCGGTATTTTAAGTGAAGAGACCTATATTTTTATTACATAATACATTTTTCCATTGTTAAAAATTACCTGAATGTGTTGATAAATTTTTTGATATTGCCATAATTGCTTTGTTCTCAGGCTGAATGTCTTCTTATGCATTCCCTTATTTATGTATGTACTTTGCCATAAAACAATTATGACATCTTATTCATACTTAAATTTTAAATACACACAAAAGATTGATAACATTATGAAATATATACTTATAGAAATATATAAATCTTATTATGGCAGTTCCCCACACAAACATCCTTTATTAGAATCTTTTGTGCTGATTCTCAAAGTCTGATCCATCTGCCACCTGAGAATCATCAGGGGTGCTTATTTTATTTATTTTTTAAATCATTTTTTAATGCTTATTTATTTTTTTTTTGAGAGAGGGAGAGAGAGAGAGAAAGTGTGTGTGTGTGTGTGTGTGTGTGTGTGTGTGTGTGTGTGTGTATGAATGGGAGAGGGGCAGAGAGAGGGGGACAGAGGATCCAAAGTGGCCTCCAAGCTGACAACAAAGAGTCTGATGTGGGGCCTGGACTCAAGAACCCAGAGATCATGTGGCACCTGGGTGGCTCAGTTGGTGGAGCATCCAACTTTGGCTCAGGTCATGATCTCACCGTTTTCGGGTTGGAGCCCCGCATGGGGTTCTCTGCTGTTAGCACAGAGCCTGCTTCAGATCCTCTGTCTCACTGGCTCTCTGCCCCTCCCCTCCTTGCTCTCTCTCACTCTCAAAAATAAAATAAACATTAAAAAATAAAAGAACCTGGAGATCATGACCTGAGCTGAAGTCAATCATTTAACTCACTAAGCCACCCAGGTACCCCAGGAGTGGTTACTTTACAATGGTGAATTTCTGAGTCTCTATGCGATTTGACTGAGGAAAGTGTGTGTGTGTGTGTGTGTGTGTGTGTGTGTGTGTGTGTCCGCCATGCTCACATGTGTGATGGGGTGGAGTCATGTTTGAGAATTTTTATTTTAAAATGTTTCACCAGCACTTCTGATGCAGATAGAACAGGGACCAGATACTGAGATATTGTGCTCTTCAATACAGAGTCCAAATTCCTTACAGTAACTTACTAGATGCTTCACAACCTTGCTCCAATCTACCTTGCTCCGATTATTGTCATCATTGCTTAATGTCTGTTGGCAGAATTTGATGGTAGGATTCAATGAAATCTGGCAGGTTTGTTAGTAGGATCAAATAAAATCATGTATTTTGAGAGAGGGAGAGAAAGAGAGATGTATCATGAGCAGGGGAGGTGCAGAGAGAGAGGGAGAGAGAATCTGAAGCAGGCTCCTTTCTGTCAGCACAGAGCCCGGGCAGAGCTCCATCCCACAAACTGTGAGATAGTGACTTGAGCTGAAATCAACAGTCAGGAGCTTAACCAACTGAGCCACCCAGGCACCCCCACAGTTTTTTTTTGTTTTGTTTTGTTTTGTTTTGTTTTTGTTTGTTTTTGTTTTTTTACATATATATGAAATTTATTGACAAATTGGTTTCCATACAACACCCAGTGCTCATCCCAAAAGGTGCCCTCCTCAATACCCATCACCCACCCTCTCCTCCCTCCCACCCCCCATCAACCCTCAGTTTGTTCTCAGTTTTTAACAGTCTCTTATGCTTTGGCTCTCTCCCACTCTAACCTCTTTTTTTTTTTCCTTCCCCTCCCCCATGGGTTCCTGTTAAGTTTCTCAGGATCCACATAAGAGTGAAACCATATGGTATCTGTCTTTCTCTGTATGGCTTATCGTCGCTCCTTATCAGGGAAATACAAATCAAAACCACACTCAGGTATCACCTCACGCCAGTCAGAGTGGCCAAAATGAACAAATCAGGAGACTATAGATGCTGGAGAGGATGTGGAGAAACGGGAACCCTCTTGCACTGTTGGTGGGAATGCAAATTGGTGCAGCCGCTCTGGAAAGCAGTGTGGAGGTTCCTCAGAAAATTAAAAATAGACCTACCCTATGACCCAGCAATAGCACTGCTAGGAATTTATCCAAGGGATACAGGAGTACTGATGCATAGGGCCACTTGTACCCCAATGTTCACCCCCACAGTTCTAATGAAAGGTCTGGCACATAGATTTTCAATGAATACTTGCTGCTTCCTATATTCTTCTTTGGAATGTGTGAAAACCATAAATTTACCATATCACCTATTTATTGGACTCGTTTTTCTTTTTCAAAGAGTGAGAAGACACTTTGTACACAGTGGATAGTAGAATATTCCTATTTTCTCTGAGAAACTAAAAATATTGGGATCACACAAATTGCAAAAAGCAAAGAAAGCAGGATTCCTGAAGCCTGTGCAAAGATCTCTCTCTCCACTTTTCGGTCAGCAATTAGGGTCAGGCTCTGCTAAGCCTTGGCCTTTCTACAATCCTCCCACTTGTAGAAGAGACTTCTCAGTGCACAGAATCCATAGAAATGAGTTGCCTACAAAACATGGAGTTTGTCATAGCAAAATATGGCAATTGGTAAAATCCAGTTCAGGGTCCAAAAAAAGTCTCACATTAAGCCAGCCCCCAACTTTTGTTATTAGATTGAGTCCCTCAACATTCTCAATACCCCTTAATAACCAAACACATGTTAAAAATTCAAGAGAATGTTGTGATGGGGTTTTAGAAAGTAAGGTTTTGGGGCGCCTGGGTGGCTCAGTCAGTCAAGCGTCCCACTTCGGCTCCGGTCATGATCTCCTGGTTTGTGAGTTTGAGCCCCACATGTCGGGTTCTGTGCTGACAGCTCAGAGCCTGGAGCCTGCTTTGGATTCTGTGTCTCCCTCTCTCTCTGCCCCTCCCCTGCTTGTGCTCTCTCTCTCTTTCAAAAATAAATAAATCTAAAAATTTTTTTTTAGAAAGTAGGTTTTACAAATAAGGAAACCAAGGGCTACAGAAGTGGAACTATATCTAAATATACATTCTAAACTGTAGGCTGTTGTGTTTTCAGCAACATGCATTCAGACATTATAATTTTTGATAATGGTGATATGGACACACAAATTACCAATTACCAAATGAAATGCAGGAATGAAAACCTTACCTTTACTCTTCCATCAGACTTTCTTTGGCCCATTACATAGAATAGCATGTCTTTTTCTAAGTTAATTTATAATAATTACATAGTGTTCTTCTAAAATTTTTTTTTGTTACGACCTCTCAATTTAAATGGAATATTTTCTCATTTAATAAGGAACTTGTTGACAAGGAAAGAGATCTCTCACAATATAGTTTACTTCTCTAACTTCATCTTTCTTTTCTCCTTTAAAAAAATCTTTCTTCCACTCAAAACTGATTTACCCAGTGGTTGGAATCTGAACTTAAACCTGCCTGCTCAGGGTACCTGGGTGGGTCAATCGTTTAAGTGTCCAACTTTGGCTCAGGTCATGATCTTATGGTTAGTGAGTTCAAGCCCCACATCCAGCTTACTGCTGTCAGTGCAGAGCCTGCTTCAGGTCCTCTGTCCCCCCTCTCTCTCTCTGCCCCTCCCTGGCTCATGCTCTCTCTCTCAAAAGTAAATAAACATTTAAAAAAATGCCTGCCCATCTTGCTGAAAGGACTGCCCTCAACTCTTACCACCTCCTTAGACTATCCTTTTTTATAGTCCAACAGAAGTAAAATCTATAAGAAGTATTCTGGGACTATTGCTGTCCATAGTGACCACTGTTTTCTTACTAATTTGATCCTTTGGATGCACCATTTCATACATTCTTTGTTTTCCTTTGCTAATACCTTGGATTCCAACCTATAAGCCCCTTAATTGTAAGAACTGCTTCACATTTTTAGCATTTATCCCAGGAATCTTGAATTGTAGGTGCTTCACAAGTACTTCTTCAAAATAAATACCTCTAAGATAAAAGTGTTCTAAAATTGATTATAACATTAAGGATCATGTTGTACTGATTAACTGGTGAATGATAATGTTTAAAAAAATTCTGAATTCTTTGGTCTGTGTTATTTTGTGGGACATCCTGGGATGTTTGAGAAGGAAGAAGCTGTAACAGTCCTCTGCATCAGCAACATGCAAAGAAGAAAAGAGAACTCATGAAAAATCTAGAGCTGGATAAGTGTGTTTGTTTGTGTGCTTCCTTATTTGCATATATATTTTTGCATTCAAGTAAGCAGTAGCATCTAGTTTAGAGAAGGTTGGTTGATATAAGAAACTTGTCATGAATATAATCACACATCAAAGAATCTATAGCCATTGTGTTTCTTTTACTATTTTTAAATTTTCAACTCTCTGTAGGATGCAGTCTAAAAAAACATTTTGTGCATTTACAGCCAGAAAAGAACTGCATTAACAGTATAATTGCCTACAGTAAGGGTCACGTATAGTTTGGCCATTATGAAAGTATCTCTAGAGAGAAGTAGCAAGTTCAAAAGAACAATCTGTTTATTTATTTTCATTCTCATATCTCTACCCACCACCATTGCCTTTACTGCATCCATAATATAGAAACATGATGTCATCACTTTTCTATATTAGTATTTTTGTAAAAAATGGAACAATATTCTGAAAATATTTTTAGAGAAACAATATTTTATCAGATGTTCAAACTTATAGTAGAAGAGAACTTTATTTTTTGTTGGTTTTTCAACGGGGACATAAGGAAGGAAATAATTACATTAACAATTTATATCAAAATGCTAATATTGATCTACATAATTGACTAAATATTTGACTTTATATGTCAAATAACTAAATAATTGACTTCATATGTGCTTGAATCCATTATAACCAAAATATACTTTGTTTTATGACTGGGTGTTAAGAATAAATGTTATCTTTATGCTTTAATAAAGCACTGTTCTATCAAATTCTTAAAGAGCAAACTAAAACCACATTATTTTGCATGTACAGAAATCCAGCCTCGTGGTCTGAAAATGCAGTCTCTAAAAACACTATAAATAGGAAATCACTGGCCTCTTCTGTTTCATTGCATTATGTATATTTGATGTGTTTTCTCTAGCATTATTACAAACTCTGCTTAATCAATTCTCTAATCTTTCTCTCTATGATTAATTACTCTGGATAATTTACCAAGTACATGATTGAATAAATGCACAATTACCCTTTTAAAAATAAACAACCTCTACCTTCTTTGTGCCACATCAAAGCTGTAGTGGTTTCTGCAACAACAGAGAACTTGATTTCTGTTCTGGTTGTGATATGAGGGCAGTTAGGGGGAACTATGTCTACTCAAAGATACACCTTTTCCTTTAGAAGATACTGTCATGAAACACATGTAAGATAAATAATAACACACATTTTTAACATTTTAATTTTATTGTTGTCTAAAGATGTATAAGTCCAACTAAGCAACCTTAGGTGCACTCATGTAAAATGATGTGCTTTGTACCAAATCTGTTTCTGATTTTTTTCTTGTATGATAGACAGCCTAACACAGTGATTTCCCCACAGAAGTTTTTCCAAGGAAGCCTTTCCTAATCCTCTGAGATGCAGTAGGACTCCTTTCACATCGCATATATCCTTCGCATATATCCTTTCACATCACCCTCATTTAACCATTTAATAATTATAGTCAATATCTGTTTCCTTTCATATGAGCAGCCTGGAAATTCCCAGTACCTAACACAGTCTCTGACACATAGCCAGTGCTCTCTAAATATGTATTTTATATTAGAAATTCCCTTAAGCAATATGGATATTGATGGATGGGTGATCACTGATAACCATTTGGCAAGTATTCACATTAGTTTTTAAGTATTTTCCCTGAACCTTGTTCAAAGAACTTAAACTTGGAGTAATAATAGTCTATGGCCTTCTAAGATAGATATCTATCCTAAGATAGATAAATATCAATCATTATGCAGACCAGCTGACCCTCCCACTTGATTACCTCCACTTTTCCAGGTATATTTTAGATTTAATCAATGATGTTTATTGTAAGAAAAATGATAAAAATACTTGATTTACTCGGCATTTCGGAGAATTTCTTTGCTTCATGAATCTCTACATTCATTTTTCTAGTTTCTGTATAAAAATCATAATTCCTGATAGGACCACTTGCCATCTTGATAGTAAATGTGCCTGATAGGTGCAATTAGCCCTTACTTATTCTTTAGAATCATACATGCAGATTTGGTAAATGTTGTCTCTGTGGCCATTCCTGATTTGTTAAAATTAGGAGAGGGACTGGAAAGGAAAGAAAAAGATGCAATTTAGTATAAGAGTCCAGATTCTGCAGCCAGAATGCCTGGCCTTAAGACTCAGAATAGCATGTACTACCTAAGTGGCTCTGGGAGAGTTACTTCACCGAGCAGTACTTCTGTTTTCTCATCTGCAAAATAAAATAAGACTATTGTAAGAACTGAATGGATTAACTCATGGGAAAAATTTAGAAAAATGCCTGGCATATGGCAAAAGCTCATAAATGTTTAGTTGCTATTGCAGTTATTATTATTGTTGACATTGGGCTGAAGTTAGTGAAATATAATAAAGATGCTTAATTTTTAATTTGTCAATGAGCATATATGTAGTTCAATGCAAATAACTAATAAACATGATAGAAATGTTGGTATCTTAAAGTGTCTTTCTCCAATGTGCTAAGAAATACTAACTGGATTTTTTCCTCTAACAACAATATGCTAGCAGAAGATACAACTGTAGTACAAAGTCAAAATTATGACTACATGTACTAAAAAAGAATTACCAAAGCTCCCAGCAAACAGACTTGATCATTTCCAAATTAATCTGTAAATATATTTTTACTGCTATAATTTAATAACAGATGAGTGATGACATTCACTAAAAAAGGAAAGATATTTTACCATTGGGGGGGAAAAAACTTTTATCAGATACTTCTGTGGTCTAGGCAAAGAAAGGAAGCATTCTATTTTAGCAACACATTTCCATCTCTTCCTGAAGTTTGCCAGGGAGACCTGCCAGTGTACAAGAGTCCAGAAGAGCTAAAGATTTAATACCTCCATGAAGCAACCTTAGAAAATTCTGAGGAACCCATTTTATTCTGGCCTTCGGGTTTTCCCCAGTGGGATTACATTCCAATCACACATGGTGACTGCTGACTTAATAAAATGCCTTCTATTGGCTGTCTTCTCTGTCTTGCCTCTCATTCTGCTACCTCACATGTCAGTGAACCACTTGTACTCAGGTTTTGTCTCACAGTCTATTTCTGAGAGAACCCCAAGTACGGCTCATGGAAAATTCTGGGTAGTGCGGTCAGAGTTTAGGTTGAGAACCTAGAGAGGAGATAAGGCTTACAGCAGGAGCAAAGGCTGGAAAGGAGGATTAGAATTAGGGAGTTTGTGGGGCACCCAGGTGGCTCACTTGCTTAAGCATCTGACTTCGGCTCAGGTCATGATCCCCCAGCCTGTGGGTTTGAGCCCCACATTGGGCTCTGTGCTGATAGCTCAGAGCCTTGGAGCCTGCTTCAGATTCTGTATCTCCCTCTCTGTCTGCCCCTCCCCTGCTCACACGCTGTCTCAATCTCTCTCAAAAATAAGTAAACATTAAAAAAAAATTAGAATTAGGGAGATTGTATTCCTAGCCAATCACTTCCTTGCTAGCAGAGGTTGTCTTCCTAGTTCTTTAATGTCCTGGCATTTGCAGGTGGCTAGTGTGTGTCAAAAAAAAAATTGCCCATCTATTTAATAATCAAATTAAATTACTGTGGAGACATACCCTGTTTATGCCACCTTCTCTTTATGCCATAGTCCATCAATTTGCCCTCATTGTCCCCAAGGATGCAAAGAGTTTTTGCATGATCTTCAGGTGCGGACATTCTGTAGTGAAAGCACAGACCAGCCCTCAAACTAGATGTCCCAGAATTCATGCTCAGCCCTTTGTAGTTGTAGGGGGCAAGGTGATGACTGAAACAGCAGTTTCTCAGGGTACTGGAGAGAAAAGGATTATCTCTCCTCCAGCAGTATGTATCAATGGGCATCCCACTGCATGATGCTGGGTTCCCAAGTTTTACCACTGTTTGCTTATCATAGGTCTTTAAGTTCACACATACTTTCTCTGTCCAAGGCCCATGATCCAGACAGGATCTGTCACAGAGAGTTCCTAATAATAGCCTCAAGTTTTAGGAACCAAATATACCATATATTTTCCCTGGTTAAAATGCTTCTCCTCCTTAAAATGAATTTCCCTCCCAGTAGCTTTTGGAATTCTTCAATGATTTTTGAAAACCTTTGCTACCAGGTAACTTCATTTGAGATGACCTCACTTCATCAAACTATTTTAATGTCTTTGAAATCTTAAGAAGGAAAGGGTGGAATTTTGAAACGTTTCTTTTTTGGAAGCTTAGGAATGCCACAGCAACTTTCCTATTCCTCTCTCCTACTACTATTGAACTTCATGAGTATGTGTACAGAACAGTAAACACAGGTGTTTGGCCTGACCTCCTAAACATCCTTAAAAAAATTTTTTTGTAATGTTTATTTTTTGAGAGACAGAAAGACACAGAGTGTGAGCGGGGGAGGGGCAAAGAGAGAGAGAGAGAGGGAGACACAGAATTCAAAGCAGGCTCCAGGCTCTGAGCTGTCAGCACAGAGCCCGATGTGGAGCTTGAACTCACCAGCTGTGATCATGACGTGAGCCAGAGTCAGATGCTTAACCAACTGAGCCACCCAGGGGCCCCCAGACCTCCTAAACATCTTATCAAAACCTCTCCACAGAAAGAAGCCCTAAAACCAACCTTCAAAAACTGGAGCTCCCTTCAAAGGTAACTGAGTGTGGAGTATCACATGTCAACTCTTAACACGACTGTCTCTGTTAGCACCAAGGGAACAGTTGTGGCATGGAAATTTTGTGCACTGGTTTCTGTGTTGTGAGTTTGGTCTGAAGTGGGTATACTTTGATAGTTGTGGGCAATATATAGAAGTCCTTGATTTTCTAAGACAGTTTTATTTTCAAGTAATTGTTTTCTATAAATAGACTTGGCAGATCATAGGTTTTTGAGTCGAGGGTTGCATACCATCAACTTTCCTAGCTAAGGAAAACAGCAGGTCTGTTTGGGGGTGCATAAGAATATATTTTGAATAAAGAAGATGCATAGCTCTCTCTATCATGGGGAGACTTGGGTTAGAGGCAGACATTTAGATAAATTAGGGAGTTTGTGGAGTATTTCAGATGACAGGTAATAAGAATCTTGAAACTGAATTTTAGCATGTTAGGGGTATCCATAGATTGTGCCAATATCATGTAGCACCATTTAATTTCTCCTTTTGCTGGCAAAATTGTCTGGGTATGTCAGGAGTACATCCTTGCTTTCTTTCTTCTGCTGACATCAGTTTTGGAAAGTAATCCTGAGGACTGAAAGGCTGTTTCTTGCTCTGCTCACCTCCAGGGAGATTTTTGAATCTCCTTGTCCATAGCTGCCTGTCCGAGGTTTGTTATTCACAAAGTGTCTGTTGCTAAGTTTGGGGTTTTCTACTATAAAGTGGCATAAATCAGAGTCAGGTCACTTCAGGATGAACATAATAGCACCATACACCACAAAATCATGTTATGACGACTTTCACCAGACCATAATTTATTAGACAATGCTTCTGGTTTGAGCATTAAGGGAATGGAGAAGGACTCCCTACAGATCACTGAATCATGGCCATATACCTTAGTTGAGTTTTAGGGTTTTCTAACTCCTTGCCCTATACCCCGCATGCAAACTTACTTCCACTAACCAAGAACTCTACTGCAGTTACACTGGTATCTTCAAGTTTTTCTAAAAATCTGTGTTTCTTTCTGTCTCAAGGTTTTTGCTCATTTTATTACTTTCTTCTGGAATATCTAGCCCCTTTTACACTCGAGTATCTTGAGCCCAAAATATGTACATGTGGCAGAATCCCATGGTATGGTTTAAAGTGGAATGGAAAATGGTGCTTTCTAGGAAACAAAAGATTCATGTTTACTAAATTTTCTACTGTTAACTTCTTTTCCAATTTTGTGAAAGTGAAATAACTTGTCTCTATCAGGAAAGTAAGTCTTATATTTCTCTTTTCTCCCAGTAGTACAGCGATGATCACGCAATAAAAAACTCAATATATACTAGTGAGATGGTTCATGATTCATCTACTATTTGTCATATTATGTCACACCATGCCATAGCAACTCAGTCTCTCAATTTCTTTCTCACACTAACCTATAAAATAGGTGTTATAATTATCTCACAGCACTACCTTCTAGAGTGGGTCTATATTGCACCCTAAGCCTGACCAAGGACATAAAAACAATCCCACAACGATAGTTGAACTTATAGCTTAAGTATAAGGTATAAACCATGGTTGTTGTAATTTGGAATTATAAACATAGAACAAATAGCATATTTACTGAACAGCTCTACCTGTAACTAAAAAAATACATTATGGAACTATGGTATTGGTATTGCTTTAATAAATCTATTTTTTCCAATGTTAATAAATTAAATAAATTCATTCAAAGCAATCATTACAAATACAGTCATCATCTTTGTCAATGAGATAAAATAATTGAGGGGGGGGAATATTCCTACCATAGATAGGAATATTTTCAGTTTTGTAAATAAAATATTTTCAGTTTTGTAAATAAATATCTTTTTTTCCCTTTAGACAGGTGAATAAGGGAAAGATTTTTGCTAAAATCAGAGAGTATAAAAATACCTCTCTGCAAGGCAATAAAGCAACATATTATTACAAAGTTTAACCCAAAATTACATGTGTGTGTGTGTTTATATGTTTATTTTCCTCTAAAATTTCTAAAAACAGTCTTCTACACCTTTAAATACCTAAAATTATTTTAGGTTGAAGAGAGAAACTTTTATATGTCAAAATATGATTTGCCTTTATTACCCTTAAAATCTAGAAGAAGGCTGGATTAGTAATTATTATCTTTCAACAATTTAATTTTGCCTGATACCAATGAAACCAATAACTCTAGAAATAGCAATATTACCTACTGAGAGAAGAAGGTCTTTGCAATGTGGGTTCATTAATTAATCTTTCTATATAATAATCCTTTATTTTTTTAAAGACTTTTACTACTATAAAACAACTTTGTTGTTGTTGTTCCAATGCATTCTTTCTTTATCCTTTGCTCAGGAGTAGGGTGGTCTGGGAAGAGTTGGGAAAGAAGGGCATAAGGGTCTTAATAAGATTGTGTGATTGTAAAGTTATTAAATAGCATTTCAGATAGCTCAGGGGTGTGTTGTCACCAAGATGACAGACCAGGAGATCCAGGCACCCATCTTCCCACAAAGAAAAATTAGACAGCTGTCCAAGAATGAAAATAGCTCTGGTTGATCTCAGGGGCCCACCTAAGGAGTTTCAACAAAATAGCAGAGCAAAATAACCTGTGAATAACCACACAAAAAGAGTAGGAAGAACGACTTCATTTTGCCTGCAACATCCTGTCGCCTAGGTTAGCACTGCTCAGTGCCAAGAGAGAACTGCCTAGCCAGAAAGAGTTCTCACTGCAAGCAAAATAGAGCAGAATGAATGACCAGATGCCCTAACCTTTTATAGCTACACAAAGGACCTGATCCTACTCCTATCCCTGGCCTGCACCTCTGTGTACCAGCAACTAGTCCCTCTGTAGTTATGCATGTGTACACAGCTGGTTCCAATTTGTATGACCAGCCATTAGTGTGTGTGCACCTATGGCTAGCCTCTGCAGCCACATGAGTACACACTGACAGCCAAACCCTCCATAGTTGCTTCTGTATCTGAAGCCAGTCCTGACCCCTGTCACAGTCCTCTACTGCTGCAGGCACTTGCAAATAGCCCTTGTAGTACACACCTGAGTGCTGCTGACACTGACTCCTGTTACCAGAGCCTCCAAAGTGCATTGGCCTGCAACTAGACCCTGCAGCCACCTGGGTACTCACTGATTGCCCAGGTCCTGCAGCTGCTCATGTACCCAAAGTTGGCCCCAGGCCCTGCTGCTGGCCAGCACTCTTGCCAATGTGTGTGTGTGCCTGCAGCTGGCCCCTGCCACTATGCAAGCACCTGCAGCCAGCTCCATAGCCACATATGTGCACACCACCGGCTCTGGCTACCACCACCATATGCCCTGTTCCCTTGCCTTTGAAAAGCCCAATAGCCCTTGCAGCCATTCAGGGCCCCATACAGCTCTTGCTGTCAAGGATCATGCAATTGTCAATGTCATGCACTTCAGCCACCTGAGCCAATGAGATAATTTGCCACCCCAAATCTCAACATATTTGTGAATTTTAGTTTTCATCTTGACATTGATTTCTAGTTTCATACAATTGTGATCAGAAAAGATGCTGGATATGACTTTGATCTTCTTGAATTAAGACAGTTTTGGTGGCTAATGTTTCATATGCACTTGAGAAGAATATATATTCTGCTACTATTGGATGGAATGTTCTGTAAATATCTGTGAGGTCCATCTGGTCAAATGTCTAGTTTAAGTCCAATGTTTCATTAGGGATTTTATGTCTGGGTGAGCTATCCATTGTTGAAAGGGATATTAAAACCCCCTACTGTTACTGTATTGCTGCTATCTATTTTCTGTCTTCAGGTCTGTTAATATTTGCTTTTTTATTTTATTTTATTTTATTTTATTTTATTTTATTTTATTTTATTTTATTTTATTATTTGAGAGAGAGAGAAAGCATGTAAGCAGGGGAGAGGGGGAGAGAGAGAGAGAGAGAGAGAGAGACAGAGAAAGAGAAAGAGAAAGAGAAAGAGAAAGAGAAAGAGAAAGAGAAAGAGAAAGAGAAAGAGAAAGAGAAAGAGAGAAAGAGAATAAGAGAGAGAATCCCAAGCAGGTTCCATGCTCAGTGCAGAGCCCAATGTAGGACTCAATCCCATGACTCTGGGATCATGATCTGAGCCAAAATCAAGAGTGAGATGATTAACCAAGTGAGCCACCCAGGTGTCCCTGCTTTATATATTTAGATGCTCCAGTGTTGAATGCATAAATATTTACAAATTTTATATCCTCTTGTTGGATTGACTCCTTTATCAGTATATAATGACTTTCTTTGTCTCCTGTTACCATCTCTATTTTTATATAAGTTAAGCTGCCTCTGCTTTCTTTGGGTTTCCATTTACATGAAACTTATTATTTTCTCTTCATTAATTTACAGGCTGGGTGTGTTTCTAAAGCTGAAGTGAATGTCTTGTGAGCAACAGAGAGCTGGGTCTTGTGTTTTTATAGACAACAAATCTATAGAGATTTGTTGTCTCTATATCCATAGATATATCTAAATATATCTAAATCCATAGAGATTTATGTCTTTTCATTGGAGAATTTAGTCCATTTACATTTATGTTTTTAAATGTTTACTTATTTATCTTGAGAGAGAGAGAGAGAGAGAGAGAGAGAGAGAGAGAGAGAGAGAGGGAGAGAGAGAGAGAGAGGAAGGGGTAAAGAGAAAGGAGAGAAAGAAGACTAAGCAAGCTCTACACTGCCAGGGAAGAGCCAGTTTCAGGAACCAGGAGACCATGACATGAGCTGAAACCAAGAGTCAGACACTTAAATGACTGAGCCACCCAGGTGTCCCTAGTCAATTTACATTTAAAGTACTTATTGATAGGCATAGACTTATTATTGCCATTTTGTTAATTATTTTCTGGTTGTTTTATAGTTCTTTTGTTTCTTTTTCTTTTGCTTTCTTCCTTTATGATTTACTGATTTTCTCTAGTGGTATGCTTCAGTTGCTATCTTTAATTTTGTGTATCTCTTATAGGTTTTTCCTTTGTTGTTACCATGAAATGTATATAAAGCGTCTTATATTTATAGTAATCTATTTTAACCTGAATACAACTTAAATTCAAATGCATACTAAAGCTTGATACTTTTAACTTCCACACCCCTTACATATTATGTTTTTGATGCCCAATTTCATCTTTACCTTGTATATACATTAAAAACTTAACATAGTTGTTTTTAATATTTTTGTCTTTTGGTTCATACTTGATTTATGTGATTTACCCACCACCATTAAAAATTAGAGTATTCTGGATTTAACTACATATTTATCTTTATTGGTGAAATGTAGCCTTTCATGTTTATTATTACTAATTATCATCCTTTTGTTTCAGATTAAAGAGTTCCTTTCAACATTTCTTGTAAAACCGGTCTAGTGGGGGTGAATTTCTTCAGCTTTTGCTTGTGTGAAAAACTCTTTATCTCTCCAATTCTGAAGTACTAATTTGCTGGGCAGAGTATTCTTGGTTGGCTTTTTTGTTTTTGTTTTGTTTTGTTTTGTTTTGTTTTGTTTTGTTTTTAGCACTTTGAATATATTATCCCAGTCTTTCAGGGCCTGCCAAGTTTCTACAGAAAAATGTACTGATGGTCTTATGGAGGTTCTCTTATATGGAACAAGTTGTTTTTCATTTGTTTCTTTTAAGATTCTCTTCTTGTTTGTAACTTTTGAAAATTTAATTATAATGTGTTTTGGTGTGGTTCTCTTTGGATTGGTCTTATTTGGATCTTATAGGCTAGGGAAGTTTTCAGCCATTTTTTCTTTAAATAAGCTTTCTACTACTTATGATTTCACTCATATCTGGAATCTAAAAAAATAAAACAAATGAATAAACAAACAAAAGCAGAATCATACCTATAAATACAGAGAACAAACTGGTTACCAGAGGGAAGGGGATTGGGATAATGGACCAAATGGGTGAAGGGGAGTGGGAGATACAGGATTCTAGTTACAGAATTAATAAGTCACAGGAATAAAAGGCACAGTGTAGGGAATATAGTCAGTGATGTTGCAATAGTGTTGTATGGTGAGAGATGGTAGCTACACTTGTGAGCATAGGGTAAGGTTATAGAGTTGTTGAATCACTATGCTGTACACCTAAAACTAATGTAGCATTGTGTGTCAACTATACTCAAATTAAAAAATATATATATAAAACTTTCTGCCCCCTTTCTCTTTCTTTTCTCCTCCTGGGACCTCTATAATGTGAGTATTGATCTGTTTGATGATATCTCTTAAGCTTCCTACACTCTTTTTTATTCTTTTTTTTTTCTATTTATACTCCTGATGGTAGGAATTTGTATCTTTGAGTTTGCTAATCCTTTTTTCTGCTTATTCTAGTCTGCTGTTGAACCCCTCTATTGAATTTTTCAGGTCAGTTATTGTATTCTTCAATTCTATGATTTCTGTTCTATACTTTTTCAATATTTCATTTATCTTTATTG
The DNA here is from genome assembly GCF_018350175.1 of Felis catus. NCBI lineage: Eukaryota > Metazoa > Chordata > Mammalia > Carnivora > Felidae > Felis > Felis catus. The sequence goes on along the minus strand of NC_058376.1, from coordinate 90,546,361 downwards.
AAATTCTCACTTTTTGTGCATTGTTCTCCTTATCTTGGTGAGCAAATTTATGACCATTATTTTGAGCTTTTTATCAGGTAGATCACATATCTCCATTTCATTAAAGTCTATTCCTGGAGTTTTATCTTTTCTTTTATTTGGAGAATATTTCCCTGATTCTTCACTTTTCTTCACTCCCTGTGTTTCTTCCTGTGCACTAGATAAAACAACTGCCATTCTCATTTTTGATGGAATGGTCTCACATAGGAGGCAAACTGTATTGTTCAGCCTGGCCTTAGCTCTTGCTTGTTGCTTAAACCTTTGTGATTTGGCTTACAGTAGTTGAGTGAGCGTGTGCCAAGACCTGTGAGTGTCCCAAAAGGGAGAATCTCAGTCAGCAACTAGATGCAGGCTAATTGGAAGCAAGACCATCAGGCACCAACCTTTTAAAGTATGCAAATAAACCTCTTTCAAGGAAAGACTAGGAGACAGGCATTTCCATAGTCTTCCTAGTGTTGAACCCTAAAGGGATAGCCAGTTAAGAAGTCCTTCTTTGTTGGCTACAGTCCTGTGAAAACTTGTGAATGCAAGCTCCACTTGCTTCCATAGCCAGGCCATCAAGGAGTATTTCCCCTGGGTGGCAGCTGCAAAAGCTGGGGTGCCATATATGTATATAAACTCCTTCCAGGAGGATATTGCTGTTGTCAGGCTACAGGAAGAATGCTAAGATCAAGTCTATTGGCTTCCCTGTTCTTTGGGGAAGATCTGTCTGTCCCTAGATGCATGTTGTATTAGAGGCCTACCCCTCAGGCAGCAGTTTTAAAGTATGCAGATAGTCCTCTTTCAAGGAAAGACTGGGAGATTGGCATTTCTCTCTGCACTTTTTTGCACTGAGCCCTAAGGAGATAGCTGATTAAGAAGTGTTGCTTTGTTTGCTACAGTCCTATGGGAATTCAAACTTGAAAAGTCAAGCCCCACTGGCCATCAGAGCCAGGCAATCAAGGGTGCCTCTTCTGGGAGGCAGCCACAAAAACTGGGCACCAGACATGTGCTCAAGCTCCTTTCAGGGAGACACTGGTGACCTGGAGCAGGGCAGAGAGAGAATGCAAAAATGGCACCTGCCAGCCTCCTCAATCTCCAGAGAATTGCAGTTGGCCCTTAGATGTGTGTTAAATTAGAAGCCTGACTCTTGGGCTGTTGCTTTTTAAGATAAGTTAATAGACGTCTTTCAGTTGGTGACTGGGATATAGACATTTTGGGCTTGCTACCTCTTCAGTGAGCCCTGGGGACTCACAACAAGTCCTCTCAAGCACCTTAAAAGCTGTTTCTTTGTTTGCTATAGGTTTGTAGGTTTTGTGGACCCTAGTCTCATTGGCTTTTAGGGCTAGGTGTTTTGGGTGCCTGTGCCTCAGGTGGAGGTCTTAAAAGTTAGAGCACTTCATGTTGGATCCAAACCCTTTTCTCCTCAGGGAGAAATTGGGAGTTATGAGGTTTTTCCCAATTGTATGTTAGTGTGATGTGGTAGTGTTTATGGTCAGAGTGTGTCTCAGCCTTTCTTATACATTTCATAGTGGGTTTTTTTTTCTCATTCACCTGATATGTAGGAATCACTCAATTAGATGTTTTTGTTTTTGTTTCCAGAGGGAATTGTTTTAGCATGTAGCTATAGATTCAGTGTGTCCATGGGAGGAGGTAAATTCGGGATCCTCCTATATCACCATCATGGACTAGAACACAGTAAGGCTTATATACACTTACCTTTTTTTTTTTTTAATTTTGTTTTCAACGTTTTTTATTTATTTTTGGGACAGAGAGAGACAGAGCATGAACGGGGGAGGGGCAGAGAGAGAGGGAGACACAGAATCGGAAACAGCCTCCAGGCTCCGAGCCATCAGCCCAGAGCCTGACGCGGGGCTCGAACTCACGGACCGCGAGATCGTGACCTGGCTGAAGTCGGACGCTTAACCGACTGCGCCACCCAGGCGCCCCTACACTTACCTTTTTAACAAAAGGTTAATTTACCCACTACTTGCCTCTAGGTTTGTCAAGATAATCGAATGAGATATTTAGGTGTAAAGCACTTTGGAAAGAATGGGGCCTTATATAAATATAAGGGAATGTTGCCTTGGCTTGCTTGAAAAAGAGTGGATGAGAAGAGGGTGAGTCTGACTCATCTCTTCTTCATGGCAAGACCTACGCAAATCTCCCTCTTGCTTATGAAGCTGCAAATAAACCCAACTTAGTCCAAACATTCTATCATGGACCAGGTGCCTTAGAAAGTCCCAGTATTTGTTGTCAGGTTCTTTTTGAGACAAATAGCAAAGTGGCTGGCTTATATTCCAGTTGTTTGAGTTGCCAAATGACTCTTAAAATAGAACAAAACAACTTTCTCCAGCAGCAAAAAGTGAAGTTGCCTTTCTCCTCCCTCCACCTTCTTTCATTTTAATCTTTTATGATGTGTGGTTTCCAGATTCCAAAACTGTAAACAAAACATGTCTGTTCTGTAGTTTCTATTATCCAGTGCAAATTGAAAAAAGAACTATAATGCTTCTTAATCTTTTTTAAAAATTCCTTTTTACAAATAATTTATTTCCAAATATCAGCATTTCTTACATGATTTGGATGTAGTGAGGTGGAATGGAGACAGAAGTCATATCCACCTACTGCAGATAAAGCTTTTCCCCTGAAAAACAGCATAATCAGAGTAGGCAGTTTCCCAGGATTTTTGTGATCACCATGCTGGGGATAAAACTCTGCAAATAAACCTTAGGCATTGGGAATAAGTGGTTGCTACATTTGGGAGAAAAATATCTCAAAGAAATAAGAGGACATCAAAAGTGTTTCTTCTCCCTCTTTATTTCTAAGAGATGTATTTCTCCAAGTATTTAGAAGAAGATAAAATTGAATTGTATTTTTATCATGATATGAATTGTGCAAACAACTGGGAATTATAACTTTAAAATATTAAATGGAATTTGACCCTTGTTGGATATGTAGATTTGAATATCTAACATCATATCTTTCTTGTAAGTTGTCTCTTTTACGTGTTCTATAATGTCTCAAGTTAGTGTGCTATTTTCCCCCGTGTAATTTCACAAGACAATATTTTCATTTACTAACAACATTTCATAGTACGTTAATGACATCAACACAGCCACATTTCCCTGTGTGAAAGATTCAGGGTTATTAGAGATGTAGGGACATTTGTTAAGCCTAGGTAAATATTCAATATCAGTTTAGAGAGAGGGAGAGTAACAATGGCATTTGCAGCCAGCCCTAAGTTCCTTTGAGATGTATATGAATGCATTTGACTTGTTCAGTCTATGAAGCAGATGCTAGTTCAGCTGTAGTACATGTGTTGGTGTCCAAACATAGTTTTGGAATATGATGCGGGTGCAGGGAGAAGGGCGATGTGCATGTATGAAAATTCCAGGTATGAGTTTTGGGGACGCCATTACAATTATTTTAACTCAACTTAAACATTGACCTCAGAGATATATACATGATACTGGTTTTGATACATTTTGGAAAAGTAATTAGAAATCAAATAAAGCATTAAGGAAAACAGTAACTAAGATTTCAATGGAATTTTTTAGACTAAATTATATATTTTTCTAGTTCCAAATGAAAACAGCACTGCATTTTATTCTTTTCTTAAGTTTGTATTTAAATTTCAGTTAGTTAACCAACATTGTAATATTAGTTTCAGGTGTACAATTTAGTGAGTCGATACTTACATACAACATCTGGTGCTCATCAGAACAAGTGCATTCTTTAATCCCCATCATCTATTTCACCCATTCCCCCCCACCCCCAACGATCTCCCCTCTGGTAACCATCAGTTTGTTCAGGCTAAATTATATTTTAAATGAAATAAATGGATCATTAATTTTATTTGGAGTTTTACTTAGTCTCATAACCAAATATTGATTTTCAGTGTTATTTCTCTTTATTGTTTGTTTTATTGTGTGACTCTGAACTGCTTTATAAGGAATTTTTTTTAAGTTTAAATATTACAAGTTCTTCAATTAAGGCAATATTTCTTAATATTTTGGCTTAAAAAGGAGGAAAATTTTATATTCCTTCATACTATTTCGAGACATGAAAAATACCATGAGGGTTTTTTTTTCCTTTTTTTATAGAAAAGAAAAGAAAAAAGAGTTTAAAAGGAAAAGATATCTTATAAAAGTATATTTTCCCCTATGTGTTTTACTACCGTGGTTATATAAGAATGCATGAAGTAATGAAAAACAAACAAATCAAAAACCCTTCAAACTGAATGCTACCATCTTTTTTTTTTCTTTCAGCTCTCGGGAGAAGTGATTTTGCAAATTGCCAATGAACCAGTTCTGCCCTTTAATGCTCTTGATATAGCTATAGAAGTTCAAAACAGTCTTAAAGGTAATTTTTCTTTGAATTACAGTAATTTTAGCAAGTGAAAGATGGTTCAACTAATTTTTAACAAGCAATGGATAAAAATATATGCTATATTATTAGCTATGGCAATGCAGTGACTCCCTTCTTAGAGAGGATTATCATGAGAAGGGCTTAGAGGAAATATGAGATTTGTAATTTCAAACTTCTGTTATCATTTTCCGCATGGCAAAAATATAGTTTAGGTATTTTCCCAAATAAATAAATAAGTAGGTAAGTAAGTTTGTATCTAAAATTCAATCAATTCAAATAAAATTCAAATCAAAATCAATCCAAATCAAGCCAACCCAAATCAATCTTTGGGATTAATTTCTGAAGTATGGGCCCCATTTCATTTCACTAAAGTGTTGGCTCATCCTAGATTAAGGGGGACAAGAAGAGAATTATCTCCATAGTTTCTATTTCAATCCCTTCATGTTTGAATAGATCTCTTTCTGCAGAATTCTAATAATTACCTGCATTTCCCCTTTATCTACATACAAATCTTTCAACAAGGCTTATACTTTTTCTTTATTAACCAAATACAAAGGGCAGTATTGTAATTAAAGAATGCACCCTCCTCCTTTTTGAGTCACACATCTTATTGACAGATATTTATGGGTGATTTTTAGACATAAACTTCTCAATACAAAATTCACTATTTTATCTAAGTACCTAAGCAGTAATCCTTACAAAATGGATTATTCTTTTTCTTTCTTAGAAAATGATTTATGGGGCGCCTGGGTGGCTCAATCGGTTAAGTGGCCGACTTCGGCTCAGGTCATGATCTCACAGTCCGTGAGTTCGAGCCCCGCGTCGGGCTCTGTGCTGACAGCTCAGAGCCTGGATCCTGTTTCAGATTCTGTGTCTCCCTATCTCTCTGACCCTCCCCCGTTCATGCTCTGTCTCTGTCTCAAAAATAAATAAACGTTAAAAAAAAAATTAAAAAAAAAAGAAAATGATTTATTCTTAACAGCCAAATATTTCAAGTTTCTGAAAATTTAATTCCTTTTTTTTTTTTTTTTATTTTGACTACTGGGATTGCTTCTTAACCTGAAGAATACTATGACACAATTTTTCCTCCCTCAGTGATTCTTATGACTTTATTATATTGGCTGTAAAACCCTAAGAGCACTTGAGCTGTTTAGGGTTATTTGTTCCCATAGGAAGTAGCCTCGGATTGCTCTGTTTTTGGTATATTTAGGCTGGTCTCTGTATAGTTTCCATCTTTTCCACTTTTGTCAAGTTTCTATCTTAGATTTGCTTGATGCAGAGTTGCCACAAACCTTCAATTTTAAGAAATGTAGTATCTGTGAAAATCAGTAAAACAAAGGACAATAAAATGAGGTATGCCTATATTTTGGGCAGCATTGGAGCTCAGAAGAAATATATATATACATATACATATATATATATATGTATATGTATATATATATTCGTTTATTTTTGAGAGAGAGCGCATGCATGCACACGCGTAAGAAGAGCAAGGGCAGAGAGAGAGGGAGAGAGAGAGAGAGAGGTTTCTCACTGCCAGCACAGAGCCCGAGACAGGGCTCGATCTCACGAACCATGAGATCATGACCTGAGGCAAAATCAAGAATCAGACGCTTAACTAACTGAGCCATCCAGGTGTCCCAAGAAATAATATATTTTTAATGAGATAAGTCAGTACAATTATTCAGCCTTCAGTTGGCGATTCAGATATAGAACTGACATAGTTGGATTTAATCAGGCTAGAGCTCTAATGAGAGAGGGACAATGACCTAGATAAGTTAAAACTGAGAGTATGTGCACAGGAGCACTCGTGAGGGTGGATCAAAGTATCTAAACTGGGTATGGAATAAAAATGAGGAAATGAAAGAAAGGAGGGGGAACAAAATGGAAGGAGGATCAATAAATACTACTTCATGGTGAGATCAAAGAATTGAGTGAGCTAAAAAGACTCATTTGCTGCTGGCCAGCAAATGGGATTATTAAAAATGTGATCATACAAAGAGTTCAGATATTGGTAAGGACAGCGTTCAGGAGAGGACATAACCATGGAAGTGGGATAAGCAATCACCAGAAGAAAAGAGGCTAAGGAAAGGAGAGTCTAGAGTATGTGGGTATTGAAATTGCCAAGAATTCAGATCGAAGTATTCTTGTAAGAGGAAGTGACTAAACCAGGAGCCAAAATCTTCAAAGAATGAGCAGTGATACCTCCTAGTGTTTTTCTAGGGCTAGTGGTACAAAGCGTAAGAGAGAAGGAACCACACCTAGGAGGGCTGGGGCCGAAGCAGTATCATTATGGAAGAGCCAGGTTTTAGGTTAAAGGAAGAGGGTACAGAAAATATTCTGAAAATAGGCCAGGTTAATAATCCTTTCTTTAATAGTTATATCTGAAGCATGTCAGTACAACGGGGTTGGGGGGAAGCTACAGTTATTCTACAAAGATTTCCACTGCAGCCTGATGCTACCAAGTCTAGATGAACAGCTCCCAAAATCAAGTTGCTCAGTCAGATGAGCCAGGCGTATTTTGGCTTCTTGCTGGTATATTGGTCTGCTTCTGCTATAGGTAAAGAACTTTTTCTTTGGTTATTGGGTTTTTTTTGAGTTTTGTTTCTTTTGATGTGAGACTCCTTGGGTTTCCTTGCTACTTTCACTCAGAAAAATGTGGGCCAGACTTAAGATATACCCATAGTAAAAACACAAAACAAAACAAACAAAATGTGTCAAGAACATAGATATATAGGAATAAAATTCTTTTGTTATGACCTGAGTATAAATATTTGATCAAAGTGATGCAATTTGTCACCTTTAAGCTATACATTTTTATCTTTTAGTCATCATGATTCAAAATTATTTGTTCTATACTAAAGTAAAAGACCATTCGAATGTTTGCTAAATTGTGGGCAATTTGATGTAACTTTTCTATTTTAACTACTTTAGTTATAACCTTATTTGTAAAATAGAGTAATGTGCTACACGTTAAATGACATCTAATTTTACTGCTTAGTACAAACTTTAATTATTTATATATATTTTTATTTTGTTATGACAACTAGCAGTGATTAGTCTTAAGTTCTCAATCACAGTTATTACAAAAAAGTGACCTTCAAGGCTAAACTATAAAATTTTGTTTCTCCCTACTGCAAAAAGTTTACGTATGAAGGTCTCTGAAACCCAATTGCATTTTCAACGGTGTAATTTTACCCCTTGACAACCAGCCATCTTGTTTATTTATTACTCTAGTTTACAGTAGCAGCAGACCATTCTCTACTGTTCTCACAACCACCAGAAAGAAGGATAATTTACCAGTGAATAATTTGTTTGAGTTGATTTATTGGATGGTCTTGAAAGCTCATTTTGACTGAGTGACCTTGGCTCTTAATATTTGGTCAATGCCAAACACATAATAGTTAGAGAATGAATATTTATATGTGGTTACATAGAGATGTAGTGTAAATAGTGACTGATAAGATTACTGATATGCTTCAGCTGCACTTGTGGCAAATAAAAGTATGTCCAAAAAAATTGCACACATAAGACACTGGTACTAGTTTGCAGGGGGCAAAGGCAGGTGTCAAGAATAAGTGAGTACAACCATACCCTTGAACCTAGAAGCAGACTAAGGAGTATGCACTTAATAACCTTACTAAATTTACTCTTTCTCACTCTCTCTACTTTTTAATGTTTTAAACATCACCTCAAAATAACAATGACTATGTAATTCTGATGATTTCTGTTAATATCTGCTATTTTTCTTTGTTGGAATTCTGGATGTTAATTATTTACCATTATCGCAGAAACTACAAATGGCAAAACAAAGTAAAAGTCATTTCCATTTGATCTGGCTATGTACACATTTATTTAGTGAAAGCCAGACTCAGCAGGAAACAATTTCGATCTGTGTGGCTTGTTGCCACTTCCTGATTGTCTCACTAAAGGTAAAATGGTTGTTGGCAGAATTTCCTCCTGTTCCTTGAGAAACTGACAATGGTAACTTAGCTGACTTTTTAATTTTTTTATTAGCTCTGATAATTAATTAGCACCAATAACTTCATTGTGGAAGGAGGGATAGTATTTCAAGGTGATGATGTGACCGAGGCAAGCACAGGCTGTTCCGCTAGATCTGTAGTTTCATATATTCAGTTGTCATTTTGGTTCTTTTCTACAGTCACAAGCAGTCACAAGTAATTGAGATCCATCTGATGTCGTTTCTTCTTTCTGAGTAATTTATGATGAATGTCCCAAAAGGAAAAAGAAATAAGTATACGCTTTATAAATTGCATGGGTCACCTGTGTGGCCCAGTTGGTTAAGCGTCCGACTCTTGATTTCAGCTCAGGTCATGATCTCATGGTTTGTGGGTTCAAGCCCTGTGTCAGGCTCTGTGCTGACAGTGGAGAGCGTGCTTGGGCTTCTCTGGTACTTTCTCTTGGCCCCTCCCCTGCTCATACTCACTTTCTCTCTCAAAATAAATAAATAAAACTTAAAGAAATAAATAACTTGTGTGATATTTGGCCTCAGCCTATCGGTCTCCAATTTTGGTTTTAGTTAGCATCAATTCCAGCTTTTGTCCGGCCTATAGATAGTAAAGTGTGGGCATACTAGCAACCTGGCCCTGTGCCCTCCTGAAAAAATTCCAAATCCATCCATCTAAAATCCAAACAATTCCAAGAAAAGATTTAGTTCCCATGGAAATTCTGAATCATGTTAGATATCTAGTGGTTTGACCCAAACTTGCATTTCTGGAACTAACTGTTTTGTGTGACAAGGACTTAAACTCAAAAGCATTCTCTCAGAAATAGCTTACCTTGTTTGCTCAAACTGAGAGAAATTCAGTAAGAGATTGGCCATCCATTGGGTACAATTTCCTAAAACTATGTTTAATGTCAATCCCCAGTGTATTTTTGTATGGACTCTGACTATGTAACTATATTAAATATTGTATTTCATTTATTGACATTCCAAATCTTGTTCAAACCAGGAGTTCTTAATAGTGTAATCTGCAACAAAATCTGGTTGTCTCTGTATTATCAGTGTTTGTCTCCTTAAACCAGCTTCCCTTTGTCATCATGTCCTTCATTACCCTGAATACTTCATTCAAATTTGGTTTTAAGTTTTCTTTTTAGTACCTATATTAAACATTTTTTATTATGTTTATTTATTTTTGTGAGAGAGACAGAGTGCAAATGGGGGAGGAGCAGACAGAGAGGGAGACACAGAATCCAAAGCAGGGTCCAGGCTCTGAGCTGTCAGCACAGAGCCTGATGAGGGGCTTAAGCCCACAAACCGTGAGATCATGACCTGAGCCGAAGTCAGACACTAAACCGACTGAGCCACCCAGGCTCCCCAATACCTGTTTTATATGTGTAATTACATTGATTGAAGTATGGTAATGACTTCCTATCATCTTCCTACTTTCCCATCCTAGTAATAGCTGGATGTATTGTGATTTTTTTTTCCTTAAGTGTATTTTTAGGACAAAACCCTGTGCCCATGACAGGATACTACTACAATCCATTTTTCTATGAGTGTTGCCTCTCTGGCAACAATTTTAAAGTAGTTTTTTTAAAGATTTTTTTAAAGGTATTTACTTATTTTGAGAGAGAGAGGAAGAGTGTGTATGTATGCAAGTGGGAGATGGGCAGAGAGAGAGGGAAAGAGAGAATCCCAAGTAGGCTCTGCACTGTAAGTGCAGACAGAGCCTGATGCAGGGCTCAAACTCACAAACTGTGAGATCATGACCTGAGCCAAAATAAACAGCTGAGTGCTCAGCTGACTGAGCCACCCAGGTGCTCCTAAAGACACTTTTAATGTTGGCTTATAATAGAACATAAAGTACCCTTCCCCTCATACTGATTAATTTCATTAAAGTTTTTTTTTTTTTTCATTTTCTCGGTTTAGCCAAAACATAATTAAACACACATGTATTATTAAATGTACAACTCCAACTTTCTGCCTCAGGAGGAGACTAATGAAAAATAAACCACACATGAATTTAATTCCTTCTAGGAAGTCTTTGTTCACTCTTCCAAAGCAACCAATAACCAGATCATGTAGTTGCAAACACAACACAGTGGCAGCATCTATGGCCACGAAAGTAGCTCCTGGTTCAATCTTGGCACCAGGCCGACATATGCTGTTGGGACAACTCATTCCACGCAATATGTTCAAAGTCTTGATAGATTTGCATCTGTTTTTGGCTATCTGGATCACTGGGTAATATTTAGAATATAAGAAAATCTTCAGAATGTGTTGCCAGTGTTTTCAAAGTGGTCAATCTGATTCTTGTAAGCATGCCACTTCGGTACTTTTGCAAAAAAAAAAAGGATTTATATTGTATTTAGTTTAGACATAACTAGCCACTGCCTCCTGGCATATTGCATTTTTAAATAATATCCATTTATCAGTGCATTGTAAAATCAGTGTTAGACTATTTATCCACAGTGCACTAGCTCCTACACTTCATTCTCTACCTGTTTGTTTTTTTGTTTTGTTTTGTTTTGGTTTGGTTTTGTTTTTGTTTAACTTCTTTAAATAACCAGCTGAGATGATTCACTGTGATTCATACTAAAGAAACCAGCATGAAGAATAGAAAATGTAGGATAATAAAGGACTGTTGTTTCCTCTGGCTGAAATCGTATTGGTAATTTCTTTTGTTCTCTTTAGTGATGCCACAAGGTATTTTTAAGATGACATTAAGTAACATACATTTTTCCCCCAAAATAATCTTCTTCTTTTAGCCACTGTGTTATGTGGAACATAAATCATACTTTTCCTTGTCACTATAAATCAGTGAAGTCTAAGCCATGATTGTGCAATTATTAGCACCTTTAAAACTGTCATAAGCTCATCCATAGAAGAATAGGTTCTGTGAAATACATAGTAAAAAGCTATGTTTGTTTGATATAAAAATGTAGTTTTAGAGTATGACCAGTACATTTCACTCTTAATTTAAGATGAAACTGTGTGAGTCTTTAAAAATACAGTCACAAAATACAACCAAAAGATAGAAAAATGGAAATAAAAATTTAAAACTTTTTTGGAGTATAAAACTCTGAAGAGAGGCCACAATAGTAAGTAGTAAAATCATTCTTTAAAACAAGACAGCTATATATGTGTGCAGGAGGTTGTAGAACAGACTCAACACATCGGAGTTTATGCCAAGATGAAACTCATCAAGATATGAAGTGGGAGAAGAGGTAGTTGGTGCATTTTCCAGGTTCTGGCAGGATAGAACATACAGATTCAGTGGGGCAATCCAGAAGTCTAAGAGACCTTATGGAAAAGACGTGTATGAAGTGCCTGTAAGCTTCGGATCTGTTAGAAGGTGTTTTAGCATCCTGTACCAACGGTCCTCAGGAGGAACAAGTTTTCTGAGGACACCGTGGCACTTTAGAGGTCACGCCACAAAGCCCCAGGTAATGTGCTAAGTGTCTTATGTCCATTGTGACCTTACTCTAGCCACATGAGCTGAACTGGATATTGTTAAGAGCAATTTAGAGATTAAGAAACTGTGTGGAGGGCAAGGGGTGGAGGGGTTGTGTCTTACTTAGGTGTGTACCTTTAAGTGGTTGGTTTAGGGCTTGAATATGGCTCTGTCAGATTCCAAAGACCCTGCCCTTTTCACTATACCACACTGCTTCCCAGATGGCTTGAAGGGGAGAATGCTGCAATGTGATGATTGGCTAAAAGGCAGGAGTAGGACTATGTTTCCTTCAGTGTGTTCTAGAGCCTGTCCTGAACTGGCCTCCGTAGATCTCAATAATGTCTCAGTATCCACTGACTTGTACTTCCTACTTCCTTCCCTCTCTCCCTCCCACCTTCTTCTCTCCTCTCCAATTAATATCACTACTGCTTATAATATCCAGCTCTGTTCTTTATATAGCAAGATGGAAAAATGAAAGGGTTGAAGTTAGAGATAGATTCATCTTCCAGAAGGCTGAGGACTGGGGGAATAGGAAGGGATTAATTAGTAGCAATTAATATTTTTGTTTACGGATGGAACACCCTCAACAGCTTTAATATAGGGAGAGTCCCAGAACTTCCAAGAGTTCCATTTTAGATGACCTTGATTTCTGGGCAATTTCTGTCTCTCAAGTTTCACTTCTCCCCTGGATTTACTTAGAATATTTTTGTATACAATAAGCTATTCAGTTATCCTCATGAGGATTTATTTTATTTGATCCTTATTTATTCTTCATTTGTGGATTATTTCTAACTAGATTAGGAATCTATTAAGGTTAGTGATTTAACCTTATGTCTTTCCCTTTCTCCCAGTACTTATACAACAGAACACAAAATGGGACTCAGTAAGTTATTTTCTGAAAATACGTTTGTATTTTACTTTGAGACAGAGGAAAAATGCATTGTTTCTGTTTGAAATTTAGAAGTACATTTCAATTGTTTCTTGAATAATATCAAGATAATTTCACTAAGCAGTCTCCATTATTTTGTATTATATTAAGGTTGATTTTCAATATTCATCACAAATTGATATGTTCTACTATGCTATAAAAAACTTAATGGTTGGCTTTTCAACAGAAGCAAATATGTAAAAGGATCATTTTGAAGATTGGCTGTTTAATTCCTTTACCTTTTTTTTTATGTTTTTATGTATTTTTGAGAGAGAGAGATAGCATGAGCAGGAGTGGGGGAGAGACAGAGAGTGGGTAACAGAAGACCAAAGTGGGCTCTGTGCTGACAGCAAGGAGCCCGACGCAGGGCTCCAACTCACAAACAGTGAGATCATGACCTGAGTCAAAGTCTGATGCTTTACGGACTGAGCCACCCAGGCTCCCCGATTCCTTTATCCTTTACATTATCTCTTTCCTTGTTATTCAGAAGTTTGAGATGCAGCCCATGGAAAGAAAAAAAATGGCTCCAGATTAATAGGCACCACAAAATAACATTGCAAATGTTTATAGATGTGTATGCAAGGAGGAGTGTTATACAGTATGGAGAAAATTTGAGAAAGTGAAAAGTAGCATCTCTGAGAATAAAATCATTAGTTATGGTATTTTGGGTCATGTCTTTAAAAAATGCATTGGTAGTAATTTATACTTAAGATTGTGTACTCTGATAATAGTAACTTCCATTTATATAGTTATTTATATGCTTGGAGAGTGAAATGACCATTTCTGCATTTTCCCCTAAGGAAACTAAAAGACAGTAATATTAAGTAATCTATTCAAACTTACATTGATAGTAATTAAGTAGATGAGGCTTTTACCTGGTTTTTGATACCAAGACCTTGGTCTTTAGACTCCATGCGCATAAAGCTTCAAGATAATTGTATTAACTTTCTCTAAGAGAAATCTCTAACTCCCAGTTCGTTTTCTTTGGTCAAATGGACTTACTACTTATTAAACCTGAACTCTTAAGAGCTTCAATTAGTCCTCTCTTCTCTGACATTCACTGTGCCTTAAATGAAGTTTTATACATATATTCTTAGTTTTTATGGGTTATTGGCAGGCCATATTTTAATTCAATTTAGTTTAATTTAACTTATCATTACCCTAAAATAGCTTCTTTTCTTTTCCTTTGCAACTCTTATTGATTTTTAGCAACATTAGTTGATGCTCATTATATGCAAAACATTTCCCTAAGTGACTTTTTAGGCATTATTTAGGAAATATCTCAAAACATTATCTTATAATTCAAAATTCTCTCAACAAAATTTTTAATAAATGACTACCATATCTCAGGTATTGTGCTAGCATCTGGAGATACAAAGAGATAAAACATCATGCGGGGTTCTTTTCAGTCAAAGAAAGGAGAGAGACAAGGCAGATAAGGATAAAAATATTACAGATATTATGATGCTGTGATCAGTAGATAATTCATGCTATGCCAGACATAGTTTTTGTCTGAGTAAATGGTAGTGAACAAAACTATTAGACAATAATCTCTTCCTTCACAGAGCTGACATTCTAACAGGAATATGTGGGGTCACAGCTGACTTCGATTTGGTGGTGTTACTTTCTTATTTAAATAGACAAGTTCTAATTGGCATTAAAATGGCTATTAGGAATCAGTTATGTATACAAATGATTGAGTGAACATTGAAAATAAAGCTTCTAGGGGCGCCTGGGTGGCGCAGTCGGTTAAGCGTCCGACTTCAGCCAGGTCACGATCTCGCGGTCCGTGAGTCCGAGCCCCGCGTCAGGCTCTGGGCTGATGGCTCAGAGCCTGGAGCCTGTTTCTGATTCTGTGTCTCCCTCTCTCTCTGCCCCTCCCCCGTTCATGCTCTGTCTCTCTCTGTCCCAAAAATAAATGAACGTTGAAAAAAAAAATTAAAAAAAAATTAAAAAAAAAAAAAGAAAATAAAGCTTCTTTTCAATTTGTAACCTTATACCCTTGAAGTGATGTATAGGGTGTGGTGTAGATGGCAGGTTTCCACTATCAGGGTTCCTTCTGGAACAAGAAAGTTCTTAAAGCTGTCAGTTCTCTACATCCTCACCACTAAGAAAGATAAATTCATTTAAAGCTAAATAAGGTAGAATGGTACAATTTGTCTCCCTTGATTCAGTAGTAATGTCTTCAATTCTGTAGTGTATGTTAGATCAGAACAGATTTTTCTTTCTTAAATGGAAGACTCTCAAGGATGTTGAACTTGTTTTTTCTGTTGTTCAGTCTTTCAATTCCAATGTAATCTAAATGTGCTTTTTTCATCTTATTTTTTCCCTGTACAAAGATATTTCCTGTAAGTTCACCATACATTAACTTCAGTGAACCATCATAATTTAGGATAAATAGTATCTTTATAAAATGGAATTATTTTTATAATTGTGATTTAGGGTGCTAAATGTCCTCACTGAGCAAAACTTTCTCCTCTCACAACTTCAAGTTTTCTTGTGATATCAAATAAGGTAATTAATGAGTATATAATGTACATTGAAAACATCCAAATGCCGAAACCTGTGAACTCCTACAAATGAGTTTATTCATGTTGTTAATTTCAGTGAACAGAAAGTTTATAAATGTGGCTATACTTTATAGCTCTCATGAAAACAACTTATCTCTACAGAATTTTCTTTTTTACTGGATTTTTTCCAAAAGTACGTTATTTAATCTCCTTTATTTATTTAGTAAATAATTGCTGAATGTAAGAACCATGCTCTCCTCTAAATAAATTAGCATATGAAATAGTCCCCATCAAATGAAGGTGAAAGACAACAAAGATCACTGTATTGGGTTGGTAATTCTATGACAGACATATTTTATATATCAAGCTATAATTCTAACCTAGTTTTTCTTTTCTTACCACATCACCTCTCTACAGTACTTCTTAAACTTTAAAATGTGTGTAATAATCTGGGTAGCATGGAGATTCCTGGCTCTACTCCTAGAGAGATTTAGCAGGTGTAGGAATCTTCATTTTCATGAAGACCAGGTGTTTGGGGAGCTGGTAACACTTGAACTTCACTTGGAAAGAGTCCCTTTGTGATCTTTCCCTTTTGCCTGAAATTTTCCCAAGTGAAGGTCCCATATGGCCTCTTCATCTCTCCATCTGCTTATCTCAATGCCATGCTCTCAGGACAGCCAGTTTCAATTTATCAGGTCCATGTTCATTTCATCACCTTGACATGACATAATTCTCTGTATTGAGTTTCTGACCTTGCTGGAGTCTCCTGAGAACTAACACCACCACGAACTGTTGCCTCACCCAGAGACTGACTCAAATGGTAGGGAATATCAGGAAGAAGATGAGAAGAAAATGCATTTCTCATGGTACAATAAGGGAATGCTTTTTATTTTTTTTTAATTTTTTTTCAACGTTTTTTATTTATTTTTGGGACAGAGAGAGACAGAGCATGAATGGGGGAGGGGCAGAGAGAGAGGGAGACACAGAATCAGAAGCAGGCTCCAGGCTCCGAGCCATCAGCCCAGAGCCTGATGCGGGGCTCGAACTCACGGACCGTGAGATCGTGACCTGGCTGAAGTCGGACGCTTAACCGACTGCGCCACCCAGGCGCCCCGGGAATGCTTTTTAAACAAGATGTTAAATCACATCAGCTGGGAAATGCTTACCTATAGAAGAATATCTTTATAACAATTTATAAATATTAATCATTTAACCTTCATAAAAAATCTATGAAGCAGATGTTTATTTTGTTCATTTTATAGATTAGGATGCTGAGGCTCAGTAACTTACCCCAACATCACATAGCTACTAAGTGGTATAGCAGGGATTTGAACTCAGGTAGTCTGGCTCCAGGGTCTGGTGGCCATTATCACTATACAAATTCTGTCTTACTCTTAGTTAAAGGAATGTCCTGTGTTTAGTAACACCATTCATATCAAAATGACTTCCAGTAAATTACACATATAGAAACAAACTACAAAAAAGAAAAATCATCCCCCAAGCAAAACAAGACAAATACTACATAGGATAGTATTTTCAAATCAAAGATGAATTTCAACTTCAAATTACAGGAAACTTTTAGAAAAGCAAAAAGAGCCCATAGATGCATAACAATATACAGGAACATATCTTTTGTTCTCAGAAGAGATAACTTTTTTTAAAAATCACTTTTCCCCCAGAAATATAGAATACTACATGAAGAGCATGAATGTTTGAGTCAGAAAGATCAGGCTTCTAATTCTGGCCTGTCATTTACATGCTTAATGAACTAGGACAATTTGCTTGTCTGAATTAACTCTCAGCTTCCATGAAATAGACATGACAATGCAAACTTTGGTGAATATTAAATGAGATAAATATGTCAAGTGCTCAATATCATGCCTGGAACATAGTAGCTGTCTCTCAATAACCAATACTTATTCAGTAGTATTATTGTTAGTAGTAATTATTATTTTTTAAGTTTATATATTTGTTTTGTGAGAGAGGTGGGGAGGGGCAGAGAGAGAGGGAGAAAATCCCAAGCAGGCTGTGTGCTATCAGCACAGAGTCTGATGTGGGCTCTATCCCACAAACCTGTGAGATCATGACTTGAGCTAAAACCAAGAGTTGGATTCTTAACCAACTGAGCCACCTAGGTGTCCCAATAGTAGTAATTATTATTAGTAATAGTAATGGTAGCAGTAAATTTAATACTCTTCATAGAATATAATGTTTAGACAGAATATTTTTGGTGGAATTAATACATTATAAAAGTTTAACTGATGTTGAATCTTCCTTTTTGACATCATGATTGCAAAGTGCTTATTTTGCTCCTTTGAGGATGTCTCTTCTGAGATGGACTCATTTATTTTCACCAGGTGATCAACCCTACACTCATCAACTGCTAGCCTTGGCGTCACGCCTGCGGGAGAGTGCTGAACTCTTCCAGTCAGATGAAATGCGTCCTGCTAATGATCCCAAGGAGAGAATTCCAATCCGTGTCCGAATGCTGAATGACATACTCCAAGACATGGAGAAAAGCTTCCTGGTAGAGCAAGTGCCACCAGGTTTTTATAGGTAAGATATGTGTTTATCATCTATATGTTTATGCCCCTCAATTAAATTTTTGTTTAACTTTCAGAACATGTACCTTCTGTGAACTGACACTATTTTTTAATGTAGTTATTATATGTAGTTATATGAGTAATTATCATATGTGCAATTTCAGGACCATTCTCCCCCAAATAACGTTTCGACTGTATGAGCATAGAATAAAGGAGATTGGTTCAGCAGTATCACATAGAAAATGACTAAGAATTTTTTTTGACATTAAGCTCAGTATGAGTCAGATATGATATGGCTATTATAAAACCAAATGGAATTATAGGTTGTATTGGGAAAAATAAATGTTTTGAATGAATCAGAAGATAAGCCTATACTATTCTTCCTAGTAAGACCATATCTTGAGTATTGTGTTTAATTTTAGAAGCTACCTGTTAAGAGAAAGATATATAAGTTTAATATTCAGAGAAGAGTGGGATTCAGATGGATCTTGAAACAGCCAGGGGACCAGAGATATTGGTTAGAGGTCACAATAGAATGATTCCTAGAAACATTTTAACAATTTTAGTGAATATTTTAATAAACAAATTTTGATATGGAAGGGTGATTCAATTTTGGCTTTTAGAAGGAAAATGGAGTTTAAAAACTTATAACATGTTTCACATATTATTATTTATTTAAAGTTGAGAGAGAGAGAGAATGAGCAGGGGAAGGGCAGAAAGAGGGAGAAAGACAGAATCCCAAGCAGGCTCTGCACTGTCAGTGCAGAGCCTGACCTGGAACTCAAACCCACAAACTGTGAGATCATGACCTAAGCCAAAATCAAGAAGTCAGATGCTTAACTGAGCCACCCAGGCACCCCTACACACTTAATTAAGTTTTTGACTTTTCTACAAGACATAAAATATAAATACACACACCTTTCTGTGTAATAGATGCATATATGATGTGTGTATGTCTATAACAATTTAATATGTGTGTGTGTGTGTGTGTGTGTGTGTATTTATGTGAGTATGTGAGAAAAGGCAAGAAACAAAGAAGTGTTGGAGGAATAGTGAGGCAGAAAAAAATATTTGGCCCAGAACACTCATTAATAAAAAACTTCAAATTTACACTTTTGCACTATATCAATTTATGTTTGTGTGTGTGTGTTTGTATATGTATATAACTATACACACACACACACATTATACACACACACACACACACACACACACATATATATATAAAATATACAAATAAATATAAATTAAAAATACCCTGGACTATACATATTCTACATGACCAAAGGACATAACTAAGACTAGAGAACTGAAACATAGGAGTACAAATCTTAATTACATATAAGAAATAAATTTCTGAAAAGTAGTGTTCTTAAAACACTAAATGCGATGCTCTTATAGGGTAGTGAAATCCCTATCACTGCAGATATTAAAGCATAGGCTAGGTAACTTTAAGAACCTGAGTATTTCGACTATACAAGATTTAAGGTGCCCTTTACTACCAAAATTCTGTGATCTGACAAACACTTGATCTCTCTGCATCTCAATTTCTACATCTATAAAATGAGATAGTGGAATGAGACCTGTTTAAAATAAGAAACCTTTCCTACTTCTGATATTTGGTGATTTCCCTTCATGATTTTAAACTTAAATTCTCATTTAAAATCCTTATATATCATTTCTGCTAACATTATGATTGTGTATTCTAAGACTGTGGACTATGTTAATTTATTACAATGGATATTTGTAAGCACCAGAGACATAGCAGTTGCCTGAGGTTAATAACACTGGCTCTGATGAGGTTACATTCCCGAGGTAGGGATGGGGAAACAGAATGAACAAGGTAACTAAATAAAATATAGCTTATGGTAGATATAATAACTGCTAAAGAAACAATTAAACCACATTATTAAATTCAGCATTATTAAAAAGTCTTAATCAGAATAGGCACATGGTATTTTTAGAATATACAAATTTCCCTCAGTTTAAATTTATGAAAAATTCAGAAATTAATAAAAATCCTACATTAAGAATATAGTTTTATATATTATGATATAGTAGACTCTTCCACTATTTGCCTTTCTTGGCACTTGCACTCAATATAGAAGACCCCTACGGTCTGGGATATCTGTCCAAAGAACTTTGTATTACCCCTTAAATAATAAAAATGATTAAGAAAGTGATTCAGATAGTGATATTATAGCATACCTGTATCCCAGTGTGCAAGCCTCAAAATGTTGATTATGTTCATGTTCTAACTCATGTAAGAAACTTTAGACTTGAAAGCTTGTGGTTCAGTATTTTGGCATTATTTTAAACTATTACTGCAATTATTAAAGAAATACATGTATGCCATAATTCCCTTTGGCTCCATTGATCCATTAATATGCCAACAACAAACGGATTACAATAGATAGATGCAAATAGATATCCTTGATTTGAGTTATCTGACTTACCTTTATCCAAAGATGTCATGCATTTTTACTTCATTTCTGAAATATATAACATCATCCTACTTCATGTTTTCTCTTGGTAGAGAATTCATATTTCTAAATATTCTTGAAGGAAAAATTTAAAATTACAACAAAATTTCTACTCTCAATCCTTGTAAGCTGTTCCTTTATGGGCAAGAAAATGTTCAAAGTAAAAAAATCAGTGTGATAACATCATATGCAGTTTAAGAAAATGGAAAAATTGATTAAAATGATAGCCATATGGAGCAAAGATAAAATTGTTAATTACATTGTATAAAAGAACATTTGGTGAGCAGGGTTCATTTTGTCTAATGTTAAATAACCTTTAGAGATATTATTCACGGAAGAATCTCACTCTTAAACCTGATGGTGTTATGACAATCTCATCAAATATATAAGGAGGAAGTCAAAAGTAATTTGCTTTTTAAGAAAGTTGTTGACAGAAGTTCATTGTATAAAGCTAAATATTTCAGTTGGAATTTGGATCATGTCCCAAAGGATACTGCCTCCACCAAAATATCGCTAAACACTGAAACGTTATTTTTGGAATATGTGAAGCAATTTTCTCCACAGTTTGGTATCAAAAGATTCAGAGATTTTGAAATCCTACAATGTTGCATGTAAAACTTGTTGTTTTTCTCATAAATAAACGCTCATTGAACATTTCTCTATGCAAGCATACTGCTAGAAGCTGGCAATGTAAGATCCTTACCTTTAAGGAGTTTGAGTCAAGAGGTAAACTATCTACATCATAAATCAAAAAAATTGGAGCCTACTTATGCAAATTTCCCAATGAATACTACAGGCAAGAAGTGCTGTTAGGGTTCAGTGAAGAGAGAAATTATCTTGTGGTGGACAAGAAAGACTTTTTAGGGGAAGATGGAAATTTATCTGGGCTTTAAGGGAATTGTAGGATGCCCATTAAATTAAGGAGGGCTATAGACTGAATGTTTTTGTTCCCCCAAAATTTATATGTTGAAGCCTGATCCTCAGTGGGATGATATTCAGTGGTGGGACCTTTGGGAGGTGACTAAGTCATGAGGGATTAGTGCCCTTATAAAAGACTCCACAGAGCTCCCTTGCCATTTTCTGCCTTGTGAGGACAGAATATCTGTGGACCTGGAAGTGGACCCTCACCAGATGCCACAACTGTCGGGACTTTGATCTTATACCTCCCATCCTCCAGAAATGTAAGAAATAATTTTGTGTTGTTTATAAGCCACCTAGTATGTAACATTCTGTTATAGCAGCCCAAACTGACTAAGAAAGGGGGAGTTTCTAGGAGAGGGTGGTGTGAAGAAAGACACAAAGGAGAGGCTGTGCATTGTGTACTGGGGAGTAGAGAACAAGAAGTGGGATAGTTTCAATGGCTATTAGGATCATAATTATGGAGACGTATTAAGGAATCAACTTGTGGAGTACTTTGAATTTTCTGTTGAGAGGTTTGAATTTTATTTTTTACACAAAAATGGCCATGAAGAAATCTGCATCATTAGGAAGACTTCTCTGGTGCTCCAGATAGGGTGCCCTGGAGCTGGAAGAGAACAGGAAGATTCTGGGTGTAAGAACAGCATGGTGTGATGAGAACCCGATTTGGCATATCGCTATCAGGAATGAAGAGCAGAGGAGTGATTTGGGAGATGGTGTTAAAGGAAGAATTAATGGGGCACCTGGGTGGCTCAGTGGGTCGAGCGTCTGACTTCGGCTTGGGTCATGATCTCACAGTCCGTGGGTTCAAGCCCCGCATCAGGCTCTGTGCTGACAGCTCAGAGCCTGGAGCCTGCTTCCAATTCTGTGTCTCCCTCTCTCTCTGACCCTCCCCCGTTCATGCTGTCTCTCTCTGTCTCAAAAATAAATAAACATTAAAAAAATTTTTAATTAAAAAAAATAAAAATAAAGGAAGAATTAATGAATTTAGGGACTGAGTGGCTTTGAGAATCTTACTTCACGTTGTTGTTTAGGATTCCCCTGGGCCTAGCCAGATGAAGCATGAATGAGCGGTGTCCATGTCTCCTCTCTATCCGTGTCTCCAGCCAGTTAGTTCAGACGCTCAGTATCTGAGGTCTTAGGGCAATTATATAATCATTGGTTGATAATCATAATTTCAAAAGCCCCTGCGAGCTCTAAGAATCTGATTCAATGGATACTCACATTATTAAGCCTCACCTCTGTAATCAAGGCGAATTCTTCTAATGTTGAGGGAGGGAAGCAGGAAACAATGCAGTGATAGACTGCGATGGCGTAATGAAAAGCTGCAAAGTGCGCCAGAGATTTGGAGCTTAGTAGGCAGTGGGGAGCAGATGAAACAATATATATGATCAGGGACCATGTAAGTGAAAGTACATTACAAACCACAAAGCATCTCAGAAATCTACTATCAAAATCCCACAATGTAAAATTTGACTCATTGCCCCTAAATAGGGAAAGCGTTATGCATTTCCTTAAAAATTCTGAATCTTTCATCTCTCCTCTTCCTTTACTATGACTTCCTTTACTGCTCCACTACTCCTGGGAACTGGCATTGTCTGGAGATGGGAGTTAGTGGCATCTGTTTGGTTGTTGGATTCTTTTTTAACTCCTTGTAGTTATTATTCTCCAAAGGCAGAGTAAGTAGTCTGACCCAATGAAGCAATTCATTCTCTAATACAATATATCTCCCCACCCCCACCCCCCAAAAATAATAGTCCTTTTTAGAACAGTTTTAGATTTAGAGAAAAACTGAGCAGAAAGTACAGTTTTCATACACTTCTCACACACACACACACACACACACACACACACACACACAGTTCCCTTCTCACCCACAAGGTACAGTTTTCCTTATAATTAATATCTTGCTCTCGTGTGGTACGTTTGTTGCATTAGTACTAACTAAAGTTCATAGTCTATGTTAGGGTTTACTCTTTGTATTTTAATTTTTATGGGTTTTGATCAAGTGTATAATGATGTGTTTCCACATTATTGTATCATACAGAATCATTACTACCCTAAAAATACATGTTCTACCTGTTTATCTCTCACTCCCTCCTCCCCAAGCCTCTGGCAACCACTGGTCTTTTTCATGTCTCCACAGTTTTGCCTCTTCCAGAATGTCCTTATTGTTGATCATACAGTATGTAACCTTTTCAGATTAGCTTTTTCACTTAGCAATATGAATTTGAGTCTTTTCCATATTAATTTATTTTTTATCACTGGATAATGTTTCATTGTATGGATATACCACAGTTTGCTTATCTATTCACCCGTTGAAGGGCACTTGGTTTCTTTCAAATTTTGGCAATTATGAATAAATCTGCTATATGTATTCATGTGCAGATTTTGTGTGAATGTACGCTTTCAACTCATTTTGGTAAATATCAAGGAGCAGAATTGCTAGGTCATATGGTAAGCTTATGTTTAGCTTTATAACAATTTGCCAAACTGTTTTCCAAAGTGAGTGTACCATTTTGCCTTCCCCTTAGCAATGAATGTGATTTTGGTTGCTCCACCAGCATTTGTTGTCAGTATTGTGGTTTTTAGCAATTATAATAGATGAGTATTGGTATCTCATTGTTTTAATTGCAATTTTCTATTGACATATGACCTCGAGCATTTTTTCATATGCTTATTTTCTATCTGCGTATCTTCTTTGGTAAAGTGCCTTATCAAATCTTTTGCCTACCTTTTAAGTTATTTGTCTTCTTATTGTTGAGTTTTAAGAGTACTTTTTATATTTTGGATACAAGTCCTTGATCAGGTATGTATATTGCAGGATATCCCCCCAGATTGTGGCCTGTCTTCTTATTCTCTTATCAGCCTCTCCTGTGAAGCAGAAGTTTTAATTTTAATGAAATCTAATTTATCAATTTTTCTTTCATGGATTGTACTTTTGGTGTTGTATCTAAAAATGCATCATCAAACCCAAGGTCATTCAGATTTTCTCCTGTGTTGTCTTCTAAGAGTTTCGTAGTTTTATATTTTACAGAAGATCATGATCAATTTTGAGTTAGATTTTGTGAAGAGTGCAGGGTCTATACCCAGATATGTTATTTTTGCATGTGGAGGTCCAGTAGTTCCAGCACAATTTGTTGAAAAGTCTATCGTTTCTCCATTGAATTGCCTTTCCTCTTTTGCCATACAATATACTTTAATACTGCCTTTTACTATCAGCAGCTCACTTTTCACAGAATAGCTTTCAGAACTAAGAACACCACACAACAATGATATTGTTTGGAATTTATAAAAAATTTAGTATTTATAAAAGTAGGAAGGGCTTTGAATAGGAAAATTTGTTTTAGGAAGTCTCAAGGTCAGTTTCTCAACAAAAATAGAAAACCTCAAAGGACTATTAATATTGGGATAAATTTAGATAAAATACTAGGATTAAATTAGATGAAATGAAAATAAAATGTGAGAAGATAATTTGCAAAATATAGAATGTTATACAAATATTATAACTTTTATAACATTCTGCTGGTTTTACTTCCCATTTTGATAGTGTTCTGGATTCCAAAACGTCTTCCTCCTATCTCTCTTAACCAAAGGATAAGTATTTAAAAATTCAGCAACACATGTTCTCTTTCCCCAGGGACACTACAGTGAAAAGATTTCTTTCATTTTTAATTTTTATTGTATAGTCCTTTCCCTTAAACATTTGCTAAAAGCTTGCATATTGAGGGATTGTAAGATCCCGCAGAAAATAAAAATCTTGGGAGGGGATGGAATTAAACATACAGTTTTTGAAAAGAGTGAATATGGTATTTGAATAGTGTTAGCTTCCAAAATAAATGTGGACACACTCTAAATGACAAACCTTTTCCAGTAGGAAAGCCTTCTTTCAAGCCACATTCTTTATGTGTTCAGGAACCACTATTATAGGCATAAGTCTTTTGGGGGCAGATGCTCCCTTTCCAGTATTGAAATTTGAACCATTTTTTTAGATTTGGCACCAGCTATTTCATGCTTGAAATTTAATATCTTATAGAATATGCATTCTTTCTCACTTACTTTAATTTTTTAATGTTTATTTATTTTTGAGACAGAGACAAACAGAGCATGAGTGGGAGAGGGGCAGAGAGAGAGGGAGACACAGAATTGGAAGCAAGCTCCGGGCTCTCAGCTGTCAGCAGAGCCTGACGCAGGTCTCGAACCCACCAACTGTGAGATCATGACCTGAGCTGAAGTCAGACGCTTAACCAACTGAGCCACCCAGGCACCCCTCTCACTTATTTTAGAAAATCTTCCCCAGATTTTGGCCTTGTCACAAATTTTTGGAATCCTTAAAGGGCATTAGTTCTTAAGGCTGCCATTCTGCCCCTATACCTCCTTTCTTCACTTGCCCCTGTACCAGGCTGAAGAGTCTTCAAAATAGGAAAGCACTAACTAGTGCTGCCTCCTTTATTTTAAGTGACTGTACAAAGCTGCATGGACATAGGAAGTTCTTTGATTTTAAACTTTTAGTGTACCAATAGAAAACCATGGGATGTTAAAATTGCTCTCAGCAAAAATATGATTGGCAAAGGTTTTCTATTAATAGGCAACTGCAATGTATAGATGTGAAATATATTAGCATGACCTCCCATTCATATCCTGCAATAGGTTATCTGGATAAAATCCCGTGTTTAGCCTCTACATATTTAGAGAGTCAGCAGTTAAACAGCGAAAGCTAATAAGGGTTTCCCTCCTTCCCCATTATAAGATATGCATACCTACATATAGATGGACAGACATGTGCATTGCTGTACTGTTAACTGTGTTTTATGGGATTATAGGGTGTTTTTTTTTAATTTTTAAAAATGTTTTTATTTATTTTTGAGACAGAGAGAGACAGAGCATGAACGGGGGAGGGGCAGAGAGAGAGGGAGACACAGAATCGGAAGCAGGCTCCGAGGCTCTAAGCCATCAGCCCAGAGCCCGACGCGGGGCTCAAACTCTCGGACCGCGAGATCGTGACCTGAGCTGAAGTCGGACGCTTAACTGACTGAGCCACCCAGGCGCCCCCACCCATTGCATTTGTATTGCAGTGGTTTTGATTTGAGGGTGTGGGGAACTGAGAAAGAAACAAGCATGAGCCAATGTTTAATGCTGGCTGCTTTGCAGAAACGGAGCTCTAGGAAAGTGAACATCCTCAAGCACCATCATTCAAAATAAATTAAAGGCTAATTATTATACTTAAAACAAAACTACTGGTTATACTGTAATATTGTCTCATTGTTCTTTCTAAATGTGTGGTATTTCAGCTATATCATGGTTAAGTAGCCTGTTGGGTGCTATGTAAGCACCTACATTTATAATATTATTTCTTTGGGAAGATACACATTAGTTCCAAACAATGGCCTTAATCAGGAGTTTGGCGAACACTACCTATTTGTAAGCTGAGAGATAGTGTGTGTATGTGCTTGTACATGTGTGTGGCTTTGTGTCCTTATTTAAAACTTTTTTTTAAATTTTCTTTAATGTGTATTTATTTTTGAGAGAGACACAGAGTGTGAGTGGGGGAGGGGGAGAGAGAGAGAGGGAGACACAGAATCCAAAGCAGGCT
Source organism: Felis catus (assembly GCF_018350175.1). NCBI lineage: Eukaryota > Metazoa > Chordata > Mammalia > Carnivora > Felidae > Felis > Felis catus. Next base: position 90,519,582 of record NC_058376.1, on the reverse strand, counting down.
CCAGGCTCTGAGCTGTCAGCACAGAGCCCAACACAGGGTTGGAACCCACAAACCGTGAGATCACGGCCTGAGCCGAAGTCTGAGGCTTTACCGACTAAGCCACCCAGGTGCCCCTGGCTTTGTGTCTTTATAAAACCTGTAGGAGCAGGTACATTAAAAAGGAATTCCTTTTCAAGATAGTTGGAATGGCCTGGAAGAAGTTCAGAGGACAATTTCAAGCTAATCTAAGCCAAGACAATTTTTTGTTAGCATCCTTGAAAGCAGGAAAATAGCAATGTAAATGTCAGGATGCTTCTGCCTTGAGCCGAGGACAAACAAAGCAAGCAATCCATTAAAAGTACTTTTCAAACACATAAGCTCCCACAACTTTGCTTTTGAAAGATGTTAGAACTAGTTTACACTTAGGCAAGCAATGATATTAGACAGAACTATTAAAAAACACACTTCCCAGATACCCTAAGATCAGGTTTCCAGCTATGTATTCTGGACATGCATTTGATTTTAAGAATTTTAAGAGATTGAAGTCCAACCCTCCCCCTGCCCCCCAACACATTTCATAATAAAGTGATTTCATTATACAGTTTTCATGGTGTTTTAATTAGAGTTAGCTATATATGTACTAATAGAACCTCATGTTCAGTGTTTGATTGGGATAATAACTACTTTGTTAGGGTTGTACTATTTCTTTTAGCAAGGTGTGGGTGGTCTGAATGGAGCTAAAATCCTACCATTGTTTCTCTTGTCATTAATTCTATCATCAATGCCTCTGATTTCTTTAGACTATGAAAAAATAACTAGTGATTAAGAATTACCATAATGCTTTTAAAATATTTTTAATAGCGGCCACTTGCACAAAAGAATCTATGTCTGAATAAAGAGTTTTATAATTCACACAATGTAAAATTTCCAAAAGAGGATTGAAGAATTGGCTGATGTACAAAATCTTTATAATGCTGATCATTATATACATTCCTTATTACTCTTTTATGAATAAACATATACATTAGCTTTATAATTATGTCCCCCTTTCATATTTTTAAAGTTTCTCCTTCTAAAAGGAACAAAAAAAGTTTCCAAATTAAAGAGAAAATTAATATACTCCAATCCAAGCCTTTTTTTTTAATAGTTCATTTTGTTAATATTGAAACAAAGAACATATCCCACTTTGACAGATAATGTTCACTGCAATTTAATTAGACATTGAAACACTTGTTTAAAAATTTTCAATTGACAACATTCACTTTATCAGGCTAATTGGTCTGAAACTCAATCTGCTAGGATCAAAATAGAAATTCATGTGTGCACATTTTATAAAAATGTTTCTCAGGTTTGAGGTTTCTTTCTATGTAAGGGGAGAAAAAAATTACTGATGTCCTATTTGCAAAACAAGACACATTGCCAATCTGAGAGTGAGTGGTGGTTTTATAATGTATTTAATAATGTTATGAATAAGAATAATAACAATATTCCTCATAGAGGAAGATTTACTTTGTTTTTTTTAATTTTTTTAAAATGTTTATTTATTTTTGAGAGAGACAGAGACAGAATGTGAGTGGGGGAGGGGCAGAGAGAGAGAGGAAGACACAGAATCTGAAGCAGGCTCCAGGCTCCAAGCTGTCAGCACAGAGCCTGATGCAGGGCTCGAACTCACGAGCTGTGAGATCGTGACCCGAGCTGAAGTCAGTTGCTAAGCCAACTGAGCCACACAGGTGCCACCAAGAAAGGTTTACTTTGTATCAGCACTACGCTGTACATTTTCATGTATTATCTATAACACTTCTAACAATATTGCAATATTGTTAGATATTGCCAATATCTATTATCCCTTGTATGCAAGTAAGAGAACTGAAATTTAGGAAAAGTTAATATGTAGCAGAAATGGGAATTGAAATGGAATTTGAATCGTTTCTTTAAAACCAACATTCTTTCTACTAGATATTGCTGCATATGTTGATCCAAATTATTCCTAATTTGCACAGAACCAATAAATTTGTTTATATCTTGATGCAAATATAGCCAGAAATTAAAAGACTCAGTTTTCATAAAGACTTGTTAAGTTTCATTTATTGTACATTTACAGTTATATCTCCTAGCCCTAGTGGTCACAAAAGTACATGTGTGAGGCACCAAGTCTATCCCTACTTCTGAAAAAAAAAAGATATACCCTATTGTCTGAATCAATAACATTACCTTGTCCCAAAATATTGCCTACCCTTTCCTGTTTCCATAAATCTTGAGTGCAGTTAAGAGGAGAGGGACAATTGTCCACTAAATCTCATATATCATGGTGAGAAATGTTTTTATATACCTAACAGTACCATATAGAGAAGGAATCACTAGACTGGGAATTTAGGGATGTAGGCTTAAGACCTAAAAGCGTCACTGATCGGTTAATCCTAAAGTCACTGATATTCCATGAGAGTCGTTCTTTTAATCGGGTAAGTCAGAGAAGATAAACAGGAGATCTGTAAGGGAATGAAAATACTAGTTGAGTAAGTATTTATAAACTAATATGAATCAACTTCTGATTTTCTTTAAAAATAATTATTGAAATAATTATTTCTATGAGGGAAGAAAAATAGTAAAATTTGGGTTCTCTGTGAGACCATGTTAAATACTTTAGCACTTGTTCCTCTTTCCTTTTATCACTATATGTTTTATCTTTATTTTAGCTATGAGTGTAACACATTTTAGTGTTTCTGTGTCTTTAAATATCTTGTTGACTTAAATATGATCCAAAGAGAAGTAAGAGAAAGGATCATGCTCAGTATTTTCTTTGTACCCACTAAAGCATGTAATATTTTATTTTGCTACATAATGAAACTAAAGTACTTGATTGTGTTATAGACTATATGTTTAGTAGAGCAAATGCCAGAAACCATTGTATTTGCCAATATCTAGATTATTAGTAGCAATAACTTATTCTTAGAAAAATAGATCTTTATACCACACACACACACACACACACACACACACACACACACACAACTATGGAGCAGGTACAACACATTGAGATGGCACACATAGAAAGGACAGAGAACTGATAAGACATGGTTCTGTAGAGCACACATTCATTCCCATACCCCACTCCAGTGTAATATTTTGTTCAAATTAAAACTTACAAGAGTTACTCCAATTGAAGAGGAAAAGGATACAAATGTTCCTCCTTCTCCGGTCGCCATAAGGGCCTTCATGATTTGCCAACCACCAACTTTGATTGCACTGCTTATTCAGTCTGCTTACTAAAGTCACAAAACTATAACATTTTCATCTCATGGACAACAAAAAACGTTGTGAATTTATAACCATACTGAAATGACATCAACTTGGAAATTTATAAGGACAATAGGATGAAATAGAATTAGGAATAGTTAGAGCTAACTATAATATACAATTTAGTATGTAATGGATATAATCCTAATAAAAAATACAACAAATGCTCAAATTACATATGGTGGTTTTCTAGTATTTCCTTCAATCTATTCTAATCAGACAAGTTTTAATAAGAAGACTAGAAGGCAATCTAGCTATTCCAAGTAGGAATAGTTTCAATAGAAAGAATTAAAGGCTTAGATGTTCATCGGAAGTGTTGGAGCTGTAAAGGTCAAGGAAGCTTTCGCTAACATTTGTGGAATTAAGAACTACCAGAAGGGAAAGAAAACTTTCAGTGACAGTACCAGGTACCTGCAGCTCTCAAGCAAGCAATTTCCAGGAGCTCTCTGAGAAACCCCATGATTCTCCTTTCTGCCATCTGCCTGTCTATCTGCAAATTTTGCTGAAGAGTACAGTTTCACTTCTGCCTTCCAAATCCCGTATGATCATTAGGTTGTGTATCTTTTTCTGTGTTTTCATAACATTTGTTGACTACTTTTTCCAGAAAAACCAACTTGGTCTTTTTTTTTTTTTTTAATTTTTTTTTTCAACGTTTATTTATTTTTGGGACAGAGAGAGACAGAGCTTGAACGGGGGAGGGGCAGAGAGAGAGGGAGACACAGAATCGGAAACAGGCTCCAGGCTCCGAGCCATCAGCCCAGAGCCCGATGAGGGGCTCGAACTCCCGAACCGCGAGATCGTGACCTGGCTGAAGTCGGACGCTTAACCGACTGTGCCACCCAGGCGCCCCCAACTTGGTCTTTTATGCCGTATTCCAGGATCTTAGAGGAACTAGGATCTGCCTCGTGTTCCACTTGGTGCTGGTGGTGGAGGTGCAGATATATCCCACACAGGCATTCATTGGAATTGTTTAATTTGTAATATGTTTTCTTGCCAAGAAGACATTAGGAACCCAAAGATATTTTCTAATCACGTCACATCGGACATTCTATATATTTGGTGTTTAACTCTAATCTTCACAACATACATCATAATTGTGGGAGCTGGTAGTTTTACCTAGGGCTTTCTTGTTTCAAAACCCTTTCTCTTTTACTCTACCATACTGGCCAAGGGCATTTATGGAAGATTCCGTTTTTTTCTTTGGTGCTCTCTCTATAATTTTTCTGATCACTCATCCAGGTGAATATTTTCCCCATTTGCCAGTTAAGGACTCTGAAGTTCAGAAAAAATAAATTTTCCCCCAAAGTTGCCAGAGATGGTAAATGACATAATTAGTAAGCAATAAATCTGGTTATGGCCATTCTGAGTTTTTTTTTTTTTTAACTAAATTAATGACCACTTCTGTAGTAGCTTCACACATAGGAGTAGAATAAAAGAAGGATACAGTTTAAGTTGAAGTGAATAAAATGATTCTATTTCAAACCAAGAAAGAGAAGCAGAAACAAAATATATTTTATCTCATAAAAAAAAATGGTTAATCTTTTGCACTACTCAGACCTCAGCTGTATGGCTAATGCCTGTGGGTTGGGTGATGTGCTTTTCTTCCTGCATTTCGTAGAATTCTCATGTTAATTTCATTGACTTTCTTATCTGTGAATTAGAAATTGGTGCAATTTCTTCAAAAATACTTATTTAGGTTTAAACTACTAATTCCATTATTACTGATTCTGTTTATTAACTCAGCAAAGCCTTAGTGCCTACCACATTCCAGAACTACTAAGAACACCATGCTCAAAAATGTAACTATCAATCCTACTCTTGGGGACCTTACCCTTTAGTGGGAAGAAACAGAATAAGCAGACAACAAACCAAATAAATATGTAATTACAATCTTTAAAAGTGTCTAGAAGTAAGGGAGAGAAAGAGAAAGAAAGGAAGGAAGGAAGGAAGGAAGGAAGGAAGGAAGGAAGGAAGGAAGGAAGGAAGGAAGGAAGGAAGAAAGAGAGGGAGGGAGGGAAGAAAAGGAAGGAAGGAAGATTTGTTGTTTCCTTCAGTAGCTAAGTGGATTGGAGGCAAGCAACTTGGTTGAGACTGAAGAAAGAGACAAGGGCCTAGAGGCCAGGAAGAGGGGTTAAGATGTTATCTTCAGTGCATTTGAAATCTGATTTTAAGCACAGGATAACATAATTCTGTCTGATGGTTTGTCTATTTATCTATCCATTTATCTCCTATTTCTGTCAGCTATGTGGCGACAGGATTATAGAGGTAATGGAAGAAATGGAGAGATTAAAAATGATGTGATATTTTAATGACCTAAGTGTATCAGTCATATTTCTCCAGAGAAATAGAACGAACCCATAGGATGTATGTATGTATGTATGTATGTATAGATAGATAGATAGATAGATAGATAGATAATAGATAGATAGATGATAGATTTTAAAGAATTGGTTCATGCAATTGTGGAGGTTGGTGAGTCCAAAATCCTTAGGACAAGCAGTCTGGAAACTCAGGGAAGAATTAATGTTGCAGTCTTAGTCTGAAATTTGTAGGGCAGGCTGAAAATTCAGGAAGGACTTCTATATTACAGTCTTGAGGCAGAATTCCATTTTTGTTTTTCAGGAAATCTCAGTTTTTACTCTTAAGGATTTCAACTGATTGAATGAGGCCCACCAATGTTACCAGAATATTCTGATTTAATTTAGAGTTAACTGATTGTAAATGTTAATCACATCTACAAAATGCCTTCAGAGTAACATATAGATTGTGTTTGACCAAACAACTGGGCAGCATGGCCTAGCCAAGTTGGCACATAAAATTAATCATCACTGAAGGTTCATATTGATGGAAGTAGAAACACAGAGAAGATGAATTTATAACATTCTGGAGGTTGAGTCTACAGAACTTAGTAATAGATTAGATGTGAGGGTAAAGGATAGGGGAGAGATCAAGAATTACAGATTTCTCACATGAGCAGTGGATTTTAATAGCTGTCATGTGGACCAAATGCATTTCTTTGTTTTCTAATAGGGATTCTTCTGATTTCAGCTTAAATAATATGAGTGATAAGGTAAGATTAATTTTGGTAAGCACTTTAAATGGGAGTATTAGGAAGAAATTCTGTTTGTATCTGTCTGGTGATATTTGGCTAATCCTAATGTAGACTAAAATTTTACCTTGTCTTCTCTTTCTCATCCAGAAATAATTACATGCAAATAGTAATTGGCTCTTTATACCATAATGCAAAATAGGAGGAAACATGGCCAAATATTTTTGGAAGGAAGAGCCCTCAAATGCGCCAGTTAAATTGTCTCCAATTTTTTTTTTTATTGCTAATCATAGTAGGTCTCATTTTCTAATCAAAGCTTACATATGTTCCACTAGGGAGTTTGGAAGATATGCTAACTCAATCTAATTTTACAGAATATCATTAAAAGGCCAATAAAATGTAGCCTTGTCAGATACACAAGTTTAGGTGGAAAGAAAGTAATAAAGGCACCAAATGTTGATTGCTCTCTCTGAAAGTTGTTGCAAATTCCCCATGTTCCCGATTCAATCCTTTTCTTAAGTATTAGCTATGAAATTAAATAGACAGTTTGGAAAAAATAGAGAGTAGACATTTTCTAAAAGCTGATTGTAGTGTCATTTTTTTCTTTCTAAACTGGAATTATTAAACGAATGAATAGAAAATCATTCTGGACATTGGAAATTAAGAATTAAAAACATAGCAAAACATTTTTTTCTAGACTAATTTCTGAAGGTTGATGAATGAATACCTTTGATTCATTTTATTTCAGGAAATGTTTACTCTTCTATTTTATATATTTATCTCTGTAAGTCCCAAATGAAAGACTTAATAATTCATAAAGTCAGATTTCTTCCAACTGTTAAATGATTAATTTTGCATACAATTTAGATTATATTTAGTCAAATTTCATTGCTCTCAGGCCACTAGTGATATTTTATATTTGTAAATTAAAAAAATTTAATGTTTATTTTATTTTTGAGAGACAGAGAGAGAGAGAGAGACAGCATAGGCAGGGGAGAGGCAGAGAGAAAAAAGTACAGAGGATCTGAAGCAGGTTCTAGCTGACAGTAGAGGAACCTGACACGGGGGGCTCAAACTGGCAAACCATGAGATCATGACTTGAGCTGAATTCAGGTGCTTAACTGACTGAGCCACCCAGGTGGCCCCTATATATATTTTTTTAAATACATGAAACTTCCTCTAAGTAAATTAAAAGATTTATAGTTATCATTTTGTTTATTTATAAAATTGTATGAAGTATCTCTTATATATAAGGTGTCAACTAAGTTATTAAGAGTTTCCTCTGGCTGTCTTGACAAATTACCAGAAACAAGGCTTAAAACAGCAGAAATTTATGTTCTCACTGGTGTGGAGGCCAGATCAAAGTGTGAGTAGGGCCACTCTCTCTCCAGAGACTCTAAGGGAGCATGCATCCCTTGCCTCTTGCAGTTTCTGGTAGCTACCAGGATTCCCTTGCTTTTGGCCATATCACTCCAATCTCCATCGCAGTTTCCATATTGCCTTCTTTCCTTCTTCGTGTATCAATGTAATATTTCTCCATCTCTCTTTTATAAGGACATCTGTGATTGGATTTAGGGCCCATCCAGATAATGCAGGATGATCTCCTTACATCAAGGTCCTTAACGTAATCACCCCTGCAAAGACACTTTTTCCAAATAAGGTAACATTTATACAGGTCCCAGGGATTACCATGTGGATATATCTTTGGGGCCACCTTTCAGCCTGTTACACAAGATAATGTAAGGGATATGAGTGTGCATTAGACACACAATAGCTTTGTTTCCATACATGTGCCAGTTTTAAGTTTTAGACTTTCCGTTTCAACCCCACCTTGTATACAATGCTGTGGATCTGAAGCTGGGACTTTATAAACCCCATCTCTGCTTGCCCAGTTGACTCCTCTGTGGACCCTAATGGGAGGCACTAAGGGAAAATGGGAACCTGGAGGAGGAAGAGCTGCTTCTTCCTGTTTGCATTTTGTTCTTCTTTTTAGTTCCTTCTCATGTCGTGGCCACTCTAGCTCACTTGAGTAGCAGCAGTTAACTCTCATTTGCACTTTTTCCAACATTAACTAAGCCAATCTCCTGATCCTCATAAGTGATACCAGCACCAACTGACTAGTCTCCCTTCCTCATATACCTGGATCCACTTTCACAGGGTCCCATCCCTGAGCTCAAAGACATCAATAGCTGAGCAGTGACCCCTGTTTCAACTTTGTAGGATACTTCCTTTGAGCCTCTAAGATTTAATAATTCCAATCTTTCCATATCCCTAGGGATAGTGCCCTCTTCTTGCTGTTGTAACCTCTGTGATAGAGTAGTATTTCCTCTATCCTTATAATCTAATACAGATACAAAATCCCTTTAAAAATAACTGTCAAATAAGGTTAAAAATAATGTATTCCAAGAAAGAAACAGAGTTGCAGTTATTCAGAGGCATGAGAGATTTTGTTTTTTGTTTTCTTCAGCTGGGTAGCATCTAGGCAGGCATCACGCGGAGGTAGTAATTCAATAGGATCTTACAAATTAGTATACTGCTCTGTTAGAGATGGGAATAGAAGTGTGAAAGGGCATTTCTCCAGAAAAATTTTCTTTTTTTTTTAAAGTTTATTTATTTATTTTGAAAGAGAGAGAGAGAGAGAGAGAGGAGGGGCAGAGAGAGGGAAAGAAAAAGAATCCTACAAACTGTGAGATCATGATGTGAGCCAAAAGCTAGAGTCAGACACTTAACTAACTGAGACACCCAGGTACCCATCCAGAAAAATTTTCTAAAAGTGTCCGTTTGTTTCTCAAAATAGATGTAGGTAATAGTATGCAGCATTTTCTTGTTCAGTGAAAGTCGTGGCCGTTTTGCATTCTTTTGTAATATAATAAAGCCCTCAAAGACTGTTTAGCCATTTGCCCCAATGGCCAAATAACTATAGATGATCTGCTGCATGTTAGAAAAATGAGTGAATAGTTCAGTGTTTTCGTTGTTTCTTTTGTGTATCACTGCGCTTATTAGTTACTTCTAATTGATGTCATTGTGTCAAGCAGCTGGAACCTGCTGGTGACTGCCTCAGTTACTCAGTATTACTTCACCTCCCTAAATATGCAGTCTGTGGGGCTTTGTGACTGTTTTTTATTCATCCAGATGCTATTATAGCTTATTTTAGCTTGAATGCTATGTTTTAGAAGCATGATCGCAGAGAAAGTAAGAATATTACTATACATAAATAATCATCTCTAGCTGAGCTTCCCCTTTCTCATACAGGAGAGGATACTTTTTTACTTTTCATGTAGTTCAAGGGTATCATTTTACAGTGATAATCAGAAAAAGTTTGCCAAGAGACTTTCGAGACCTAAATATTGTAGACTTACTAGGCCGATATCTAAGTTTCTCTGAAATGAACCTGCATTATAAGATCATAAATAATAGAACTGAGGATAAACATTAGCTACTTGACACTGACTGAAAAGCGATGTGTTAATATAAGCGAATTCTGTCTTAAGGTTGACTGGATTTGAGGCTGTGAGGCCAACTATATATCTCCCTTTCCCCCGGTAACATATGTGGTTTATTGTGTCCACATAGTCTCTCTGCAGAGATTGTAAATTATATTATTTATGGACTCGTGATGATCAAAACACAGTTGGAGCTTGAAGGTCAAGGCAGAAAATTGCATCCTAAATTCCTATTTATCGATGATGTATGGTGCACATTGCAGCACACTTTGTGCTGCTACAATTAAAGGTCTGTCAACATCTCTAACATATACCTTTACTTCAGGTTTGGATAATGTGGTCATTTATCCTTCCTCTTTCTTAAATGATGTGATGGGAGCTCTCAGCTGTGGGAGGACAACTTTAAATTCTTTTCATTAGATTATAAGACATTTGTTTTTTATTTTTTATTTTTTTGCTTTTTGTTTTTAGTTATTAAAATGCTAAATAAAAGTTAAGATGAGCTAGCTTCAAGCAGTCTTATAACTCAAAAAAACACCTATGTACAGACCACATGTTTTTTACCCCAAATGCTTGACTTACATGAATGTTATGAAACAACCTGTTATTTCAGATTTCAGGTTGTAACATATTCATTTTAAATGAAAACTTTAAGAATATTTTTTTAATAATCACTTTTTAACGTGTCTGGCTTTCTACTCTCTTATCCAATATTTATATAAAGCCTAACAATACAATAAAGTAGAAATAAGTTTGACTCATTTGTTCACAGGAACCAAACATATCATGAATGAAGTTTTAAAAATTCAAATAATTAGCTCTTCCGTGTAAAAATTAGTTTGCAATTATGTAATCTGAACCTCTAGATCTATGCTGTTCAGTATGGTTATCACTAGCAGCGTGTGACTACTAATAGCTTAGAATATAGTTAGTCCAAGTTGAGATATTAGAAGTACAAAACGATTTTATGATTTACTACAAAAAAAGAATGAATTAAAAAGTATCACATTAATAATTTTTATGTGGTTTCATGTTGAAGCGATAGTGCTACGTTAAGTGAATATAGTAAAATTAATTCACTTGTTTTTCTTTACTTAGTTTAATAGAGCTAAATTAAATTTACATATTATAGTTCTATAGGGATATGTTTCAATAGATGTTCGCCAGGATCCCACATCTTTTTTTGTAGATGAAACACCCAATTCATTTAATTGACTCACAGTAGTAGATAGTCTGATAAAACATCCATAGACTAGTACCCCACTTTTTTAAAAGAAATTCTCCCACCACCACCCCCAACCATGATTGTGATACTGTTGGTGGTATTTATGATGGCGGATGACAAATATAGAAAAAGGAAATTTTAAAAAGAAAATTTAAATATTGGAGACCATATGAGTAAATGGCAAAACAAAAATCAGAAAATTTCAAAACATTTTATTTGAACATAAATTTATTCATCTATAATGCTAAATAAGAGAATTAAAGAATATCCTGTGTATCCTTGAACAGTATAAATATATTCTGGGTGAAATTACTTGTAATAATATTAATATTTAGAATATTACTCAAAATTCACCTTGTAGCTACTTAACTTTGGAAACTGTCATCTGATTTCTCTAGTCTCACCTAAAATAAACTGGCTGTTGGCTTTATTCATTAATTCATTAATTCATTTATGTGCCTAGTTTGATCTGGGCATGTCCTTGGAACTAGATGATCCAAAGATAAAATATTTTCTCTTTCCACCCTTTTGGAAGGTTCTTTTACATTCTTCTGCTACTTTTCAACATCTTTTAGCCTGAACTCGTCCAAATCTGTACTTGTAAATGAAATTGCTTTGGCTATCCCATCAGAAAGAACCACATACATCTAACCCTAACATTTTTTTTTCGATATATGAAATGTATTGTCAAATTGGTTTCCATACAACACCCAGTGCTCATCCCAAAAGGTGCCCGCCTCAATACCCATCACCCACCCTCCACTTCCTCCCACCCCCCATCAACCCTCAGTTTGTTCTCAGTTTTTAAGAGTCTGTTATGCTTTGGCTCTCTCCCTCTCTAACCTCTTTTTTTTTTCCTTCCTGCCCCCCATGGGTTTCTGTTAAGTTTCTCAGGATCCACATAAGAATGAAAACATACAGTATCTGTCTTTCTCTGTAGGGCTTATTTCACTTAGCATAACACTCTCCAGTTCCATCCACGTTGCTACAAAGGGCCATATTTCATTCTTTCTCATTGCCACGTAGTACTTCATTGTGTATATAAACCACAATTTCTTTATCCATTCATCAGTTAATGGACATTTAGGCTCTTTCCATAATTTGGCTATTGTTGAGAGTGCTGCTATAAACATTGGGGTACAAGTGCCCCTGTGCATCAGTACTCCTGTATCCCTTGGGTAAATTCCTAGCAGTGCTACTGCTGGGTCATAAGGTAGGTCTATTTTTAATTTTTTGAGGAACCTCCACACTGTTTTCCAGAGTGGCTGCACCAATTTGCATTCCCACCAACAGTGCAAAAGGGTTCCCATTTCTCCACATCCTCTCCAGCATCTACAGTCCCCTGATTTGTTCATTTTGGCCACTCTGACTGGCATGAGTTGATATCTGAGTGTGGTTTTGATTTGTATTTCCCTGATGAGGAGGGACATTGAGCATCTTTTCATGTGCCTGTTGGCCATCCGGGTGTCTTCTTTAGAGAAGTGTCTATTCATGTTTTCTGCCCATTCTTCACTGGGTTATTTGTTTTTTGGATGTGGAGTTTGGTGAGCTCTTTATAGAGTTTGGATGCTAGCTCTTTGTCCGATATGTCATTTACAAATATCTTTTCCCATTCCGTTGGTTGCCTTTTAGTTTTGTTGGTTGTTTCCTTTGCTGTGCAGAAGCTTTTTATCTTCATAAGGTCCCAGTAGTTCATTTTTGCTTTTAATTCCCTTGCCTTTGGGGATGTGTCAAGTAAGAAATTACTGAGGTCTATGACTGAGGTCAGAGAGGTCTTTTCCTGCTTTCTCCCCTAGGGTTTTGATGGTTTTCTGTCTCACATTCAGGTCCTTTATCCATTTTGAGTTTATTTTTGTGAATGGTGTGAGAAAGTGGTTTAGTTTCAATCTTCTGCATGTTGCTGTCCAGTTTTCCCAGCACCATTTGTTAAAGAGACTGTCTTTTTTCCATTGGATGTTCTTTCCTGCTTTGTCAAAGATGAGTTGGCCATACGTTTGTGGGTCTAGTTCTGGGGTTTCTATTCTATTCCATTGGTCTATGTGTCTGTTTTTGTGCCAATACCATTTTGTCTTGATGATGACAGCTTTGTAGTAGAGGCTAAAGTCTGGGATTGTGATGCCTCCTGCTTTGGTCTTCTTCTTCAAAATTACTTTGGCTATTTGGGGCCTTTTGTGGTTCCATATGAATTTTAGGATTGCTTGTTCTAGCTTCGAGAAGAATGCTGGTACAATTTTGATTGGGATTGCACTGAATGTGTAGATAGCTTTGGGTAGTATTGACATTTTGACAATATTTATTCTTCCAAACCATGAGCATGGAATGTTTTTCCATTTCTTTATATCGTCTGCAATTTCCTTCATAAGCTTTCTATAGTTTTCAGCATACAGATCTTTTACATCTTTGGTTAGGTTTATTTCTGGGTATTTTATGTTTCTTGGTGCAATTGTGAATGGGATTAGTTTCTTAATTTGTCTTTCTCTTGCTTCATTATTAGTGTATAAGAATGCAACTGATTTCTGTACATTGATTTTGTATCCTGCAACTTTGCTGAATTCATGTAGCTGTTCTAGCAGACTTTTGGTGGAGTCTATCGGATTTTCCATGTATAATATCATGTCATCTGCAAAAGTGAAAGCTTAACTTCATCTTTGCCAATTTTGATGCCTTTGATTTCCTTTTGTTGTCTGATTGCTGATGTTAGCACTTCCAACACTATGTTAAACAATAGCGGTGAGAGTGGGCATCCCTGTCGTGTTCCTGATCTCAGGGAAAAAGCTCTCAGTTTTTCCCCATTGAGGATGATGTTAGCTTGGGCTTTTCATAAATGACTTTTATGATGTTTAAGTATGTTCCTTCTATCCCGACTTTCTCAAGGGTTTTTATTAAGAAAGTTTGCTGAATTTGGTCAAATGCCTTTTCTGCATCGATTGACAGGATCATATGGTTCTTATCTTTTCTTTTATTAATGTGATGTATCACGTTGATTGATTTGCGAATGTTGAACCAGCCCTGCATCCCAGGAATGAATCCCACTTGATCATGGTGAATAATTCTTTTTATAAGCTGTTGAATTCGATTTGCTAGTATCTTATTGAGAATTTTTGCATTCATATTCATCTGAGATATTGGCATGTAGTTCTCTTTTTTACAGGGATATTGGCCGGTAGGTCTCCATCTGGTTTAGGAATCAATACTGGCTTCATAGAATGAATCTGGAAGTTTTCCTTCCCTTTCTATTTCTTTGAATAGCTTGAGAAGGATAGGTATTATCTCTGCTTTAAATGTCTGGTAGAACTCCCCTGGGAAGCCATCTGGTACTGAACTCTTATTTGTTGGGAGATTTTTGATAACTAATTCAATTTCTTCACTGGTTATGGGTCTGTTCAAGCTTTCTATTTCCTCCTGATTGAGTTTTGGAAGCGTGTAGGTGTTTAGGAATTTGTCCATTTCTTCCAGGTTGTCCAGTTTGTTGGCATATAATTTTTCATAGTATTCCCTGATAATTGCTTGTATCTCTGAGGGATTGGTTGTAATAATTCCATTTTCATTCATGATTTTATCTATTTGGGTCATCTCCCTTTTCTTTTTGAGAAGCCTGGCTAGTGGTTTATCAATTTTGTTTATTTTTTCAAAAACCTACTCTTGGTTTCATTGATCTACTCTACATTTTTTTTTAGATTCTATATTGTTTATTTCTGCTCTGATCTTTATTATTTCTCTTCTTCTGCTGGGTTTAAGCTGTCTTTGCTGTTCTGCTTCTATTTCCTTTAGGTGTGCTGTTAGATTTTGTATTTGGGATTTTTCTTGTTTCTTGAGATAGACCTGGATTGCAATGCATTTTCCTCTCAGGACTAACTTTGCTGCATCCCAAAGCGTTTGGATTGTTGTATTTTCATTTTCATTTGTTTCCATATATTTTTTAATTTCTTCTCTAATTGCCTGGTTGACCCACTCATTCTTTAGTAGGGTGTTCTTTAACCTCCATGCTTTTGGAGGTTTTCCAGACTTTTTCCTGTGGTTGATTTCAAGCTTCATAGCATTGTGGTCTGAAAGTATGCATGGTATGATCTCAATGCTTGTAAACTTATGAAGGGCTGTGTTGTAACCCAGTATGTGATCTATCTTGGAGAATGTTCTATGTGCACTTGAGAAGAAAGTATATTCTGTTGCTTTGGAATGCAGAGTTCTAAATATATCTGTCAAGTCCATCTGATCCGATGTATCATTCAGGGCCCTTGTTTCTTTATTGACCATGTGTCTAGATGATCTATCCATTTCTGTAAGTGGGGTGTTAAAGTCCCCTGAAATTACCACATTCTTCTCAGTAAGATTGCACAAACACAAATTGTGTTTGTGAGTAATTGTTTTATATATTTGGGGGCTCCCATATTCGGCGCATAGACATTTATAATTGTTAGCTCTTCCTGATGGATAGACCCTGTAATTATTATATAATGTGTTTCTTCATCTCTTGTTACAGCCTTTAATTTAAAGTCTAGTTTGTCTGATATAAGTATGGCTACTCCAGCTTTCTTTTGATTTCCAGTAGCATGATAAATAGTTCTCTATCCCCTCACTTTCAATCTAAAGGTGTCTTCAGGTCTAAAATGAGTCTCTTGTAGACAACAAATAGATGGGTCTTATTTTTTTTTAATCCATTCTGATACCCTATGTCTTTTGGTTGGCACATTTAGTCCATTTACGTTCAGTGTTATTATAGAAAGATATGGGTTTAGAGTCATTGTGATGTCTGTAGGTTTCATGCTTGTAGCGATGTCTCTGGTACTTTGTCTCACAGGATCCCCCTTAGGATCTCTTGTAGGGCTGGTTTAGTGGTGACGAATTCCTTCCGTTTTTGTTTGTTTGGGAAGATCTTTATCTCTCCTTCTATTCTAAATGATCGTCTTGCTGCATAAAGGATTCTTGGCTGCATATTTTTTCTGTTCAACACATTGAAGATATCCTGCCATTCCTTTCTGGCCTGCCAAGTTTCAGTAGAGAATGGGTCACGAGTCTTATAGGTCTCCCTTTATATGGTAGAGCGTGTTTATCCCTAATTGCTTTCAGAATTTTCTCTTTATCCTTGTATTTTGCCAGTTTCACTATGATAGGTCGTGCAGAAGATCAATTCAAGTTACGTCTGAAGGGAGTTCTCTGTGCTTCTTGGATTTCAATGTCTTTTTCCTTCCCCACATCAGGGAAGTTCTCAGCTATTATTTCTTCAAGTACACCTTCAGCACCTTTCCCTCTCTCTTCTTCCTCTGGAATACCAATTATGCGTAGATTAAATCTCTTTAGTGCATCACTTAGTTCTCTAATTTTCCCCTCATACTCCTGGATTTTTTTATCTCTCTTTTTCTCAGCTTCCTCTTTTTCCATAACTTTATCTTCTAGTTCACCTATTCTCTCCTCTGCCTCTTCAATCCGAGCCGTGGTTGTTTCCATTTTATTTTGCAGCTCGTTTATAGCATTTTTTAGCTCCTCCTGACTGTTCCTTTCTCCCTTGATCTCTGTAGCAATAGATTCTCTGCTGTCCTCTATACTGTTTTCAAGCCCAACAATTAATTTTATGACTGTTATTCTAAATTCACTTTCTGTTATATTGTTTAAATCCTTTTTGATCAGTTCGTTATCTGTTATATCCTAGAGATCCTTTTGAGGGGAATTCTTGCGTGTCGTCATTTTGGATAGTCCCTGGAGTGGTGCGGAACTGCAGGGCACTTCCCCTGTGCTGTCTTGAATACCTTGCCTTGGTGGGCGGGGCCACAGTCAGACCTGATGTCTGCCCCCAGCCCACTGCTGGGGCCACAGTCAGACTGGTGTGTACCTTCTCTTCTCCTCTCCTAGGTGCTGGATTCACTGTGGGGTGGCGTGGCCCTTCTGGGCTACTTGCACACTGCCAGGCTTGTGTTGCTAGGGATCTGGTGTATTAGCTGGGGTGGATCGGCAAGGTGCACAGGGGTGGGAGGGGCAGGCTCAGCTCACTTATCCTTCAGTGATCCACTTTGGGATGAGCCCTGTGGCACTGGGAGGGAGTCTGACCCGCCGCTGGAGGGATGGATCCGCAGAAGCACAGCGTTGGGTGTTTGCGCGGTGCAAGCAAGTTCCTTGGCAAGAACTGGTTCCCTTTGGGATTTTGGCTGGAGGATGGGCAAGGGAGATGGCAATGGCAAGCACCTTAGTTCCTCGCCAAGCTGAGCTCTGTTTTCCAGGGCTCAACAACTCTCCCTTCCGTTGTCCTCCAGCCTTTCCGGTCTCTGAGCAGAGCTGTTAACTTATAACCTTCCAGATGTTAAGTCCCGCTTGCTGTCCGAACACACTCCATCCAGCCCCTCTGCTTTTGTAAGCCAGACTCGGGGTCTCTGCTTGGCCGGCAGACTGCCCCTCTGCCCTGGCTCCCTCCCGCCAGTCCGTGTAGAGTGCACCGCCTCTCCGCCCTTCCTACTCTCTTCCGTGGGCCTCTCGTCTGCACTTGGCTCCAGATAATTGATTCTGCTAGTCTTCTGGCGGTTTTCTGGGTTATTTAGACAGGTGTAGGTGGAATCTAAGTGATCAGCAGGATGCGGTGAGCCCAGCATCCTCCTACATCGCCATCTTCCTTCCTTTCACCCTAACATGTTTTCATGCAAAGATGTCACAAAGGTCAACTGGGAAATAACATTGTGCCAGCATCATGAGTTCCCTGTAGGCTAGAAGAGCTACAGCAGTGTTGGGGCAGGACATTGCCACACCTGGAGTGTTAGTGAACAGTAGCCAGCAAATGCTCAAGTATTTTAGGTGAAATAGTACAGCTACCTCCAATACTTTTGCTCGTCTCTTAATTATTCCTTACCATATGGATCTCTTTCTCCCTCCTTTCTGTTAAAGATAAAATGATGACCTTTCCAAACTTTGCCAAAGCTAATCTGATCACCTCTGGTTTCCATCCCTCCTTCTCCTCCCTCCTGGCTTTGATCCATCAGTTTTCTCAAAGCCTCTCACTCTTACATCCTGCACATTTATGATTACTCTTGTTGCTGCATTGATGTGTAGGCCCTGATTTGAAAACATACTCCCAAAGCATACCTTAAAACGAAGAAAAAAAATCCTCCAATCAACTCTTCTGCACTCCATGCTCTCCTCCATTTATTAATACACTTCCTTAAACAACTGCTAGCATGTTGACTGTACCCCCATTTTTTCTTTAATCCTGTCACGTGGCTTCTCCCTCTGCAGCATTCTAATCTGTTGTATCTTTCAAATCGCCAATACTTCCACTCAAAAAATGCAGTCTTTTTTCTTTTCTTTTCTTTTCTTTTTTTTGTTCAGTCCTTATTAGTTTGGATCTCTCTGTTGGTCTCTGTTGCAAATTATTTTCATCCTCAGTAGAGTAGACAACTTTCAGTTGTCTCAGTTTTCCCATTATATCTACAATTGCTTATTCTATCTGAGCAGATTTTTTTTCTTCAATTAACCTGTTGTATTCCCTTTACTAAGAAGTAGTTATCCAAAAGTTGATAGGTTAGATTTTTTCTCAATTTTACTTCAGGTAAATTCTTTGAAGAATTTTGTAAAATTTTATATTCCAAAATCTCTCAAGGATTAAAATCTCAGGTGATGTTTCTTTTTTATTCCTTTCTTTTCTTCTTCTATCAAAAGAAGCAGACATTTACTAGAGATACAATGCATAAGAAGGTAATAGAATCAGAGATTATGAAGCACATATCCAATGGTTTTATCCTTTTTTTCTTGCTTGATTTAATTTTTTAAATTTTTATATCTTTTTAAAGTTTTATTTATTTATTTTGAGAAAGAGAGAGTGTGAGTAGGAGAGGCGCAGAGAGAGAGGATACAGAGGGAATCCCAAGCAGGCTCCGCACTGTCAGCACAGAGCCAGATATGGGGCTTGATCCCCTGAATAGTGAGATTATGACCTGAGCTGAAATCACAAGTCAGGCGTTTACCTGACTGAGCCACCCAGGAGCCCCTCTTCCTTGATTTTAGAACAATGTCCTTATTATGCTCTAAAAGTCCCTCCTGGTTAAAAACTATATTGTTACATTAGTAAAGACACAGATTTCAAGTGTTCAGAGTGAGAAGAGAAGTACTTAGTATCATTGATCAGCTCCTTCTTTTATTAGAAAACATTCTCAGTCAAGTACCTCTGCCCATCTAACTTGATTTTAAAAGGGAATCATTATCATAGCATAGGAAGGAAAATTTATTTGCTCTTTTTCTATTGATGAAGCTATAAATTATTGAGTTTGGGGTTTGCTGTACTCTGGCAAGTTGGCAAAAGTTCATTTTGTTGTTTCCTTTGGAAGTTTTTTTCTACCAACCTGTCAGCCATTAGTTTCCAGTTTAGTACTTGTTGGAATATGTTTTTAATATAAGTTCAGAAACAGAGACAGATATTCAAATTAAAAACCCTTTCAATCATGTAGGCGTCCAAATGATGGCTCTACTGCTTAAGAGTAGTGTGGCATGGACCAAGCCAATCTTTGTGCCCATTTTCTTTCTCTATAAAATGGATATAATAATGGTACCTAATGCATTAAGTTATTTTGAGGATTAAATTAATTAAAATATGCAAAATGCTTAGAATATTGCTAAGCAGATTGTAGGGAAAAGAAAAAGAAAAAAAAACCAAACCTTTCCTTTACCTTCCTAGGTTCTCTGATTAGCAAATTAGACTGACAAAAGACCAATTAATGAGAGAAACCAATTAAAAAGACCAATTAATAATGAGAGAAAACCAAATAGACTTTATTAAGATGTGAAGTACACATGCACAAAAGAGAAACTCTTTTGTGCTGAATAACTCAAAAGAGTGTTTAGAACTTGAGCTTATATAGAATCTTCACAAAGATTAATATATTTGTAGAGAAGTGGAAAGACCCCCAGATAAAAGGGTTTTAGGCTTCCAAGGACAGCAAGCTATATAGGAAGGTAAATAAGGAGAGGGAACCAGTAGATGACAAGGGTTGTTTTACCAAGGTTTGTTATGCACATTCCTCTTAGTGCTGTCTCTGGGCTGGTAAGAGTCTAGATTCATCTCCAGTAATTAAGAGTTGGGAGAAGATAGAGAGCTTTTCTGTCTATGGTTTCTCAATTATTTTCAGCTCAAAATAATTCTTATTCCAAAGTGGCATGTTTCGGGGTGGTATATTCTGATCCCCTATAATCTTGTAAATGCTCAACAAATATTAGCAATTGCTATTATTACTGTTATTGATTTATGTAATCAAATTTATCCCATATCTCTTTGTCTACCTGTTGTTGACAACAGGAAACTCTGTTTCTCAAATTCTGCCTAAGGACAGGTAAGTATCCTGAGTAAGTATCAATGAGTAACAATGGAGTGTGATCAATGCTATGATAAAACCATTAGCCACATGCCATAGTTACACCAAGAAGAAATCAACAAAGTTTGCCTTGGGTTATGGGGAAAACATGAGTAGTTGGGCCCCTCTCTGAAATTCATCAAATTCATATTCTAGTTCATCCAGACCATAAGAAACCTATCCCTTCATTAAGACCTCTGATGTCAGTAGCTGTATCTCTTCCCATACTCCAAGTCAGAAAATATAAAACTTTTATTCATTAATTTACTATCATCCTTTAAAAATTACAAATATAAAAGAATCTGTGTTTTTATTAGTTTACCAATGGACCAATGTACATTTTCCATAATAGTTGAAAATAAAGTTAAGCAACACATTTTCACACACATGTATATGTGTTTGCGTGTGTGTGTGTCACCCCTATTTGGCTGTCTGATTATTCTGACCTGCATACAAGTTTTAAAGTAATCTTTCCTCTTTCAAATATATTTACTGAAAGAAAAAAATGCAGCACTAGGGAAGTAGAGTGGTATAACAAAAGTGAATGGGTATCATTTTTGATAGTTAAAGGTATGGTCAAATATAAAAAGGCAGATGGTATAATTGGCAAAGACTCTTGCATGGGATGATATATATCTTGGAGATTATATATATAATTTCCAAGGCCCTTACAGTAGCTTTTCTCTTGTTCCTTGAAAGTTCCATATGGATGAACTCCGAACTCTTTCCTGGGCAGGAGAAGTCATCTGGTGATCCCACAGCTCTGTGATACCAAGGACAAAGTCAGATGACAATTAAGGGGAGTTGGGGGGAGATATGCCCAAGGAAGAAAAATCCAGAAATGTCAAGCAACAGTGTACCATTTATAAAGGATTTATGGGTATATCAGGCACTAGTTAAGCACTTTACATGTTTTGGCACATTTAATTATTATAAAAATTCAAGATTATAAGTAATATATCCTATTTTCCCATTGAAGAAGAGGAGTTTCAGGGAAGGAAAATGCATTTAATGAGCTAGAGATCCTGGCACTAGGAAGTAGTGGTAATGGGTCAAGAAGCTTAGTGTTGTGGGAATGAGCATGGGTTTTAGACTCAGATGGACATGATTTCGATATTGACCATTTAGTATTTCTTTCAGAGTTTTCCATTTCTCCTCATTGTTGTAATTACTTTTTAGATGTGATTCATAGTTTCTTTTCAAACCTTAATCTTTTTCAGTTATCCTTTCTCTCTCACTAAGGCAAAGATCAAAGTGGGTCCTTTACAGCACTGAGAATGTAAACTTAGGTATCCAGGTGAACCTCACACCACACAACCAAATAGGATGATGATAAGTAGTATAATTAGAATTTCTATAAAGAAAGTTGTATTTTGATGAAGCAAGTATAATGTAAGTTAAGATTTGGGGAAATGGAAAGAAGAGTGTAGTGATTTGAGAATAGATAGCAAGACAGGCTCCTATGGAAATGTTCTACAGCCTATAAATGATGTGTAGTTCTCTATTTTCACATAATTACTTTGGTGTACATCAAACAGTGTAATCAGCTCTTTATCTATTAGAACATAATACATTTGTTTAGTTGCATTATCTTTTGTTCTTACTGATTTGTGGTACTAATAAATTTAGTATTTTACAATATAACAAGAAGATTACTACTCAATTATATGATTTAGGAGGAGACATAAAATTTAGACTTTTTTCTTCCTAGTCCAGTGTTGGACAGATTACATACCCATCTCTCTCTTTCTCTGTATGCATATTTATATGTATATGTGTATATATACATATATTTATAAATATATATCAAAATCTATATACATATTTAACTTTATATATGCATATATTTAAATATACACACATATGTGTATGTATACACATACCTAAAAAATGTATGGACAAGTGATAAATATGTAAATAGCAATAATGAAAAAGAAATGAATCCAAAACACTATCAGGCATAAGATCTTTTTGTGAATTGATACTTTATGTGGTAATAAAACCACAGGAGGGCAAAACTGGTATGGTTTATCTTCAAAGTGTTCATTTATTCAAAGCTGTTCAATGGTAGCAATAACAATTGTTATCATTGAACCTCATCTACATTTGGAGAGGGAATAACAATTTTCAAATCTCGTTGAAAAGGAAAAGCAAAGTTGAGCTGGTTGTATGAAATCTCTTTTTAAAAATGTAATATCAAAATTTTACAAGATTAAGACTATATATGATTAAAAATATTCAATGATGAGTATATCTATATCACAATTATTTGATTTACTTTAAGGATTTAAATATCATTTTTTTTTGCTTTTTTCATGGGTTTACCTGTCTTTGGGTTCAGCTGTTAAATAATCTTCATTATTTATGTATTTATTTATTTATTTATTTATTTATTTAAGACAGAGACAGAGCATGAGCAGGGGAGGGATAGAAAGAGAGGGAGACACAGAATCTGAAGCAGGCTCCAGGCTCTGAGCTGTCAGCACAGAGCCCAACGGGGGACTCTAACTCACAAACCACGAGATTGTGACCTGAGCCAAAGTCGGACACTTAACCAACTGAGCCACCCTAGGTACCCCCTTCATCATTTTTAATAGATACAGAAGAGTTAGTGTTGAAGCTAATTACTGACTGCAAGTTCCCAGCATGTTTTGTTCTGATAAATAATTTTCTTTTTACTTTGCAATAAGTAATTTGAGTTTCATAGTCAATTTTTGAAGGATTTTTAAAGGATAAAAATATCTGAAATTTCAGTTAAAAATTAAAATTGAAATAAAATTAGATATGTACTTGTTTGAAATTTATATCCTCTTCCAATTATTTCTCAAATTAGCAGAAATTATATGCATATATTTACATTTATATTCCATTGGATTTTTGTAAGTTTTTCTAAAATAATGGAGAAAAAAGTATATCTATAGTATAGTTTAACTTCAAGCTAGTAGCCATTATAGTAGTTGTTGCTAGTTCATCATAAAAATATATTCCTTGGAAAATATTGACATATAACTCTAATTATATAAGGTGAAGAATTTTATCAAATGTAATTAATGATGGAAAATAAAATAATATTAAGTTACATAATAGGCTATGATGTCCATTCAAATTTTTATCAGTCTGTCACTCTTCAATATCTTTACAGTTTAGACAAATGATCTCCAACATCTCTAAATTGTCTCTTTATGAGGAAAGAAAGACAAAATATACAGAATTATTAGAAATTTATTTTCCAGGGGCACTTGGGTGGCTCGGTCAGTTAAGCATCCAACTCTGAATTTCGGCTCAGATCCTGATCTCAAGGTTCATAAGACTGAGCCCCACATCCAGCTCTGTGCCAACAGCACAGATCCTGCTTTGGATTCTCTCTCTCTCTCTCTCTCTCTCTCTCTCTCTCTCTCTCTCTCGTGCATACACTCTCTCCCTCTCAAAATAAATACAAACATATAAAAAGAAATTTATTTTTCATTTTAAGGTCTTTTGAGCAAGAAAAACTGGTAGAATTCTTTAACTTCAGAGTTTACTTTGTTTTCAATGTTAGCCACATATGCAGAAGACAAGAGCTCTGAAACTATTCACTCTTTACTACTTTAAAACTCAAAAATCCTTTCAAAATTGAGACCACTTTTCTAATTATTCCATATCCCACATAGTCCTTGGTACTTCATAAATACTTCATGAATGAGCTCTCAAGGTAATTTCTTTTCTTTGATCTCTGTCATCTTCTAATTTAAAATTCTTCCTAGATTTTCTTAGGTATTATGAAATTA
Organism: Felis catus; assembly: GCF_018350175.1. Taxonomy (NCBI): domain Eukaryota; kingdom Metazoa; phylum Chordata; class Mammalia; order Carnivora; family Felidae; genus Felis; species Felis catus. The sequence continues at coordinate 90,495,502 of NC_058376.1, read as the reverse complement.
GTATGATTGTTACCATGTTCTTTCCCCTGTTTCTATTGAAATGTAGATTTTCTTGGATCTGTTTTTTTTAAGTGCTAAAAATACTAAAATTCTATAACCTAATCATCATGTATGACTTAATCATATTGTGTAATATATAAAATTGAACAATCCTCTTACAGATTGCCCAACATTTCCATACTTAAAAATTTTTTTTAATTTATTTTGAGAGACAGGGAGAATGCATGCACATGCATGAAAGGGGAGGGGCAGAGAGAGAGAGAAAGAATGAGAGAATCACAAGCAGACTCCACACTCAGCATAGAGCCCAACGCAGGGAACTCAATCTCAGGATCTGTGATATAACCTGAGTTGAAATCAAGAGTCTGTTGTTTAACCAACTGAGCCACACAGGTACCCTCATTTACATACTTTAGACACATTCTACTACTAATGATCTTTGCCTTTGTATGGCTCAGAATTCACTTCATGATGTTTCAGCATATTGGATTAATGTATCTCTCAGAACATTTATTAAGTATGGAAAAAGTTTCAACATGATTCATATACAATGTCCACTGCAAAGAACCAATTACTTTTTTTCCTATTTTCAGCCACAGTTCCAATGAGTTCAGTTAAGAATTGCGTATATACATTTTTGCATATATTAAGTATTAGGATTTAAGAAAGAAGGTGGATATAGATTAATGTAACTGAACTCACCGAATAAATTCAATTATTTCAAAAACTAGTTATTTCAGGTAGTGAAAAAAGAGTTAATATCTGTGAAATAGTTATTTAAGAAAAAGCATAAATTCTAATTGTTTTCTTTAAATATAATTTAATTGATTAATAACAAATTGGACTATTGCTTAAACAAATAGAGGCTCACAGTCTAGAGCCCCTAGTAAAGGAGAAATTTAGAAATTATTCAGTTAATTAAAATTCATAAACAGGAAAAATAGGGAATTTAGATTATACAATTTAGAAGGGAGTACTGGAGTTGACTCTACATTAAATAGCAAAACCAAATAATTATGACTTTCTCCCTTCATTGTGATAGCTTGGTTTATACATCCATTGATTGCTTCAAGACACCTATGTGTTATTACCAGGAGAATGGACTAAATATTCTTAAATGAGGGAAGGTCTACAAATAAGAGTCTAAGTAATAACAGATCTCTTTTATTTGGGGCCCCAAGACAGCCACCAAATCATTGTCAACCAAGCACTTCAAGTCATGACCACCTGTCTATGAGAATTGGAACTCAAAATGATACCTATTTGCCTTCCTACTTAAAAAAATTTGTTTAATGTTTATTTATTTTTGAGAAAAAGAGTGCAAGTGGGAGAGGGGCAGAGAAAGAGGGAGACACAGAATCTGAAGCAGGATCCAGGCTCTGAGCTATCAACACAGAGCCCAACACGGGGCTTGAACCCATGAACCATGAGGTCATGACCTGAGCCAAAGTCGGACGCTTATCCAATTGAGCCACCCAGGCACCCCTGCTTTCCTACTTTTTAAGAGTAAAGGTTTGATTACATACTGCCTAAAAGGTATATATCCTTTCATCTGATATAAAGCAGAACCAGTCAATGATCAAGTGATTGAAAAGCAATTTATTTTAACTGAAATGTTTATCACAATCTTTTGATATAGGACAAAGCACTTTTTTTTTTGAGTATTGTTCTAAGAGTTGAAATTCTAAATTTACGTTCTCATTGAAGCCACACTAAGGATGCATCACCTAAGATTTCCAGTTTGTCTCCTCATCTTTGAGCAGGAACTGGGCACTTGTAAAACAATCTGAGTACAGATTATTTTTTTCCTCCATTGTCATTATTCTTCCCGTTCCCTCATTAATTTTTTTAGTTATCTGTCCACATATAATCCAACATTTTCATTTTATCAGTTAATACTTGTGAGTCTTTCCTTTCCAATGCATTCATTGGAAGAAACCTGTTTGGAAATAAAACAAGACCTCTTAGTAAATGTAAACTCACTGGAAGGAATTTTTAAGAATGTATGGGTATCACCGAAAAGACTTAAGTAAGGGAATAGGAAAAATGCAGACGCCTCTAAGGTATCTTCAGACCCATTGCAGCTGAGTTTCTTCATCAGTTTTAAAATTGTCTCAGGTTATTCTTATACACATTCACTTTGATAACTGCAGCTGGAATATTATAGAGCACTTGTTAACTTTTAATATAAAGGGGTTGGGGTGCCTGGGTGGCGCAGTCGGTTAAGCGTCCGACTTCAGCCAGGTCACGATCTCGCGGTCCGTGAGTTCGAGCCCCGCGTCAGGCTCTGGGCTGATGGCTCGGAGCCTGGAGCCTGTTTCCGATTCTGTGTCTCCCTCTCTCTCTGCCCCTCCCCCGTTCATGCTCTGTCTCTCTCTGTCCCAAAAATAAATAAAAGTTGAAAAAAAAAAGTTTTTAATATAAAGGGGCAAATGCTGTGCAGTAGAGCAGCAATCTAGAGGATAATTCCAAGAGAATTCTATTGGAATATACTTTCCCTTTCCATCACTAGTGTAATAGATATTTGTTGGGTTAATGTTTTAAAACTTATTACTGCTGCAGGGCATCTGGGTGGCTCAGTCAGTTGAATGTCCAACTCTTGATTTTGGCACAGGTCATTATCTCACTTTCATGAGATTGAGCCCCACGTGGGGTTCTGTGTTGGACATGGAGCATGCCTAAGATTCTCTCTTTCTCTTCCTCTGCCCCTCATCTATCTGCTCATGTGTGTGCGTGCTCTCTCTCTCTCTCTAAAAAAAAATAAAAATGTAAAAAAAAAAATTATTACTGCCTAATATCAGAACTTCCTTCCTATATGAGAGGAATTCCCTATGAGGTTGGTAAGAAGCAAGGCTAATCTCCCCCCAACAGAAGGTGAATGGATCCAGATATTTTGTTCCTGAGCTAGGGGACAGCCATGTGACCTAAGTCAGCCAATTGGATGATCTCTCCTGGGTCCTTAAATCTTAAATAAATGAGGCAACCATGACTAAGAGTGAAAATGAGTGCATCTTCTTTTTGAGTTTCCTAAGCAAATAGATATTTCTACTATTTATTCACAATCTGTATTTATTTTTTACAGTCAACTTCAACATAATAAAATTGCCTATGCAGTACTTACATTTTGAAAACAATTAATAGGACTGAAAAATTAGGTGATTTTAGTTTTCTTTAAGTTTGCATAGTAGATTGTATATGGATTGATTTGTTTACAAATACAAACCACAGCATTTTATTTCCTTATACTAGCAAAAATAGTTACATATAGTAATACTCCAGTAAATTGTGAACAAATTTACTCTGCTAAGGAACAACAGCAGAGTTCCTTTAAAACATTATTTTTGTCACATTTTTAGTAAGTTAATATGTGTAACAATTCCATAAAATATGAAAGGTAATCCTTCTAGTTTTTGAGAGAAATTTTACATTAAAACATTCATTCCTTCATTACATACCTCCAACCTTTGTGATCAATGTTCATAGCTTCAATTGGTCACTCAGTCTGTACTTAGCTTTCCTTCTAGCTAAAGTTAAACACTTTAATGTTCTGTTAATTTCTAAGTGTTCAAATCATCTCAAATAAAATACTTGTTATTCAAGGAAAACCATGCATTTTTAACCTCAAGGTGATTATTTTCACACTTCAACTAAATAAACTATCTAAATTTTCAGGTAAAAAGATATAAAGGAAAATGTGTTTTTAATAACTATATAATTAATAAGTATTGTATATCTGCATACATTTGATGGAAAGTAGCATAAATCCCTACACAAAGTAGTAAAGTATCTTGACTCACATAATTGAAAGTCAAGAGGAAAAGCAAATTTTAGGTTGGTTGATTCATCATCTCCGTCATATGACCAGGGAATACATTTCTGTCTTCCAGTTCTACTTCCATGGTATCATATTAAAGCTGACTTTCCTCCTGTTGGAAAAAAGGGATGTACCATTTGCAGATTTCATATCCATAACCTGTCCTATTCAAAAGCAGAAAAGGGATTAAGTTTCAATGGTTCTCTCAAAAATCCAGAAACTACGGCTCTTAGAATCCTGCAGAAAGTCTCCTTTCAAATATAACTGCCAACGTATGCCCACTGTTGAAATAATCCATTTGATTAAGGAATTACCTTATGCTGACTTGATTAGGACTGTGTTATCTAAATCAATATTATGACGACTAGAATAAGATGTATCAAATTAAACTGATACTATTAGGATCTACTTCTGGAGATTTTCCCACAAACCATAAGATGTATGGTGAACATTGCACAGAATATTTACAGAATTTGTACTATATGCCCATATGACATAGAGAAACAAGATACACAAAAACATTTATAACAAAGCAATGTTTTTCTCACAGTCTAATATACATATACATATGTATAAAATAAAGTGAAAAGTTTTGTAAAATATGAAATGAAATAATTTCATACCATATAATATTCTAAATGCGTTATATAGACAATATGTGAAAATAATAATTTATTCATTATGTGCTTAGCTTTTGACATGGACTATGAACTCTTCTCTATCCCTGAGCACCTAACACAGCAACTTACTCATATTAGATGTTTAATAAGGGCTGTTGAGTAGAATAAGCCAAAAGATCAATATTGGCTCAATTACTCACTTTGTTTAAATAGACACAACCTAAATTATAAACTTTTACCTTTAGAATGAACTTTTCAAAACAAATAGTTCACATCCTTTTCATTACTGGATTAAAAAAAACAAATGAAGAAAAACCTGAATTAGTTATTTTGTTTGGTTTTGTAGCCTCAGCCTTGCTGTTTACTAAAAGTAATGAGGGTAAGGAAAGAATAATGGAGGAAGGGAAAATGTAAATATTTGGAGCATAGATTAAAGGAAATGTATTGTTATGTTAATTGTCAAGTGCCTTTGGGGTAATCAAATGAAATTGTCTTTGGAAGGTAACAGATCACACCTGCTAATGATAGAAACTCAAATACTAAGAGAAAATGAGTTCCAAGTAAGTTAAGAAAGAAAAGTCATCTAAACATTGAGGTCTAAGTCATACATCCAGGTGAAGGTAAGATGGAGAGAAAAAAACAATGGTGAAATAAAACCAAGAAAGTAATTACATGAGTGTGGGGAAAAGTGGTCAACTGTATCACCATCTTCTCCAAATTCTGAAACGTGCTAAGGACTGTGTTAATCTTTGATTTCTGGGCCCACTTTTGATTTAATGGGAAATTTTTGAGTGCAGAAATAGAATTTTTCTTCATTGATAAACCATCAACCACTGCTCCACTCAAGGGCATCTTCCTTGATTATCTTAAAAGATAGCCTCTTCTCAGGGAACTTCCCCTGAGAAATACTATAGTTGGATGGACTGAGAAGTCCTGAGACATAGAATACAGTAGTTAAGTGTTTCTGTTCTCTGCTCTCTTTTATATGTAATTGTAGTGCAAACAGATGATCCACATTAAAACAAAACAAAACAAAACCCAGTATGCTATAACGATTAACTTATTTTTTGGTTTAATGGAAAAAAAAATCTCACCTGATACTCCTAACAGATTTTAAAACTTCAAATGAATGAACACAGATATCCTAACTTTGTAACGCACACGTCATGAGGATTGTTTGGCATGATTTTTCAAGTGTCTACCAAATTCAGCTAGTCACTTAAAGAACTGTCAAACCTACAGCATAGGTTGTACTCTGTCAATGCTGTTAAGAGGGAATAGAGAACTGATTCCTGTATTAACTTTTTCCTTCCCACAGGGAAGAAATACACTACAAATCATATCGATCATTTATTTCTCCATTAAAAGTCACCCCAAAATTTAGCAGCTTAAAACAACCATTTATTTTGTGTGTAATTCTTCAGTATGGCCATCTAGGCTGGACTGAGCCTGGGTGATTCTTCTCATCTGGGCTAGGCTGTGTACCTCTCGGCTGTTTACATATATATAGCCGGTGCTTCTGTGGCCAACTTGGATGGAGACAAGCTAGAATAGGAAGGGCTCACTCAGCTAAACAGATCCTCTCTGCTCCATGTGTTCTCTTTTTTTCCAGCATGCTAACAGGATTGTTCACATGGTGGTTTGTCAGGGTTCCAAAGAGAGAGAGAGAGAGAGAGAGAGAGCATGCAAGATCTTCTGAGGCATAGGCTCACCACATATGCCACATTCTATTGGTCCAAGCAAATATTAAAGCCAAACCAGAATCAATAGGCAGGAAAATAGACTCCACTTCCTGATGGATTGGGGCTACATTCAAATTTGACGAGGCCTGCATAGAGGGAGGAGAATAATTACAGGCATTTTTGTAAACCATCTACCACACATGTTATTTCAATCTCAATTGTCCGCAGAGTGAGTTTATGGCTTGACTATATCAGCAATGGTCTTAGTTCTCATTCTGCTTTTGTAAGTATAGACCAAATTCAGATTTAGTTGAAAAGATAATTTGTACTATAAGTATTGCAGCCATGTATTTTGTGAATTCTCATGGACATAGTATCCAAGTCAAATGATCTTTCCTAATGTTGATGTAAATACAACAATCCACTGTTAACTATGGAGTACAGTTAGTATAATCCTTAAAAAGAATTAGCCACAGTTGTAAAAACTGAGCTGGCCTTTTGTCTCTGCAGGCAGCATGTACTTCCAATCAATTTTGAAAGACATGGTTTCTTATTTACTGTGATCTCATTTAGGAGTTTCTCAACATGAAGTATAATGAATGTTAATTCAGATTTAGGATGGGTGGCATCCTGCACCCATTTATGAATATAGGAAGGAACATTTGAAAGAGAGTCATCATTTCCATCATTAATTTTCTAATTCACACGCAGGGAAATGACTCATGAATACTTTAGCTCCCTTTGTTTCAAATTTCATTTTCTTCAGTTTTCCTTTGCCTTAGCTGAATGGAAAAGATTTGTCAGTTGAGTAAAGATGCTTCATCTCCTTCACTGATGCTTGCAGGAGTTATTAATTAGGTTTCTGAGTTTGGCACTGCTCTTTCCTGGTCACCGTGATGTGTCATTGAAACAGACCCATTAAAATGAATGATGTGTGTTGTAATTTCATTAGTGTCATCAATAATGTATTACACTTTCCTTTTAGTAGTCTCTTTGTGTTGTGTGTGGGTCAGGATGACTGTATCAATTACATTTATAAGATCCAAATTGTTACAGATGAGGGAAGATAGGCATGAGGGTGGAATTAATGTTATTTTAAACATGATAACTATGAAAATGATTTCAATTAAATAATATTTTAATTAGGTCTGATGTCTCTACATGCCATACTGAGATACATGTTGTGTGTATGCAAATAAGATGGTGATTTATTGAATTAATAGCACAGTCCATTCTCTCTACAAGGAAATTTTCAGAATTGGCCTAAAGGAGGTGTGTATAAGAGCAAGAGTGATTCATTAAGGGATATAATTTCTTGTCGTCGTAAAGGGTAGACTTTTGACATGAAAACTCTTCAAGTGTATTTTCTTTCTTTCTATCCTATTTTCCTGCTAGAAATGTGCCTTTGACTGGCTATTTGCCAATTCCCAGTCTTCCCTAAGCTGAAAAATATGACCCATCATTGAGAAAGCAAGACATAGTTAAGTTCTCTGATATAGTATGTATCGTTGAAATCTTTTAACTCCATTTAACTGAGGTTCAATGCTGGTGACATAAATGGGAATACAAAGAGCTTTTGACTTAGAAGTTTCCATCAAAAGCACTGATCTAATTTGAAATATTTCCAAAGGCAAGAATCATTTTCGTATTAAAAAATGTTACAGTAATTTTGTCCCCCAGGGATGATCCTAGGGAACTTAGAGTTAATGATTGAATATGTAAGAAAGTTCTTAGAACTAAGAAAGATATGGAAAAGTATGTGATGAAATGTAAAAACATGGCTGGGTTTTGATTTTTGTCTTCCATTAAAATATTAAAACTAAAATACTATGATGGTACTTTTTTGAAAAAGGGCTCCAAATATAGAAATTTATTTTATGTAAGCAGGAAGCTAAATGGTACACATTTAGTACACAAAAGAAAAATAGAAAAAGATGAACTACTTCTGGAAATCAGCACGAGAAATTATTCTTCTCATGAAAATTTAAAGAAGATATTTTTGTTATTCTTAATCTGTTTATGAGATAAAACAATCTATCCAGGTAAAAAAAAAATTTCTGTTATAATAAAGATCAACTAACTTAAGTTATATAAATAGCTCCCCAAAATGAAAGTTTTACATTATGATGAAAGAATCCTGTTTACTTACCTTCAAGTAGAATCTCAGTATCTGTAGTTTTATGCTGATTTGTATCCAATTTGGGTAGAAACGGATATGAGTGTTTATCTTACATAATAGCTTGCCACAGCTTACTACTTGAATCATGTAGCATATGGAAAATGTGTTTAGCTCCTTGTGGAATTTTGCAAACCAAAAAGGGTCCATTTCTATTCACATGGCTTGTTTACAGTCATTATAAACGTATTTTACTGTGTTGCTTACTACTTAGGAAAAACGAATGTTGGCACACTGTAGACTCCATTGCACTGGTCTTTAAGAAGTATATGTATTGCTTTCCAGTTTAAAAAACAAAAAACAGTAATTATATTTCTTGTGCTTTAGACCTAAACATTCTTTTAAGGATGTGTTTTTATTCTTCTCCATTATCACTTTTCTAGATATTTTATAGTGGTTATGGCTAAAGTTGTACATATATATATTAGAGGCTGTGCTCATGTTTAAATGAATTGTCATTGAGGGATTCATCTTGTAACCTTTATGAGCATGTTTTATTAATATCTTATCATTAAATTTAATATTAATAGTATTTAACATTTAATAACCATAGAATGTATATGTAGGAATGTATTTGGTGCCAGTGAGTTTTGAAAATGTGGAAAGGTCATTATACAGAACCAAAAGTATTAAACATGCTCCCCATAATATATTAATTGCACTCGTTCAACTCATTTATGAGGCAGTTCTGGATAACAAAGATTATATTTTTGTTTGTCAGCATGCTTAGCAATATGCCTTCCAGGAATGGAAGTGTTTTTGGTACAGCTTTTGAAAATATCTATTGCACTCTTAAATTCTGAAAACACATTTGCCATGAAATGATTTATAATTAAACAGAAAATTGATAAAGTGGAAGGAGAGAATTTAAAATTGTAAATATTGTGATAGATGATTAAATATTTGTATTATACTAATTTAGTAATTCTTATTGGTAAAGCAGTATAATTTATGTCTAAAGAAATAATTTTTAAATGATTGAATAATTAAAATATATTTGAACTGTTTTTATCCTCAAAAGATCTTAATTTTTAAATCATTTTCCTTTATCACATATATGTGTGTGTGTGTGTGTGTGTATTTATTTGTTTCAATGGCTCACTATGAATTTAAATATGTTTCACAGGTATCTTGACTCTAAAAACCCACACTTTTTTAAAAAATGGCAATTGATGGGCACCCGGATGGCCCAGTAGGTTAAGCATCTGATTCTTGATCTCCGCTCAGGTCATGATCTCAGGATTTGTGAGTTCAAGCCCCATGTTGGGCTCCTTTCTGAGCTCAAAGGCTGCTTAGGATTTTTTTTCTCCCTCTCTCTGACCCTCCCCTGACCTCTCTCTCTCTCTCTCTCTCTCAAAATAAATAAATAAAGTTTAACAAAAAAAAAAGCAACTTAGAAAGAGTATGTAAAAATGAAAAAAGTAATTTTTGTATAGGTTGTGCCATGTAGGAGAATACATGTGACTATCTGAGGCTGTTTTATCTCCATTTGGAAAAAGGCCATGGTTGTATCAAGGTTCCTCTGTATTACTTGGTTTCTTTTATTTACATCCCTTGAGTGATGTAAAACTAATAAAACTAATATTTAGGGAAATTGTCATTAGGTATTTCACTAATTCTAACTACTTTAAGTTATTTTGATATAATCAAAACTTTTACAAGTCGAAGCATGTATGAATGGATTCTGTATGTATGTACATGTATAATTGCTTGCATGATTGTGTTAGCATGGTTGAATGGTTTCTTCTGACAATCTCTTTCATTTTATGAATACTATGGGAATGGCAGAAGGGAAATCTCTGTTACAAAGAGTGTTCTAATTCTGGAAATAGATCCAAATTTTTCTCAGAGTACAGCTTATGGCCAGAGAATTGCACAGGACCCACTGGCCACTCCATTTGGAAGATATTTTTTTCCTCCCATATTCAGGGACTATATGTTTCTTAATACAAATTTATACCTGAATTCAAGAATATCTGGAATCTAGAAAGTACCTTTCTTTCACTGCTCTATTTAATTCATACAATACCAAGTTTACTCATAGGCACAAAATTCAAGGATTTTGGATTGCATTGTTAGGGATAGTTCTCACTTTGAATGATCTGTTTTGAAAAATTCATTCAAATAGGCTCTTCCGTTTAAGGATCTTCTGCCCCACTGCCACACAATATGTAGTTATTGTCAGCTTAAAATTTTCTACAAATACAGAAATTTAAGACAGTTTTATTCTTAAATAGTTAATACTTAAAATGCAAATTAAACTGGATTGATGTAATTTATACCAATATTATTGAGGATCTACTAAGTTCCTATCACTATCCTAAGCCGATAAAAATTTAAGTAAATTAAATGACCATGACTGAAGATCTTTTGTGTTCACAACACTAAATCAGACCTGATAAAAAACATATTTCCCAACCCTGATGTGGAAAGCAAGGATGTCATAGCATATCCTTGAAATATAGGGTGCAGGGTCCCACGGCAGAGAATAGACACTGAAAAGGTGGGGAAGTCAATATTATCAGAGACGACTTGGACACACAAGGAAAAAAAGATGATCTGCAGGGTTCTGGCATGAAGGGTCGTGTAGATTCGATACACCACAGAGTGCAATGTGAGAAGTTCAGGAGAGGCTGAGGTACAGGAATTTTGATGAGACAGGAACCAATAATCCAGAACTCTGTATAAATGGACGTTAGTGCTAGGGAAAGTATAAACTAATTAAATCTGTACTGTGGCCCTCACTTTGTCTCTCAAAATTAACTATCAGTGTGTAACTCACAGCAGTGTCCCCTTTCATGTGGACTAAGTGCTTCTCCAGACTTTATATTACAATGTGATCATTTGAAAATCAAATCTACCTTTCGCTGTTTGTGTTTTTTTTTTTATTTATTTTTTATTTTTTTTTTTTATGCCTGGAAGCAAAAGTGTGATTACTTAGCCTGGTATGGAAGGGCCTCTAGGGTGGCCAGACCTTGCTGTCCAGCTCTTCTCCTAAAGATGCCGACTCTGACCTTGAACACTGGTCATACAGAAACACCGGCATTGATCCACTGGGCGTACCAAGCTGTTTTTTAAGTGTGTACCTTTGTGTATGCCATCCCTCCTGCATAGGGTGCTGTCTCTGCTTTCTACCATGTTGTAACTGTTGATTCAACATGAAATTCAAATATTCTCTATTATGAACGTTTTTCTGACCTTTTTCCACGGTAATCCTTCATCTTGTATCACTACCCCTTCTATTTCTAATCTGACAATTAGACAACTGTATTTTAATTATTTATATCTGCCTCTCTTATTTGACTATGGAATTTCAGCTACTTTGGACTGGGAGTAAGTCAAATGATCTAATAATCCACAGTTTTCTGCCAAAATGCATCTCTTTATATCTGTCAATGATAAAAGGGACCACTTGAGATTTGCCCAAGGCCAAATTCTTCTTCCTAAGAAATTTGAATACACTTCAGGGCAACATTGTATTATATACCCCACACTTATGAGAAGATAGTATTATAAATATCAAATATACACAAAAAAAGAGAAAATAGTATAACACATCCCGTTATCCATTTTCAACATTATTAACTAATGGTTATGCTTATCCCCCTCTATACTATCTATGGCTCTAGTCTCCTTTTTCCCCTCAAATATTTCTAAGCAAAATCTTAGACATGATAACCTTTTGTTTGGAAATATTGCTATATCTATTTCTAAAAAATAAGGACACTTTTTGAAAGCATTCTGATGATGCCATCATTACACCTAAAATATTAACAATTCCTTAATATTAACAAATCTTCTATTAGTATTTAATTATGTACTGCTTCTTATTTTTTAAACACTTTGGGTAAAAACCTAGGAGAGTCTACTTTATGACTGGTTGACAGGTTTCTTTTGTTCTAAAGCAATATTCTCAATCAGGGGAAATTTTGCCCTGTAAGGGATAATTTTGGCAGTCCAGAGACATTTTTGGTTTTCACAGCTGCCATGGGCTGAAGGTTTGTATCCTCTCAAAATATAGGGGTTAAACACTTAACCCCAGTGCGATGGTGTTTGTAGGTGGGGCCTTTGGGAGCTGATTACATTAGATTAGTTCATGCAGGAGGCCTTCCTGATGGGGCAAATGTCCTTATAAAAAAGAGAAGACACAGGATGTCTATGTGTACATGCACGAAGGAAGGCCAGATGAGAATGTAAACAGGAAGAGGACTCTAGCCAAGAACCCGACCATGCTGGCACCTCCATCTCAGACTTAAAGCCTCAGAATCATGATAGATAAATAAACCTTTGTTATTCAAGCCACTCAGTGTATGATATTCCATTACAGCAGCCCAGACTGATGGAGGCAAGTAAAAGATAGTGGTACTGGTATCTAGTGGGCAGAGACCGGGGATACTGCTAACCATCCTGCCATGCACAGGACAGCTGCACAATAAAGAATGATCCAGCCCCAGATGTCAATAGCGCAGGAATGAGGTTTAGTCCAGAGGTTTTTCTGTCACCTATTTTTTTATTGCAGTTTGCTTATTGAATATACTGGATCATTTGTCCTATAGAGTTCTCCACCATTTGTATTTGCTAATGACACATTGTCATATCATTTAACATATTTCTCTGTCTCTCTTGTATTTATTAGCGATTAGATTTAGAAGCTTCATCAGATTCAGATTTTTTTTTTAGCAAAACTCCTTTATTTTGTTTCATAGATAGTACTGTACATTGCCATGAGGGAGCTATATAATGTCTAATTATCCCTCATCACTGTGGGAAATTTGATCGTCTATATCCATTAATTCATTAGCAGTTGGAGACAATATTGTATTTTTATAATTTCTTCATTTACAGCAAATGTCACTGTTTCTTGGAAATTTTTATTATGATGTTTGATATGAAAATAGCATTGTGCATGAAGCATTTACACATTCTGTATTTGTTTTTAGAAATATCCTGTACCACCTTGATGGGAAGACAAGCCAGTTTTCAATACTCCTGGAGGCTTGGGAGCACTGCAAGTTACTTTCATCAAATGAGACCATTCAGGAAGCCCTGTCAGAGGTGTTGAACAGCATTAATTCAGCTCAGGTTTACTTTAAAGCAGGACTTGATGTGTTCGACAGTGTCTTGGTTGGAAAGAACTGAGAAAACTCTCAGCATTTTAAGAAGTTTGTTTACAATTCCTCAAGCAAAAGCTCTAACCTAACCAGATTTTCTGACATTGAAGACTTTCCCCCCAATGACTTTTTTACAATTCCAAAGCTATTATTACGTTGTATTTTTAAATGTACATATAAAAGAGCATTTTGCACATTTAATATTTTCTTATATCTACATCTCTGAATATGTAAAAGCAAGTTATTGAAATAATACCTAAGGTTTATCTATTAAAAAGAAATCTGCTGTATTTTTATATATATGAAATATTTGGGGGGCAAAGTTCCAAGAAGTTCTGGACAATCTTCAATTCTAGGGATAAACCATGTAGGAACAGAAGTTATTCCCTATGATACAGCTATTAATGACCTAGTTTCTGTAATAGAAATGGAAAGTTGATATGGTTTCAGATTAACTTCACTAATAAGTATTCAATATGAAGAATTCAAGTATTCCGACTGAATGATTGGTCGACCAAAACCACTTTGAATGTTTCTATTTTATGAAATGAAGTGCCTGTTCATAATACAACTAGATGTAGTAATACACTGGTTATGAAATTGTATTTTTTTAAGTATTAATGAAAAAAAGAGCCATAAACATTCCAGGGGAAAATCTCAAAGTAGCTGCACAGAGCAATTTAAATGCAAATTTTTTCCTAACAACTTATAAGGTGACTAGCTTTGAAACCCCTAATTTGCCTCAGTTGATTTTGTAAAAATTACAGGAGTGATATATGTCTTATGAGGGAGAAAATATTTCTTATTTCTTCTTCTGTTCGTTCTGTAGGAAGCACTGAAACCTAGCTACTCTGAAATGAAAGCATTTTGCATTGTTCTTCCTACCTGTATCTCTTCTGAAACTCCTTCCTGGAAGGCAGTTTTAACAGAATACCATGTAATTTCCACAGGAAAGTAGCAAAGTTTTCTTTGAAAACCCCAACTATCTTAAAAAGCACCAAACTGCTGTTTCTGCCACTGACACAAAGGACTCACAATGAAAGAAATAGCTGTTTGATCAATGAAAAACTTCTTAATTCTGTGAAGAAACTTTTGATATTTTTCCTTCTTTATCCTTCATTGTGACTAAGATGCAAAAGTAGAAAATATTCATGCTTCTAATTTTATGCAGAAAATACAGTGTTACTACAAGAGTGTGTCTTTCCCACACTTCGATTCTTCTCTCATGTGGAAAATGAAGTTTTTCATGTTGACACTGTCATGGAATGGCCCTAGCATCCACTATTCCCCAAAAGCCTACAATTCTTTCTATTGGATGACAGTTTAAACTGTGAGCTTCTCTTTAGAAATGTTCTTCTGGTATTGAATAAAGCGATGCCCCCTAGGAAGCATATCCTCAGCATATTTTATGTGAACTGTCTGTACCTAACACTGCACTCAAACACACTTCCCATTTAGATACAAGACAGAACAAGATTCCAGACAATGCTTGTATGTCTAAATGACAGACATTTAGATACATTCCAGACAATGCTTGTATGTCTAAGTCTCCGATGTTTATGGATAAGCATAAACCTACTCTTCATTTCAAAGAAAGCGACAGTTGAGGGGAAAGAATTAATCAGTATTGATTAATTGATTTCTAGGGGTCAGCTGTTGCTATCATAAGTAATGTGTATAAGCTCAAGGCAAAGAGGAGAATTGATGTAATTAGCTAGATAATTCAAGCAGAAATCCATTTTCATATGAATTGCCTGTGTGACCATATTTTTAAATGACAAATGAAACTACCTTACAATGGTTTTTTTTTTTTTTAACCAATGTACTTGCTTGAAAATATTTCTCATGTTGAAGAGTATCTACAGGGAAAGGTTCCAAGGAGCAGTCACCCGTGAGCCTCAGCATCAGCTCCCTGTCTTGCTCCACAGAAATTAGCAGCAGAACAGAGGTGAGAAGACACAGACATGTTTGGGGCCCAAAAAGAGAGTGTTGATACCAAAGGGTCTCCAATATTTTAACCAAACTTCGGTGTATTCATTCCAGTTCTTCATTTGGAGTTGAAGTTACTTTAAAACAACATTTTGGAGTTGGCGCTGAGTTTAAAACAAACAAAAACAAATATTACTTTTGTAGTTTATCATTTAATTTCTCAATGTTTATCCATTTTTTGAGTTAGACATGGCATCAGTGAGGGAGGGGCAGAGAGAGAGGGAGACACAGAATCCGAAGCAGACTCCTGGCTCTGAACTGGCAGCACAGAGCCCGACGCGGGGCTCAACTCACAGACCGCAAGATCATGACCTGGCCGAAGTCTCTCAACCGACTGAGCCACCCAGGCGCCCCCATGGCTTATCATTTTAAAACTCAATCTTAAACTCACCCCCTTAGTCTGTAAGGCTGTTGAGAGCACAAAGTATATGTTTGTACATTTTGGTTTAAAGATTGATTGTGTACCTAGGTAAACCACATTGCATAGATAAAAATCTCAATATTAGTATCGCCCTTCTAAATTATGTGGTATTTGCTTTGAAAAAAAAAAAAACCTAAACGTAACTATGTATTAATGTGTTTTTATTAGTCTATTTAAGAGATGACGTGAAGAAAGTATTATAATTAAAACAGATGTCCACTAATTCTATAGATGCTGCTTTAGATCTTTGATTGCAACAAACCTCTGACCTAGACATCATTGCTAAATTTATTATATCATTTTTTATTTCTTTCCCTAACAAATCCAAGTGAATAAAATCCTATGCAAGTTAATAACAAGTGTTTTGGTGAATTGATAATAGGTTTAAATTGTTGCTGAGATATCTGGGTGCCTGGTACCTCTCACAATCCTTCGTACATAGATTTGCACCAGGGCATAATGAGTCACAAAAGGTTATTCTCCCAAGAAAATGTGGCAGACGTTCGCCACTTAAATTTAGATTCAGGAAGGGTTCACGTGAGCTACTGCCCTTTGTGGAAAAGCAGAGATGCTCGAGGCAAAAGAGCCTAAGAGACATTCTGGTCTAAGCCCTAGGAAGTTCCCTTCAGCCAGGGAAAGCATCATCACTCCCACCAGATAAGTGAAGCCAGAGTGATTTAGCAATGTGGATATAGTCACATGTTTAGTTAAGAGCAAAAACACTAAACTAGAAAGCACTGGAATTTAAGCTTCTCTGCTTTCTCATGCGGTATATCCAGCTCATTCCCTGAGGTGCTAGGGTTATAAAAGATCTTTTCCAGTGCGTTCTATGTAACTAGCCATTCTACCAGATGCTATGTGGGCTGGAATCACTGCTTTTAATTAAGAACTAGTCATTCTCTGACTATACATGATGAACAAAACTGTCCCAGGGAACCCAGGAAAAGGACACTAAGACTGGGTAATGGGGGAAGTGGGGAGAGTCTCTCCATGACACCATAAGTCAGGAAGGAGGGCATTGAGAGCCCTTTATGAGAGGACATTTCAGCTCTTTATTAAATCAGCAGTCTAAATAAGTGTTTCTCAAAATGTGGATTTGGGGAAGTGAGGCTTAGGAATATTCATCTTTAGCAAGATTGCCCAGATAATACATATATACACTGAAGTTTAAGAATTTCTAATCTACACCAACCCTGGGTCTTAAGAAAACATTACTTGGTAATATATCTACATAAAATACAGAGTCACAATAACAGGAGGGACCTAAAGCTTTGCTATTAAAGGCACCATTAAAAACAAAGAGAGAAACCATTGTATCTCTCAAAAAAGGATGCAGACACAGCTAATATCTGTGCTTCCTACATGTCAGGCACTATTAGAGACTTTTTCATACATTTGTTTCTTTTAATTGAATCCCTACAATAATCAGTTTTAAAAATGAAGCAATTTGGTTGAGTGACTTGTCCAAAATTTTACATCTAATAAAAATGGCTGAGGTGTCTCTCTACTGGGCCCTCTGGTATGCAGTCCTGTGTTCTTCACACTGAGTTCTGCAGAAAACATCACAAGAATCTTTCGGTTTATAGAAAGTTGTATAGCTGCAACTTTTAATGTATTTCTGTACAACTGATCAGACTATGTAGCCTGCCACTTTACTGGTTTAAAGAGTTTGAAGAAACAAATACACCCTTCCTTATGATGTTTGCCCACCCCAGCAATGATGGACTTGTGTAGATAAATTAGATGGTATCTATAAAAGCATTAAAATAAGTGTACACTTATAAAATATCATGGCAACTAGATGTAACATAGTAAAAATGATGAGAAGCCACATATTTAACAATTTCCTCCTCAAAATGCCTGTATAATTTCACTGAAAAATAAAAAAAGAGCAGGTGCTGGGATTTACAACCACAGTTTTGTATCATCCTTAAAGATGGTATAAAAACTAATTGACTTTAAATATATATATATATGTATATTTATATATATATAACTAATTGACTTTAAATATATATATGGCATACAATAAGTTTCCCCTATTGAAAAAAATAGGTGCACAAAAAGAAAATAAACAATGATTTGTTACCATCTGCCTAATAATCAATCCACAACTTTGCCTCAAATGAAAACTATAATTATTTGCACAATAAATTGGTAGACCTAGCCAACAGTGTTCTCAAGAGACATTCTGTGGAATGTGTAATTAATTACTTCAAAAACTAAGCTTTCTCTGAGGGTAGCACATTGTCATCTCACTGGCTTAATAGGCTATTTAAATGTGCCTTCGCCACACACTCCACTAGCAGAAAAGAATAATTTTAAACTGTCAATCCATGTGTTGAGCGGAAGGAAAATGGACCCACACATTCCAATAAACATATCAGCAACGTGACTGTACCATCACAAGATCATGGATGTAACCCAAGGGAGAACTAAACAATGTGATATTTGAGAAAAGAAATACTCTGCTTAGCTGCTAGTGAATCTGTATGTCTTGTGTAAGTTTAAAAACCTCAGCATCTGCTACTCTGAAAGATTTTTAAAAACTTCATGGCGTTCTGAGCACCCCATCAATTAAAAAACACTTTTCAGTTAAGTGAGTTTGTTTTATGCAGTTCAGAATTACAAGTGACAAGAATTTGAAAGGACAGTTGCAAAAGAAATTTTAAATGTAGCCTTTTCTGGTTATCACCATATCCACTCAATTTTCTGTTTTCTCCTTCTAGATATACTCTAGCAATGGGATTAGACTTTTTTTTCCCCCTGAGAAAGTAATTTTAGGATCTATTCGTCTCAATATATACTTATCTGTTAATCAGCCACTTTTATTTCCATAATACCTTTCAATTATCCTTGGAAGATATACACTGAAGTGCCTTTAGCATACCTAGGACTGCCAAGAATCTTGATACTTTGCTTATTATGAGATGACATATTTCTTAAAGACATTTATAATCTCATATTCAGATTGCATCTGAATTTACAAAGCAAAGGATTACATCGAAGGCACTCTCAGTGGCATTCAAGAAAAAGGAGCTGCTTCAAAGTTTAAAACGTTTCTCGTTATTTTATGTTTGGACTATGTAGTTAAGTAATTTTCTGTAACCAGAGTGGTAATTTTGATGTTTTCAGCCAAAATCCAATCATGGAAGCCAAAGAAATGCATGGCTACTCTAATTTCTTAAGCAAGATTCTGTCAAGAATTAACTCAGAAGCAGCTGATTCAGTGCCTACATCTAGACAGAGCTTTAATGAGGATAGACAGAGCCTAACAGTGTTCTGTCTACTTCCTTTGATGTTGTAAACCAATAAGCACGGAGGTAGCTTTTCTCAGAAGGAAACAGATTTTATTTCCCAGGGGCTAATTAATATGCACCACCTCAGTCCCCAGAGGACTGCACAGGTGCCTGTACTATGCCATATGTCATGTGCTAGATTCCAGCAAGCTCAAGAGATTAATATACGATCATTATTATGAATTATTATGTTGCATTGAAGTTAATGTCGGTCTTTTGTTCTAATTAAAGTACAAACTTGGCATCTGAATAGAAGCTTAGCTAGAGAAGAGAAGTGAAGTTAGAGTCTCTGTTTTAATGAGCTACATACATTTTTCAATCAAAATGTGTAATTATTTAATTATCTGGTCTGCTCAGTAAGTATATAATTCTTTCCTTAAAGGATCTTTATTCGATATGTTACTCTGCAGATGAACACTACTTGGAGTGTGTTTTGTCCTTTGAAATTCTTGGCCATTGTCAAATCAGGCTTTCATTATATATGCAGGAGTGTTTTATTTATATTAATAATTATTATTTGTTTATCTCTATGTCAAGCTGCTGCATATGGACTACCTTACTCTGAGAGTCAGAACAAAATGTGATTACTCCTCAAAGACAGTTTTATCATATCTGTTTAATAAGAAACAAACACACAAACAAGCAAACAAAATATTTTACCATACCATTGCAAATTGTCTGCAGGAAGCAAAATGCCCAGATGGTTAAGTGTAGCTCGTATAATTATATTCCAAAGATGTTATAAATAATTCCATTTAGAAGCTGAGATAGGACTCTATTAGGTGATTTAGTGTTTACATTTCACACAGAAAGGTTTAATGGCAAATATATCCCACACATTTTAACTTGCTACTTGGAGAATATGAATAGATTGTATTCAAAGAAAAAAAAAAAGGTTTCTAGGACACTCTGAAGGACTAGATTGTTTTTATAGACCTCTAGAAAAATCAGCACATCATTTTGATACTAGTTTCATATTATGTATTTAAAATGTTAATATATACCATGCATTTTTAATCATGTCTTCAGTGTAGCAATATTTAGATATATAAAATGTTATAGTAAATAAATTTTCTCAACTGTATAATAGTAAAAAAAAATTATGGCCTATAAGAATGAAGATGAGCAGGGGAAGATTTATAAGTTAACTTGGGATAAATTTGGAGGACAACCTCTCCAATTAAATTTGCTTTGATTTAAAACAAATATCTCTCAAGGGGTATCCCCATTACAAAATTGCACTAAACTATTATAGTGTTGAATATTGTTCAAAATACTTTGATTATCATCTGTGATTCAGAAATCTTTTTCTTCATAGAAAAGAAAAAGATTCATTGTCGTTGTCTTTGCTGTGATTGATTTTTAATGACATTGATTTAAAGGCACATATCTGTGTTTTTTTAAGTACTATATGGGGTTGAATGTCTAATTTCTATAATGTGTAGATGCCCACAAGGAATTTAGTGCTCTTTATATTTAGCCCAAGTGTGATCTCAATTTATTTGACAACTTTTTAATGGATTACTCCCATGACTTAATATGCAGCTTACTTAGAAAAGTATATTGTGGTCTGGAGTGACAAAAAATTGGTTGGAATATACCACATCCATTAAGAATATGAGTGAATATTTTATATTTTAGTCACTTAAATGTTTGTACATCATTGAAAACATAGTACTATGAAGTAAAGGCATCTTTCAAGAAATATGTTCTGATTCAGAAATGCAATGAGAATGTGCAGTAAAATGGTTATATTTAAAATGCCCACTTAAAAATATTAAATATAGGTGCAAAACATTGTTCTACTGTGTTTTGTTATGACAAGATATATAGTATTTTAAGTACGCAAAATGGATATTATTTATTAGCATGTATAGGTGCTAACGTATGGATTACCTTTATGTAGTGAATATCACAGCCAAAGAGGAACAAGCCTTGCTCGGAGAACATTCTACAAGGTTTTATCATGTTCATTTTTGTCTTCCATTCTTTTTCAAACATACAGTTCTCATGCTGGGCCATTTAGGTTTGCAGGTTGTGACAAGTTTTAACATCAAGTAACAGTATTTCTATCAGCTCCCGTGCGAAGAGTTTTGTTTCCTCAAATTAGCTCAAAAGAATGCTGTCAGTTATCACACAAAAAGTGTTCTGTATTCACATGAGGTAGCAGATTTCACTCATTTATTCGCTCAGCAAACATTTACAAAGATCCTAGTCTAGGCCAGGCGCTGTATTCAGTGCTAGAGGTATAATGATGATTAACACGATATAATAATGATATTAGCACAATTAGCAGCTTCTAGGACTGCACAGGATATAACACTTCAGTTTAAGTGATGACGGGACTAGATACAGAGGTACCCATAGATAATGTAGGCTATTGCAAGGGTATTGACAGAGCAGAGCTATAGCGTAAAGGCACCGTATGTTCGGGATACATGCCTATCTCCGTGGGCTTTTGTTAAGGCTCCTTTGGACTAAAGAAGAGTGTTTTTTCTCCAATATCCTTGCTACACAATAGCTAGTATTTATTGGGAACTCACCATCCTGTCAGGTACACACACACATGCACACACACAGATATAAAAATTCAAAAAACACATTCTCAGAATAATATATTATTCTACTCATGATGTAAAATTAAAATATACAAATTTGTATGTTTTTCATGGGTATGTATATATGTATTCAAAGTATGAAAATATAGACTAAAAAATAAATACCTAATTTAATTCACGGTAGTAGGCGGGAAACAAGTGCTAAAACACTTGTGTTTTTACACAAAAAGAAATTTAAGCAATGCAATAAAATAGCAAAGTGGTAGATTAGATTACTTTTCTTATTACTTGTCAGTTTGGATGGTGGATCTCTGTGTTTGTTGTGAAATTCTTACTTGCCTTCTGGATTAAAAATAAAATCCTCAAAGTAACATAAACTCCCAATAAGATAGTCTGATCCTGGAGCCCACTCTTATAACCACTAACCTAAATGCCGTTCTAAATGACACAATTTTATAAGCACAGTCTGTTTCCTCTCCTTCCTCAACTATAGTAACCTTATAAAGGCAGAGGCATTCTTATAAGGCCTTCTGCTATCCTAAATGCTCACTGATATAAAGTCAGCACAGTTACAGTTTTTACCCAAACTGTTCCTCTTTAATGCTTTCCTATCTCGGGAAATACAGTGGGCTCTCTAAAAAGTGGGTATCATCTTGGATCCTTTCATTTCCCTTACTCCTTACATCCATCAGCTAGCTGTGTTGGCTCTGCTGTAAACCATGGCTGAAGCTACACACTTCTCTTCACTGCTACCATCCTATTCAAAGCCAACATCTCCCCACCTGCCCTGCGCCAGCCAGTGTGAGTATTTCAAGCCAGGGGCGTTTTAAAACAGGAAAATGGTTACAAAATTATTAACAGGGTTAATGTAACAAAAACATGAATGTTTCTTAGAGATCGGTGACTTCAGGAAACTGCTACTGACTAGGGCTAGGAAATCTGTGATAATCCCAGGAGCCGACATTGTACTGATGATTAGAAACTTTGTTGCTGCTTGTGATGGAGCCACTGAGCACAGAGCTTAAAGAACAGCCACAAAAATTCATCTGAAGTCTGGGAGCCCGCCTCACACCCTCTGCCTCTCCTACCAGAAGCAGGAAAAACAAAAATCTTCCATACTTTTTGGACTTAGACTTCCTTGCAAGTGCCTCTCACTGACAGATCAAAATGGAATCCAGCCAGCGCAAGAGACTCTGAAATGTGTGTTTATCCTCCTAGCCCCAGCATTATGGGGGAGGATGTGGGTGGGTGGGAGGTGGGGGACAGAGTCCACACAGACAATGGTTACTATGGTCTCCAAATGGGTCATTATTCTCCTATGAATAAATAAGTCAATGACCTCTTTTATCCACATGTTTCAAGATCTCTTGAATTTTTCCCCAGTCCATGGATGTCTCTTACCCACAAAATCTATAATAAAATACAGTAAAACCTTGGTTTGCGAGCATAGTTCAGTCCAGAAACGTGCTTGTAATCCAAAGCACTTGTATATCAAAGCGAATTTCCCCATAAGAGATAATGGAAACTCAGATGATTCTTTCCACAACCCAAAAATATTCATATAAAAATGATTACAAAACTGTAATATAATACAAAATAATAAAGCAAATGCAAAATATAAAGAAAAATAAATTAACCTTCACTCCCCTTTGAAAACCTTCGTGGCTGGTGTAAGGGAGACAAGAGAGAGGAGGGTTATTGTGTAGGACGACTTTCACTATCACTGATGGAATTACTGCTATCTATTGGCTCAATGGAATCTTTCTTTTTGTGCAACTTTAAGAAGGAACCTTTCCAATGACACTTGGTTTTGCTTCCTTTTGAGGATTTCACAGAAACGTGGCATTGCATTGTTGTTAAATAGATTCATCACTCGCACTGCTACACCCTTCTTCGGGTGGTGCTTTTCTACAAAACTTTGCACCATTTCCCACATTTTATACATCTCCTTAATCTCATTTGAAGTGAGGGATTCCTCTGCCTTTTTCTCCTCCTCCTCCGCAGCCAAGATCTCCTCCATAACCTCTTGCTGTTGCTCCTGATCCATCAGTTCCTCAGTGGTCACTGCAGCCTGAGACTGATCCCAGAGAGATTGGTTCCAGAGACAGAGAGAGATAAAGGGAGAGAGAGAGAGGGAGAGAGAGAGAGACCATTGGCTCAGTTGTGATCATATGACGTCTGGTCTCAAATACTACTCTTATTGCAAAACATCGATCGTTTATCTAGTTAAAATATATTAGAAATGTTTGTCACAAAATAAGTTACAATCCAAGGTTTTACTGTAACTTGGAAAGGCTTTAGTGTAATAGTCCTATACCACTCCATAACCAACAAAATGGCTAGCCCCAATGCAGAGCTAAGAGAGAAGAAACATGTAAACATATAGCAGCAGCAAAGCCTTAAGTCTTATAGTAGAGGCCTAAATATGATAACAAGAGAGCAGAAAGTAAAAGTAATTAAATCTTGTAGAACCCAGGAAAGGTTTCTCAGAGAAGGCAATATTTGCGGCTGAAGCATAAACAGAGGTCCTTCAGAGGAGAGGAAGAACGGCATTGGCAGGAAAGCGAGTAGGACGTTCAAGTCACACAAGAGAGGAACAGGACTTTCTCATAGTTTTCTGCTTTGAAGTTTCTAGTTTTTTGGTTTTTTTTTTTTTTTCGTTTTTTCTTCTTGGCTTCAGTAAAGTTCGTGATGTTTAATTTGTTTTTACTTTTATTTTTTAGAGAGAGAGACAGAGCACAAGTAGGGGAGGGGCAGAGAGAGAGAGAGAGACAGAATCAGAAGCAGGCCCCAGGCTCCAAGCTGTCAGCACAGAGCCCAGCCGGGGGCTCGAACTCAGACCATGAGATCATGACCTGAGTCGAGGTTGGACGCTTAACTGAGCCACCCAGGCACCCGTTCATGATGTTTATATTGTGTTTTTTTGTGAGAAAAGCAACCTGCAGACTGCTTATTACTTTAGATACCATCTGATACTATAAAATACTAGGGCCACCTGGGTGGCTCAGTCAGTTAAGCATCTGACTTCAGCTCTGGTCATGACCTCACAGTTCGTGGGTTCAAGCCCCGCATCGGACTCTGTGCTGACAGCTCAGAGCCTGGACCCTGCTTTGGATTCTGTCTTCCTCTCTCTCTGCCCTTCCCCACTTGTGCTCTGTCTCTGTCTCCCTCTGTCTCTCTCAAAAATAAATAAACATTAAAATAATAATAAAATAAAATACTTAGGTTGGCTAATATACATAAGCTACATACTGAACAGATTTCCATAAACGCAGAAGGTGGTTTCCCAATATCTTCAGCATAAAATCCAGATGCCTTAGGGCCATATCTGAGATCCTTCATGCACCTCCCACTCCTTCCGTTCTTCTCTGCTCTTGCTGCTTCTCCCCCTCCCATCCCATTTTCCAGCCAAGCGGGAGTGCCTGAGTTTTCCCATGTGCCCCATCCTCTCTCATGTCTCATTGACCTGTCACCAGCTTTCATTCTTCCGTCAAACAACCCCCATTCACATACATATGATGCACATCTCTTTTTTCCAAAGTAAATCTTATTAATAAAGTAATCTCAATCTTACTGCCTTTGAAAAATTATTCAAAACGGCCTCATAGCACATGATTTTATCACATGGGGTTCTTCTGTTTCCTGAGATCTGATGAATCAATTCTTTATTGATTTTGTGGGCCGTGAATTATGTCCATAAGGTTGTCTTTGATTAAGCCACTCAGAGTTGGTTTCTCATTTTCTTCAAAACAAAAACAAAAGAAAGAAAAAATAAAGAACAAACAAAAAACTCCACCACCAGATTCCAAGGCAAAACTGATACAGAAAACCCAGAAAGGTGGGGGGAGGGGGAAATGAGGAAAAGTAACATTGTATTATTACCTGCAGCTTCAGCTCCAAATCTTTTTGCATTTGAGCTTCATAGCTATACTATGGAAAAGTTTATTTCATGTTTTGGGGCTGTATGAGGCAGAAAATTTTGCTCTGCCTATTTAATATTAAAAACCCAACTGCTTAACATTTGAGTCCTCCTCTGCTTGTTTCAAATATGTGGTTAACCTCTTGCCTCCTTTCCCCTTTCCTCTCAGAGGATCATCTCATTTCTTTCTTCCTCAAACATAGAAGCATAACTATATTCCCTTGCAAAATTTCCTTCTTCCTTCCTGTAATGTTAGAGCAGTCTTGCATATTCAATCCCATTTAAGAAAAGGCAATATCAACAATAACAACAAAAATCAACAGCCTTTCTTAGATCTGTATCTTTCCTCAGGCACTTACCACTTTTGCCTCCCACTCATAATTAAAGTTTTTTTCAGAGTTGCTAAATATTGCTATGCCCTTCCTCTAATCTCCCAGGTATGCCTCATTCCGTGACAATCTGACTTGTGTTCCCATTACTCCACCAACATAATTTTAAATAATCACAACATAACCTCTCTAAGCAAGGTGAACTATAATTTATTGTGCAAACCAAGACACCTTTTAAAAAGTAAAAGGATGCATTATGAATAATTATGCTGGTAAATCAGGAGTCTGGAATATCTGGTTCAGGAAATACGATCAGCCTTTTATCTCTAAGGCATTGTGTCCAATGAATATGCTTCAATTTTCATCTTTTATAACTCCAGTCATATTCAAATCTTTTGACATTTCTACTTTCTTGGAATCATAGTTTCCCTTTGGCTTCCATGGAACAGCATTCATTTGTCTAGTTTTCTTTTTTCTTTTTCTTTTTCTTTTTCTTTTTCTTCTTTTTCTTCTTTTTCTTTCTGCTAAGCGTTTTCTCTCTTTCTGGGTTGCCCTCCCTTATTTTACATTAAATGTTAAATTTCTGAAGGTTCGGTCCCAGGTGCCCTTCTCTTCTCATGATACTTTGTTGAACATCTGGAGATTACATCTAAGCCCATATCTTTTAAGAAAGCTATTTGTAAACAACTAATAAATTTCTATCCCCAACCCAGATGTTGCCAGAAATACTTCCCTCGCATTCTTATCTGACCTCAAAAGCAGCTGAATTCAACTCATGAATACTGCTTTTATGATATCTTGTTTGTTTCAGTGACTGGCTCCATTATCCATTCAATTTATAAGTTAGAAGCATAGGATTCTTCAGAGGTATACCTTGTCCCTCACACTCACCCACCATCCAACCCAGTACCAAAGATTTAAATGTCTTTTCTTCCCCACGTCCAAAATGTCTTACCAATCCCCTCCCTTCTCTCAGTTTCCCCAGCTTTTCGTGCCACTTCCCAATCTTTTCAAACTACTTGCTTTTTCATTTGGACCAGTGCAGAAGTCACGCAACTAGTCCCCTTGCACAGACTCTTGCCCCACTCAAATTCATTCTCACTGAATCCAGAAACAGCTATCTATCATCTGTCATTTATCTATCTATTCTATTTTGATTTGCAAAATGAACTAAGTCTTTTTTATTACCCAGTCTTTGAACAGTTTCAAAGAACATTTTTGCAAGACTGAAAATTGACCCTTTGGGGAAATAAGACCACAGAAGAAAGGAGTCTGATGAAGGCTGCAGATCCAGTGCAGTTTTTTTTTCTTTCCTTCACCATAACTTTAAAAAATAGTTTAAAAAGATATATGTCTACAATAATGGCCATTTATAGGTTAAGTAGAATTGGAGAAAAAGAATTTTTTAATGTGTTTTTTGAGAGAGAGAGAGAGCAGGGAGAGAGGGAGACACAGAATCTGAAGCATCAGCACGGAGCCCTACACAGGGCTCAAACTCACAGACCGCCAGATCATGACCTGAGCTGAAGTTGGCTATTTGACTGAGCCACCCAGGTGCCCATAATTTTTTTTTTCTTTTTTAGAGAATAACATCCCTTCCTGTCCCACCAAAAAGATTCTTCTCTGAAGAAATTGAGAATTGGGGGGAGCCCAGTGGCTCAGCCAATTAAATGTTGGAGTCTTGATTTTGGTTCAGATCATGATCTCACTGTTCATGAGTTGGAGCCCCACATGGGGCTCTGCTCTGACAGTGTGGACCCTGCTTGGGAGTCTCTCTCTCTCTTCCTCTCTCTCTCTGCCCCTTCCCTGATCTCTCTCTCTCTCTCTCAAAATAAAGAAATAAACATTAAAAAAAAAAGAAATTGAGGATTGGGACAACTAATGTATATATTTGTATACTAATAAAAAGATCTCTGCATTCTGATGTTTAGTGATCCCATAAAACAATGACTGATTTTTGTATGTGCATACTACAATAATCGAAATAAGCCACTGCACACTGTGCCCAAGATGAAAAAAGCTCACAATAACATTTTTATCCACTTATCCTTAGACATAAAGAAAAAACAAAGAATCACCAAACTGTTAAAGGAGGCCTAAAACAGCCCCCCAAAATAAAAACCAACAAATGCCTAAAGAAAAAGAGAACCTCCCTAAATGTTTAATCAGTATTTTATGATAGGTTTGAGAAGATATTATTTTCATAAATATATGATGAGGATAATCAGAAAGCAAGAAAGATTCTTGAAATTTAAAATATGATTGTAAAAATAAAATAAATAATATAATGAATATGAGAGGCCATTTTCTCAGGGAAATAAACCCCAAAACATAGTACAGAAGAAAATATAGAAGAGAAGAAAAAAGATAATATCAATCCACAAAGTCCAACAACAGCAAATAAATATATCAACCAGTGCTTGCATTCATAAAGAGTTAGCTGTTTGAGAAATTATTCTCCCACTATAAACAAGTAGAAAGCAGAACAAACTGTATGAAACAATTGTTTTGGGACATTAGACAATAAAGAACCTAGAAATGAGACACCTGAGGGAAGTGAAACAAATAAGGCAAGCCCTATAATTGCTCCCGCTTACTGCCTAAAGGCTATTTCCAGACTATAATACAAAGAGGAGAATGATAATAAACAGGAGAATATTGGACAAAGACAGCTTTCAATATCTGAGGCATGAATCTTTGCCTGCACATTGACATTACATATATATCGGATGGGATTCCAGGTAGCTACTGAAAGAATCACCAGAAAACAGGAGACTGAACAAGCTCTGGGATGGGCATCGTGGAGAAAAGTTGTAATACTCAGGGACTTTAGAATCTTCCAAAGCCCTCTTTAGTAATGAGCAAAATTCACAGCAAGCCAAAGGCTGCTCTGGACACTTCCAGATCACACTAAAAGCAAGCCTTAAAAGGATTAAACTAATCCTAAGTAATTTAAATGCATGCCTGAACAAAGTATACTTTTTAAAGGAATACAGAAAATCTAGTACCTACCACTATAAAAACTACAATGTGAAGCATCCAGTAAAAAATTATCTGCATGCACAGAGCAGGAAAATGTGACACTTAATTACAGTAAAACCAGTCAATCGAAAGAATTATAAATAACAGAAGTTATGGAATTAGTGGATAAATATATAAAAATAGTTATCATAATATTCTCCATATGCTCAAAACCATAAAATAAAATATAAAAATAATGAGGATAGAAAAGAAAGTTATTGCAAAACCTAAATAAAAGTTCTGGAAATGTGAGGAAATAAAAATATATAAACCCAAATGATTAACTGTAAATTATACACTGCAGAAGAAAAAAAATCAATGAAATTAAGATCTTGCAAGATAATCTGCTTAAAATAGATGACAAAGACAGAAAAAGAAAAATAAACAGAGCAGTAGTGATCTGTGAATCCATGTTAAGTGATGTAACATGATAGACTCGGAGCTGGTGATCCAGAAGGAGAAGAGAGACATGGGGGGCAGACGATGTTTATAGAAATAATGAAACGACCATCAAAAGCTTATCAAATTTAATGAAACTATAAATCTACAATTTCAAAAAGCTAAGCAATCTACAAATGGGATAAGCCTATAGAAAAGCACACTAAGGCACATCATAGTCAAACTTGTGACAACTAATGATAAAATATCTTAAAAGCAGTTGGAGGGAGGAAACATAATAATGGACGATATCTTGATAAATTGAAAGCATGGTCCCTGTAAGTTCCCACCAATTTTCCAGCAAAATAATGAGCAATTTGTCACCACAGACGTGCTGTAAAATTTTAAAGCACCAAGTGTAGATAATCCTAAAAGCTCTAGATAGCAAAACAAAACAAAGCAGTATTTTTTAGAAAGCCAAATTATAACTGATCCCCTACAAAGGAATGAGTACTAAGTCAGAATCAGACTGTCATCAACAACCCCTTCTAAGTTTTGAAGAAAAATTATTTATCCTATAACTCTATAAGCAATTAACTTTTAATATATTGTATTAGTCAGAGTTCTCCAGAGAAACAGAAACAATAAAAGATATGTATGTGTGTGTATATATATATATATATATATATCCAAAAAGCAATTTATTGTAAGGTGTTGTCTCATGTGATTATAGAGGCTGAGAAGTCCCATGATCTGCCATCAGGAGCTGGAGACCCAGTCAGTGGGTCAGTGATTTTCTTGGAAGGCTTGAAGGCTGGGAGGTAAGGATGTAGATTCCATTTTGAGTCTGAAAGCCCAAGAACCGGGAGTATCCAGGACAGAAGATTGATGTCCTAGTTCAACAATCAGAATGAATTTAACGTTTCTTTGTTTTTTTTCTTCAATGCAGGTCCTTCAGGAATTAAATGATACCCACTCACATTAGGAAATCCACCCGCTTTACTCAGTCTACCAATTCAAATATTAATCTCTTCCAGAAACACCTTCACAGACACACACACAAATAATGTCTAACTAACATGGATATGGCATCCTTTGTCCAGTCAAGGTGACACATAATATTAACTATCACACATATCTTATGCTGCAATATGTATCTGGGCCATACCTAAATTTCTAGTTTTCTGTTCTCTAGTCTCACTAGCCTTTTGTTATAATTTTGAACTTACCCAGCACCTCCTGGTACAGTGCTTTACACATACTGTTTCCAATTTGGGGGTGCTCTTACTTTCTCTATTTGCTAGTTAGCTCATCCTGCTCATTCCTCAAATTGCAGTTAGAATTTCACCTTTTCATGAAATGGTGCCAAAACATAACAAATATCCCATTGTTTGTTCCCATAGCAACATGTAATTGTCATAGAAATTATCGCAGCGGTAATTTATGTGTGTGATCGATCGCCCCACCAGAATGTAGGTTTCTTGAACATAGCATCTTATTTTTTACTCACCATTTTATCCCAAATACTTCATGTATCTGCCACCAAGTATTCATCCAATATATATATTCATCCAATATATCTATATCTATATCTATATATCTATATATATATTCATCCCATATATATATATATACATATATATATATATATGTGTGTTCAATAAATGGTTAAAAAATATATAAACAAAAGAGATTGCTTGAAACCTACATGGTCTTACTCCCCCTGCCTGGAGAAAGGAAAGACAGCAACACACCTCTTTGTGGTTGAACATGCAAACAAACCCAAGGAGGGTTCTGTCCACATGACCAGTTAGTGTCTATTAAGCTGAGCACTGTGGTTAGAGCTCCCCCTCATAGAAGAGGTGGTAAGAAGCAAATAGTAAGACAGAGCAGTGTCTGCACTTCTTTCAAGTCACCTCCAATACCACCTCCATCTTTAGAGGCCAATGTCCTTGGAAATCACCTCATTTTCTACTTTAAGAAATTTGTGGAAAACTCTTGTCCAGGGATGCATTGTTTCTATTCTATTTGTTGATGTAAAATTTCATCTACTTCTAACTGCTGTTATCATTTTAATGGAGAGTTAAAATGCTAAGGGAAAAATGTTTTATCTGCCATCTTGAAATGGAAGATTTTCATGCATTCTACATTCTACAGTTATTTTCAAGTTGTTTTACAAAAATATCAATTCCTTTTTTAAAATTTTTTTTTAATGTTTTTATTTATTTTTGAGACAGAGAGAGACAGAGCATGAGCAGGGGAGGGGCAGAGAGAGGGGGAGACACAGAATCTGAAGCAGGCTCCAGGCTCTGAGCTGTCGGCACAGAGCCCGACACGGGGCTCGAACTCACACACCGAGAGATCACGACCTGAGTGAAGTCGGACGTTCAGCCAACTGAGCCACCCAGGCGCCCCCAAAAATACCAATTTCTAATGCAACTGACAGTGAGTGAAAAGTGCATATTTTCTTCATACCTAACAATGAATGGGAATTATGAAAGAGAAGAGATGTTATGGGGATATTAAAGTGTAAGAAATACTATACAGTTAAAAAGTAAGACCACTGCAAACATATATAGGGCAACACAATCTGAAATAACATTAGAACTTGAGGCAAGTAGGAAGTAAATAGATTTAAAGCTATAAACTCTTTCAATTTTTGCTAAGGCAAAGTAATTATTTATAGAAGACACCTACATCAGTATATATACCATTGGCCCAATTTCTCTAACATGAAATTATTTAGATCTTTCAAGGTAAAAGAGTCAGGATGTATTTCGATCATAATCAAAGTATAAAACATATTGACTCTATTTGCTTAATGGGTGCAACTAAATTTATGATGCACATAACACCATCAGCTTAATTGGGAACTATAATTCTTACTTCCTTAAGTTACCTATGGACTTCCCTGTCTAGAGATCCTTGATAAAATTATATTTTGAAACCTTAGTGTCTTTAGGGCACCCTGGTATGTGAAAGGCTGTATCTAGAAATTGTTCTGGGATTTTCTCTTGTTACATGTGCCAGAAGACTTTTTATGAGTACATACCACTGCCTCTTCCTTAAAACAAAAATAGTTATTTACCATAAATAACAAATACAGTTGCCTAAGATTTTTTTTTATCAAATCATCTTATTTACCTCTGCAAAACAATATCTCACTGATACTGTTTTTTTGAAGTGTGTGTGTGTATAGACGCTCATCCCTCTCACCAATAAACTCCGTGAGTGCATGACAAGTTTCTTTTTACTTGCTCTATCACCAGAATCTAGAGCTTGGCTGGTTACTCAATAAATATTTATTGAAAAAAAAAGAGTCTCTCTAGAAAAGTACTGAAAATATTGAAATTTAATTATTTAGTTGATGTAATATGTAAGTTGTATGTTCAACAAAAAGATGTAGTGGTTCTTTGAAAACATTTTTAGCTTTGGTCATATTGATCATAATTTATATGAAAACAGAAAGTGGTAAGTAATAAGCTATATAAAAAACCAAATTCAAAAAGATTGGACTTAGCATCAGTATATCTACAAAAAAAAAAAAATAAATAAATAAAAAACACCTAGTGGTGTTAATTGATTTAATTTCCGTAAAAGCAAATGTGGTGTAATTGTCAAAATATGTTAATATAGTCTTATACTGCGTGTGTATCACAAAGGAGGTGATGGCCCACCTATTTTTCATGGCAGAGCAAGGAGAACATTTTATTCAGTACCATGCACCAATTTAAAAGAAGAACACTGATAAGCCATACTTTATACAGAGGAACATGACCAGAATATTGAAAAGTGAAGGAAACATGTTGATTTCCAGCTAAAAGATAGCGATCTAAGGATACATTATGGCCTTTCTGATCCATTTTGTATTGCCAAAAACTGAAAGGAAAGAAATGAATAACAAAACAAGAAAAAGAAAAAGACAATACGGTGAAAGAGGTTCCTTGAGTGGATCTCAAACCATGAAAATTCCAGAAATCCAAAAGTACATAGAAAAGACTAGTATCAAAAAAGTGGGCATTAGAGCCTCAGGATATCCAGAGCTGGAGGAGAATCAGAAGCAACTGAGAGAGAGAAAATTGGAGACCAATAACACTTCCAAGTAGGTCAGCATCTGCAAACACTTGCAGCATTTTCTCCACACAGCCCCACCTGAGTGTCTGCCATCTATAAGCTGTGAGTGGAGGAAACTGAGTCAGAGAGACTTGAGGATTGTCCATACCAGGGACATATGGAGAGTACCCACGCTCAGAAGAACACTTTGGTCTATACCTCTACACTAACATGTTTTGGCATTCCCACAAACTTGCCTTCTGTTCACCCTTGCCACTCAGTCTATACAAATTAGTTATGAAAGGGTCTACAAAAGAATGTCAACTATCAAAAGTAAGCAGACTGGAGTGTTATATTAAATATATTTAAAATTGGGAGAGATACATGAGGATATTGTAGTCATAAGATTCAATTAAGTCATGTGCTTCCAGTAAGAATATGGCAGAAGCTTAGATCTAAATATTCTCATATTCTTCTGCAAAAAGAAAGATGAAAAGCACTCGCAAATTATGTATTTATTTAAACCCGAAGAAAATTTAGAAGCTTCAAATTGCATGTAAGCAAACAAAGTCAGAGGTGGGCACGAAGCCCATGCAGGAAGTTGAAATAATAGTGTGAGGAAAAAGGGGACTGTAAAGAGGTTTAATCAATGGAAGATATCAAAAATCTCTAGAAAATATTCACACCCAGAAAGAACAGGGAAGCCTATCCTGAGAAGGAAGTACTGTGAGTTCAGCTGAGATGGAAGAATTTAAGCCCTGGAGGAAGAAGGAATAAATAGGCTTGCACATTGTTCAGGGGACTAAGAGGAGTTAGAGGTCAGAAAACATCAGAAAAAATATGGCAAGATCTGGGTCACTTATTAATGGCAACTGTGAGAAAATCATGAAAGAACAGAGCTGGGGGCATAAGCCCTTCTGAACCAAGATGGCTTCTGAGAATCAAGGAGGGGATATTTAGTGATGCCAGATTATCAGAAGGAAATAATCTATTGATCTAGAAGGGAGTGGGTAATCCTTGAGCCTGAAGTCTGAAAAGCCAGTTGGGACTCTCCCTGCTTCTCTTCAGAAGTCATATGCTAAGATTTCAAGGAAATCCAACTCATATATTTATGAGAACAAAAAAGAATAGGAGTACAAAGATACTACTAAGTAAAAAACAAAACAAAACAAAAAACGTTAATAAAGGAATACAACTTCTCTACAGATCATTAAAATTCTGTAGAAAATAATTCTTATTCTCTAGCTATGGATTGATCAATTTATCATTCTATCTGCCTTGTCTCAGAACACCATGAGAGGAAAAATAAAGGAAGATGGAAGACAAAGAGATACCACCCAACCTTCTTGTCCCTTTCACTTCTGCTCCACGATATTGAAGTTGAAAGTCCATGTGTTGTATACAGGAGGAAAGCTTTGAGTCAAATAGATGATTGTAATTTTTCAAAGTTTGAACAAAGTTTATGCTGAAATTGGTTTTTTTTAATGAAAGTATAAGAAGAAATATGGACTCACATGCAGATGTCCTTTAGGAAGCTCCTTACTCAGTTGTTGAGAATTTGACAGAGTATAGTAGGAAGTAATAATTGGGAAAATTAAAGTTTTACTTTAATCAAACCAATCACATGATCTCATTTGATTTCACAGCATGAGTGTTGGTTGTTATATTATCCCCATTTTATGGTCAAGAAATCTGGGGCTCAGAAAAGTTAAGCTTGATCATAAGTGAACTTATATGCAAACTGAAATCTTCCAACCTCAAATACCATTTTATTTTACTGTCCTGTTATTTTGAAAAGTGTACAACCAACATAGGCCGTTTATGTCCTTTATTAACATAATACATTTCACAATGTCTCCACATTTCAAAGTACTTTCTATCTTTTTGATGCTGATTTCAAATATGACCTTTCCCCTAAAACGTACAATCTCCAATTACAACTCATCTTCCCCCACAGAATTAATCTCTTCTCCTACAATCTCAAGGAATGTTAAGACTTCTGTTGTAGACTGCTTGTGTTACTTTTTGTATGTCTGCTCTGTTCCCACTAGATAGTAGTTTCTCAGTAATAAAGCCTCAGTCTATTACTTCTTTATATTATTAATAGCACATTGTACATTATTTTGCACCTAATAATTATGTGAGTTTGTCTAAATTAAATAATACACATAGTATTTAAATGTCTTAAAGAATAAGGGTATTGAGTGCCTAATTCTGGTTTGATTTACAGACTTTTACACATGGTATTAATTGTTCAGTTATTAATTTACTTGAGAGGATGAATGAGTATTAAGTTCTAAGGAAAATTAAGGATAGGACAATTTAATATAAATATTAATACAGAAAATAATGGAATAAACAATTAGACATGTAGACAAATCTTGGAAATGTTCATTCATTCTCTGCAATGTATTGGACATTATTTTAAAGCAGATCAACAGAAAATAGCTAGTATCTGCATGAAGTCACCCATTTGTTATCTTTCATAATGGTTAATTTATGTAGGTTAATTTGACAGGGACACTGGGTGCCCAGATATTTGGTTAAATCTTATGCTGAAAGTGTCTGTGAAGGTGTTTCTGGATGAAATTAACGTTTGAATCAATAGACTGAGGAAAGCAGATTGCCCTCTCCAATGTGAGTGGCTTCATCCAATCCATTGGAAGCCCATGTAGAACAGCAACAAAAAATTAAAAGGTTATTCACTGTCTCTGATTGACTATCTTTGGACATCTGTCTTCTCCTGCCTCAGACTCACACTTGAACTGAAACTTACACATCAGCCCTCTTGAGTCTCCAGCTGTAGACCTTGGGACTTCTCAGATTCCATAACAATTTACTTCCTCACTCTGTCTCTTTCTCTCTGTCTCTGTCTCTCCCTATATATATCCTATTTGTTTTGTTTTTCTGGACTAATATATACCTGATATTCCTGTGCGAGTTTTTTAGTAGTATAAACAAATCACCACAAACTACAAGTAAAAATAACAGTCATTTACAATCCCACAGTTTCTGTAGGTCAGCAGTCCAGGCACAACATAATTAGGTCCACTGTTACCAAAAGATATCAGCCATGCCTGCAGTCTCATTTGAGGCTTGGAATCCTCTTCAAAGCACATCGGAAGTGTGGTTGTTGTGGAAGCTTTCTTGAAGCTGTGTAACTCATGGTGGTTTGTTTGTCAAGGCCAGCAGAAAAATGTCTCCAAAAGAGAGCACTCTTTTAAAGGGCTCACTTGATTTGGTAACATCCAGTGAAGATAACCCCCCTTTGATATAAATCAAAGTAAAACCAATCAGGAACCTGAATTATATCCGCAGAATCCACTCACTTTTGCCATATCTTGGAATTTTGCATACCTAACTCAGTTAATTGTTTTAGATTAATTCTGAAATGTTCTTCGAAATTTCCTTGCCTTTTAGTTTCTGAAGATTTGCTCATATACAAATTCTAGAGCCTGAGAACTTTAAAAATGAAATGGTTCTCAAAGGTAAAGATCCACGAAAGTGTCCAGAATGGAACTTGAAACATGAGAATACCAAAAAGAAAATAAAGCCCCCCAAAAGACTGAACAAAAACCCTTTATTTCTTACTATTCATTAGAACAAAAGATGTTTCTATGATCTACATAAAGTGAGGTTAAATGCACTTAATATATCTTGTCAAATTAATTCGTCCTCCCTTAAAACATAAAGGTGTAGTTAAGACTTTAAAAACACATTTATTTTTTTATTCTGTATAAATTTGAATGAGAAAATGAATGAAAAAAATATATAGAATATGGATTTCTGTCTCACACTGAATACTGCTCATATATTTTTTAAGACCAAGAAAAATTATTTTATAGGGTACTCAGATTGCCAAGCACGTAATTCAAACCATCGCCATAATTTCTATTTTGTTGATGACAGTAACTTTCATGGCATGCAGTGCTTTTCATTATATAACAATGTTTATGAAGAACTATATTTATTTCAATTTCGAGGAAAAGCAAAATATTTTCTATACTAAATCTCTGCTTCCAGCGCCGTGTGTATGACATACATTCCCAATTCCGGAGTAAAACAATCAATTGTCAATCTGCTCTTGATTTATTTTCTTAGAAGTCTCTCATGTGGAAAACTATGCAAACCAGGTTGGAAAATCAGTTGGATTTTCTCTCAGAGGTATTAGTCTGAAAAGATGAGTTAATGTCACTTCCTTAGACTGCCATCTTGTCTACATCCATTTCCCTCTACCCAAGAAACATGTGGCATACTGGAGCTTATCCAGAGGAAATTCAATCATTTAGCAGCTATTTTATCTCTGATGGCATCTCTGACCACAGTGAATTTCTTCTTTGTTCATTGCTGGTAAAAGACTGTAAAGATTTTCCCAGAAATTTGAATGAGTGGATCAGTAAGAAAGAGCCATTACAAAGTAGATTTTATATTATTGGTTACCTATAGGATTTTGACGTGATTGCTTAAAAAGAAAACAAACAAGAAAACAATGGTTGGAAAAGGAAAGGAAAGAAATGAGAAAATGAGGAATATTTCATTACGAAAAAAAATTGTATCGAATTAATCATACCCAGTCATCATTTGTTCAAGAAGTAGCTCACTAGGAATAACATTTACAGTGTTTCATAGGACTATATCCTTGGAGAAAACTTTCAGTTTTTTTCTCCAATCCACAGTCACTTGTATATTATATAAATCTTTATATACAGTAATAGTCAGGAACCCAAGCAATCTATCATATTTGATCAAGACAAGCATAAATCACTTATTCATGATTTACCATTCCTAACTTGATTCATTGATTCATCTCCAGACAAGACAAGGTCAGTACAAAAAAAAAATGATTAAGCTTCTTGCCCTTAAGAAAGAACAGCTTAACCAACAAATTCATCTTCACATCTGACCTCATGAATCTTGACACTGGGCATACTGTAAAAATAGAAATAGCCCTTATAGATGGTCCCTCAAATGGAAATGTCGGTGTAAGAGAGAAAACAGTAGAAAGATTAACAATGAACATGCAGTGGTTGCGTCACAGCCATCCTGGTTGTCACCATGAGACAATCTGAATCAGCTAACATGCAATTACCTATTTTTATCCCTTTATTTTCAATAATTTTTCTACTTTAATTCTTTTTTTTTCAGTTTTACTTCTCCCAATTTCCTACTCTGTGACATCCCAATTTTTCACATATTCCTTCATCTCATTTATTTAATTGTGTTTGTCTATGGATTTGGCAAGATGAGGTATAGGGGAACAGAAACATCTTTTAAATCTCCCCATATGATGACCTGTAATCAGGTAGGCTGCAATATAAGAGGCTTCTAATCCTGACTTCCAGGATCAGGGAACTCTTTGACTTTCTTAATTGTTCTTTGGATCCCCCATCCGCCTTCTGCGCATATTTCAAACACAGAAATATAAACAGAATAAACTTGTACATTGTCTTATTCAGCGTGGGCTGCTTATTTCTCATAGTTCCCAAGGCTAGGATGCCCAAGATAAAAATGCCAGCAGACTTGGTTACTGGTAAGAACTCTCTTCCTGGTTTATAGGCTGTTGCCTTCTTGATGAGTCCTCAATGGCAAGAAAAAAAAAAGGGAACTCTGGTCTTTCTCTTCTTTTTTTTTTTTTTTTTGACAGAGAGAGATAGAGCATGAACGGGGGAGGGGCAGAGAGAGAGGGAGACACAGAATCGGAAACAGGCTCCAGGCTCTGAGCCATCAGCCCAGAGCCCGACGCGGGGCTCGAATCCACGGACCGTGAGATCGTGACCTGGCTGAAGTCGGACGCTTAACCGACTGCGCCACCCAGGCGCCCCCTTTCTCTTCTTATAAGGACACTAATTCTATAATGGGGCACACCCTCATGTAAACCTAATTACCTCCCAGAGGCCTCACTTCCATATACCATCACATTGGAGATTAAAGTTTCTAACATACAAATTTTGGGGACACAATTCAATCTTTGGCATATACTCAAGTCATGTGGTGTATGTGTTGCTTTAAATGTAGAAAATAAATCTGATAATTATATTCTGTTTTAAAAAAATGCCTAGATGGCTGAATCAGTTTTTCATGGAGTTCTGGATAATTTTCAAATTTCTTAGCATAAGATTACAAGATACTTTTAGTACCTGATCCCAGTTTACTTGGTTTCTATCTCCCTATCCCCTCTGGCACTCTCCCTTCTAGCTAAAATATGTTTCTATACGCTCCACTCAAAATGTCTGATTCTTTCACTGCCTTTGCACACAGTTTCTTCTAACTGAAATGTCCTTCATCCTTTACGCGTTATGATAAACTCTTACCCATTCTTCCAGACCAAGTCCTACCAAAGTCTTTCCTGACCCCTCCTTTCTCCCAATAGAGTTAATTCCCTTCTCCACTTCCATCTCATTTTGTTTATACATCTATCACAGCATCAATGCCATGAGTTTTTCAATTATTTGGTTATGTGTCTATTTCTTCTATTAAACTGTGACATCCTTGAAGGCCAGGGTAATTTATAACGAAACCTTTAATTTGGTGAAACCAGAAATGTCCCTGATCCATGGTACTCACTATATGAAGAACCCATGAATTAATGAACACTTTAGGCACACAGAGAAATAGGAGACCAGTTGCTTCTAGGTTCTTCTTGCTCTGTTAATACTTGCCCCTGCTTCACACAATCTCCACTTTCTAGTCTCTTTAGCTTTGCCTGGGGTTGTACTATTTCAACCTTGCAAACCTGCTACTTAGTTTCATCCTCCCTTGCTGCCTGCTGCCAGAGATTTAGATGTTCTAATCCCTTTACCACCTAAGCAATGTTTTCCATATTTGCTCCACTAGAGACTTCAATGAAGGTCCTTATTAAAAACAAAAAAATTCTTGAGCCCAGCCTCAGATCTACTGAATCTGAAAATGCAGAAAATGAGCTCAGCAATCTGTACTTTTAAACATGTTTCTCAGATGATTCTGAAGAAGCTAAGAATACACAGATAGAGGGTTAAAAGGGCTGTTCCTTTTGTTTTGGGAAAACTGCTTCCTCTAGTGGCCCCCTGTGTTAGCTTGGGACCTCATTATGCAATAGTTCAGCTTCCTGAGACCTAGAAAGAAGCCTCACTTGAATGTGTTTCCCATAGCTGGTTCCTCAGGCTTTTAGGAAAACTGGAAACCCCTCCAATGGACCCCAGACATCTCCATACTACTTCGTCCATGCACAAGTCCGTGTAGAAACTTTATTGTGCTGACTCTACTCCTAGATGCTCTCTGAAGTTCTGTTTCACAGGTGCTGCTGCAGCTGCTTCTGCCAAATCCCAGAATAGCTCTGGGTATTGGCAGTCTGCAAACTGACTCTGATGAGGTGTGACAGCTCATGCTCCTTGGGTTTATCCTTAATCAGACTAGACCCTGAGGATGTATGGATTCCCTGTAGAAAGTACAGATTGGGTGTCACTTAGGGTTAAAAATGAGAATAAAGACTAAATACCTAGCATAGAGTCCAGTGCAGAGTAAGCATTCAGTAAATATTACTAATTATAATATTTCTGTTGTTGTTGGATACATTGAATATATTTTTCTTCCTTTGATCCCAATCCAAGGAAACTTACAGTGTATAGATTTTTAACATAATTCTTGGGAATATAAAAATATCCTAATTCCCTATACTAGTTATTTAAATTAGTTTTGACTAATCATAAAATTATGGACGAATAAATACTTTCCACAGAATGCCAAACCTCAAGGTGTTTAATTCATAACATTCAGATTGCAGAGGCCATAAACCTTTTTTCATGAGCCGATAGATGTAATAGTGTTTTAAAATACTCATGAATACTAAATATTAATGCTGGTATTAGTTAACTATTACTGTGTAACAAATCACTCTAAAACTTACTGGCTTGAAGGAATTGCCATTCATCATCTCTCATGAATCTGTAAGATGGCTATAGAGTGTGGTTCAGGCTGAACTTGACTGATCTAGATGGGTCTCACTCATATATTTGTGGTCATCTGGAGGGCTACTAGGGGGATAGTGTAGCTGGTCTAATTTTGTCTTGGACTAGATAGCTTGTCTCAAGGACAAGGCGATCATTCCAGGTTTGTTCAAATGGTCTCAGGGGCTTAAGGGAGGAAAGATACATGCAATGTCTCTTGACCTAGGTTTGGTCAAGACCAATGACCAGAATGACTAATAACTTAACTGAAATGATAATACAACGTCATTTATGCCATATTTTGTGGAACAAAACAAATTATAAGTTCAGCCTAGATCTCACAGGTAAGAAATAAACTTCATCTTTTGATGGAAGTTGCTGAAAAGTATTTTTGCAAAGGATACAGAGAAACTATTATTTGTAATAATCAGTGCAACCAGTCTGCCACATTAGTCATTGTGGCAAAATATCTAATTTTTGGAGTTCTCTGAAATTAAAAAAAAAAAAAGTTAGATTCAGAGATAATATCAAAACCATTTTCTTCGCTCCATTATCACCCAATTGGTTGTAATGAAGCCACAATAGCTATCAGATAATAATTTGTTCATTTTAAAATAATGTTAGCATTAACCTCATATGCTTGTTAAGACTGTTATATATGAAAACATACCATAAGGACCTAGTGATATTCCTGGCAAAAGGTAAATATACATATTTTGAATTAAGTAAAAATAATAGGGTATTATTTCCATTCGCATTCTTTGTAATATTTATTATTAATTAGAGTCCCAGTTTTTTCTTTGGTTTCCTCTATGTATCATCATTATACTGGTTTTTCATGATGCTAAAATTATTTGGTAATCTTTAGCAACATTTGTCTTTTTCAAATGTGTTTTCTAATTGATCCTTCCAACCTGAGTGAGGAGTAAGTATCTTTATTTTATTGTTTGTTGTTTTTGTTGTTGCTACTATTTTTATCAATGGGACTTTGGATTCATAAGAAACAGAAACTATCTGTGGCCAATTTAAGTTGAAAAGATATTTTCAAGGAATAT
The DNA here is from genome assembly GCF_018350175.1 of Felis catus. Lineage (NCBI taxonomy): Eukaryota > Metazoa > Chordata > Mammalia > Carnivora > Felidae > Felis > Felis catus. The sequence goes on along the minus strand of NC_058376.1, from coordinate 90,453,155 downwards.
TGATATACACAATTAACAAATCATTAGAGAACCAAAGTCTAAAAATGAGGGCAGAAATGCCCAGCAAAATCATATTAGAAAGAGTCTCCAAACTCCAGCCAAACTCACAGGCTTCTTGACTAAACAATGGTTGCTCATGATGATTCTGAACCCTCCTCTGAGTTTCATGTCAAACCCTCAAGGTTAAAAATCAGATGCTAGAATTTCTGCATTTATGCCAGGAGTTGGTCACGTAGCCGTGCCACAGTTACCAGCAAACTGAAAGTGAGGCCATCAGCTCCCTTCTGTTTGTTATTGTGGAAAGCAGGGCCTTGCCATTAAACTTTCTTGGGGTCCCAATCAAATAAAAGTATGTTTCGATACCAGGCAGATTAAAATAAGTGCCTATGTAATCTACTCCATTAGTTGCTCAATATCTACAATACCCTTCTTCTCATATTAGATTTCAAAAAATGATAATGTACTCTACGTAAAGTAACAATAAATCTTATATACACTCACATTGGCCTTGAAGAGAGATGCTCAATAATTCATTTCTGATTAATATACATTTCTTCTCTACATCCATTGTGATTCCCAATTCAATATTCTGAAATGTGTGTGTGTGTGTGTGTGTGTGCGCGTGTGAGGGGGGGTGGAAATTTGTAAAGTTTATCAACAACCTCTTATAGTGGTAAAGGGAAAGAAAAGTAAAATTATCTATATAAAATATGTAAATATGCATTTTCATAAGAAAGAAAATATGGTAAATGCGATAGTTTCATTTTTACAGAATTGGTTATAAATCATAATTAGTTGTTGTAATTCTTTTACATGACTAATTTCATATTCACATTTTCTGAGCCAAAACCTAACCTTTTTTTTTTTTTTGTCTATTTGCCCCCAAAGCATGTGAAACTCAAAATGGTATTCAACAATTAATGTTATGTACACTGTGAAAGCATTTTTCTTTTGGGTACTTTGTGTGTTATCCACTGCTACATAAGAAAATAAAAATACTGTTGAATTTAGCAACTTAAAACAATAATATTCATTATCTCCTATCTTTGGGTGTACCATAGCTGAGTCCTCTGACTCAGAATGTCTTGTAAGGATGCAAAGTATTGTCTGAGTTGTGGTCTTATCTGAAGTCTCTAGTGAAGGAAGATCCACTTTTAAACTAATGTATGTGGTTATTGGCAGAACTCAGTTCCTTATGGCCTGCTGGACTGAGGGCCTCAGTTCCTTGCCATGCAATGCTCTCCATAGAGCAGCTTACAACATGGCAGCCACCTTCCATCAGAAGCAAGGGAGGGAGTAATGGAGGAAAGCAAAACTGAAGCCAGAATCTTTTTTTTAATGTTTATTTTTGAGATAGAGAGTGAGAGAGAGAGAGAGAGAGTGAGGGTCAGAGAGAGAGGGAGACAGAAAATTCCAAGCAGGCTCCACACTGCCAGTGTAGAGCTTGACACTGGGCTCAAATTCATGAGCCGTGAGATCATTACCTGAGCCAAAATCAAGAGTTGGAAGCTTAACCAACTGAGCCACCCAAGTGCCCCTAAGCCAGAATCTTTTTTAATTTAAGGTAGAATATGACATTCCACCAGTTTTGTTGTATTCTATTTATTACAAGCAAGGCATTAAATCTAGCACACACTCAAGGGGAAGGGATCACTCAAGGACGTTGAATATCAGGAGGCATGGATCATTGGGAACCCTCTTAGTAGCTGAATTCTACTGGTACATAGACCCACAATCAGCAGAAAGCAAGTCTTGGGTATGGAAAGCAAGATTTCCTCAAGTAGGCCATTAGTTACAATCAGGATAGACAACACTCCTATTTCTGTCTCTGGTTCCTAGACATAGGTTTTGTTTTTTGTTTGTTTGTTTTGTTTTGTTTTGTTGTTTTTCTTTGGAGAAACAATAGGTATTATTTCCTGGTTAAGAGCATGTGCTTTATTCATCATGACAACAATTTAAACAAGTGTCTCAAAGCTGGTGACAGAACTGCAATAAGCTATTCTGTCATTTTGTAAGTCCAACTATTTCTAGAAAATATGATATAAAAGAAGACCATGTCTTCCATGAGCTCAAAACAATACTTTATTTATTTCATGGTTAAAATTAATTCCTCAGAAGAAATATTTTGTGATATACTGGATGATGGATAAAGGCATTCAATCAGTCCACATATTGTGGAGCTGGCAGAAGCCTGATGGGCAGGGAAGGTAAATCTAAATCCAGTGTCTATTTCAGTAAAGAAAAAATGTTTTACTGCTCCTAGACTCCAGGAGATTTAAATTATCACACAATATCACAGGGCTGGTCCCCATGGGACATGGCGCTGCCCTGGAGAATCAGAGTTGTTTCCTGTTGCTGTCGACTGAGCAATCATTGATGGTGACCATGCCATCTTTGAACCTGTTACCCATGGCATCTCGGGCCATTTGTTCATGAGCCTATTGAGTGAGCATAGGCACTAAGGTAAAGACTGGGGAAGAAAGTCTGTTTACATCCACAACACATTTATCATACTCCTCTGATTATGAACAACCTCTCCTGAAGTTCAGGAATTTTGAAAAATAGAATATTTACATGGGTCTCAAATATTCTTATACTCTGAGCCTGTTCTAAAAGTTAAAACCATATATCTTATCTGCAAAGGTTTTTGTAAACAATTCATCTAAATTGCTCTAAATGCCTTGACTTTGGGTAAACCATCAGCCAGCGACTTGGGAATTGTTAAGGATCTTTAACCAAGGCCACACCTCCTTCTAGGGAAAGCGGGCAAAATATGTATATGTTTTTTAAAGAAACATCACTGTGAGGATTACCTTATTCCTTCTGTTTCAGAATCACACCAAAGTGTTGTGGCACTATTCCTGGGAAGATGTGTATTCATGCAATGAAGAAAGAAACAAAAAATTGAGCATACATTCAAAGCTAGAACCTCAAAAATGAAAACATTGCAATACCACCAAATGTTTTTCTTACAGTGAAAAAAGGCAGGCATTTGCAGTCATGCTTTCTGAGTTCCCTGTCCTCTGCTAGGATGGCTTTCCAGACCCAGGGGCCACAGCCATGGCAGCGCAAAGGAGCCAAGCCCAGTGGGGGGTGCCAGCTGGGCACCGTGGGCAAGAGGCTACAGCAGGATCTGATGACCCTCAGGATGTCTGGCAATTTTGCCTTCCTGAATCAGACAGACTTTTCAAATAGGTGGGGGCCATCCATGGAGCATTTGGCACAGTGTATGAAGGAAGACCCGAAGTATAAGCTCTCCTGGAAGTTCCCCACTGGCTATGCTTACAAGCTTTGCTATGCCTTCACCATCTTGCCTCAGTTAGTATTTAACATTCTCAGCTGCCAACACCCTGCTACCACCCCACCATGGACACCCAGGGGAACATCTGCCTGGACATCCTGAAGAAATAGTGGTCTCCCATATCCATCAGAACCATCCCACTGTCCCCCCCAGAGCCGGCTAGGAGAACCCAACGTTGTAACATTGATAGCCCTTAGGACCAATACATGCTGCTGAGCTCTGAAAAAAAAAAAAAAAAAGTCTACAGCCTTTAAGAAGTAGCTGCAGGAAACCTACTCAAAGCAGGGCCCCAGCCAAGAACCCTGCCTGATTGTCTAGTCACTCTACTTTTTTGTCTTTGTTTTTTCCTTAGAGGGTCTGTCCTTTCCTTCATTCCTGTTGAGGACTCTGTATCTTAGGCTGTGGTGTCATTTTTGTTTTGTTTCTGTTTTTGGTTTTAGTTTTTTTTTTTTAAGTTTATTTTTTTTATTTCGAGGGAAGGGGAGTGACAGAGAGAGAGAGTATCCTAAGCAGGCTCCATTCTGTCAGTGCAGAGCCCAGCAGGTGACATCATGACCTGAGCTGAAATCAAGAGTCAGATGCTTAACCAACTGAGCCACCCAGGAGCCCCTGTTTCTGTTTTTTTAAATTAAGTCTCTTGTTAAGCCCTTGTGTTGAATATATTAAATGAACACATTGTTTTTATTAATAAAGTAAAAAGAATAAATAATGAAAGGATGCAAAATGTAGAAATTGGTCCTTCTGTTTTGAGGGGAGAGCTTGATAGTCTCTGCATTCCTTCTATCACTTTGCTGTTTTGGCAGATCCCCATGTTTCCATAAAATTTAACTTCCATTACTTAATAATTGATGTGTCTCTTTTCCTAAATATCATAAATACTTCCAAGATTGCTCTGTCAAATTGGAAATGTACCATTGGCATATTTGTCTTTCCTTATATGCATCATAGTAAAATAAAAGCATGTTACTCTGCAAAAAAAAAAAATAACTTCCTCATATGCCAGGTCATACCCATTCAGGATATTTCCATGACCTGCTTTACTATTCCTATCAGAATGATGGCATTAATTCTTTTTTTTTAATTTTTTTAATGTTTATTTATTTTGAGAGAGAGAGAGAGAGAGAGAGAGAGAGAGAGAGAGCACAAGCCAGGGAAGGGCAGAGAGAGAGGGAGACACAGAATCTGAAGCAGGCTCCAGGCTCTGAGCTGTCAGCACAGAGCCCAACATAGGGCTCGAACTCACAGACCGCTAGATCATGACCTGAGCTGAAGTCGGATGCTCAACCAACTGAGCCCCTCAGCGCCCCTGATAGCATTAATTCTAAGAACCAGTATATTCTACTGTGAAATTATTAGATGGTTACATTTTCTCCAGAGCTGAGGATGTTAAATACTAACTGAGGCAAGATGGTAAAGGTATAGCAAAGCTCTTTCCAGGCAAAGGCATGCACAATGTTTCTGGTAGTTTTTACTTCATGGAATAGGGAAAAACCAATTTCAAATCAAAAGCTGGATAATATTTATCTAGAGTTGTATTCATTAGGAAACAACCTCTGGAAGAGCAGCTATAATCAGATTAATTTCTGATAAGGAACTAACATCTAGTGTTAAGCATGACACAACTTGAATTTTGTACTTAGTTCAAAGTCTGAGTAAAGTGGAACTGTGATAGGATTCACTATTTTATATCTTCAAGTCACGAATGATAATGTGAAAATTCTCTTGATTTACCTTTTTTTTTTTTTGTAAAAAGGGTGACTCTACTTCACATTTTCTGTCAAATACTCCCACCTCATCTTTTCTTCCAAAATAAAACTTTTTATTATCTTACAGCTCAGGGTATCAAAGTGGGGTCTCCTAAATTCCCTAAAGATATCTCCTAAATACTTTTATTTTGCCTATCTACTCTGAAGAAATATTGAAGAAGTGTTCATAATTCACCTGAGCCCCAAAATTGCAATAACTTCTTAACGTTTAAGAGTCCTTACTCTGCTGTGAGATCACAGTGGAATTCTATATCCCTAGGAAAATTCCGTTAGTTCACAGCTAGAGATCAATATTTTTCAAAAGATTTGGATATTTCCTATTTCCAAGTACAGAAGATTACTTATTTCCAAGTAATCCTTTCCCCTTGTAAAGGATTACTGATCTCTAAGGAAGGATAGGAGGAATGTTCAGTTCAACGAGCATATATTTGATATTTCAGAATGTTTCCCAAAGGATCTCACTTCCTCATAGTATAAGATACTGCGGGTTTGAGAATCCAGGTATTGGGATGAATGGCTACAAGTGATCTTATATCGTGATTCAAGTCAGGCTTTTATTATTGTTGTTGTTGTTGTTAATATTATTATTTAACTTCTAGCTGTTCACCAAAATAGACTTCGTCTTCTTCCTTGGTCCACAGCAAGGTTACAGTTCCAGTTTCCCCTGCAACTGCACGCGGCCACATAACTGAATTTTAGTCAATTGAATATTACCTTAATATTTAATAATATTATTAGGCAAGTGATGCTTGGCACTTTTAAGCCTGGTCCAATAAAAACTTCTCACATGGACTCCTCCATATTCTTTTCCTTCCAGAGTAACTCAGGGTCCCCATGGGAGCATATTTTTTTGGAAGTTGGCAGATGTGTCATGAGCTTGAACCACTGGATGGCTTTGTGACACCTGTATCCTCTCCCTTCAACCTCCAGCCTGGAACCATGTTGGATTGTTATTTAGGCAAGAAATATATTTTCAGGGTGTTGAGCCACTGTATATTTGGGTGTGTGTTTGGGGTGTGTGTGTGTATTTCATACATATTTTCACAGTCCGACCTACCGTATGTAATATAGGCTTTAGTGGACTGTCCATGTATTGTGAATCTATGAAACTCCATGCCCCAATTAGTTGCCACCAAGGGTCTCAGACGATGCTAGTTATCACAATTACTTTCTTCATCCCATGGCGATCATGACCACTATGCCTCTGATCTCTATCAGGAATCTCATTTCAATTGCATCTCCTCTCACTACTGTATAGTGCTTATAAACAAAACAAAACAAAACAAAACAAAACAAAACAAAACAAAACAAAACAAAACAAAACAAAACAAAAACAGCTATTAAAGCATCTTTCAAAGATTTTGACATGTGTTTCATTGTCTTTTCTGGCCCTTTCTGGGGAACATAATAAAAGAAAATAGTAGGTAATAATTCATAGATGTTCTTTAGCATTTCTAACTACTAAATCTTTGAATTCCATTATTTTTTAAAAATATCTTATTTCAGCTTCACATTTAGTGTGCATTGTCATTGAGTCCAGGTTTTGGTCATAAAACTGTATAATTAAAATATTTCCAGCTGTTAGATATAGCATAATCATTTCCAAATGTTGTATGTCATATCCTATCTATAAGTTAAGTGTATAAAAAAATCTGGGTGCACCTAGATGGCTCAATTGGAGGAACATGTGTGACTCCTGATCTCTGGGTCATGAGTTCAAGCTCCACATTGGGTGTAGAAATAACTAAAACAATAAATATATAAACTTTAATTTTTTTCTAAAAATCTGGAGATAACAGGGCGCCTGGGTGGCTCAGTCAGTTGAGTGTCCGACTTCAGCTCAGGTCACGATCTCACGGCTCATGGGTAAGAGCCCCGTGTCGGGCTCTGTGCTGATAGCTCAGAGCCTGGAGCCTCCTTCAGATTCTGTGATTCTCTCTCACCCTGCCCCTCTCCCGCTTGCGCTCTGTCTCTCTCCCTCTCAAAAACAAATAAACATTAAAATTTAAAAAAAAATTTTTTTAACATTTATTTATTTTTGAGAGAGAGAGAGAGAGAGCGAGAGCGAGCATGGACAGGGGAGGGTCAGAGAGAGAGGGAGACACAGAATCCGAAGCAGGCTCCAGGCTCTGAGCGGTCAGCATAGAGCCCAGCAGGGCTCGAACCCACCGACCACGAGATCATGACCTGAGCCTAAGTCGGATGCTTACCTGACTGAGCCACCCAGGCGCCCCTAAAATTTTTTTGAAAAAAAAATCTGGAGATACAAAATGTAAGAGGTAGGGAATGAAGACAATTGACCATAGTTTTTTTAAAGGTGTAATTTCTTTAGGTTAGAAAGTTGCAGCACTTAAAAGCAAAGAAAGACATTAGCAAAGGAGGGAAGAAAGATGGCTTCAAGACAGCTTCAAATAGCAAGTGAAGCTCTGTGGGATTTGGGGCTCAGTATGTACAGTGTCCTCTGAATCTTTCCATATGGGCCGACACCAGTTCTTGGACTCATGCTTATTCTAATCAAAGCTTTAACTTTCCTCTCAGAGATCTGGTGATTAACTGAATTCAACAGGTGTTATAATTTGGCAGACTGTGGGTTCAAATTTTGCCTTGATTCTTGGCTCCTGCAGGTACACAACTATAGCTATAATATGATTATAGAAAATTTGGGGATTTCAGGATATGCATTGAGAATTTAAGGTTTTGAGCTTTCCATTCTCTGTCTCTGTCTCTATCTCTCTCTCTCTTTTTAAGCTGTCTGTTATCCTTTTAAAAAATAGCCAAACTGACTTAATTATTCTGGAATTTCTCTTTTCTTTGTTAACTGTTCTAAAGCAGAGGGAACTTGGTTTTATAGAAGCCTTGCTTCTGAAGGACATTTTATTCCTCAATAACACAGCTGATAATTTAATTAGAAATTTCATTCTTGAAAGTTATAGTCTGCAGAAAACCAATATGATTTTGTTTAGCTTGAGGACCAAATAGGTGAGAGAACTAATTCTAGATTCTTTGAGCATCCATTGCCTGTCCTATACTGAATAGTACCTGTTGTAACATCTCTGGTTAACCTACGTGAAGAGTAAATTCACATAGGAACTATGGAGTGGTAAAAATATCAATGGGACGCCTAGAGAACCAGTTTTCTGAATAGATGGGAGAGAGTAGCTCAGATTATTTCTTAGGCATGTTTCCTTAGAGCACCACCTGCCTCTGGCATCACTACCATTGGACATTCCTGAGTTTCGTTGCACTCAGTTCAGGCACTGCACCATAGTCCTCTGCCCTTCAGTGCAGATGCTTTAAGTAATCTGATTGCTCCTTGCATGGAGCATTACTTCCAGGTGATAAGACCCTTGGATGAGGAGGAGCTCAAAATGACATGTAGCTGCTATGGTAATGGCATCATGGAAGACCAATGGGGTTCTACATATTTTAATTCTTTTCTTATCATTTTATTTAAGTGATGCAAAACACTCTGATTGTAAATGAAAATTCCAGTCAAATCAGTCCAACTGTGATTGTCAAGAACCAAACAACTGTATAGAACTGTCACCTTACCAACTTTCTAGCCTCTTCCTCATGGGCAAGTGGCTATTTAGCTAATACAACCAGGTATCAGTCATGGTTACCATTTGCATGGACATTTTAAGGTCATACACATACATTGTCTCCCCTGCCTCTTTTCTTTGGGGGTTCACAGTTTCTTGGGTGTGGTCATCAATACTTCAGGGATTACCTAATGTGATATAATTTCAAAATCTAATTTAAGGATTAGGAAAAAGGTTCCACTTAGACCTCCTATTAATCCTATCTCCTATTGGAAGGTATCAAGCACTTTGTTTCTGAGTAAAACGGTAACATTGCCCTGTTTTTTCTGTTTTGGGGGGAACTCTCTGGGAATGAAGAGTGATGGTCCAAATAGATTTTGCATATTCCCGGGCCCTCTAACAAAATAAACATTCTCAAAACATCATTCACAGTACCAAAAAACGTCTTCGCTAAATTAACCAATGACTTTTATCTGGAATTCTGGTATAATGCAGAGAGAGCCTCAGACTACTTTGATTAGTTATTCTTTTGATCCCTTTATTGTCCATTAGTATTTGAAAGAACTAAGTCGGTATGTTTTTTCTTCAAACAAAATGATATTTTCAACAAGAACTCCTGGGAATGCACATGGGCATTACAGTTTGAGAAGCTGCCCCAGGCCTTGCATTTACTGAGAACTGCTCCCCTCACATAATCTCAGTGCAAGCAACCTTGCTGTCCAACCAGTACCTCCTTCTTCCCAGCTCACTCCCCTTACTGTGCTGATTCCAACAGTCCTTTCACCCATCATTCCACTGATTCTACCACTTTTACAGGATCTCTCCCCTACCACTGCCCCCACCATCCCCCATCCCAATTTTCTTACTCCCTTCTTATCTGGCTTGGATTCAATAGCTGGCCATTGTCATTATTATTTCTTTGCATATACCCTCTCCTTCATTTCCTTTTCTCTCTCCATGGAGTTATCTAACAAAAATAACCCTGGTTGAATCCAATTCCCTGCCTTCCTGGGCCTGCACCTTCCCAGCAAAATGTGGCCATTGAAAACCACAGAATAACCTTGCTGATTGATGCTTCTTTACACCTTCTCCTCTTCCCTCAAGTTTCCAACACCTCCTCCTTGTCCACACTTCAAGCTGATGACCTTGCTTCCTGTTTCCCTGAGAAAATAGAAGCTCTCAGAAGGACAAGTCCACACGTTGTGGCACTTTGTCCATCCAGCTCCCTGCCTCTGTGCCCACACTCTGCTTCTGTTACTCTTAGTGAACACCTACCTTGCTGGTATCCAAGGCCAAACCTTTTCTGCTTGCTCACTCAAGGACAGCTTTCCAGAAATTGCCCCCTGCCCCACATACTTGCATTATCAAATTTTCCCTTACTACTAAATCATTCTCTTCAGCTTGCAAATAGGCTTCCATTCTAGAAATAAAACAAAATGAAATAAAACAAAAAACTCTGGGCACCTGGGTGGCTCAGTCAGTTAAGCTTCTGACTCTTGGTTTTGGCCCAGGACATGATCTCACAGTTCATGAGTTTGAGCCCCACATCTGGCTCTGTGCTGGCAGTGTGGAGCCTGCTTGGGATTTTTTCTCTCTTCCTCTGCCCCTCTCCCTCTCTCGTGCACTTTCTCTCAAAATAAATAAAATAAAACTGAAAAAAATGATATTTTGAGATAACTATAGACTCACATACAGTTGTAAGAAATAATACAGAGAGATCTCAGTTACCCTTTACTCAGTTACCCCCAATAGTAACATTTTAAATTATAGATTAACATCACAACCAATATATTGACATTAAAGTGTCAAGATGAACAACTTTCCATCACCACAAAGATCTCTCATGTTGCCATTTATAGTCTCTCTGTCTCTCAGTCTTAAGCTTTGTCAACCAAAAACTTGTCTTTCATTTCTATAATTTTGCCGTTTCTAGAGTGTTACAGAAATTGAACCAAACATATTTAACCTACAGGAATTAATTCTTTTTTTACTTAGTGTACTTATGTGGAGATTTGTCCAAGTTGTTATGTATCCCAATAATTTGTTACATTTTATTGCTGAGCAGTATTCCGTTGTATGAATGTACTACAATCTGTTTAACCATTCACCAGTTGAAGTAATTTGGGGTTGATACAAATAAAGTTACTGTAAACATTCATGTACAGATTTTCGTGCAAATGTAGGTTTTCATCTCTGCAGTAAATGCACAGAAATGAATTTGCTGGGTTGTATGGTCATTGAATGTTTAGTTTATTGAGAAACTGCCAAATTGTTTTCCAAAGTGGAAGTAGCATTTTACATGCCTACTAGCAATGTATAAATAATCTAGGTTCTCTGTATCCTTGTTTTGGGTTTATTTTGCCTTTTTCTTGTTTTTTTTGAAGTGAATGCTTTTATCATTGATAGGAGACCTCTTTTTCTTGTCTCCTGTATGTATACATTTAGTGCTATAAATTTCCCTGTAACACTGCTTTAGCTGAATTCTGCAAATACATAGATGTTCTGTTTCATTTTCACTAGGTTCAGTTCATTCATTTAACTATATGTTGTTTAGTTTCCAAGTGCTTATAAATATTCCTGTTATCCTTCTATTACTGATTTCTGATTTAATTCCAGTAAGGTCAGAGACACAGTCTATATGATTTCACTTCTTTTAAACTTGCTGAGGTTTGTTTTATGGATATAGAGTTTCTTGGTTTAAGTTTCAAGGCCACTTGAGGAGAATGTGTATTCTGCTATTGGATGGAGTATTCTGAAAATATTGGTTAGTGGTTAGATCCTATTTGTTTTGTTTTTAAAGAGAGTAAGGAAGGGACAAGTAGAGAGAGAGAGAGAGAGATGAATCTTAAGCAAGTTCCTCCACGCCTAGCACAGAGCCTGACAGTGGGGCTTGAGCTCATGATTCTGGGATCATGAGTTGAGTGGAAATCAAGAGTCAGACACTCAACTAACTGAACCACCCAAGTGCCCTCAGATCCTGTTGATTATGTTGTTGAGCTTGCCTAGATCCTTATGGTTTTTTGTTTGTTACTTTGATTTATTATTTTTTTTTGACTATATTTTTTTTTATTTTTATATGAAATTTATTGACAAATTAGTTTCCATACAACACCCAGTGCTCATCCCAAAAGGTGCCCTCCTCAATACCCATCACCCACCCTCTCCTCCCTCCCACCCCCCATCAACCCTCAGTTTGTTCTCAGTTTTTAAGAGTCTCTTATGCTTTGGCTCTCTCCCACTCTAACCTGTTTTTTTTTTTTTTCCTTCCCCTCCCCCATGGGTTCCTGTTAATTTCTCAGGGTCCACATAACAGTGAAACCATATGGTATCTGTCTTTCTCTGTATGGCTTATTTCACTTAGCATCACACTCTCCAGTTCCATCCACGTTGCTACAAAAGGCCATATTTCATTTTTTCTCATTGCCACGTAATATTCCATTGTGTATATAAACCACAATTTCTTTATCCATTCATCAGTTGATGGACATTTAGGCTCTTTCCATAATTTGGCTATTATTGAGAGTGCTGCTATGAACATTGGGGTACAAGTGCCCCTATGCATCAGTACTCCTGTATCCCTTGGATAAATTCCTAGCAGTGCTATTGCTGGGTCATAGGGTAGGTCTATTTTTAATTTTCTGAGGAACCTCCACACTGCTTTCCAGAGCGGCTGCACCAATTTGCATTCCCACCAACAGTGCAAGAGGGTTCCCGTTTCTCCACATCCTCTCCAGCATCTAGAGTCTCCTGATTTGTTCATTTTGGCCACTCTGACTGGCGTGAGGTGATACCTGAGTGTGGTTTTGATTTGTATTTCCCTGATAAGGAGCGACGCTGAACATCTTTTCATGTGCCTGTTGGCCATCCGGATGTCTTCTTTAGAGAAGTGTCTATTCATGTTTTCTGCCCATTTCTTCACTGGGTTATTTGTTTTTCGGGTGTGGAGTTTGGTGAGCTCTTTATAGATTTTGGATACTAGCCCTTTGTCCGATAGGTCATTTGCGAATATCTTTTCCCATTCCGTTGGTTGCCTTTTAGTTTTGTTGGTTGTTTCCTTTGCTGTGCAGAAGCTTTTTATCTTCATAAGGTCCCAGTAATTCACTTTTGCTTTTAATTCCCTTGCCTTTGGGGATGTGTCGAGTAAGAGATTGCTACGGCTGAGGTCAGAGAGGTCTTTTCCTGCTTTCTCCTCTAAGGTTTTGATGGTTTCCTGTCTCACATTTAGGTCCTTTATCCATTTGGAGTTTATTTTTGTGAATGGTGTGAGAAAGTGGTCTAGTTTCAACCTTCTGCATGTAGCTGTCCAGTTTTCCCAGCACCATTTGTTAAAGAGGCTGTCTTTTTTCCATTGGATGTTCTTTCCTGCTTTGTCAAAGATGAATTGGCCATACGTTTGTGGGTCTAGTTCTGGGGTTTCTATTCTATTCCATTGGTCTATGTGTCTGTTTCTGTGCCAATACCATGCTGTCTTGATGATGACAGCTTTGTAGTAGAGGCTAAAGTCTGGGATTGTGATGCCTCCTGCTTTGGTCTTCTTCTTCAAAATTCCTTTGGCTATTCGGGGCCTTTTGTGGTTCCATATGAATTTTAGGATTGCTTGTTCTAGTTTCGAGAAGAATGCTGGTGCAATTTTGATTGGGATTGCATTGAATGTGTAGATAGCTTTGGGTAGTATTGACATTTTGACAATATTTATTTTTCCAATCCATGAGCAGGGAATGTCTTTCCATTTCTTTAAATCTTCTTCAATTTCCTTCATAAGCTTTCTATAGTTTTCAGCATACAGATCCTTTACATCTTTGGTTAGATTTATTCCTAGGTATTTTATGCTTCTTGGTGCAATTGTGAATGGGATCAGTTTCTTTATTTGTCTTTCTGTTGCTTCATTGTTAGTGTATAAGAATGCAACTGATTTCTGTACATTGATTTTGTATCCTGCCACTTTGCTGAATTCATGTATCAGTTCTAGTAGACTTTTGGTGGAGTCTATCGGATTTTCCATGTATAATATCATGTCATCTGCAAAAAGTGAAAGCTTGACTTCGTCTTTGCCAATTTTGACGCCTTTGATTTCCTTTTGTTGTCTGATTGCTGATGCTAGAACTTCCAGCACTATGTTAAACAGCAGCGGTGAGAGTGGGCATCCTTGTCGTGTTCCTGATCTCAGGGAAAAAGCTCTCAGTTTTTCCCCGTTGAGGATGATGTTAGCTGTGGGCTTTTCATAAATGGCTTTTATGATCTTTAAGTATGTTCCTTCTATCCCGACTTTCTCAAGGGTTTTTATTAAGAAAGGGTGCTGGATTTTGTCAAAGGCCTTTTCTGCATCGATTGACAGGATCATATGGTTCTTCTCTTTTTTTTTGTTAATGTGATGTATCACATTGATTGATTTGCGAATGTTGAACCAGCCCTGCATCCCAGGAATGAATCCCACTTGATCATGGTGAATAATTCTTTTTATATGCCGTTGAATTCGATTTGCTAGTATCTTATTGAGAATTTTTGCATCCATATTCATCAGGGATATTGGCCTGTAGTTCTCTTTTTTTACTGGGTCTCTGTCTGGTTTAGGAATCAAAGTAATACTGGCTTCATAGAATGAGTCTGGAAGTTTTCCTTCCCTTTCTATTTCTTGGAATAGCTTGAGAAGGATAGGTATTATCTCTGCTTTAAACGTCTGGTAGAACTCCCCTGGGAAGCCATCTGGTCCTGGACTCTTATTTGTTGGGAGATTTTTGATAACCGATTCAATTTCTTCGCTGGTTATGGGTCTGTTCAAGCTTTCTATTTCCTCCTGATTGAGTTTTGGAAGAGTGTGGGTGTTCAGGAATTTGTCCATTTCTTCCAGGTTGTCCAATTTGTTGGCATATAATTTTTCATAGTATTCCCTGATAATTGTTTGTATCTCTGAGGGATTGGTTGTAATAATTCCATTTTCATTCATGATTTTATCTATTTGGGTCATTTCCCTTTTCTTTTTGAGAAGCCTGGCTAGAGGCTTGTCAATTTTGTTTATTTTTTCAAAAAACCAACTCTTGGTTTCGTTGATCTGCTCTACAGTTTTTTTAGATTCTATATTGTTTATTTCTGCTCTGATCTTTATTATTTCTCTTCTTCTGCTGGGTTTAGGCTGCCTTTGCTGTTCTGCTTCTAGTTCCTTTAGGTGTGCTGTTAGATTTTGTATTTGGGATTTTTCTTGTTTCTTGAGATAGGCCTGGATTGCAATGTATTTTCCTCTCAGGACTGCCTTCGCTGCGTCCCAAAGCGTTTGGATTGTTGTATTTTCATTTTCGTTTGTTTCCATATATTTTTTAATTTCTTCTCTAATTGCCTGGTTGACCCACTCATTCGTTAGTAGGGTGTTCTTTAACCTCCATGCCTTTGGAGGTTTTCCAGACTTTTTCCTGTGGTTGATTTCAAGCTTCATAGCATTGTGGTCTGAAAGTATGCATGGTATAATTTCAATTCTTGTAAACTTATGAAGGGCTGTTTTGTGACCCAGTATATGATCTATCTTGGAGAATGTTCCATGTGCACTCGAGAAGAAAGTATACTCTGTTGCTTTGGGATGCAGCGTTCTAAATATATCTGTCAAGTCCATCTGATCCAATGTCTCCTTCAGGGCCCTTGTTTCTTTATTGACCGTGTGTCTAGAGGATCTGTCCATTTCTGTAAGTGGGGTGTTAAAGTCCCCTGCAATTACCACATTCTTATCAATAAGGTTGCTTATGTTTATGAGTAATTGTTTTATATATTTGGGGGCTCCGGTATTCGGCGCATAGACATTTATAATTGTTAGCTCTTCCTGATGGATAGACCCTGTAACTATTATATAATGTCCTTCTTCATCTCTTGTTACAGCCTTTAATTTAAAGTCTAGTTTGTCTGATATAAGTATGGCTACTCCAGCTTTCTTTTGGCTTCCAGTCGCATGATAAATAGTTCTCCATCCCCTCACTCTCAATCTAAAGGTGTCCTCAGGTCTAAAATGAGTCTCTTGTAGACAGCAAATAGATGGGTCTTGTTTTTTTATCCATTCTGATACCCTATGTCTTTTGGTTGGTGCATTTAATCCATTTACATTCAGTGTTATTATAGAAAGATACGGGTTGAGAGTCATTGTGATGTCTGTATGTTTTATGCTTGTAGTGATGTCTCTGGGACTTTGTCTCACAGGGTCCCCCTTAGGATCTCTTGTAGGGCTGGTTTAGTGGTGACAAATTCCTTCAGTTTTTGTTTGTTTGGGAAAACCTTTATCTCTCCTTCTATTCTAAATGACAGACTTGCTGGGTAAAGGATTCTCGGCTGCATATTTTTTCTGTCTAGCACCCTGAAAATCTCGTGCCAATTCTTTCTGGCCTGCCAAGTTTCAAAAGAGAGATCAGTCACGAGTCTTATAGGTCTCCCTTTATATGTGAGGGCACGTTTACCCCTTGCTGCTTTCAGAATTTTCTCTTTATCCTTGTATTTTGCCAGTTTCACTATGATATGTCGTGCAGAAGATCGATTCAAGTTACGTCTGAAGGGAGTTCTCTGTGCCTCTTGGATTTCAATGCCTTTTTCCTTCCCCAGTTCAGGGAAGTTCTCAGCTATTATTTCTTCAAGTACCCCTTCAGCACCTTTCCCTCTCTCTTCCTCCTCTGGGATACCAATTATGCGTATATTATTTCTTTTTAGTGTATCACTTAGTTCTCTAATTTTCCCCTCATACTCCTGGATTTTTTTATCTCTCTTTTTCTCAGCTTCCTCTTTTTCCATAACTTTATCCTCTAGTTCACCTATTCTCTCCTCTGCCTCTTCAAGCCGAGCTGTGGTGGTTTCCATTTTGTTATGCATTTCGTTTAAAGCATTTTTCAGCTCCTCGTGACTGTTCCTTAGTCCCTTGATCTCTGTAGCAAGAGATTCTCTGCTGTCCTGTATACTGTTTTCAAGCCCAGCGATTAATTTTATGACTATTATTCTAAATTCACTTTCTGTTATATTATTTAAATCTTTTTTGATCAGCTCATTAGCTGTTGTTATTTCCTGGAGATTCTTCTGAGGGGAGTTCTTCCGCTTGGTCATTTTGGATAGTCCCTGGCGTGGTGAGGACCTGCAGGGCCCTTCCCCTGTGTTGTTGTGTATAACTGGAGTTGGTGGGCGGGGCCGCAGTCAGACCTGATGTCTGCCCCCAGCCCACCGCTGGGACCACAGTCAGACTGGTGTGTGCCTTCTCTTCCCCTCTCCTAGGGGCGGGATTCACTGTGGGGTGGTGTGGCCCGTCTGGGCTACTTGCACACTGCCAGGCTTGTGATGCTGGGGATCTGGCGTATTAGCTGGGGTGGGTAGGCAAGGTGCATGGGGGCAGGAGGGGCAGGCTTAGATCGCTTCTCCTTAGGTGATCCTCTTCAGGAGGGGCCCTGTGGCAGCGGGAGGGAGTCAGATCCGCTGCCGGAGGTTTGGCTCCGCAGAAGCACAGAGTTGGGTGTTTGCGCAGAGCGAGCAAGTTCTCTGGCAGGAACTGGTTCTCTTTGGGATTTTGGCTGGGGGATGGGCGGGGGAGATGGCGCTGGCGAGCGCCTTTGTTCCCCACCAAGCTGAGCTCTGTCGTCAGGGGGCTCAGCAGCTCTCCCTCCCTTTGTCCTCCAGCCTTCCCGCTTTCCGAGCAGAGCTATTAACTTATGACCTCCCAGACGCTAAGTCGCGCTTGTTGTGGGAACACAGTCCGTCAGGCCCCTCCGCTTTTGCCAGCCAGACTCAGGGGCTCTGCTTGGCCGGCGAGCCGCCCCTCCGCCCCGGCTCCCTCCCGCCAGTCCGTGGAGCGCGCACCGCCTCGCCGCCCTTCCTACCCTCTTCCGTGGGCCTCTCGTCTGCGTTTGGCTCCGGCGACTCCGTTCTGCTAATCCTCTGGCGGTTTTCTGGGTTATTTAGGCAGGTGTAGGTGGAATCTAAGTGATCAGCAGGACGCGCGGTGAGCCCAGCGTCCTCCTAAGCCGCCATCTTGCCGCTTCTCTCCTGATTTATTATTTTTTAATTTATTTTTGCTTTTCTGTCTAGTTGTTCTACCACTGTTGAGAGAAGCCCTGAACAAGAATTGCGGATTTGTCTATTTCTCCTTTCAAGTCTATTGTGTTTTGCTTCACATGATTTGCAGCTGCGTTGTTTAGTGAAACACATTTAGGATTGCTACATTTGTTTGGTGAATTAACCCTTTTATTATTGCATAATGTAGTTTACTGTCTCATAATTTTCCCTGATGTCTACTTTATCTGATACTAACATAACCACTCTTTATTTTTTTGATTTATGTTTGCATGGTATATCTTTTTTCATCCTTTTAATTTCAACCTGTCTCTATCATTATACTTGAAGTGAGTATCTAATAGATTGCATAGAGTTCGGTTATGCTTTTTAATCTACTTTGTCAATCTCTGTTTTTTATTTGGTGTATACAGACTGTTTATATTTATTTATTTATTTTTAATTTTTTTTAACTTTTATTTATTTTTGGGACAGAGAGAGACAGAGCATGAACGGGGGAGGGGCAGAGAGAGAGGGAGACACAGAATCAGAAGCAGGCTCCAGACGCTGAGCCATCAGCCCAGAGCCCGACGCAGGGCTCGAACTCACGAACTGCGAGATCGTGACCTGAGCCTAAGTCGGACGCTCAACCGACTGAGCCACCCAGGTGCCCCCAGACTGTTTATATTTAATGTAGTTATTAATATGTTAGAGGTTAGGCCTGACATTTTATTTTCTATGTTCTGTTTGGTCTCTGTTTTTTTTTTCTTCTTTGTAGTTTCCTAGGATTGTCTGAAAATTTTGATAACTTAGTATTAATTTATTAGCCATAAATCCACAGCATTTTTGAGTTTATCTTTTAGTATAAATTTTTGTGTTGCTCTCTTAAGTGCATTATATATACAAAACTCATGTCCTATTCTCCATTTTTAACACAATTATTTTAAATTAATTTAGAACTATTTTTAGACTGTATTATAGTTTTGCTTTGTCAATCAAACATAATTTAGGAACTCAAGACAACTAAGAAAATGCATTTACTCATATGCTTATTCCTCACATTGTTCTTTCTATCTTCTGATTTCCAACATTCCTTCTTTTTTTCTTATGTTTTAAGTTTAGTAAGCTCTCTTTAGCACTTTTTTTAGAATTGGTCTAGTG
Source organism: Felis catus (assembly GCF_018350175.1). NCBI lineage: Eukaryota > Metazoa > Chordata > Mammalia > Carnivora > Felidae > Felis > Felis catus. The sequence goes on along the minus strand of NC_058376.1, from coordinate 90,434,385 downwards.
ACAAATTATCTGAGTTTTCCTTCAAGTGAGACCGACCTAATTTTCTTTTTATTCTTGAAGTATACTTTCATTGGATATCGGATTCCGGGTTTCAGGTTATTTTCTTTCAGCACTTGAAAAATGTTTGTGTTTTCTTTTTGATCTGCATGATATCTGATAAGAAACTGGCTGCCATTCAAATTATTTTCTGCCCATAGATAGGTGTCATTTCTCTCTTTCTGCTTTCAAACTTTATTTCCTTCCTTTTTCTTTCCTTCCTTCCTTCCTTCCTTCCTTCCTTCCTTCCTTCCTTCCTTTTCTTCCTCTCCTCCTCCTTCTCCTCCTCCTCTGTTGCTTCCTCCTCCTTTTCCTCCTCTTTCCTTTTCTTTTTGTCTTTAGTTTTCAGAAATTTGGCTATGATGAACCTTGGCTTAGACTTCCTTGGATGTATACAGTTTGGGGTTGACTCAGCTTCCTTGTATCTGCAGGTTTATGTTTTGGTCATCTTTGAAAGGTTTTTAGCCATTATTTCTTCAAGTACATTTTCAGCTCTGTCTTCTCTCCTTCCAGGATTCTCATGGCATAATGTCAATTTTTTACTTCTAGTCTCACAAGTCTTCAAGGATCTTTTATTTTCAGTTTTAATTATTTTTGTTGTTTTTTCAGATTGGGTAATTTTTATTCTATCTCTAAATTTATTATTTCTTTCCTCTGCCACTTTCATTCTGTTGTTGAACCCATCTGTTGAATTTTAATTTTGGTTTTTATATTTTACAGTTCTAAATTTTCCACTTGGTTCTTCATATCCTCTATTTATTGGCTGAGACTATCTGGTTTTTGGCTGAGATTTTCTATATTCTCATTTGTGTGTACCGTGTTCATGACTGTTCATGGAAGCATTTTTTTTCAATGGCTGATTTAAGAGCTTTATAATCTAACATTTTTGTCACCATGTTGTTAATGTCTATTGATTATCTTTTTGATTCAGTTGAAGGTTTTCCTAATTCTTGGTATGAGGAATAACATTTTGTTAAAATCTGGATTTTTTTTGTTATGAGACTGAATCCTACTTAATTAAACTTACTGTTTTAACTGGCTTTCGTTCACACTGTTCTGACAGGACAACTGGGTAGACCCTTATTATTGTTAATGGAGGTAGAAGTCCACATTCTCCACTGGGCCTCCATTTACCCTTGATTGGGGAGGGTCCTCATTATAGCTGAGCAGGAGTGAGAGTTCTGCCTCCCTACATCTAAGTGTCTATGGAGACTTCCCTGACTGGGAGTGATAGGATTGCCTTTTTACTGCTCCCTGTGTGGCCTCCACTGGTGCTTCTGTGGGGTATGTATAGGGTGGCTTTATTACCAATTGGCAGTAATGAAAGTTTTGATTTGCTAGGCTTCTTCTGACATTGCCCAAGTAGGAAACAGTAATGACTTTTTTATTTTTCCCAGGTAGAGATGGAAGCCCAGGATCCCCATACATTCTTCTCTAACACCTCAAGAGAGGGGAAGTTTATTATCACCAGGTAGGAATCAAGTCCCAATTCTCAACTCACTCTTTTCTGACATTATCTCAGTGGAGGTGTTGGGGTGTCTCTTTATAGCCTGGAAAGAGTATAAGTAGATTCCTGACTTAACACTGGGATGGAGATCACAGACTTTTCTGTAGCTTTTGTTTTGCAAGGCTGTCCCTTTCTTGGTCTTTTGGCTAGAAAGAGGAAGATTGATATTTATTTATTTATTTATTTATTTATTTATTTATTTGTTTATCTCTCTCATTGGAGTGTCCAGATTGCTGTGTTCTTCAAGTCTGGGATATACGTCTCAAAAAGGAAACCCAGGAAACTCACCATGGTGTCATTTTTTGTTTCCCAATGTCACTAGCCTGTCTGACTTCTTCTCTACACCTTTTAGGTCTTTTTTCATTTAATATTTACACATATTTCCAAGGTTTTTAGTTCTAGGTACTGGGAAGAATAGGGAACAATATTCATTTTCCCAGGAATAAAAGTTTAGCATGTTTTTTTGTGTGTGTAATAAATTATTGTTTCACTGTAAATATGTTTTTCCCATAAATATTAAGTATTTACTACCTCGTTTCCTTAACTGCAGAGGTATAGTGTCAAGGTGTCTTATAAATCTCACTTTGTCCCTTTCTATGTTTCTGGCAGCACCTAGAGGAAAAACCTATATTTAATAGTATTACTGAAAATGCATATGACCATAACATTTCATTTGAAACAAATCTTTAGTTTTATTTTTTTTTAAAGAAGATGCAAAGTCATTAGATGTCAAGAGCCTATTGGTTTTTTTTTTACTAGAAATATTTAAAGTAATAATTTTGTGAGATACTAAAGCAGACTGAACCACTCCCAAACCATCAATCCAAATGCCAACATCAACAATGGCATAAAATTGAAAATGCCTATTTTGTCTGCAGTGATGTAAATTGACTATAGGTGACATTTTGTCCAATTATTCCAAATGTATTTTCTCTGGAAATGACTATTTTAATATTTTGAGTGGACATTCACTTAATCACTTGTTAGTATTATGACCTACAATCTGAGCTTGTGATGTTTGTAGAAAGTTTGAAGAAAAATTGAACCTACCAGTGAATCATCATTGGGTGTTATATTAAATAGCATTATTGTTACCTGATGGCAGTGTCTGTTTAGAAAGAGGTTTGGTCTTTTTAATGAAAGAAAACCAATTTTTGAAAACCAAAAATTTCATTTAAAGGAAGTAAAAACTCACTACTCATTTAAATTTTGCGTTATTTTTTCACTCTTTAGAGTGGCAGTTGAATTAGAGAGTAATGCATGTTTTTTGACATTTGACAATATACAAATTGGTCAATTGGTCATATTGGTCAATATACAAATGCCTTTCCTTTTACCTACATGTGTCTTTGATCCTTGTATATAAGATAAGGGATAATAATATCTTTGTTGTTGAATGAATAGAGATGCAAATTACACACACATAATAAGAATCAATTGATGATTATTATACATTGACATTGAAGAAATAATTTTTTGAATCATGACATAAGAAAATATCCTACATTTGCAAGCTCTTTTAGTGTTCTAAACATCAAATTACTCATTAGTTAACTCATTTTTTAAAATTTTATAAACAACTAGTAATTTCTATGACATAGATCTTATCCCCAGTAATTATACCATCTAAGAATAGATAGATAAATAGATAGATGGATAGACAGACACATAAACATTTATATATAATATAATCAAAACCCAAATTATACAACAATGTGAAGAGGTTAATCAAAATATAAATTACAAAACAGTGTGAAAGGATTAATGAATTCTTATAGATTGGTTAATGTCTACATACTGCTTCTCTCTCATTGTAACATAAAAAGCCCATAAAAATTTTATAAATATGTACTCTTGTTCTCCAAATATTATTTGACAATTAGATCTAAAATTTTCATTTCTATATTCTTTACTGTAGATACAAACTAACTTGCATAGTTGTATAAATTAATTTTAAAGGGTATGATTTATACATTATTATGATTTAAAGAGATGCAGCTTTTCTTTTTATTAAAGATGTACAATAACATCATTATTTAATATTAGACTTGGAAAGGATTTCAAGGAAAACCAACGCCTCTAGTATGGATGAAACCTGGTTTATCTGAGTCACAATATAATGTTCATCCCTCATTAATACATTAAACAAATGTTTATTCAGTCTTTAGCCACACTAAAGTTATTTTGAATAAGATAGAATACAGTAAATTTCTGGATCTCAAGCTTTTGAAGTGTTTTTGGTCACATAGTTGTGTGATGTTCTCCACGTATCTTGAGGTAAGCAGAATTCTAAGATAATTAATAAGAATCTTACCCTCTGAAGTACATGCACTATATTATCCCTTTAGTGTGAGCAGAAGAGTGAATATCATGAGGTATCATTCCCATCATTAGGTTATTAATCAGTTGACTGATTTAAATGAAAGGAAACTTAGCCTGGGTGGGCCTGACCTAGTCAGGCTAGCCCTTTGAAAGAAGATGAAATGGCACAGAGATGTTCTTCTGCTGACATCAAAGGTGGGATAAACTGCCATAATTTGAGAGGAGGGGGCCACATGGCAAGGACCTGAGGGATGCCTCCAGGTGCTGAGCTCCTAGCTGATAGTAAGAAAACAGGAACGTCCATCAAACAACAATTAGGAAATTAATTCTGCCAACAACTAGTGAGGTTGGAAGAGCACCCTGAGCCTCAGATAAGATTGCAATCTTGGCCAACATGTTAATTTCAGTCCAGGGATCTCCTGAGCAGTGGATCCAGCTAAGGCTTACCTGAGCTCCTGACCTATGAAAACTGTGAACTTGTAATTTGTGGATTCTTTTAAGCACTAAATTTGTGGTTATTTATTATGCAGTGATAGAAAGCAAATACACATTTTCAACAGCCCATATGTGGGAGAAAAGATAGGAAATGTTTGTCTGACATATTTTTTCCTGTGGTTTGAAGATAAAATAATGGTTCAGCATAGAAGGAATTTAAAGAAAGGGAAGAGAAAGAAAGAGTTAAGAAAAAATAATTACGATGAGAGTGAAGGAAATGTGAGAGAATTAGAAGAGGGGGAAGTTTTGGTTGGACAATAGGCTCTAGAATGCATGAATGGAGTGATGACATAGACATAAATGCTACCACTCGGGGTTGGCAGTAGAAATGAACTGCTAGAGAGAAGTACAAATGATGATCACTGCAATGGAGCCTTCGTCCACATGAACTTGAAGTCATTCATGACAACAGTGGGAAATGAGGAAGAAATAAAGATCGTGATCCAAGTGCC